>NC_045602.1:20929880-22134047 GCF_009762305.2 Zalophus californianus | reverse complement strand
ACTCCTTCTCCCTTCTGCCATTACACGTGTTCAGATCTCCTTATTATCAGCAAGCATTCCAAGTCAATCCCAAACTCTTACTCAAATTGTAAGCTGGCTGGATCACCATGGAGAACAATGCGTAATAAGCCTAGTACAACAACAACAACATGGAGGCAACCTAAATATCCACTGATGGATGAATGCATAAAGAAAATGGGGTAACATATAGAATGGACTATTGTTCATTCATAAAAGAGAAGGAAATCCTGCTATTTGCAACAACATGGATGGACCTTGAGGGCACGGTGCCAAGTGAAATAAGTCAGACAGGGAAAGACAAAAACTTGTATGTGGAATCTAAAAACACCAAATTCATGGATACAGAGACAGACTGATGGGTGCCAGAGATGGGGTATGGAGGGTGGGGGAAATGAATGAAGGTCAAAAAGTCAGTCCTGGGGATATAATGCACAGTGCAGTCACTGTAGTTATTTACTGTATGGTATATTTGAAAGTTGCTAAGAGAGCAAATCTTAAAAGTTCTCATCACAACAAAAAACAATTTGTAACTATGTGTGGTGATGGAGGCTAACCAGACTTGTCCTGGTGATCACTTCACAATACATACAAATATCGAATCGTTATGTTGTACACCAGAAACCACTACAGTGTTATGAGTCAATTCTATCTCGATTAAAAAACCCCTGCAGAAAAAGACCCACAAATACAGAGAGCAACTGGAGGTTGCCAGAGGAAGAGGGGTGGGGGAATGGGCCAAATGGGAAAGTCAAAACCAAAACAAAATCCAGCATTGTTTGTACCCTTTGCCTCTGAATTCCACTGTATGGGATATACTCTGAAGAAATAACCCACAAAAGAAAAATAGTGGCTTGTACAGTGATGTTCAGAGCAGAGATATTTATACTTGCAACTTGCAAAATGTTGGAAATACCCCAATTGCCCAATAATAGATTGATAGTTCAGCATATTTTGGTTATTGATATAATGGAACACCACAGAAGGAATGGGATATTTGTTTTTATTTTTATTATTTATTTTTTAACTTTAATTCCAGTGTAGTTAACATACAGTGTTATATTAGTTTCAGGTGTACAATATAGTGAGTGATTCAACACTTCCATATAATTACTCAGTGCTCATCAAGATGAGTGTACTGGAATGGGATATTTGAAGTGACACATACATGGATTATGTTGATACAGAGAAATCTGCAGATGAAGCAGATTTTAATACAGAAAAGTTATATAAGCAAAAAATGCACTCATTAAATTTTTATATGCATTTGCTGATAAAGAAGAGAATTACACTAATAAAAAATTTGATCTTGCTGCTTCTTCTGGTAACTACTTTTCTGCCTTTTCCTGTTGCCACTCTCTGATGACCATCCATTGCCTCTGTTGTCCCTCTACCCAGTTCCCCCCTTTACACTACCCAATCTGGCCTCCATCTTCAGTCTTTTACTGGACTCCCACCCTCAGCAATCATCATGATTTTCTTCTGGATAGATCCTTGAGTCTAGTTAAGCCGGTGGCACTGACTCCCTCTTCTTGACATCTTTCTCTTTTCTCTTCCCTTGCTGAGGAACCATCCTAACTTCCCCACACCTCTTTGCTTTTTTCCTAATTGTGGACAGTTCTTGAAGCCTATTACTTGGAGCGCTGGTCTTGGTGCTCTGTACCCCAGCCTTCTGGACAGAGCCCCTTTCAGGGCAGCCATCCCTCTGCGCCGCTCACTCTCAGTCTGTAGCTCCATCCCAGCCTCACCCTCGGCTTCTGGTTCTATGTGATCACTCCGCTTAGAGGTCTCCAACTGTCACCTCTGGTTCTCCACGTCTGAAATGAAACTTCTCTCCAAATTATCTCCTCAACTACCTAACTTCTGGCTAATGTCACCAATGTTGTCCCAAACTGTCACACCCTCAATTTGGTAAGGGTGACCTGCTTATGGTCCTCATCACATTCACTCCCAGTCATTCCTTGGCGGACGCCTTGTCTCTTGGAAAGCCCTCTCTGCTGTCCTGTCTCCTGAAAGCCTGCTTACCTTCAGGGCAAGCTCAGGCTCTGCTTCCTTTGTGAAGTCTTTTCCAGTTACCTCAGTTCACAATGATAATTTTCCTCTCAGAATCCTTGTTGAATTTAGACTCTATAGTACTAATGACACACAATGCACTGTTCTTTTCATTTCTTTTACCTGAACTCTCTTACTCATCTCTCCTCTGGTGGACAGGATCCTGCATCATCCAGCTCAGCCAGGCCCAGTGCATCGCCCTCTCTGAAGCCCTCCCAGTTCTCACAGGCTCAGGGTCACTCCCCCTTCTGGGTTACCAAAGCACCCCTTCCCATCACTGCTGGAGTTTCCATCCCCTTGTATTATAGTGACTTATATCATTTTTGTCCAACTCTCAGCAGAATGTTAGCCAAGTTCCTTAAGCACAAAGACCACTTCTTACACAACAAAGCACCACAGATGTGTTGCTGACATCTGATGTTGTCAAATATACTGGTCATTCTACACATGCATCTTATCTTCCAAGCCACACTATGATCTCCTCATGGAGATGGGTTAAGTCTCATTTCTTTTAAATCCCATGGTGACTAAGAATACAAAACAGAAAGGACCTGGGGAGTACATGTTGAGGGTATATTTAGAATAAAGCCTTGAGAAGAAAATATGTAAATGTATATGAATAACCTATAAACCTGGAAACTATATTTTCTGGGGAATACAAGTCTTTTTTTTTTAAGATTTTATTTATTTTTTTGAGAGAGAGAATGAGATAGATAGATAGAGAGAGAGAGAGAGAGAGCGGAGGGTCCGAGGGAGAAGCAGACTCACTGCTGAGCAGGGAGCCCGATGCGGGACTCAATCCCGGGACTCCAGGATCATGACCTGAACCAAAGGCAGTCGCTTAACCAACTGACCCACCCAGGCACCCTGGGGAATACAAGTCTTATCTAGTCTCAAAACACTGCACCTTTTGCTATTTTGGGGCCAGCATAACACATCTCTGTACTTTTCAGTGGTCCTGTCACTTAAAGGTGGTAATAGGATGCCCAAACTGGAAGCTTTCAACTGTGAACTCTACCCATCGAAAATCAGAATGAATCAGAGACTAAATCAGAGAGTCTCTGATAAGTGGCAATAATCTACAAGGAAGGGGCTGGGGGTGGTGGCTGCCTGCCAAGAGTCTGGTACTGCAGAAAAGTCTGGCTACACAGTGCATATTATACCAGGGGAGATAAGTCTTCAGGGAAACACTCCTCACATGGGAGGAGATATTTAAAATCATCCAGTGGTCCAAGGCCTGCCCCTTTCACATGGCACAACACACGTTAGTCCAACTATGATCTTGCTGACTCAGAGCAGCTAAGATTTCATTTCCTACCAATCAGGAAACCCCATTTAAATGACAAGGTGACCAGGACAACCACACCCTCAAGAGGAGATGAATGCCTTTCTGACGATCACTCTCGCCAAGTGGGGAGCTTCTCCAGCTAGCCATACCCAAAGAGTTTTCACTAATAATCCCAGGAGGCTAGGAAGGCCTCCACCCCATCTGGGACAAATGTTTGGGTAGTCAGAACCATCTGGAAAAAGAGGCAGATTCTGCTCAGCAAACATTTACGGCAGCACTGTGTGACAGGCCACACGTCCCTCAGCTCTAAAACCTGGATGCCCAGTGCTCTGAGGTGAGCAGACACCACCACTAGTGGAAGACAGGAATCAGTCCTCTGGGCGGGGCCATGGAGGCAGCGTACAATGTGTGTGTGGACAGGAAAGATCAGGCGAGAGGACAGCTACTGGGCCAGCCCTCCCTTCATAGCTAGGAGCTCCATGGACCCGGTGTAGTGAAGAGGGAACTGCCCAGTCTGTCCCTGCGGAGGGCTTCTGCCCATCAGGTGGCTAGTGGCAGGCATCCAACCTTCTCTATCCTTGGAGGAAGAACGACCTCTGAGCTGATGGCTGAACAGAACATGGCCAAAGGCAAAGGGAGGAAGGAGCCTGCCGCAGGCTTGAGCACAGTCTTTCAGAAAGAGTTCAGATAGGTATACAAGCAGCAAAATCTGAGAGCAAGCCTCAGATAAGGTCCCCAAGACACGGGGGAACCGGGAATCCAGAGAATCTGAATAGACATGGGGGAAGAAAGCCCACCCCAAACAGAGCCCTGTTATACAGGGTTTTACTGAAACCTTCTGATAAATTTAAACAGCAAAAGGTAAGAGGCAAAGAAAACTATCTTAAAGTACTTTCTTTTTAGGGCGCCTGGGTGGCTCAGTTGGTTAAGCGACTGCCTTCGGCTCAGGTCATGATCCCGGAGTCCCGGGATCGAGTCCCGCATCGAGTCCCGCATCGAGTCCCGCATCGAGTCCCGCATCGAGTCCCGCATCGAGTCCCGCATCGAGTCCCGCATCGAGTCCCGCATCGGGCTCCCTGCTCGGCGGGGGTTCTGCTTCTCCCTCTGACCCTCTTCCCTCTCGTGCTCTCGCTCTCTCATTCTCTCTCTCTCACATAAATAAAATCTTTAAAAAAAAAGATACTTTCTTTTCATAAATTTTTTTTACAGCTCATTTGAGTCAAGAGAGATTACTTCTCTGGATGATGGACTTGGGCATTTCTAGGCCATGTTTTTTTTTTTTTTAAGATTTTATTTATTTGACAGAGAGAGACACAGTGAGAGCAGGAACACAAGCAGGGGGAGTGGGAGAGGGAGAAGCAGGCTTCCTGCCGAGCAGGGAGCCTGATGCGGGGTTCGATCCCAGGACCCTGGGATCATAACCTGAGCCGAAGGCAGACGCTTAACAACTGAGCCACCCAGGTGCCCCACTAGGCCATGTTTTTAAGTCACATACCCACACAATAATACTCCATGTTCTCTTTCAAAGAAGAAATAAAGTAGTATCTAAAGAAACACCTTTGAGATGTGTTTTTCATTAATCTTGACAATGGTGAAACGAAATAATAATAAGTAGATTAAATATCTTGTGATTTTCTTAGAGATTACTCTACTATATGGAATCTATAAAGCACTGGCTTAAAAGTTTTATAATAGGGGCCCCTGGGTGGCTCAGTGGGTTAAGTGTCTGCCTTTGGCTCAGGTCATGATCCTGGGGTCCTGGCATGGAGCCCCGAGTACAGCCCCACCCCCCCATCGAGCTCCCTGCTCCTAGGGGAGCCTGCTTGCCTGCTTCTCCCCCTCCCCCTGCCCCCCAACCCTGCCGCTCATGCTCTCTCTCTCTCCAATAAATAAAAATCTTAAAAAAAAGTTTTATAATAAAAGTTATAATTGCTAACACAGAAAAGTTTGGAAAATAGTGAAAAGCACTACCAAAACAACATGTTCATTTATATCCCATTACTTCAAGATTATCATGTATGGTTGGCAAATGCTCTGCTAGTACTTTTTCACATTTTTCTTTATAAAAATGGTATCATTCTCAACATACTATTTTACATCTCTTTTTCACTTATTATATCAAAAGTTTCTGGTATCAACAAATATCCTAAAAGATTCTTAATGTATGTTCAGTGTGTGTGTGTGTGTGTGCGTGCGCGCATGCACGCGCATGCATGTGCACTGGTGCAGTATTTTATCTGGGTAAACCTGACCAATCCCTAATTGTTGACCCTTTAGTTGTTTTAACTGTTAGATATTATTAATAATGTTACATTAATAAAAATCCTTGTACAGTATTTTTGTAAACACCCTTGATTTTCTAAATATTCTTAGAATCATAATTTCTGATTTAAGGATGTATGTTCTTTTTTTAAATTTTATTTTATTATGTTATGTTAATCACCATACATTATATCATTAGTTTTTGATGTAATGTTCCGTGATTCACTGTTTGTGCATAACACCCAGTGCTCCATTCAAGGATGTATGTCCTTTTAAGGCTTTTGATATACATTGTCAAAATTACTGGTCAGATTTGAAGCAATGCTTCTTGCTCAGTTATTTTAAACATCACACAGTGGTATGTATCTCCCATACACAGGAAACAATTTCAGGAAAAAAATAATTTTACTTGGAATTGAAATATTTTAATAGGTCAAGTCCTATTTACTTCAGGCAAATAAAGCATTCAGAGCTCAAAACGCTAATGTTATGTCATGCCTGTTTAGCAAAGTTGGTAGGACATGATGCTAGTGAGAGATACAGGGCTTAGGCTAGTATTGGCTGGTCAACTCAACATAGAGGAAAAACCATCCTTGTCAACAGAATGTCTCACCAACCTTGGCCAACTGTCACAAATTTGTACTCTTGGCCAGAGGGAAGATTAGGCGATGGAATGTGGATTACTCAGCATAACCCATCCTCACTCCTGGTTAGCAAGCCAAAGCACGTGTCCAAATGATAGGTGTGTCTTCTTTCTATAATAAATAGGACACCTGGCTAGGAAACACAATTGACCAACTTATGGGAAGATTAAAGCTCAATAATATGTAATTATTTTGTCAAAGATCATCTATTTCCTAGGAGAAGCAGTTACTGAATGAGCTGTGGGCTCTATCGGCTAGGTCTGATCAAAAACACAGCTAATGCTAGAGTGTGTCAGCACTTCAGCCGGAGGTCCTTTAAACTTCAAGCCTTCCTTTTTTTTTTTTTTAATATTTTTTATTTATTTATTTGACAGAGAGAGTGAGCACAAGCAGGGGGAGCAGCAGGCAGAGGGAGAGGGAGAAGCAGGCTCCTTGCCGAGGAGGGAGCCTGATGCGGGGCTCGATCCCAGGACCCTGGGATGACCCGAAAGGAAGGCCCATGCCTAACCGACTGAGCCACCCAGGCGCCCCTAAACTTCAAGCTTTCTTGATGTAAAGTAAGGGGCACGGATTTTTCATAAAGGTCATCTGGTCAGATGGCATTTCATCAATAGTTGAAAATTAAATTAGCATATTGGAATAGTAATGATGACTTCAACTGGGCAAGAGGAGGGACTATTCTTAAGAAGGGAAGGAAAACAGGAGAAAGAGGTGGGTAGGCAGCAGGTCAATGAAGCATCTTGGGCTGCCAGGGAAGTAGCCACTTTGGAGTTTCCTGCCCTCACTTACGACTGACTTGGTGCAAACTGGCTTGGCCTGCCTGAGGGAAGCAGTCTAACCCTATCTGCCTCTTGTATTGAAGGCTTCAAGTAAAGGCAAGGCCTTCTTCTTCTTCTTCTTCTTTTTTTTTTAAGATTTCATTTATTTATTTGACAGAGAAAGACATAGCAAGAGAGGGAACACAAGCAGGGGGAGTGGGAGAGGGAGAAGCAGGCTTCCCTCCGAGCAGGAGGCTCGATCCCAGGACCCTGGGATCACGACCTGAGCCATAGGCAGACACTCGCTTAATGACTGAGCCACCCAGGTGCCCCAAGGCAAAGCCTTCTTTTGTATCAAAATGTACTCACTGAAAAACAGCCGCTGCTAACTCTATTCGTCTGCATGAAATTACAAAAACATACATGCTGCTTATAACAATTCACATATAGAAGCACATAAAGTAAAAGTTCTCCTTTGAATCTCCCTTTCCCTCCTCCACACCAAAATTCTTCCAAGAGGTAAAATCTACTGTGTTTAATCCCTTTTCAGTCTTTAGATGCCTATACCTTCGTATTTTCTTCCCAAATGAAATTTATATGAATTTAAGTTCATTTGTGTTCTACCTGAATGGCTTGCCTGGCTCCTTAATTACTGGGTAGTCTCTGCCTTTGACCCCATCTGGAAATGTTGCCATCCCAAACGACCTCCCTTTACTTCTCTTCACTAGAAAGGAGGTTGCCGAGCAGGGTTTCCATCCCTGCTAGGATGGAAAGCTCCTTTGCCTGGCCCTCCAGATCTCCTGGACAGATGCAGAAGCTGACCCGAGCAAAGTCACGGAGGAGAGCTACGCCTCTAACAGAAGAGAAAGTGAATGAAGGCCATGGGAGATTTAGTCACAAGGGAGAGCTCAGCAGCTTTTTCATTTCCAATTAAGCTTGCTCCCCAGACTGGCCTCCCCAAATGGAGGACTAACCGCCCCCATGACATACACAAACACACCAAGTCTGTGCTCTCCCGGGCAAGTGCTCCTGCCCTGCTAGTCTTTCAGATAACCAGGTCAGCTGAATACATGGATACAAAGGGGCATTTCATATACTCCTATTTTGGCAGTTGGAATAACACTGCAAGTGCCAGGTCTTCATGGGACAAATCTTCTCTCTGAGCGTGTCAAACACCAGGAGAGTGCTGCTGGGCGGTGGGGGCTACTGAAATGAGGGTCCAAGATGGACTTAAGACATGATACAAATTTGTATTTTTTTAAATTCTATACCCTAGCAACAGGAAATCGTGATTGTTACGTCTTATTAAGCAGGCGTGCTGCATACTTTCTTTCATTTCACCCTCATGACCACCCTGCAAAACAGACAGTTATCATCCCAGGCTTTCAGGGGAGCAATGGGCACGCAGAGGTTCCACAGCCCCCCAAGGCCACACAGCCAGGAGGTGATAGGACCAGCATTTGAACTCAGGTCTGTCTGCTTCCAGAGGCCAGACGACCTCACTTTCTCCAGGAGAAAGGTTAGAAATCTCCCTGGGGCTTCCGGGAACTATAGAAGGTTCCAGGCTGGGAGCTGGAAGATAATCCAGTTTACTGCTCCTCTTGGCCCCTCCTGGCCCCCTGCACCCTGCCTCTTGGGATGCAGGGGCCTCACAGATGCCAAGTTGAGAGGCCTACAAGCCCCCACCTTCACATTTATTTTATAGTAGATGATGCAAAGTTTGGAAGGGAAAACCTTCCTAGAGTCAGAGTGTGTGAGGCAAAATTATTATTTTTAAGGTGGCAAGAATATTCAATTAGACAGTGTGACACTAGATTTTACCTAGCTCTGCAACATCTCTGACAATAAAACAAGTCCTTGTCTACAGGACTAATTACAGACTACTAAATTATTTTTATTAAAATCCTCTGAATACTAAACATGAAGGATGAGACAATGTAGTATTGCAGACTAGCTCTAGAAATCTGGGTGCTAATCCTGACTCAGCCACTAATAACCACCAACATTCATTTGTACAGTGTACACAGTTTACAAAGTGTTTTCACATACTTTTTACATTAGTTGGGTGACTTTAGGCAAATCGCTTAACTCTTGGTGTCTCATGTTAGAATCTGGAAATGAGAACATTGAGCTATATCATCTGAAGTCCCCTCTACTTCTAACATCGTACAGGGGTTGGGCATGTACTTTAGGATCTTTATAAATGTATCTGTAAACAAATCAGGGCAAATGCATTCTGCTTGAGAAAAATAATATTTTCTGTTCAGCCTCTGAAAGATGTTACCCTAGCCAAATTCATGTATAGCTCATAAGACATTGCTGCCAGTTAGTTGGCTCAGCTTCTGGAAGATACCATAATAAGGCCTTGGGTTGGATTCCCACATAGGAACTTTCCTCTGTTCAGTAGCCAACTACTGTGCCTAATGACAGTCAATTGTCTTACACACATAACCCCATAAAATGGGCTAACTTGGAGGAAGGACTTGGAAGAAATCCGTCCTCACAATGCATGCACTGTCAGGATGGTAGGTCAGTAATGGCATCATCACACACCCAGAAATATTATAAATATCACCCTTCCTCAGTTCTAAAACACACAAATCCCTCCTTCAAATCTTGCCACGTCCTGGCTACTTTACTGTTCCCGAAATTAGGATGTGCCTTAGAATCAACATATATATTTTGATCTGGTTGTGTTAAATTGTTTTACTAAAAAGCGTTGGTAAATTGCTGGTGTGTCTTAGAATCAAAGGGATATAATGCTACAAAACCACCATATAGATTACATAGATTTAGGTCTAACTTCATTCAAATTGTGTCCCTCTCCCTGATCTTAACAATTACATTCAGTAACAACTGGATAGGCAACATTCGAGACATAGGCATTAGTCTGTTTCCCAATAGTAGCCATTTAAAAAGCATTCCATCATTGTCTCATAAAACACTGGTATGGATTTCAAAGGCAAATTAACCCATATAAAAACCACTGTGATGCTCTGAAAATGTCCCGTCCCAGAGCAAACTGGAAAGGGAACATTTTACTCACACCCTCCTCATCTATCTAGCCTTGACACATTTTCTTGCTTCTTAATTCACAACCCTCCACCCCAGTACTATTGCTGATTCCCAAAATACACTCAGCCCAGGAGGAGCAGCTCTCCGGCACAGCTGTCTGCTCCTGCCCTGCCCGGGTATTTCGGTGAGCTATGCAACACAGAGGACCACACAGAAGGAATGTAACTCTCAGGCCCCACAGCTCCCATCACCCCGCAGGCAGGTGCATCCCGCCAAACCCCAGACTGGCATTCGAAACAGAAGAAACTGCATTGCTGCATGGGGGCTGTAGTTTTCCTGAACTTCATCTCTATGTTTAAAACTAGGGCAACAGCCGTCTTTGCTACTGTAAACTAATCTGATGGGCATGGGGGTGGGGAGTGGCTCTGAGGAGGCTGCCAATAGGCCATGATTGAGCAAAGTCAAGGAGCAAAATCATTGTTTCTCACTGTTTGCAATCCCCAAAACTGCAAATTAGTGGGTCCTTCGCCATGATTTTTAGAAGTAAACTATCTACTCCTTTGGCAGCCTGGAGTAAAAAAATGCAAAGCCTCTTGTAGGGTTTAACTGCCTGATATTTACACATATTTGCTAACAGTACACTGGAATCTGGAAGCCAAAAAAAAAAAAAAAAAAGAATCAAAGGATATTGGCAGTGAGGTACATGCATAGTAGTTAGGAGCCCTCGAGTTGAGGCACGTTTATTAAGAGAGCCCTGGCTGCGAGCACCAATTCTGACTTGAGCACAATTTCTGCTGGAAAAAGAAAACAGTTTGGGATCCTCCAAAATCAGGGAATGCAGGGTGGGCAGGTGGATTGGTAGCAAACATAACCCAGGGAATTGTCCAAATATGCTGGAACCCCTATCGGGTGACAGCCCCCACAAAGACTCACAGCTGCAGGAGGTGGGGGGTACAGGCCGCAGACCTACCTATACCACAGAGAAATCCTGGTTCTTCTCCTTCCTCTTCACTCTGCACGTTATGTTAAAACTCACTGTCACCCAGTCGGTGACTGCATGGAATTTACAGGTATCAGAGATTAAGTCCTGCCACAGCCCCTCAACAAACAGTAAGCACTTGCTATGGGTGATATCAGGCCTCACATTATACCAGGGTTGTACTGCAAAGTAAGTAAGTAAGTAAGTAAGTTAGTAAGTAAATAAATAAATGCATACTAAAGAGTACCGCAAGATGCTTCTTCACAACACACTGGAAGCGCAAGAACTTCAGCTCCCCAACTCAACCTCCGCACCCCCTCCCCCCCGCCCCACTCCCTCTAGTTCTTCTCGGTAGCACCTGCCAAGGCAACAGCCCAGCCCACTAGAAGGCCACCATGCACCAGCGGGTGTTCACTAAACAGTAGCCGATCATCATCACGGGGTTGAGTCCTTCTCAGCAAAACCTATTCTGAAAGCCCCAGAAGCTCTTAGCAGTCAGTCAGAACTGTCCAGACCTGCTTCCCCACACCAGTCAGGGCAGGACTGTGTGGGTAAGAAACCTGAGGCCCCAAGGTTTGGGCAGGCAGAATGCTCCCCCCTCCCCCAAGTCTCCCCTCGCCCTCTCCCTTGTCACTCTTTTTCTGGCATATCACTGGGGAAAACCAGAGAGGCCGGAGGTGTCAGGCCCAAGAGGAGTAAGGAGAAGCGACAAGGGCGGACCGGAGGCAGTTTGGGGCGACGCAGGGGGATCAGTCCGGGGTGGAGGTGCGGTGGCGCCACATCTAGTGGGGA
The DNA here is from genome assembly GCF_009762305.2 of Zalophus californianus. Lineage (NCBI taxonomy): Eukaryota > Metazoa > Chordata > Mammalia > Carnivora > Otariidae > Zalophus > Zalophus californianus. The sequence continues at coordinate 22,122,239 of NC_045602.1, read as the reverse complement.
AGGAGCCCCCGAGGTGGGTCCGGAGGGAGGGCAAGGAGGGGGAGTGGCTCGAAGGCCTGACGGCCGCCGCGTGAACCCCAAGAGAGAGGGACGGAGGGAGAGAGGCGGCGGGGGTGAGGCGCGGTTGGGGGGCGGGGGCGCGGGTGGGGAGGCGAGGGGGGCAGCCGGGTTCCCCTCCCCCAGCCCGGGCCCGGGCCTCCCGCTGACTCAGCCCCACGGCGTCGGTCGCCTCGGCCCGGACTCACAGTGCGCGAGGCTGCTCCGGCGGAGGCGGCGGGGCGGGGGACAGGCGGCGGGGGCGCTGCGACTGAGGCTGCGGCTCCGGCCGGCGGCTCCGGGGCGAAGGGTCCTAGCAGAGGCCGCCGCGGTCTCTGGCTCAACGCACAGGGACTGCGGGGGAAGAGAGCACTGCGCAGGCGCGATGCGGCCACCGCTGTCAGTCCGAGCGGGGCGGGGCCAGGGCACCCGCCGTCTCCAAGGCAACTGGGCGGCGAGGGAAGGACAGCCCCAACCTCCACCTTGTCTTAGCGACGGCGGCGGGGGGCGGCGGGGGGCGACGAGACAGTCCCTCTACATTGCCATAGCAACAAGGAGAAGAAACCGCCTCATAAATTTATGGTGGTACCGAGGGAACGCTCTTACCTTGTCACCATGGCAACTGGGGACAGCCCCTTCCTTTTTCCTTAGCAACAGGGTAACAATTCCTCCACCCTGTCTAACTAATCACAGAAGGAACAACCATTTACACCTGATTCCGTAGTAGCCAGATGACGGATTCCTATCTGCCTCACGGCTACTGCAAAGGAAAAACTGGAGCATATTTCTTCTCTTTTAGCAACACGAGAGAGCTAAGGCCGAGTATCTCCTCGCGGTTTATGGTTTTTAATCACAGCCCGTTACTCTAACCTCCAAATTCAATTTTTTTCCTACCTGTGTTAAACGTACCTTTTCATCTCCTACCAGATCTATACCCTTAACCCTAAACTGAGCTAACAAAATCGTCTATACACATATCACTTGAGTTTTTATCAACCGCATTGTCTCTCTCCCACTGCATTTGTAAGCAATTCTTGTTTCTTCATCTTGCCCATTAGCTGGTTGAGATTCTACCTCCTCATAACTAGTTCCCTCCTCGATATGTTGTTCACTGGTGTTCCCAAATTCCCTATACCAAGTCTGCTTTTATGGATCTCCCCGGTTCTTCTAGATCCCTCTTCTCCCTGTTCACACCCACTGCCCTTGTCCTTCAGTGCTCTGCCCAGGGCTCCAACACGCTCACCCCCTTTGTGATTTCATCAGCTTGGTTCTCTTCCTGCAGATGGTTTCTGGCTCTCCCTCCCTCAGCCCTCACTCCCACAGATGTCTGAGGTCACCTCTGTACCCACCTTGAACATACATATCTCTTTTATTACACACATCCTACAGTATCGTCTTTAGTTTACATGTCTGTCTCCCTAGTCAGACTATATGCCCCTTGTGGACAGGAATTCTATCTTATTCATTGGCTCCCTCAGCATTTAACACAGAATGTGACCCCATAGAGTTCCAGTAAGTGTTTATGTAATTGAATCAAGAGAAGAGAAAGATTTTCTTCAAAGATTCTTCAAGATTTTCTTTGACCCCGAAGAAATGGGTGAAGGGAGTCAAAAGGTAAAAAGGTAAATAGAAAAAAAAAAGATTTTCGTTCTTCCTCACTTTCTCTGACCAAGCTGCCTCCGAGTCTGTCAGCATTTTCCCTATGATCTTTATACATATTTAATCTTTAATACAATTGCCACTATTATAACTCTCTCACTCCCTTAACTCTCCATCTTAATGCCAAAATTCTAGTCATCTATTATCTGAGACTCTGGCATTCCGTATTTCCTGAATCCTCGCCTCTAGTTAGTCTCCCTTCTACACATCCCAAATGTACCCACTAGAGTAAATTTCTTCACTGGGTACTGACCCCCTCCATGACTCCTGTCACCCTCTATAATCAGTAAGCTCTTCACACCTTACCATTCTGTCATCTGCTGACTCAGCTTGGATTGAGCCCTCTAGGTGAACATCACTGGATCCTGCTGGGTTTGTTGGCATACAGGAGATGCTGCATTCTCTTTGAATGACCCAGAAGTAAGAATTCATTCTTTTCCTAATCTTCCTGTTTAGCTCCTAGAGATCCCATCCCAGGACTATAGGTGCCAAAGGACTCTGACTGAACCCATTTTCTTGGGGGAGAAGGAGGATGCAGCCCATCACAAATAGAGTAAGAAAAGAGAGTGCTGAGTCAAGACCCTCTCCTCCTATCCAAGGTAACTCTTAGGAAGGAGAGGACTCCTTGTAGAGGATAATGCCCAGGACAAATCAAGCGGTTAGGAGAGTGAAAACCCAGCCTATATTTCTTCCTATCCACAGAGTTGGAGAACGGAATCTGCTCCTAACTGTATCCTCAGGGCGTCTGGATGCTATAAAGACAGGGGGAAATTTTCAGATTCAGTTTATTTTGCTTCCCCATTCTGAAGTTCCAGCTCAGCTCCATGGTTGTGGGTGTAGACCTGGGTGGTGTAGACTGCCTTGAGTGATCCTGAGAAGAGACTATGTCCTTGTAGCTCCACCTATTGGCCGCACATGGGATAGAGGCCCTCTTTACAAAGAGTTCCTGCATACCCCTCACCCAGACTCTCCCCGTTAACATTTTACCGTGTACCAGTTATCTACTGCTACAAAGCAAATCACTCCAACTTAGTGGTTTAAAACAATAACCATTTCATCATCTCCATTTCTGTGGGATAGGGATTCAAAAAGAGCTCAGCTGGGTGGTTCTGGCTGAGGGTTTCTCCTGTGAGTGCAGTCAGATGGTGGCAGGAGCTTAAACAGCAGGGGGCCGGCTAGACAACCCACTCTCCTCCTGCAGTCTCAGAGCCAGCTTTCAGGGCAGTTGGCTACTTACATGGTAGTTGAAGTTTTCGAAGATGAGTATGATAGTGAATAAGTGAAATCATGCATTGCTTTTTATAACCTAGCCTCAGGCCTCAGACATCACTTTTGACATATCCTTTTGTTTGGAAAAAATCACAAAAGGCAATTTAAGATCAAGGAGAGGGAGCATAGACCCCACCTCTCAATGGGAGGGATGTCCAAGTCACATAATAAGAGCATATGGATGGGAGAGACTGCTGAAGTCATCTTTGGAAGAGACAATCTGCCACACCCTACCCTCTGATGACAACAATCCACATCCCATTCAATGCAGAATATATTCATCCCCTCCCCCAAGACCCCAAGGCTCATTCCATGACAGCACCAGCTTGAAGTCCAGGATCCCATCACTTAAATCCCCGTGTGGGTATGGCTCCTCAGGTCCAGTTCCTTAGGTATAGCTCCTTGAGTATCAATTGTCTTGATCTGAAGAACTTGCAAAGTAAGGAAACACACCATGTGCCTCATATACACCCAGCGTACACTAGCAGCACAGGCATGGGATTATTGCTATGGACATTATCATCTCAAAAAGGAGAAAAGCAGAAGGCAAACACGTCAGTTACAGTTCATAGCAATTCTGAAGAGCAGCCGGGCACCTGCTGCCAGTTCCTGGTTTAGGGCTCAGACCCACTCCCATTTACTTACATTAGCTTTGCCAGGGATCTTTTTCTTCCAGTGGGTTAGCATCCTGTCCCATAATTATGTTTTGATACACAATTTTTCACAGATTTGGCCTGCGGAAGAAATTCCAAGTTGGTTCTTGTGCCCTTTGGATTTGTTTTCATCATTCTTTGAACACTTCCTTGCTTTCTGACACAAGATGTTCCAGGCTCATCTTGTGCCTTTCCTGTTCCACCCCTGGAATTGGCCATTCACCAGGGAACCATGGGTCCTCCTGGTTTTTCGTTGTTCCTTTTTCCATTCCCCCTTGCTCCCTTTATCTGCCCTTAGACACTGATGATTCCCTGGGTTCCCATCTCATTTTTCTCTCTCCTTCTATACATACTCCCTGAGGGGTCTCATCTATTCCTGTGACTTCTGGGGCTGTATCTCCAACCCATGCAGCTCTCCCAGCTCTCAATATTCATGATTCATTTGACACTTGCTGAAAGTGGAACAGGCTCTAAAATAGGACTGATTCCCACACATAGGAAACCCTTGACATGGTTTTAAAATTTACAACTGTGTAAAGTAATATGTAAGTTTGCTGAGGGATGAATTCTAATCACATGACCTGAGCAGTTGAGTCCTTATCTAGGGAGTGACTCTAGCCCTCTACCCTGGGGGCGTTGCATAAGCATTGGGGCTGATACTTCCTGGCTATGTGACGTTGGGCCTTGGTTTTTCTCATCTATTGTTGTGATGGTTAAATGAGATAATGTATGAAAAATGCCTAGCAGTGCCGCACACACAATAAATACCCAAATAAATGGTCACTATGAGTAATAAGCAAACTTTCACGAGGGTCAGGAGGTCACTTGATTTCCCCTTCAGTTATAGCCTATTAAATTATATAGAAGCCAATATGCAAATGTAGAATTTGCAAAGGTCTTAAGACAAACCTCCTGTGAACATTAATGACGTATTGTATCCAGAATGAACAACAACTCTAGACCAGTGGCTTAGATTGCAAGATGTTACCCTGCTTTTTGTGGAAAATGCCCACCATGACGATCAGGCAGGTAATCAAGGCTGGGATTCATTGGATTATTTCACAATAAACAACTGAAGCCCAGAGAGGTTAATGAACTTGGCTAAGATCACACAGCTAGTGAACATTAGAAGCATGGTTTGAACCTAAAGCCAACACCAAAACCCGAACTTCTTCCGTTATGACATTGCTTCCTACACTTTCTGTACTATAATTGTCAATATGTCTTTTCCCCAAACTAATCTGTAAATGCAAGAGCCACACTTGCTTCCTTTGTGTAGTATCTAACACATGCCTGGCACGTATTCCATAAGCATGCATGGTGTAGAAGGTGGAAAATGGTAAGCAAACCTAAACTAGAGTTGCCAGATAAATAAATGCAAGATGCCTAGTTAAATTTGAATTTCAGTTAAACAACAAATACTTTTTTAGTATAAGTATGCCACATACACTACTTGAGACACATCTACATGAAGGAAAACCTAAAAATTATTTGTTATTTGAAACTCGAATTTAATTGAACATCCTGTATTTTTATTTGCTAGATCTGGCAACCTTAACCTAAACCCTGAGGTTGGCCCCAGGGGTTCTCCTGGCAGGAGTGCCGCTATGACCCCTCACTCACACTCAAGACTGACCTGATCCCCAGCTACTCTGGGGGCTGGGATTGAGGCCATGGTAACCTGCATGTGTCTGCCTTTCCGGGGGGCCTTACCTGTTCTAGGTTAGGTCGGCATGGCACCTTTTAGAGGAAAAAACAGCCACTGATGAGCTTAAAGCGCCACCTGGAGGCCCTTATGGGTACTACTACGGTGGTCAGGGGCCATCCCATTGACTCAGGATTTTCGGGAGCCTGTAAAAGCCAAACAAGGCAGAGACAGGGTAGAAAGAGGCCAGGCTAGCAGTGGAGAGGGGCAGGTGAAGATACCCTTCCTGGCATTTTCAGCTTACAGCTGCTGCTCTGGCTGCCTAGGAACTGAAGGCGCTTCCCCTCCAAAGGTGGTCATTGCTTAGAGATTCACTTTCCCACCACCCTTTGCCTTTTCGGCTGTTCCTTGCTCCTCCCCAGGCTGGAAGTCTTCGGCTTGTGAGGATCGTAACCTCCATTCTGGAGGTTTGGTGCCACGTTTTAAGATAAGGGTAAGCGGCGTGTAGAAACTGCCTTGGGAGGACAGCCGAGGGAAGGGGAGCTGTTTGCTTAGCAGTGGTTCTAAGCACGCCTGAAAACTTCTTAGAAATGCACACTCTCAGGCCCCATACCAGACCTACTGGGTCAGAAACTCTGGGGTGGAGGTGGGGGGGTGGTGAAGCCTGGCAAGCTGTGTTTAAACAAAGCCTCCAGGTGATTCTGGCACATGCTGATGTTTGAGAACCCTTAGAGATATGATGCGTTGGGTGGGCAGGGGAGAAGCCCACAAAAATGTGCAAATATGAACGAGATGGTTGTTTGTTCTGTGTACCCCCAGAGGGAAGTGTCACGGCCCGCATGCAAGGTCGAACAGGGATGAGGGTAAGAGAATGAAACATAAAAGTATGGGAACAGGAAGGTTGCCCACGGGGGTGCCGCGAGCAACAACTTTATTCTTACTTACACACTTTATATAGGCTCAGGTTATATAACATTAGCACATAAACAAGTTCCACAGGTTTCTCCTTGCCCTCCCTTGGTTTCGTCTTGAGTTCCTGGTTCGAACGGTCAGTTTCCTCAAGCGCATAGCTTCTTCCTTGTTTTGCTCACACGGTATGCCTTCAAGGGGCCCGGTGCGCTATTTTTCAGGGCCTGTCAATAACACTGTGGTTTTCTTGGCCTATATACAACTCGGGCTAGCCAGTACAACATGTTCTTGTATGGGGGCAGTCAGGTGGCCATGGTTCAAAGGGATCAGGGAGCCTTTGCTCTACCTGATTAACCCCCTTGTTGCTCATGGCTCCCGACAGGGAAGAGCTAGGGGAAAGGGGCACAAGTTGCAGAGAGACAGAAATCTTTTTTTTTTTTTTAGATTTTTATTTATTTAGTTGACAACACAGTGAGAGAGGGAACACAAGCAGGGGGAGTGGGAGAGGGAGAAGCAGGCTTCCCACGGAGCAGGGAGCCCGATGCGGGGCTCGATGTGGGGCTCGATCCCAGGATCCTGGGATCAGGACCTGAGCCGAAGGCAGACGCCTAACCGACTGAGCCAGCCAGGCGCCCCAGAGCTTAGTTTTACTTAAGGAGGTACTATTGAACAAATAGAACTTCTGGGGCATGTGATGTGTGCCTGGGGAAGGCACTTCTCTATCACTGGGCCTGATAATCGGTCAGGGATGTGGTAGAAACCTCCGCAGAGGTTAACTTAGATGTAGGGAATCTCTGAACTGAGAGATTCCACAATGCATTCTTCTTGCAAATCCTCTCTTCTTCTTCTTCAGCTCTCTTTTCTCAAGAGTGAGAGCAATGCTTTCTGGTTGTTCCGCCATGTCCGAGAACTGCTTCCAGCTAAGTATTTACAGTACACAGTTACAAAAGAGCAAATGCGGGAGCAAATGGCTTCCCTTGTCTCCTATTCGGGATCTTCTTAGAACCGCCATGTCTGGACCGGGGGTTCTCGAGGCTGCTGGACATCTGTTTTCCAGAGGTTTCCCCCACCACCATTCCTTACCCTCTTTCCTATGCGGAATCTGCTCTTTCCTCCATCCCATATTTTTCTATTTTTTATTATTAGTTTAGTATGTTGGGGCATGCTATCAAGGACATTCCCAAGAAAGATTACAAGGAAAGTCCATCTTTTCAATCTTGCATGTCTGAAAGTGACTTCTCATTGGCACTTGGTTGACAGATGGTTTGGGTATAGAACTCCAGGATGGAAACTATTTTTCCCTCAGAATGTAGAAAACATGCTCCATGATCTTCCATCTCCTAAGAGTTTTGTTGTTAAGTCAGGTGACATTCAATTTCCAATTCTTTGTATGCAGCTAGTATTTCCTTCTCTTGCTAGCTCTCAAAGCATTCTTTTCATTGTTTAGAAATGTCATGATGATGTCTCTTCAATCTGGAAACTCATATCTTTCAGAAAATCTGGAAATTTTCTTCTATTATTTCTTCAATAAACTCCCTTTCTTTGATTTTTCTGTACTCCTATTTCTGGAACTAGTGTTAGACAGATTGATCATCTAATCTTCTTGTCTTTCCAATTTTTTTTTCGTTTTTTTTTTTTTTTTTTTATAAGTCTGTACTCTCTGGAAGAGTTGTTTGTCTTGGGGTTTTTCATTTACTCCTTGATTCATCTCATTTTCCTCTGAGATAATTTGATCTTATGCTTGTTTTATACTGTTTCTCTTTTGGGGGGTTTTCCTCATCTTCAAGAGGAAGATATCAACAGGCTGACTGGAAAGTTTGAGCTTATTGATGGGGCATGTTGGCTGTGGTTGTTTCACTGAAGAATTGGATACTAACTGGCAAAATCATTGCAGGACCCTCCAGATAGCAGAATGTGGGTATTTTCTCCTTGGCCAATCAGCTTGCCCAGAGGAATTGTCAGATTTCTTGCCTGGGGGTGTACGGTCTTCTACACTGGTTATAGGAGGTGACATGGAAAGGAGGCTGGGGGAGGCTGTTCTCACTGTTCAGCACTCTCCCCTGCACTAAATCCACCTAACTTTATCCTCTCCCTTTGGCTGCCTTGGAAGGAGTGGGACAGTTGCTCATCGAGGCTGGAGAATCTATGTGTCCAATTGCTCCTCAAAGAGGATTTTAGCCAATCGTCCTGCTTCCACTCTCTGGTGTTTGGAGACCCCTAGAGCCTCTACTCTGGATTCCTTCCTGGGTTCTGGGGTGTGAGATGGCTTCTTATTGGCAGCCCCCACCTGGGCAGAAATTTCAGCTTTCCCTACATTGCAGTGTTAGCTACCATTTTCCCCACATTTCTGTTGATAGCCCTCATTTGCTGTCATGTCATTTCCTGTCTCGTTTTCCCTAGTGGCTTAACACCTCTTTTAAATGTCATTTTAGTGAGGATTTGAGAGGGGGTAGAGAGAAATATTTGTCAATCTGCCATATTTAACCGTTAATCTCATTGACTTTAAATTTCTTGTTTTGTTTTAAAAGCTGTAAGATTATAAATTTAAATACCACTTTAGCTGAATGTCACAATTTTAATATTTCGTACTACAACATTTATATTTCGCACAAACACAACTTCCTTGTATTTTTCTCTTTAATGGATAAATTATTCAACAGTTTAAAGCAGTTTCTAAACATCTGGGTTTATCAATATTGTAGTTTACTTCTTTTTTTTTAAGATTTTATTTATTTATTCATGAAAGACAGAGAGAAAGAGAGAGAGAGAGGCAGAGGGAGAAGCAGGCTCCCAAGGAGCAGGGAGCCCGACACGGGACTCGATCCCAGGACCCTGGGATCATGACCTGAGCCAAAGGCAGACGCTTAACCATCTGAGCCACCCAGGTGCCTGATATTGTAGTTTACTTCTAATTTAACTGCAATGTGGGCAGAGAACAGGGTCTGTGCAATATTGATGCTTTGGAATTTTTTGCATCTTGCTTTGTGGTCTAGTAAATGGTCAATTTTTATAATAAATTCTCTTTTATTATAGTAAAAGACATATAAAATTTACCATCTTAACTATTTTTAAGTGCACAGTTCAGTAGTACTAAGTATATTTACATTGTTGTTAAATAGATCTCTAGAATTTTTTCATCTTGCTGAACTGAAACTCTATTCCCATTACACAACTCTCCTTTTACCCAGTCTCAGCCCCTGGTACTTATGATTCTACTTCTATTTCTGTGAGTTTGACTACTTAGATACCTCATATAAGTGGGATCATACATTACTTGTCATTTTGTGACTGGCTTATTCCACTTGGTGTAATGTTCTCAAGGCTCATCCAGGTTATAGCCTTTGACAGGATTTCCTTCCTTCATTTATTTAACATTTATTTGTTTACCCTTCATTTTTAAAGCTGCATAGTATTCCATGGTATGCACATATCACATTTTGTTAATCCCTTCATCTGTCAATAGATATTTGGGTTGCTTCTACCTTTTGGCGATTGTAAAGAATGCTATGATGAACACGAGTGTGTAAATATTTCTTCAAGATCTTTCTTTTACTTCTTTTGGATAACTACACAGAAGTGGGATTATTGGATCATATATCCTAATAAATTTTTGAACACTTCCTTACTTTCTGGCACTATAAAATGTTTCTTCATGGTCATTGCAGGAACGGAATTGCTGGATCATATGGTAACTCTATGTTTAACTTTTTGAGGAACTGCCAGACTGTTTTCCAAAGTGGCTGCACCATTTTACATTCCCACCAGCAGTGTGTGAGGATTCCAGTGTTTCACATCCTTGTCAACACTTACTATTATCTGACTCTTTGATTCTAGCCATCCTGGTGGGTGTGAAGTCTCCTTGAGGTTTTGATTTGCATCTTCCTAATGATTAATGATGTTGAGATTCTTTTCATGTGCTTATTTGCCATTTGTAGATCTTCTTTGGAAAAATATCTATTCTGATCTTTGGCCCATTTTTAAATTGAGTTATTTATCTTTTTATTGTTGAGTTATAAAGAGTTCTTGATGTATTCCAGATGCAAGTCCCTTATCAGATACATGATTTGCAAGTTTCTCCCTGTGTTGTTGTTTTACTTTCTTGATAGTATCCTTTGAAACACAAACATTTTTGATTTTGATGAACTCAAATATATCTCTTTTTTTCCTTTGTTACTCATGCCTTTTGGTGTCATATCTATGAATTGATTGCCAAATCCAAGGTCATGAAGATTTATCCCTTTGTCTTTTTTCCAGGAGTTTTATAGTTTTAGCTCTCACCTTGAAGTCTTTGGTCCATTTTGAGTAAATTTTTACATTTGGTCTGAGGTAGAGTTCCAAATTACATTCTTTTGCATATAGATATCCAGTTATCCAAGCATCATTTGTTGAAAACACTATTTTCCCCCATTAAATCATGTTGGCATCCTGGTCGAAAATCGGGTGACCATAGGCACTTGTTTTCTTTTTCTTAATGGACTCTCAATATTCTACTCAATTGATTTGCATGTCTATCCTTGTGCCAGTATAGCTTAGTACTGTCTTTTTTTTTTTTTTTTTAAGATTTTAAAGTAATCTCTATACCCAGCCTGGGGCTCAAAGTCACAACCCTGAGATCAAGAGCTGCATGCTCCAACAACCAAGCTAGCCTGTCCTCTGCACACTACAGTCTTGATTACTGTTGCTTCATAGTAGTTTTTCATTAAAAAAAAATCATTTGTGTTTTAAGTTCTAGTATAATTAATGTACAATGTTACATTAGTTTCAGGTGAACAATACAGTGATTCAGCACTTGTGCTCATTGCTCAGTGCTCGTTATGGTAGGTGTGCTCTTTAATGCCCATCACCTGTTTCATCTGTCCTCCCACCCACCTCCCCTCTAGGAACCACCAGTTTGCTTTGTAGTAGCTTTCAAAGTCAGGAAGTGGAAAAAATTATGTATCAATTGTACTCAAATTTTTAAAATTAAAAATAAAGAAATTCCAGTATAATAAAATAAAATAAAATAAAATCATGAAGTTGGGTTCTTCCAACTTTATTCACCTCTCTCTCCGATCTTGGGGGCATTGATCTGCCCCGTGTCCTCCCCTCTCTTACAGATCCAAGAAGCATTGTTGATTTTTCAGTATGTTCAGCTTTTTACTTGTTAGGATGGAGTGGCGACTTCCAAGCTCCTTGCGTGCAGCATGGGACACTGTCATGTGCTTTACTGTAAGCCTGTTACACTCAAAGTTAAAGCATTTTAATTGAGAAAAAAAGATACATTCTTAAAGGTATGAACACTGTGACCCTTAACAGATGTATATTTTGTCACTCCTTCAAATAGCCTTTTCCAATCTAGATTTTTTTTTTAAGACTTTATTTATTTATTTATTTATTTGACAGAGAGAGAGACAGGTGAGAGAGGGAACACAAGCAGGGGGCGTGGGAGAGGGAGAAGCAGGCTTCCCGCCGAGCAGGGAGCCCGATGCGGGGCTCGATCCCAGGACCCTGGGACCATGACCTGAGCCGAAGGCAGACGCTTAACAACTGAGCCACCCAGGCACCCAGGCACCCCTCCAGTCTTGATTTAACCATAATATCTACCCTTCTCCAACTGAGTATCATGAGATCTTCTTTCCCCTTCCTGGGTTTTAAGAAGCCTCCTTCCTTTACTGGCCATAAGGCAATTCCTTGAGAGTCTTAGTTTATACCCATGGATCAAAGAAATCCTATACTTTTGATTGTTAAGGAATTGAGATATGATAGTCATCAAGCTGTCACTTGGTGAGTGCTTAACTTCCTTCCTTCCTGCATGCAGACTCTCAGTAAATGACAAAACCTAATTTTCAATTCTGTATCTGTCTCTTATTTCCCGCAACATTTAAAAAAATTTTTTTTTAAAGATTTTATTTACTCATTCGAGACACAGAGATACAGAGAGAGAGAGAGAGAGAGCACGAGCAGGGGGAGAGGCCGAGGGAGAAGCAGAGGGAGAAGCAGGCTCCCCGCTGAGCCAGGAGCCGGATGTGGGGCTCGATCCCAGGACCCTGGGATCATGACCTGAGCTGAAGGCAGATGCTTAATGACTGAGCCACCTAGGCACCCCTTCCTGCAACATTTTAACATCATTATGGCAGGATCTGGCACAACATGGACTCAGCTAGTGGTGGCACGGGGTTGCCGGCTGAGGCCCGGGTGGACACATGGTAAGACTCGTTGAGGTCTTACTCTCTAGGCATCTTTCTTACCCCGCTCTGCTGCCTGGGGATGCTGTGGTTCAGCTCCACTCCTGGGGTGTTTTTAGTTAAAAAAGAACTTTGCCATATAAGGTAATCATCATAAATGGAGCAACTTCTCCCCTTTTCTTAAAGTTTTCCTGCATGATTTTGTAAGATGATTGAATGCCCTATTTTCACCCTTAGGCTAGACCAGGGTTTCTTAAGCTTGGTGATAGTGACATTTTGGGTTGGACAATTCTTTATTGTGGGGAGCTGTTCTGTGCATTGTAGGATATTTAGCAACATCCCTGACTGCTACCCACTGGATTCTCTCACCCTCCCAGTTTTGACAACCCAAAATTGTGTGCAGACATTGCCAAATGTCTCCTGGGGGACAAAATCGCCCCTGGTTGACAACCACTGAGCCAGACTGACTTAATGGGTTACTTCAGCTCAAGAGCTTGGAAGGGAGCCCCACCCCTGCTCAGATCATGTTAAACCATTATAAACCCCAACCTATCCAACTTGGATGGAACAGGTGCAGCAGAGATGCCCCAAAGTACAGTTTTTGTCTTGATAGTCTCTGTGACCATGCTGCCAGGTGAAGGTGGGTTGGCTAGGAAAAGGTGAGTTCAAAAAGAAAGGCCAAATCCTTTCATAGCTCCCCACCCAGTTACCTGGGAGAAATTATAAAACCATATTACGGACATCAAGTAAAAACTATGAAGTGCTCCCAAGGCACAAGCTTAAGCCCTCACAACTTAGATAAGAGACAGGCCCTGACTGTCCACCAGCCCACAGTGGGAAAAATTTAACTCTAAAAGCCTGGCCATTGGAAAAGTGAGTAAATAACCCTCAGCAACCCCCACACGTGGTGCTTTCCCCTAAAACACCCTTGATGGAACTTCCGGACTTCTCCTTCTGTGGGCATCTGGAATTCTGTTGTACAGCCGAGGCTCTAGAGGTCCTGCCACCCACGTCTCCTTTCCCTCGGGGCTCAAAATGCCCGAAGATATTGTTCCCCAGCGACTTCTGCTCCCACAGCTGTAAAGGGATCGAAGACTAACTGCAGAAATCTAGTTTACTGAAAAGGGCTGCCCCAGTACCTTGAAATTTGGTGTCTCTTGGAATTGATCAAAAGGGAACAACTCCCCTGAAGGTAAGGGGACTGCAAAACTTCAGGGGACAGTTTAAAACCAAGAATTCTAATAAAGCAAGAGGCACTGAGTAGCAGGTGAAATCTAAATGTGCATCAGTGTAAGCAAATGTTTTCCATTTTGAGGCGATCTTCAATTTATAGGTGAAGGATCTGTTTCCTCCCAAAGAAAGGCTCAAAGGGCTGTAATTCATATAACATGTTGTCATATAACGTGAAAAATAGTGTTCAGAAATCTCAGGGTCTCAAGGATGATCATAGTAAAAATGTGAAGAATTTGCATGTACAGGGAAATATTCAAGGCATTTGTGTGATTTGAGCCAGAAAGGCAGTATGACTGTGTGAGTGTAATTGGGTAAAGCTAAAAACTATGAAAATTAAGAAGTTTTTAAACCAAATTTTTAGCGTAGTCTTAAGCTCAAAAAAAAAAAAAAAGCTCAAAAAGAGTCTTAAGCTCAAACAGGTTATAGGGCAAAGAATAAATAAAAGGCAAAGACTTTATTTTATTTTTTAAAGATTTTATTTATTTATTCGACAGAGAGAGACACGGCAAGAGAGGGAGCACAAGCAGGGGGAGTGGGAGAGGGAGAAGCAGGCTTCCCGCCGAGCAGGGAGCCCGATGCAGGGCTCGATCCCAGGACCCTGGGATCATGACCCGAGCCAAATGCAGACGCTTAACGACTGAGCCACCCAGGTGCCCCAAGGCAAAGACTTTAATAGAAAGTTGGTAGTTGACCCAGTGATCTCCACTCCTTTTGTTGGTAAGAGAATCATTTATAACTCTTATAGGTGTTTTAAAATACTGTTTCAAATTTGGGAATTCAGGATTAACTGCCCCACAAATTCAAAAGGTATTTAAAACATACTATATAATGTTTCAGCTGGAAAATTCAGTGAGTTCGTTTTTAAATGTAATTTTGCTTTCCTCCCGAGGTGATAATCTACAATGTGAAATCAGGGATTTTGGATATGGCATAACTGATTTCAACACGAATTTGAATTTCTGCTCTAAAATGAAATAGCTAGAGCATTTTTGTAAATATGATGTAAGACACAGGGTTTTGATAGCAGTGAAAGATATTGAGACTGAAAGGTGCTGCAACTGGAAAAATGTATCTTTTATCAATTCATTCACTAAAACTCAGATAATCCAAAATTATATAAATCCATAGAAAAGTTTCAACTTAACTTCCTGTGTAGCATTAAAAGAATAATATATGTTGGGGCGCCTGGGTGGCTCAGTAGGTTAAGCATCCACCTCCTGATTTTGGCCCAGGTCATGATCTCAAAGGTCGTGAGTTCAAACCCTGCATCAGCTTCCCCGCTCAGTGGGGAATCTGCTTGATTCTCTCTCTTCTCTCCCTCTGCCCCTCCCCTCTCACCCCCCACTTCTAAAAAAAAAAAAAAAGAATAATATATGTTTCCCCAACATTAGCTTATTAACTTTATCTGCTTAGTGTCCTAGAATTTCTAACTGAATTTTGGAAATTTGAATTCAAGTAGCATTAAGGTAATGGATACCTTGTATTTATGCAATATTTCCAAAGGCTTCATGAAATTGGGGTTATATAGTGAAAATAAAAATAGTGTGTGTGTGCATGCGTGCATTTGTGTGTGTGTGTAAATGTCTACATTTTGACACAGGAGTCAAGAGTTCAGGTAAAACCTCAAGCGCCTGTGTTTAATGTGAATAAGACTTTGCAATGGATACCGAATAAAAAAGAGGTCATAGCTAGGAGCATCATTTTGCAAATGCCTACAAAATTTAGTACAATACATAATATGCCATATGTGTTTACTTGCTTAAGAAAGTTGCATTTTTTTTTTTAAATTTTTTTTTTTATAGATTTTATTTATTTATTTGAGAGAGAGAATGAGATAGAGAGAGAGCACGAGAGGGAAGAGAGTCAGAGGGAGAAGCAGACTCCCTGCTGAGCAGGGAGCCCGATGCGGGACTCGATCCCGGGACTCCAGGATCATGACCTGAGCCGAAGGCAGTCGCTTAACCAACTGAGCCACCCAGGCGCCCCAGAAAGTTGCATTTTTTAAAAAAGATTTACTTATTTATGTGTGTGACAGAGAGAGCACAAGCAGGGGGAGTGGAAGGTAGAGGCAGAGGGAGAAGCAGGCTCCCTGCCGAGCAAGGAGCGGCCATGGGGCTTGGATCCCAGGACCTGGGACCATGACCCCAGCCGATGGCAGACGCTTAGCCAACTGAACCACCCAGGCGCCCCTAAAGTATGGGTGTTAGTGAATGAGAATGTATCAATATTGGTTCATTAGTTGTAACAAAAGTGCCACATAAATGTAAAATGTTAATAATAGGGAAAGCTGAGTGGAGGGTATGCAGGAACTCTCTGTACTATCTTTTCAATTTTTCTGTAAATCAAAAACTGTTCTAAAAAAAATAAAGCCTATTTTTAAAAGAAAGCTCTACAAGGCCAGAATTTGTTAAGTTAAAATTTAAAGAAACCTTAAAATACAAAGGATCTAATGTAGTCAAAAAAATGTAAAAGGAGGCAGAATTCATTTGGCTGGAACTTACATGTAAATCTTGCGCTAATAACTATGTGGTTGGTGTACATGAGCCAGAGAGTGGTAAGTGAAAATCTGGTACATCACTTTGGAAATCTGAGCCACTTGAGTGGAGCGAGGAAGCAGGCCTCCCTCACATCCTCTTAGGTGCCAGGACTCCCAGCCAAAGCCCAGTGGGAACTTAGACTTGGCACAAGGATAGAATTGAGAGAAGAAAGACTTTAACAAACCCAAACCATAGTATTAACAATTTTGTGTTGAGAGAATCTGCACATGTTAGGTATTTTGTGTACTTGTAAAATAATTAGGGCCCAGTAGAGTGAGCGCCTCATAACTAATTTAAAATGTGTACCTTAAGATTTAGAACTTCGAGATGGAATCTAAGTTTATGTTTGGCACCGAAATAGCTAACGAACCTCTAAGTTCACTATCTTTATGGGTTTCATTGGTTAGATTAGCAGTAATTATTTAGCACTTAGGAAAGTTTCTTAAAAAGGACATAGAATTTCAAATGTAGTTAGAAATGTTGTAAAGTGTCCAATTAAGTGGATCAAAGGGGTCGAAGTCCCCTTAAAAGTAAATGATAAAAGTTGATAGATTGACCATTTTTAACAAGCTAAACTGAAAAGCTTAGGAAAGTGCCCTCGACCTTCACCGCTCTGCTGTATCCACAGCCATTGAGACCTCATGAAACCTCCTGGAGCTGTGAAGACTCAGGGCTTGTCACAGGACACCTTTGTCCCCACTCCCTGCAGAAGGACCCATTTTCCCCACCTCTCACGATGCCCTGCCCCTCAGCTTTCAGTGGTGGATAACTCTTTAACTCCTGGACAGGCATATGAGTGGCCTGACGAATAAATAGGCATGCATGAGGTGGCCATAGGATTTACTGCCCAAAGCACGACATATACGGAAGGGGGCACGATTCATGATTATTCTGGAGCAATAGACCTGACCCAGAACTATCCTGGGACAAGCAGAACAAGTTATCCCTGCAGGTATAACGGTGTGGTTCATAAATCTGCCACGGAAAGAAAGGAACAAGTCGGCTTCCATTTTAAGATGGTATCAAGTCTCAACAGAATGTTAGATCCTTTCATGTTTTAATGGGAAAGCACTAAAACCCTTTCAAATATGTTATCAACAACACTGTCAAATAATATTTTATTAACCTAGCACTATAAGGTCTCCCCTCCCTGTGTATCATGAGGTTTCTTCTTTAGACCTGAGGGGGTTATGAGACTCTCCCATCTCCACCAACTACAAGGCAATTCTTAGTGTTAGGTTATGCTTTTGTAAAAAAGTCCTCCTGGGGGCACCTTGGGTGGCTCAGGTCCTGATCCCAGGGTCCTGGGATCGAGCCCCGCGTCGGGCTCCCCGCTCGGCGGGGAGCCTGCTTCTCCCTCTGCCTCTGCCGCTCCCCGTGCTGGTGCCCTGCTCTCTCGCTCTCTCTTTCAATAAATAAATAAAATCTTAAAACAACAACAACAACAAAAAAACAGTCCTCCTGTAATTCTGAGTAAAGAGACTGAGGGTGAAAGTTCCCCAGCCCATGGCTGGTGAGGTTTCCCTGAATGCAGATAATCCTATAAATGATCTTTTTTTTATAAATATATATAAAATATAAATTTAATAAAATTAAAACTTTATTTTAAAGTCTGTGTTTTTTTATTTTCCCTCAACTGCATGCACACAAAGGCCTGCTGTGTCTTTCTGGGTATCTTATTTTTTTCTCTATCAATCACCCCATACGGTACACATGGCCTGGCAAACATATGGCCACATTATTTTTCATCCAAACGCTTGAAGCCATGTATTTTTGGCAGTTAATCAAATTCTGGCGTGTTCTCACGTTATGGGAAATCAGGCTAACACAGACACTTTGGCCCAGTCCCATCCCAGGGACTCGGCATCCTTCACAAGCCAGGTAATAGTGTTTCCATCTGGCTCAGAAACTCCACTGGAGCTAGTACATACGGCTCATGTCATAATAGCCAACTGCTTTGCCCCAAATGCAGCACCCAGAGTATTACTTTCGGTCGTGGTCTTATTTGCAGAGTTGTTTATTTGATGAAAGCTGGGAAAATTCCCTTGCCACCAACGATTTTGAACACTGCCTAAAATTCCCTCATTAGGGTTTTATCTTCGGGGGCTAAGAAATAAGTACAAGTGACCCTATAGTAATGGAAGCAACAGTTTCATTCTTCAGTGTGGGAGTTTGATCCAGGAATCCCTTCCAACAGTGGGCTGAGATCTAGAGAGAAGGCAGAGGAGTCTTGGTGCAGGTGGAAGGGGTTGGAGGGTACAGTAGACCAATCCAAAGGGGAGGCAGTTCTGGAGAACCAGAGAGTAGCCTGGAGGTCCTTCAAAGACGCACCGGCCTTGGGACAGCACTCTGTCCTGTGATCTTATGAGGCCACAGAGAGTTCCACCGTGTGAAGAGGGGGGCTATGGGTTTCCAAAATGGTAGCCAAGAATAGGCAACAACGGGTAAGTGTAGAAAGCCTAGTTTCCCCGCCTTTTGTATGTAATGCCTTCCCCCGATTATCCCTGTTTCAGTTAACTCAGCAACCTTGTTCTGGGAATCTGGCACCAAAAGCCTTGGTTTTGTTCCCACCAGGAGGCCTGAGCTCTGCTCAGGCCTCCCGGTGAGAGGCTACCCGCCACCCAATACGAGTGAAGAACAAAAGCTGAGTTTTCTTAGCAACTGAGTTCTGCCCCTGCCACTGGGGAGGAGGTCCCCTGCCAAACTCTCTCTTCTTTGGAAGAAACACAACGGAGACCAAGTGAGAAGTCGCTACAGTTTAATACAAACCTGCACCAGAACACAATGTGTCGGGCTGTTTTGTCTTTGCCTCAAACAGGTGGCCAAAGCACAGGACCATGTGTCGTCTTGGGGTTGACACAATCTTAGCACCATGACGGTTACAGAGGAGTGAGAAGTCACTTGGGTGCTGGAGGCTCCATCCCGCCCCCAGGCTGTGCCTGCCGCCCGGGGCAGCTGGAGGGGGTTTGGGTTTTCGCGTGCTTCTGTGGTTTCTGGGTCAGTATCGGAAAAGCCCTCATCACGTCATTGGCTTGACAGAGACCTACTGTGGACTCCTAGCACTACACACACGCAC
This sequence comes from Zalophus californianus, assembly GCF_009762305.2. Lineage (NCBI taxonomy): Eukaryota > Metazoa > Chordata > Mammalia > Carnivora > Otariidae > Zalophus > Zalophus californianus. The sequence goes on along the minus strand of NC_045602.1, from coordinate 22,103,058 downwards.
ACACGCACACACGGTAGCACGATTTTCTGGTAACTTAATCCCACAAACCTAGAGAGCAGCTAAGGCAAGAACAACAGTATTTATTCAGCAAGTACAGGACCAGTTTGAGAGCTGCGTTCAGGGCAACCAGAGACCCTCGTCATTCCAACCAGGAGCGGTGGGGCTGCTGATGGAGCTGGCCGGAGCTCTGCGCAGGGGCAAGGAGTGGGGGGTGGGGGGTGGGGGGTGGGGCTGACCGTTCCTTTGGTCCCTTGAACCTCCTTCTGGTTTTCATCTAGAAGCTCCTGGGCAAGGGCGGGGTCTGTGAAAGGATCGGGGGCTATGTGTGTGTGGGGCAAGTAAGATGAAGTGGAAGGTCTACTGTGGACCACTCCAAGATGTGGTCTCCCAGAGCCATCCCATGGACCATGCATCTCTCGGGCGGAGGCACTCAGAGAAGGTAAAGCTTTCTTAGCCCAAGCAGGGATGCTGTGCCCTCTGGCTGCCACCACTGCTTGGCTCTTTGGCATCTGCCCAAGGCCCATGACCCAGCAACGGGCTGGGGTAAAGAAGATGATGTGCGTTGTACTGAGGGGTCCGTGTCATGGTTTCCCAGGCCCATATTTCTACCTACTGTCCCCGTGGCTGCCACCCCCCGTGAGTGCCTTTGTTGCCTCTGCTCCCTGGGGTACCGTCTCTGTCCTTTCAGCTCCTAAGTGAGGAAGATGAGCAAGAAGGGAGAAGGGAGGATGTGGAGGCAGCTCAAGCCATAGGGCAAGCCCCCCAACATTTAACTAGTTCTGGCTCAGACAGTGAATAGGCGTCAGCTGGTTTGTAAGAAAGATCTATCTACCTGTGCAAAACAAAGCAGAATGCCTACCAAGGGAGTAAGTCTTCTGGATGGTTCAATTCTCGGGTGGGGTCTACAAGAGACATCCCCCCCTCTTCCTTTCCACGCTGGGGTAGACAAGCCAAGCTCTTAAGGGCCGTCATGGACACTCGTGGGGTCAGAAGGCCTAAATTTTCTGGGCCTCGTCTGTGAAATGGGGAGAATAACATGCTCTGCAGTCGGGCGGAGCAATCGAGGGCTCGTATATGAAGTGCTTTGAAAGCTTGTAAAGCACTGAAGAAATGTGCAGGGTAGGACCACCAGCCCAAGAGCCCCAGGGCAAGCGTGGGGTGCGCAAAGCGAATGTGCAATATGAAATCACTTCCCTGCCTGGACGGAAAGGCTTAAGAAGGGCAGGCGGCTGGGATGCCTCCCAGCTCACTCAGGGTGGATGATCACCCAGCCTCTAGCATTTCCTTGGAAACCTCCCGGAGCATCCGAGGCAGGGAGAGCCCAGCTGGACGTGGGAGGGGACGAAGGCCACAAGCAGGGACAGGGGAGGTGTTGACCCCAGGAGGCCACAGCACCTGCGCAGCAATGTGGGTTCTCCGGCCTGGTGCCGCTGGCCCAGCCTCTAGCCCGCTCACTCCCGAGTCCTGCTCCCCCTCTCTTAGCAGGCGTGAGGCCTCTTGCCAATCACACGGGAGGAGCGGCTGGGCCTCTGTCCAGCGGGGGGAGTTTATAGGAAGCCGGGTGTTTGGGGGTGTTAGTGCTGGGAGGGGCGACTCTGCTCCCCGGAGGTCCCCAGGGCTGGCTTACTGGCCCCTCCCAGAATGTAGACAACTACCCCCAGGATTGTGGGGGGGGGGATGGGAGGAGGGCCTGGGACAGGGCCGCGGCAGCCTGGAAGACTCCGGGTGGGGAGAAGAAGGGCCCGTGAGCCCGGCGCCTCAGCCCGCTCCTGGTCTGTGCCCTGGGCTGTCTGGTCGGCGTCGAGTGCAGCGTCTCTTAAGGTCCACAACTACTCCTGTTTCTATGCTATGCTAGTGACACGAAGCACCGTTATTCTTCACAGGATGCACAAACAAGTCAAACCAAACCACTGCGCAAACCAAACGTGCAAAACAAAATCATGTACACGTGCCTGGCACCAGCCCTGTGCCCTGCCCAGCGAGCCCTTCGGGGCCTGTGACTCCCAGAGGCTGGGGTGGGAGGAGGAAGAAGCTGGCAAAGGGGTGCAGAGTGTCCCCAGAACACGCACACGGGGCCCAGCGTTGAGTCAGGAGGAACGGGACACCCTGGGCATGGCTGGGAAGCCAACAGCTGTCTGACTTGGGAAAAGTGACCACAGGGCCTCCTGCGGGGGAGGGGTCCTTTTCCTCCAACACCCACCTGCTAAAGTGCTCCGGACAGCTGGTGGGTCGGCCAGGGGGCAGGGCACTGAAGGCCAGCATGTGGAGCGGGGGGTGAGAGGAGGGGCTGGGCCGGGCTCTATGCAGTGGGCTCGGTGCATAGTGTGGCTTTCCTGGGCCCCCGAAAAAGCCTGCCGGGGCCGAGGCAGGAAAGGACTGCAGCGGGAGGAACACATCTCAAAGTGCCTGTTAGGGTTGGCTCGAAGCACAGTGAATCACGGGTCAGACATGGGGAGGGCTCCCCGGGTCCCGTGGCCCCCTCAGGTGGTGTGCCGCCCGGCCCAGCCTCTCCCGCCCCCTGCAGCCGTGGCCGGAGGGTGTGCGGGCTGGTGGCAGTGGTGCGTCCTCACTTGGGGGGCTGGTCGGTGCCTTTACCAAATGCCGCTTGACCTGCCTCCGGGGGGAGCGAGGATCCGAGCCGAAGCTCGCTTTGGAACGTGGTCGTCGATTTGAGAACCTGCCGGGAAGGAAGCGGAGGGTGAGCTCGGCGGCTCTTGGCCGGGCTATGAACGCAGAGGCACCATCTAGCCGGGGAAGCTGCTAAGCCCTCTGTGGGTACGCTCTAACCGAAGCCTCACAGCTTCAGCCCATTTTCTGGATGAGCACACCGAGGCTCAGGGAAGTTAAGTGACTCGCCCAGGGTTACAGTGTGTATAAGTGGTAGTGCCTGAATTTGAACCCGGGTCTTTCTGATTCAGGGCCTCTGCCACCTTCGCTGCTCCCAAGCCTGGGCATGTGGGCTTTTGTGGTGCACACAGACCATGAATCAGCCTGTCAGCATGTGGACCTTTGTACACACGCCCCGGTGAGTAAGACAGGGAGAAGACTGGGCACTCCATTATTCTGGAAAACCAAAGAACCACACCCCAGGGGCCCAGTGTCTTGAAATCCCAAGACTTAGAAAAAAGAGGCTTGGTGTCCCAGGGAGTGAGTGGGACATTCTTCAGTCCAGCCCATCCAGAACAGACAAGGCTGGGTGGAAGGAAGGTGGGAAGATGCCTGATATTTGCTGAGTCTGAGAGATGTTGTGCCTTGAGATGTGGCAGAAGCCACTGGCCGGTGGGCCCACACTCTGAGCGCCTTGAGGCTTCTCAGAGGGGTGGCTGACGCCGGAAGAGTGGAAGTGCACTTCACACCACGGATTCCTCTGTGACTGCCAGCACCCGTGTCTTGTCGCTGGTGTGAATGGCAGTGGCCCTCAGGGTGGGGGAATAGTTACCTTGGCAATGAGACTGGCTCTGAGGATGGAGAGGACCCCCCTCGAAACTGCAAGGTCCTCGAAATAGGAAGCATGTTGTCCTTTGACCTGAGCTGCCCCCAGCACATAGCGGGGCACAGAGGAAGCTCGGGGGGCAGCCCTGCTCCCTTGGTACCCCTCGGCCTCTCGTATTAGGACAGCTTGTATGTACCGGTAAATGCCACGCCTTGTGTGGAAGGATGTGGATCTTGCTCCTTTCACTGTTCAGGCCCCAGTGTGGCCCTTGCAGAGCGATGCCAGGCCTCCACCTGGTCTGGTTCCGAAGGCCGCTCAGCGAGTTCAGGGAGACTTGGCCCTGCCCTCTTCAAGCGGGGGTCCCAGTGTCCGTCAGAGCTGCCCCAGCCACCTTATAGCCTTGCTCGTTCTCCGGGAGGGCTACCGTTTTTGTGACAATGACCCCCCCCTTCACTACTGCAGAGCACCTGGGATAAATAAAGTCCCAGAGCACAGACGCACCCCATGTATCATCTGTGGTATCACATATATTACAATTGTTGGCAAAACAGAAGGTGCTGGAGGGGCAAACATGGGGCTGGGGTGAGGGAGGAAAGGGAGTAAGGGAAACACCTCTTTCAGAGGCTGGTGAGGAGCAGGGATGGGGACGGAGAGACTGCAGTGGGGGTGCAGTCCCACATAGCACAGAGGGTTAACCCTTCTGAGCTCTGATCATCCCCAGGGCACCCACTGTGTGCAGAGCCCTCAAGATGTTTTAAGGGGAAAAAAAAAAAGTATCTGGACTTAGGAGCCATGGGGAGAGCACCAGACAAGGCATGGCTTCTTGGAGTGGCTGGTGCCCAGGGACCTGGAGAGCCCTCCTGCCCCTCCCAATGTTGCTGTGTCTCTGCTGTGGGATGCGGCACTCGTCTCTAGACATGCGGGGGCCGGGGCGGGGGAGAAGATGGAGAGGAAACGCTGCAGAAGTCCCTCAGCTCCTGCTACCCCACTGCGGGAGAGACGCAGGTCCCGGGCGGAGTGGCCCTTGCTCTTACCAGAGAGGCTGAAGCTGGACTCATGAAGGTCCCTCATGCCCCCGTGTCGGGTAACGGGCCGGGTGGGGGTGTCTGCGAGCGGCGTGCCCATCTCCTTTTTCCCAGGATGCACAACGACGGCTACATCCCCCAGGTAGGGCGTACGGTCCACTCCCCTAACCTTTAAGGTCTAGTGAAGGACAGAGAAGGAGAAAACGGGAAGAGAGGACACTGTCAGACCCCACACGCCACTGCCACCAGAGCCTCCTGGATGGCTGGCAGGAGGTTGATGCTGCCGCTCTGCTCAGGACCCAAATGACTGGATGCGACAAAAGTTCCTTACATCTGGAACTCAGGGAGTGGAGGATTCTCTTACCTCCTGAACAGTGTGTGCGAGCACATGCATGCACACTTGCATACGGGGGCCCCTGTGGGCTCCCCCTCAATGTTGGTAGAGTCCTTTCCAAGGTAGCGGGCAGATTTCTGGAGTATTCCCCTCACCTGGAGCAATGCTATCCCCTCTCTTGCCAGGCTCCCAAGAGGCCATGACTTTTACCGTGACCTGACAACTCTATGGGGACAGAAGCAAAATACAGCTGATTTGGAGATGAGAATCCACCCCCCCCCCCCGGTGGCAATACTAATTAGTTTTGTACTCACAAAGGCAGTAAAGTTAAGAGCCTATGTTCTGCATCCAGTATGGGTTCCAATCCCAGCTCTGCGACCTTATGCAAGTTACCTAATGTCTCTATGTCTGTTTCCTTATTTGTCAAATTAGGATGAAGATAGTACGTATTAGTATTACATATAGAATTGTTACGAGATCAAATGGATTAATATACATAAAGCTCTCAGAACAGCTCTGGCATGTGGCAAGTGACATAAAGGACCAGCAGCCCTAATTATGGCAGAGGTCACTTATATGTGCTTGTTCACGTTAGAAGGTGCTACCGTGAGGAGGACAGAGCGAGTTGGCGTGTGCACACAGGGTCTGAAGCAGCAGTGTAGATGATCTACACCCCAGGCACTCGTCAGGGACAGAACCTCAACCTCCTTGCTGCTTGCTGCTTACTGCAAATCTTGTTGAAACAATACATACGGGGAATTTCTTGAAGGGGCTTCCGCCTACATACATATTCCTTTATAGTCTCCCACAACAGAGCCATAGTTCAGCTCAACCCTCAGAATGTCAAGCCTGGTCTGAACTGTTTTGGCCTTTTCGGGGCTGCACTTTGGCATCCTGGCTTTGGAGGCCGGGGTCCCGGCGGGGAGGGGGGCGGTTCGTAGAAGCACGGGCTGGCTGAATCCTGAGGGAGTGACCCTGGCAGGCCACACCCCGGCTTCTGGCAGCCCCCTCGCTACTGGCTGCACACCCAACCCTCCACCAAGATGCTTTCTTCCCCAAGGCCCATGCTCTTTAGGGGCCGATCATTCATCATTTTTGGAAAATGAGATTTTTTTGTTAGTTTCCTTTTTCTGCATACGTGCATTCTTTTTTTTTTTTTTTAAAGATTTTATTTATTTATTTGACAGAGAGAGGGAACACAAGCGGGGGGAGCGGGAGAGGGAGAAGCAGGCTTCCTGCTGAGCGGGGAGCCCGATGCGGGGCTCGATCCCAGGACCCTGGCATCATGACCCGGAGCCGAAGGCAGACACTTAACAACTGAGCCACCTAGGTGCCCCTGCATACATGCATTCTTTTACAGAAAGGCTGTGACAACAGGCAATAGAACACGCCTTTGCTTGGGAACCTTACATTGCCATTGTAATAAATACTTCAGATAAAGAGACTCTGGGTTGAATTTACATCAATCCTGGGAGCTGGTGCTCCTGCACCTCGGCTGGCCTGAGGAGCCAGATGTTGTGAATTGGTATCCATCTCACGTGTTTATGAGGTTGGCATTTAGAAGGGCTTACAATACTTTCTCTGCCCTCTGTTGACCCTATTTCCTGACTAAAATATCTTTTTTTGGAAAGACCACAGGACTGTCATCAGATATTCTTTTTTTTTTTTTCAAATTGCAATATAATTCACATACCATGAAACTTGCCATTTTAAAGTATATAATTCAGGGGTCCCTGGGTGGCTCAGTCAGTTAAGTGTCCGACTCTTGATTTCCGCTCAGGTCATGATCTCGGGGTCGTGAGATCAAGCCCCACGTCGGGCTCTGTGCTCAGCACCGAGTCTGCTTAAGATTCTCTCCCTCTCCCTCTGGCACCCCCCTGCCATTAGCACTCTCTCTCTCTTCCTCAAAAAAAAAAAAAATTAATAAAGTATACAATTCAGTGGTGTTTCAGTGGTGTATATTCACAACATTGGGCCACTCCCGCAACCCTCTCATTCCCAAACATTTTCATCACCCCAAAAGCAATCCCACACCCATTCCCCAGCCCCCAGCCCTGAGTAACCACTGATAGATTTTCTGTCTACGGATTTCCTTCTTCTGGATCCCATATAAATGGGATCATAAAATATGTGCTCTTTTGTGACTAGATTCCTTCACTTAGCATCAGGTTTTTAAGGCTCATGTATGTGGTGTGTATGTTAGCACTCCATTTCCTTTTCTGGCTCAATAATACTCTACCCTATGGATATACCTCGTTCTGTTCATCCATTCAACAGCTGATGGACATTTGAGTTGTATCCACTTCTTGGCCTCTACAAATAATGCTGCTATGAACACTACGTAAAGCTTTTGTGTAGATATATATTTTGATTTCCCTTGAGGCTAGACCCAAGAGCAGAGCTCATTTGGTAACTCTAATATCTAACTTTTGGGGAACTGCCAAACTGTCTTCCAAAGTGGCTGCACCATTTCGCATTCCCACCAGCAATGAATAAGGGTTCCAGTTTCTCCACATCCTAACCGACACACGTTATTTTCCAGTTTCCTTTTTAAAATGACAGCCACCGTTTGTCAGACATTCCGGTGTATGAATGCCTCCCTCTTCCTGCTCTTGTTGGTATGCCTTCCAGAGGCTGGCTGAGGCCTCCGCCACTGTCCACATCCCAGGAGCAGACTGGAGATGGGACTATTCACCTCCCGACAGACCCTGAGTTTGCTTTTGGATTGAACACTGTGATAACTGAAGTCATGGTTTTTTTTTTGTTTTGTTTTGTTTTGTTTTTCAGGTAACCCAAGTCTGCTCCCCCACAGCAGATCTGGCTTTGGATTTCTTCCTTTGTTGGCCTTCGGCAGAGAAGGGTTTAATCGTCATCCTGAGAGCTCTGGGCCCTCACACATGGAAAAACCCAGCAGGATTGATCTTCTGGTGTTCACATGCCCTGTTTACTCTGACGCTCTAGATGCTTGCTCCTCAAATATCAGTCTTACATGCCCTTACTTCATCGAGACTGGGAAGGAACCAGGCAATGGCGGAACCTTGAAGGCCCCGCAAGCCGGCGAATCAAGAGGAACTCAGCGGTCACAGACATGCTCACATTTGCCTCCTGTGCCTTTGGGAACCCGGAACTCCCTGTTTGCCCGATCACTTAAAATTCTATCTGGAAACCAGGGACGCCTGGCTGGCTCAGTCAGAGGAGCATGTGACTCCTGATCTCGGGGATGTGAGTTTGAGCCCCACGTGGGGTGTAGAGATGACTTAAATAACTAATACTTAAAAAAACTTCTATCTGGGAGCCTGGGTGGCTCAGTTGGTTAAGCAACTGCTTTCGGCCCAGGTCATGATCCTGGAGTCCCGGGATCGAGTCCCACATGAGGCTCCCTGCTCGGTGGGGAGTCTGCTTCTCCCTCTGACCCTCTTCCCTCTCGTGCTCTCTATCTCTCATTCTCTCTCTCTCAAATAAATAAATAAAATCTTTAAAAAAAAACAAAACAACTTCTATCTGATCAACAAAGATGGGAAACGGACACTGGCACTCCCCTGCTCTGGCATGTCCCCCTTCCGGTCCCACACAGCCCTCCCAGCCCAGGAGGGCTGGGCCATAGTTTGTGAAAGAAAGCTGTAGTTTTCGTGAACGCACTTGTACCGAGGACCACACTCACGTGGGACGACGTCTTGGTGAGGGCCCCGAAAAGTGCAGGAAGGCCTACTTGCCTCCCATCCCAGCTGGTGGAACCTTCCTGCCGGGGCTGGGGTCTCACAGGCCAGCCAGAGTAGTGGGTGTTCAGAGAACAGCTGGGAGGGCACAGGCTGAAACAGCTGCTCCTCAAAGCCTTTGGGTGGTTCCAGGAAGGAATTGAGAAGGGGAACAAGAGGGGAGGCCTGAGGCACCGAGTAAAGAAGCTTGGCTTTTGCATAAAGGACGAGAGAACCAAGAGACTAAGAAAGTCTGGCTGAAGATGAGAGGTCGTATGATCATTTTATGGCAAGTGTGCCAAGCCCCAGGCAGCTCTTAAAAGCCCTATTCCTGAGGTACTATTGAGCAGACTTCTAGAGCTCAGTCATATGGCAGCTGAGTCTATTTTCAGTCAGGGTCCTTTGTATCTCTGGTCCCTGTTGGAAGCCAGAGCTGATGAGGAGTGGAGAGCACGGGGCCTGGGAGTAGGAAGCTGATGCCGGCCTGGGACAGTGGCCACAATATGGGGAGTGGGGTGGGGGCAGGAGGGTCACCTGGAAGGGTCCAGAAGAGGCGCCCCTTCCAGCTGCCACTTAGGGCCTCCGGCTGAAAAACACACAGACCATTTTGCTGGGCCTCACCCCTGCACAGACAAGCAGCTGACAGACAAGGCTGAGCTGGGCAGTTTACCAGAAATCTGCGCTGAACTACCTTCAGAACGCACAGTGAGCACCTGCTGTGTACAGAGGACTGGGATGTACTGGGCGGAAGGAACAGAAGAACAGAACACCGGGGAAGCAGGATGAGGAAATTAAAAAAAAAAAAAGAAGTTCAACATCTCTTAAGTGTGCCATGATTCCCACCACAGCATCCCAGAGCCTAGGCAGGAGAGCTGCTGGGCCCCCGGTCGTGCTAGAAGAACGCTCGCCCTCTCTAGACAGGAGCCTTCGGAAGCCTCCTTAGGCCACAGGAAGGGGAGAGGAAACAGCATGAGGCTTTCAGCTCTCGGGGCGTCAGAGCTGTTCTCTCCCGATGATCTGCAACCTCCGCCCAGAGGCCAGGCCTGCAATGCCCAGCACCTGGCGTTGTCAGCTAGAACTCAGGCCAGAGTCTCCAGGCCAGCTCTCAAAGACAAGGCTGGGCAATCAATCCCCGAGCAATGAAGGTACAGCCAGTCTTCCTTTGGGTAACTGTGTCTGCTCGGAGGACAGAACCCCTGGGGATGAGGAGAAGCCCAAAACTTTAGTAAACAGGGTGCTTATGGAATCCAAGGACCGGGTGGGGGCCCTAAGATATTAACTGTCCCAGACCTGGCCTGACCGTTAGCCGTGCTGGGGGAGGGGCGTCCAAACCTGGCAAATCCCACCCACCTCACTACAGTCACAAGGGAGGGGGAGGTTTCAGGGAAAGAGCAACTCCAGGGCACATATGGTAACCCAGTCCAAGCCAGGAATCCCACTGGAGGGTGGGCAAGAATCCTCCCAGAGACTAGATGCGGGGGACATCTGTGAGCAGCCTTTAGTATTCCCTTAGCTCCAGGGGAATTAGCGACTGTGCCCACTACGTTTTACTTTGTTATAAGTACCCCTTTCTGCTCTTTCAATTGTTCCCAAAGTGACCATTCCAGGCAATAGGATTCAGTGGCAGAAGAGAGTGAGAACATCTTTGAGATTTAATACAGTCATTATAGAATTCCCCAACAGGGGGCCTCCACCCCTTCCCATACCCTTCTCAGGGGCTTCCGCTCCCCCTCCCCGCCCCCTCCTCGGGGGCTTCCGCCTCCTCCCACACCCTTCTCCTTCCCCCATCTCACCTTTTCTCTCTGGACTAGCTTCTTGTAGACAGTGTCCGGGAAGGACCTCAGGGGATAGAACTTGCCAGTGCCCTCAGCACACATGAAGACGCCGTTCTCGTACACGACTCGCCCACGGCTGATGGTGACCAGCGGGACGCCATGGCAGCGCATGTTCTCGTACAGGTTGAAGTCTCCTCCCTGCACCTGGGTGCTGGATGAAATGGTCCTGTGGGAGAAGCAGTGGTGGGAGAGAAAGCTCTGAGAAGAGGTAAAGATGTCTCAGCTTAGTGGAATCGGGGGATGCTCAGTGGGAAGGGGAGATGCTCAGTGGGAAGGGGTGATGCTCAGTTGGAAAGAATGATGTTCAGTAGGAAGGGGGGATGCTCAGTAGGAAGGGGGATGCTCAGTGGGAAGGGGAGATGCTCAGTGGGAAGGAATGATCCCCCAAAGCTGGTTGTTGCAGGTTGAATTGTATTACCCCCCAAAATTATATACTTAAGTCCTCACCTCCAGTCTCTGAATGTGCCTACATTTAGAGACAGGGCTTTTAAAGAGCTAATTAAAGTAAAATGAGGTCATATGGGTGGACCCTAATCCAATCTGACTGATGTCTTTATAAGAAGAGGAAATTCAGACACCAGACATGGACACTCATAAAGGAAAGACCATATGAAGACAGAGGGGAAAGACAGCCATTTACAACCCAAGGGGAAAGGCCTCAGATGAAACCAACCCTCCTGAACCCTGCAGACACCTTGATCTTGGACTTCTAGGCTCTAGAACTGAGAAAATAAATTTCTGGTGTGTAAGTTCCCCAGTCTGAGGTAGGGTTGGGGCAGCCCCAGGAAATTAACCAACTGGGCTAAACTCTAGCATTGTGTGTGTGTGTGTGTGTGTGTGTGTGTGTGTGTGTGTGTGTTTAGATTTATTTATTTATTTTTGAGAGAGAAAGAGAGGACGAGCAGAGGGGCAGAGGGAGAGGGAGAGAGAATCTCAAGCAGACTCCGTGCTGAGCATGGAGCCCGATGCGGGGCTCAAACTCACGACCCTGAGATCATGACCTGAGCCGAAACCAAGAGTCCAACGTTTAACCAACTGTGCCAGCCAGGTGCCCCTAAACTCTAGGGGTTTTTCTGCCAATAGCGATCAATGACAGCCACACCTTGACAGCAGCAGGGACCAGCCCCAGGCATCAGGATGCAGAACACAGCTTCTCGAATGCTCTTATGGAGAAGACAGCGTGGGCACCCTGGCATCAGGGTGGGTGGTGGTACATGGTTTTGGCTTTCTTTTCAATTCAACTTTGTATTTTCAAAATTCTATTCAATGTTTGCCTATCTTGTCACTTCTAGTTTGTGTACCTGGAAAAGTGCCTGGAAAGAGTGGCACTTAAAAATCTGTTGAGTGATTGAATGAAATTTAATATGAAAAAACGGTTTCCATCTCCCCTGCCCGAATCTCTGAGTAAAAAGCATGCTCTGTATCCTGTGGCATGTTGACTACTGAGACACTCCATATATTCACTCAGCTTGTGGTCATTAATGTTGTGGCTGTTGAGCACTGTGCACTCAGGAGTACCCAACACCCTCCAGGAGGGAAGCAGGGGGCGGGTGGGAGAGCCTGGAGTGTCAGGGTATCCGTCTGGTTCAACTGCTTCTTAGCTCTGTGATGTGGGGAGTCCTCTACTCTCTGGTCTTAGCTTCTTCAAAAGGAAAGGTCATATGGGTGGACCCTAATCCAATCTGACTGATGTCTTTATAAGAAGAGGAAATTCAGACACCAGACATGGACACTCATAAAGGAAAGCCCATATGAAGACAGAGGGGAAAGACAGCCATTTACAACCCAAGGGGAAAGGCCTCAGATGAAACCAACCCTCTATGAATGAAATGAAAACTCTAGCATGAGTGTTTCTTGGGGCTTCATGGAAATCAAATGAGCTCACTGATGTGAAGCCGCTTTGAAATACTGTAAAGAGCTGTGCACATGGAGATGCACTGTAGCAGGTTCGGGGTTGGTTAAGCATCTGACTCTTGATTTCGGCTCAGGCATGCTCTCAGGGTTGTGAGATCGAGCCCTGCGTCGGGCTCTGCACTGCATGTGGAGCCTGCTTAAGATTCTCTTTCTCCTTCTCCCTCTGCCCTTCCCCACTTGCTCTCGCTCTCTCTCTAAAAAAAAAAAAGACTGTCTTGTTCATTGCTGTATTCCTAGTGCCCAGACCATGGCAGGTCCTCAGGGTCAGACTTCGCTATGCTAAACGCAGGGCAAAGACAATAAGCTTGTGGAGTTTTGTCATATAAGTTCCTTAAAACCCCATGTCCCTCTCATCCTGGAAGCTAGCAGCAGGCTTTACTTGGTGGCTTCTGGATCCCACACTACCACGTCGGCATCGGCTCCAGGGATGATGCGGCCCTTGCGGGGATACAGGTTGAGAATCTTTGCTGCATTGGAGCTGGTAACGGCCACAAAACGGTTCTCGTCCATCTTTCCTCCAACCTGAAACATTGCAGGAGTGTCAAGTCAACCAAACCCTGCGTGTGCCTCAAACCCCTGGTCACCCTTGCCTCGGGCCTGTGGCCTTTTAGTTGGTCGGGTCAATGGTGCCTAGAAGGACAATGACGTGGGCACCATGTCTATCAAGCCAACCTGGTTGGCTTGGTCCTCAGCCCTTGCTCACTCCTTACTCCTCCATCCAGCAACAATGGTGAGTGGGCCCTTTGCAAAAGGCTGTCTACCCGGTGGAAATCTACCTCCTGTTTGTACAATCAGCTCTACTCATATGCTCACTACGGATGGGTCGGTAGCCTCCTTTCATCCACAAAGGGACATATATTCTGTTCTCTTCAAAAACATCTTCCTGCCTCACCCACCAGTGAGAGAACCATGGACTCCCTTCAAGGGGGATTCCTTAGCCACTCCTGTGCCCCCCTGAGCTGGTGGCTTAGTTTTGAGGACTTCAGATCTCCTTAGGCTCATACTTTGACCAAAAATACTTATTCCTCATGGGGAGAACAGGTGGTATTCAAATGAAGTCCTAGGTCCCTATCTTTTTTGAAAAGCAATTAGACAAAATATATAAAGAGCCTTAAAAACGTCCATATCCTTTGGCCCAGAAATCTGCTTCTAGAAATCTACCCTAGGGAAATAATTAGAAATGCTGACAATACATACACTCATGAACAAAGAAATTCTCTGCAGCATTATTTGTAAGTGCAAAATTTTGAAACAGCTCAAAGTTCCAAACATCAGGGAAGGATGAACAAATGTGGTACTTCCCTTGGAGGAAATGTTATTTAGCTAATCAAAAAGATGTTTTAAAATAATTTTTACTGATATAGGCAAACACTCAAGATAGACTGTTATATGAAAAAAAACGATGAACCCAGTTATTAAAATAACATGTAGCACATACATAGAACTAGAAGTAAATATATCAAAATATTAATCATTTAATTTCTCAGAATGGAATTATGGGCATTTTTTCCCCTAATACTTTTCTGTATTTTCCAAATCTCTATAATAGGCCATACTACCTTTTTGTTTGCGGGGGCGTGGGGGTGGGGGTGTTGGGGCGGGGAAGACCTTTGTGGTTTTGTTTTTGAGTGAAACAAGGAGCCATTGACGCAGCCCTCCAAAGAGTGAAAACTCTTGTTAGGACTTGAGCAGGGAGGGGTCCCTGGAACATACCACTCCTCTCTCCCAGATGACGCTCATGCGGTCCTGCACACCACTCACTCCATGCGGGATCTTGGTGAAGTCCTCCTTGCCCATAGCTTTCTGCTTCGTAGTGAAAGGCCGGTGATCTGATGCCACAATGTTCAGAGTATCACTGGATAGAGAGAAGGATGTGACCGGTAAGGGAGGGAGGCCAGGGTCCCAGAGGGTGGGGACAGATGCAGGGGAAAAGCCTTCCCTTGGGACCCAGGCAAAGCTGACCTCTGAAGTATGATATCTAACAAGTTACATTTTTTTTTTAAGATTTTGTTTATTTGACAGAGAGAGAGAGACAGTGAGAGAGGGAACACAAGCAGGGGGAGAGGGAGAGGGAAAAGCAGCCTTCCTGAGGAGCAGGGAGCCCGATGTGGGGCTTGATCCCAGGACCCCGGGATCATGACCTGAGCCGAAGGCAGACGCCCAACGACTGAGCCACCCAGGCACCCCTCTAACAAGTTACTTAACAAGTTACTCTAACAAGTTACTCTAACAAGTTACTCAGTTGACTCGTCTGCAGAATGGGAATACGGGCTGAGTGTGAAACCGACTGTCAATGTCACAGGAGACACTGATAAGAGCCTTTGGGACGTCAACTTTTTTTTTTTAAATGTATAATGATGCTTTTTATTTATTTATTTATTTATTCATTCATTTTTTTAAGATTTTATTTATTTGTTTGAGAGAGAGAGAATGAGAGATAGAGAACACGAGAGGGAAGAGGGTCAGAGGGAGAAGCAGACTCCCTGCTGAGCAGGGAGCCCGATGCGGGACTCGATCCCGGGACTTCAGGATCATGACCTGAGCCGAAGGCAGTCGCTTAACCAACTGAGCCACCCAGGCGCCCTGGGACGTCAACTTTTAAAAGTGAAGACCGCGGGCAGAGAAAGACTGAACTTAGCATTTTGCTCGTGTGAGGTGGTTTCACTGCCACAGGCCCAGATGCCAACTTCCTCTCATCTCCTTCCTCAACCCCTACCAGTTCCTGCTGGCGACAAGCATGTGCTGGGCAAAACACTTACAGGTTCAGTGTTAAGCTTTGCTAAATAACTTGCAGCTGTAGCCTTTCTTGGATGTGGGGGCTCTAATGACAGAAGGGGAAAGGAGGTACAAGACGGAAGAGAAGTCTGCCTTCATAAACCAGCCATGATGCGCAAGTCAACCAGTTCATCACCCCTGCCCTCCATGACCGTCAGACGGTTACTGAGGCTGGCCTCCATGCAAGGCTGCGGGTGGCTATGGCGCGGTGGGGCTCTCCGGGGTTCTGGGCTCACTAGAAACTCAGGGCCGACTCAGGACGGTGAGACCGTGCACGAGGCGGCAGACTCTGCCAAATGAGGGCGGCAGAGAGCCGGGCCATGTTCAGAGATCTCTGTAGGCTGAGGACTCAGAGGTGGTGAGGGGCGGAGGAGGAAGGAAGCCCACGTTGCCCAGGCTGGGGCAACCTCAGGAAGAAACACTGTTGGAGGGCAGGCAGGGTCCAGGCTGGAGCATGGGCGTCACGTGGGAGAGGGGGCCAACTGCTGGGACCACACAGCAGGAGCCCTGAGAATCTGATTTGTAGGAGGTGAAAAAGCCTGGGGAGTGCCTGTGGGCCATGATGGCCGCTCGAGTCAGAGGGGGAATCTGGGAGAAGGCATTCACTGGCTTGGTGACCATATTTGTAAGGCCCTCAGATGATTCGGGGTCAGGCTGCATGTTGGGCTGTCTCTCCCGGGGGCCTGGCAGGGCTCATCAGTCACCACTGTTGCCAAATGTTGGCCAGATCCACAGTGAGATGACTGAGTTCTTCCTGAGGCATGGGCTGGTGTCTTCCTTAGCCAAAGCGGCTGCTCTGAGAGACTGCGGGAGGGACTCTCCACACAGCAGACAGTTTGTTCTAGGGTGTCTCAGGGCTGCCCACGTTCCCTGGGCCTGCAGAACCCAACCAAGTTTCACTTTCTTCTCAGGGGTCTTCCAGACACTCAGGCAGGGATCAGATGAGAAGAGGTGCTTGTTAGAGTCACCAGCGGAGGGTTAGGGACCTCAACTCCCATTCTTCAACCAGGTCTTACTGAGCACCCACCTTCAAAAGAGATTCCCACACAAGTAGGTGCCGTTGGGGCAGGTGTGAATAATGTGGTCACATTCCAGGTTTTTTTTTTTTTTTTTTAAGATTTATTATTTATTTATTTGAGAGGGAGCGAGAGCATGAGCAGGGGTTGGGGGAGGAGCGGCAGAAGGAGAGGGAGGATGACGCAGGGCTGCATCCCAGGACCCTGGGATCATGAGCTGAGCCGGAGGCAGATGCTTAACTGACTGAGCCACCCAGGCGCCCCCTCCAGAGGGGCTTTTGAGGTCACCTAGTGCTGCCCTGAATCTAGGAGATATGACACACCCAACCATACTCTAAAGTTTCAGGGGCACCTGGGTGGCTCAGTCGATGGGCGTCTGCCTTTGGCTCGGGTCGTGATCCCAGGGTCCTGGGATCAAGCCCCGCCTCGGGCTCCTTGTTCAGCAGGGAGTCTGCTTCTCCCTCTCCCACTCCCTCTGCTTATGTTCCCTCTTTCACTGTGTCTCTCTCTCTGTCAAATAAATAAAATCTTAAAAAAAAACCCAAACTTTCAAACATGACTGGCTTTGTGAGGTCCTTTGAAATTTTATATATTCAAATGAAAAAACTTCTGGCCCCTTTAAAAAATTAGATTTTACACAGAGAATGAACTGATGGTTGCCAGAAGGGAGGGGGGTGGCGGGATGGGCACAATGCGTGAAGGGTAGGGGCGGTACAGGCTTCCAGTTCTGGAATGAGTAAGTCACCAGGAAGGAAGGCACAGCACGGGGCATCTAGTCAGTGGTACTGCAATGGTGGTGCACGGTGACAGATCATAGCAACACTTGTGAGCCCAGCGTACCCCCCAGAGCTGTCGGATCACTGTTGTACTCCTGAAACTAATGTCGCATCCTGTTTCAACTGTACTTCAATAAAAAAAGAAAAAAAAAAGGAAAAAGAAATTAGATTTTAAATAAAAGATAAATCCTCCCATCCATAGATTATGGTTTTTACACTGACATATAAAAAAATCATATCCTAAAGTAGATCATGATGAAGCAGCACAGATTCTCTTATAGGATTATGATAAATGGTGTCTGGGTTTTCAATCAAGTATTCTGTATAATATCATTTATCACCAACAGTGCGCCCTAAAGACAAAAAGAAAGTAACCATAAATTCCTGTGAATCATGAGAATGTTAAAACAATGCTCCAAATTCTATAAAATTGCAGTTTTTTTATAATATGCACTGATTTTAAAAAGGAATTGAAACTATTCTCATAATGGTTCACATGAAATTACAATTTGACTTGAGCGAATTTATTTACATAATTTAGATTAAAAATAGGCTAGACATAAAAACTTAAATTATTCAATTAATAATACTCTTTATCCCCCAGCCTAGTTGAATTTGGGTGGGTGGGGGCACTTACCACCTTTCTGTTCTTTCAGTTAAATTGCCTGTGGCAAGCAGGTATTTCAAAAGATTTTTTGACCTTGGAACTGAACCCAAAGTATTATAGTGGGCTCTTGATACATGTTTGTTTTTGTTGTGTTGATAATGATGAAAAGGAGGCTGGTTTTTCCCAATGAAGAGCTTTTTTTTTTTTTTTTTAAAGTAGGCTCTACAGGGCTTGAACTCACGACTTTGAGATCAAGAGTCTGACGCTTAACTGACTGAACCACCCAGGCGCCCCTGAAAAGCATCTTTAAAAGTACGAGCTGATCTGGCATTTCTGCTCTCAGCCACCTTCAGTCGGGGCTGGCCACTTCCCTCAATCATCCCCACCATCACCCTAGAGGAGAAGAGGCCTATCACCACCCCCCGGTGTATAAAAGCAGAGGATAGGCAGGGAGACTGAGGTGTTGCAGAATGGAGAGTCCTGTTGTCTCTCCTTCCTCCTTCTTTTCATGGTTTGAGTGGGCTTCCCTACTCTCTCTCCTAGCAGTCAGGGAGGGCACATTTCAACAGGTTCACCCACAGAGGGCGGAGGTGATCGCAGTGGGCCTTTGCCTGGGAGGTGGGTTTGTGGACCTGCCCTGAGCCTCTGGGTGAGGAGAGCCAGTGGGAACAGTCTGCCCTCCCGCTGTGGAGAGTGGCCAAGCTGGGAGAGCTCTTGCTGGGCCCCAGACACTGTAGAAGGTGGCCAGGCTTGAGCTGCCTTCCGGGGCCCTTGTTTGCAGGGACACCGCTAGCCCTGGAAGCTAGGAAGATGCAGGAGGAAGAGGTCAAGCTGGACCCCATCTCCTGGAGCAGGGGATTGTGTGAGGGAGGCACAAGAGAGCCCACGCTGGCCATGTACCGTGCCCAGCGAGGGCCCCAAAGGCCAGCCCCTTTCTGCCTGAGAAGCAGGAGTACAGGCTGGTGCTTGGGCATGGAGAAGAATCCCCCAGCCCCGAACTGGGCATGGGGAAGGGAGGAGATGGACCTTTAAACTAGACTGAACGTTAGTAACCAAAAGGGAGAGAAAGCAATGGATTCTACCCAAAATGTTACTATAGGAAAGAAAGAAGCTGCAAACAAAAGCTTTTCATGTTTGTTTCCCTCTGAATTCAACCTGTTGGTTAAACTTTTGCCTTTAGATTCGGATCACATGGGAAAAAGTAGTGTTAGAAAAAAAGAAGCTGGAGAAAAGGAGATCTGGAAGGGGAGGATGAGGGGAAAGAGGGAGAGAGGGCAGAAGGCAGAGGGAAGAGAGGAAAGAAAGGAGGGAGACACGTGTGGGGAGACACTGCTGCAAAACAACGAGAGGAGGGAGAGGGGAAGAACAAAGAGGCAGAAAGGCCCACATACATTCTAGAACCGTCAGAGGCCACATCCCACAGCCCTGCAGTGGTCTTCAGCATAAAAAGCAATGTCCCTTGAAATTCTGAATCACCACTGTTCACGCTTTTCTATAGGCTGCTCTTGCCTCTTACACTTCGGAAGCTCTCACTCCAAATCGAGTGGTCAGCGAAGCCCCATAGGGTGGCAGTTATCTGACGGGCCCCGGAGAGGGTCACCAGGGCCAAGTCATCCCACGGGCACAACGAAAGTAACTCTAGGTCAGATTTGGGGCCGCGAGGACATCACGGTGAAGATGCGTAAATTCCCGGGAAGGCGCCTATTACGAGTTAGTGCTGTGCTCTGGGGCCACAGTGTTCGGCGGAAGCGCCTTACTTGGCCAGCAGGCTCATGAGGTAGGTTGAGGTGTTGGTGTCCAGTCTCAGCGGAGGCACCGTGACGTAGGCGGCCGCGTGGGACCAGTCCTGGTGGTAGTAGTGTAAGCCGGTCAGCGTGGCATGCGCCGTGGTGGTCTCGGCCAGCACAACCTTCCCTGCAAGGAGAGGTCAGAGCAGGAGTAGGAAGCCAACTGAACTGAGAGACCATTGGTCTGAATGGTCTTCGCTGAAGGAGCTGAAGTCAGAGAGGAAGGGACTTGCCCGAGCTCACGAGGGTGTCTGAGAGCACAGCTGGGTTCAAGGCCAGAGCGCTGCATCTCGCCAGGCTGGCTCCAGGCAAGAACAGAAGGGCAGGGGCGCCGAGGAGGGGCAGTGCCGCACTTGGAGGAGCGCGGCTTGGCTGGAGCTCAGGGGCCGCGGGGCGCTGCTGGGAGGAAGGAGGGGCAACAGGGCAGGTGAGACAGGCCAGGGGCTCCCAGGAGGGGAGTGGCGGGACGGGGCAGGAGGGGGCGGGATCTCGCAGGCCGTCCTGCCAGAAGGCTGGGAGCCCTTGCTCTGATTTATAGCCCCAGGTCTGTGACCATGCCTTGGTTTCTCCTGGTAGCAGGACCTCGCTGGCACCCTGAGCCGGCCAAGACCACAAGCACAGATAAAAACCTCCAGGTGCTGCCGGGTGCTCAGCAATAGCAGAAACACAGGTGCCCCGGGGCTTGTATGCGGGGTGCCGGGGGTCGGGGGTGGGGGGGGGCTGTGAGGGAAGTTGGGCTCAGATGCTGTTATTCCTCCAGGGACTTCCCAAGCATCCCCTGAAACGTCCATTGGAACCGGTCCAGGATTTTATGTCGGTTACCAAGGCAACCGCTAGTAAAACCCAAGAAGCCAAAAAAGATAGCAGTTAAGGAGTTGCCTGAAAACTTGGAAAATTTGACCAGACCCAGGGGAGGTGACAGACACTTCCATAAAGCTGTTAGGCAGACAGATGTGCAGAGGAAAACAGTGGTTCTAACGCACTGGACCCAGGCTAGAGCAGAGTGCTTCCGAGGGTGACAGGAGACAGCAAGGCGTACACTGGGCCCCTGGGCTGGCGGGCCCCGTGGGGCTGCAATCCCACCACACATGTGCATGTCCATTCCAGCCCCGGGACTCACCTTGCATCTTAGCAGCTGCGATAACCTCACCGGCCGAGATGCTGGACACGTTGACCAGGTAGATCGGGCAGTGAGTCTAAACAAGGAAACCCAGCGGGAAGGAGAGCGCATCAATGCCATGAACCTGCCAAGCACGAGCGCAGCCGCAGCCAAACCAGTGCTGGCCGCAGCACCTTCCCCTGCATCTCTCAGCCCCACTCTCAGGGTGAGGGTCTTCCACCGGGAATGCGGGGCTGGCGGCCAGAGCACGGACTGTGTGAAGCAGGGAGGAGGCAGGCAGCACCCAGCCCCAGAGTCAGTGGGAATGTCAGGGCAAGCGGTCAGCCGAAATCAAGATGATTTATAACTTAAAACAAGGGACTGTTTTCTGTTCACGGGTGTGAGGACCTAGAGACAGTCGTGGATTACACTCCGTATCTAAAACGACAAAGCCTGCTATATGAGGGCTGCTTTATCAGTAGACAGAATGCACCCTGGACAAGAAACAAAATACAGGAAGTTCAGGGTTCAGGGTCCATGTCAGACGGGACTGGTCTTACAAATGGACACCTGGATTGTAGCATTGATGAGCTTCTCCTTTGCTGAGCTGGACGACAAAGATCCATGTCTTTGCTTCTCTGGACATATGTTTGAACTAAAAAATAGGAAGCTGGACTTGTGTTGTTCAGATCTGTCCTTACTCTGGGGTTTCCATCAGGCAGTAATTGATATTGTAACTCTCATTACGCCAGTAAAACAATGGCCCTGTCCATTGTAAATTGCTAACGGGAAACTTTTCCCAAATGTTATTCCGATGCCTACTCTGCTTATCAAAATGAGAGGACAGAGAGCTTAGGAACTGGCCCGACAGGTCATGTGCTTGGCACAACTTTACTGTCTGATTCTGAGATCTGCTGGACCTCCAACCTCTGTGTTTTCCCTGGTGTTCCTAACACCACCCCTCAGGCTTACACCCTTGGAGGGAGTCCGTGTCTTTCCAGAGGAGAGGTTCTGGAGCATTAGTGCCCACTAGAATCAGGGGTAGGCTACTGAAAACAGATGGCTGGGCATCATGCCCCGTTTCTGATTCAATAGGGCTGCATGGGCCCGAGAATCTGCATTTCTAAACTCCCAACAAATGCTGATGCTGCTGGTCCAGGCACCACACTTAGAAAACCGGTGTTCTAGATGCTACGGTTCAGATTCTCTGAGCAAACTGAACTCTTTATTGATCATTTAGAAGGAGAAATAACCTTGGTCTAGGGCTCTGCTGTTTATAAACTGCCTTTCCTGCTCTGCCCCCTTTGAGCCTCACAACCATCCTATGAGAAGTGATATTACCACTCCAATTTTAGATAACAAAATAGTACAGCAGAGTGGTTGAGTGACTTGCATACACCTGAGAGCTTGTATTTGGTAAAGGCCTCACATCTCTTGCTCGGTTCCCATCACCACACTGCACCTGCACCCCCAGACCCTGAGCGATACCAAGGAAAACTTCTAAGTGGTCCAGAGGTGGAGGTTTAAGCGAATATCTACCGAATTCCTCTACAGGAAGCAGAGTTCAGTTGCAGGGAGGTTCTGTGGCCCCTGAACCCACCTGCCTCCCATGGGAGCCATTTCCACTTGAGCAGTGAAGCCAGACTCAGCAAACTCAAGGGGGTGGAATAGAGAACTGGCAGCAAGGACCTAGGCACCAGGTCTGTGGGAGTAACAACATTCACCCAGCCAACGGTTCTGGGGTCCTGCGAGTCAGGCATGGTGTTGGCAGCCAGGGCAGAATGGGACTCCACCGTGTAGACTGAAGAGTCTGACTTCTGATCCCAGAGTCAAGAATAGGTTGAGGGCAAGCCGGGGTCCACTTACCCTGTTTGCAATGGTGATAACTCGGTGAGTGGCTTCAGCTTCCAACTGTTAGAAAAAAAGTACCGGGAGAAAACAAGCTTCACCATCTCTCCCAAGCAAGCCCACATCTGCTCAAGAGCCCACTTTGTAGAAAGTTCTGGAATATCCAACACAGAGCTGAAAGCGTCCACTGTACCCATAGGGGCTGCATCCCAAGAGCACCAAGCTCCAACCACTCTGCTCCCCCTGAGGCAATCGGAGAACTTAGCACCAGGCATATCCTCGCTGGATGCTCCTCAGGCCTTAAGTAAAAGGCAACAAAACAAAAGCAAACGGAAACCTAGATTCCCATCTCTCCGTGTTTTCTGGTGTATTCTCTCCACAGCCACCTCAGCACGGTAGCAAAGGAACGGTGCTCACGAATACCAAACTGGAAATTAACCCAGACCAGGGTTTCTGAACCTTGGCACTGCGGACGCTCTGAGTCAGATAATTCTTCACGGTGGGAGCTGTCTGGGCACCGTGGGATCCAGAAGCAGCATCCCTCACCTCTACCCACTAGAGGCCAGCGGTGCCACCCCCAGGTGGGACAACCGAAAACATCGCTAGGCGTCGCCCAAGGTCCTCCGGAGAGCAAAATCTCCCCTGGCGTGGAGCCTTTAACCACTAGGCCATGACAGTGATGACTCATGCTATTAATATCCTACAGTCAAAGCCTTGCTCTTGCCCTCCCATAACTGAGCAAAGCCCAGTCCTGTGCTCACCCGCCCACTCCTGTTCTCACAGGCACACCCAGGGCCTTGTCGTTCTGATGGCAGTGCCCTCACATCCTGTCTCTGGCTCCTCGTTCCTCAGGGACATGCAGCCACCACTCTGCACTGAAGGCTTTGAAGAAACGGAAAATAGCTTTCTCCTCACGAATGGTGGAGGATGTCTGAACAGGGTCACAGGACCAGAAGTCCAGTGTGGTCCCTCCGGAGAATTCTCCAGCAGGGAGGGGGACTACTGGGGACGTGTGTGGACGCCCTGCAGCACTGAGCAAGGATGAAAGCACAGGTTAGAAGGACGGCTCCTCATTACCATCGCCGTGGCTCACAGGGTAGTGAGGGGCAGAGCATGGACACGGGTGTGCCTCTGGTTTCCGGCGGGAAGGGTCCAAAGTTTTCCTCAGATGCTCCAAGGGATGTCATTCAGAAAATGCTGAATCACTGCCTTATAGTCTAGAATTTCTTCTAACACCTGAAAGGCCCTTTCACTCTGTCTCCCCCCCCAACCCCCCGCCCCCCATTCAATTTTGGGGAAAGCAATTCCCTCTGTGCTCACGTTGTCTCCCTCGGATCCCTGAAATCAGAATCAAATTGGGTGGGTCTGGTTTCCCCAAATAGTCTTTCCCAAGGAAGCTCAAGGCCATGTCAACCTCAGCAGGGAGGAGGGTGTTCTCTGAAAAGCTTCAGATGAGAATTTCACCCATGGAGAAAGCGATAATACACAACTTATATTTACTGATGTCTCTTCTATCCTAAAGAGTCTATGAATCCATAGGGAAGAGGCTGACAAGAGGCACAGAAAGTTTTCCTCACCTCCTCTGGGCGGCTGATCTCGATTCCTTCTGGGCCTGTGATACCCAAATCTAGCGCCTCCTTGGCACCCTGAATAGAAGACAGAAAACTGAGAGAACCATATAGATACAAGAAAATCAGAAACCCCAGGGACACTAAAATATGCTGGACGTAGCCCATTCCAATAGGCTTCCTACTTTTCTTACTTCTGTAGTATTCATCTTCCAAAGAAGGCAGAATCTAGTAAGGGCTCCCTTGCAGTAAGTCTCTCTTGAGTTTCACTTCATAAGGATTGAACATATTTTTTCCTCTTAAAATTACAGTTCTGTAATTAGCCCACAGGCTTGGGACATCCAAGATAATCGGTCTGAAACTCAGAATTGCCCCCACTGAAAGTCTAGTCAAATCTCTAGCTTCCAGCAACACCTAGATTAACCCAAGTATCCTATTTAATTTCCAGGAGTAAAAAGGGGCTCATCTACCAGTGAGGAGATCGCTAATAATATCTCAGCTTTTTTGGGGGGGCAGGGGGGCAACAGGAAAGCAGAGAGCTGACTCTGATTTATTCTGATGTCAAATCTCATTAAAAATATTTCTTAGAGGTGCTCCAAATTCTTTTGCCATAATGGAATTTAAATATCCTATCATTAGAACTAAGACATCATTATCTAAGACTCAGACACCATTCTGGACTGTAAAGAGATTTTTGTTTCATAGACAGTAGAAAAGTTTGGATTTTCTGACTAAGATTTGTCACCTGGGGTGTCAACATCTCACACTTTCTTTCATAACTTATTTTCTCTGAACGAAATTGTGGGATGGGTGATGGGGGTGGTCAGGAGTCCCCCTGAGAACTGTTTGTATTGGCACCCCAGCCTCCCCCCTTCCCAATATTCTCTATTGCCTTGCCTCGGCCACGAGCTCCCCATTCTCAGCATGGACTCGGGGGATCGCTCCAATGTCCTTGCAAGCGTGCAACACTTGGTAAAGCTCACTGTCCCGGAGCATGCACAAGTCTTTGTAGGTCATGAACATCTGGAACGAGTTGACACCCTTCTCCCTTACCAGTGTCTCCATTTCTGCTTTCACCTGGAGAGCAAAATGCAAAGGCAATGCCTCGTGAGTACAGATGTTCAAGAGGCGGGCTGGCGGATGCTGGCTCAGGATGGTGGGGATGTGGGCCAGTAGGCAGAGTGACTGTATGACCACCCGCCACCTCGCAGTATCTCATTTTCCTCCCACAGGTAGCTGTATGGTTACATGAGCAAACGATGCAGAACTACTTGGTAAGTCGTCAAGCGTCAAGCGTGACACAAATATAGCCTATATTGTTACTGTCCAGGCACGTTTCTGCTATCCCAGAGGCTTGTCCTGTGTTTCTGACTCCAAGTCAGCCTTCTTGGTGAATGCACTAACTAACAGCTTTTACTCCCACGGCTTGTGCCCCCTGCCCCCATAATGGAAGTGGCGTTACAAAGAAGGCACAATAATGCTAAAAATCCAGAGACTGGGGGCGCCTGGCTGGCTCAGTCAGTGGAGCATGCAACTCTTGATCTTTGGGTTGTGGGTTTGAGCCCCAGGTTGGGCATGAAGATTACCTAAAAATAAAATCTAAAAAAAAAAAAAAAAATCCTGAGACCCTGGGAAAAATCGAATTTAGGAATATGAATAAAGCTATATGAATAAGAAGATTCATCCCAACATTATTAGGATGTAAATTGGAAACTGGGATGAGAAAAGGGAAGCAACATTGGTCTGACAATAGCAAAATAGCTTGAAGTTTATCTCCATGAAGACCATGCAGCCAAATAAAAAATGCTCGGGCTTAAGCGAAAGAGTTACTATGTAAAAAGCACCTGTGAAAAAAAGACTGGAAGGAAATAAGCTAAAACAATAGTCGTTGTGTTGGGGGGTGACCAGATGATGGGTTTCTTTCCTATTTTTAAAATCTATAGTTAGAAAAAATTTTTTTGATAATAACAAAAAAGAATTTGAAATTCTAGAGGCATGGAAGTCCCCACAACCTCCGGGGACCTAGGGATGGCTGGCCGGGCCTCAGTGTGACTGAGAATCGGAATGGACACTCTATTCCAGGCCGACTCGAGGGGGAGGGAATAGAGAAGCTTGGGGTAGTGTTGTCCACCCAGGAGGGTGTCCAAATAAACAAAACCCCACTTGTGGTAGGGGCTGGTTGACATTCAGGGTGGTCTGCGCCTTTTCCTTATACCAGGAGGGAGGTCTTCGTGGTGTGAGGCTTGGGGGCCTCTGAGGCCTTTCCTAAGGACCAGGTCGGAAATAACGGAGGAGACTGGGTGAGCCCCACACTCACAGCTAAAACCCAAGGGCAGAAGTACACGAGGCTTTTAATTACCATCTGAGAAGGCAGTCAGGCCCTTTAGGACAGGCTCCACAGCTGAAGGATTTTGTAAAATGTCTTAATGCTTGTTGTTTTGTTTTGTTTTTTTAAAGTAGACTCCATGACCAATGTGGAGTTTGAATTCACGGCCTTGAGATCAAGAGCCGCATGCTCTACCGACGGAGCCAGCCTGGCGCCCCAATGCTTGTTTCTTTTTATGATTCTAGGGCACCCGCACAAGTACCGGCACATGGTGATTAATACAGAATTGAGGAAAGAACGAACACCCAGCCGGCTTCCCTGGGGTAATAAGCAGTAAAACTCCAGAAATGAGGCAAAATCTAAACGCCTATCTGTTTTTAGGAAGAGCAAGGAGGTGGGAATCCGGGGCGTGGCCCTGGGGCCTGGGGCAGTGGGAGGACAGGAAAGCCAGCCGTGAAGGCCACAGAGGTTGAAGTGAGAAATGGCTCCGTGGGAGGCAGCCTCAGCCATGTGCCAGGAGCAGCCTCCGGGCTCTCAGAGTGGGGGCTGGGCCCCCAGAGGGAAGAAGGGGCCCTGTCCATTTGTTTCAGGCAGCACTGAGCCAGGATAGCACCCTCTGTTCTGTTCTGAGCCCTCAGGGCCATGCTGTCCCTTCCAGCACGAAAACGACACGACCCTTGGAGCCTGACTCTTGCCCACTACTCAGCAGCAGCTCCCTTAGGTGTCGCTGCCATCGAGAGATGCTGCTGTGGGCTGAGCAAGGATTCAGAGCTCCCTACACCTCTCTCTTAGGCCTTCTGTGTCTGATGGAAAACTGGCCCTTTAAATTAAGAACAAGTCTTCTCACCCCCTTGTGGAATCTGTGTTTTTTTTTCTTTTGGCATTTTGGGGGGGCTAGGATAGTGGGGGGTCCCCACACCTATGGGAGAGCACCCCACCCTAGCCGACTCCGACCAGACTGCCCTTCTGCCTCAGAGAGCATTCATTCTTCTTTTGGGATTCCAGCCAGCACTGTTACCTTGGGTGCCCACCAGGTGATCCCCACGTGCAGGGCGTAGTCACAGCAGACCTTGGGGTCGGCCAGACCCCGGCACTTCTCGTAGGCGTCCACCAGGGAGGTCTCCTTATCGGGCAGGACGTGGCCGATGACCATGGTGGTTCCTCCAACTAGCGCCGCCTGCAGGGGACAGGAAGAGCAGTCTTGTCACATCCCTTCCCACACGGGAGTCACCGATGCAGGGAGACACGGGGTCCAACTACAGACCCTATCAAGCAAGAGTCCCCAGTGCAGCAACGCTTGGGAAACTGTAAGGAGCTGGACATGCAGGACCCAGTGTGTAACCTTCACCCCCACTGTGGATCCAGCACACAAACCTGCTTCTTCCTCGTCTCGGGGTGTGGCTCGGTGCTTTGGAAAAACCACTTTGTGTGTTACCAGAGCCTGAGGCCAGCCTCTCCTTCCCAAAGAGCAGACTGCCCCCACCCCCAACGATTCTGGCCAACTGGACTATATAGATGACACAACCAATGCTTAATGTAATGTGTCTATTTATAATATTTATTTAGTCACCCGGACGTATTTAAATCCTAACGAAGCAAATGTTAATTTGGATATATCATTTTGTTTTATTCTCTCCTATTTCATGAAACAATTTTATTATTTATTTAAAATATTTTTTATTTATTTGATAGAGAGCACAAGCTTCGGGGAGGGGCAGAGGGAGAAGCAGGCTCCCCACTGAGCAGGGAGCCCGATGCGGTGCTCGATTCCAGGACTCCCAGGACTCTGGGATCATGACCTGAGCTGAAGGCAGAAGACGCTTAACTGACTGAGCCACCCAGGCGCCCCTTCATGAAACAATTTTATTCAAAGTTTTCACATGCACCTTCCACATGGGGGTTTTTGTCAGTTTTTCCAAGCACATTTAGTTCATTTCCATTTATCTTGTTTGAGATAGAGCACTTTTTAGGTCCCTGTATGATTTATCAATGAAAAATTATCCTATTCACAATCTAGACAAGATACCAACTTGAAGAGAAATCTTTAAAAAGCCTCACTTGTAATTAAAAAAAAAAGCAGCATACCTCCAGGAATAATTACCAAATCTGTATTAAAGATCCACCTCCCCCACACATACTTTTTTTAAAACCAGTTTGTTTGGGTGACCTGCACAAGCTTCCAGAACTAGCATTGACCAAAGGCTGTTCCAGGCTAATGTGTTGTTCCCAAACAAAACTTCATCAAAATAGAATAATTAAGAGAGGTCTCCACTACTCTGTGAGTGCTCTGAAAGAAGCTGACTCTCTTTTTCCAATGAGTAAAAGTTTGGACAAAACCTGTCCTTCAACTTGGGCCAAAATTTGAGTCCCACTCACCACCTCCCAGCTGGATAACCTCAGCCACATTACTTAACCTGTCTGAGATGCTTTACCTATAATAGCTACTATAATAGTTACTTAACCTCTCTAAGCTTTACCTAAATTAGCTTCCTTGCTGGATAGTTGGGGAAGTCAAGTGAAACATCTCGAATAAAATGGATGGAGTGAAGTCTGTCCTAATGTGTGTTTAATTATCCACACTTTGGCTGTTTATCTCCATTTCTGTAGGGGAGAAAAACAGGACAATGAAATTGTCTTAATGATTTCATGCTTCTCTAGTCAAATCCTTGATCACAAATCGGAAATATTGCTGGGGAATGGGGAGCTGAAAAAAAATTCAGTTCAGTGGCCAAACAACAATTAAAATGAAAACTCTTGCAACACAGATTTTCCACGCTGACCCTGACTTGGCCAGGGAGAAAACTCTCCATGTTGTCAAGATGTCAGGGATCCCGGGCGCCTGGGTGGCTCAGATGGTTGAGCGTCTGCCTTCGGCTCAGGTCGTGGTCCCGGGGTCCTGGGATCGAGTCCCGCATCGGGCTCCCTTTTCCTTGGGAGCCTGCTTCTCCCTCTGCCTCTCTCTCTCTCTGTCTCTCATGAATAAATAAATAAAATCTTTAAAAAAAAAAAAAGATGTCAGGGATCCCACTTCTTGGATGGCTTAAAACAACCAACAGAGGGCGGTAGTTCTGCGGTACACAAAGGGGGAACCGGGATGGGGGTGAGGTGGCAGGGAAATGAGGTAAGGGAGGAGCAGCAGATTTAGCTTTACTAGTTGGCTTCTATTTGTGATCTGGCTGGATCTGCCAGGCTGATTCATCCTTGCAGCAGGTGGTTGTACTCTCTTCTGCCTTGAAATGCATTTCTTGCCTTTACACGTGGACATGGGGTGTGTCGGATATTGGGAATTATACACTAAATTGTTTTATTTATTTTATACACTTGTTTTATTGGTTCTAGATGGCTTTCCTTTGCGCTCCCCTCAGTATGTGTGTGGCCTTGGATAGAAAAAGGGGGACCTGGAAACAGCACAGTATGATAAGAGAGCCAAGACTTTTCTTAAGATCTGTGGGTCCCAGAGCAAGAGTAGAAAAGGAGTCCATGTGGTGAATCTCTAAATAGTTAAAAGTTACAGATCAAGCTGTTACACAGAATACATTCTATCCTCCTACTACTCTGACAAATGTATGGCTGAGAAGGCCAGGCCTGAATTTAGAGCTCTTGGGAGTCCTTGTAGCTCTGAGCTACATTGCAGGGGATGTTGGCCTTCAGCCTTTGCACCTGCCTCCAGCTCACACCCCTGACCCTGGGGTTCATCCTGCAGCCTGCGGGTCTAAGATCTGCTCACTACCTGCAAAATGCTGCCCTTGGACCCAGGCGTGCACACACTGGTAGTCTGGCCCCCAAGAGGACGGATTCAAGCTTTCATAGGTCCTGGAAGTGCCCAGGACCACTCGTTACGGAATTCCAGGGATCCTGAGTCTAGAAGAGGACAATGGGCTCTGGGCAGACATGGCCCCTCTTGCCTGAGTCTAAGGACAGTAACTGAAGAGTTCTGGTAGGTGTCCCAGGACGGTGGTGCTGACTTTCCCACTTACTGGCTGGAATCCAGGGCCAGCTGGGTGCCCACTCTGCACCTCACCTCCTGGGGGCCCAGAGATGATCCAGTGGCAATGGATGTGAGAGCATCTGCAAGCCAGGAAGGGGCACATAAATATCTGGAATAATTATTTCTGCTATAACCTCTGGCCTCAAAACAAGAGTTTAACAGGATCAGCAAATACTCCCCCAGCTGCAGGCTCAGGAATCCAGACCAGATGCTGGATGTACAAGGATGTACGAGCACTTGTTTCCTGTCAGGCAAGATATACAGAGCTGGCTTTGAAAATATGTACAGTTCCAACCCACGGGATGAATGCCGACAAGCTCTGTCTTCCTGGGAGTGTGATATCACAGATGTGACAGACCTTTTTACTGTCATCCCACACAAAACAGCCTTGTAGAAATCAACAGAGAGCATGACCCAATCCTGTTCCTGAGGCTTTCAAAGGGATTATGTTTACAAACACGGGGCTGTGTGACTGCTGAACGTTCCTGGTTTTATGCAAAAATGGTGTTGGTTGAGCAAGCTGTGGACGATGTTTAATGGAAGTCAACAGAAATGATGTTCATGGAGTCTAAGTCATAACATGGAAAAAGGGTGATACTATAATGAGCAAAAAAGGCAGAATTCAATATGTGTACCCAAGATGCTGAGAAGTATGTTTAAACACATAAGCACCCACACAAGGGAAAACATGGGAGGAAATAGACCAAAACATTAACAAGGGCTGTTTTGAGTGATGAGAGTCTGAGTTATTTATTTTTTTCTAGTTTTCTGAAATCTATTTAATAGACTATATGACTTTATTTATAATATCCTTTTTAAACATAAATTTAGAGGAAGCTAAATATTTAACATTTAGTTAACCATGTGAGGCGCCTGGGTGGCTCAGTCGGTTAGGCGTCTGACTCTTGGTTTCAGCTCAGGTCATGATCTCAGGGTCCTGGGATCAAGCCCCATCGGGCTTCCTGCTTAGCAGGGAGTCTGCTTGAGATTCTCTCTTTTCTCCCGCTGCCCCTCCCTGCTCCCTCCACCCCACGTGCTTGTACTCTCTCTCTCTCAAATAAATAAATAAATCCTTAAAAAAATTTAGTTAACCATGCTTATGTGTTCAAAATACTTTCTTTTAAAGTTATGAAACAATTCAAACATACAGTAAAAGTATAGAAAATAATACAACACATAGGCATGAGCCCACTAGTCAAACATAACAGATTTAACACTTTCTGCTGTTTTTTAAAAAACATTAAAAAAAATGGAATACAAGCAATCCAACCAAAGCCCTCCATCTTGTTCTCCCTCCCTCTCCCCTGAGGTTGATATGAATTGCTCCCATCTGTTTTTATGCTTTGACTATGTTTGTTTTGCGAATTTAAAAAATTTACACAAATGGTATTGGATTGTCCATACTTTTTTGCAGCTTGCTTTTTAAAAAAACTCAACATCTTTTTTTTTTAAGATTTTATTTATCTGATAGAAAGAGAGCGAGAGAGGGAACACAAGCAAGGGGAGTGGGAGAGGGAGAAGCAGGCTTCCCACTGAGCAGAGAGTCGGATGCGGGGCTCAATCCCAGGAGCCTGGGACCATGACCTGAGCCGAAGGCAGACGCCTAACGACTGAGCCACGCAGGCGCCCCAAAACTCAACATCTTTAAGATCTATTTCATTCACTTTAATTAATTGTATGAATACTTCTCCACGTAGATATTCAATTCCGAGGTCATGGATGTTTACCACCACACACGGTGCGGGAGTATTCCCGCTCACACATGAACAGTCCCCACGTTGAGGGTATACGATACCAGGAAGCGGATGTGTAGCTTCGCGGCGCACGCGCACTTCCAATTATACCGTCCTGGCCCAGGGAACAGCCAACTTACCGGGGTCTCCCGGAGCCTCGTGGTTTACCACAACTGCCCATTTACCAACACAGGTCCTTAAGTTTTTACGTAAACTGCTGTCCAGCCAAGCACCCCCACTGAGTATGTGGCATTTGTTTTTATTGTGAATGTGGGACTTCACATCTCTCACTATTAAGTTAATATGGATATTGGGACCATTTGTTTAACCAACAGGCACAGCATCATGATACACATTTGGCAGGAGATGAAACATAACGAGTATTTCAAACGGTTACTGTTATTTGTTTTTGACATTTGTGATATTCTGCTGGGTAAATCTGGAATTACTTGATGTTCAGTAATGATCCCCTCCATTTGTTTCCCAATAAAACCCAATATACTTAATGGTAATCCATTTTATGACCCACTTTCCAGGCGCACCCTTGGCCAGAACTTGTACTGAAACTCAACTTAAACCTGATAGAAAGCTCGCCTATATGCTTCAGAAGTTCATCAGATTTTTATCTTCCAATTCCACACCACTTCCTGCCCTGCAACCCTTCTCCCAAAGAAGCTTGTTCCAAGGCTGAACCTATAGGTCAAGGCACAAACTGTGCTCTGCTGTTGAGAAGGCAGTTGGGCCAGAGCTAATCCGTGGGGTTTTTCACTGCGGAAGGGGGAGGGGCTTCCTGGAGTGTATAGAATGCTCTATACATCTTATAGAAAAGGGGGTTTGGGCGCCTGGGTGGCTCAGTTGGTTGGGCGACTGCCTTCGGCTCAGGTCATGATCCTGGAGTCCCGGGATCGAGTCCCGCATCGGGCTCCCTGCTCAGTGGGGAGTCCGCTTCTCCCTCTGACCCTCTTCCTTCCCTCTTGTGCTCTCTATCTCTCATTCTCTCTCTCTCAAATAAATAAATAAAATCTTAAAAAAAAAAGAAAAGGGGGTTTGTTTTCGGGGAGGTGACTGGAATCAGAAAAGCAGGATCTGCTTTTGCCTAGACCTATAGATCAAGGGCAACTCCGTCTTTTTTCTTTTTTTTAAGGGATACAGATTTTATTTATCTGAGAGAGAGAATGAGAGAGAGAGAGCACATGAGAGGGGGGAGGGGCAGAGGGAGAAGCAGACTCCCCGCTGAGCAGGGAGCCCGATGCGGGACTCGATCCCGGGACTCTAGGATCATGACCTGAGCCGAAGGCAGTTGCCCAACCAACTGAGCCACCCAGGCGCCCCAAGGGCAACTCAGTCTTTAAAGAGGGACTGCTCCAGCATGGAGAGTCAAGTAAGTATTTGGATATATTTTATTGACTAGTGAACGTGTTGCAAACATTTCTACATCTACTGAAGCAACTGAAAAAGGCAGCATTGGTTCAGCTAGATCTGTCTCTCTTGGAAGTGCTGAACCAGTTCTTTTCCTTTGCACATTAAAATGATCTTCTATCTTTTATTCACAATCTCCCAAAGTGCAAGAGAAAAAAAATCACTAGCTTGGTGGTTTCTCTCTTGCTTTGAGTAACTTCCTTCACCATCAGGGATCTGTCAGCTGCTTATGGGCCCTCTGGAAAGCCAGCACTTAAGCACCACCATGTCTTCGGACTTGAGAAGCTCTCCAAAAGAAGGACCTGAGCATTTCATCAAGTGAGATGACAGATGCATGGTGCTTAGAACCATGCCTGGCACTCGGTCCGTATCTTTCGTGGCCTGAGGGGTCCCACCGTGCCTTGCATGTAGAGGGGCTGTCTGCTTGGTGTTTTATGTTTTGCTGTCATCATCTTAAAATTCTTCATAATTTTTGAACAAGGAGTACCACATTTTTATTAGCTACACTTGCCTGATCGAGGGTGATCCGGCTCTTACAGGTTTACACTGAGCTTCACCAACTCAGCCAGCTCACACTGGGGGGCTCGGGACATCGACTCTTTCTCTGACAATTCCCTTCCAGGCCTCCAGAGTACTGACCACTGCTCTAGTCTCTTTTGCAGTTGCCCCACCCCTTTCTAT
Organism: Zalophus californianus; assembly: GCF_009762305.2. Taxonomy (NCBI): domain Eukaryota; kingdom Metazoa; phylum Chordata; class Mammalia; order Carnivora; family Otariidae; genus Zalophus; species Zalophus californianus. Next base: position 22,069,199 of record NC_045602.1, on the reverse strand, counting down.
CAAACGCCTCTTTTCTCTGAAAAAACAAAACCAAAACCAAAAAACCCCCTAGCTCTTCTGCAGGGCATCCGATTGATGTGTGATCAGTTCCCTGGGGCTCCCCTTTCTGTCCCTGTGGCTGCAGACAGCTCTCAAGCCTTCTCTTGACCCGTAATTTACAGCCTGTGGAGCTCATCCTGCAGCTGACTGGTTTTCTCTAAATTGTACATTTACAATTAATTGCACTCCCAAACATCCTTTCACTTTCCACTCCTGCCTTCTGTGTCCACAGCCTCTACCACACCATCCGGGGAAGCCTGGTCCCATGTCTGACCTTGCAATGCTCTTACTTTAAGCATTACCCTATCTAAAACTCACATTTCATTCTTTGAATTTTCTGCAGAGGAAACAGGCAACCTTCGATCCACAGTATATTTTGGGAAAAGGACATTTTCCCCACACTTACCCTGGTTGCCATGTACAGGCATATTAAGAGGCAAAACAGTATAGTGACAAGAATCAGACTTTAAGGCAGGCAGATCCAGGTTTAAATCCTAGCTCCACCACTTACTTGTAAGAACTTGGGCAAGTTGTTTAATCTCTGAGCTCCATATCCTCATTTGTGAAATGAAGATAATATATACCCATGGGGTTACTCTTATTAGATGAGAAAATGCATGTAAAACACTTCGCACAGTGCCTACACATAGTAGGAGACCAATAAATAGTAGTGTTTATGGCCAATAAGTATATAATTTGTAGGTAGCATTAGTACATACACTACGTGCCCTCTAGGACACGTATCAGATGCTCCAGAAGAAGCAAGAAATGTAAGCAAGAAATGTGGTTGGCAAACAGGACAAGAAAAAGGTTCATTTGTAGTAGAGATGATTTCGAAGTACTGTGAGAGTTACAAGGCCTCAAAAGTAACATTCCTCTTGGGGCGCCTGGGTGGCTCAGTCAGTCTGTTTTCAGCTCAGGTCATGATCCTGGGGTCCTGGGCGAGCTTCCTGCTCAGCGGAGAGTCTGCTTTTCCCTCTCCCTCCTTCCGCCCCTCCCGCTGCTCATGCTTTCTCTCAAATAAATAAATAAAATCTTAAAAAAAAAAAAAGTAATATTTTTTTTGGTGGCAGCATCAAGTGCAAAAGGCCAAAGGAAGGCAAGAATATACTGGACAGGCAGGCTAAGAGCTGGAAGGTGGGCATGATAGTGTGGGCAAAGTCAGGGGCGCAGCCAGAGGACAGACAGTAGACCCGTTTGGTTTGGGCCGAGGCAGGTCTAGTTAGGACCAGACTGTGAGGACCCTGCTGAACCTGGATTCCATCGGGTCAGCAAAGTTTAGCAACTTGTGTGCTGAGGAGGTGGTGGTCCTGAGGGCGGTGAGGGAGTGTGGGGTTTATAGGAGGACGCTGCCACACCCCCCGCCCCGGACAAGTCTGTAGTCACCGCAGGCTGCGGGGCAGGGGAAGAAGATGAAGTCTGACTGCTGATACTCTGGCCCTGGAGTGCCCACTGCAGTGTCGTGGCCCTGAATCTGGGGCCGGGGATGGAAGGGACAAATGTGAAAGCTGTTTCTCGGAAGAAGCGGTAACAGCCAGGTTTGATGCTAGAAGGGGAGGTGATGTAAATGATGAGGGAGGTTTCGTGCTTGTGTGGCTGAAAAAACAGTATGAGGAGAGGGAACGGAGTTTTTGTTCGTCTTAAGATAGAGCCCACTGAGGGACATCCAAGTGGAGATGAACATCCCTAATGATAACCAACACCCCCTGAGCACATGTTATGTGTCCCTTTAACTCTCACAATGACCCTGTGAAAGACAGTAATGTACTGTCCCCATTGCTCTGATGAGGAAAATGAGGGTTGATCCTCATATCTATTAGGCTGGGAGGGACCCCTCTTCCTATCCACTCAAGAGTGGTAGGAAATCGAGAAAGGAGGAGATGATCAGAGGGTGTCCGGACCCTTGGTCCCAGACCTCTTAGCAAAACAGGAAATGGCGTCAAATTCCCAGGGGCAAGGTTTGGAAAAACTAGAGGAGTGTGGCGCTGAGCCAACACTCCTACAGGACTTGCATGCAGAATCAACTAGAGAGGGCTGGAATCAACATGCCATCGTGAGGGGCCAGGGAAGCCAGCAGCAGGGGCAGAGGAAGCAGCCCGGGAGAGCTGAAGGAGTGGGGAGCCCGGGGGTGGGGGTGGGGCAGGGCTGGCCCACAAAAGGGTCTGGGCAGAGATCCAGCACAGCAATAAAGGGGGAGGCATCTCAGGGCTGGCCCAGAGTTTGGTTGGGGCTTAGGGTGACATTTGCATTTTTATGCTTGTTAGCAGTGTCTGGAGGCGGGCTCTCTGGTGAGAGAAGCCCAAACTCTGGAGCCTTGGCAGACCTGGATCCGACTTCTGGCAGTATCGCTGAGTCCTGTGGTCTTCGGCAAGCGAGCTCCAGCTTGAGAGGATGGGGGTGCCATTCCTGGAAGGTGGGATCCCTGGGAGGGGAGCAGGGTTGTGGTGGACGTGCTGCGTTTGGGGAGGCACACAGGGGTGTCCAGGCTGTAGATGTAACAGTTAGTCATCACTAACAGGTCACCCAGGGGGACAAGGTGAGTCAGAGGAGGTGATGTGGGATAGGGCTCTGAGAGGCAGCACATGGGAGAGGATTAAGATGGAGGTAAGAGCAGGAGGAACACTGGGAAGAAGAGCCAAGAGGCAGGAGTTAGACCAGGCTGGCATGGGGTTATGGAAGCCGAGCAAACCCTCCTACCAAGGCACGAAACTCCCTGGCTCAACAGCTTCAAGAAGAGGGGATCTGCCCTAGAGGTTAAGTTGCCCCCCCCCGCCCCGCCCCGGGAGGCCTAAGCACCCGCTCCCCAGGAGTGAACAAACCAGGGCAGTTTTGGGGTCTCAGGGACAGTGAACAAACGCATCTGCTCCGGAAGCCCTGACGTCAGCCTGTCTGGTGCCTGCTCAACAGGTACACTCCGGGCGCACACACCGCCCCCAGCAGCAGCACCGCAGAGAAGGCAGAGAAAGGTCTGAGACTCCGTGCCAAATCCTCATCTCCCCTCCTCCCATCAGCCCGCCGGCCCTGGGCCCTGCTGCTCGGAGCAGCCGGGTCACGCCCAGGTCGGGAGGCTGGCAAGAGCTCTCCTCCTCCTTCCCTTCTGTCTCAAATTCCTAAGTACAAAGGGGTGCTAGCCGATTCTCTTGGGGGGCTGCTCACTCGGCAGTGCTGGCGGCAGAACCGCTGATTTCAGAGGACCCCGCATGGAAGGATGATGGTTCCTGAGCTCTAGGATTCTCATCCCTGGAGGCGCCCAAGGCTGCAGAGAGTCACCCCTACTCCAGGGGTTTTGGATGAAACTAGACCCAGAGAGAATCTCCTGGAGGGCTGTGCCCCAGCCCAAGGACCCGGTCCCTCTCTCCCTCGATGCACGGAGTGCTCCAGGAGTGGGTCAGCCGCACAGCAGAGTCCTCCCCTCATCAACCACGACCACCACGTGGGACAGCCATTTGCCTACCTCGGTGTCTTAGAGCTGGGCCAAGACTGGGGGCTAGATATTTTTACTCCAAATCCCATTCTCTTTTGTAAGCTCAGAACACATCTGATACCTATGAAATTGTAACTAAGCCCAGAACCTCAGAGCCTGGGGTGATCTCACCCTGCTTCAGAGCTCCTAGAGGGAATACTTAAAATAGACAACTGATAAGGAAGTATATACATCAGCCCTAACATTCTCTCGCTTCTGGAAAGAGGAATATATGAATACCAACTGGAGGGGGAATGTTAAAGCATGCATGAGATGATGCACATTTTCACGGTTAAGACATTTCCTCTAAACCCTGGAATGAATTGTGTTAATTTCCAGGCATGGCAGATGGGCGTGTTGCAGGGATAGAGAAGCAGCTTGCTCCGGAGAAAGTGACATTACTGACACTGAAGACAGCAGGTCGCTGTGGCAGTTAACCCCCGGGGCTGCACGCACTTTCAGGAGAGGGGTTTACACTGACGGATGGCCTACTACATGCAGTTTTCTTTCTTTTTTTTTTTAAGATTTTATTTATTTTTATTTGACAGAGAGAGACACAACGAGAGAGGGAACACAAGCAGGGGGAGCAGGAGAGGGAGAAGCAGGCTTCCCGCCGAGCAGGGAGCCCGATGCGGGGCTTGATCCCAGGACCCTGGGATCATGACCTGAGCCGAAGGCAGACGCTTAACGACTGAGCCACCCTGGCATCCCTGCGTGCAGTGTTCTTAACATTTCTTATCCTGTTTGATCCTCAAAATGAGTCTGTCTGTGATTGAGAGCAAGGATTCAAACAGATATATGTGTCCATAGCAGCATTATTCCTAACAGCAAAAAGGTGGAAGCAACCCAAGGGTCCGGTGTCGCACGGATAGATAAACACATTGTGGTATATATGAATGTTATCCAGCCTTAAAAATGAAGGAAATTCTGACCCATGTTACAATGTAGTTGAAACTTGAGAACATTATGCTCAATGAAATAAGGCAGTCACAAATGCACAAATACTGTAAGAATCCACATAGATGAGGTACCTAGGGTAGTCAAGTTCACAGTGACAAAAAGTGGAATGGTGGTTGCCTGGGGCTGGGGGCAGGAATGTGGAAGTCATATTTAATGGGTACTGAGTTTCAGCTAGTTAAATGAAAAAATTCTGGAGATGGATTTTTTTTAAAGATTTTATTTGAGAGAGAGCAGAGAATGGGCAGGCGGAGGGGCATAGGGAGAGGGAGAAGCAGACTTCTGGCTGAGTATAGAGCCTGACGCAGGACTCAATCATCCTAGGATGCGGGACTCAATCCTAGGACCCCGGGATCATGACCTGAGCTGAAGGCAGATGCTTAACCGACTGAGTCACCCCGGCGCCCGCCCCTGGAGATGGATTACTGCAGCGACAACATTGTGTATGTACTTAATGTTACTGACCTGTACACTTAAAAATGGCTAAAATGGTAAATGTTATGTTCTATTTTAGCACATTAAATTTTTTTTAAAATATGATTCTATAGGGTAGAGGTTACTCTTCTCCTTTGATAGATAAGAAAATGGACTCAGAGGAAATCGCACAGCCAGACTGAATGAGGGTCCATCTGCTTCTAGAGCCCCCACGTTTCCTTTATAGTACATGCTGCCCCTTCTAGAGCTCAGGATAGTCCTGGCCTGACTGAAGGGCTCCCTGTTTCCAAGATTCCTCCGTGACACGACGGAGAAAAGCCCAAGTGAAATTGGACCTAACTGCAGTTTAGAAACAGAGGGGTAGGTGTGGCTAGAGCTTGAATTACAGGGCTAAATATGAGAATTGTGCCAACATCCAAAATTATGAAATGAGGAGCTCCAGGCTTCTCTCTAACCCAGGATGATTATCTTCACTGCCGAGCATCCAATTTAAATTCATTGTGTTTAATACAAAGCCACAGTACAGAGCAGGCTGTCTCCTGACATGCAGTTGCCATGGAGACTGGAGATGATCCTCAAAGGGAGTTATGTGGCGGAGAGAAAGTGGCTGCCAGCTTCTAAGAAGCCAAGGGGCCTGGGGAAACCATTCTAAAATAGAGCCGGACAGAGGGGCCCTTTGTCATCCTTCTCCTTAGCAAAGCCCCTTCTAATCCCAAAGCGGGAAAGTTAACAGGCAAGCAGGCCACGACCATCTTTATTAAAAGCCCAGGTTGCCCACGGATGCCAGAGAAGAGGGATTTATCAACCATCCAGAAATAAACCACATATAACCCAACTTGCTCTCCTGCCCCAGTCTACCCTGATGTCGGCGAGTCCGCGTGTTTGTCCCAAAGCTAAGTGACAACAATATCATCAAACTGCTGAGGGAGGTGGCCCTGGGGGCCTTCCTGGATACAAGGCGCCCAGGAATGGGGCTGGAGGCAAGGCTGGGAGGCAAGCAGACCTGTCCCTGCACTTATTAGCATGGCAAATATTTCACTTTCTGAGACTGTTTCCCCACCTGGAAAAAGAAAAGATAATAAGATAATAATAAGACCTGTCCGAGGGGGGGCTTTAAAGATCAAAATTAGTGAATAATGGATATATAGGTGCTCTGACAAATGGGCCTGGACAGCTCCACACACCGCTCTTGTAGGAGGCAGGGGACAGAAGCTCATCTGCGGGTCCTGTGCAGAGCCACTGTGCCACCAGGAGCCACCTGGGGGCCTGGGATCCCAGAGCCCATCAGAGGCTCAATATGCTCCATTCTGAACCCTGTATTTGCCACACAGCAGGAAAAATATACTCTTTGATGGGCTACTATGCCTAGGGCATAGAGATTCAGAGCTAGTGTGCTCTCCCAAACATGAGTTCTAGAGTTCTAGAGTATCTTAAGCCTGGCAAGTGACGCAGGGCACTGACCCAGCCACAGCCCAAGCCTGGTGATAACAAGGGATACCAAAGAGAATGGAAACCTGACAGAGGAACCAGGAGAGGGTGGCAATGGCTCAGTGGTTAGAATTCCAGTCCACAAAACCTTTATCCTCCTCTAGGTCCCTCAACACGCCCCAGCCTACCCCTATTCGCCACTGACTAGTCGTAAGGCAGAGAGGGGGCAGGTTGGACTCTCCCCCATGACGTCCTCACAGTTCACTGTTCAGTAAGATACACATCACGTGAAGATAGTACGTCTACATCAGTGTGCAGCCCAGTTTCATGGAAGACAACATCCTCGAGGCCCTCCCCTGGACCCCCAACACCCCACAAAGTTTCTTTTAACACACACACACACACACACACACACACACACACACAAACACACACACTTATAGCTTCCCCCCCCCTCCAAATAACTTGAGAAAATTTTAAAGAAAAGTCTTAACTTTTAGCTAGCAGAAAGGGACCATGCTAAGGGCAGAGAATGTTTATCAAGTGTTTGGTTAATGCACTCAGTTTACAGTTCTCTTAAGTTTGCAGCTTATAGCCTGTATTAAAAAAAGTTTGCTCCCAAAGACAAAACAACTTTGAAAAAGAACAGGGGGACCTGGGTGGCTCCTTTGGTTGAACGTTCAACTCTTGATTTTGGCTCAGGTCCTGATCTCAGGGTTGTGAGATGGAGCCCTGCGTCAGGCTCCGTCCTTGGCACGGAGTCGCCTTGAGATGTTCTCTCTCTTCTCCCTTTGCCCCTCCCCACCGCTTGCCCCCCCCCCCGGCCCCGGCCAAGTAAATAAATAAAATCTTTTAAAAAAAAGATTAACGAAGCTGGAGGACTTACACTACCTGCTTTCAAGTCTTATTGTAAAGGTATACACCTACCATATGACCTAGACATTCCACTCTTAGGTAATTACGTAAGGGGAATAAGCATACATCTGCACAAACACTTGTACCTAAATGTTCCTAGTAGCTTTATCTACAATAACCAAAAACTTAATAATGCTGAGTGGAAGAAACCGGGCCAAAAAAGAAATACATACTGGATTATTCCATTTATATAAAAATGTTGGAAAATGCAAACTAATCTACTGTACCAGAAAACAGATCAGTGGTTATCAGGGGCAGAGAAGGATGACAAGGGACACAAAAAAACTTTTGGGGGTGATGAATATGTTTATTATATTAATGGTGATGGCTTCACAGTGTATACATATTTCAAAATGGATCAAACTGTACACTTTAAGATTTTATCTTTTTAAGTAATCTCTACACCCAACGTGAGCCTCGAACTCACAACCTTGAGATCAAGAGTCGCATGCTCCACCAACTGAGCCAGCCAGGTGCCCCTCAAAATATATGCTTTAAAAATGCGTGACTTATTGTATGTCAATTATACCTTAATCAATCTGTTGAGAAAAAAAAATACACGGATTAAAACAAAAAAAGGTGGTTTCCTAGGTTGCCTAATCATGACCTTCTTCATTCTATTCATACTCCTCCCCAAAATAAAGTTCACCAACATATATTGTTTAATTTTTTAAAAAGATTTTATTTACTTGAGAGAGAGTCAGAGAGAGAAGGAGCAGGGGGAGTGGGAGAGGGAGAAGCAGACTCCCCATTGAGCAGGAGCCGGATGTGGGGCTCGATCCCAGGACCCCAGGATCACGACCTGAACCAAAGGCAGACGCTTAACTGATTGAGCCACCCAGGCGTCCCTAATTTTATTTCTAAATATTAATTGAGAATACTGTGGCGAGTTCAAATCTAAACACGAAAGTTATTTATGGATCGGGGTTGGATTCATTAATCTTTAGTGGTACTTCCAGCTCTAAAATTGTGTCTGTGATTGAGCATGTGCGAGAATGTGTAAGTGTATGAACATGTGTGAGTATGACAGAGAAAAACTGATCAGTGAGAAAGTTCTTATTATAGTTGGCCCATAGTTTTGTCTTCGTATAGTCACTAAGGATCATTATAGCTCCTAATTTTTAATTAATAAGAAATAAAAAAGGATCAGAAGGAGAAAAAATGTGCTTGGCTGCACTGATCACTTGAAGGAATCACGAGGCTAAAACCACCAAGGGAAAAGATTCGGCATCCACACACATTCTTACCTGTCAGTCAGGGCATCATTCTAAATCGTGCACCTTACACTCAACATAAGACTATAACAACCTCACATCAGAGGCAACTACAGCAAGGTCTGGGAAAAGAGATATTTACAATTAAGATTTTTGGGGCTTTCCATAAGGCTATGTTCAAATATTTCTTGAACTATTAAAAAATATGCAGGCTTTAAGAAAAGAAAAAGGAGAAAGAAAAGAAAGAAAAATGTATCATTCATGTATTATATGTATCATTGAAATATACATGCAATACATGTATTTTTTTCTTTATTTTCTTTTTTTAAACTCCAAAGGATGAGAATATAAAAGCAGAACTTCTTGTACGAGATATGAAAGGTTTCCAGTATGTTTGGGATCACGGGGGGTGGTTTACTTCTATTCTCGAACCAAAGGTTTTAAGATGCGATAATCTCTGTATAGATAAATTCTTTGCAAACACTATTCTAGAAATTGAGGAGCTGCTTGGTCACCATAGGAGATTTTTTCCAATACTAGATGTAAAATTTATAAGAAACAATAGATCTCCTCTTACATTTATTTAAGAAGGGTCAACCTGGCCTACATTTTGCCTGACCAATTAATGTAGGTGTAGAACGAAAGTTGCCAGCAAGGTATTGTTAAGCAAGGTAACTGATTTGAAGCAGGACATCTTTAAATAGCTCCTGATGCCTGAAGATAGGCATGGACTATGACTGGCTATTTCTGCTTTTAAAAGAAAGAGAGAAGAGAGAAAATTATCTAGAATTCGTCACCATTACTATTAGACTCCATTTGAAATCTAAAGCACACGTAGTTGACCCAACAGTAGGAACAGAATCAACCTTTTTAGTTCCTATTTGATGCCTAACAGTTTAATATGTAGGCTCATGAGGAAACTGTACAAATGTATTTTCCAGGGGTTGGTAGCATGATCAAGTGATTGGTTGATTTAATGGACCCTCATATAGTGCTTGGTAAGCACCAAGTATTATTTTAAGTTCTTTACAGATAGTAACTTGATTAACACACATAAAATACCATTATAATCTCCATTTCCCAGGGAAGAGATTGAGAGACAGAGAGAGATTAATTTGTTCAAATCACACAGTCAATATGGAGCTAAAATTCAGATTCTAATGGTACACTCCAGTCTGTGCTCATCACCACCACACTGTGCTGACATTCATCTGTTTCTCAAACATCTACACTATGTTTCAAGCTATGTGGGTCTGTGGTGGGTCATGAGTTAAATATAAATTGTGGTCTCTGCCCCACAAATACTCTTCAATTTAGCTGAAAGACAAACTATGCAGGAAACAATCTGAAAGCCCCAAGAAGACAAATTATTTCAGCTGGGGAGGAGAAAGCGGGATCCTGGATCTGAATTAGCTGGAGGGAGAACATGATGTGGGCTTGGTAGGCCTTGAAGGCTTCCTTGGATGGTGGGAAGGGATAGCAGCGGGGAGCGTGGGACATTCACCGGGAGAGAAAACCCCTTTGCTGATACATGTGCATGTGCTGGGAATGAGGACTGGAGGGAGAGGCAAGGTCAGATGGGGAGCTGCCCAGGGTGAAGACCCAGAAATCCCAACTTGACATCTTAGACAATGGGGAGTCGCGGCAGGTTCTCAAGCAGGAGCATGACACAGGGAGCAGAGAGCTGTGAAGTGAAGGGTGGCCAAGGTGATTTTTCATTTAAAATATGTAAATATGGAGCCTTCAAAAGATTTCAGTAGTCGAAGCAAAATTGGTGGAGTGGAGATGGACCAGGGCAAGATGTCTATAGGATGGCCATGGTTTTGCTTGGGATCCCCCCAGCCCAATGGCAGGCAGATGACTCCCAGTGAACCAGGCCCCATACAGTCCCCTCCCATGAGTATGGAAGGGGCCCTGGGAATAAGATGGGGCACCATCACCCATGTGTTTTGTTATATGGCACAGCTGACTTTAAGAAAGGGAGATGATTGAGAGGAAGAAAAGGGGAGTATGTCAGAGGGGGAGACGAACCATGAGAGATGATGGACTCTGAAAAACAAACTGAGGGTTCTAGAGGGGAGGGTGGTAGGGGGATGGGTTAGCCTGGTGATGGGTATTGAGGAGGGCACGTTCTGCATGGAGCACTGGGTGTTATGAACAAACAATGAATCATGGAACACTGCACCAAAAACTAATGATGTAATATATGGTGATTAACATAACAATAAAAAAAAAAAAAAGAAGAAAGGGAGATGATCTCAATGGACCTGAGGCTCATCAGGTGAGCTCCTAAAGGGACAGGGTTCTTTCTGGCAAAAGAGATTCTAAGTCCGAGGGATTTGAAATAGAAGAGGGATTCAAAGTGAAAGAGTCTCTGTGGCTTTGACGATGGTTGGGGCACATGGCGAGGAATGGTGACAGCCTCAAGGACCTGAGATGGGCCCTCAGCTGATACCCAGCAGGGAATCGGGGACCTCGGCACTTGAGCATCAAGCAACCGAATTCTGCCATAAGCACGTGAGCTTGGCGGAGGACTCTGAACTCCGGATGAGAAAGCAGCACAGCCAACCCCTTGACCGTATCCTTGTGAGACCCTGAGCAGAGAGCCCCGTCACACTGTGCCAAGACTTCTGACCTACAGAACTGGGAGCTAGCAGGTGGGTATTGTCTTAATTTGTACTGAAGCAGCAGAAGACGAATACAACCCTGCACAGGTGCTGGGTCCCACTGGGACAGGCAGGAGAAGGGACGACCTCCATGTGGCTTCATGAGGCACTCAGGGAGATCTTCAGTGGGGCTGCGGTGATTTTGAAAGGGGAGCGGAGCCCAGCTGTGCGGATCCCCACTAGCACAGCAGCACCAGAAGGGTGGCGGCTCTGCAGGAAGGACAGGCATGATGTGGCAGCAGCTGGCCCCGGAAACAAGCTGGGAGGAGGGTGGATTCTGAGAGAATCTGTTAGGGTGGCCTGCTGGCAAAGCCAGGGACAGAGAGGCAGCCTGGGCACTAGATGGGACAGTAGAACAATTTCATTGCAAAGCCAAAGTGGGTGGATCTAAGAGCCTGCAGACAGAGCCAAGGGTGGGCCTAGGGTGGACATGGGTCATCACAGCCTGGGGACCGACATTGATCGTAGGCCTACTCTGTGCTGGGCACGGTAGGAAGTGTTTTTCACGCATCCTCATTTAATCCCTACAACACCCATTTGTAAATGGCGAAAACTAAGAAGGATGTTACTCCTCCAAGGACAAGTGGTGTCTGCTAAAGCCACCATTGCAGGGAGGCAAAGAGCTCGCTCCACCGTCTGCCCAGTGCATGTCAGCTCTGGGATGACTTCATCTGGTCCAGGCAAGTGTAGAGCCATCGTGCCAAGGAACCCCCCGAGAGGCCGCAGGCTGTCTGAAAGGGCTGACTATCCTGCTCCGGGGTTTCAGCAGAGCCCCCAAGTGGCATGGTGAAAAGACCCTCAGACTGAGAAACCTGCATTCTGGTCCAAATAACGCTGGGACTTGGGGCAACTCATTCATTTTCCAACAGTGGGAGGGTGGAACTTGATTTCTAAGGTCCCTTCCAGCTTTTTACAGGAATGAAGACACGAGTGAACTTGGGAACACTGACTTGGGAACACTAAGCAAGACCATAGGGGCGTCCGGGTGGCTCAGTCGGTTAAGCATCTGACTGCTGGTCTCGGCTCAGGTCATGATCTCAGACCTGATCTACACGCTGGGCATGGAGCCTACTTAAAAAAAAAAAAAAAAAAAAGCAAGACCATATGAGTCTGGGTCCTGATAAGCAGGAAGTGTTATTGCAGAGCTAAAAGACTGGAAAGACATTTTGGCCAGAATTGAACAGAAACAGAGTACTGAGTCAAGAAAGGAAGAAAAAAAAAAAGTGACCAGCATTTAAAGTTTTAATTCCAAAAGAGCAAATTTCAAAGGCAAAGTAGAAAAACAGTCTGCCCAATAGATAAATGGGTTCCTCGGTAAGGATGTTGGCAGGCCGGACACCAAAGGGAATTTATTTATGTCTTAGCCTGTTCTATCTCAGGACTCTGCCAGACAGGGCCCAGGCCTCTGCAGTGAGAGAAGGCGAGGGAGGGTCAGGACCCTCCAGTGGGGGCGGGACGTGACAGGCTGTCCAAACCTATGCCACTGAACAGCCCCTTGGCTGATCTCAGGCTGGCCAAGCACTCTTCTTGGATTTGGCTTCCCTCGTAGGGAAGAATAGATGTCCTGCTGATGCTGATTTTGAGTTAATGGGAGCATGTCTCTGACAGATGGTCCTGGCACAAACGAGAGGGAATCTCTGGGCCCTCAAAGAAGAGGGACAGACCCAGCCGGACTTCCGTTTGATGACACCTCTACCATGGCCAACTTCTCACTCCCTGATGATGTCAGTGGGATACAGACAGGAGGGGAGAACACAGGGCCAGGGAAATCTAGCAAGTACGGGGGCTCTCAGACCCAGGCTGGGATCTGGGAGCCCACTGATCGGACCCAGGCATGTGAATAGAAGGAGAGAAGCAAATAAATAAGACTGGCAAGGGCAAGGTAAAGCAGGCCTGAGCTTTCAAAGGGGATTCAGATATCAGCCTGACACATAAGGTGAGGGTCAGACCTCCCGCAGGAGTCACAGCCAGGACAGCGTGCTTTTCAAGAGTGGAACTTTTCAAGTTCCTTATTAATCCACCTGCCAATGTTAGAATCATCAGGGATGCTTTAAAAAAAAATACTGATGGAGGGGCACCTGGGTGGCTCGGTTGGTTGGGTGGCCGGCTCTTGGTTTCAGCTCAGGTCATGATCTCAGGGTCGTGGGACTGACCCCCTGTTGGGCTCCATGCTCAGCAGGGTATCTGCTTGGGATTCTCTCTCTCCCTCAGCCCCTCCCCCTGCTTGCACCCTCTCTCTCTAAAATAAATAAATAAATCTTTAAAAAAATACTGATGGGGGAAGAGGCAGACCTAGAGATACAGATTTCACTGACCTGGCATGGGCCCTGGATACTGGTGTCTTAAAAAAATTCCCCAAGTCGTTATTTTATTTTATTTTTTTTTAGGTTTTATTTATTTATTTGAGAGAGAGAGAGAGTGCAAGTAGGGAGACGGGCAGAGGGAGAGGGAGAAGCAGACTCCCCACTCAGCAGAGAGCCCGATGCGGGGCTCAATCCCAGGACCCTGGGATCATGATCTGAGCCGAGAAGGCAGACGCTTACACAACTGAGCCACCCAGGCGCCTCTCCCCAGGTTGTTCTAATGTAGTTTGTTTCCAAGGGTTGAAAACCACTGGCCTAGACGGTGGTTCTTAATATATTTTTGGAGGAGCGGGAGGCAGAAAAGGCATCTAGGCAGCTTTTCCCCATTGCCCATGCCTGCCCTCTCTATCAACATCTTAGTGAAGGGGCTGTGCCTATAGGTTAAAGAGCCTGGTTCTGATCTTCCCAGAGCACAGTGGAGAGCCATTGGTGGGGTGGAGCTCCAGAGCTTGCATTAACATTCTTTATTAGGTAACATTAGCTCCACACAAGAGAATAAATATAACTCATAAGTACGTTAAGCAGAATAATAATAAAAGACCTCATGACCCAACTGAAATCCCGGACCTTTATAAACACAGTTGGTGTTACTTGGTCTCCCTCCTCCCTCCCGCCCCCTGCTTCCCCACGGGAGATAACCTCCTTCTTCAATGGGGTCTGCGTTATTAACAAGCAGGTGGTCTTGGTGCTTTGCTTCCAGGAAACCCAGGTTCTGGGCCCGGGGAGGGCAGGGCCTGCAGGTTGGGAGGGTGTGAGGAGGCGAGGAGGAGGATCAAGGGCCCAGCTGTGAGCACGGGACGCAGAGCCTGGGGAGCCAGGCAGAGCCTGCCACAGCCTCTGAAAGCAGGCAAGGCGTTTGTTAAAGCGCTAGAGAAATCCCTTTAGACCCAGTACAATGGAGACCCAGATGCTCTCGGAAGAGCCAGGCTTTCAACTGTTTTGTTTTCCCAGCCCTGACTGCGGCTGCCAAATTGACAGGCACGCAACAGCTCAGGGGGTGCAGAGTTTGAGGCCCCACGGATCTGTCGGATCAGAACAAAAAGGTGCAGCTTGATCTCTCTTTCTCTCTAGGCTAACCACTCGGGTGAGCCTTTCCTTGGGATTATTATTCAGTTATAAACCCAGATGCTTAAAGCTACCTTCCTTAGAATGTACAAAGTAGGTCAGCGGTGGTCCACCAGGGTGGACCTCTGAACGAGCCTCTGAACGAGCACCACAGGCCATGTGAATAATTTAGTGGACACATCCCCCGGAGCGGCACTGCAATAGGAGCGCATTTTCTCTCCCCGGGAGATCGCCAGCGCCCCGAGGAAAGAGGATGCCCAAGTGCCCAGCTGTAGGAGCACCAGAGGGAAGGGGAAATCGGGAGTGGAGGGGTGGGAGTATCAGGGCAAGAAAAGAGCTCTTGGAAGGCTCTTGGAAGGCCGGGAGACTGAGGCAGGACTTGGGGCAGGGTCTATGGACAGGATCCAGGGGAGACTGAGTCAGGGGCTGCATGAGGAAACACGTCCAATCTGAGGGCTGGCGCACAAGGACATTAAGATCCAGTCTGGCTTAGGGGATGGGTAGAATAGAGTGGGTTTGGGTGACATCGGTAGCCAAGGGGGGTGGCTTAGGATCTATGGGCCTTTAAACACTCCACAACTAGAGCCTGAGATGGAATGGGGGGCCTTAAATCACACAGGGGTTTTTATGTGTTTTCCAGAGGTGGCTGCTCCCATGGATGAGAAACCTGGAAAAGATCAAGAGTTACTCACCACCTTGCACAAAGATGCACGTGCGGAGGTTTTCATTGGCTATAAAGAGCTAAAGGCTCTCAGGGGAAAAGCTGTCACTCCTGGCTAATGAGGTCCCGGCAGATGACAATGTGAAAAATAAGACAAAGAAGGCCAGCCTGCCCTCTGAGAGGTGGGTAGACAGTGTGGTGACAGCATGGCATCTGATCTTGGACTAAAGGTCTCCCAGGCGGGGACAGGAGCCAGAAAGCTGCAATTTGGGGTGTCAGGCCTGAGCACACTACAGAATAGACTCCAGCAGGAACCCGAGGGATAATCGGAGTTATGCTGATAGTAAATACTATGGCCTCTCTTCCATTACTGCTGGGAGTAGACCTTGTGATAGCCAGTTTGGAAAATAATTCAGTGGCATCTCCTAAAGCTGAGCACATGTGTACCCTGTGACCCAGCAATTCCACGCCCAGGAATGGGCCCCACAGAAATGTGTGCATAGATTTGCCGGAAGAAGTATACGAACATTCATAGCAACAGTATGACTGGCAACCACCCAAACACCCATTGATAAGTACTGTGTGGTACATCAGACTACAAAGCAGTAAGAGCGAATAAAATACAACACGAATTTCACAAAAATAATGTTGAGCTAAGGAGGCTGATGCAAAGGAACAAACCACTTAATTTCATTTATATAAAGTAAACAGAACCAATCTATGGTGAATATACTAAAAAGCACTGACTTCTATACTTTAAGTGGGTGAATTGTATGGTGTGTGAACTACATCTCAATGAAGCTGTTTTTTGTTTTTTTTTTTTAACTGTGGTATTAGAAGTCAGGGTAGTGGTTATCCTTGGTAAGGAGTAGTGATTGGGAGGGGTCATAAAGAGGGACTCTGGTCTGGCAATGTCTGGCCTCTTGATTTGGGTGCTGGTTACAAGGGTGTGTTCAGTTGTGACACTTCTATATACTTACAATTTGTGCACTTCTTGGTATTTATGCTACGCTTCAATAAAAATAGCAACGACAATGACCGCAAACCAAACAGGCTGGGCCTGGCCTGGCTCCAGCACATGGGGATGGGGGACTGGATATGCTCCCTCACTCCGGAAAGGCCCTGTCACTAGTGTGCCCTGCAAGAGGACCCTGCACAAGTTTATGGGGACGGGGCTCCCCATTTCATTAGTGAGGCATTACCCACAGGTCCTGGGAGAATTCTCAGAAGAGAAAGTGGGAAGGGTCTGCCTACAGCCTCTCTTCTCTGGGCTCCGGTAGGGTAGGCAGATTTGGCCCCAGATGCTGAAGTATTAGTCCTGGGAGCAGCCTTGCCTCAGGACAGGCTAGGCCACAGCTACTGTGACTCCTTGCAGCCCAGCCTTCCAGGGGTCTGGTCTATTGCTCCCGGACTGGAAAGGGAGGATATCTTCAGGGAGACCTAAACAGCCAACTGCCTGAGATGGGCCAGCCCTAGAACTGTGACCCCAAGGCCAGCCTCTGCCTGCCCCAGCCAGGCTCCTCAGAGGCGGGTTTGGAGAGCCTTGTCAGCCACCGCCTAGCCAAGACACCTGAACCCCCAGGAAAATGGATCACAGCAGGAGACACCTGAGCATGGGAGAAGGGCTCCCTGAGAACCCCAGGTAGAACAGATGTGGGATTTTAGGGTGCAGGGCCATTGGGGATTTGAGGCTGTGGGCCAAAGTAGGACAGAGGACTGACTATAGCCCCTGGGCCAGTAGCTAGTGGATCCCTTTCTCCCAGGGAGTATTAGAGGCCAAGGCCTTTGGAAGTCAGACAGTGTAAGGGGCTGCCTCCCGGGGTCAGGGTAGTCCTTGAGATTCTGATTCAATTCTGCATTTAAAAAAGTCTTCAGGGGTGCCTGGGTGGCTCAGTCAGTTGAGTGTCTGACTTCAGATCGAGCCCCATGTCAGGCTCCCTCCTCGGCAGGGAGTCTGCTTGTCCCTCCCCTCTGCCTCTCCCCCAACTCGTGCTCTCTCTCTCTCAAATAAATAAAATCTTTAAAAAACACCTTCATAGGTAACTCTGATGCATAGCTGGGTACAGAGACCCACATAGATTAAGCATCACTCACTGATTCACTCAACAAATATTTACTGGGTAGCTACTCTGGTTCCTGGTCAGGGACAGGCTCTGGGAAAGCAGAACAATACTGTCAGGCCTTAAGGAGTCCATAGTCTGGTGTTCATGGAGAGGTTGGCATGAGACAGATAATTACAATGCAAAGGAATGACAGCAGTAACAGGTTCTGGAGCACAGAAGAGGGATAAAAGAACCCACATGTGACTCTTTCCTCCTAATTCGTTTCACAGGCCTGAAGTTTTGTATTCTGCATTCAGGAACATCCAGCAGCTCAGGCCCCACTCAATAACTGTAGTGTCCATGGCCATGCCCTCTGAAAGAGGCTCACCACGTTTTTTTTTCTAGCTGTTTTTAAAAATAATAAAAAAGCTAGGAGAGATAATACAAGATGGCTCACTATGTCTGTTTCATAATCAATACCTCACTCCTGTCACATACATGCACAGTAACAAACACCAGCAAATTCTCTTCTTCTAGGTCTGCATTACATGCCTTAGAAATATAAACATAAAATCAGTGTCCAGCCTCAGTATACAGGTAAGTGATGTGATCAGTAAAACAGGCCTACATACCTCCTTTTCGGTAGTCATGGAGATCTAGGACATCTAGCCTGGAATTTCCTATGTCAGTTGCCACAGTGGCCCCAGGAGAGCACCCTTCTCCTTTGAGCAACACAGCAGGGGAATCCTGTTCACATGGGTCTAGTCTGGAGCAGCCCCACAAATGGAAGAAGCCAAAGGGAAGGCACCTTCAGCAAACAGGAGCATTACCTTGGTCCCGTGGTAGAAGTCATCCACACATGTAGCGTTCATGAAGGTCTGATGGAAGTGGGTGCTGGTGTCAATGCCTCCAGGGATCACCAGCTTCCCAGTGGCATCGATCACCTTGGCCCCTCCAGGGATCATGAGCTCACGGCCCACCTGCTGGATGATGCCATTCTCGATGTAGACATCAGCCTCGTGGGTGCAATCATCGTTCACCACCTTGCCTCCCTTGATGAGAATCCTCACGCTGCCTGAATTGGCAAGCATGTTCCTACGGAAGGTGAGAGGGAGGCACCAGTCAAGGTCAGAGTCCCTTTTCACTGTGACCGACGTCCCACTTCTTCCCACCAGAGGCCAACCTCCATGGGCAGAGTAAGTGAGCAGGGAAGAGGAGGAAGTTTCTCCATAGCCTGAGAACATCGGTCCTACAACCGACTGGGGTCACAAGCCTCCCACTGACCTCCTAGTGGGACTTACTGGGAATCATGACACAGTGGCAGTAAGGATGAATCTGGGGCCCAAAGAAACATCAATGTTTACCTTCCCAAAATGCTGTGTAGGTTCAAAAGCATTTTCATACCTACTGTGTTGTTTTATTCTCGAAACTACCCAAGGAGTTGCATTTTACCAACAAGAAAGCTGAAATTGCTAAGTAAGGAATCGATGGCTTCTAAGCAGCCAAGTCAAACCCAGATGCCTTGGATGACCAATGTCTCCATTATACGATATGGTCCCAAAGATATCAGGGGCTCCTGGGGCATGTCTCTGAGAGCCAAATTCTCTAAGCCTCCCCGTTGTTTAATTCATGTCATTCTTCAGATGGATTCTGCTTCAGCTCGCCCTCCCATCCTTCCTCAAGGCCACTACCACACCGAACTCCACAGCAGGCCGCACAGTTAATAAGCTCATCTGCAGAGCTTTGGAAAAGCACCTTCACTCAAGTTCCATCCCCAGAGATTCAGCTTTATTTGCTCCGGATTGGGTCCCCCAGAACCACGATTTTTTTTAAAGATTTTATTTATTTATCTGACAGCAAGAGAGGGAACACGAGTAGGGGGAGCAGGAGAGGGAGAAGCAGGCTCCCCGCTGAGCAGGGAGCCCGATGCGGGGCTCGATCCCAAGACCCTGCGATCATGACCTGAGCTGAAGGCAGAAACTTAACAGCTGAGCCACCCAGGCGCCCCCAGAACCACTATTTTTAAAAGCTAGAGAACCTTACCATATGCTTAAAGAATGAATGCCAATCTCTTGCAGAAGGGAGAAGAGAAGGAAACATTCCCAACATTCCCAACTCATTTTATGAAACCAGTATTACTCTGATACCAAAGCCAGACAAAGACAGTACAAAAAAACTATCGAGTAATATCCCTCATGAATATAGATACAGAAATTCTTAACAAAATATTAGCAAGTGGAATTCAGCAATAAGTAAAAAGAATTCTACACCATGCAAATGGGATTTATTCCAGGGATGCAATGTCAGGTTCAGTATTTGAAAATTTAATCAATGTAATCCACCCTATTAACAGGCTAAAGAAGAAGAATCACATAATCACATATTATTTGATGCAGAAAAAGCATTTGACAAAATTCAAACATCTATTCATGATAAAAGCTCTCAGAAAAGTAGGAATAAGTTAACTGCTTCAACTTAATAAAGAACATCTACAAAAAACTGGTAGCTAACATCAGACTTAATGCTTAAAGACTTCATGCTTTCCGCCTACAACTGGGAACAAGGCAAGGATGCCCACCATTTTCACTGCTGTTCAACAAAGGGAGTGCTAGCCAGCTATGAAAACATGAAATGAAATAAAAGGCATATAGATCAAAAAGGAAAAAAAATAAAACTGTCCCTATTTGCAGATGACATGATGGTTTCTGTGGCGAAAACTCCAAAGAATCTAAAAAAAAAAAAAAAAAAAAAAAAAAATCTCCTAGAACAAATAAGTGAGTTCAGCAAGAATGCAAGGTACAAGACCAACATACAAAAAGTTCGTTCTTCTATATACTAGCAATGAACACATGTACGTGCAAAAAAATTAAAATGCTTAGGCATAAATCTAAGAAAACATATACAGTATTTATATGCTAAAAAAACCACAAAATGCTGATGAAAGAAATCAAAGATCAAAATGAGTGGAGAGACACACCATATTCATGGAATGGAACACCCAACATAGTAAAGATGTCAATTTTCCCCAAACTGATACACACGTTTAATGAAGTTCCTATCTCAGCAAAAATCTTTTGTGGATAGAGGCAAGCTTATTGTCAAAGTTTATGTGAAATAACAAAGCTAAAATAATTTTGACAGGGGTGCCTGGGTGGCTCAGTTGGTTAAGTGTCTGCCTTCAGCTCAGGTCATGATCCCCAGGTCCCGGGATCGAGTCCCATGTCCGGCTCCCTGCTCAGTGGGGAGTCTGCTTCTCTCTCTCCCTCTGCCTCTCCCTCCGCTGGGTCTCTTTCTCTCTCTCAAATAAATAAAAATTAAAAAATAAAATAAAATCATTTTGACAAAGAATAAAGTGGGAGGAATTAGTCTACCAGATTTCAAAACTTATTACTTAGCTCCAGTAATCAAAACTGTGTAGTACGGATGGAGGGATAGACACAAAATCAGTGGAACAGAATAAAGATCCAGAAATAGCCCAGATAAGTATGGTCAACTGATTTTTTTTTAAAGATTTTATTTATTTGAGAGAGAGAGAATGAGAGATAGAGAGCACGAGAGGGAAGAGGGTCAGAGGGAGAAGCAGACTCCCCGCTGAGCAGGGAGCCCGATGTGGGACTCGATCCCGGGACTCCAGGATCATGACCTGGGCCGAAGGCAGTTGCTTAACCAACTGAACCACCCAGGCGCCCAGTCAACTGATTTTTGACAAAAGTGCAAAAAAACCATTCAATGGAGGGAAGATAGTCTTTTCAGCAAATGATGTTGGAGCAATTTGATATCCATAAGCAAAAAATAAACCTTGACTTAAATCTCAGATCTTACACAAAAATCAACTCAAAACGGATCATCCATTGAGTGGCCGCATTTGACCACTAACCATTCTCTTCCTCTTGGAGCTCCCTCTCCTTAGCATTAAATGTGGCCATGCAGGGGAGGGGGATAAGGACCACAGGGAGATCTTGGCCACTGTTTTGGAGTGGAGCAAGTCTTTGATAAATGGTGGCTGAAGGCAAGTTTATGGAAACTTGTCAAGACCTTTGTGAGTAAAGGGAGCCATAAAATGGGCTGAGGACAGCATGCCTGAAGGAAGAGATCAATTTAGGACAGATCTAAGATTTTTTCAAAGAGCTAGGAAAGAGTCAAAGGATTGATTAAAGATAAAAGAGGACAAGGGATTACTTGTAATGGAAGGTCTTGCAGCATGGAAGAACGATGGCCATTGTTAATGGAAGCCAGGTCTCTGTCACCGACTTAGATGGTTTATTTTATTTGATCCTTCCAAAGGTATTATTATGCCCATCCACAGAAGAGGAGACAGACTCAAGAGAGGTTAAGGTCAAGGCTTGTAGAAAGGAGATATGTGAAGATGCAGAAGAGGTGGGGGTACACGTCTGTGTTCTCTCTGCTCTGAATGGTGGGATGCGGGGAGCTCCTGGCAGCAGCAAGGGGCAAGAGGATGTGAGCAGAGTGGGGGAGATGTGGAGGAGCCGCTGTGCGGCCTGAGACGGGGAGCGGGCTGGATACAGGGGAAGGGGTCGGTGTTCAGACAGCCGCCGTGATGGTGAGCTAATCAGAATCCCGTCCAGGGAGCACCCTTGGGTCGCATCTGCAACTCTCTTGACCCTTAGGTATCTGCACAGAAATGATTTTCATTTAGACTTAGGAAAGATAGGACAAAGTCTGACGAGGAGGAGGGAGACTTCACCATTGCAGGGTCTCCCCGGGGCATGGATGAAGCCCACCTCTCCACTTGGTAAACTGCTCATTCTCCAGGACCTAATCCAGTTGCCCCCCTTTATAAAGACGCCTTCCCTCTCTGCCACCTTCACAGACTTCATGGCCCTGAAGTCTCTCCACACCTCTGAACTAAGGTTCTCAAGGTCCAAAGCCTTATTAGGGATCATTGTTTCTGCTCCCTCTTCAGCCCCAGCCCCGAGTAGAGGATACTCAAAACCAGTGAACAAATGAATGAATGGCCTCGTCTACTTGTTGCATCCCAACACGATCGAACGGCTTAAAGCAGTGAGTGGTAGGCTGTTCCATATTTGTTTTCTGGGATATCTGGCAACTCTATGTCCAGGACAATGCTCAGCTTTCATCCCTTTTCCAATACAGCAGATTACTGTGGACAGAGCAGAGAAAGAAACATATTTCCTCTTATTCTTGCCACTTCGTTTGTCTGCCATCAGGTAAGCTGTGAGAAGGCTGTGTCCCAGGATGAAAAGGCATAGAACCTGTTGAAGGAATACCCTCTTGTAAGGAGACGGGTCAACTATCTGGTGATCTTAGTCTGCTCTCCTGGACACACTTGGTTAAGCAGTTTGTTTTTGTCAAGTTGACCAGGCTGGAGTGCATGGACTCTCCACACCAAGAAAGTTGGCTGTGCCTATTCGGGGTCAACCACGAGGCTCTCCTGCTGTTAGGTGGCCAGCCCCTTGTGGGGCTGTTGCTGGGGGCAAGGCTGGTGCTGGGGAACAAGACAGGTGGTGGGAGCGAACCCTGTTCCCTTACACAGCAACAGCTATTTCCCACGAGCACCTGCTCCCCTCCCCTCCCAGGTATCAGTCCAACCTCTGGGGAGAAGGGGCCCCTCCCCTAGTGAGGAAGGTAGTGGGCAAAGAGGCAGTGGGGAGGAGTCAGGCTGGAGAGATGGGAAGATGGGACAGTTCCAGCCACAAGCTTATTGTCTGAACCCGGATGAAACGGAGTATATTTGATCTTTTGTCCTAAAATCTGAAAACTGGAGTTTTAATTTAATATGCAATTAGGAAATGAGTTTCTTTGCAGGTGAGGGACACAACCACTCTGGCCAAAGGAAGCCCAGAAAGGCTGACAGATGCAATCTCCTTCTCTCTCATTACAAAGCCAAGGCCAAGTGTGACCATGAAAGGAGAGATGCGACTTCTCAGTTTGCACTAGAGGAGGGAAGTGATGGTGGTGGAAGGGATGGCCGAAAGAAGGCACCCCCCCCGCCACGCCCCCTGTGCAAATATATAATCCTCACTTTTTAAAGCTGCTTTAGGGCAAGAGGAAAAATAGCAATATTTACGCTGGGAAACGGCTTATTGTTTATGTCAGTGTTGTAAAGGAGAATATTGATTTGCTTATCAATCTAGAACACATGCTTCAGAGTGTACACCTGGAGGGTGGGGTCCTGGAAAGATGATGTGATAATGAATTACTGGGAATTCCTGTCTGAGCTTTGATGCTGGTATCAAACGCCAAGGATGTCTTCTTCAGCAGAAATGAGAGCAACCGCTCTTAGTAAACTAACACCCTGTGCCTGGCACTTCACATGCGTTCAACCTTCGCGGCAACCAACCCTGAGAAGGAGGAACAAGGCAGGGACCTTAGCCCCCTTTTTAAGAGAAGTTCATACTCAGGTCTGTCTGAGTTAAAGGAAAGGTTATCAGAGTTGGTTCTGGGTAGAAGAGTTACAGGTGATTTTTATGTTCTTCATAGTTTTCTGTATTTTCAAACTATATAGGATAAACTTGGGTCCCCCACCCAACCTGTCTTTTTCTTCTTCCTTGTAGAAATCCCTGAAGGTTAACCTGGCTCTGAAGAGACAGGATTCCCAGAATAACATCAGAAGGAACTCCTTCTCAGAACTTAGAGGACCCTGCTAATAATGTTAACAATCAGTGCACACCTACTATATACTGGGTCCTCACTGAACCCATCATGCACCTTATCATACTTGATCCTTACAAAGCCCTGAGATAGGCACCATTAATGTCCCATTATTGCCCCGGGATGGCTGAGGCTCAGAAAAGTTAAAGGAACGTCCTCGAGGTCACACAGCTAGTTTGTAACAAAGTAGGGACCGAAAGCCAGACAACTGTCCAGAGCTGTTGTGGACTGAATGCTTTGTTCTTCCAAAATTCACACTCAAAAGCCTTAACATCCAGTGTGGCCGCATTTGGAGATGAGGCCTCTAAGGAAGTTTTTAAGGTTAAATGAGGTCATAGGATGGGTCCCTGATCCCATAGGATTAGTATCCTTATAAGAAGAGACAAAGGGCTCATCCCCCACCCACCACCGCCACGGCCTTTGCATAAGCCCTAAAAAAGGCCATGTGAGAAAGGAGCCATCTACCAGCCAGCAAGAGAGTTCTTCCCGGAAACCTACCATATTGACACCCTCATGTCAGATTTCCAGCCTCAGAACTCTGAGAAAATACATTTTGTTGTATAAGACCCCCAGTCTGTGGTATTTTGTTACGGCAGCTGGAGCAGACTAATACCAGAGCCTAGACTTCCGGCCACGCGCCATACTGCCAACATGGAGGGGGCGCGACCCAAAGCCTGGATCTCAGGCCGCCTGGTGGAGCCACTTCTGGGGATGCTGGGAGCTCTATCCCCACCCTCTGGCAGACGGCCAGCTTCAGACTAGGGGCTGCTGTCACCAAAACTGCCTGTAGGCTGTCAGCCTTTTGGGGTGACTGAGGCCTCAGAACACACTAGGACTACGTGTGAACAAAAATGAACGTCTGTGTGCCCTGAAATACTCTGGAACCTCACTCTCTTCCAGTGTCAAGCACCGGACACAACTCTGAAGAAGACATGGGCCTTGCTCTCAAGAGCTTCGGTCTAGTGGCTGACAGAGACCCAAACTCTGTTACCAAGTGACTAACGGGTAACAGGACACTTCTTGCCTAAAAGCCTGAAAACTAAGTCACCAGGGATTAGTTTAAACTGGGGGTGTCTCACGGAGTACCAGACACCAGAGGTGTGAATGGTGAGATGAGCTGTCCGGTGATGGTGGGATGGTCTTACTACACCAGCACCCCCACCCCCACACCTTTCTGGATTTCCAAATTGTCTGGGTGGCCAAGATGCCTCATCCCGCCCAGTCCCCCTCACCACTGACGGCTGACATTCATTATGCTTCTCACCTCCCCCGGTAACCTCATTAGCACCACATTCCTCCAGCTTTCCCTGCTAGTCTTTGCTAAACTAAATGAAGAAAACATGTTCCTGGCATCATTTTCTGCAGCAAGCCTTCTTCTGTCTGTGTATGTATGAGTTTGTGAACATAATGGGGTGAGGGGGTGGATGAGTGGGGAAGATACCTTGGCCCTCTTAGGAGAGTCCCTTGGAAGGGAAAAGATTTGAGCACAATTGTTGAAATACATGCTCGTAAGCTTAGCAAATGCCACTAGCTATGATTGTCTCTCCCTCTGTATTCAGAAGACATTCTTGTCAGTGGTCATGATTGGTATCAGTTTTACTAATTTATGATGCTTCAAATCACTCATTTATTCCAAACAATTACTGTGTAGACAGAGCCAATATCTGGCCCACTGGCTTACAACATAGGCTGTGGACTGAATGTTTGTATCACCCCCAAAATTCCTACGTTGAAGCCCCAATCCCAGTGTGATAGTATTTGGAGCTGGGGCTTTGGGAGGGAATTGGGTCATGAGGGTGGAGTCCTCATAAGTGGGATTAGTGCCCTTATAAGAAGAGACAGGAGATCTCTCTCACCACCCCACCCCTCTCTCTCTCCACCCCCTCCCCTGGAACCACCACCCCATATGAGGATACAGACAGAAGGTAGTCATCTGCAAGCCAGGCGGAGAGTCCTCACCAGCAAGTGAATTGGCCAGCACCTTGATCTTGGACTTCTCAGGCTTCAGAGCTGTGAAGAGTAATTTTCTGTGATTTAAGCCACCCAGTATGGTATTTTTATTATAGCAGCGTGAGCTGACCAAGATACTACATTAGACAGAAGTGAATGTTATAATCAAATCATCATTAAGTAACAACTGTGCCTTAAAATAAATGTCACCTCCTTTAAGGACTTCTGGCTGCATCCCACATTCCCATTTGTTTAACCAAAAACGTTGATCACCCAGCTATTTTGTCTATGCAGATGAAAGAATTCAAACCACATGGCTGTCCTCCCAGGCAGAAATGGAAACATGCCAGGTAGTTAAATGGTATTAGGAGGAATAACTCAGAACTATGGAATTCTAGAGCTGTGGAGATTCATCAAGTCTACCCTGACTTTCCCTTCAGTCCTTGGTCTTCACCAACAGTGACCTTGAATAGGAGAGGCAGCCCAGGCCCGACAGGATGCTGGGACACTGCAAATGTGCACATCTTAGGAATTCCACAGTTTATGTGGGGAAGAAATGATGCCTTCCACAGCAAGATGGATATCTTTGATATGCCAAGATTTATCCAACTGTAGGCAGCTTATCTCCCCCAATTTCCTAATCCTGTGGCATGGATTCCTTATGTTCCTGAACCCCTGCTGGGTGAGAGCCAAGGTGATGTGCAAGCTGGGGAAACAGCACTGTATAATCTGGGAGTGCAGTCTTTCCCAAGAAAGCCCCTCTCTGTTTAAAACAGTAACAATGAATGCTATTTGCTACCTAATAACCGTCTTGCTGGATAAAGGACAATTTCCCATATTGCCCACCCTCCTGTTTCTTACTGCCGTGAGCTGTTCCAGCACAGAACTGCACAGGGGGCACCTTGCCGGCTGGATGGTCAAGGTTATGGCAGCTGCTGCTTCTCGTTCGTGAAACGCACACAACTCCATGCTCCTAGAAGGCGCGCAGTGTGGTCCTGCCAAGGAAATGCCAACCCCAACACTGTGTCTTGCAATTGCCTGCTTCTGTCATCACCTTCCCCAGCTCCCTTGTGCCTGCAGGGAGGTGCGAGACGTGGAGAGCCTGCAGTCTGGCCTGCACAGCTGTCTCCTGCCGGCAGCTCAGCTGGAGGATGCCGGGGGACTCTGGGGCTCCACAAAGACACGTGGGGCCAGAACGGTGCAAAGGGAACACTTCCTGCAGAGGGACCTTAAAACGAACTTGATAGGAATTGGTTTGTATGGTATGTATTTCCTTTTTTTTTTTCATTTTTTTTAAAGCTTTTATTTATTTGATAGAGAGAGACACGGTGAGAGAGGGAACACAAGCAGGGGGAGTGGGAGAGGGAGAAGCAGTCTTCCCGCTGAGCAGGGAACCCGATGCGGGGCTCAGTGCCAGGACCCTGGGAACATTACCTGGGCCGAAGGCAGACGCTTAATGACTCAGCTACCCAGGCACCCCTGTATTTCCTTTTTAATAGGCATTGGTTTAAGACTCACATTTCCTCTTTGGGTCCAGCCCACAGAAGAATGTGTGATTTTATATAGACCATCGGTCATTGTGACGTCAAGGCACATGCAAGGCAAGAGCTACACAACCGCCCTGGGACAACACGTAAGCCAACCCTAATGGCAGATGGGCTGCTAACTGGAGGGGCAGGGGAAGCCAGTTCTGGTCGCTGGGGACACACTGAATGATGTGGCTTTTCCTTTGCTCCAAGCAGGTAACATTTGCCAAAGGATCAAAAGGCAATATATGGCAGTGGTTAGGAAAAGAAAACTAAAATATGCAGCTATTTTTCTTCCTCTGATCAACACATAGGAAAGAGTAATAGAACAGAGCTGGATGAGCTGAATTTAACAGGGGTTGTCGGGGGAAATGGGGGTGTTTGCACTTAGAGCATCTTGGGATGATTCTGGAACGGGATGCTCTCTGGAGATGAAAAATGAGAACAAATGAAAGGTTTGCTGGAACACAAAAAGCCAAAAAGGGAAGTTTGAGGTGAGTGGGAAGCAGCTAAGTCTTTAGGTTAATACATTTAATTTTGTAATAAACCGAACTGCCTTTCTAAACAGTAAAGCACTAAACAATTCTTAACTAATATTAAAGCAAGTGTAATTTTATAATTCTTAATTGGCTTTATCAACTCCTGAGTCGATTTATTTATTTTTTTTAAGATTTTATTTATTTATTTGAGAGAGCGAGAATGAGAGAGAGAGAGAGCATACGAGAGGGGGGAGGGTCAGAGGGAGAAGCAGACTCCCTGCTGAGCAGGGAGCCCGATGCGGGACTCGATCCTGGGACTCCAGGATCATGACCTGAGCCGAAGGCAGTCGCTTAACCAACTGAGCCACCCAGGCGCCCTCCTGAGTCGATTTAAAATGGTATTTATAATGTCCACCTCAGGTATAAAGAAAAATGACAAACACCTGTGGACTCACCATCGTCACTTCCCTTGCTGTCCCTGCATCTCTTTCGTTCCACCCCACCCCCATCCTCAGACACAACGCCGTTTCTATTTTTTTTTTTTTTTTATTAAAGATTTTATTTATTTATTTGAGAGAGAGAGAGAATGAGAGAGAAAGCACATGAGAGGGGGGAGGGTCAGAGGGAGAAGCAGACTCCCTGCTGAGCAGGGAGCCCGATGTGGGACTCGATCCCGGGACTCCAGGATCATGACCTGAGCCGAAGGCAGTTGCTTAACCAACTGAGCCACCCAGGCGCCCCACAACGCCGTTTCTAGTCAATTTGTATGAACTCATGAAAATAACAATTAGGTGACAGGTAAAAATAAAAAAGACAAGCTCACAGCTGTTTCTGCTGCATGACCTCTCCCCACATTCCATGATCACACTTTACCTGCCTTATGACTGACTTCTTCAACACTTAGGACCCTGCTTTCCAGGGTAAACAGGAATCTGGAACCTATTCTATGCCAATAATGAGGGTGTGAGGGCATTTAACATTCAAATGCCCACAGACCATTCCATTGGAATGTTCCACAGGCATACTCAGCCTGTCCAAAACCAGCCGCGCCATCCCTTATCATCCACCCAGAAACCTGAGACTCATCTAGACTCCTCTCCAACCAGGCCAGCGTCAGCATCGAGGGCTGGTCTGAGTGGTGGGCCTGGTTTGGGTCATGCAGAGTTTTGTGCAAAATGTATTGAGAGATTCTAGAGGCAGAACCCAGCCATGGGGAGAGCTGGGGAAGGTAAAAGGGCAGGTGTGTCTTTCATGTGGGGCTCAGGCATCTTCTGGGGATCTGGAGGCAAAAAGAAGGGCCTATCAAGCCAAAGGGTCACACATGGAGGGCAGAGGCTCCACAGGCTGTGGCCAATGTTACACCCCTCCCCCACCACGAGACACACTGGACCCTTTGTCCGGTAGCCATAAGCCATAAGAGCCCAGCACCAAGCCCACACTAAAACGACAGGCAGGCAAAGGTGACCCGATCTGTCCATGGGATGGGCGTCAATGTGGAGAACAAGGGCTTGTTCTTGAAGAAGCATAAAGAAACAAGGACGAAGGAGCTACTACAAGTGAAGCCCGAGAGGTGGGCCTGGCTTCTGGGAAGGTGTATATGGACCCAGGTGGGCTGAGTCCTCAGGCTAAGATCGAGTAAGAAGCCTTAATCTCATGGCTTCATCGGGCCTGGCCTGGCCCAGCCTGGCGGGACTCCACACGCAAGCGCCATTAGGGCGCAGAGGGCAAGAGTGAAATTCCGAGGGATTAGCCCAAGAGGGTGGTAAGAAGTGGAGCTGCAGACCACTTGTTCAAGATTAGCTGTGAGAGAAACCAGAGAGTTGTGGGAAGGCCAAGCTGACAGTGCGCACGAGCGCGTGTGGCCTCGGGACCAAAGAGGCCCGCTGCGTGGGGACACTCAGGCCGTGCGCCTCGGCAGGCGTCACGGCCCCTGCGTGCAGTCTTTGCTTTTGGGCAGAAACCTTGCTCCTTTCAAGTGCTCCCTTGTTCACTGAGGTCGGGAGGCTTTACATCTGAGGCTGGGGGAGACCGAGTACCAGCAAAAACCAGTAAAGAGGAGTAAATCCCCCTCCGTGAGCCCAGCGGCTCCAGGGCCCTGGAAGGGAGGTGTGCGCACACTGGAGACAAGAATCCCGGCCTCCTGACTGAGGCCTCAGCCAGAAAACACCAGGCTTTTGTGACCAGTAGTCACCATCGCCAACATAACCCTTCCCCGGGCGGACCTTCTGGCGGATTCCTCAGCCCTGCTCTGCTTTCCGGGCTCTCGCCAGCTGTCTGCAGGCCCCAGAAATAATTCCACGCGCTCTCTTGGAAGGGTAGCAGCTGCAGCTCTAGGGCCTCCAGTGGCCCACAGAGTGGCTGCTTTCTAGAATGCCAGCCAAAGGGCGGAGGGGCCAGAGCCCACTGCCAGAAGGAGGGAGGGGGCAATGACGCAGGTCAGAGGTGGGGAAAGTCACAAGCAGGGGAAAAGAACGCATCTTCCTAACTATAAAAGTGTCCATCCCAGGGGCGCCTGGCTGGCTCAGTCGTGGAGCATGGGACTCTTGATCTCAGAGGGTCGTTAAGTTCGAGTCCCACACTGGGTATAGAGATTACTTAAAAATAAAGTCAAAGGAAAAGAAAAGAAAAGAAGTCTCAAACCTGGGCTACCCGATAAAGTCCAGATTTGGGATAGATACTGAGTGGAAATACATAAAAATTCTACATTTTCTCTTTTAAACTAAAAATGAGTATGAACTAACTATAGCCATATATAACATTTCACAAACAACAACTGAAGACACAAAATAGTAAATACAGTACAGGTCCATATAACATTCAAAACCAGGCAAAACTGAACTACACTGTTTAGGCATATAGTCATAGAAAGAAAAAACTCAAGAAAATCAGAAAAGTCAGGGTGGTTGTTTATCTCTGGGAGGCCAGGGATGGGCTGTGTTTGGCAAGGGGCACGTGGTGGGAAGCTTCTTGAGAGCTGCAAATATTCAAGTCTCTTACTTGAAAAGGGTGGGAGTTACACAGGTGTTTACTTTAAATTACTCTTTAAATTAGATACATTTTCTGCACTTTTCTGTATGTATCTCATAAAACATTTAAAAATTTTAAAAGAACCACATGTCAGTATACGAAAATGATATGCCATGTGTTCCTACAATTATGTAAAAACATCGCATTCAAAAAACAGACCAGGTGAGAATAAATAACGAGGTCTGTGTTGATTGGGATTATAGGTGATTTCACTCCTCTAATTTCTCAAATTTTCTATATAATATTATATTGATTTCATAATGAAAAATAACTACAGTAATTTAAAATCACATAAATAGCTCTATCCTGTCAGGAAAAAAATTGAAATAAGGTGAAAAACGTTCCCTCTTCTTTTCAGGAAATCTTGCCATCCCCCTGCCACCTCCTGGAAGATTTCCTAAAAGGACTGGGCTTTAGGACAAACCAGTTTCCTTCCTTAATTCGACTCAAATAGATTTCAAAAGAACAGACTTTATTCCCCATGTGATGTAAGACTCCTTCGAAGAGATACTGGATATTTCATCTTGTGCTGAAAATGTGTTTCCATCTCTCCCTTCCAAATGCAGTGTTTTTACCTGCCATTGATTTTACACCCAGAAGGCTTCCGCCCGGTCAACGTCATCCCCTTTCCTGGGCCTACTTCTACCAGCTCCCTTCTTATGAACCTGACTCACCTCCATCACTAAGGCAAATAGGCATTTTTACCTTAACCCAGAATTCTGGAGCCTGAAGAGCAAATCTCACCAGTGCTTGCAAGCAACACATGACTGCTGGAACCCAGCTTTGGGGAGATGGGCAGCAAGGTGGGGAGCACTGTGAGCTCCATCACCTCCTGCAGGAGACATGTTGTCATGGGTGACACCCCCAGGTACGTGTGAGAAGCACCGTGCCCACCAGGAGTGGCAGGTCAAGTGGGCACTCTTAGGAGACTTGAAGGCAGGCCTGGGCTGAAAATGATCAGCTTCCCTCAACTGGGGCGAGAGGCCACGCCTGACTGTCTCATTCCAGCGCAGACAGGGCAGCAAAGGGTGCAATGGGGTAAGAGAAGGAAACGCAGTGGGCAATGGGTAGATAGTGCTGGGAGCGCTGAACTTGGCTTTGCTCCTCCAGCCACATGACTAACTGCTCCACACCCATCTTCTCAGCTGTAAAGTGGATGTCAACACCATCAACACCACATGGCCACCAATGAGCTCTCTACGTGACAGGCTCACACATAGTTTCAAAGAAATCTTACAGCACCCCTGTGAGGTAGTTAGACAGGATTATCCCCACTTTATGGATGAGGAAACTGGGTTAGAATCTATCCATACAAGACCGGGGCTCCTTGACAGCAGAGCCTAGGCTTCATTTTATCCTTCTAAGGGCTTGGCACGCAGAGGCGCTCATTAAATGCTAGCTGAAGGAAGCAAGGACTGGCCGAGGGAGATAGTGGGGTAAAAGCACTCTGCGTGTACAAAGTGTTAGCCACAGTAATGGGCTGTGAGCAATGGGAAGGAAGGCTTCTCCAAAGAGTTCCATGCTGGTTGTGAGGGGGTCTGGTGCAAAGCATAGGGCAAAGGAACAAAGCTGGCATTGTCTGGGTTGTAAAACAAAGAAGAGGCAGAATAAGCAGGCACGGGCTGGGAACGGCCAGCAGATGAACTGCTTCAGGACCAAGAGGCTAGACTGGGCTGAGCAAGCAGCTTGGGGACCAGGATATGAGGTCTAGGAGTGCAGAGCAAGAGGCCCAGCCTTCTGAATGAGACCCACTGGGCACAGGATGACCTGGAGCACTCAGAGTGGCATCCTGAGGCTGGTCAGGGGATGGGCACATGACCTGGGGGCTGGGCTTCCTGCTTCTTTACTGGCATAGGTTGGGTGAAGGCTGGGAGAACAGTGACGGTGGTAATCCAGGCAGGAGGATTGGTGTGGGTTAAACTGGTGGTACCAACGGAATAGAAAAGAAAGGAGGAGGGCGGAGGAAGGACTGAATGCTGGTAGATTCTCTGGAGGAAAGGGAAAACAGGAAGAATGGAAGCATGTGAGAACAGAGCAGAGAGCTGGTGGGGACAGATGGAGACCAGCTGTCAGGGCATGCCTGGGTTTGATGGAAACCCAGTGATGAAAGCCGATTTCAGCTTCTCTCTCTAGGAACCCTTTAGATAAGTCAGACGATGGCAACTGACCCAGTCACCCAAGGTAAGCAGATGGCAGGACCAGAGAGCGAACACCTACTAAATGCTAGTAAGTGCCAGGGGCCGTGAAGGCTCTTAGCACTGTGACATTTAATTGAAACAACTTCACAATTGCTCTTGGAGATGATGGGCTGTCTCTACTTGACAGACGATGATTGGAGGTAATGACCAGCCAAGGTCACACAGCTTCGTGGAAAGGAATAGGAGTAGAAGTAATTCTAAACACCATATAATACAAGGATCAAAAGGTCTGGACTGTGCTAATGGGCTAAACATTCTGATTTACTTGTGTGTTGAACATTTAGGAGACGCTTCAGACAAAACACTGTACTCAAGCACTATCTGTTCTACCTACTAAATCTGTTTATCAGTCCTCTTTTCTCCAAACCCACGGCCTCAGTTCAGGCCCTATCATCTACCTGCATTAAGATACTACTATTACCTGGATACTTCTAACTGGTCTCCCAGCCTCCACACTGTTAGCATATTGAGTTTGCTAAGATGCCAATTGGATCACAGAGGCAGGCTTAGCACCCACACTATACTCAGTATCAGATCCTGCACAACCCCTGAGGAGCTCACGAGTTTGGAGTGGAAAGAGATGCATTAACAAAAATCCCCATATGAGTTAAGAGGAGGGCTGTGTCAGTACCAGGAAGGGGGGCGGGCAGGGGAAAGCACTTAACACTGACTGGCAGCGTTAAAGAGGCAGAATAAGCAGGCACGGGCTGGGAATGGCCAGCGGACTAACTGTTTCAGGACCAAGAGGCTAGACTGGGCTGAGCAAGCAGCTTGGGGACCAGGATATGAGGAGGAAGGCTTCTCAGAGGAAGTGCCTTTGAGAGGAGTCTTGACAGTTGCTTAGGAGTTCACCATGTGGGGGGACACGGGAGCCAAACCTGAGCATTCCAGACAGAAGCAGAGCAGTGTGGTCTAGCTGGGCGCATTCAGGATGGCTGGTGTATTTGATGAGCTGAAGGGAGCCCAAGCCATTCAAGGCCTGGTGGGACATGCTCAGAGTGTGGACTGTAAGGCTTGCTGGTAGGGCAAGCGAAGAAGTGACATCATTAGATTTGCATTTTACATGAAAATTCAAAGGGTAAAGTACTAGAAGAAAACATAGAAAAATATGTTTATAAATTTGGATGGGTTATGGCCTTTTAAGCATAATCCAAGGCCAGAAACCAGAAAAGAGGGGTGTAGGTGTGACTATAGAACACTGAAAAACTGTAATATATCAAAAGATGCTATAAAATACTTTTAATAAAGACAAAAACTGGTTATGACATGTTTGCAACATAAAACCAAGGATTCATATCTGTAATATGTAACAGTGTTCACAAATCTTAAGAGAAAGACAAGGACTCCAGTAGAAAAAAATAGGCAAAGGATATAAACAGGCAACCCGTGGTGATGGGGAGGACATAAATAGCTAAGAAGCAAATGAAAAGATGTTTGTCTTTATTAATAATCAAAGAAATGCAAATGAAAACAATGAGATTACATTTTTCACCCATTATAATGGCACAGAAAAAGAGAAGAACAATGCCCAGAGGGAGAAAAGCAAGCATCCCGTACACCGTTCCTAGGAGTTCAAACTGATACAACCTCACCAGGAGGAAATCTACAAATCTACATGAAAACTTTTAAAATGTGGGTTTTACATCTAAGAATTTCTTCTAGGAAATAATTGGACCATTGCTCAAAAATATATTATGAAGGTATTTTGTTGCAGTGTTGTTTATAATAGCAAATACTTTGAGAACAAGCTTAAGGTGTGTCAATGTGAGGACTGTTTAAATAAATATTGGTATAGTCACACAATAGAAGGCTATGCAGCTGTTGAAAAAGATCATGTAGATCTTTGTTTTTTTTTAAAGATTTTTTATTTACTCATTTGAGAGAGCTAGAGAGAGCAAGAGCGGGGGCAGGGGGAGCAGAAATAGAGGGAGAAGCAGACTCCCTGCTAAGTCAGGACCCGGATGTGGGGCTTGATCCCAGGACCTGGAGATCATGACCTGAGCCTACCTGAGCCGAAGGCAGATGCTTAACCATCTGAGCCACCCAGGTGCCCCTCATGTAGGTGTCTAAGTACTGACATGGGATGTTATCCACGATACAGTACTAAGTGAAGAAAACAGATTACAGAACAGGACTCATGGTATGTGTATCTATTTCTGTATATATAAGTGAGATATCATATATAGTTGAATATATATGAATATGAAATCTCACTTATACATAAACCTTTCATATATATGGAAACTCATAAATGAGCTTTTTGCATAAAACACCGGGAAGGTTATTCACTAAACTATTAACTGCCGTTGTCTCAGAGAAAAGAACTGCAAACTGCAGCAGGACTCAATTTCTCTGCACTATTTGACTGTAAAAATATTTGTATAATAAACCAGCTGCGGAGTCGACAGTAGCTCTGGTCGGGGGGTGAGAGCACCAGAGCACACTGGAGTAGGTCTGAGGAAGTCTGGGCCAGGGCGGGCAATTCACTAGCAAGTCAGCATCTCTTGGACATTTATTTAACCACCATCAATGTGTACATCTAATGGCCTATTAGATCCTTCTCCTTTAATGTCTCACTGGCCCTTCAAACTGATCACATTTAAAACTGATTCATTACACTCCGTCTCCACTTGGCTCCTCTTCTAGTGTCCCCCGTCTCAGTTGAAGACACCCCACCTCTCATGCCAGGACCAAGCCAGCAGCAAGGGCATCGTTTTCTTTCTTTCTTTTTTTAAAAGATTTTATTTATTTATTTGAGAGAGAGAGAGGGCATGAGAGAAAGAATGTGAGCAAGGGGAGCAGCACAGAGGAAGGGGGAGGGAGGGGGAAAGAATCTCAACCTGACAGGGGGCTTGATCCCAAGACCCTGAGATCACGACGTGACCTGAAACCAAGAGTTAGACACTTAACCAGACACTTCACTGACTTAACCGCCACCCAGGTGCCCCGCAAGGGCTCATTTTCAACGAGGAGTGCAAGTGATAACTCCATAGGAGACAGCATATAGCCCCCTTCCTCCTTTTTGTTCACTGGTACGCCAGACAAGACAGTGTCTTCTCACATGGTTACATAAAGGGGCAGAACACCCCCTTTACCATCGCCCAGCTGGCTGCCGCCTTCCTTGAATGAATGGTTGGAGAGATGGAGTAATTGACTGATTGGGTTCAAAAGGCTTTTCCTGGCAGTTGAGTCTGAACATGTGGAGATACCTTCATTCACTTAAACAAAAAGAGGTAATGAGCCCTTCCCTGGAGCCCTTGCTAGGCAGGGAGCACCTGCCGAGTAACTGCCGACAAAAGGGATGAAGTCAACATCTCTTGAAACAAGTAAATGGGAGTAAATAGTTGTCTGCCCACCTAATTCATCCTGAATGTCAGCACTTCCTTTTTTTCTTGTTCACCTGCTTCTGCTAGAAGAGAGGTGGGGTTGGAACTGATGACAGACAGCAAGTACTCTGATAAATACGGTTTATTCCCTTCTACTTTTCAGAAGAGCTGGCCAGATTCCCCGTCCCTGGCAGCCTCCTCCCCACCCCCAGCCCAGGCCAAGGACCTAGCCCTAAAGGCAAATCTAAAGACTTGAGTCCAACATGCTGAAGCTCGAGGTTAGGACACCTGGAACTGTGCTCCAGATCTTCCGTGGCTGAGGGTCGGACCCCAGACTCCACTGCAGGTACAGCAGGTACCTGATTCCCTGTGCCCACACCTTGTTTGGTAAAGGGCCTACTATCTCATCACCAGTAGGCTGGCACAAGCTTCCTGGTTGTTGCCTATCACCTTCTCCAGGGAGTGGAGGCCTGCCCATCCCTGTCTGAGGCCTTTCCGCCTGCTGGCACACTCCTGACACCTCGTACCCACACTCCTGTCACTGGATTACTCGGCTATATAAGTATGTCCAAACCCTTTGAAATGCACACTGAAAATCATTGCGTCTACTGTATGTGAATTGCACCCCATCAAACCTGACTTAAAAACAAACAAAAAGCGGGTTGCCCGGGTGGCTCAGTTGGTTAAGCGACTGCCTTCGGCTCAGGTCATGATCCTGGAGTCCCGGGATCGAGTCCCGTATCGGGCTCCCTGCTCAGCAGGGAGTCTGCCTCTCTCTCTGACCTTCTTCCCTCTCATGCTCTACCATTCTCTCTCTCTCTCTCAATAAATAAATAAAAATTTTTAAAAATAAAAAACAAAACAAAACAAAAGAAACAAAAAGGGGTACCTGGCTGGCTCAGTCCATAGAGCATGCAACTCTTGATCTGGGGGTCGTGAGTTCAAGTCCCACACTGGGCATAGAGCTTACTTAAAAAAAAAAAAAACAAAGAACAAAATGCCAAACCAAAACACATTCAAAAGAGAATGGCTAGGGGCGCCTGGGTGGCTCAATCGGTTAAGCATCTGCATTCAGCTTGGGTCATGATCCCAGGGTCCTGGGATCGAGCCCTGCATCGGGCTCCTTGCTCAACAGGGAGCCTGCTACTCCCTCTGCCTGCTTGCGCTCATTCTCTCTCTCTGTCAAATAAATAAAAAAAATCTTAAAAAAAAAGAGAACTGCTAAAGGGAGATCAGAAAAAAATAAGATAGAACTCAGCAGGAATTACATTTAGTGCTAAGCTTCTCGGCAGTCCAAACAGAAGAGGAAATGATTTGGGAAGGAAAAACTTTCTATAGCTGGATAAAAGGGAGGCTCTGATTTACCCAGGAAAAGCCTTCTGAATCCCAAGTAATTCATTGCTCACTTCCATCCAACTGAACGTTTACGAGAAGGTATCGGTCAGAATGTTTTAGGGAAAGCAGGTCTGCTCTCTATGTAGATAATTCTAGAAGGAATTTACTGGATTGCTTTTTAAGGAGTAAGAAACATGCTGGATGTATTCAACTGCAGTTTTGCAGAAGATGCAGAAATATTCTCCAATGACCATTTTTTAATATAGACCAAACATCAATAAAAGGTTGAGGAAATACCACTAAATTTTTACTTAGTGATGACATTTCTATGGGGTGTTAAAGTAATATAGTCCAATTATCAGTTTATACTTGGTGCTCTAACCTACACTATAAAGAGAATGCAAATATGTCTTGTCCATCCTTTAACTGGTAATGGTAAGAAAGGTGTCTAAATATTACTCCTTTAGTGGCACCTGGCTGGCTCAGTTGGTAGAGCATGCGACTCGATCTCGGGGTTGCAAGTTTGAGTACCATGTTGGGTATAGAGATTACTTAAAAACAAAACCTTAAAAAAATATACCAGAACCTCAGCCATTACCTAAGGCAAATTCGTGCTCCTTGATTTCCTCTCCCCTCAGCCTAGTGTTCCAAAATTGAGGAAAATGTGTACCAGTGACTTTAGGAGGTACACTACTTGGACACAAATGGCGTTGACTCACGAGTTCTCTTTCTATTCTTCTGATTACATCCAGGAAAACATCTCAGTGGGTGGCTGTGCATCTGCTAATACCTAGCACTTGTTAATTTCCTTTTTTTAATAAGGGGAAGAGCGAGGTCTAGTTTGCTACTGGAATTTAATAACATTGATTGGCTTTCATTGTATTTCTTTTTCTAGCTATTTATGGCAAATATTCCCATTTATGGTGTTGATATAATGTTTCTCTTAAAAACTTAAGCAAAAAACGTGAGCTGTTTAGAGAAAAATACTAAGCATCAGCTCATAGATGGCATTATGAAAAATGGAAGGAAGGTATATGCAAACGACTCAGGTGAGGAGACAATGCTCTCGACCAGGGGTCACCAAACTTGTCCTGTAAAAGGCCAGAGAGTAAATGTTTTAGGCTTTGTGGGCTACGGTCAGGGTTTGCCCACTAGGTGCTGGAGCTGAGCTGTCCGGTGAGGTGGCCACTAGCCCTGTGTGGCTACTGAGCATGGCTAGTATGACTAAGGAACTGAAATTTTAATTGTATTTATTTTTAAGTTAAGGCACTACACACAGTGCAGCTCCAGCCAGTGGTTAAGGAAGTGTATATTCCATTCCAGGCTTAAAAGACAAACATCAGTGGAAAGATAACTCCCCTTCAACCTTCTTTTGACTTTCTCTGCCTCGACCAGTTCATCATGAGTTGTCAATATATTACATTTTGATGTCAAGTCATTGTCATTATAATCAGAAATAAACCAGGGATGCCTTGTCTGACCATGATTATTAAACAGTGTTTGCAATTTCCTTAAAAACTGCAATAAGAAAATTAAATCCTCAAGATAAACATGGAAAAAAAGGACATAAAGTGTGTTATGATGGTATATCTAGAAAACCTAAGAAAATTGGTAAGGTAACAGATAATAAGATAAATGTAATAAAATTAGTATTTTTTTTTTCTATACTAGCAGCCAGCCAGCCAGCCAGAAATAGAAACAGGAAAAAAATGTGTTCACAATAGTGAAAAAACACTGTGAAACACTTAAGCATAAATAGTAAAACACTAAGAAGGGTTCAGAAAAGGCGAATCTAAATATAAAGTATTTTCTCTATTTTGATAGACTTTGTTTAGTGGCTGCTCGGAACTGGAGTTGGGAATGGGAGTGACTGCAAATGGGCTTGAGTTTTCTTTTTGAGGTGATGGAAATTTTCTAAAATTAAATTGCATGATTAAATGGAACAACTCCTTAAATATACTAATGATCAGTGAATTGTATAAAGTGGGTGAATTTTATTGTACATAAATTACACCTCAATACAGCTTCACAGGGGCGCCTGGGTGGCTCAGTCGGTTAAGCATCTGCCTTTGGCTCAGGTCATGATTCCAGGGTCCTGGGATAGAGCCTACGCATCCGGCTCCCTGCTCAGTGGGGAGCCTGCTTCTCCCTCCCCTGTTCCCCCCTGCTTGTGCGCTCTCTCTCTGTCAAATAAATAAATGAAATCTTAAAAAAAAAAAATACAGCTACACACACAACACACAGCTAAGGAAGGCACAGATTCCTCTAGAGCGTCTCAAAGTACATAAAATAGGATCTAAACAAAATGAAACAAATTTATTCCTAGATGGGAAAAGCTAATATCATAAATGTCAATTCTCCCAAAATTAATATATAAATGTAATGCAATTCCTATTAGAGTTCTTAATGTATTTATTTTGAAATGGATAATAATGGAATTGAGAAGAGTCAAGAAAATTATGAAAAGAATACTGTGGGGTAGGGAAAGGATTGTCCTAGGAATATTAAAAGATGCTATATGCAATTACTATAATTAAAACTATAGTGTCAGCATATGATTAGACAATGGATGAAAGGAGTAGAATTAGTGCTTGGTAGCAGATTTCAATTAAATCTAACAAAAGTGATACTTCAATTCAGTGGAGATGAAATGATTCACTTAATAGATGGGGTT
This sequence comes from Zalophus californianus, assembly GCF_009762305.2. Classification (NCBI taxonomy): domain Eukaryota; kingdom Metazoa; phylum Chordata; class Mammalia; order Carnivora; family Otariidae; genus Zalophus; species Zalophus californianus. Next base: position 22,028,803 of record NC_045602.1, on the reverse strand, counting down.
GGCATCACTGGCAGTTTGTCTGGAAGAAAATTAAATCAGCTCTCTACCTTACAGAATATACCCAAATCCATAATTCATCTGGAATTTATTTAAATGTAAAACATAAAGCAATAAAAATATTAGAAGTAAGCCCAGGAAACGACATGCATAATTTAGGAGTGGGGAAGCCCTTTTAACTCGGTCTAGAAACCCAGAAGCCATAAAAGAAGGGTCACGTTTCTGGCTTTATACACATTAAAAGCTCTGATAAAGTAAATGGTATCATAGAATTTAGAAAAAGTTAATAGACAATAAATATCCTAAGAAAACATACGCGGTGCCTGTGACAGCAATGAACTCTAACATAAATTGATAGGAAAAATGCAACCAAGAGAAAGATGGGCTCAGGATATCACTAAGTGCTACAGAGAAGAGCAAATCCAAACGAACCACAACATACGAAAAGATGTCCAACTTCTCTAGTGATCAAGAAGATGCATGTGAAACTCACAATGAGATGTCATTCCACATCCATCAGACTGGCAACAATTCCAGGGTGACATCTGACCTTGGCAGGACTGGTGGGGGCAGGGGGGAGAAGAGTGTGGGTTGGGAGTGGTTGCCAGGGTGTTGCTAATGAAATGCTAATGAAAACATAAATTATCCAATGCTTTTAAAGAACAGTCCGAAAAGTTGTCGATTAAGAAGCTCTCTGACTTGGCAATTGCACTCCCAGGACTTTATCCATAGGAACAGAAGCAAGAGAACATAAGGAGACGGGTAGAGAGAGGCCCATAGCAACAGTGTGGGTAGGGCAACAAGCCACCAAAAACTTGGAAACAAACGGAATGCCCATCAATGTGGAACGGTACTATCTAACGGAAAACTGTTCCTCTACGCACAACATGTCTTCTTTTTTTTTTTTTTAAAGATTTTATTTATTTATTTATTTGTTTATTTAGAGGAAACATGGGGGGCAGAGGGAGAGGGAGAGACAGAATCTCAAGCAGACTCTGCACTGAGCAAGGAGCTGAACTTGGGGCTCGATCTCACAACCCTGAGATCATGACCTAAGCCAAAATCAAGAGTCGGATGCTCAAGCGACTGAGCCACCCAGGAACCCCTACCCACACTTCTGATGCTAACCACCGGAAGTTAATGCAGACCCCCAGGCTGAGGGCTCAGTCCCACAAGACTGCTCCCCCCCACTGCAGATGCCAGTCACATGGACCAGGTTGTCACCTGTACTTCTGACCACCTGACTATAAATCAGGTGTTCCCTATGACCCCCTCCTCAAGGTTGATAATCTGCTGGAACAGCTCACAAAGCTCAGAGAAACACTTTATTTACTATGACTGGAAACAAGTCAGGAACATCCAACTGGAAGAGACACAGAGGGCCAGGTAAGGTCAGGGCACATGGAGCTTCCATGCCCTCCTCAGGTGCACCACCTGTCCAGCACCTCGATGTGTTCACCAACCTGGAAGCTCTCCAAACGCCTCTGCTTGGGGTTTTTATGGGGGTTCCATTACGAAGACATGATTGATTCCATCACTGGCCATTGGTGATTAACTCAATCTTCAGCCCTTCTCCCACCCAGGAGGGGGGTAGGGGATGGGGGCTGAAAGTTCCAACCCTCTAATCACCCGGCTGGTTCCTGTGGCAACCAGCACCCATCCTTGACAGAGTCACCTCATTAGCATAACTCAGGTTTGGTGAAGGGGGCTTATTATGAATAACAAAAGATGCTCCTCTCACCCCTGTCACTCAGGAAGTTACAAGCGTTTCAGAAGCTCCATGGCAGGAACTGGGGATGAAGACCAAATACAGATTTCCTATTATATTACAATATCGCATTATCCATGCCTTAAATATCACACAACTCTTAAAAAGTCAGACCTATACCAATTGCGTTAAAGCTTCTTCCAGGGGTGGGGTGCCTGGGTAGGCTCAGTGGGTTAAGCGTCCGACTCTTGGTTTTGTCTCTTGGTTTCAGCTCAGGTCATGATCTCAGGGTCTTAGGACTGAGCACCATATGGGGCTCTGTGCCCAGTGCAGTCTGCTTATCCCCTTTGCCCCAACCCCACTTGCGCTCTCTCTCTCAAATAAATAAATAAATGAAATCTAAACCAAACCAAACCAAAAACCTTCTTCCAGGGATGTGTGGCTTGCTCAGTCAGTAAAGCATGTGACTCTTGATCACAGGGTTATAAGTTCAAGCCCCACGATGGGTGTAGATTACTTCAAAATAAAATCTTAAAAAAAAAAGCCTCTTCTGAGTTGTAATGATAAGACAAGTCATAGAGATAATATATTTTACCAAACTCAAACTCCAATACATGTATCTATAACACCCACAAAGACACAGACATAATAAGATCCCATTCTGATAAAATGTACAAGGACAAAAAATACTTTTGTATCTTATTTATACACAATAATGTGCAGGGAGCAAAAGATGGGTGAAAACACCCATTTGTTTATACCAATTACCAGAGGGTGAGGAGGTGGCATTTAGTTGAAGAGGAGTGGAAAAGAGAGGGGGCAAAGTCTATTAAAAAAAAAAGAAAAAGAAAAATGCCAACAATTAAAACAGGATGGATGTGTGTGTGTGTGTGTGTGTGTGTGTGTGTGTGTGTGTGTGTGTGTGTGTGTGTGTGTGTGTGTGTGTGTGTGTGTGTGTGTGTGTGTGTGTGTGTGTGTGTGTGTGTGTGTGTGTGTGTGTGTGTGTGTGTGTGTGTGTGTGTGTGGTGAAGATGGTCACCAAAATGTGAAGGGTACTGTCTTAAGGTGGTGGGACTTAAGGTGACTTTTACTTTATTTCATTTACATTTAAATATTGTTTACATTTTTCATAGTGAATATGTATTATTTATAAAACCAGGGGGAGAGGAAAGCAATAAAATCACTGTCACTGAAGCGAAACCTACCTATTTGACCTTTAAGGCCAGTCAAGTTTATCCAGCCCCTGTCCCGTGCCTTGCACTGTATGAGACCTGCTCCATTTCTAAGCCTCGCAGCCACACTGCAAGGAATCAGGGCAACGGGGCTCGGAAAGGCTAGGTGGCTTGCTTGGCATCGCCCAGACTATCAGCAAGTCTGGAAGGCGAGATCCGCACCCAGAACTAACTCCCAGACATCCTCTTTCCCGCCTCTGCACTGCACTCTCACAGTGTGGGCTCTGCTGGTCACAGGGCATTTACCTTCAGTCTGGCCAACCCATGTGTCCTTCCCCCAAGCTGCCCCTCACTGTCCTCGACGGCAGGCTGCAACATGAGCACCGCAGACCCTCTGCCTCTGAGAGTCTCAAGTCTACCTCTGTGTTAGCATTTCAGCCTGGGACTGCTGGAGGGGCGAGGACTGGGCATCATAGATATCTCCGTGTGAACAACGGGGATCCTACCAGTTGCACAGGACCCTGCCAATATTCACTACTACTTAAGAGTTGAAAAACACAGAGAAGCCCTGAGCTATGTTTTCCAGGCTCTTGATGTTCTCTTCACCCACAGGGTCTTTCGCATGGGCCATACTCATGACTTTAAATTCTTTTTTTTTAAGTAGGCTCCACGCCCAACATGGGGCTTGAACTCATGACTCTGGAATCAAGAGTCGCATGCTCTACCAGCTGAGCCAGCCAGGTGCCCCAACCTTAAATTCTTATACAAGAAAATACTTGGATTATTCCAAGCTCACCATAAACTTAAAAAGAAAAACATAAACCTATTTACACATCTTAGCTGAGAACAGAGGATTCCACAATTGGGAGGAAAGAGTGCATTTTCTGTGCTATTTATTGGCTACGCGTGCACAAACGGTTGTCCAAGAAAGAAGGAACAAGAGATGGCATTTTTAACACAACCTTTAGAGGAGAAGCATTGCATTTATTCACATGATTTTCTTACTTTAAACACATGCACATTAAGCATAATATATTTTCAGCCTTGTCACTGTATTGTCATTGGCTTCCATTAGGAAAGAAAAATCGCTGAGGGTGGCCTGGAGGCCTGGGGGAACTGGTCAGTCTGTGTAAACTCAGGCAGATAAAGACAAGGCCTCATTTTCCACCCTCTGGGCCCCCTCTTTGTCACTCCCCTGAGCACACAAACCCCCAGAGGGGAACAGCCGGGAAGGGATAGAAGTGTGGGGGTGGGGATGTGCTCAGTTGCCCCTAACGACCTTCAGTCTGCTCCTCCCCCGCTCTGACACAGCCACACACATCCCCTCTATGTCCTTGGCCCCATCCAGTAGCTTCACACCCAATGCTCTGCCCCAAATCCTGCCCTAACACCTTGTCAGAAAAGGCCTTTGATGTCTCCTAACAGCCAGATCATTCTCTCAGCATGAAGGCGACATTAACTATATTCTGCCACTTCTCAGACAGTATACAATCGGCAAGGTCGGGCCTCCCTCCACCTTTTTCTTCCCACAGTACTTACTTAGCATGGTGCCTGGTGAGCAGCAGATGCACAGAGAACATTAATCATCTTCCCCGTCAAGCATCTACTCAAATAATCCAACTTCTGGATTTTTATCTGCTCTAGATAGAAATATCTAGATACTGTCAGAATTATCTAGGCCTGCTCTTTCAGTCCAGGGCCCAAAGAGAGCGGCATGAGTGAGCCTCAGGGTCCACAGGACACCTCTTCCTGGAGCACTTTTGTTGGGGCTGAACATTTTAACAGTATGTAATTTCCAAAATTCTTTATAACTTCATGTCAACACAAAAAAAGGGTATATTATGAATTAGAGTGTAGACACTGCATTCATTTTTTTTAAGATTAAAAAATGAACAGTCACGAAAGGCCATACATGATTCCATTCATACGAAACATCTGGAACAGACAAATCTATAGAAAGTGGATCAGTGGGTGCCAGGAGCTGAGGGTGGGAGGAATGGGGGGTGACTGCTAATGGGTACGGGGTTTCTTTCTGGGGCGATGAAAATGTTCTAGGGTTAGAGCATGGTGATGGTTATACAACTCTGTGAATACACTAAAAACCGCTGCATTGTATCCTTTCCAGGGGTGAACTTTATGGTATGTAAATTATACCTCAATAAAGCTGTTCATATGGCTTCAAAGATTTCAAACTTGCATCAGGGTGCTACAGGCTAAGCCCACAGGGCAAGCTTTAAGTAGTCATAGGGAAGAATGGAAATTCCAGGCTGGTCTGCAAGTCAAGGAACAGGTGCCCACGATGGCATCTGGAGTACAGGTGTCAAGAAATAGCCCCATGGCTCCTGGTCAGCAGCTGTAACTGAACCAGTGTCAACCAAGGAAGATACCAAAGGCACAGAGCCAGGTTCTGGAGGCCAATCTGTAGCCCACATCAGAGCTGTGCCACAGGGTGCAAAGGGGAATGCGGCTTTACAGAGTTGAGAACCAAAGTGGTGGGATGGGCCAAGGGCAATGAGGTGGCTGGCTTTGTGTGCATGTAAAGGGACATTCAGGTGACCTGTGGGAACCTGCCTCAAGCTCCCTCAGATAGCTGACAGAATTCATTTCCTTATGGTTGTAGGCTTTCAGCTAAAGGCCACGCTGAGCTCCAAGAGGCCACCCAATTTCTTGCCAAGTGGGCTTCCCCAACATAGCCACTGACTTCATCAAGCGAGCAAGAAGAGTCTCCAGAGCAAGTATGCTGGCAAGACAGGGTCTTGTATATTACACAGTCATGGGAATGACATCGTCACCTTTGCCATCTCCTATTGGTAAAAGCAAGTCACAGGAAGAGATTACACAAAGGTATGAACACCAGGAGTTGCGGATCCTGGCGAGGGAAAACATGCCTACAAGTAACCAAAACGTTAAGCAGAATGGAATGAATTCTACAGGATGATCCGGGGGCTTCTTAACCTGTCATTTGAGACCAAAGAGGGCAAAAATCACCAGATGCTTTCTCTGCACTGAAATAGCTCATTGGAAGGTAAACTGCCCTGGAGGTTCCTCCTCTGTGAAATGATGAAATGCTACCAGAGGTTCTTCTCAGCCCCCTTGTCCTATGATGCCACCTGGCCCACTGCAGGGGTTCAATAGCACCTGTTCCATAAAGGAAGGGATGAAGGAATGAGCACTCGCACACATTATGGTGGGAGGCTCATGAGGCCCAGTTAGCGCTTCTCATCTTCTGTGTCCTAAGATTTACACCAAATTTTCCTGAATAAAAATGATGAAAAGGGGAAATATTAGAAATTCTATGTGTTAATCACAGGAATGGGTCATCCTCACTTCCCGGTCCCCGCACCTTTTTTTTTTTTTTTTTGAATGGGTTACACATTCTATCTCTTCAGTAGCTCAAAAGCCCTACTCTGCATTCTTGTGTCTTATTTTGGGGGGTCCTCCACATGGGGGACGACCATTTGAGAACACAAGCCATGAGCCGAGAGGAGGGCTCTCGGGGGCCGAGAACTAAACCATTCTCAAGTTTTCATGAGTCCCTAACAGGGTGAGCCAGAGCCAGTGAGGGCTGCCAAATTATTATTATTGTTTGAACAGGTAAAATACATATATGACAAACATTTAAGACCATATAAATAGTACCCTCCACTAGAGATCAGCACCATCATGGTTTCTTTGCGTGGACAATCTATGCATATTTAAGCATCTATGTATCTATTTTGTATTGCACAAAGAGCAGCATGCATTAAATATTGCTCTGCCTGCTTTCTTTCCATTGTGATATAAATTGGTGGTTGTTGTACACCAGAACAGAAATATCTGCCTTGTTTTCTTAATGGCTGCTTAATATTTCTTTGTAAGGATGTATCAGAATGTATTTAATTAGCTCTCCAATGATGGGAATTTAGGTTCGGTCTAATTTTTCGCTAGTATAAGCAATGCCGCAATAATAGTCCTTTGTATTTCTCATCATGCACGTATGCTTGCAGATCTTTAGGATAAATTCCTAGAAGTGGCCTTGCTGGGTGAAAAGGTGTGTGCAATTTTAATTCTGACACACAGTGCCTAACCGCAGCCTGCAGGTTTCAGCCGGTAAGACATCGTGCCACTCCCAGCAGAGACAGTATGGCTGTCACAGGACATCAAAGCTGTCGGACAGCATCTAGTCTCCATTTCCTCACTGTACACAGGGAATGAAACCAATTGACTGAATTTCCTGTGTGGTCTCTATTACCTCTGCACCAATGTCATATCGTCCAGCCCATTCATCTGACAATCATAGAGCTTTGACATATCTCAAAGCACCGAACTTAGCACCTAGAGACTTCCATTAGCTCTGCTTACTGAGTGCTTAGCACGCAGCCACCAGGCTCCATGCATGTATGCCGTTAGTTCCCCTCACATTCTTTTAAATCACGAGAAAATTGAGGCTGGGGGAGATGGACTTTGCCGGAGGTCTCCCAGCCCCAGAAAGTAGCAGAGTCAGGATTCAAACCCACCTCTCTCCCAAGGGCAAGCTCCTCCCCGGAAATTGCTCTGCGCCTTGAGGGTGACTCAGGAAATATCGAGAGAAGAGGTTCGAGCTTATCTCAAATACAGCTCAGCGCAAGTCGAGTCCGGTTATGGCAGGGTTAGTAAACCTCTCGCTTGCCAGGCTGCCCCAACATTCATTTCCGGTTCCTGGCTATCTGCATTCTACTCCCAAATATTTAGAATTTAACTAAGTACGGAGTGCTCCCGTTAACTTCGTGATCCCTCCACGACTTGGGAACATGTCCTGTCTTTCACAATGGCCACCTTTGGGTGCTCTTTGTTATTAAGAAACAGCACAGTTTTGGGGCACCTGGGTGGCTCAGTCGTTAACCATCTGCATTCCGCTCAGGTCCTGATCCCAGGGTCCTGGGATCGAGCCCCACATCTGGCTCCCTGCTTAGCAGGAAGCCTGCTTCTCCCTCTCCTGCTCCCCCTGCTTGTGCTCCCTCTCTCACTGTATCTCTCTCTCTGTCAAATACATAAATAAAATCATAAAAAAAAAAACCCATCACAGTTTTACAGATTTTATTGATGAAAATCTGCTTTACTCGGGGTCATCTGCCCTCCAAATTATTACTGCAGTCCTGTTTTTAATTACCGATCATCTCAGAGCATTTTATGCCTACATTTACAAAAATTCTTTGACGACCAACTTGCTAACTAAGACTGATTAGAAAGCAGTCAGGGAACTTTGTGAAGTTGGTCCTTAAATCAAGGAATTAACATACGTGTATGCATTTGTCTTTAAGGGCAAACTGTCAGGTACTATGATTAAAATCTCATACTGAAAACTCTTAAAGGGAATCTCAATTCTCAAAAACATATCGGCTGGGTGATAAAATCATATATGTGATTTCACAAAGATGTGAACAGTATTTAAAATAACAGAAAAGAATTGGACATAATCTAAATGTTCATCAATAAGTAAATGTTTAAATACAGTAGTAGTGGGGCGCCTGGGTGGCTCAGTCATTAAGCGTCTGCCTTCGGCTCAGGTCATGATCCCAGGGTCCTGCGATTGAGCCCTGTGTCGGGCTCCCTGCTCCGCGGGAAGCCTGCTTCTCCCTCTCCCACTCCCGCTGCTTCTGTTCCCTCTCTCGCTGTGTCTCTCTGTCAAATAAATAAATAAAATCTTAAAAAAAAAATACAGTAGTAGTGTGCCAGGGCGCCTGGGTGGCTCAGTCTGTTAAACTTCTGCCTTCGGCTCAGGTCATGATCCCAGGGTTCTGGGATGGAGTACCACATCCGGCTCCCTGCTCAGTGGGGAGCCTGCTTCTCCCTCTCCCTCTGCCTGCCACTCCCCCTGTTTGTGCTCTCTCTGTGTCAAATAAATAAATAAGATCTTAAAAAAAAATACAATAATGTACCTTCTAATGGAATGGTAGGCAGCCATTTAAAAGTTTACACTTCTAAATTAGGTAGAGACATAAAAACGTTTTTTTTTTAAATGTCAGATGAAGAAACTATATGAAATAGTATCCATACTGTGGTTACAACTCGGTAAAAATTATGTGAGTGTATGGACAAAGGTTTGACGGAACAGGCAATCATTACATTAGCTTTTTTTTTTTAAAGATTTTATTTATTTATTTGTCAGAGAGAGACAGAGCACAAGCAGGAGGAGTGGCAGGCAGAGGGAGAAGCAGGGTCCCCGCTGAGCAGGGAGCCCGATGCAGGACTCTATCCCAGGACCCTGGGATCATGACCCGAGCCGAAGGCAGCTGCTTAACCAACTGAGCCACCCAGGCATCCCATTACATTAGCTTTATTAGCAAAACGGTCTATAGGAGCTTTATAATTGAGTAAATATTAGAATATTATACATTTTATTTATTTTTAAAAGATTTTATTTATTTGAGAGACTGCGAGCAGGAGGGGAGAGACAGAGTCTGGAGAGGGAGAAGCAGGCTCCCGGCTGAGCAGGGAGCCCCAACTGGGGCTCGAGCCCAGGACCCTGAGATCATGACCTGAGTCGAAGGCAGATGCTTAACCGACTGAGCCATCCAGGTGCCCTGGAACATTATACATTTTAAAGTACAAATCAAATCCTATATTATATCTAAGTGCTTAAAGGACTCAGAGTCCAAGCAGTAAACCTAGGTTTTAAAGCAATGATAAATCTTGTCTTGCTCACTTGCTTGTATGAGGACAGATACAAACATTGCAGGTCACATGAAAGGAAAAAAGTCTTTCTCAGGAACAACTTGGGCTCTGAATGTCCCATATGGAAAAACCTGCAGAGTTAGGAATTCATGACTGCCTTGTCATGCTCCCTTGGTGGTCCAGGCTTCATTACCATCATCCAGTAATCCCACCTAAACTGCTGTCCTTATCTACACTGGCCATGTTTACCGCTGTCATCTCTCGTGGATCAACAAAGACCAGCCATGGCGATGAGATGGGTTTGCCTTAAATCCATAATCTGAAGGCTACTGCTCTTTGTGCCTCATCTCTATTGGTTTTCAGTAGTTGCAGAGGCTTTTTTCCATTATAATCCAACTATAAAAATCATATCCATTTTAAATCTTTTTAGAAACACACAATAAACTATTGGGTATTTACCACAAAGATACAAATGTAGGGATCCGAAGGGGTACGTGCACCCCAATGTTTATAGCAGCAATGTCCACAACAGCCAAACTGTGGAAAGAGCCAAGATGTCCATTGACAGATGAATGGATAAAGAAGATGTGGTATATATACACAATGGAATACGATGCAGCCATCAAAAGGAATGAGATCTTGCCATTTGTCACGACGTGGATGGAACTGGAGGGTGTTATGCTGAGTGAAATAAGTGAATCAGAGAAAGACATGTATCATATGACCTCACTGATATGAGGAATTCTTAATCTCAGGAAACAAACTGAGGGTTGCTGGAGTGGGGGTGGGTGGGAGGGATGGGGTGGCTGGGTGATAGACTTTGGGGAGGGTATGTGCTATGGTGAGCGCTGTGAATTGTGCAAGACTGTTGAATCACAGATCTGTACTTCTGAAACAAATAATGCAACATATGTTAAGAAAAAAGAAAAAGAAGAAGATAGCAGGAGGGGAAGAATGAAGGGGAGTAAGTTGGAGGGGGAGACGAACCATGAGACAATGGACTCTGAAAAACAAACTGAGCGTTCTAGAGGGGAGGGGGGTGGGGGGATGGGTTAGCCTGGTGATGGGTATTAAAGAGGGCACGTTCTGCGTGGAGCACTGGGTGTTATGCACAAACAATGACTCATGGAACACTACATCAAAAACTAATGATGTAATGTATGGTGATTAACATAACAATAAAAAATAAAAAAAAGAAACACGCAAAAAAAAAAAGGGGATATATGCTATAATTCTTATTCCCAAATAAGAAATCTGAACTCTGTGATTCCAAGCTGCCACCTTTTGAGGGATTTTTATAATCTACAGAAATGACACAATTCAAAATTGCTATTTGACCCGATATAAGAAATGCAAAATGGTTAACAGAAGAAAAAAAATCACTTGTTAATCTTGTTCAAGGCTGATAGGACATCTCTGGAATGATCTTTGGACCCATGTTGCAATTATAATCTGATACTCATCTTTTCCTTAAAGAACAGGAGTAAGGAAATTGTTGTAGCAAGACTAAGGCCGAACCACAACCATTAGCTTAAAAATGTTCATTTCAGCTACTGTGGAATCAGATACAACTTCAAGTTCTATTTTTTGCTGAAGAATAAGAATTGGAAACCAAACTCTGATCAAGCCACGACATGATGCCAACCTCTTGGGTTTCTAAAAATGGTTTAATCACAAAAGTGCATCCCTCAGAGTGTCTTTTAAAAAACTCTTTTAGGGCGCCTGGGTGGCTCAGTTGGTAAGCGACTGCCTTCGGCTCAGGTCATGATCCTGCAGTCCCTGGATCGAGTCCCGCATTGGGCTCCCTGCTCGGCGAGGAGCCTGCTTCTCCCTCTAACCCTCCCCCCTCTTATGTACTCTCTCTCTCTCTCGCATTCTCGCTCTCTCAAATAAATAAATCTTTAAAAAAAAAAACAAACCTCTTTTAAAAATGTTTTTAAATCACCATTAATCTTACTATTTGGCACAGTCTACTAAAAAATAACATATGCAAACCCTTGACCCAGTAATTCCACTCCTAAGGATATGCCCAACAGAAACACACATATATTCATGAACAAAAAATGTACTAGGTTATTCACAACAGCACTGTTCAGGATAGCTCCAAACTGGAAACTACCAAAATACCCATTAACAACATAATGGATAAATGAACGATGGTACATTTATACAATGGAACAATATGTAGCAATGAAAATGAGCAAATAAAATCCAATAAACATAACATTGAGCAAAAGAAGCCACTCATGAAAGAGTATCCACTATAATGATCCCATTTGTGAAAAGTTCAAAAACAGGCAAGGCTTATCTATGCTGTAGGAAATCAGGATGGTGGTTAGTGACACTGGAGGAAGATCAGTGACTGGGAGGGGACTTAAGGGGGGTGCTTTGGGAGGGCGCCCGGCTAGCTCAGTAGGTGGAGCATACGACTCTTGATCTCAGGGCTGTAAATTTGAGCCCCATGTTGGGTGTAGAGATTACTTAAAAGGGGGGGAGGCTTTGGGGTACTGGTAATCCATTCCTTGGTCTGGTGCTGATTACATGGATATGTTTAGTTTGCAAAACTTCATTAAGCCACACACGTATGATTTGTATTTTTCTGTATTTCTGTTATATTTCATGAAAAAGTTTAAAAATAAAAATATTTTAAAAATATACCCTCACCTACCCTACCCTCCCAAAGTCACCATCTTATGCATATGTATTGCTCACACACTTGGCAATAGGGCAACCTTAGAATAATCCAAGTAACTTCATTAAAGTTGAGTTTCACATGTGTTGGAAACAGAGCTTAAAAAACATTAAATGAAAAAATAGGAAGCTGTGTTTGAATTTTATAACAGAATGAACCTATCAATCCACAAGGCAGAAATCTGGATGAAGTAGTAAAAATTAGAAAGGAGAGGGCTTCTCCATCAATAGTAGGTCATGCTCCACAGAGGAACGAAGGCAAGGACAGGGCCAGACAAAAGCAGGGAGAATAAAGACCCAAAGCCTGAGAAATTAGAGTGAGCCCATGGCGGATTTGAAATCAACAAAGGGGTTGCCTATCAATGGACGCAGAGGTGACACAAAGATGGTGTCTGATGAGTGGGAGACACATGCACAGGGAGCTGAGGCAGTGACAGACCCAAAAACTTTGCTGAGCCAATGAAAATGCACAGGTGTTGGGTGGGGAGTGACACCACACTCAATGCAGAATGCAGATACTCTTCTTTTTCCAAGACAATCTAGTCATTCATAAAACCTCAACCGCACTTGAGCCAAATGATTTTAAATTTAAATGGGGAGCCAGAGGTCTCAATGACTGGAAAATCCTGTAAAATATCATCAAAATCATTCAGTCATTCTTTCTATATTATTGAATGCTTACTCTGAGCAAAATTTCATGATGGAAGCTACATGGACCAAAAAACAGGTCCAAATACTATTTGAAACAAGGCAAGGAGAACCATTTTGTAATGGAATAACCCATTGCTAAGTTCTCTTGTTTACTGTAAACTTTACACCCACCAGGTAAGGTTCTTAGCTTGGAGTAGTGTTCAAAAGCATAGACTCTGTGATAGTTGGTTTTTTATGTCAACGTGGCTAGGCTATAGTACCTAGCTATTCAATCAAACACTCATCTATAGATGTTGCCAGGAAGGTAGTTTGTAGATGTGGTTAACATCTGTCATCAGTTGACTTTAAGTAAAGGAGATTTTCCTCACTAATATGGGTGGGCCTCATACAATCAGTTGAAAGACCTTAAGAGAAAAACTGAGGTTTCCCTGAAGAAGAAATTCTGCCTTAAGATCTCAACATCAGGGGCACCTAGGTAGCTCAGTCAGTGAAGCGTCCGACTCTTGATTTCAGCTCAGGTCATGATCTTAGGATCGTGAGATCGAGCCCCATGTCAGGCTCCACGTTGAGTGTGGAACCTACTTAAGATTCTCTCTCTTCCTCCTTCCCTCCCCTCCCCCTCTCTCCCTCTCTCTAAAAAAAAGAGCTTAACATCAGCTCCTGGCTGAGAGTTTCCAGCCTGTTGGCCTACCGTATACATATCATATTTGCCAGACTCCACAATCACATAGGCCAATCCTTATTGGTTCTGTTCTCTGGAGACCTCCAAGTGACACAGACTCTAAGCAGACTCCTTGGGTTTGAAATTTGGTCCTGCCGCTTCTCTAGCTGGGTCATTTCTGTACCTCTGTTATTTCAACTGTAAACTGGGGATAATAATAGTACTTAACTCATAGGAACTAGAACAACCCCTAGCACAGAGTAAATGCTTTGAAAGCGTTTGTTAAATAAGTCATTCTGTGGTGCTGAGTTTCTTTCTTAGCGGAAAGACCTGAGATATTTTTATTCCCAACAAACTGTCAACAACCAAACATGAGCGCTCTTTCCCACACGAAAACCAGAACAAGCTCAGAGCAGCAGCCCCTCACCGGTTACAGGCGTCTGGTGGTTCTTTTAGATGGTGAAGGAGCAGGTGAGATGCCAGGTTAGCTCCACACATGGTGATGATTTGGCAAAGCTGGAATCAGAGCACTTCTGGAACATTCTTCACTGCAAGTTCTCAGCTGCTGACAACAGCTGTGCTTAAAGAGGCTCAGACTCAGCACAGAGCTATTCCTACTATTTGCAAGGGTGGGAGTTCATAAAGGGGTCCTAATCATTTTTTCTGTTGCAATTAAGGATTAAATGGAGAAAAAAATTAACAAAAAAAGGGGCACCTGGCTGCCTCAGTCACTAGAGCGTGCAACTCTTGATCTCAGGGTTGCGAGTTGAGCCCCACATTGGGCACAGAGATTACTTAAAAAAAAATCAGAAAAAAAGATTAAATAGGGAATCCAAATGTTGTTCTTGTGAGCATATTCTGAGGGAGATTGTAACGGTGGTGATAACTAACATTTGCTGAGTGCTTACTAGGTGCCAGGCACTACTCTCAATGCTATATAAACAGTAACTCATATAATCCTCATCGTACAGATGGATAAACTGAGTCCCCAAGAGAAAACTAATTCGCCCAAGGAGAGACAGACAGAAAGTGGCAGAGTGGGGATCTGACCCCTGGCTTTCTGGCTCAGGCCCAGGCTCTCCCTCTTGTGCACATTGCCTCTAAGTCTGGATTGTGAGGAGAGGGTCCAGGCAGGAGCACAGGAACAAGCACTAGGCTGATTGATGGGAGGGCATGAGGGGGGCACCTGGGTAGTCCAGTTGGTTAAACGGCTGACTTCTGTTCAGGTCATGATCTGAGTCCTGGGATCGAGCCTGGCTTCGAGGCTCCATGCTCAGTGGGGAGTCTGCTTGTCCCTCCCCCGCTCTTCCCGGCTCCTATGAATGTACACACTCTCTCTCTCTCAAATAAATAAATACAATCTTTTTAAAAAAATGGCAGGGCATGAGGGCTCAGGGGATTCTACAGTTAAATTTATTTCTTTTAAGTTAAATGAGTTTCAAAGACTGAAATAAAAGAAAACATGAACAATATTCCTTCATGAATTTCTCTTGTTAAAGTATATAATGTGCCCGCTTTATACACAAATATCAAATTTCATTAAAGATTCCTACCACAGTATTTGAACCTTTCTTTAATCTTTATATAAAAAATTTAAGGCAGGGGCGCCTGGGTGGCTCAGTCGGTTGAGTGTCCAACTCTTGGTTTTGGCTCAGGTCATGAATTCAGGGTTGTGAGATCCGCCCAACCTGGGGCTCAGCGCTCAGCACAGAGTCCGCTTGAGATTCTCTCCCTCTGCCCCTCCCCCTACTCAAGCTCAAGCTCTCTCTGAAATAAATTAATTAAAAAAAAACTTAAAGCAAAGAGACCCCAAAATTTTTTCTCATTTATTCACTAGCAGTGCAATAAAATCAAACACCTTGTTATTCTCATTTGATTTCACAGTACGCCAACTTCTTCCTGTAGTTTTTCACACTGACAAAGATTTTCCGTATTATTGTTCTCCTATACGATCCTGTGAACTAAGTCTTAGAAGACTTTTCTGAAATTCTTTTCTTATAGTTCAGAAAACAAAAAAGAACAGGATCAGATTCTATCAGAATTTGGTTAATTTTTACACCAGAAAGATAGAATCTTAGATTTTTTAAAAAATGTAATCTCTATACCCAAAACTCATCACCCCAAGGTCAAGAGTCGCATGCTCTATTGACTGAGCCAGCCAGACACCCTGGGGTCTTAGATATTGTTTTCTAATAATACCGACTTCTCTGGCTCTGTATAATTATCTGAATCCTAATTTACCCCAGAGAGGTGTCCAGTTGTGATAGCCTTTGGCCTATAGTTCCCTGGAGCTAATGTAGGATTATGCTGACTCCTGGGTCAGAGGAGCTGTTATGAAGGAGGGAAAATTCCTAGATATCCATGGTAGAAGAACAGAGAGAGGTGGACATAGCACAGATGAAGCCTACACCAAGTCCCCAGACTTAACTGGGGCCAATCATGTACACTAGCCTTGCTGCATGCCTTGCTGTTCCCATTGGTGGAAATGCCCAGTGCATCCAGCATATTGAAACTATCCTGGCTTATATCTCTATCTTGGAGAGGCTATGCTCAAAACAGCCAGGTCTTCATGTCCTATGAGCAGCTTTTTTTTTTTTTAAGATTTTATTTATTTATTTTAAAGAGAGAGAGAGCATGCACGCACAAGCAGGGAGATGGAGCAGAGGGGGAGGAAGAGGGTAGGGAAAAGAATCTCAAGCAGGGCGCCTGGGTGGCTCAGTTGGTTAAGCGACTGCCTTCGGCTCAGGTCATGATCCTAGAGTCCCGGGATCGAGTCCCGCGTCGGGCTCCCTGCTCGGCAGGGAGTCTGCTTCTCCCTCTGACTCTCCTCCCTCTCATGCTCTCTCTCTATCATTCTCTCTCAATAAATAAAAAATCTTAAAAAAAAAAAAGAATCTGGCAGACTCGTGCTGAGCATGGAGCCCAATGCTGGGCTCGATCCCATGACGGACTGGAGATCACGACCTGAGCAAAACCAGAAGTCGGACGCTCAACCAACTGAGCCACCAGGTGCCCCCTATGAACATCTTATATATACCTAGCTGAGGTCCCCAAGGTCAGGGAGATGGGAGTTAACAATGGCACTCCCAGAATTATTCTGGGGTCACCTGCCTCTCCCTTCTGGGCTCTGTCTCCCAGACATTTTCATAGGAGGCAGGAGGGAGATGCTGCTTTCTCTCCATCTTCTCTGTAGAAATGGGCTGGTCATACTGGCATTCCTCATCTATGGACTCCCCAGGAGGAAAATATTGGGTTGGATGTTCACACGGTGCTTGACAGGATTACAACCATAAACAAATCCATAAAATTCTTTCAAAAAGAATAAACCAACAAAACATTCCCTCTTGAAACTTTTCCCTTTGGGTAATGACAGAAAAACATTTCCTACTGGAGCTTTTTCATAAGAAAAAACCTTCATGTCAGATTTTACGTTTTCTAATATTGAGATTCCTGGTTTGCATCTACTGTAGAGATAGATAGGTCTAGTCTATTAACTTAGCTTAAAACATCCAATGAACAACATTCCAGCTAATCCTCTCAGACAAGTTTTGTAAATTCTGAGAGGCACTGCCTCAAAACACCATCCTTGAAAACCAGCAAGATATAGTCTACTTGCTTTCCTATGACCACTTGGTATAGCCCAGATAGAAGGCCTTCAGGCTGGCAACTATCGAACGTTCTGGGCAAGAGCCAACAGTGACATCACAGTCTTATGCATCAATCTTATGCATCAACCTGGTTAAGAAAGAAAATCCTGGGTTTCAAGGCTAGAGAGAGCCAAAGGCTCATCGGTTAACTTAATGGCAAGTGTAAGTCACAATGATTAGTCCTGTGATGCTCTGTCTTTTATCCACGCTTCCTTTGCTCTTGGAATAAAAACGCTTCTGCCTTGCCCTCCCTCCTCACTTTTTTGTTAAATGAATGGCAATTTAAAAATATAAACCTTATGCTAAAGAGTCACCTTTAATATAAACTAAACAATGATCAAAGAAAACCTCTAAACCAGAATTTTAGGATTGGGCAGTCCTTTCACATGTCAAGATGCTGCAGCCCGACATGAAAGATGCATACACAGCCAGCAAGACTACAAGTGCATGGAAAGCTCTGCTGAATCCCTGTTTTGTGCTTCCATTTCTGTTCATCTTCTTTCCCATGGGCAAGCAGCCACCTCCCATCACAGAGCCATCCCCGTCTTAGGTCAGCAGACAATATGGGCAAAATCTGCAAAGGATGGACACACTGGCTTGGGTGTGGTCACTGGCAATGGGAAGCTTTGGTCCCCCGGCTGCAGGCTCTAAGAGCCAGGAGCCGCACCCTTGGCAGGTAATCTCCAAAACCACTTCTCTGGATTTTGGCACACAATCCCCGCACCAACCCTGACTGCTCCCTCTATGAACACACAGACCTTAGACGTGGCCAGTCTCCGCAGACAAAGCCGACTGCTCAGGGGGCTCGCTTTGCACTGAGACAACCTCCAGATCATAGCAGGCCACCACGCCACGTCTGGGCTACTGGTCAACCAGCAAGGGGGCAGGCGGCGGGCGCCGAGGCCAGCAAGCACCAAAGCCGGTGGTGGGGCTTTCTGCCCGCCCTCCAGTCTGGGGGGTCCTGCGACTCACACCAGGGAATTAACAGCGGGGCTTGATGCCCCAACACAAACCCCAAAAGACGAGAGCATGCCCTGAGATTTCTACGGGAGCATTTTCTGCACCAGAAAACTGCACACTTGAGTTCTGGGAGGGGGAGGGCCTAGTTCGGGGTCGGGTGGATACCAGTGCCGGCTATTGTTCTCCCGGTCTCTCCGGCGGGAGACGTTCCCCATCCCGCCTCCCAGCCAGCATCTGCCACTGGACCAAGCCTTTCAGCTCCGAGAAGAAAGGGGTGTGCCTGCGGCGCTGCGGATTATCGCAAAACCTGAAGCGAGTCCCTACGGGCTGTGTCAGACTGGGAGACAAAGCTCCTGGTGGGGACAGCTCAGCCCAGTCTCCGATCCGCCATCCCGGGTCTGTCGTCTGCCCAAGGGCCACGCCCAGCTGACCACCTGGACCGCCAGGCTCCACGTCGCGAGCCGAGGGTCTTCAGGCCCGAGACCTGCCTCCCAGACGCCCGCCCCTCCCTGCACCGGAGACCATCCTCCCCTGGGAGCCCTCCCTCCCCAGAGAGTCCCTCCCCCGGCCCGCGCGGGTCTCCTCCTCCCAGGCGTCTACCCTCCTCAAACCCCGGCGGTCTCCACCCTCCAGCATCTCTCCTCCCATCCTCATTCTTCATCAGCCCCAGACTCGCCCCGCCTCGCGCCACCTGCACCTCACTCCTCTCCCTCTTCAGGCCCACCCCCCGCCCCCTCTCTTTCCTCCCCAACCCTGGTCTCCACTTTCCCCTCCACCCAGACCCCCAGTCCACCGGTCCCCACCCAGCTTCCCCATCTCCCCATCTTTGCTCAGACGGAGGCCTCGCGTCCGCCTCTCCCCATCCCAGCTTCTCTCTGGCTCGGGCTCTTGCCCCTCCCCAAGCCTGGGGCGTCGGTGTCTGTCGCCCGCCAAGATCGATGCTGCGGGAAGAGCTCCCGCACTGGGCTCCAGCGAAGGGACCCAGCTCGGCGTTCGCTCTGGGCCGGGCAGCCACAGGCGGCCTTTGTGGTTCAGGCAGGTGCCTCGGAGGCGGCAGGCGAGTCGTCCTTAGGCGACCGCTGCGTTAGCCAGACGGGTGGAACGGGCCGTCGGGTCCGGTCCAGGCTGGGTAAACCCCAGCCCGGAGGCGAGATGGACACAGGGTGTGTGTACGGGTGGTAGTGGGGGGCCAGAGGCAGCGACGACCTAAGGACTCGGGCAGAACGGGCCGGTAGCCAGAGAAGCCCCCGCCCAGCCTTCCAGCCATTCACTGCCCCTCGACGAGCAAGGTTGGGCGCCTACTGTGTGCCAAGAGTGAACCCCCTTCGACCAAGCCGTCTCCTCACCCCAGTTCTTTGCAATCCCACGAGCACACATGAAACGCCTACTATGAGCAAGGCCCTGCACGGCGCTCTGTGGGCGTACAAAGAGCACCCGATTCGGGCCCCAGTTAAGCCCCGATGGCCGCCCCAATCCCAAACCACACCTCCCGCTGCGTCCCCTGAGGCCGGGCCCCTGGGCGCACCCCTATCCCAGCCCTTTTGTGCGCCTCCCAGGGAAACAGAGGCCGTGAGAAGGATGTCCCAGCCCGGAGAGAATAAGCCCACCGCCCGCCCCGCCATCACGCACTCCTCCGGGATGCTGCGGCTGCGAGGGTCCGTCGGTCGGTCCGTCTCTCCTCGGTCTCGCCGCGGCGCGGGAGCTGCGGGTGCTCGGGGCGGCGGCGGCTGCACGCGCGCTCGCTCGATCGCCGCCTTGGCGCGCGGGGCGCTGGAGTCGGAAGCCGGGAGCTGGGGAGGGGACGTGGGTGGGGGCTGGAGGCGGCCTCGGCCAATCACCGACCCGACGCCTCCTCCCCAATGCTCCCCACCTCGCGCTAGCAGGTTAGGGGGAGGCGGGGACAGGCGGTGCCCCGCATCTTCGCCGCCGCGCGCGGCCGCCGCCTTGGGACTACAACTCCCGACAGGCCCTGCTGCAGGGCTGGGGTCCGAGAGGGAAAGGAGAGTGAGGCCCGAGAACCCGCCGACCCCCTAGCGCCCCTCTCCGCGTTCCTTTGGGTTTCCATGGTGACTGACGACACTTCACAAAGCCCCAGCGCTGGGACGCGCTGATGCACGAGTCCCCTGGGAGGGCTACGGGGCGGGTCCCGAGGACACACCACCTCCCCTCCCCCTGCAGGACCCCACCCGAGGGGCTGAAACAATGCCCCGGCCGCCTCGCCCGGCTGCTGCCGGGCCTGCCCTTTGCCGCCTGGTTCCCTCCGAGATCCAGTACGACGCCTTTGAAGTGGGCGCTCAGCGGGACCGCAGGATGGAGAGGGCGGGGTGGTCGTTGTAGCAAAATGTTCTGACGTACAGTACATAGTGGACGGCCACTCAGGGCCAACTAAGTTCGCATCTGTCCCCTCTTGGGGGCTCGAACTCGGAGTTCCTTCTCTGGGCTGCTCTGAGCTAGAGCTTCTCCATCCCGAGCTCTCAGATCCAGCTGCCTGTCCTATTTCTGACACCACCTTTCAGGACCTGGCGAAGTCTCTGGAAATGTTTTATAACTCAACTTACACTCACCTTTTTTTCTTCACGTTTTAAACATGTAATTTAACTAAATCAACAAATCTAAAAAAAGAGAGGGAGGATCATCCGGCCTTTGTACCACCTACCTAAACCCCTCTCAAGTCTTTAATCTTTTATTTTATGTAGAGGTAATAATAGCTCAGATATGGTTTAGTAATTTGCCTCTTTTCACTAAATGTCACTTCAAAGGCGTTCCTACTGATTAAAATGCACCATTGGATCCTCACCTCCAACCCCATCCCAAGGGTCCCTCCAGGAAACTCTAATGGGTTACTGAAGAAACCCCTCTCTTCCCAGCTTGAGAGAAGGGGTGAAGGTGAGGGAGTTCCCAGCCGCCTCGGGAGAGGGCCAGAGAGGTAGTTCACACCTCTCTACAAGTTATTTTCAACCAAAATGGTGCTTCACTACTCCCCAGGGTGCCCCCCTCATCCTCTCAGCAAAACCTACTGGGGCGGCAGGCCCACAGAACCTGCCAAAGTGAGGTGTCCATGGACCACTTTCACGGCCATCCTTTGCAGTGGACTCAGGGTCTGAAGCAGGTCAGGCCGGCATTTGGGGAATGCACTACTGGATTACCAACGTGCAGTCTCCGCTTCTCCAGGGAGGAAGGTTTACTATTCTGCCCCCTGCCCCACACATCCTGAGCTTATGCAAGGAGCCCCCAAAATGAGCCTGGGGCCTGTACCAAAGTATCCCTGATCCAGGGAGCGCAGGATGTGGCTGTGAAAACTTGGGGGGTGGGGAAGGGGCTTGTCCCTCCCACTGCTCCAGTTTGCGGCATTGCCCTAGGGGTTCACAGGCTGGCCGGGCTCTGCAGGGACCCAGGGATTTAGGCAAAATGGATTGAGCCTCAGGGAGGTGGAGTGAAGCCCCCTCCAGGCTGGCAATACCTGGATCCCTGGCTACCACCTTCCTTGGAAGCTGCACTTTTTGCCTAAGGGGAAGGGAGTCCTCTAGTGGAGGAAACGTTTTCTGCAGCATTTAGTGGACCTCAAATTTGGACTCTGCTTTCCTGGGCCTGCCTCGCCTGGTAAGAGAAAGAGGAGCTTTGAGGTCATCTGTCTGCCTGGGACATTGATGAAAATCGCACCCAAACCTGAGACTGCAAATGTCCCCAGTACGTGATTTTAGCTTTATTCATTTACGTTCAATCTAGGTTATCTCTCCTGGGAAGTAGAAAGGGCATAGGGCATGGAGTCATACATCCCTACGTTGGAATCATTGCTCTACTTTCTGGATAATTGATGTTGGGAAAGTTACTTATGCCATCTGAGCCTTAGCTCCCTACAGAACGCGAAGATCATAGTACATTTTTAAAAAACTTTGCCTTGATGATTACATAAGGAAATACCTGTAAAGGGCATAGCACACTGCCTGGCATATAGCACACACCAACAAATGGAGCTGTGATGGTTCATTTATTCAACAACAAATGGTTATGGAACAGTGTGAGAAGATATAAGAATATGACATTGCTGGGACACCTAGGTGGCTCAGTTGGTTAAGTGTCCAAATCTTGATTTTGGCTCAGGTCATGATCTCAGGGTTGTGAGATGGAACCCAACCTCTGGCTCTACACTGGGCATGGAACCTGCCTAAGATTCTCTCTCCCTCTGCTGCCCTCCACCCCAACCCCCGGTCACGTGTGCGCACGCTCTCTAAAAAAAAAAAAAAAAAAAAAAAAAAAGATGTTCTCATAACAGCTACAAAAAAGTTTGTTGTGATTTTTATAAAGTTCATATGACCAGCTTAGATGAAGTAGAAAAGGAATTCAGATGAGAGAGAAGTCAGTTCTAAAACAGATTACAATGGAACAGAGGGCTTGATTTGGATTTCACCTGGATATTGATTTGCTGCATGATTCCTTTTTTTTTTTTAAGATTTTTATTTATTTATTTGACAGAGAGAGACAGTGAAAAGGGCACACAAGTAGCGGGAGTGGGAGAGGGAGAAGCCGGCCTCCTGAGGAGCAGGGAGCCCGATGCAGGGCTCAATCCCAGGACCCTGGGACCGTGACCTGAGCTGAAGGCAGACCCTCAACTGACTGAGCCACCCAGGCGCCCCTGCTGGATTCTAGGATGAAGGAGTAAAAGTCTGTGGGTAGGGAAGCTGGGAAGTGTTTGGCAGGCAGCAAAGGAACCCATCATGACTTGAAAGTCAAGTCCATGAATGGGGGTGTGGGAAGAGAAAAAGGATAGTAGATAGGCTGGTGTTGGGGCCCGACTTCTTAAAGCTGAGGGCTGCTGGCTTTTATCAGTAAATGTGTTTGGGGTTCCAAATCGCCTTACCAACAAGCTTCTGAATATTGGGCAAGTGAAGGGGCGTAGGACTAGTAGGGTGTTTCGGGAACACATTGGATCCTTACAACACCACATGGCAGATAGCCTTGCTCATTTCTTAATAGATGAGGAGGTCCAGACTTAGAGAGGTCAAGAAGAAAGTCCAGAAAGTCACCCTGCTACAGTGGCATTACCAGGGCTCCAAACCACATCTACCTGATGCAGAGCAGAGCCCTTCCTGCCCCAGCATGGCCTACCCTACAAGTCTTCCAGAAGGCTGACTTTCCAGTGCAGGGGCTGTGATGCCCATGAATGACTCTCAAGGAGTCATGTTCCTTCCTCTGCAGTTTCAGCCGGTTACTCCTCAAGGTGTCCTCAAAGAAAGGATGTTCTCCAACATTCCTGAGGTGGTTTGTATTAGATTTCTTCCTCGGCCTTCTGTTTTTGCCCTCCCCATACGTCAATGACAACCCTAGCGTGGAGAACATATTGTGAAGTCTACTTAGCCTTTAAAACAATAGTGAACGAGAAGTCAAACTTCTATATTCAGGTCAGTGCCACGGGGCAGGAACCAAAAAGGAGTCAGGGAGATGGACAAATGGATATTGAGAGAAAGACAAGAGAGGAGGCCTGTAGAAGATCTAAAGGCATAAAGCTAGGGGCGCCCGGATGGCTTAGTTGGTAGAGCGTGCGACTTTTGATCTCAGGGTTGTGGGTTTGAGCCCCATGTTGGGCATAGAAGTCACTTAAAAATAAAATCTTTAAAATAATAATAATAAAAAAAAGGCATAGGGCTAAACAGAAACACAAACAAGGGCAGTGGGGAATAAGACTAAGAGAGTGTCAGATTCCAGAGCTGTGGCCACCCAGCCCAACACTGAGACACAAGGGAGAGGACCCCAGGAGGCTGGGGTGGCTGTGCTTGAGAGGAAAACATCAAAGTAAATTCCAGTGGCTTATCACTACTCTTGAAATGCTGATGAGCTCTCCAAAAATTTAAATCATTCCTTTTGGCCTAGGAAACATTTTTTTCTGCTTTTATTTTTAAATTTCAAAGTTTAATTTTAAAATAAAAGTGTATCTTGCCTTGGAACGAGAATAGCCACAAGCCAACATAAAGCAAGAATCCCTGGGTGACTCCAGCTACCCTAGCCCCATAGCAGAAATCTACAATGTGAAATTTACATTTATTTCACACCAGCATACAGAGAGTCTTCAAGCCCAAAGGAACCTATGAACTGCATGGTCTCACAATGCCAACATTACACAGATAAGGATAAGAAGGTTTTGTTTTAAGCCATATTCTCCCTTAACAAATCAACTTCATCTGGGCATTAGCAAGAATAATAGTGAAAACAAGGAACAACTTAAATATATAGAACCACCTTCAGAGAACAAAACAGTTACTCTAAGAACCAGATCTTTAATCATCTTTTTGTTCCCCACCTGTCACACTCCACAGCACAATGCTTTATTAAACACCTGATGAGTGTCTAAGAGCTGAGAATATTGGAAAGAATCCCCTCACCCTGGGGCGCCTGACTTCAGCTCAGGTCATGGTCCCAGGGCCCTGGGATCTAGCCCCGCATTGGGTTCCCTGCTCTGCGGGAGGCCTGCTTCTCCCTCTCCCACTCCCCCTGCTTGTGTTCCCTCTCTTGCTGTGTCTCTCTCTGTCAAATAAATAAAATCTTTAAAAAAAAAAAAAGAATCCCCTCACCCTGCTACCAAGTTGGATTTTCATTTATAAAATGAGTCCAAAGAAATACAACACTAAAAAAGACCCATCACTGCCTTTACCTGATTTTTTCTGATGTTATTTTATGAAGCCAGCCCTACTGTTCAGCTAATTTTTTCCTTTAGTTGCATTAGTCTGAACTTATCTCAATAAGAATTAAAGCAAGTATTTATTAAGCATTTCCGGCATACTTTATGTACATGATTCGTTTAATCCCTGTAGCAGACCTGTGAGAAAGGTATCATGATACCCGCTTTATGAAAGAGGGAAACAGGGCGCCTGGGTGGCTCAGTTGGTTGGGCCACTGCCTTCGGCTCAGGTCATGATCCTGGAGTCCCGGGATCGAGTCCCACATCGGGCTCCCTGCTCAGTGGGGAGTCTGCTTCTCCCTCTGACCCTCTTCCCTCTCGTGCTATCTCTCATTCTCTCCCTCAAATAAATAAAATCTTAAAAAAAAAAAAAAGAAAGAGGGAAACAGGATCTCAAAGGTAAGTAACTTGCCCAAGGTCAATCAATTCCAAGGGGCAGAGCCACATCAAAACCCAGGTCTGACTCCAGGATCCATATTTGTTCATTTAGTCCACACTGCCTGTTATTGAACATTATTCTATTTACATTTGCCCTTTTCTCAAATCTATAGTGGGTTTTGGGGATTCATAGTGTAATTTTCAGAGTGGTGGCCGTCCCATCCAGCTTGGTGATTCTGTAGACTTTGATGAATTTGTCTCCTTACCTTCCCAATGAAAAGCCCCACGTGGGTGTGCTATGAGGGACCCAGATAGCCATGTGTCCTGCTGTTCAAAGTTACAGAGTCTCAGAGCACTTGAATTGTCCCACATGCTTGCATATTCTGTTTTGTTTTTTCTTTTTTTTTCTCTTTGCATTTAGTTTGAGAAATTGCTATTGGCATATTTTCAAGCATACTGATTTTTTCCTCAGCTGTGTTAGGTCTGCTGATGAGCCCATCAGAGATATTCTTCACTTCTGTTACACTTTTTCTTCCTAGTACTTCTTTTTGATTCTTAGAGTTTCCATCTCTCTGCTTACAGTACCCATCTGTTCTTGCATGTTGTCTACTTTTTCCATTAGTCTTAACAATCATTGTTATTTTAAATTCCCTATCTTATCATTCCACATCTATGTCATAGCTGAGTGTAGTTCTGATACTTGCTTTGTTTCCTCAGATGATATTCTTTCATGCTTTTTAAAAAAAGTTTTATTTATTTAAGTAATCTCTACACCCAATGTGGGGCTCGAACTCACAACCCCGAGACCAAGAGTCACATGCTCCAACTGAGCCAGCCAGGCACCCCTCTTTCATGCTTTTTTAACAAGCCTTGTAAATTTTTGCTAAAAGCCAGACATGATGAATTGGGTAAGAGAAACTGAGGTAAGTAGGTTTTTAGTATAAGGCTTTGTGTTAATCTGGGCAGGAGCTGGGCTATATTTAATAACTGTTATGGCTGTGAGTACCATAGGCTTGTTTCCTATAATTTCCTTGTTTTTATTTCCTCTGTTGTCTTTGGGTTTCCCTAAGAACTTCTTCCTAAACAGACTTTGTGATTTGCAGCTTTTCCAGTTATGATCCACCTATCCTGGAGTGTTGATACAGTGGAAAGGTGTTGGAAAGGGAAGTGTTCCATAATCTTATGATTAAATCTCATTTTTTTAGCAGCCCCGTGTCCCTGGGCTATGACCTTTAAAAGCATTTCTCAGCCTTTTTTCTCCCTTCTCTTACATCAGACATGGAGGCTAGACAGGGTCAGTTCTGGCTAATTGTTCTTCCTTCAGGCTCTGAAGAGAAGGCTCTAAGAGAAGGCTCTGATAAGGTTCCCCCTTGAGGGCCCTTATTATGGAGAACCCTCTGGACTTATTTCAAAGTGGTTACCATGCCAGGACCATAAAGGGGATCTTCTCTAGTCTTTACCATGAGCACCTGGTGGGGTTCCTGGAGATAAAACCCATGAAAGGGTGAGGGCCCTCCTAAGACTGGGCTCTGCTATCAGCTGAATGTTCATCCCAAATTCATATTTTGAAATCCTAATGCCCAATGTGATGGTGTTAGGATGTGTGGTCTTTGGGAGGTGATTAGGTCATAAGGCCAGAGCCTTCATGAATGAGATTAGTACCTTATAAAAGAGGCCTAGAAGAGCTGGAAGCAGGCCCTCACCAGACCATGACCATACTTGCACACTGATCTTGGATTTCCCGTCTCCAGAACGGTGAGAAATAGGAACTTTGCAGATTTGGTCAAATTAAGATGAGGCCATTAGGGTGGGCTTTAATCCAATATGACTGGTGTCCTCATAAGAAGGGAGAAATTTAGACCCAGAGACACAGGGAGAATGCCATGCGACAATGGAGGCTGAGTGATGTCTACAAGCCAATGACCACCAAGGCTTGCCAGGAACCACAAGAAGCTGGAAGAGGCAAGGAAGGATTCTTTGCTGGCAACTTTAGAGAGAGCATAGCCCTGCAGACACCTTGATCTGGACCTTTAGCTTCCAAAACTGGGAGAATATCCATTTCCATTGTTTTATAATACCCATTTAGTGTTGTGGTACTCAACCCTAGGAATTAACACAGTACGCTTTCTGTGGAAAGCCAGGCTTGGACCTTTCTGGGCTTACCCGATTCTACTGTGTCTGTACCTTTCGTTATCTTTAATCATTTTGTAACTCTGTAGAATAAAAGGTAATGTGGAGAACTGACAGTAATTGTAAATGATTCCTGTTTAGAGACTTATAAATACATTTTCTCCAGTAAAGATGCAATTAATTTCATCCAGTGAAAGAGACCAGTCTTGCCTCTATGATTAGCAAATTCATCTCGGCATCCTGAGTGTTCATATACGCATTTGTTATTTGGATTCTCCTTGTTAATAATTTTTATATCTTACTGGTTCTCTCGGTAATAAATGAGTTAAATAAAACTTTATTTTTATTTTTATTTTTTTTAAAGATTTTATTTATTTATTTGAGAAAGAGAGAGAATGAGAGAACACGAGAGGGGGGGAGGGTCAGAGGGAGAGGAGCCCCATGTGGGGCTCGATCCTGGGACTCCAGGATCATGACCTGAGCTGAAGGGAGTTGCTTAACCAACTGAGCCACCCAGGTGCCCCTAAAACTTTTTTTAAAGACTTCACTAATTTATTTGACAGAGAGAGACACAGCGAGAGAGGGAACACAAGCACGGGGAGTGGGAGAGGGAGAAGCAGGCCTCCCACCGAGTAGGGAGTCCGATGCGGGGCTCGATCCCAGGACCGCTGGGATCATGACCCGAGCCGAAGGCAGACGCTTAACTGCTGAGCCACCCAGACGTCCCGAGTTAAATAAAACTTTTAACATGTCTTCATTTTATATTACTATGTGTCATGATTTTACCTTCTTTTTTTAAATCATATTTTACTTTCAATATGTTGGTTACTTATTTTCATTTATTTATTTTTAAGATCTTATTTTTGAGATTTCTTCCCCCAACATGGGGCTTGAACTTAAAACCCTGAGATCAAGAGTCACATGCTCCACCGACTGAGCCAGCCAGACACCCCTGACCTTACCTTTCTGAAAAAGATATCACCCAGGTACAGAGTGTGAAGGGATACTATTTTGAAATGTCTACTGAGGGATATTTCTCCATTTTTCCTTGGTTCTTTCTCCATTCAGTCAGCTAGGGTAGTCATCATTCACTGCCTCCAGAGAGGCAGAAAGCAGAGAAAAAAAGGAGTTAATTTCTGTCTTTAGTGTCTCCAAAGCCTAGCCCTCAGGGAGAGCAGAAGAAACTCAGGCGTAATCCATAGATTTGGAAGAATATAAGAGTCTGAGTAAGTCTTGTTCATGCTCTGGAGGTCAGATTAATATTTCCAGACTTGGGCCAAGTAGAGCGACAGGGAGGGTGAGAAAGGCCGAGCACAGCTGTTTGTGGACACCAAAGAGAGAGTGTCCATTCCCCCTACCCCAAGCCAAACTGGTGGGTGGGACGACAGACTGCCCAAACGGCATAGGAAATCTAGAGCAGAGAGTGTTTGCTGTCACTCTAGGTAAGCCCCCTGGAATTTAGATACACCCCACAGGAAGGGAACCACAAATTCTCTGAGATTAATTTACCACTGTTTCTCCCACCCCCAATGAATGGGCACTTGTGATAAGAATCAAGTTCAGCTAGGGAAATCAAGTTCATAGATTTAGATTCAGCTCCCTTACAGTAGCATCCCACTTCTATTCAGGTATCATCATTTATTTTATCTATTTTCCTAATCTGGTGCACATTTGTCAATCTTTTTGGCCTCTCAGCATCCAAATTCCCTTCCATCGCAAGGAGAAGCAGAGCCAGCCTCCCTCTATAGAAACCAAGAGTCCCAACTGGTTCCTAGGCTCCCTCGTTGGTGGAGCACAGGCATGGGATCCAGAGTCTGCCCATTGCGTGCATCCACCCCACGTTCCCAACCACGAAAGCAGAGAGGCCCTCGAGGCACTCTGGTAGAGGCAGCCGCTTCAGCAAGATGGCGCATTGCTAGAGCAACCCGAGGCCGTGGAGCTGCTGGTGATGACTAGCGCTGGGCACTGCTGCAGTTGGAAGTGCACTGCACTGGTCCTGCCCATGGCCCAGGTACCCTGCACTCCCGGCTGCACAACTAAAGCTATAGGATCTCCTTTTAATAAATCCCTTTCCCACCTAGATCAGTCAGAAATGGCTTTGGTTGCTTGAAACTAGGAACTCTACCCATAGACTGAACTATTTTTGGACTTCCAGGTTGTTCGTGGTTTTTTGGTATTATAAACAGTCCAGAACAGTCTCGGTTTCCTTTTCTAATTATTTCAAGGGAAACCAAATGGCAGAATTGTTGGGGGACTCATACTTTTAAGAGTTTTGATACAGAAAGTATTAAATAATGTAAGGAAGGGGAAAATTCTCCTCTACTCTTTGGGTCTCTGCCTGGGCCTAAGGATTAAACTGACCCCTGACAGATGAATAGGAGAAAAGAACACAAATTTGGTTGAAGTTTCACATGAACATGGAGGTCTTCACAAGACAACGAAGACCCTAAGATGTGACCAGAGCAGGAAGCTTTTGTATCTTTTAGACAAAGAAACAAGAAATTTGTGAAGAATTGACAAGACAGAGGGGTTGGGGCTAGGGGTAGTAGATGGTGAAAAACTAGGAATATAAGAGTTAGTTTAACGAAGTTTGTTTATACAGCCTTCTCGGCCCTAAATTCTCTGTCGCTGGTGATAAGAATGCCTTCTACCTTCCTGGCACAAGGAGGGTACCTTTCACATTGGATATTTAGCTGCTTTCAGGAGGTTAAACGAGGATCGGATTATCTTTCTTGTGACTGGCTATTTCTTAAGTACCTGTAATTCAAAATAATCAATGTCCAAGTGGCATATTTTGGGATGACATATTCTGAACCCCTCCCATACATTCCCGCCTGCAGTCTGTATATGTGCCAGTCTCCCTACAGCATGTTTATTACTGCAGAATGCATCTTAATAAGGCTTATTTCTGTGTGTGTGTGTGTGTGTGTGTGTGTGTGTGTGTGTGCACATGGATCCAGGCCAGTTGGAATGTTATCTCCCTTCCATCACTGTGGAGCCAGGTGTCACTCCCAGGCTATTCCTTCCAGACTTGCAGATCAACTGTTGTGAAGTAGAATATTCTTCATGATGTAGTTTGAAGCTCCTCCCAACTCATATCTACTAGAATAACATCATTAAACTGAATCCTGAAATGAACAAAAGAAAACTAGTCACGAATAAATGCTCTGTGTAAGTCTCTGACCCAGGGGTGATCCCTGTCCTGCCCTCACATCCAGGCCAGAGGCTTACTGGATGACCACAGTCAGCAGTAGTAAATTCAGGTGAGAGGGAGGGAGGCTGGGCAGGGCTGGGCCCCTGAAAGCACCAGGGTGGAGAAATGTCCAGCGCCTCCCATGGGAGGCGGTACCTGCCGCCCCACCCCCACCCCCAAGCTCTTCCCATAACCTGTGTCTAAACTGGACAGGCCAGCCCAGTTTCAGCCAGCACCACAGCTCTGGGGAGAAAAGGGCTGTTCTCTGCTCCTGAAATTGAGGCTTTTCTGCTTCTCCTGTTGCCTGGTATTGCCTCCCATGTAAGTAGTACTCAATCTCCCCTTGACATTAAAGGTGTTTTCTGTCACACGCTTTCCCCTTGCTGATGACTCCTGAGGAGCCATGTCTGCCCTTCCTGCAGCAGAGGAGTCTCCAAGGCTGAGGCATGGGGTGTAAGGGCTGGTGGATGGGGCTGGGGTGTATTTGGGTCTCCAGTAAAGGCAGTGGCCACCACTTCCTGAGTGAGGTCCCAGGAAGTATGCTAAGGGCTTTTATACGTATTACCCCATTCAATCCTTTCAATAACTTGATTAAATTTTCAGATGAGAGAATTGAAACTCAGGAGAAGTCAGCTCAGGAAGGGGTTTAAGTTCTGTACACTGTCAGAGTGTTTGGATTTGGGAGAAGATTAAGGGTCTGAGCAGATGTGAAGCCAACATTTTGCTTTTTGGCTTGTGCTGGGAAGTTTGGGAGCTCCCAAGATGCCATAGCTTCTGGTTTTCCCTGGCCCTTTGCTGGGCTGACCTCTTTATGTATGCTGGCATGATTTTCATTTTTTAAAAAGATTTATTTATTTGAGAGAGAGAGAGAGAGAGGGAGAGAGTGCAAGGTGGGGGAGGGGCAGAAGGAGAGGGAGAGAAGCAGACTCCCCGCTGAGCAGGGAACCCAATGTGGGGTTTGATCCCAAGACCCTGGGATTGTGACCTGAGCTGAAGGCAGACGCTTCACCATCTGAGCCACCCAGGTGGCCCTTGGATGATTTTTAAAAACCAGGGCATGCACAAGAGACTTGAGCTCAGGGCAGAGGGTCTCCCAGGCATAGGCAAGGCCAAGGGGAAGGTGATGGTAGATCAGCTCTAAGGAGATGAAGTGAGGAAGGAAGCAGTGGTTTGGGGAGCTACAAGGTGAAAGATATGTGACTGGCCAGGCCGTGGAAAGGCCCGGCTTGTATGAAAGCCCAAGATGACCGAGAATTCCAGCATCCCTGGCAGAAGTGGAGAAGCTGCAAGATGGAGACAGCTTTGAGGGGAAGAGGGGGAATTTGGGTTTAGAGAATTTATATAGTGAGATCTCAGGAGGTTGAGGGGCCAAGAAGCTGTGTCCTCATGGATTTGGAAATAGGAGGTGCTAGGGGCCAGAGGGAGGATTCGGAGGCCATCTGCAGAGAGGCTTCAGCTTGATGAGGAGAACAAAATGTAGCTTAAATTAAATCTCCTTAGAACTACCTTACGACCCCGCAATTGCACTACTAGGTATTTATCCAAGGGATACAAACATAGTGATTCAAAAGGCCGCATGCACCCCAATGTTTAGAGCAGCGATGTCCACAATAACCAAACTATGGAAAGAGCCCAATGTCCATCGACAGATGAATGGATAAAGAAGATGTCATACACACACACACACACACACACACAATGGAGTACTACTCAGCCATCAAAAAGAATGAAATCTTGCCATTTCCAATGACGCAGATGGAACCGGAGGGTATTATGCTAAGCGAAATAAGTCAGTCAGAGAAAGACAAATACCATATGATCTGTGGAATTTAAGAAACAAAACAGAAGAACATAGGCAAAAGGAAGGAAAAATAAGAGGAAGACAAAGAGGGAAGCAAGCCATAAGAGACACTGAACTCTATGAAACAGACTGAGGGTTGCTGGAGGGGAGATGGGTGGGGGATGGGGTAACTGGGTGATGGACATTGAGGAGGGCACTTGATGTAATCAGCACTGGGTGTTGTATGCAACTGATGAATCACTAAATTCTACCCCTGAAACTAATAATATAGTATATATTAACTAAATTGAATTTAAATTAAAACATTAAAAAAAAAATCTCCTTACAACTTGCAGCCCACTGATAAATACCTGAGACATGCCGAGTGTGGCATTCCTCATCGCTGCCTTGAGGTTGGTGTTCTATTAGAGACTGAAAGCAACTTATCTTGCCCAGAGCCACATCTCCAAGGTCCTCCAAAGTAGAACCTGCTTTCAGCATACAGAAATTCCTTAGAAATTTACATTACTTCTGCCTTCCCTCCCTCCACAAACTCAAAAGTATATAATCAGTCACTCCGCACAATCGTAAGTGCAGCTCCTTCTGCCTACAGGTCCTGTCTCCGTGTTTTAATAAAATCACCTTTTTGCACCAAAGACGTCTCAAGAATTCTTTCTTGGCCGTCAGTTCTGGACCTCAGCAGCATTCCAAAACTATATCCTTGGGTGCCCTAACGTGGAGCTTTGAGTCTTTTCATCTGGACCCTGAGCTTCGGTGTAAACTTGGTGAGTACTTTCTCTCCTTTTCCTTTACTCTCATTCCGGGGGCTCTTCACGGAGTGTGGTCTTATTGGAACACTTTCATGCCAATTGCTCAGGCTGCAATCCTCCAGCCCGTGGCTACTCTATGGGGAGGAGAAATCCTGCCTTTTGGCTGGAAGTTAGTACCCTGGCCGGAATGGTAATAAGACCCAGAATCTTGATGCCCTCTCTTTATTCCTGTCCTTATACAAAGTAGTCTGTCTTGAGCATGGGACGGCCACCTAAGCCACCAGGACAGCAGCCAATCTTTTTTTTTTTTTTTAAGATTTTATTTATTTATTTGGTAGAGAGATACAGAGAGAGAGCAAGTAGGCAGAGAGGCAGGCAGAGGAAGAGGGAGAAGCAGGCTCCCCGCTGAGCAGGGAGCCCGATGCGGGGCTCGATCCCAGGACCCTGGGATTATGACCTGAGCCAAAGGCAGCCGCTTAACTGACTGAGCCACCCAGGCGCCCCACGGCTGCCAATCTTAAGACTCCGTGTGAGGTTTCCTCCTCATTGGTCTAATGTGATCCCCTCCACATCCCGGGTCTAGCTTTTGCTTGGGACCTCCCCTGGGAGCCGGCCAAAACCAATTGAATTAAAACCCGATCAGGGAAGTTTCCTAGGGAAGTTGGCTGTTTATATGCATTGGAATGTCACTTAGGTCATGATGGATTTCTATCTTTACTGTTTTCTGTCAATGTCCTCTACTAACTACTGAAGTTACAAAATTGAGTAATTTCCTTTTGTACAACTTTTCTAGGGTGTTCCATGGGTTAAAAATGGCGGGTTCTATGTGGTCTTCATGGCAGGGCCTTCATGGCAAGACAAGCGAAGGCACAATGGGGCCTTCACAGCAAGACAAAGGCAGTCCATCTGCCGGCACATGTCATAGCCTAGTATGCGATGGGGAAGTGGGGGGAGGGCAGGCCTCCCTCCTACAGGGCTTTTATGGCAGGCAGTGATCATAGAGATTTTGTTCGAGGGACGCCTCAGGTCACCTTGACTCCAGGAACCTCTAACATATCCTGCATATGGGACACCACCCAGGAGTCAGGGTGGAGGGATTTTTCTTGGCAATTGACTGTCTCTCCTTTTCTAGGAGCATGGGAGATTCTTCTTCAGTCCCCAGGGACTCTCCCTCAGGATGGCCTTTTAACCCACTGGAAATAATTTGGATTGTAAGATTTTTTAAAAAGATTTTTTATTTATTTGAACAGAGAGAGACACAGCGAAGAGAGGGAACACAAGCAGGGGGAGGGGGAGAGGGAGAATCAGGGTCCCCGTTGAGCAGGGAGCCTGACGTGGGGCTCGATCCCAGGACCCTGGGATCATGACCTGAGCCGAAGGTAGACGCTTAACGACTGAGCCACCCAAGCGCCCCTGGATTGTAAGATTTAAGGAAAAAGAAACTAATCTTCTTCTGTAACACTGCATGGCCTCAGTACTCCTTAGGAGACAAGGAAAAATGGCCCATTAACAGGACATTAAGCTTCAATATGATCTATCAGTTAGATCTGTATTGCAAGAAATAGGGCAAATGGACAGAGATACCCTATGTTCAGGCTTTCTTGGCTCTAGATCAGGACCCCAACCTAAGGCCTTCTTGCAGAATGTGTTTGACCACTAATCAGACCAACAAACCCCCTCCTGATATATTGGATGATGATTGTCTAAACGGGCCTCCTCCTATTAAATCTAAGTTGTCGGAGGAAGCACGGGTCTCTCCAAATGAAGAAGACATTGATCCTGTCACTTCTCCTCCTTACAAGCCTGACGGCCCTTCTAGACCCAGCCCAGCTGACCACACTAGGAGCGGGACTCCTTATCTCCCCGGAGTTCCCCCCAAATCAGAATCATATCCTCTTAGGGAGTTTGCTAATGGAGAAATGTGCACTATTAGAGTCCATGTCCCATTCTCTAGGGCAGACTTGGGTCAAATAAAAAATTAGGACGATATTCTGAAAACCCTTCTCCATTTATTGAGGGTTTTCAACAAATATCCATTATGTTTGATTTGACCTGGCAAGATATATATACCATACTAACTTGCTGCTGCACCCCTGGCGGGGGAAACGTACCTGGGGTAGGCATCCAAGAGTTTGCTGATGAACTGGCAACAAGGGACAGAGAGAATTATCCGGTGGGGGGTACTGCTGTCCCAAATACTGAACCACATTGGAACTATCAAGAGGATAGTCAGGGAAGAGAGGAACGGATAGGATCACCTGCCTGATAGAAGGAATGAAAAGAGACTTTACTAAACGTATAAATTTTAACAAAATTCAGGAAGTCACTCAAAGAGCTGTTGAAAATCCTGCTCTGGGGGCGCCTGGGTGGCTCAGTCGTTAGGCGCCTGCCTTCAGCTCAGTTCGTGATCCCAAGGTCCTGGGATCGAGCCCCGCATCGGGCTCCCTGCTCGGCGGGGAGTCTGCTTCTCCCTCTGACCCTCTCCCCTCTCATGCTCTCTCTCTATCTCATTCTCTCTCTCTCAAATAAATAAACAAAAATCTTTAAAAAAATAAAAATAAATAAAAATAAAAATAAAAGACACCTTCCTTTGCATCCCTCTAAGTGAGGAAACACAGCCCCTATTTGCCTTCGAGTGGGCCTCCCCTTCAGACACGTTCAATGAGCTTGGACAGTCTTGCCACAGGGATTTAGAGACAGTCCTCACTTACTCCAGGTTGCACTTAGCAAAGACCTCCGTGGTAACACTTTGCCTCAAGGGACTATAATTCAATATGTGGGTGATATTTTAATCTGTAGTCCTACAAAGGAAATCTGATAAAAATCCTAAACCTCACTTAATTTCTTGGCAGACAGAGGGTATCATGTCTCCCCTAAAAAGGTACAAATATCTAAGCAGAAAGTAGACTATTTGGGATATGAACTAACACCACGTCACTGTACTCTACTGATAGAAAAAAGGCTATCTTGGATCTTGAGCCCCCAACGACTAAGAAAAAACTCCGCGCTTTCCTAGGCATGGCAGGTTTGCCACCTATGGATCCCTGGACTGGGGCTCATAGCCAAGCCATTGTATGATTCAATTAAAGGTCCTGATGATGAATGTTTACTCTGGACTAAAGCCCAGCAGACAGCCTTCAGAATGTTAAAAACTAAACTCCTATCAGCCCCAGCCTTGGCTCTACCAAATTTATTTATTTATTTATTTATTTATTTATTTATTTATTTATTTTAAAGATTTTATTTATTTATTTGACAGAGAGATAGAGAGCACAAGTAGGCAGAGAGGCAGGCAGAGGGAGAGGGAGAAGCAGGTCCTCTGCTGAGCAGGGAGCCCGATGTGGGGCTTGATCCCAGGACCCCGGAATCATGACCTGAGCCAAAGGCAGACGCTAAACCGACTGAGCCACCCAGGTGCCCCTCTACCAAATTTAGAAAAACCTTTCACTTTATATGTGGCAGAGAAATAGGGCCAAGCTATGGGAGTTCTCACCCAAAAATCAGGAAATGAAATAAGACCAGTGGGCTATTTTTCTAAGCCGCTCAACAAGGTAGCACAGAGGTGGCTGGCTCACCTCTGAGCAGTGGCTACGACTGCCCTCCTCGTAGAGGAAGCCTCAAAACTTACTATGGGGCAGTCCTTAACTGTGATGACCTCACACCAGGTCCAGAGTGCTTTAGAAACTAAAGGTAAGGGGCGCCTGGGTGGCTCAGTCATTAGGCGTCTGCCTTCAGCTCAGGTCATGATCTCAGGGTCCTGGGATCGAGCCCCTCATCGGGCTCCCTGCTCAGTGGGGGGCCTGCTTCTCCCTCTCCCACTCCCCCTGCTTGTGTTCCCTCTCTCTTGTGTCTCTCTCTGTGAAATAAATAAATAAAATCTTAAAAAAAAAAGAAACTAAAGGCCACCAATGGATGATAGCGGGCGGATGGGGTGGGGGGAGCAACTTACTAAATAGCAGGCTATGCTTTTAGACACACTTGGAGTGGTCCTTAAGACCTGTCAGACTTGGGCGCCTGGGTGGCTCGGTCGTTAAGCGTCTGCCTTCGGCTCAGGTCATGATCCCGGGGTCCGGGGATCTGGCCCGCATCTGGCTCCCGGCTCCCTGCTCCTCAAGAAGCCTGCTTCTCCCTCTCCCACCCCCCCTGCTTGTGTTCCCTCTCTCGCTGTCTGTCTCTGTCTGTCAAATAAATAAATAAAATCTTTATTTTTTAAAATAAAATCTTAAGAAAAAAAAAAAAAGACCTGTCAGACTTAGGACTTCTGGGTGGCTCATCGGTTAAGTGTCTTTGCTTTGGCTCAGGTCAGGATCCCAGGGCCCTGGGATTGAGCCCCACGTTGGGGGTCCCTGCTCAACAGGGAGTCTGCTTCTCCCCCTCCCTCTGCCCCGCCCCCTACTCGTGATCTCTCTCTCTCTCTCTCTCTCTCTCTGGAATAAATAAAAACAATCTTAAAAAAAAAAAAAAGACCTGTCATTATATGCCTGGACCTGACCATTGTACTTCTACAGAACATAACTGTTCAGAGGTTATTAATCTTGTTTATTGTAGCCAATCAGGCAAAAGATTCTCCTATTGAAACCATCAGTTGGTTTACTGATGGCAGTAGTGTCATGGAAAAGGGGATAAGAAAATCTGGGTATACAATCGTCAGTCTAACTCAGACTATTGAAGCCAAAGCTCTCCCAGCAAATACATCTGCCCCAAAAGCAGAATTCATAGCGCTCACTCGTGCTCTACAATTGGCAAAGGGCCTCAGAATCAGTATCTACACTGACTGTATATGCCTTCCTAGTCCTACAGACGCCCATCATGGGGCAATCTGGACAGAAAGCGGGCTATTATCAAGTCATAACTCTCCCATTAAATATGGACTTGAAATAACAGATCTCTTAGAGGCTGTGTACGAACCCAAAGAGGTGGCTGTAATTCGTCTCAGGAGACATCAGAAGGACGGGCCCATGGAATCTAAAGGGAATAACACAGCAGACCATGCAGCCAAGCAGGCTGCTCAAAGCTGCAAATACCAAGTCTCATGCCAGTCCTGACCCCAACAGAAGAGATATCCCCAGTCTAGTCACATCAAGAAACCTGAGTAGCCCGGGAATGGGAATTTTAAAAAAATGCACAGGACTGGTTTATAAATGATAGCGGAAAAGTCTTTATACCCAAAGGCAATCAATGGAAATTAATGCAGGGAATACATCAGACTACTTATTTGGGTAAAAAGGCCCTGGAACAAATGGTTAAAACCACCTTTGATGGGATTCACTTAATCATTACCGTTAAACAGGTCTGTCAGTCCTGTGCCGTTTGTGTACAAGCAGATCTGGAGGGGGCTCTTCGTGCCTCCAACGCCCCCCCACCAAACTTCTAAGGCCAGTCCAAAGGTGGGGGACATATCCTGGGGAGGACTGGCAATTAGGTTTTATGCAAATGTCATCATGTAAAGGATAGAAATACTGGTTTAGGTAGATACCTTTACTGGAAGGATAGAGGCCTTCCCCTGCAGAAAAGAAAAGCCCACTGAAGTAACAAAAACTTTGCTAAGGCAAATTGTCCCTAGATTTAGACTCCCTTGGTCCCCACAAAGTGACAACGGACCATCTTTTATCGTACAAATAACTCAGCAAATAGCTTGGGCCTTAAAGATTAATTACTATTGGGAGACAAACCATGAGAGACTCTTAACTCAAGGAAATAGACTGAGGGTTGTTGGAGGGGAGGTGGGTGGGGGGATGGGGTACCTGGGTGATGGGCATTAAGGAGGGCACTTGATGTAATGAGCACTGGGTGTTATACGCAACTGATGAATCACTAAACTCTACCTCTGAAACCAATAATACACTATATGCTAATTAATTGATTTTAAATTTTAAAAAATTAATTAGTATTCACCTTCAGCCTGGCATCCACAATCCTCTGGAAAGGTGGAAAAAGGCTAACCGCACCTTAAAGCGGCATTTTACCAACTAAACATTGAGACTCAAGAAAACTGGATTATTCTCACTGGTAGGGCTTCTCAAAATGAGGATTGCCCCGAAACAACAAATAGGGTTAAGTCCCTTTGAGTTACTATATGGAAAACCTTTTCTCACTTCAGACCTATTAATAGATGGAGACTATAATGCTCTGTTAAATTATTCACTTGAGGTTGGCTTAATTCATAAATCTCTAAATGAATATGCAAACCATATCCTCCCTAAACCTGATCTGACTGTCACTAGCCACCCCATATAAACCCGGGAGACGTGGTTTATTTAAAGGATTGGAAGTCTAATACGGCAGGGGATTTAACTCCAAAATGGAAGGGCCCCTAAGGGGTCATGTTATGTACTCCCACAGCAGTAAAATTAGAGGGACGCTCTTCATGGGCTCATATATCTAGAATAAAACCTGGATCTCCTTCACAGGAAACCAATGAGCAAACTAATGTGCTTTCTTATTCCTGTGAACCCATGGAAGATCTCAAATATCTTTTCAAAGGACAATACAGGACTAGAGGAAAATTTTAGTTAACTACCAAAGGTCTTTTTTATTCAGAGTTCTCGATCTTATTATAATATTAAGCCTCTTCTGTTGTCTTTTCCGATGTCTCCTGGGCTGGTGCCAAGACTCCTTCACTGTCATAACTTCCGGCTGACAGATGATCCTTTCTACTCAAGGAGGTTCCTCTATGTTGTCTACCTTGGATTGGCTGCCTCCACCTTTGGTAACTCCTATATATAAATTCCCCAACTGACCAATGTTGACGAATGTTGTCTACACTCTACGGCCCTATTCAGCGGCAAGAAGTTACAGAAGATGAGACCTCCCACCCTCAACAACCTTAAAGATTTAAGGGTCAAAGCTGTTCAGGGGGAATGAGGTGGGAAACAAAGGCCGAAGGAAATGAAGATAAAATTAAAAGTCCTCATCGCCTGCAGCCCATTGACAAATACTTGAGATAGGCCGATTATACCATCCCTCCAGGAACCTGGGTCTTCTCTAGCATATGAAAGTCCTTTCGGAACTTCCCTTACCTTTACTGCCCCTGACCCCAAGGTATAGAATCAGTGGCTCTTACAATCTTCAGGCAGCAGCTGCAGAAGCTCTTTCTGTCCGTGGGTCCTATCCCCATGCTTTCATAAAACACCTTTTTTTGCACCAAAGACGTCTCCGGACCCACCAACACACCAACATTCAAAAAACTACATCAAAAGATCACAACAAGCTGAAGCCTGGGGGACTGTCAGAATGAGGGCAGAGGAGCAAAGGAGGGACCTTGGGACACTTGTGGCGGGGGGTGGGGGGCGGACAGGAGAGGGGAAGCTGCTGAGGGTGGGGGATCCCACACCGAGCCCCGGCTTCAGAGTCCCGCTCTTGGGAGCTCCAACCCCGACGACGCTGAGTGAGCCTGGCTACTTCGCCTGCAACCGGGCTCACAGGACCCTTCCCTGGAGGTGAGTTTAAGGGTGGCTGGCACAGTGCCTGCAGCGGGAGACGTCCCCCACCCCTGGAGGGGGTGGTTATGACATGGGAGGAGAATGGTGTGCGGTGGGCAGTTGCAGTCAAGGGGGAAGGTGGAGGTCCACTGGTGGGCTCAGGAGGAGGTGGTGAGACGTGAAAGCTCACACGGGCTCCAGGCCAGGGGAAACCTGTCAGGGAGAGGAAGGGGCCCGGGTGGGGTGGACAGTGGCTAAGAGGAGGGCCAGCAGGACCGGGGAAGGTTTTTTCCAGCTTCAGGACATGGCCCCAGCCAAGTCGGTGGATGAGGAGAAATGTCCCATGAAGAGCAAGAAGCCGAAAGCAGAGGGGACAGGATTGAGAATACAGGAGGAATTTGGGGGCACCCTGGGAAGGAGAAAATAGCAGACGTGGCAATGCATGGAATGGCTGGGGTCCCAGAGCCCTGCGGCCAGGACAGCGCAGGCCCTCCACCCCCACCTGCACTGCAGAGGGCTGCTTCCCTGGTATTCGGCGCTGGCTCCTTGGGATTCAGAGAGCAGGTGCTTATGGCATTGGCATGAGCTGCTTGATACAAAGGCCTTCTGGGGACCTGGCCCTGCTTCGGATCTGTATGGAACTTAACACCAATGTGCAACTGTCTGTGCACTGTTGCCCTCACTTCGGAGAGGCACCCGAGCTTCCTGGGCTCCCATTTACCCTAACCTGTAAAATGGGGTCAATCTCACCTGTCTGCTTCCCAGAGCGCCGCTGGGAATCTATGCAAAAGCCTTTTGTAAATCATAAAAAATTATAAAATTTCAGAGATTATGACTGATGTCAAGCATAGCTCATAGGTGAAATGGGGTTTTTCTCACTGGCTTCTTTTTCAGAAAAGTTTGGTGGAAACTATTTGAAGTGCTTTGATCTCCTTGGCAGAAAAGCACCGAATAAATTCAAGATGTCACGGCGGATTCATCTCTCTGCTGTGGAACTGAGGGTGACCAATTTTATTCAATAGCTGGTGACAACCTTTCAGAATTGCTTAAAACCCCTGAGCCCCACCAAGTCCTACCGCCCTCCCCCGCCCCCCCAAGACTGCTGTCCTCTGAACTATCCTCACATAGCCATCCTGAAATAGGATCCCAGGGCTACCTGGGAAGACCTTTCCAAGGCCAACACCCTGTTGCTTGGTGATGTGGAGAACAAAGATAAAAGGAAATGTAGACAAAATTAAATTTCCTTACAACTTGCAGCCCACTGACAAATACTTGAGGCAGGTAGTGTCTGACATTCCTCCAGGAACTCCCAACTGTCTTAATGCTGATGCTTTGCTAGAGGCTGATGCTTTGCTAGAGGCAAAAAACCTTAGCTTGACAATAGCCAGGCCTCCAGCATCCTGTAAGTCTTCTTTAACATATGAAAATCCTTTTGGAAACTTTCTTTGCCTATACCCAGCCACCGCCCCCCAACTTAAGAGTATATAACCAATGGTTCCTCACAATCCCAGTGCAGTGCGTTCTGCCCACAGGTCTTGTCCCCATGCTTTA
Source organism: Zalophus californianus (assembly GCF_009762305.2). NCBI lineage: Eukaryota > Metazoa > Chordata > Mammalia > Carnivora > Otariidae > Zalophus > Zalophus californianus. The sequence goes on along the minus strand of NC_045602.1, from coordinate 21,986,787 downwards.
ACAAAACCATCTTTTTTGCACCAAAAAAGAATTCTCAAGAATTCTTTCTGTAGGGCGCCTGGGTGGCTCAGTTGGTTAAGCGACTGCCTTTGGCTCAGGTCATGATCCTGGAGTCCCGGGATTGAGTCCCACATCGGGCTCCCTGCTCAGCAGGGAGTCCGCTTCTCCCTCTGACCCTCTTCCCTCTCGTGCTCTCTATCTCTCATTCTCTCTCTCTCTCAAATAAATAAAATCTTTAAAAAAAAAAAAAAAGAATTCTTTCTGTACTGTTCACTCCCGGGCCCCACATCACATCACTTGGAACCAGGGGGTCTGTTCCTGGTGGTCGTCCGGTGACTTGGGTCTGCCCACTGCTCAGGCCCTGCTTCTGCCTCGGCGCCTCACCAGGAACGGTGACTGTGGAACCATAAGGATAATAGCAGCTACCATTGTTTGGGTGGCAGGTGCTTCCCCCACATCAGTGTGTTCAACCCTCACAATAGCCCAGTGAGAAGGTTCTCCCATCCCCACCTGCTGACACTGTGGCTTAGAGGGAATGAGCAACTTGCCTGGGTTAGAGTCGGGATTCAAACCTGGGACCGTCCCATGCCAGGCTTAAGTTCCTTTCTACTGGTTACAGACTACCTTGTATGGAAGATGGAGAACCTGACCGTCACCTCTCAGACCTGTCAGGAGGAACAGGTGCAGATCCCCTCACGTGAAAGCCCTTGGGACATAGAAGGTTCTTTATGTATGATCTTTCTTGTTACGATCATTTTCTTTTCTTTTTTTAAAATTTCTTTTTAAAAAAGATTTATTTATTTGCGGTGGGGGAGAGCTCGAGCACAAGCAGGGGGTGGGGCAGAGGCAGAGGCAGAGGGAGAGAGAACCCCAAGCAGATTCCCTGCGAGTGTGGAGCCTGACACGGGGCTTGATCCCACAACCTCGGGCTCATGACCTGAGCTGAAACCAAGAGTCGGATGCCCAACTGACTGAGACATCCAGGCGCCCTTTTACAATCATTTTCTAATTTAAATGTCTGCACAGGTGTTGCTCATGTAATGGTCTAATCAGGTTTATTTTCCTTCAAATTTCCTCCTGGGCCTTCGGCCTGCTGTTCTTGCCACCTGAGAAGGTGGATGTGAGCTGGGGGGGTTGCAGGCCTCTCTTCCTACCATGGGTTCTACAGTTCTTCCTACTCAAGATTCTCTGCCAGGGGGTTCCAGTGGAAAAGGCGTCAAATGAGTCCGGGACTCCCACCCAAGCACATAGGGACCCATTCCTTCCACTTAGGACACACTGCTTCTACCGTCTGCCATGGTGATGGTTGGCCTCCTCAGCCCACAGCCTCCATACACGTTCTCTGTGGTAGGCCCACTGCCCCCCTTCCATTGTCACAGCTGGCTTGTCTTCTTGGGCAAGACCTTCCCGTAACAGCAAGACCCCTGAGGGCTGGATTCGCGTGCCAGGGCTGACATACGAAATACCACAGAATGGGGGTGCCTGGCTGGCTGGGTCGGTGGAGCATGTGACTCTTGATCTCGGGGTTGTGAGTTCAAGCCCACACTGGGTGTAGAGATTACTTAAAAAAGAAATTACTTTTAAAAAACAATAATAATGAAGTACCACAGACTGAGGTACAACAGAAATTTATTCTCTCACAGTCTGGAGGCTGGAAGTCCAAGATCAAGCTGCTGGCAGGGCTGTTTCTTCTGAGGTCTCTCTCTCCTTGGCTTGCAGATGGCTGTCTTCTCCCTATACCGCCACATTACCTTTCCTCTATACCCATCTGTGTCCAAATGTTCTCTTCTTAGGAGGAGACCAGTCAGATTGCATTGGGGCCCACCTTAATGACCTCATTTTACCTTAACTGCCTCTCTAAAGGCCCTATCTCCCAGTACAGGCACATTCAGAGGTACTGGGGTTAGGACTTGAACCAATGAATGGCAGGGGGGCATAACTCAGCCCATAACGAGGGCCAGAGAGATATTTTAGAGGGATCTCCAAAGTCAGGATCCTGCATGAATGAGGGCAGTGCAGCAGGGAGGGAAGGGTGACGGGAAAGGTCCCCTGACTCCTGCCTTGTGCTTGCTGCAGTACCTGGCTCGGGTGGTCACTAGGGCTTCAGCCCTTTCTCTCCTCACAGAAAGGCAGGGCCTGGGGTGCTCCCTGGGGCCCCAGGAGGGTTGGACTCTGCCTTTGGTGGGAATAGGTTTGGAGAGCACAAGGACGTGGGGACCTGGGGCCCCCTTGGATCTTGGGGGTGACTCGGGGCTGACTCATGTCACAGTCTAATGCTGTGTCTTTCTTTTCTCTGTCACTTTTCTCCTCTCCCTCTCTCCCTGGCCGGTTGTCCCCATTGGTACGGCAGGACTAAGTAAGAACCACCCCCCTCTTGCCTGGTCTCACCTCAGGCCTGCAAAGTCTTCTTGACCTCAGGCAGGGGAGCCTCTCTGCCCAAGAATTCACTTACCTTCCCTGGGCTTGTTTCCTTGGCTGTGGAACGGGGCTGGGAGGAACCCCAGGGGGAGAGCCCAGAGAGCCCCAGGCCAATATGAGCCCCTGGAAATCTCTTGGGCGTTCTTTTTTTTTTTTTCTTCCTTTTGGGGTTCTTGCAGGATTGTCCTCTCCTGGTCAGGCTGGGTTCTGGGAGAGACTGAGAGGCACTGGTTACCACTAGCGGCCCCTAGGGCTGGGTGTGCACACCATCGAGCTGCTTCTCCTTCCCTAGTACACCCTCCGGGTGGGTGACCTTGGCTTTGGTGTCCTAATCCTGGTCCATCACTTAGCAAGGGAGTCACCCACATATGGCCTGCTCATCACCACACCGTATCACCAGGCAGTTTCTTGCTCGTCACACGTATTTCTAATGTGCCTGGTACACCTCCGTGTAAGTTTTAGTTGAATTGTTTTTCTATACTCAGTCTTCCAAGTCTGCAGTTTACATAGTAAATTCATCTGCTCACAACTTTACACATTTAGTAAAAAAAAAAAACAGTGCTTCAGTCTTAGGGAAGAAAAGAGGACATGGGGCAGGGGAAGAGCTGAGGTGGTTGTCAGAGCATCTGGGTGCCGGGCGTGGGAGAGCCCAGAGAGAAGCTGAACGCACAGCAGGGCAGGGGATGAAGGTATGGCTGCCTCGGCTGGGGCAAGCCTCTTCCTTGAGACCTTACACAGCCTGGCTTTAGGAGTCGATTGTGAACAGCTCTGCTCATATCACACTCCTCAGAGAACTAGAAAGTCCAGGGCGGTCCTGGGAAGCCGGCTCCCCCCACCCCCACTGTGGCCTCTATCCTACCCCTCCCCCAGGAGCCTGGGGACAAGAAGCTCCCCCGGGGGGGGGGGGGAGAGGAGTTCCTCTGAGAGAGGGCCTTCGTGTCCACCTGAAACCTTCTTTTCCTTCCCTGATTTGAATGGCATAGTCAAATTTACATATCCTCCAAACCAAGGAGCTGGAGTCTCTGATAAAATAGTCAAGACAGATAACCTAGTGGTGACATTGGAGCTGGTCACATGGCTGTCTCTTCACAGGAAATGCTGTCCTGTTGGGGAGGGGTGGGGTCTGACCCGTATGGCCCCAATAGCGGGAACTGAGAAATAGTTGGTGGAAATTGGGCTTTTCTGGAGTGAGAGGTGTCAGGGATGGAATAGGCTTCCTCAGGAGGTAACGAGCTCCTGGTCAATAGAGGAGTCCAAGGAGAAGCACGGAGCTAGCAGGGAGGTTGTTGTTGGAGAGAAGATTCAGGCACAGGAGTGTGGAGAGGTTGACTGGACATTACAGATAGGTGCATCTGATGCTGGCTGTCTCCTGTTCCTTGCTGCTTTTCCTGTGGGAGTTTCAGGGGAGTGTCATGCATTATTATTATTATTATTTTTAAGTAAGCTTTATGCCCAACGTGGGGCTTGAACTCACAACCCTGAGATCAAGCATCACATGCTCTACCGACTAAGCCAGCCAGGCACACCAAGTGTCATGTTATTATTTTTATTTTTTAATTATTTTTATTTTGGAAAAGATTTTATCTATTTGACAGAGCGAGACACAGAGAGAGAGGGAACACAAACAGGGGGAGTGGGAGAGGGAGAAGCAGGCTTCCCGCGGAGCAGGGAGCCTGATGTGGGGCTCGATCGCAGGACCCCGGGATCATGACCTGAGCCAAAGGCGGATGCTTAACGACTGAGCCACCTAGGTGCCCCTAATCTTTTTTAGTTTTAAAAAATACAAAAATGTATTTTTCATAATAAAAGTAATGCATATATAGGAGAAATTTAGAAAACATGGGTAAACCAAAAGAAACCATAGAAATCACCTAGAAGCCCACTTCTTTGAGATACCTCTGTTTACACTTGAATGTCTTTCCTGTCTTTATACATGCACGTTTATTTCTAAATCCTGCGATCATACTACATATACTTTTTTTTTTTAAGATTTTATTTATTTATTCATGAGAGACAGAGGAGGAGAGAGAGAGAGAGGGAGAAGCAGAGGGAGAAGCAGGCTCCCAAGGAGCAGGGAGCCCGATGCGGGACTCGATCCCAGGACCCTGGGATCATGACCTGAGCCGAAGGCAGACGCTTACCCATCTGAGCCACCCAGGCGCCCCTACATATACTTCTTCAACATTATTTTTCACTTCACTATAGACTGTATTACGTTTTGCATAAAAATAACATTTCAGCTCAGGCAATTTTCATTATCTTAGAAGTGTCACCTCCATATTTGTGAAAAAATACTCTTCTTTCTTATCAGTGGTGAGTGTCATGCCATTATTAACAGTAGAGTTGGGGTTTCAGTTCTCCGGGTGTCTAAGCGTGATCTGATAAAATGGAGTGTGCACCGTGTGCGTGTACTTGTACACTGGGGAAACTGAGGCAGCTTGACGGGCTGAAGAGACTTGGAGAGACCCTTCTTACTGGTGGGGATGGTTCTGTATGACAGGGGAACTGGATTGTGTTCTCTCTCCACAGCCTTGGCGGGCATCTCAGTATACGGCTCATTGCCTTCCACTCTGCGGAGCCCTGCCTCCATGCAGGCTGATGGCAAGACTAGAGAGGGTGTCCACATGAACACCTGGGGCTGGGGTGGCGTGGGACTGTCCAGAACGCAGTGGATATACAGTGACAGCCACGTTGTGAGTTCTTTTCAGCTCAGCTGGAGACTCTGAAATGAAAGTCTATTGTTTCTCTGCTGCATTGAGCTGCATTTGCTTCTCTCTGGATGCCTCTGCAGGCTGGGGATTTGGAATCAGTTGTATATTCTCATCAGTGAGAACAATAGCTATTATCAGCAGGGATTCAAACATATAAATATTGAGGCCTGAGTCTGTTTTTTTTTCCCCCCATTGGAAAGATGTAAAACTACAGAATTTGAAAAACGATTTCATTGAATGTTTATTAAGACAAAACTAACATTCTCTTTGCAAAATATTCAATGATAATAGAGGTGCACGAAGGAAATGATCTCTCCTTCCTTTCCCAATCCCACCCGCATATGGACAGCTCGGGTTGGGTCTTCCTACACTTCTCTCTATACCCTTGTAAACATGCACAAACACAAATTTAATGTTATTTTTAAAAATAACAGCTTTTTTGAGATATAATTCACATGCTGTGCAATTCACCCTGTTAAAGTGCAGAGAGTTGAGTGGATTTTAGTGTATTTACAGGGTTGTGTACCCACATATGATAGTTTTATTCCTTCTTAAAAAAAAATACCATGCTTCACACATCTATCCATATTACTTCCCAATTTTCCTTTTTTAATTAAATTTTTTTAATTTAGAGAGCAAGAGTGGAGGGGAGGGGGAGAGGGAGAGGGAGAGAGAAACCCAAGCAGACTCTGCACTGAGCATGGAGCCTGAGGCAGGGCTCGATCTAATGACCCTAAGATCAGACCTGAGCCAAAACCAAGAGTCAGATGCTCAACTGACTGCGTCACTGAGGCGCCCCACAATTTTCCTTTTTACTTATTGTATCATGAAAGTCCCTCCAGGCCAATAGATATATATTTTATTTTATTTATTATTATTATTTTAGAGCGGGAGGGGCAAAGGGAGAGGGAGAGAATCTTAAGCAAGCTCCGTACCTAGTGTGAAGCTTGAGGGAGGGGCTCGATCTCAGGACCCTGAGATCACAACTGGAGTCAGATGCTTAACCGACTGAGCCACCCAGGTGCTCAGATATAGGTTTTATTTATCACTTTTAATAGCTATGTAATGTAATATGGATATACCATATTTCACTGTATGGATATACCATAGTCTATTTAACCATTCAGGTAATTTCCCAGTTTTTGTTATAACTAACAGAAGAATAGGGAGTGAGCAGAAATAAGTACAAGTGTCAATGGGAACTTAATGTATAGTAAAGGAGGTCTTTTCATCTTATAGAGGAAAATTCAATAGGCACTTTACTTAATAAATGATGCAGGCATATTTTGCTGGCCATCTGGAAGAAAATAAAATTAGACACCTCTTACCATATACATGAATACCTTCCACCCAGAAGTCAAAAAATATTTGCAATATATTTGATTTAATAAGGGTTAATATCCCTAATATATAAAAGTTTCTAGGGGCATCTGGGTGGCTCAGTCAGTTAAACATCTGACTCTTGATTTCAGCTCAGGTCAAGATCTCAGGGTTGTGTGATTGAGCCCCACATTGAGTTCCTTGTCAGGCTCTGTGCTCAGCGGGGAGTCTTCTTTACTCTGTCCCTCTCCCTCTGCCCCTCCCCCCACTCATGCACTCTTTCTCTCTCTAAAATAAATAAAGAAATCTTTTAAAAAAGCTTCTACAAATTGATAAAGAAAAGTAGGTAAAGAATATGTAGGGCTTATAAGGAGGGAAGGTAAATGGCTAATAAACACACATTCAACCTCTCTGCTGGTTAAGGAAAATACGAATAAAAACAACACGATACCATTTTTTTCATACTCATATCTATGGCTCAGTTGTCTTCCCTTTCCAGTTGGGAGCCTGAGGGTCTACCACCCAGGGCCACAGAGCCACAGTCTACAGGGGACTCTCTATGAGCTGGTTTATGGCCCAGCCAGACAGTTACAGTGGTTAACAGTGGAGGCAGGTCTTGAGTGAGGTGGTACATGAGTGAGGGGAGGGTACTAGTCTGATGAAGATGATAAGAGATATCTCTCAAACTACTCAAAGAACACTATCAAAGTAGATCTACACGTATGGGCAAACTCACGGAACTGCATGGGGATGTACCTGGTGGTGGTGTGGAGATGGGTGGGGACAGAGAAACTTCATGGAGGCAGTGAGTGGGGAGAGGAAGAGCTGGCTGTGGGCTTCCTTTTGGATATCCAGCCTACTTTCACTGTTGATTGTTGCTATTCCCAACAAGGAACACTCAAGAGTATTTCTTCCAAGCTATGATCTGGCTCCCTCTGCTTATGGTTTTCTGTAATGGATGACTTGCTCGACCATGGAAGCAAGAAGTAAGTATGGTTGTCTACACCCATCTCTTTAGTGCCCTCTTGATTACTTTGGGTTCTAGATACTACAATTATCATAATTAATTAATTAGCTAATTAATTAATTAATTTAGAGAGGTAAGAGAGGGAGAAGGGCAGAGGGAGAGGGAAAGAGAAAACTTTAAGCAGGCTCCATGCCCATCGGGGAGCCCGACGTGGGGCTCAGTCCCACAACCTTGAGATCATGACTTGAGCCAAAATCAAGAGATGGACGCTTAACTGACTGAGCCACCCAGGTACCTCTATAATTATCATAATTTAGAAACAAAGCTGCCTAGTTTGTTTTTAATTTTTTTTTAAGATTTTATTTTTTCATGTAATTTCTACACCCAACATGGGGCTCCAACTCAGAATCCTGAGATCAAGAGTTGTATGCTCCCCCAACTGAGCCAGCCAGGTGCCCAAAAATCTGCCTAGTATAAACCTCTTGGACTTTGAAGAAGTTTCCAGAGGTTGACAGATGATGCCCACATGTAGTACCTCAAAATCTCTAACATGTGTAGTTTTCTATGGGTTCCAGCCACAACTCAGTCCTTCACCCACTCATTCATTTGTTCACTTGAAAAGTAGTTATTCTAAGCTGAGACCTGGGCTCAGAAGTGGAGACATGGAGACATGGATGAAACAGCCTCTGCTCTCCAGGAGCTCAGAGTCTAGCAGGTTGCTCACCAGCCAGCTCTGTGAGTGAAGAAAAGCCCTTTCTTCTTTCTGTGGCTCAGTTTCTGAATTTTTAAGAGAGAGGCTGTGCAGGATGGCTTCTAAGGTCCAGTTACGAAGATTCTAAAATTTTGCATTTACTGAATGTAGAGTGTGTGGGCACAGTTGTTACCTAGCTCTTTGGGTGAAGAGAGTGGCAAATGTAGTCTCTGACCTGTAACTGTGACTGTCTCCAGCTTAGGACCATGAAAATGGGGTGGCATTCTGCTGACATCCCTGAGCCATGACTCCATCGCTGCAGACAGCTGACAATTGGCATTTGCCCAGTGGAGCCCCAGACACACCCCAGTCTGTCAGCAGCAGGACTCCTCAGGTGCTTGGCACCCTCTGCTGGATGGAGGCTGCAGATTCATGTTTACAATATAAACTGGCTTACGGAAATGGAAATCATTTTTAAGTGTACAGATCAGTGTTATTAAGTACATTCAGATTATTGTGCAACCCCTGCTATCCATCTCCAGAACTCTTTTCATCTTACAAAACGTAAACTCTGTACCCATTAAATATTAACTCCCTTACCCTTCTCCCTGCCAGCCCTAGCCCCTGCCAAACACCATTGTCCCTGTGATTCTGAGTGTTTTAGGTACCTCATATAAGTGGAATCATATAGTACATCTCATTGTGACTGGCTTATTTTGTTTAGCATGGTATCCTCAAGTTCTATCCATGTTGGAATTTCCTTCCCTTTTAAGGCTGAATAATATTACACTGTCTGTATGTGCCACATTTTACTTATCCATTCATCTGTTGATGGACACAAGTTGCTTCACGTTTTAGCTACTGTGAATAGTGTCACAATGAGCATGGGTGTACAAATCTTTTTGAGATCTTGCTTTCAAATCTTTTGGGTACTGCTGGATCATATGGTAGAGCTATTTTTAATTTTTTTAGGAGCCACTATACTGTTTTCCATGGCAGCCGCACCATTGTGCCTTCCTACCAGCAGTGCACGAGTGTTCCAATTTCTCCACATCCAACCAACGCTTGCTATTTTCTGTTTTTGTTTTGTTTTGTTTTACTAGTAGGCATCCTAACAGACATGAGGCGGTATCTCATTGTGGTTTTTGTTGGCATTTCCCTAACGATTAGTGATGTAGAACATCTTTTCATGGGCTTATTGGCCATTTGTAATATCCCCTTTGGAGAAATGTCTAACTAAGTCTTTTGCCCATTTTTGAATCAGGTTATTTTTTTTGTTTTGAGTTTTAGTTCCCTATATGTTCTGATACAAATCCATTATCAAATATGATCTGCAAATATTTTCTCTTTCTAGGGGCTGCCTTCTTACTCTGTTGATAGTGCCCTTTGATGCACAAAAGTTCTGAATTTCCATGAAGTCCAATTTGTCTATTTTTTTCTCTTGTTGCCTGTGCCTCTGATGTCATATTCAAGAAATCATTGCCAAATCCAATGTTGTGAAGGTTTTATCCTATGTTTTCTTCTAAGAATTTTATAATTGTTCCTCTTACATTTAGATCTTTGGTCCATTTTGAATTGATGTTTCTATATGGTGTGAGGTAAGGGTTCAGCTTCATTCCTTTGCATGGGGACATCCAGTTTTCCCAGCAACACTTCTTGAAGAGACGGTCTTCCCTCCACTGTCAAAAATCATCTGGCCATAAATGCAAGGGTTTATTTCTGGGCTCCCTGTTCTATCCTGTTCCATTGGTCTGCCTGTCTTTATGCCAGTGGTTATTTGGACCACTCTCCTACTGAAGACAACTGAAAAAGCTGGACAAATACGTATTTTTTTCTTAAAAGTATTAAAATGCTGACAAGATAGTGATTAATTATTAGTAATTACCAATCCAAGATCAAAGAGAGGATGGAAATCCAGAGATGAACTTAACAGCAGATCTGACCTAACACTTCCTCGTGGGAATGTTTGCCAGTCCTAAAAAAGTAGCCAAGAAATGGGCCATATTTTTGGCAGCCCTGTGGGGTTAGGGAGAAAAAGGTTGAAGTACAAGTCTTCCAAGGCAAGCAGGATAAGCAGATTGGCTGTACTTTAGGAATAAGGTGAATGAGAATAAATTCAGACCTGAGACAGGCCTTGGCTTAGAATCATCTGGGTGCCTCAGGAAATCTCAAGCTCTGAAATTGCATTAAGGTGTTTCTAAATGTTTAGTGCCTCCAGAACCTGATAGGAAAAAACAAACAAACAAACAATGCTCTCTAGAGAAAGATATCATTCTAGGTTTCAAATTATTTCCGCATATAGATGTGTCAGGCATACTATCAAATGTAATCAAAGCACCAAAGAGAAAAGTAATCGAGGAGTGAGAATCAACAGAAAACACGAATAGAAACAGATCCATAGGGACTCTAAATATAAGACTTATCAGATACAGCCTGCCAAGCACTGTGCTTACTGTGCTAAATGATATAAAAACCAAGTTCAACATTTTCAGCAGGAAACTGGGAACTATAAAAAGTGACATGACAGGGGTGCCTGGCTGGCTCAGTCAGTAGAGCGTGTGACTCTTGATCTTGGGGTTGTGGGTTCAAGCCCCACATTGGGTGTAGAGAATACTTAAAAAGAAAAAAAGTGACATGACAATTTTGAAAACAGCCAAATAGAAGTTCTAGAACAGGGCGCCTGGGTGGCTCAGTTGGTTAAGCCACTGCCTTTGGCTCAGGTCATGATCCTGGAGTCCCGGGATCGAGTCCCGCATAGGGCTCCCTGCTCGGCAGGGAGTCTGCTTCTCCCTCTGACCCTCTCCCCTCTCATGTGCTCTCTCTCTCTCTCATTCTCTCTCTCAAATAAATAAAATCTTTAAAAAAAAAAAGAAGTTCTAGAACAAAAAAATACAATAACTGAAATTAAGACATCATTCAGGTTTTTTTTTTTTTAAAGATTTTGTTTATTTATTTGACAGAGAGATAGAGAGAGAGCACAAATAGGCAGAGCTGCAGGCAGAGGGAGAAGGAGAAGCAGGCTCTCCGCTGAGTGGGGAGCCCAATGCGGGGCTCAATCCCAGGACCCCGGGATCATGACCTGAGCCGAAGGCAGCCGCTTATTTGACTGAGCCACCCAGGTGCCCCACATTCAAGGTTTTTTTAAGATTTATTTATTTGAGAGGGAGAGCATGCGCACACATGTGGGGGAGGGGCAGAGGGAGAGGGAGAGAATCTCAAGCAGACTCTGTGCTGAGCGCCAAGCCTGACTAGGGCCTCGTTTTCATGATCCTGAGATCATGACCAGATTGGAAATCCAGAGTCAGATGCTTAACTGACTGAACCAGCCAGGTGCCCCTCGGTCAGGTTTAAAAGTGGATTAGATGTTGCTGAAAGAAAATGAATTCCAAGGCAGGGCAGAAGAAACAGTTAGGTGGGCAGCAAGGGAGAGACAAAAGGATGGAACACAGAAGAAGGAAAGAAACATCATCGAGGATTCAGTGGTAAGAAAACTGGCAACCCAGAAAGAGGAGAGAGATGGGGAGAGGCATTATTTGAAGAGATATTTGAGAAAATATCTGAGAATTTTCTGAGAAAAATTTGAGAATTTTCCAAAATTGATGAAAAGACATCACCCCCTATCCAGGAAGCCCAATGAATGCGTTAAGATAAATAAAAATAAATCCACACATATGACAGGTCATAATGACATTGCAGAATACCAAAAATGAAGAAAAATCTTTCAAGGAGAGATCGCCAGAAAAATGACACTAGCTTCAGAGGGGCAACTGTTGGACTGACGGCTGACTTCTCAGCAGCAAACACAGAACCCAGAAAATAGTGGAATCACCTTTCTCTTGTGAAGAAAGCTAACAGCTGCAGACTGCAATGACAGTCAGAGGCGCAGCATGAATCCACAGGGATGGGGAGATGGGGAGAGGGGCCAACAGTACCGAAGTCCTAAAAGTTGGCAGGCAGATGGATGATAGAAACTGCCCCCACAGACCCATGAGGGCGGGATCCTCAGCTAGCAGGTGGAAAGGGAGGATCACCACACCGCATGCGGCAAAATCTTCACAAGCCTCAGGAACTGGGAGCACCGAGTCCCTCCGCAACTGGGTGTGCATGAGGCGGGCTAACGGAGGGAGGACCGGTTGCACTGTTGAGGCGGCAACTCCCCCCCCCCCCCCCCGTGCTCCTCTCCCAGCCCTCAGTCGCCGGGTGACTCTCTTCCCCATCCCAGCACAAGTCTGGACGCTTGGGGCTCGGGGTGGGGTGGGGGGGGGTAGCCAGGGAGAGTAAGGATGCAGTGGATTTTAAATATGGATTGCCTCAGCTCTCTTCCAGCCGGCAACTAGACCCAGCTAGGCCTCTCTCCTCCTTGCAGGCTGATGACTCTCCCCAGGGCAGCCGGCTAGCGGAGAGAACGGGGCTCCCCAGCAAGGGGCCCAGGAGGCACTCCCCAGCTAGGCTCCCAGGCAAGTCCCGTCATGAGGGAGAGACCTGTCTGTACAGGAAAAAAATCAACTTGGAAAACAAAGAGACCGTGTGGCAAAAACAAAAACCAGTAACAAAAAAAGTCCTAATATCCTTAAAATGGCATTATACCCATGAGACTGGGGATGTGTGCAGATGATGTTTCTGTAGGCTCCAAGCTCCTTTCTCACCCTACAAGTTCTCTGTAACACAGGGGGGTTAGAAGGCGGCCAATTGTTTTCCCAGACTCTCCTGCAGCTGCTTCTGGTTAAGTTCTGCCAGTGGAAAATACTGGTGGGGCCTGGAAGGTGGGAAGAAAAAGGAGACATTTTCCTTTTGCGGTCTGGCAGGGCCTGTGGCAGCAGAAGCCGCAGAGGAGGGCCAGGGCATCCTCGGGGTCAGTGGTGGTGTCAGCAGGACTGGTTGGAGCAGGGCTCCCTGAGTTCCCGCTCAGTAGCAAGTGCGGCTCTAACAGGGTCCTGGCGGGGGGTGGGGGGGGGGCGCTTCCAGCAGAGTGGGCATGGTGTGGGCTGCAGGCGCCAGAGGCTTCCTGATCTCTGGGTAGCATCCTCTCCTCCCATTTGCCCTTCCAGCCCTCCTGATATTAATTAAACAATCCCTTCCATTAAATTCTTCTTTGTTTGATATACTGTAATAAAGAAACATTCTAAAGCTAAGAGTTCTTAGATATTAAAAAGGTGAAAGCAGAAATAAAAGATCAAATGGAAAAATAATGTGGATGGAATTATCCAGAAAAACAAATAACAAAACTCCCAACAACACGAGCACTCAAAGTTTACAGTAAACTCTAACAGTATTATACAACATTATTGCGATGGGATTTACTTATTCTCATGCTAGCCTGTAAATTCCACCTAGTGGATCCTGCCTGGCATGTGGTATGTGTTGCATGTGTCCTGGGTAGTACAATTTCATTTACTAAAAAAATTTCTTTTTTAAAAAGTAGTCTCCCTGCCTGACCTGGGCCTTGAACTCACAACCCCAAGAGCTGCACACTGTAGCGACTGAGCCAGCCAGGTGCCGGTGGTTAGTACAATTTTGAGAGAGCAGAGGTGTCAATTTAAAGAAAACTAAAGGCAGACTATAATTTTTTTTTTTAAAGATTTTATTTATTTGAGAGAGTGAGAGACAGCACAAGCAGGGGGGTGGGGGTGGGGAAAGGGAGAAGCAGTCTCCCTGCTGAGCAGGGAGCCCGATGTGGGGCTCGATCCCAGGAACCAGAGATCATGACCTGAGCTGAAGGCAGTCGCTTAACCGACTGAAACACCAAGGCGCCCCAAGGCAGACTATAATCTTCTAATTAATTAATACTCTGAGAAGAACTTTAAATATATTCATCGATAGATACACTTTATTCGAATGTCTGTATAAATAGGACTTGATATTGAACAGGAAGAGGTTTTTCCAAAGGGTTAAAATTTATTCAACAACAGAACTTGGTCCTTCCCTTCAGTTCGTCTAAGAACTTGGTCACCTGACACATCATTGTCAGAGGTCCACCCTCACTAATCATTTCCATCACATGCAAAGTCTAAAAGTCTTCCGGTGGCCCTTTCCATTTCTCTGGAAATCTCTTCAGCTGCTTTCGGTTATAACAGAAGGGCAAGGTTTTTATCCGCGCACACTCTACTCCACTGGAGCCCAAAACACATCCCTCCATTCTCTTGTTTAAATGGCGGCTGCTTGCAACAAGGTGTACAAATGGAGAACTGAACATGAACACACCAAAAATGTAGCATCTCTGCGTGCAGTAACTGTAACTTTGCTTTACAGTTTTCTCATTAAAGAAGTATTCTTATTTTATTATCTCTGCACAAAGAAGTTATAAAAACACCTGTAAAAACTTTGAAAAGGCACTTTAAAATCCCGGGATGAAAAATTCTAAAGTATAAATCATGATATGTTGTCTATGATTTACAAATTTCTGAATGAATTTGACAGGAATTTACTCAAAGGAACCAGAACATCAGGAATTAAAGATTTTCTATTTTAACCCCAACTGAGTTTTTTAAAAAGCTACACCGTTGGCAGTCCCGGTCCACGCCTCACTTGCTGCTGCTGCTCAGGGTGAGCTTAACTGAAGGACAGATTTGTGTGCAGATGTTCCAGGCTCTTCTGTGCAACTGAACGAAGTGGTTGCCTTTTATTTTCTTCCCTTATGTTTCAAAGAAAAGTAAATATACGTATGGCAAAAAATGTAAGCGGTACAGGAACATCTAAAATAATAAGCAAATATCCATTTTTTCCATAGCCCAGAAGTCTGAGGTCTTCAAAATCATTCAGCAGTCATGTGAATCATTTGCAAACTGAAGCGAACCTTGGAGTCTCATTATCTAAAAAGAATTCTCAGTCCTTTGGAATGCTGTTGATTTTCTCATATATTACCTCTGTTACAGAGGAAAGCCACGCAGTCTTCTCCTTCTTGAAAGAACCAATTACAAAAGCGACATGCACCCTGCTCAGGGACAGTGAGTCCAGATACCTCCTTACCCTCCACGGATCTGTTCCTGGCTCTGGACAGAGGCTCTGGTGTCATCCCTGAAAGTCAGGTATCACATTTACTACCAAGGCATTTTCAAAAGCAAAACTTCTCTTCATCACAATGAGTCATCTGGTCCTTGTAAAACAGAGGCTGAACTCTGACAGACTCATGTCGTCTGGACATCAGTAGATAGATAAATATTTTTATTTAACATTGTACAAAAGGGCAGGAGCCATAGAACCCCAAGCATTCAAGCTAAAACCAAGTCAGACCTTTCCTAGAGAACAAAGGGAAGGTGAGACAGCAAGGGACCACGGATGGAAATTCCTTCAGAGAAACTCCCATCGCAGGGATGAGAGGCTGGGGGCTTCTTCCCCAAAAGGCACTCTCTCTGCGGCGGGCAGGAAAGGCTTACAGAGATCGGGGCAGGGGCTCAGCCAAGCCCTTCCTGAATGCCTCGGATCCTCCTGGCCAGCTGCACATCCTTCGGGAAGAGAGTAACGCGGCCGGCATGTAAGGACAGAAGGTAGGCGTCCTCAAAGAGATGAACTAGAAATGCTTCTGCGGCCTGGGGGCAGAGAGACAAGTCCAAAGACTGACATACGACGGGGCAGGGGCGGGTTTGTTCTTGGAGCCCCGCCGCCCTTGGTCTCTGAGGGCTCCCAGCACTGTCTGAAATGCTGCCCACAGAATGAGGGTGGACTGTGCCTGGGAATTCTGCTACCACCACACAAGGATCTGGCCTCCAAACCCCGGGTGTTCCTTGATGCTGTCTTCAAAGAGGCAAGAGTCAACGTGTGGCATGCCTCAGTCAGCCCTGTGGAATTCCAGAACGCCTTTCCCCCGTCCCCACGCAACCGTACCTGGGCCCCCTTCTTACCTCTTGTAGGGCCAACAGGGCCTGGGCTTGCCAAGAGAAGTCCACCCCTCGAGTGAATTTAACGCATATCTCTCTTGCCTGTGAAGGAGGGGGATGGGGAGCAAGGCGGGGCGGGGAGAGGGGAGGAGTAGACAGTAAAAGAAGAGAGATTCAAGGGGAAGATTCTCTCCATGAGTTTCTATGAATCTTCATTTCTGTGATACCTTTGTGACCCTTAATCTTAGGACCTAACTAGTCAAATTGGCATGAGTCCTGTTGGTGGTAGGGAGAGTAGGAGGGTATCTCTCAGGGCAGGAAGGGAGCTCAAAGCATGGATGGATGAGAGAGTTCCTATTTATATAATCAAAGGGCACAGTTTCAGAGGTGGTGGGGGTTAGAAATTAATTCCATAAAGAACCAGAAGGTGCCTTCAGTGGGCTCATGTTTTCCAAAAATGAAGAGTCCTCTTCCAGGTTAGAGAAGAGGTTTCCTTAGCCATTCAGGCAAGAGATGAATGGGTCCCCACTACCTGGGAGATTTAAAGAAAGGAGGCAGCATGGGGGTTGGTGGAGCTCACCAGGCGGCTGAAGGGGCTCTTCCTTATCAACAGGGCTGTGCTCTTCTGAAGCGTTCGGATCTCCTTCAGAACCCGGTATCTCCGGGGACCACGCTGACGGGAGGAAGTGCCTGAGCAAAAGAGTTGGGTCAGCAAGGGTCGTGGTCAGTAGTGGTGCCTCTCAGCGTGGCTGCGACAGGCAAACTGTCAGATCACTAGTCTACTATACGCTCCACAAAAGCAGGGATTTCGGTCTATCATTTACTCTGATTATCTTCAGCAACTGGAGAACAGTGGATAGATGCTACATAAATATTTGTTAAATGAATGAGTGATCCCGAGGATCTTATCCTCAATAAAAATCCTTTGAGGGTATTATCTTAAATGCCAACTCTTCCATGAAGCCTTTCCTGATTCGCAATTGCTTCCAAACTGATAGATCACCTCCCTCCTCTGAGCCCCGCAGTACTTTGGGAATTTCTTCTATCTTTCTCATATAGATTGGAAACTCAGTTATTTTATGTTTAGATCTTTTTTTTTTTTTTTTAAGAGCTGGAAGGAATCTGAGAGGTTCTCTAACACAATTCCCTGTCTCAGTTATCCTGAGGCCCAAAGAAGTAAAGACAATTGGCCAGAGCTTATTTGTGGCCAAGAAGGGACCTCAGACGTGGCATAACTCGGTCCCTGTGCTGGGCCAGTGGGCTATGGAGCCAGAGCCTTTGGCTCAAAGACCAGTTCTAACAAAAAAAAAAAAAAAAAAAAAAAAAAAATCTTAAAAATATTCCCAAAGGTAGAGGTCAAAAAAGCCAAACTCTCTGATTTGAAATTAAAAACACAAGAATCCCCCCAAAAAACCCCAAACAAAAAACTTCTAATTCTTGTGTTGAAGAGGAAACTTAATTGACATTAGACTATTTAGAAGTGAATCAAAAGTCTACATCTCAAAGCTTATGAGCTATAGCTAAATAGTACTAGAAGAAAATGCACAGGCTCAAGACTGATTCTCCATTAGAAAACAAAAGCTTGAAAAGGCAGCTGAGCTCAGCATTCAACTCAAGTGTTAGGAAGAGAATTATTAAAATAAACCAAAAGAAGATAACCAAATGTTCCAGATAGTATAATAAATTAATGAAACAGAGAGTAAAACAAGGGCGCCTGGGTGGCTCAGATGGTTAAGCGTCTGCCTTTGGCTCAGGTCATGATCCCGGGGTCTTGGGTTCATGTCCTGCATTGGGCTCCCTGCTCCTTGGGAGCCTGCTTCTCCCTCTGCCTCTCTCTCTCTCTCTGTCTCTCATGAATAAATAAATAAAATCTAAAAAAAAAAAAAAAAATCCATATGAAATCAAATTTAAAAAAAAAGAGTAAAACAAACAAAAAACAGTACAATTGTTAGATAAATAAAACCAAGGAACAACAAAAATCAGTAAACCGCTCAGAAGCTGAACAAAGAATAAAAAGAGAACAAACCTCCATGAAAACTAATACTTTTTTAATAGGATTATTTATTTGACAGAGAGAGAGAGAGAGCACAAGCAGGGGGGAACAGCAGGCAGAGGGAGAGGGAGAAACAGGCTCCCCACTGAGCAGGGAGCCTGACTCGGGGCTCGATCCTAGGACCCTGAGATCATAACCTGAGCTGAAGGCGACGCCCAACCGACTGAGTCACCCAGGCGCCCTAAAAACTAACATTTTGAAGGAGAAAATTAGCTTCAGAAATGTTACTCAAGGTCCAACCGAGGGAAGAGAAGCCACACCAAGTAGTAAATCCACAGGAGGGATTTAATAGTGACCTAATTACAAAGTGTTAGAAGAGCTGCATGAGCAAATGGGGACAGTGAGGCAATCCAGAGATGCCTGTGCCACGCAGCGGGCCCTGGAGATGTTATCTCTGGGTGGGGAACGCGGGCCAGAGATCAGGGGACTGGTGACATTTAGGAGGGAAGCCCCACACTCAGGAGTCAGGCTACTGGCATCTGCCTCCCCTGCCACTGGTCCACAATCCACACTCACTTGGAGGCAGCCTTTAATAGACAGACACAGCAGTCACAGACAATGGAAAGATGAACATAACCAAATCTCACCAATGTGAGAAGGACAACACCATGAAAGGAAGGAACCAAACTCAACAAACAAAATAACCAATACTGGAGGAATCTGAGTTAACAGAGAAAAAAGAGACTTGGAGAGAAATATGCGTAATAGCCTCAGACGTGTAAGAGAAGACCTGAAATCCGGCCCCGGAACAAGTGGTTATGAAAAGTAACCAACTAGAGAGATCATGGGAAAGAACTGGGGTTAGATATTCAATCATTGGGTCTTGCAGTGCCAACATACGGAGTTGGGATTTAATCCCAAAGTAACGGGAAGCTATGGGAGAGTTTTCTTTTCTTTTCTTTAAAGATTTTACTTATTTATTTGACAGAGACACAGCGAGAGAGGGAACAAGCAGGGGGAGTGGGAGAGGGAGAAGCAGGCTTCCCGCGGAGCAGGGAGCCTGATGCGGGGCTCGATCCCAGGACTCTGGGATCATGACCTGAGCTGAAGGCAGACGCTTAACGACTGAGCCACCCAGGCGCCGCTATGGGAGAGTTTTAACCAAGACAGAGAGGTGATCCACTTACATTTTATTTATTAATTTTTTAAAGATTTACTTATTGGGCACCTGGGTGGCTCAGTCGGTTAAGAGTCTGACTTCAGCTCAGTTCAGGATCTCAGGGTCCTGAGTATCTGCTCGCCCCTCCCCCCCGCTCATGCTCATGCGATGAGCGGGGGGGAGGGGCAGAGAGAGACAGAACCTCAAGCAGACTCCCCGCTGAGCGCAGAGCCCACCCACCATGGTGCTTGCTCTCATAAGCTTGAGATCAGGACCTGAGCGGAAACCAAGAGTCAGACGCTCAACCAACTGTACCACCCAGGCGCCCAGATCTATTGACATTTTATTTTATTTAAATATTTATTTCTTTGAGAGAGAGAGCAGGAAGGGGGGAGGGTCAGAGGGAGAAGCAGTCTCCCTGCTGAGCAGGGAGCCCGACGCGGGACTCGATCCTGAGACTCCAGGATCGTGACCTGAGCCGAGGGCAGTCGCTTAACCGACTGCGCCACCCAGGCGCCCTCTATTGACGTTTTAACGAGGAGTCCAGCTGCGCGAGGGACGAGAGTGGAAGAAGAGTAGCAGCCAGGTTAGGGCACAGGCGGCTGGGACTAGCGGGTGGGAGTAGAGATGACAAGTGCTGTGATGAAGGATGTGACCTGGAGGTAGAACGGCCGGAAGGTACTTGTGTTTGGGGATAAGAGACTGTCTCCCAGGTTTCTGGCTTACACAACTAGGGGGTGCCTGTGCCATTTCCTGAAATGGGGGAAAACTGCAGATGTCGAGCCTGGAGGGGAGTAATCAAGAGTTTGGTTTTAGACATGTTCCACTGACAAACCCACAGGTAGAAAGGCAGCTGGATATGGGGATCTGGAGTCCGAGGAGAGATCTGGGCTAGAGATACAAACGTGAGCGTGGTTGATGTGGGAGCGGTATGCAGGGCCCTGGGAATGGATGGGACCGCTTGGGGAAGGAAAGAAAGGTGGACAGCAAGGAGTCCAACAACAAGTTGTAGTGGAGAGGTGGCACGGGCAGTAAAGAACACTAGGCAGGAACGGCAGAGTGTGTGCCAAGGGGATAGAGTGTTTCTAGGAGAAAGTAGCCCCTGTGTCAAATGCTTCTCAGAGCAAGAGAAGGACACAGACACGTCTATTGGATTTGGCAACACTAAAGTAGCTGGTGACCTTGACAAGAGTACTTCCCGTGCACCAGAAGGAGGGGAAGCAGTTGTGGGGAGGCAGACTAGAAGGGCTTCCAGGGTGCCTGGGAAGAGGGGAAACACACACGTGCGCAGTGTTAAGTCGTCTTAAGTCTGGCCGTTTACAAAAAGGTGGCTATGAAAGGCACTAGAGAGAAATGGGGACTAGGAGAGACAGAGGTGTGGGGACAGGAAACACCCCTGCTCTTTTTCTTTAGATCAGAAAGAGCAGGGCACATTTGTGGAATGCCAATGTGAGGAGTATGAGTTTAATTCTAAGTGCAGGTGGAAAGGCTAACAGAAAGCCCCGCAAAGGTGAGAGAAAAAGATGACCAGGAGCCCGTGTAGCAGGAGTGGCTTTTGATACAAAGGGGAGACCAGGGTTCTCTGTTGTAAGAAGATAAGGGAAATGCCGTCTGGAGGCTTGTTTCGTCAGTGAAGCAAACATGCAACAAGGTCATTATCAGCTGAGAGTGAGTTGGGGGGCTGGAGTTGTAGGAATTTGAAGAAAAAGGTATGGAAGAGTCAATGGGGAGAATGGAAAAGCAGGAGGTGATATCACACATCACATCAACCACGCTCACGTTTGTATCTCTAGCCCAGAGTGTCCATTTGAGATAAAACATTTAACTAGGAGTCCAAGTAACAGCAAACAACATACTTAACAGTATTTGTGTTAAAAATAGAAATGGGGGGGGCGCCTGGGTGGCTCAGTCGGTGAAGCGTGGGGCTCTTGATCTCAGCTCAAGTCTTGATCTCAGGGCCGTGAGTTCAAGCTCCAGGTTGGGCTCCACTCTGGGCGTGGAGCCTACTTAAAAAAAAAGAAAGAAAGAAAAAGAAAAGAAAGAAAGGAAAAAACAGGACAAAGATGGCCAAAACACTGCTCTTATTTCAGTACTAATCTCAGGGCCTCACTAATAAAATACACTAAGAAATAAAATATATAAAAGTGAAAAAGAAGATTCAAAAGTCCTTATTTGCAGGGGCGCCTGGATGGCTCAGTCAGTTAAGCGTCTTATCTGCCTTTGGCTCAGGTCATGATCTAGGGATCCTCGGATGAAGCCTGCTCAGTGGGGAGTCTGCTCCCTCTCTGCACCCTCTCCCTCTGCCGCTCCCCCTGCTTGTGCTCTCTCTCTCTCTCTCTGTGTCAAATAAATAAATCAATCTAAAAAAAAAAAGAAAAAAGTCCTTATTTGCAGACAATAACCTACTCAATCATTTCAAGCAAAGCAACTGAACAATAGAATTAAGAGAATTCAGCAAGTTGGCTGGATGCAAAGGTTATTAAGGTTCAGGAAAGGGGCACCTGGGTGGCTTAGTGGGTCGAGCATCTGCCTTTGGCTCAGGTCATGATCCCAGAGTCCTGGGATTGAGCCCCAGGTCTGGCTCCCTGCTCAGCGGGGAGTCTGCTTCTCCCTCTCCCTCTGCTGCTCCCCCTGCTTGTGTTCTCTCTGTGTCTGTCTCTCTGTCAAATAAATAAATAAAATCTTAAAAAAAAAATGTAAGGTTCAGGAAAGAAAATAACCCATGATACACTTTTTTCACCCTGCTCTTAACTATGGAGCAGGAGACAAGTAAAGCAGTGGTTGCCACAAGGAACAGTTCTTGCCCGGTGGGTCTCCCATCCACCAGACCACAGGACCACAGATCTGTCTTCTTTCACGGCCCAAAACCTCAGGAAGGGAACAAGTTGAGAGCACTCTACTTAATGCCCCAAAACGCCACTACTGAAGAAACACACACACGCATAAGGACACCTGGAAAGGCACCTTCCAGAAGTAGAACTGTTTGAAATTGTCACAAAAAGCGGCCGATAATTTTGCAATTTGGAAAAAGCACAAACACTTAAAAATCCTGTCTGCTGGAGCAAGCTGTGTGACCTTGTTCCAAGTTACCGGGCCTGTCTGTGCATCAGTTTTCTCATCTGTAAAATGGGCACAATGTAAAGTTGAGATAATTCACGGAAGGAGTTGAACACAATTACTGGTTAGTGGCAATTAAATGCGAGCTGTAGCAAGAATTAGTATTTGGAGCCAGGCCGCCTGGGCCATCCTTTCTCCTCCTCCGACCTGCTTTCCCCAGTCCCTTGCGGGGCCTGGAACTTGGGCCGGGCCCGAGCAGGTGCGACCCGCAGCAGGGCTTTGCCCGTCCGCAGGGGAGCGCCAGCCGGAAGTCGGGAGATTCGGACCCGGGCTCCGCAAGCGAGCTCGGTTTTCTGGTCTGTGAAATGGGCACGCGGATCACAGCCAGGCTGCAAGGAGGCCGGCTCGAGGACCAGGGGCCGCAGCCGGTTACCTGAGGGGCCCCGCCGGGGTGTGCCGGCGGCCGGGCTCACGGTGCGCCTCTTTGGGACCTCGGGCTTGCGGCTCCGGCGGCGCGGGCCCATGGCGGGCTCGGAGGGTGGCGGACCCGCAGCTTCTTCTCGGCCTTCGGGGTCCGGGCACAGAGGCTAGCGTCCGGGGAGAAGCCCGGGAACGTCCCGGCCGCGTGCCCCGACCAGGTGAGCGCTCCGGCCGCCCCCCGCGCCACCGCGGTTCCAGAGCCCGCACTGCCACTTCACTGGCGGCGTTTTTTAAAACCAGAATTCAGCAACTCCCAGTGGCTGCCTCTGGAACGCCCCTGGCGCTGAGCGACTGCGGGGAGGGCCAATGAGAGCACAGGCCGGAAGGCTAGCGGCGATAGGAGGAGAGAGCGGGGACGTAGCGGATCGACGGTAGGAATCAGCCAATGGGAACTGGAGAAGTAAAAGGAGGCGGGAACTTCTGCCCTCTGCCCGCTGGGGCGGGTGCTCAGTGCTGAGGGATCGGACCCTCGTCCTCGGGCACTCTGTGGCTGGAAAAAGAAAGCTCTACCCTGAAGATGTAGTTAGTGCGTTTGTAGAACGCGTTTCTCAAGAGAAATCACTTTATTAAAACATTTTGTGTTTTGCCCTGTCAACCCTGAAGTGGTTTTTAAAGATGAGGAGCCAGACCCACAGAGAATGGGACAACCCCTTGTCGCCCCTGTGACCCTCCCAGGAACATCCCACGAATATGGCTCAGAAGCCAGTTTAACTGCATGAACGTTATTGATGACTGGGGTCGTGGGACAGCCAGGATATGACCATGTCTTGGATCCCACTCTCCAGCACTGCAATAGAATCCTCCTAGGGAAACGACCCCTTCCCTTCATGTTGGAGATAATACGCCTTCCGGCCAAATATACATCTGGATAGTTAGAATAAAGGAGATTTTATTTTCTACACTTTGTTTTCTTGCATTTTCTAAACGTTCTCCAGTTAACATGTATCCTAACCAGGGAAAATGTCATTACGAAATCAGTGATTTCATGGAACCCTTGTCCACCGGTGCAGCCAGAGTGGAAAATAGTATGTTGATCAGCCAAAAAAATTAAATGTAGAATTACCATATGATCCAGCAATTCCGCCTCTGGGTATACATTCAAAAGAATTAAAAGCAGGGACTTGAACGGGTATTTGCTCACAGCAATGTTATTCACAATAGCCCAAAATGTCCAAATGGATGAATAAACAAAATGTAGTGCATACATACAATGAGATAGTATTCAGCCTTAAAAAGAAAGTAAATTCTGACATATGTTACAACATGAATAAACCTTGAAGGCATTGTGGTAAGCAAAACACAAGAGACACAAAAGGAGAACTACTGTATGATTCCACTTACATTAGGTACCTAGAGTAGTCAAATTCATAGAAAGTAGGATAGTGGTTGTCAGGGGCTCACGGGAAAGGAGGAATGGGGAGTAGTGTTGAATGGGTACAGAGTTTCAGTTTGGGAAGATAAAAAAGTTCTGGGGATGGATGGTGGTGACCGCTGCACAACAACGAGAATTTAATGCCACTGAACACTTCACAACGGTCAAAATGGTGTTTTGTTGTGTGTATTTTACGAGTTTTAAAATGAGGGAAAATGAGGGCAAAGGAAGGCAGGAAAGAAAAGGGAAGCAGCTGTAGTTGGGGACACTCGTGGTTCTACTGTGATGGAGGGTGGGGTGAGCAGTCTGGTCCAGAAGACCCACTCTTTGGTGGTGGCTTATGCAACAGAAGATCCGACAGCCAAGGGCTCTAAAAATGTTAGTCTACTCCTTGAATGGCTCTTGCATTCATTCACCATTTCTCTAGTTCAGACTCTAATTAAACGTTGTTTCATTGGTCTCTGCCTTTAGTGATCTTTCCAAACAGCAATTTGGAGCACATCACTCCCTTGCCTAAAACTCCCCCAGGTACTCTACTGTCTACAGACAGAGTTCTCATGCCTCAGCAAAATCTAAAAGCACCACCTGGGCACCTGTCCACCTCTCTGACCTTGTCTCTGGCCACTTTTAGCATTGCATGCTTATTGGCATACCTGTCTACTTACCTGCAGTTCTTGAATACATCACTTACATGTTTCTGTGCTTTTTTACAAGCTGTTCCTTCCTCCTGGAGGAAGTCTCCCCGGGGACTCTTGCCCAGTCTTTAACATCCAGCTCAAGTGGAGCTCTCTGGTTCTCGGCTGAGTTAGCTGATCACTCCTATACAGGCTCCTTTGTATCTCATACAAAGGCCTCTTGTGCACATCACACTGTGCTGGAATTCTTTCTTTACACATTTGTCTCCTGTTTTTCTTTCACAGATCCACAGCCCTTGGAGCACATCCATTCCCAATATAGTTGGCTAAATTCTGAGATAGTAATCCTTCACTGAATATTTTTTGACAAGTGTTCCTAATGAAGATGGATGATTTATAAACTTTTATAACTAGGGGAAATTCCCTGTTGACCTTAAGTTTAGAAAGGATGTAGTCAACAAAAGGCCAAAGGGGCTTTTAACCAAGGCAAATATGAAAGCATGAGGTTAATCTGTAAGCGCGTCAGGGAGGTATACATATTTAGTAATGCTGAGAACCTCTTAGGTAGCTAAGGTCTTAAGAGGTCACATGACTTGTCCAAGGTCACCCAAAGTCGAAGTGGGGCTGCGAACACAGCTGACTTCTGATTCTGCTTCTTTCCTCTACACCAGGAGGCCCTATGCTCCACTCCTCCTGCTGTCCTCAGCAGGGGTCAGAGATCTGACCTCTTTGAGAGCGCTGTTTGTCAAACTAGCAGAGACCTTTGTACAAAGTGAAGGCAAATGGAACCACTTGGTATGGTGCTAAATCTCTGCCTTGCGGGCAGATTCCTGGTGGAGGAGCCCGAGGGCCACCCCAGGTGCTACATCGCGGTCCTGCAGGTACCACCTGCCTTAGGCTTCCCTCCAAGACCACTTTGCAAGGGGCAGGGATTGAGCAGTCTGCTACGATGCACATGGTTTAAATTACAGTCTTCGAACTGATGTTTACAGAAGCCCATTATCAGTCAGTTCTGATTTTGGGGTTTGGAACCTCCACACCAAACTTCCACCATTCCGAACCCCCTTATCCACTCAGCGAGAGAGTGGTGGTCCTTACCCTCCTGCCCACACGACCAGCAAGGCCTCTCGAACTCACCCTCCAGAGCACCCGAGCGACAGGAGAGAGTGAACGCATCTCCGGGGGCTGGGAGGGTATCTACCGTCAGCATAAAGTGTTCTTGAGGCATCTTGTTTTGTCTTAAAATAGATGGGAATTTTGTATTCTCCTCAAAGATGGTGTATTTTTTTCCATGATGGTGTATTTTAAAACATTTCTTCCCCTCTGAGCAAAAACTGATGCTCCGTGCTGGGCCTCTGCTGGGACTTCCGTGCCCCCGGCAGACCACTCTGGCGGGCAGTGCGGCCTGACATGACAGTCCACTGTGCGCTGGCATTTACAGGCACCTTCGATTTATTATCTCATGTGATTTTTGCGTTCATCCAGCAAGATGGAGGGCCGGCTTTCCCACTTTAGAGATGTGAAGACCCAAAGCTCCAGAGCTAAAGTGATTTGCCTGATTTGGTGGCAGGCCTGATGTTTAACCCTTGTGCTCCTTCCCTCCCATTAAAAAAAAAAAAAAAAAAGCCACACTGCCAATTTCCCTTTTGTTTTTAAAAACAGAGCCTAGAACGACACTGTAAGGTCCCAGTTCTTTTGGACAGGGCGGCTGGAGTCCCCACCACACTCACCCTCCACTTCCTTTTGTGGCACACACTGTGACCCACAAAAACTCCGGAGCCCCTGGGACTTGGAGCTGGTGGCATGGAGAGGCCCTCCTCTCCCAACAAACTGTAATAACCTGCTGATTTCCACACAGCCTGAGGGCTTTGTTTGTCAAAGATCCCTTCCCCCAGAATCTATTTTAAGGAAGGCATTCAGTGTTTTGTTTTATGATTGAGCTGCCCAGAAAAATGGTCTGAGGTTCCAGAAACTGCCACGGAGTGAGGAACTCCATAAGGAAGAGCTGCTCCGCTCCTTGGGGCCCCCAATGCCAGTCCCCTCTCTTCAGGGTGGGGAGGGCAACAGCACATGAAGCTTTTATCCCGGCCATGGGAAATTTACCCCGACGACCCCAGAGACCTGTACGGTGGGTGGAGCTGCAGGTTTGGAATCAGGCAAACCTAGCTTGGACTGCTGGCTCCGTGAGGAAGCCAGTTAACCACCTCTGGGCCACGGCTTCACCTGCACGCACCTGAGCAGGTTGTTACGCCAGAGGATTACCGCTGAGCATTTAACACATGCCTAGGATACCAGAATTACTCTAAATGGTGCGGTGCTGTAAATTCATCACCCTGGAGGGATATCTAGGGAGTCAGGTTGCTGGGGGTGGGGTTGAGGTCCAGATGTGCTCTGGATCCCAAGTGCATGGCCAGAGTCCACAGCAGGAGAGCCTTCTTACAAAACCACTTACGTCCCTGGGCCTCAGTCTTTTCATCTTTAAAATGGAAGGTGAAGAGTTCATAAAAGCTGCTATTAAGGGCTGCTTGGAAATCCCGACATCTCCCCCAGGCAGGGAGGCCTTGAGAGCGTGGGAGCAAGGACTAACACTGGCACGGGGAGGAGGCACCGTGGGCAAAGGGTCCGTTCCAAGGAACGGGCTCCTTCTCTCCCGCAGGGTGGGCCCGGCGGAGGCTGGAAGGTACTGAAGCCGCAGCAACTGCACCTTCTGCTTTACAGACAAGGACCCAAAGGCCCGGGGCCAGTAGCTAATGGGCTGGGGGACATATGCTGTGTTTGTGGCAGAGTCCAGCTAAAACTTAGGCCTCCAAGACAGGGTTAGCGAAGAGCCTACAAGTTCTAGAAAATATGGCGCTTAGTTCCGGTTTGAATTTGTTCACTGACCTCTCTTCTCTGGAGAACCAAATTTAGTGTATGATTTAGGAGGAAATCTTAGGGATGTTAGTTCCTGCGATACCACTTCATGATTTAGTGCTAGTGATGCAGGAGGGGCTTGGGGGATGTGGGGTGGGAACCTGGCAGGGCATAGGGTCACCGCACTCAGGCCTGTGGGGGCTGCCGGGGGTGGTGACAAAGGAGGACCTGGGTGTCTGGTCATCTCCTGTGGCAGCAGCTGCTCTGGGGGGCTCGGGGGTCTGTGAGGAGGGGCAGGGTGAGGCCTTGGGGACAGGACACTGTCCACTGTGTGGCCTCGGCCTCAGGGTGGACAAGGTGCATCCAGGTAGCAGCAGAGAACCCACCAGAGGCTCAGCTGGCATCATTGATGGGAGTCCGAGCACCAGCGAGCAGTCTCTCATGCTCGCCCTCTTCTGCTGAGGGCGGGCGACCCCTGGCCAGGCGAGTCAGCAGCGGGCGGTGCAGCCCATTGTAGAGGGCAGTGCCCATCAGGAGGATGAAGAAGCCCAGGATCTGCAGAGGGTGGAAGGCCTCCCAGCCCAGCGCCAGGCTCAGTGCCCAGATGACAATGGTGCGCAGGCTGTCCAGCACCATGCGGGTGGTGGCGCTCAGTTCTTTGGTGACGCTGATGCCCGCAAAGTTGAAGAAGGCGATGCTGCTGATGTTGCCCAGCAGCGCCAGGGCGATGAGCGGCTGTCGGCCCACCTGGCAGAAGGCGTCCAGCGTGTCCTCCAGCGTCCCTCGGGGGTTTCCACTGAAGGAGCCGGCGGGGATGTAGTACATGGGCACCAGCAGCAGGGACAGGATCACGAAGCCAAAGAGGCCTGTGGGGGTGGAGGAAGCACACTGCACTCTCTGCTCAGCTCCCGCCCCACCCCTCCCCATCCCCAGCTCAGCCCACCCAGCAGGGGCTCCGCTGGTCTCCCTCCCAGCCAACCTGCTGGTGGGCCACCCCTCTTGGCGGCCTCACACCAGCTCCTTCCTGTTCATCCAGAGTTCAGAGCGGCCTACTGAGGGGGCTCTAGCTGCCCTTCTCCACTTTAATCATGTTTTCTGACTGGACCAAGAATAATAAAATACATTTTATATCGTGATCGGTGTATGTATGCACAGGTGCGTACCCACACACGCACTTTCACAAAATAATAGCTACCCTTCCAATGTTCTCTGTCATTCCTAAATTCTGTTGTATGCATTTACAAAAGAATGGCAGCTGCAACCAGGACATTGCCCTCACAAGCGTGGAAAAACAAGTGTTCTCTAATTCAGGGTCACTGGTCTGTGACCAGGAGTGGACCAGAATGTGAATCAATGCACTGCTCCATTCAGAAAGCCTCACTGGGGAAGAAACCGAGTGGATACAACAATGTGCTTGATAATGCAGTGGATCGAGATGATTAACGTTGTGCCAGGAGCCCGTGGTGCACGCACAGCTCCCTGCCGGGTCCACAGGCCACACATGGCCCGTGCTGCGCTCATCTGCCCTGCTGGCCTCGTATTTTTAAAGCTTAAAGGTTTTGGTAGTTACTTCCCTGTTCAAAAACTTTTGGTGGTTCCACCCTGTCTGTCATTTAAAGTCTGGATTAAATCCACTTGCCTGACATTCAAGGTTCTCCATAATAAGACCTTGACCTATTCAATTCCCGATCAGTGTCCCAACATCAAACCTGTATCTCACCAACCACTCCTTACTATGTTTTGACACTCATGGCCAGCTCCCCATGTCTTTGCTCTGTCTGGAACTTTCCCTCCTTCCCACTCTTGTTGTAGCTCGACCACCACCTTCCCCATCCTGAAGACACTCAGATGTGCTTGCCAAGTGAAACAGCACTTGAGCACAAGTGGTCTGAGCTCAAAGGCACTGTCTGGTCCTTCCCTGTTGACCAACTCCTCCAGAGTGGGCCGTGCATCCCCTTCATCCTCGACCTCGTGCCCCCCCCAGCTCCTGGGTCGGTCTCTGTCAGCACACACATCGGGAAAGGAGGGAGGATTGGGGGCGGGGGCTCATCCCCTCCCCGTGGACCCCGGCACCTTGCCCTGCACTCCTGCTTGTGCATCCCCTCCACATGCCACCGTCCAGGGTGCCCCCACAGCAGCTACCCCTCTCAGCCCCTGTGCTCACACACCCTCAGTGCCAACCGCCCGCAGCGGGTGCACATTATGCCTGTAGACGAACTTCTCCTCGAGCACCATCTGGATGGAGACGATGATCTGGGCCATGATGATCAACAGGTCCCCTGTGGGGAAGCGAGCCAGGGTAAGGCTGGGCTGCATGGGGTGGGGGTGGCGGGCGAGGATGGAGCATGGCCACGGGGCCCTCGGCAGGGGGGTGGGCCCAGTGCTGGGGTAGATGGCTCCCACAGGGACACGATAACCCCCAGAGCCCCCGATTTGGCAGGGTAGCATATAGTTCGTGAGGCAGTCATGACAGCCCCATGCCTGGTCTCCTAGCCCCTGAGAGGTGGGGCAGGCCACCAGGGCAGGCACTGTTACCACTCTGGGCCGAGGCTCCAGAAGATCCAGAGGCCCGCCTGGGACGGTGAGGGGCACAGCGGGGTAATAAGCAGGTCTTCTGAGATGCACAAGGCTTGGTGATAGACGTTTCTGGTTTAGTCCATCCTCTGAGGACCAGAGGGGTCCCGTCATTGTCGAAGAGGCTGCCGGGCTGGGTACTTGCTAAACACTCAATAGACACTCAGTCCCGACCCATCCCGGACCCAGCAATTTGTGTGTGTGTCACAGCACAAACCTCCCTCCTCTGACCTCCCACTCCCTCTCATGCTGCTTGTGCTTTTCTGCACTCTATCCATCACCTCAAGAGCAGATGCAGGCCCGCGTCCCCCATGCACCCACACCCAGGGCTGGGCATAGAGAAGAGCTTGCAAAAGTCTGTTGACTGACTGTGCTGGGCTCCCAGGGAGGACAGGACAAGATGGGCAGCCCCTGGGTCCCCGACCCTCACTGCACCTGTGATCACTTCGCTGAGCTTGTGCTGATCATCATGCTTGCTCAGGAGGTCGGCCAGGCCCACAACCACCAGCCCCACGATGGTGGCAAGGATGCCCAGCCACTGGCTCAGCGCCAGCCTCCGCCCCAGGAAGGCCACTGAGAATAGGCCTGTGAATATGATCACTGCGCCCCGGAGCATCTGGAAACTGGAGGCACTCGTCATGTTCAGGGCTGGGAGAGGAGAGACACATGATATTAGCTTCTGAGGGCCAAGGCTATCTAGTCCCTGAGGTGCCCTCAGGGCTGAAGACACACCTTGCACATAAGTATGTGCTCAGTAAATCTTGCTCGCACGCATGCACATGCGTGTGTAAGTCTGGGAAGAGGCAGGGCTGAGGTGAGCTGGGGTAGGGGTGGCTGTTTCACCAGTGCCCCCTCGGGCCCTTCTCAGCCTGGCCTGGCTACTCACCCACATACATGATGCTGGTCCCTGTCATGTCGCACAGGGCAGGGGGCAGGAAAAGAAGGGGGTTGAAGGGCTGCTGGGGATCCATGCTGGCATCTGGGTGCCTTGCAGCTCTGCACCGGAGCAGGAAGAAGGCCGCCAGGCAGGACAACTCCCCCAGGAACATGCCCACTGCCTGTAGGGACAGAACCCTACAAGTTCAGAGATGGAAGGAGAATCACCTTTGACAAAATTTTAACACAGCCCGTCTTCACACGAAAGCTTACCTATGACTTGACACCTAAACCAGACAAAAGCAGAGCTGCTGTGTGTGGAAGGCCAGAGACTACCTCCTAGGCCTAAGCCCTAACCCCTAGAAACATCTCAACGGAAACCTTAAGGCTGCACAGGGCCTGGTCTGAAAACCACCGATCTAGGCCAACCTCTGGTCATGTTCCAGATGGAGAAACGGAGGCCCAGAGAAGCTCAAGAACTTACTTAGGGTCACAGAGCAAATTGCTGGGAGAGCAGGGGCTTAAATATGAGCCTCTGCTTCCCAGTCTGGCCATACGGTGCCTTCCATTTATGTTGCCTGCCCTACCCCAGTGGAGTCTGGGCTTCCCATGGATGGCGAGCCGGTTTTGCTACTGGGGTTGATGTGTTCCAAATGGGTCCTGACGTGGACGTGTGAGGGCTGGGCTTCCAGTGTCCAGGGCATGACTGCTCCCCGGGAATCATGCAGCCCTCCCAGAGAGGGCTGTGCCCTCTGCCCCATTCCGTGGGCACTCACATCCTGGCCTCTGTTCCGGGGAGGGAGGGAGAGAGTGATGGCTCTTCTGGGAGTAGAGGCAGGCTCCACCCCAGGTCAGGAAGCAGCAGGGCCTCACAGGGGACACCTGACCTGAGCCCCGGGCGACAGGAGGTGGGGATGGATTGGGCAGATACCTGGAGAAAGGGATGCTGGAAGCTGTGCTCCTTGATCCCTCCACAGCCTGGGGCCACGAAGTTGTCTGCCCACCTGCAGCGGAGAGACAGAGAAGGTCAAACCCTTGGCAGTGCGCCGGCTCTGCAACTCTGGCCCCGGTATCTGTGGACAAGCTCGCTCCTCTCAACGCCGAGGCCAGACTTCGGGGACCTGGCTCGGCGTGAGACTCCCTCTCCAAGAGGCCAGCTCCCGCAGCAGGAAGTCTTCATCTGGGATTGTGGACAGCAAAGGGGGGGGCGGGGCAGAAACCTTTAGCTGAAATGTAGCACTTCCTCACATTGTGAATGTAGCCCAGCAGTACCTGTGACTTTGTCACACACACAAGTCACGGCTACTCTTCTCGGTGGCACATCAGAGTCCTTGCAGGAACCGGGAAGTGGCATTTACAATCATTGCTACTACAAAATCACAGTAATTAGACCCACTGCTTATAATATTCTGTGTCAAGAACTGTATACACACGATATTACTATAGCATAAATTGGCTTTTTCAATGTTTTGATAACTTTATTTCAACATAAGTGACTTTTTCTGTAGTCCAAACCTTTAATTGCATTTTTTTTAAAAAAGATTTTACCCATTCATTTGAGAGAGAGAGGCAGAGAGAGCACAAGCAGGGGGGAGGCAGAGGAAGAGGGAGAAGCAGACTCCCCACTGAGCTGGGAGCCCGATGCGGGGCTCCATCCCAGGACCCTGAGATCATGACCTGAGCCGAAGGCAGACGCTTAACCATCTGAGCCACCCAGGCGCCCCTAAATGCACATTTAACCATCTGAGCCACCCAGGCGCCCCTAAATGCACATTTAAAAACAATATTCTAGGCTTTACCAGACTGTCAAATGGACCGATGGCACAAAAAATATCAGGAGCCTGTGGTCTGCAAGGGCATTGGGCCCTTGAGAAATGACTGCTTGACACACCTGGTCACCTTCCTATAACCTGCAGCGTTTGGAGGGTCTTTCTAGCACTAACTGGGAAGCAGGTGGCAAGTACATGGCACTAGTGGAGCGGCTTCCCGGCCAGCACCCTGCCAGATGGCATCACTGAGTCTGGCACGTTTCCCTAGCAACCCCAGACGCAAGCCCAGAATCCTCTGCGGCAGAGCGCCGTGGGCAGCTACCACCAGTCATTCTGCACTGTCTGCCGCCCTTGCACTAAAGCTCCTGTCCCCAATTTCACTCTTGCTGGGCTTCGTTGGGTCCCTGGGGTCTCATCTAATCTCTTTCATTTAAAAGTCCTTTAGGGGCGCCTGGGTGACTCAGTCAGTTAAGCGTCTGCCTTCGGCTCAGGTCATGATCCCCGGGTCCTGGGATCAGGCCTTGTGCGCTTCTCCCTCTCCCCCTGCTTGTGCTCTCTCTCTCTCTGACAAATAAGTAAATAAAACCTTTAAAAAAAAAAAAAAGTCCTTTAGATATTCGGAGACTTTCTTACCTTCTTTCGAATCTTCTCATCTTGTGGCTAAACAACCCCAGCTGTTCCTAACCTTTCACTCCCGTGGCTGCTGACTTCTGGAAGCACTCAGGTGGGCCCAGGCCCCGAGGTAAGTGCATGGGATCTGGCCAGGACTGAGGACCGAGCCTGGCAAGACAGCAGCCCCTCCTTCATGTTGCACATCCTGTCATTTGCTGCCACGGCTCTAATGGAGTCTGTCACATCACGCAGCTGACTCGAGTCAATGCGGACCCACGGCAGTGTCCTGTGGGCCCTGGACCCTTTCCTTTTGCAGCACCCCACGCCTAGGCGGTGGCTGTCTCTAAACTACAAAACTACAAGACTCAGGACTTCTTTTTCTTAAATGTCTTTCCAAACAATGTCTGTCAAGAGCAGCCACATGGTAGTCCCCAGCCCTTCTCCGCTGGCTCTGCTGGCTCATTTCAGCAACCAGCCTGGGGTTTCAAAAGGCAGGGGGAAGGCTTTTGTTTCTGTGCGCCCCACAGGGCTGCAAGCCTGGGACACTGGTTAGGGCTGGGTCATCGCTGGCTTCCCTGTGCCCTGAGTTTGGGGAGGGGACAGGGGACGCCTGGAAGCTGGCAGCAGGAAGGGCAGGCTGAATGGTGGTAGAATTCCCCATCAGCCCTGAGGGCGAGACCACATCTATTCACTGATCTGAACACACTCCAGGGCCAGTGAACAAAACAGGGCTAGGGCAAACTTAGCTCACAGTGAGCGAGCTCTCAGCGGGAGACCCCGCCCACCCCAGAGATGCCAGGAGGGGCAGTTAGGAGGGCTTGTGGTTCTTGGGAATGGTGAGGGTCAAAGGAGAGCTGAAGGGTGGCAAGAAGGTCTCACAGGACCCGTTGGAAACGTGGAGAGAAATCTGGGTCAGGGGACTAGGCTGTAACCAGTCCCAGTACCAATGGGGCGAAGAAAGTCACAACTAAAGAAACCACCCGCTCTGTGGGGTCTCATTTCTGCCCCATCTGCTGCAAGTTCTGGCTCTGGGATC
Organism: Zalophus californianus; assembly: GCF_009762305.2. NCBI lineage: Eukaryota > Metazoa > Chordata > Mammalia > Carnivora > Otariidae > Zalophus > Zalophus californianus. The sequence continues at coordinate 21,952,450 of NC_045602.1, read as the reverse complement.
CCCAGGCCGGACAGGACATGGGTTGCAGGTGGGGGCCACAGACAACGGTGTGGCCCCCCCCAAGGCAGGTCTGCTCTCCAACTCAGGCTTTCTCTTGCAGAAAGAGCACTCTGGGAGGGCCTGGGTGAGGCAACTGAGTATAACAGAAGAGAAGCAAGGAAGCGTAAAGAGGTCCTGCTTTACCAAAGTGCAGAGCCAACTGCCCCAAAGCAAGTTGGAGATGGAAATTCCTGTAGCTGGAGCCAGGGCTCCTCCAGGAGGAACAAGGGAGGTTTTGCCAAGCCCATGAAGGTCAACTACAAGCTTAAGGCGAGGGCATGTGTGGAAGCCCCTTCTTGAGGGACAGAGGGCTCATCTGGTGCCGAGAAAGGCTAGATCCCAGGGGTCTCCACTTCCAGTTCCATGAATTTCTCCCATCACCCTTTTTTTTTTTTTTAAGATTTTATTTATTTATTTGTCAGAGAGAGAGCACAAGCAGGGAGAGAGGCAGGCAGAGGGAGAAGCAGGCTCCCTGCTGAGCAAGGAGCCCGATGTGGGACTCGATCGCAGGACCCTGGGATCATGACCCGAGCCGGAGGCAGGTCATTAACCGACTGAGCCACCCAGGTGCCCCTCTCCCATCACCTTCTTATTCCAGATTTTTCCCACTCCCCTGGCTGAAGTGGAGAGGCCGGCTCTGCCATGGTCACGTGGGCAGAAGGGGAGGCCTGTGGGGACCCCTGAGAGTCAGGCTGATGCTACATGAGGAGATGCCTTCTGCTGGCAGAGACCGGCTTCTTTTATAATTTTTTCTTTAAATTAAAAAAAAAAATTTTAAAGTAATCTCTGCACCCAACATGGGGCTCGAACTCACAATCCTGAGATCAAGAGTCACACACTCTACCGACTGAGCCAGGAGACCGGCTTCTTTTAGGAGGGGCCTCGGCAGGCCGGGGGTGGGGTCCCCTGGCTGGGGGTGAGTCACTCCGGCCTGGCCAAACTCAGAGCTCAGCATTCTGAGAGGTGTGCGTGGCCACGCGAGGGCAGTGGGGCCGACAGACTGAGGAAGTGACTGATGTGGCTCGCTCAGACTGACAGTTGGGTGTCCAGTTCCCCACAGAATCTCTGCCACTTCCTTTGGTGCCCCCAGCTTGTTAAGCCCAGTGAGTCAGCGTCTTTCTCCTGCCTGGGATCTCCAGCAAGGCTGCAGGGCTGCTCCGCTCTTTGGTGTCACAGCAGTTGGTGATAAACGATCACGCGACCTCTCATCTAAGTATTACCCAATCTTCCTCAGTAGAGCCTACCCTGCGTCTGGGAAGAAGGGAGGGAAGTCAAGCCCATTTTACAGATGAACCTGAGGCTTGGAGAGGCCCAGTGACTCGTCTAATCCCATAAACTCCCATGCCTTGCACTCTTTCCACTCTACACGCTGCCCTCCTGGTTTAAGGCTTTCTGTGGCTGGTGCAGGAACCCCTTTGAGGCAATTATCCCAGGCCAGCTCCTGGAATTTAAGGGTGGGGTCAGCCACCAAGGCAGAAGTTAGAGCTGGCACAGGAAGGACAGGGGGTCCTTCCCTATTAGAGACCCAGGGGTCCCAGGCTTCCTGCCACTTTTGTGGCAGGGTCCCCACCCCAGGGGCCTGTTGGAGGGGAAGTCACCCCCTCGCCCCTCTCTGGCTGGGTGGCCTTCACAGCCTGCGACATTTAGGAGGGCACCTGAGCCTTACTTAGTAAGCCTCTGCTTGACCCTGGCTCTGGACATGCAGAAGCCCAGCTGGATTCAGGAGCACGGGGCTCCAAAATGGACAGGACCTCACGGACAGACACTAGTTCAGGCACAACCCTAAGCAGTGCTGAGGGAGTGGGGACTGTCTGCTGTGCAGGAGACGCATGAGCAGAAGGTCCCGGTGAGCGGGGGAGAAAGCAGCCACAGAAAGGAGAAGCGACCGCTGGACTGGAAGGGCCCTTTGCCGAGGCCCAGGGACAGGGCTAAAGGGCCAGGCCGATGGGTGGCTTTCTGCTGTGGGTATGTGACCCCTGCCCCCATCTCAGCAAGGGCAGGCCTGTCTCCTGCAGCCTACCCACCAGACCTGCTGAGCAGGCAGAGTGGCCTCCTCCAGGGGACAGCCGCCCTGTGGTGCTCCCCCTTCCCCGGACATTTTACAGGTCAAGGAACTGAAAGAGGCTACTGGAGACACTAAATGAGAACCGTGAGTGGCCCCCTGGCTCCAGGGGGAAACGAACCAGGGTGACGGCAGGATCCCCTGGGCTGGGACAGAGCTTTGCTGCCCAGTCCCAGAGGGAGGGCACTCTGGCGGCAGGGAGGGGAGCTGTCGCTTGTGGGACTACAACTTCCATGGGCCAGGCTTGGCTGCTCTCCCTGGGGAGATGCCAGAGGCGATCCCCAAGGCAGTGGGACTTTGGGACACTGCCACTGTAAAAGGACTGGACTAAAATGCTGAGACCTAGCTTCTGGTCCCCACTCTGACACCAGCCAGCTAGTCACAAAAAGAAACTTCTCGTGGGACCTAGACTATATGGGGGTTAGGATGGGTGGTTACTACGTTTCTAACAGCTTTAAATGCCCTGAAAAATGACTTGAGAAGTCCCTAGCCTCATCCCATAGTGATCGTTAAGAGCCTGGATTCTCAAGCCAGATTACTCTGGCTCAATATAAACTCTGCCACTGACCAGCTGAGTTGAACTCGGGCAAGCGATTCCATCTCTCCATAGCTCAGTCTCCTGATCCCGGGACAGGGAGTTTATCCCCCTCCTAGGCCGGTTACGAGAGTGCATTAAACGACACATGAAAGGCAGCCACAGCAGGGCCAGGCCCTGGTTATAGCGGCTGCTTAGCACTCGCTGTGGTCACCTTCTAGTCTGTCTGTCCTGCCAGAAACTGCAGGTCAGAGTGTGATTGCAAATCGATAATTCCCATCAGGATGTACACAGCCGCTCTCTCACATTTTCTCTCTGAGGGCGTCCTTCTCAAAGTCTGGCCTCAGAACACTGTTTAGGGTCCAATTCTGGGGCCCATTTGAGGTAGGGAGGTTCCTGAGAGGCCCCACATCAGGCTACCTGGCAGGGGACGGGGCCAAAGGCTGGGTCCCCACGTGGGAGTCTCTTTCCTGCCCCTCAGGCAGCCTCCAAGGGCAAGGCCTCCTGAGGCCAAGGATCCCAGGGCCTCCTACCTGGCCAGGAAGGAGCTGAGTCAGTTTACCCCAGTAATAACTGGCCATCTCGACTCTCCGTGGGGCAGAAGCCCTGGCAGACCTATAGCCACTCCCTAAACATTTGACCGAGGCCTTGGAAGGTATGACAGATGGACAGACAGACGACTTGTTCTGCTACATTCAGATCCTGAGATGGGAGCTCTCGTGTTGAGTCTCCTTTACAGTTAAGGAGGCCACAGGGCTCAGGAGACCAGCTCAAAACATAGACACAAACAAACCAGAGATGGGGGTGGGGGGGGTGGGGTCCACCCAGAGCTGCATTTCCTTTGGAGAAGGGAGGACACTGGTTGTCAAATGTATATGCTCTGTCCCCTTCACCTCTGATTCTAAGCTTCTCAAACCTTCTGAATTTGAGTCCAGACAGTGCTTCACACCCTGTCGGTACCTTATACAAGGCTGATGAATTGAACTGGATACCTCCCTCCCAGGCCTCTCCTCTGGAGCATTTGAACAAACACTTCAACAATGAATAAGAGATGACTAGCCCCCTACTGCCCAGAGGGCCTCGAGCACAGCCCAGCAGGTGACTGGTGTGACTCTGCATTGCTGTGGAGCCTGGCAGGGCCCAGCTGGAAGTGAGGTCTGGCTGGGACAGGGCCACTGTCTACTCTTCTCCAAATGCCTTTTGGAATCGGTTCAGAAAAAGGCCAGGATCCGGGTACTGGGGGTTCTGAAATGGTAAACTGAGGGGGCAGGAGGGCCCTGCCTTGAGGTGGGGGCAGAGCAAGCGACAAAGCGCTGCCAAGAGAAGGGGCTACCTTCTGGGTCTCCTGTACATTACAGAGGAGGCTATGCTCAAACCCTTGGCCTCGTGACAGCCCCGGGTCCTCAATCCCTAACCTCCTGGGGTCTGTCTTCCTGGTCCCACAAGCACCTCACCCTCATGCATCACAGCTGAACTGTGCACCTGCCCTCCCTGTCTGGGTTCATGACATTTCTGTTCTCCCAGGCAGAAACCCTGGAGGGGTCACTGTCTCACTGTCTCTCTCTCTCTCTCTCGATCCTGTGGGTCAGGCCTTATGGCTTCATTTTTTTTTTTTTTTTAAAGATTTTATTTATTTATTTGAGAGAGAGAGAGAATGAGAGAGAGCACGAGAAGGAAGAGGGTCAGAGGGAGAAGCAGACTCCCCGCTGAGCGGGGAGCCCGATGCGGGACTCGATCCCGGGACTCCAGGATCATGACCTGAGCCGAAGGCAGTCGCTTAACCAACTGAGCCACCCAGGCGCCCCTTATGACTTCATTCTGCACCTGGTCTCTCCCACCTGTCCCCTCCTTGCCTGCCTCACTGCCCCCTCTTCCCTCCCTCATCTGCTCTGCAGCAGCCTCCCAGTGGTTTCCCCTGCACGAAACTACTCTTCATCTTGACCACCCGGTTCATCATATCACCTTTAACACGTCACTCCCTGCTCAAAAGCCCTTCTTTGATTGTGGGATAAAATGCGGCCTGGGCATTTGGTGCTAGTTACGAGACACTTCGATGTGGCCTTGCAGTTCCCTGCAGCCACGTCTGGCCACATGTAGAAATCCCACCAAAATGTCAAGGGCCAGCTTTGACCTCTCCTCAATGAGAAGCCCATGGGGTACCCCCATCTCTGTCGCGGCAGCCTTCCACGCTCACTGCTCACCCGGCCCTCATGGCTTCTATTGTAGCCGGTGTGCACAAGTGCGGGAGTGCCCCTTCACCCCACCCCTGCCCAAAGCTCCTGAAGGGCCCGGCCTCCAGCCAGCGTTGGAAGGGGCCGGAGAGGAACTGGTCCGACCCTTCCGTTTAAAGATGAAGAAACTGAGGCATGGAGTCGGGAGGTGACTCGCCGGGATCAAGCACACAGCGATCAAAGCCGGGGGCTCGGATCCTCCAGCCGGCGACACGGCCTCGGCCCATATTTCCCCGGGCCTCGCGCCCCTTGGGGGCCCCAAAACCGCGTGAACCGACCGGAGAAACGAGGCGAGCCGGTGAAGCCGGGAAAGGAGAGCCGAGAAGGAGGAGGACGAGGAAGGTGCGCTGGGTCGCCGGCGCCCTTGCGGGCCGCGGCAGGTCCGGCTGAGCCCCCTCCCCTCCCGGCCGGGCCCGGACTCACTTGGCCGAGAGCGTGTTGATGGAGCCGGTGACGAGCATGAGCCCAGCCAGGAACAGCTGGTATTTGGTCCAGGCCATGGCGGCGGATGCGGTGAGCGGGAAACTGCAGGGACCCCCCGCGACCTACCCGCTCGCTCCCGACGGCAGCTCCCGACCCCGTCACCCGGGGGTCTCGGGAGCGAGCGCTTCCGGGCCGGGCGTCACGTGACTCGCGCCGGCCCCCGCCCCGCGCCGTGGCCCCGCCCCCCGGGCGGGCGCCGGGCCGGCCTGCGGTGTCTGTGCGGAGCAGATCCCCGGCGCTCTGGTCTCTGCAGGGTGACAGTGGCCAGTTACGGGCCCAGGTCTTCCCGTTTGTAAGAGTGACTGATGGGACGGTGCAACGAGAATGCATTGTGAATGTCAGAGCGTTCTGTAAACGGTTTAAAGAGATCGCGAGCGGAATGATGTCAGAGACAATCACAAAGTGGACACGTCCTCATGGGCATCTCTTCTGCACAGGGAACCCCCGGGAAGCCTGGAATGTGTCTCTGGATGAGTTGTTCACATCTTCCAGAAAAGTGGCTCAGGAATCTAGTTCCAGTTCCCCGGAAGACCATTTTATAGCTGAGGAAAGCGGTGAGCTCATAAATTGAGAGAAGCCAAGCTTATGATCTTGCTAGTGAGTGATGGAACGGGGGTGTGCATGTAGGTTCTTCAGTCTCCCTCAGATCCGTACCTTGGGCACAGCCCCTTCACCAGTGCTCCTTCGCCGATTCCCAGGATGCTGCTCTGAGGCATCTGTGGCAGAAAGACCTAATGGTCTTGTTTGCTGAGGATTCACGGCTTTTAAAATCCTAGTTCTCAGCTCGCCAGCTGTCCTCTGACTTCATCTCCAGGCCTCTAGTCTGCATCTCATGCCCCGTCACACCACATGCTGGAGTGCAAAGCCTTGGGGCAACTCCTTCCGACCTAGTGGACACATTTTCCCCATTACTGCAGGCCTTGTTACTACTTGAGGTGCAGATATAGGACCTGCCTGCCAACTCCTCGTTCTGGCCCTAAGACTGCTTTGAACTTGTGAAAATGACCAGTGTTGAATCAGAAGACCTCTGAAGGGACCGCACCAGACCCCTTTATTGCAGGAAGACCTGACAGGGAAGGTGCACGAGTGGGGTCCTGGACAAAAGGTTGGGGGTAACGAGGGGAAGGGCGTTCTCGGAGGAGGGAATGCCCGTGGGATGACACAGAGGCACGAGTGAACATAGAGTGTGTCTGGGACCCACAGACCTTCTGGGAACTTTTCCGCTTCCTTCATGGGAGCCTGCTCTCTTCAGGCAGTGAGAGAGATGCAGATACAGAGGAAGTTTCTTCTGAGCTTCTTGTCCTCAACAACACAACTAGTTTCATGTGATTTAAAAAGAATCCATGCAGTTATAAAAAAATATTAACCGAGACCCTGGGCCTGTAGAGACACATGAAGGCAGACAGGACAGACCACACCAGCTGGATGGCCCCGTCCCTATTGCAGACAGTTCCTACAGGCCACAGTGACACACCTAGTGGGGGCTCTGGGCCATTTTCCCCACAAGCCAAAGGTTCTGTCCCAAAGTAAACATTCCTATTGACCAGTGGTGTTCCCAGCCCGACATGATGTCACTAGCAGCACAGTCTTTGTGTCCACAGCCACATCATACAATGACTTTTAATTTATCACAGTGTTCTGACGTTCATCAAGTTGCTGTCCCTGGAGCCCAGGAGACAGGGGGATTTATTGGCAAATATACATGGAACTCCCTAAGTGCCAGGAATGAGGTCCCAAAGACAAGCAAGATAAGATCCCTGCCCTCAAGGAGTTTAGGATTTTATGGAGGAGAGGGGTGAGCACACCAGTCCACTGTGCAGCCGTGTGGGCAAGAGGCAGAGGGAATTGGGAAAGGGGCAGATTTCTCAGGAGGGGCAGGAGCAAGGGCATGACAGTGACAATCAGTGCTGTCCTGGCTCTGTGCCCCTGTCTGTGTCCACCTGTACTTGACCTCAGTTCTCACAGCAGTCCCATGAAGCTGGAATTCCAGGGAGATTTGGGCAGGGACTTGAAGGAGAAGCCAGATTGCTCCAGGTGGAGAAGGGGGCATTCCAGGCAGAGACAACCATGTGGACGCCATGGGGGCAACCAGCCAGCCTTCGCACTGGGGGGTGAGCTAGAGTGAGGCTCCAGGTCTCTGGCAAACTGGCTAGGCTTCACAGGTGAAAACTAGGGTTAACATTACTGTCTACAGGTGGCAGTGAGCCTTGGGTTAAGAGGCATCAGAGCCTCAGGAGATGGAAATTCTGAGAGAAGTAGAGAGGAATCTGGGTGGGAATGTTTGCAAAATCCTCCGGATTCTTATTTGATGAAATTCAGGGATGGAGCTTAATGCGTATGTTGGATAGAGAGTGGACTCATAATTTTGGAAGCCCTGGTTTCCTGGATTAAGTAACATGGCACAAACCAAACCTCAAAACTTTCTGAGCCTGTACAAAGTCAAAGGTGGGCCAGTCTTCTCTGTGTGGTGTTCTTGGCCATCAGAGGAGAAGTTGTCCAGAATTGCTCAGATTTGATTGTCTTGATTAAAGACAGCAGCTTCTGTGAAGATTGGAGTTACATGAAAGGGAGGAAATTTAGCAAATTTTTAGCAAAGGGAAGAAATTTACTGAGTGTTAGGGGTGCCCCTTCCACAGAATCCTGTGTGTGGGTAGTAGGCCAGTGGAGGGACGTAGGACATTCTTCATGTTCCTCTAAAAGTGTGGAATCTTCAGGAGTGGAATGACATCTGTGCAAGTTGTCCTACACTAGGGCAGAGAGAGAGGGCAGCTTCTGGCTGGCTCTGCCCCTTAGAGCAAAGTCACCGTGGCTTAGTCGCTTCATCACTCAGAGCCCTACTTTCCTATCTGTAAAATGGGAACAATAACATTCAGCGCTTGTGTGCAAAGGGAAGGAGACCGATGTGGAAGTGCGGTGGGAGGCCCCGTGGGGAGAATCGGTATCGCTGCTCTGAGGTCAGGGCTGGCCCGGCGGAGAGGTACACAGAAGGACCCAAGGCTGTGCCTTAAAAAGCATGTCTCATGATTTGCATAAGTGCATGATCCAGTTTTCTGGCTGGGGACATTTTGTACAAATTTGCATGCTACCTTCAAAGAGCCTCTCATTTCCAGAGTCAGATATAAAATGCGTCACTGCAAACTCCTGCATTTGTATTCAAAGCTTACTGCCTGCCTATGTCTTGTCTGAAAGATTGAACGTTTCCCCAATCAATTTAATCACATTTTGGATTAGGAGATTCACTCTACTCAGGAAGGGACAGAGATAGGTGGACGGACAGTCCAGGTCAGACCTGTTTTGTTCTGAACAAGCTTTTCTTGTATGTCCTTGGGCCATTTCCCTCCTGTGTCCTGTTCCCCTGCTAGAATGTGACCTCCTCATGGACAGGTGACAAAGATGTTTTGCTTGACCAAACTTTAGGTGAGCTCCTGAATCTTCTTCCACTCTTGTATGGGCACTTCCATATAAAATCCGGGTTTGGCAACAGCCCTGCTAAGTTGGTTTAACCAGAACCCCCTACCCTCCATATCTGATCTCTTTCCATAACTTACTGGGTTCTTCATCCTCCACTATCTCCCAGGTGATGTTTGATCACCTGGGCCTGTCTTCAGCAAGAATCCTGTTAGGTCGGTTTAGCCAGAATCCCCGTTATCCGTCTTAGTCATTTTCCATACACCAACCCCCAACCCCACTTCTTGGTTATAAATTCCCACTTGCCCAGGCTGTATTTGGAATAGAGCCCTATTCCACACCAAGGTCTCTTTTCCTCTATTGCAATCGTCCTGAATAAAATCTATTTGTATTGCGTTAACCACTATCTGGCTCTGATTTTTCTGTGACACGGGGCTAGGTATCCAGTTGCTATCTCTCCCAGCAGGGTAGCTGCTACAGGGCAGCCACAGCCTGAGTCTGTGGCTGGCAGGAAGAAGAGGCTTGGGAGGAAGAAGGTAGGATCAGGTCCCTGCTGTCTCCTGGGAGAGAATCTGAGACAGTGGAACCATCCCCGACCAGACCTATCCTGGGAGGGGAATGTGAATGATCTACCCTGGCAGAGAGGTGGTAGATGGTGGAGTTCACCAGTTTTTTCCGACAGACTGTGGTGGTTTCTATGGTGACTGGAGATGATTAGATTAGGAGTCACCTGCGCCTTCCAGCTTCAGACTCTCATAAGGTCATTCTCAAACCTTCTCTCTGCTTTTCTTCCTTAGCATCTTTTTGGGAGCCCCTCCCACCTTCCTCTGGAGCATATCACCAGATCCTGGGAACTGGTGTTTGCCTTGGTCCTCTGGGAGCACGATCAAGTCAGATCCAGATAAAGCACGGACTTCCAGTTAAATTTGATTTCAGATGAGCAACGAGTCATTTTTTTAGGATAAGCATATCTCCAATATTGTTTGGGGGGTACACTTATACTAAAAGATGATTCATTATTTATTTGAAATTCAAATTTAACTGGGCATCCTGTATTTCATTTGCTCAGACTGGCAACTCTGCTGGTCTGGCACCCAGCTCAGCTCCCTTGCTCAAAGAGAATAAACCATGATGATGGCTGAATTGAGTTGGTGTGTCATGAGGCAAAAATCTTCTTTTGAATATGCTGTTGAGTAAGCCCAGGATATTTTCTTTCCCTGACTCTGTTAAGTCTCTAACTTTATACCGGCCTCTGGGATGTGGGCCTCACACAGGAGAACCCCCAAGCTCTCGTATTTAACATCCTTGGGAGGAGGAGTGAGGGAATCTGTAGGGGATTTTAAGGCACAGACCAGGTTGAGACCCCTCCCTCCTTTGCATCTGGTTTCGCAGATCCCAGAGGGTTAGGGTTGAATACCTTGTCTAGCCCCACCCCATCGCTTTTCAGATTAGGAATTCCAGGGCCAGAATGGAGGTGACTTGCCCAGGTCAGTAGTGAGTGACTTGTGAGCTATATTTATTGATTATGTATTTATTTATTTGGATTCAGTTTTTATTAATTTGGTTTAAACCAGATAATAATAAAAAAAATTTACTGGCCCTCTAGATGCTTAATTACATTTAAAACAATACAACCTGTGGACCAACTAACTGAAAAAAGATATTTTTGGAAATATTTGGGAGAAACAACATGGTCTGAACAGTAACGATTTACTTCTAGTTTTATTAGTTGTATTAGTTTCTCATTGCTGCTGTAACAAATTACCATAAACATAGTGGCTTACAACAACACACATTTATTATCTTACTGTTTTGAAAGTTAGAAGTCTGAAATTTAGTCAGTGGACCAAAATCAAGAGCTGTGTTCCTTCTGGAGGCTCTAGCGGAGAATCTGTTTCCTTGCCTTTTCTAGCTCCTAGAGGCTGCTTGCTTTCCTTAGCTCCTGGCCCCACACCCCTCTGTCCAATTTCTGGAAGCACGTCTCCTTCGCTGACTCCGATCCTCTTGCCTGAATAATCCAGGATACCCCCTCCCTGCCACCATCTTTTCAAAAGCCTTAATTTAATTTTAAAAACTTTTATTTATTTAAAGTAAGCTCTAGGCCCAGTGTGGGGCTTAAATTCATGATCCAGAGATCAAGAGTCACATGCTCCACCAACTGAGCCAGGCAGGTGCCCCTCAAAAGCCTTAATTTAATCACATCCACAAAATCCCTCTTGTCATGTGAGGTAATGTTCACAGGTTTGGGGAACTAGGACACGAACATCTTTAGGGGCCCATTATTCTTGCCATCACATTTGTGATAGGGGTGTCTTGATTACATTTCTTTTTTTTTTTTTTTAAAGGTTTTATTTATTTATTTATTTAGAGAGTGAGCGAGCACGTGTGACTGGGGGGGTTGGTGGGGGGGTGGAGAGAAGCAGAGGGAGAGGGAAAGAGAGAACCTCAAGCCAACTCCACATTGAGTTGAGTGAGGAGCCCACCAGGGGCGCTCGATCTTACAACCCTGAGATCACGACCTGAGCCAAAATCAAGAGTCCGATGCTTAACTGACTGAACGACCTGAGTGCCCCTTGATTACATTTCTTAAAAAAGTTCTTAGTTATTAGAGACTGGGGTAATTACAGCTGAAATGATTTGCTTTAAAATGCTCTTGTTCTGGACAGAGTGTTTATTGCCACCCACCCCCCCACCTCCATTCATTTGCTGAAGCCTTTCTGAGTATGATGCAAAACCTTGCATGGAGGAAAAAAAACATAAATAAAATCAAAGATATATGACTGTGAAAAAATATTTGTGACTCGTGTCACAAAGGCTAATTTCCTTGGCATTTACAGAGGTCTTAAAAATCAGTGTGATACTACTGGGTATTTACCCCAAAGATACAAACGTAGGGATCCGAAGGGGTACGTGCACCCCAATGTTTATAGCAGCAATGTCCACAATAGCCAAACTGTGGAAAGAGCCAAGATGTCCATCGACAGATGAATGGATAAAGAAGATGTGGTACATATACACAATGGAATATTATGCAGCCATCAAAAGGAATGAGATCTTGCCATTTGCAACGATGTGGATGGAACTGGAGGGTGTTATGCTGAGCGAAATAAGTCAATCAGAGAAAGACATGTATCATATGACCTCACTGATATGAGGAATTCTTAATCTCAGGAAACAAACTGAGTGTTGCTGCATGGTGGGGGGTGGGAGGGATGGGGTGCCTGGGTGATAGACATTGGGTAGGGTATGTATGTGCTATGGTGAGCGCTGTGAATTGTGCAAGACTGTTGAATCACAGATCTGTACTTCTGAAACAAGTAATGCAAGATATGTTAGGAAAAAAGAAAAAGAAGAAGATAGCAGGAGGGGAAGAATGAAGGGGAGTAAGTCGGAGGGGGAGACGATCCATGAGAGACGATGGACTCTGAAAAACAAACTGAGGGTTCTAGAGGGGAGGGGGTGGGGGGATGGGTTAGCCTGGTGATGGGTATTAAGGAGGGCACGTTCTGCGTGGAGCACTGGGTGTTATGCACAAACAACGACTCATGGAACACTATATCAAGAACTAATGATGTAATGTATGGTGATTAACATAACAATAAAAAAATTTTAAAAAATCAATGTGATAGACATTTCTCCAGAGAGGGTATATAGATGGCTACTAAACACAGGAAAATGTTCACAGCCATGCTTAGCCACTAAGGAAATGCAGATCAAACCCACAATGCGATACCACTGCACACTTACTAGAATGGCTGTAAAAAAGCAGGGCCAGGAGGGAAGACAACAAGTATTGGAGAGGATACAGAGTAACTGGAACCTTCAAACACTGCTGGTGGAAATGTAAAATGGTGCAGCTATTTTGGAAAACAGTTTGGCTGTTCCTCAAAAGATTAAAACAGAGAGTTACCATAAGACCAAGCAATCCACTCTGAGGTATTCGTCAAAGAGAAATTAAAACAGACATCCACCCAAAAACTGATACATGAATGTTTTATAGCAGCATTATTTATGATAGTCAAAAAGTGGGAACAACCCAGGGGTGCCTGGGTGGCTCAGTGAGTGGAGTGTCCGACTCTTGGTTTTGGCTTAGGTTGTGATCTCCCAGTTGTGGGACTGAGCTCTCTGTCAAATAAATAAAATCTTAAAAAAAAAAAAAAGTGGAAACAACCCAAATGTTCATCAAGTGAAGACTGAAGAATACAAAATGAGGGGCGCCTGGGTGGCTCAGTCGGTTAAGCGTCTGCCTTCGGCTCAGGTCATGATCTCAGGGTCCAGGGGTCGAGCCCCAAGTTGGGCTCCCTGCTCAGTGGGAGTCTGCTTCTTCCTCTCCCTTTGCTCCTACCTCCAGCTTGCCCCCCTTTCTGTCTCTTAAATAAATAGAGAAACTCTAAAAAAAAAAAAAAGAATACAAAATGATACAACCACGCAATGGAATATTATGCAACAATGAAGGGAATGATGTGTTGGTGCATGCTACCACACGGATGAGCCTTGAAAATAATATGCTGACTGAAAGAAGTCAGCCATATGCGCCTATTTATGTGAAACATCCAGAATAGGCAAAACTATGGAGAAAAGAGATTAGTGGTTGCTTCGGCCTGATGGGGGATGGGGAAGACCAGGGTTGGGGGGCAGTGAGTAATAACGGGTACACTGGGTTTCTTTTTGTGAGGGAGATGAGATGTTTTAAAATTCAGTGGCGGTGATGTTTGCACAGCTTGTGAAAATTTGATAGACATCACTTTATGTGGGTGAACTTTGTGGGATGTGAATTGTTTCCTAACAACGGTGTTAACAAAAATTCAATAAAAACAAGACCAGACACACAAAAGGAAAATGGACAGTAAACGTAAGCAGACAATCCATAGAAAGGGAAGTGCCTCTTAGACCCATGAGAGAATGTTCAAATTCACTCATAACAAGAGAAATACAAATTAAAAGTACAATGAATACCATTTTTACCTATTCAATTGTGGACTTTTATTACTTATTTACTTAAAAGATTTTGTTTTTAAGTAATCTCTACACCTGATGTAAAGCTCCGACTCACAACCCTGAAATCAAGTCACATGTTGTAATGGCTGAGCCAGCCAAGGACTTGGGAAATTTTATTTCATTTATTTATTATTAATTAATTAATTTTTAGAGAGAGAGAGCATGAGCAGAGGGAGGGGCAAAGGGAGAGGGAGAGAATCTTTTTTTTTTTTTTTTTAAGATTTTATCTATTTACTTGACAGAGAGAGAGCACAAGCCGGGGGAGCGTCAGGCAGAGGGAGAGGGTGAGGGAGAAGCAGGCTCCCTGCTGAGCAAGGAACCCATTGCGGGACTCAATCCCAGGACCCTGGGATCATGATCTGAGCTGAAGGCAGACGCTTAACCAACTGAACCACCCAGGTGCCCAAGGAGGGTGAGAATCTTAAGCAGGCTCCAGGCTCAGGGCAGAGCCGGACGTGAGGCTCGATCTCACAACCCTGAGATCATGACCTGAGCCGGAATCAAGAGTGGGATGCTTAACTGACTGAGCCACCCAGGCGCCCCTTGATTGGGAAATTTTAAGCAAAGCATGACACTGTGATGTTGGCCAGACTGTAGGGAAACACTTCCACACCGATGGTGGAAATAAAGGCAGAGAGCCTCTGAGGAAGGCAATTTTGTGATGTCTATCAAATTTTCACAGGCACACCTTTTTCCCCTCCAGGAGGCTGCCATGGGCCTCTGGACCGTCTGCCTTTAGACTTGTTTTATGTGAGAGGCCTTCAGTATTTAAACTCTTGTTAGGTTGGGTTTTCTGGTGTGTGAGACACAAAACACATAACCAATACTCCCAGCCATGCTACTTCAAGGAATTTATTCTAAAGGTTGTCCAATATGTGTGTTATAGCAGTGGAGTGGAACCACCTAAATGTCCACCAAAAAGAAAGTAGTTAAATTCATGGTGATCCCTTCATACACCCCTCACAGGGAACGCAGTGAAGTTTTCCACAGGATTGAGGATGCTCTCTATGTGCCAATGTTCAATGAACTCCGAGATGCTTTAAGTGCCCTGGGTAGGAAATGCTACCATTTGGGTAAAAAATCTAAAAAAAAAAAAAAAAAAAAACCACACCCTTGTAAAGATACAGACAATTTCCAGACAGATGTGTAGAAATCGATAACATTGGATGCCTCTGTGGCTGGGAAGTGTGTGGTGGGGGGCTGGGGTGAAAGACTCACTCTTCACCACATACCCTTTTGGTACCTTCTGGATTTTATGCTATGTACCTTTATGTATTCAAAAGCGATAAACAGAATATAAGGATGCAGTGCCAAGAAGATGGTACCCTGAGAATGCGACCCTTCCTTCACACTCAAAGACTACTAGGATTTCGAGCTGCTTCCAGACACTCAGCTTCCCCAGAACACCGGGGAAGTTGGGAAGCACAGTCCTGCTACCCAAGAGCTGGGTTATGGTCCTGGAGAGACTGGATTCTAACTTGCTGTGTGCCTCTAGGCTGGTCACTTCCCCTCTCTGAACCTCAGCCGGACCACCTGTCAACCTAAGGGCCTCCCAGAGCCCACCCAAGCTCTGCTCTAGCAGGTGGGCCAATTCGAGGTTCACCGCACAGCCACTAGGTGGCGTGCTGCCCCTGCTGCTGAGAGATGCCGCGGCTGAGGCCCACTCAGCTTTTAAGAACCCTCCAGTCACCTGAGGGAATTTTCATGTCAAAAAGCATCCCCCATCTTGAGAATTGAAGGGTGAGTGATTCAGAGAGATGCAGAATGATAAAACAGAGGGGCCGTGGGCTCAGGTGGAAGGTACAGTCAAGTGGTCCTCAACCAGGATGGTGGGGTGTGGGAGGTTGGCTTAAGAGGGTGGCGGGACCCCAGGCCCGGCTCCAGGCTTCAGACTGTCAGTTCAGGGACATCTTGGTGGGGGCTGGGAGGCTTGAAGGGCATGAGCTGTGGAATCAGGGGTGGGCAAGTCGGTTGACCCATCCAAGCCTCTGATTCCCATCTGTAAGATGAGTATAATAATCATGGTTACCCTATACGGTTCATCTGGCAAATCAAATGCTAGGTGTAGTTCTTACTAATCACTGCCCTTGACACATCAGAGGGGGGCAGTGAACGTAGCTGTCATGTGGATAAAGCTGCTTCTCCAGGGGACACTTTCTCCTAGGGATTGGCGTCCATATCACAGAGCCCAGATGAGAGGCTTGAGGGCTTCTCAGAGGAAGGAGTACCCAGGTTTGAGGCAGCAGTCTTCCAGAACGATTTTGCAGAAGGAACTAATCATTGCTGGGCTCAGCAGGCATTCCCTAGGCATCCAATGTAGATGTTTCCCAGATTTTACTTTTTATGGGGACATGGGAGGAAAGGACTGCCTATCTCTGCTTAAAAGCAGTTCTGTTTAAATGTTATAAAATGTAAACGCTATGGAATAAGAAGGGAGGATGGCCCTTTTAAGAGGTTTTTGGCCAAAGCCAGCATTTGAAACCGCTGGAAATCAGTAGGGCCGTTCATGTGTAATTTTTAGCGACTCTGGGGAAAATGACCTTTTCTCCGCCACAGAGATAGGCTTTAGCAGGAAGGGGGCAGGCGGGAAGGTGTGTCAGGGGATGACTTCTCCTGACTGAAAAGTCACCATGTGGGAGGGGCACCGGTACCTCCTGACTCCCTGTCCTGGCGGAGCGTCTCCCCACGCTGTGTGCCTGAGGAAGGGGCATCATTTTGGCCACACAAAAGAGACTCTTTGCTTACCCTATGAGGTTGTCCCTCCCAGAAGGGGCTCCTTTTCAATTCCATCAAAAGGGCATCCCTGCTTCCTTTAGCCCTCAGAGGATAGAGTGGAAACTGGTTTTCCTTCTCCAACAGAGAGAGACCCACGGAGCAGAGCGGCAGATCCCGGCCTTTTTTCTCTTTCTTCAAGAGTGCTAACACAATGTTCCTGTTAGAATGTAGATTCCCAGGTCGATTACCAGGAGATTCTCAAGGGGTGGGTCTGGTGAGTTGGTCCTGGCAGGTCTGGGGCTGCCTCAGCACAGTCTGATGAGAAGAATCTTGTGTGAGGGGCCCTGGGGCAGGGGCTGGGGGACGGCACGGAATGATCCCAGAAGCACAGGCTGGAGAGAGATAGCTGAAGGACCACAGAGGCCCAGTCTCAGGGATGCTGGCTGAGCGGATGAAGCAGGCCATTCCAGCCCAAAGCAAAGAGCAGCCCAGTAGCCCAGGCTGAGGGGAATGAAGTAGAGGGGGAAGAGCACTGTGTCTTCACTCCGGGCTCTGCTCCTTCCCACCTGTGTGACCTTGGGCAAGTCATTCAAACTCCCTGAGTCTTGGCCTCATCTGAAAAATGGGGAGAGTGACTCCTGCCTTGCATGGTGCTGACATCCGGTAGGTTCTCAGCAGTGGCACCTGTTCTCTTTGCTGTAATAGATCATTTTAACTGGGCCCACGGGTCCCTGGGGCAGGCTTCAGAGTGTCTGCCTGTGCTATGGGAACAGGGGATAGGGTGGGCTAAGCCCGTGCCCCTCAGAACTCTGCCCATACACACCCTTCCCTTGCCAAGACCTCCCTGGGCCAGCCTGGTCGGACTTCTCCCTGACGCCTAGTCTCTCAGTTCAGAGTGGCTGAAGGTGCAGACTCAATGACCACCTCCTTGGTTAGTGCCTCAGTTTCCTGATGAGTGAAATGAGGCAGGTTGGGATGTCTTTGGGGTTCCTTCCAACTCTGGCCAAATCTGTGCAATGATTAGTCCCACGCTATGCTAACGGGGGCAGAGAAAGGCGAGCCCCAGGCAGGAATTCACAGCCCTGCTGGGGACAGTCCTCAGTGCAGCCTCAGTGACATGGGGCATTGTCTGGAGGCAAGGGTCAGATTTTTGACCATGAACTGACAGCAAGGAAGGGGACAAGTGCTCTCCACAACTGGTAAAACCAGAGGCCTTTCGGCTAGAGCCTGGCTCTGCCCCTTCCCTTGTATGACTCTGGACACATTATTTCAGCTTTCTACGTGGAGTCTCCTGATTCATAAATGGAGGGGCAGAATCAGGCGGCCCCCTTGGGGGCTTGTTCCGAAACTGAGCTGTCTGTAATTTCCCTATGAAGGTCCATCCAGGCCTCACTGTTTCTGGGCTTGGAAGTGAAAGCTCCCACTTCCCAGGTGTTTTAGCTCTGGGATTTTGACAAGTCCCCTGGTCTAGGTGAAGTGTGGAGCCTTCATCGGCAGGGTGGGCACGATTTTAATTGCTTCGCACATTCAGGGAGCAGATGAAGGGGTTAACTGTAATGTGGAGGGCCAGGTTTGATGGATTACAGTGTCCATTTTAACACCTCAGAGCAGGATGGAGTGAAGGCAGCTGCTGTTCATTTTTTTTTTTAAGATTTATCTATTAATTTTAGAGAGAGAGAGAGCACAAGCGTGTGGGGGCGGGGAGGGGCAGAGGGAGAGAGAGAGAGAATCCTGAAGCAGGCTCCCTGATGAGTGCAGAGCCTGATTCAGGGCTCGATCCCAGGTCCTGAGATCATGAAATCCAGCCAAAATCAGGAGTAGGCTGCTCAACCAACTGAGCCACCTAGGCGCCCCTGATGTTCATTTTTGATGCTCTAAGTGGGAGTACTATGACAGCAGTATGGACGGTCCAGGCAGAGCACTGGACCCAGCACCTGGAGAACCTATTCAATTGCTCATCCCCGCTCCCAGCCCAAAGCTGGTCCTGAGGGAGGTGGTGTCCAGGGGGAGGGACTTGGCTCTCCTCAGTTTCCTCAGCTGCTGGTGGTGGAGGAGCCAGGTGGACGTGTGGCCCCCGCCCCTCCTGCCCTCAGCTTACTCCTGGAGGCTTCTGGTCTTCCCCCCTGTCCTCAAGGCAGGACTCTGGGGCTGCTGCTGTCTCCAGGGGCCTGATTTGTGGCCTGGAAGCTCCTGCGAAGCATGAGGCCAGGGAGAGCCAGGGAGAGTCCATCACAGGGTTTTAAAAATCTTCTCCCCTCTGGGCCATGCTGCAGGCCCTCCTTGGCTTCCCTGGCAGATGGGGGTGGGTGTGTGTGAGGGGGTGTTGGGGGGGGAGTAGCTTGTTCTTGGCCCTGGAAACAGCAGCTGGGCATCCCAGGCCCTCCCAGCTCTTGGAGAGGGGGACTGCTGTGTGCTCCCCGCCGTTCCCCTGTCTAGGTTGTATGGAGAGGGAGCCCCCCCCCCCACTTCCAGGGAGCAGGTGCATCCATCAGCCTGCACTTTGCTGCCAGGTTTATTTTCTGGAAACTCTAAATGACATGCATTGTTCCCCTGTTCTGAAACTTCCCCCGGTTCCCTGTTGCCTATGGGCTAGCCACCCCTCCTAGCTTGGTGGAAGCCTCCAAGGTCTTCCATTCTCCTCCTCCCTTTCTTCCTTCCCTCCCTTCCACACTTGCACACCACCTTCTGATGCCCGCGAGGCTTTAGAGAAGTAACCATGAAGGAGACTGATACAGAGCTACTCTCCTCAGCGCCACTCCCTTCCCTTTCCCAAGGCAGCCCTGGGCTCTTCCCCTTGTTCTGGGTCCTTCTGAGAGCATTCCCTGTCTGAGCCCAGATTAAGCTCCTATCTCTGAAGTGCCGTTGCCACTTGCTACATCCCAGCCTTCCTTCAAGGCTCGGGCAGGACCAGCTCTTCCCCTTAGCAACTTCCTCCCCAGCCTTGGAGCCCCCTCTGTTTCAGCTGGTGCTCAGCCTGCAACCCTTCACCCTGACCTTCAGCTCTTTCTGCAAAGCTTGGTTGGCCATGGGACCACACTTCTAGTGGGGGTGGGTGGGTGCGAATGGGCCTTGTCCAGGTTTGTCCCTGGGGCCCAGGTCCTAGCATTGGAGCAAAGCATGGGGGTCTGCATAGGGCCAAAGTTGGACTCATCTAGGAGTGCAGCCTGCTGCAATGAGGAGCCTGAGGGGTCACTTGGCATTAGGATTTGAGGTGCTTCTTGGCCATCTTCATTTGGAAGGAAGCAGTTAGCCTATAAGGGAAGTACTAAGGGAGTGTGGCATTAAAGTTCTCATGTGCTCAGCCCAGGCCTCGTGACCTCAGGAGAGGGGGCTGAGTCATAGGAGGGGGCTGGGAGTAAAAACCTGAAAGGATGGTCACTAGGCCTACCACGAAATGTCAGAGCATCAGACAGCATGCTCTGAAGTTTCTTCGAGAACACGGTGTGGCACCACATGGGGGGTGTGTGTGGGGACTCTCCTTATTGGGGTGGACCCTGTGGCCTGAGCAGCAGGATGTCTTGCCTCTGAGGCCACTGTTGTAGAAGCAGAACAGCCACCCCTGGTCCCCACCTTGAGTGGCTTCAGTCTCAAATGGCAGGTGGCAGGATGACTGGGCCTCATGATGCTTTGTCTGTCACCCTGGTGTGAGGGTTGGCCCAGGAGCTGAGGAGGTAGATGGTGACCACTCCACAGTGGCTTAGGCGGCCTGAGACCCCCTAGGACTCCTGGAAGGAGCCAAGAGGGTGATTAAAAAGCTAAGTAACTGCCAGAGAAATGCTGTTTCATGGATTCGGGGGACTTTCCATTTACCCCCAGGCTGCTGGGGCCTGGGAGACCCCGTTTCATTAGTCAGAGGCACAGAGTTTCAGGTTATCCCCTGATTCAATCCACTCCTGGGGAGAGGGTGGACAGGGTGGGGTGGAGCTGGGTCTGTCTGTTCTCTCTCCCCGGCTGACTGGCCTCTCCCGGGCTCCCAGCAGCCTCAGCAGTGCCCTACTTAGACCCCAGGGAGGGGTCTGCCCATCTGTTCACATGATGGGCTGGAGGGGGTGGGGTGGCAGTAGATTCATGTCGAGTGTGTGGTGCCAGATCTGGAAGATTAATCCCAAATCGCTCAGGTCTTGGGAACAATGGAGTGGATTCCCTGCAGCCTGATGTCACCCCTGCAACCAGCTGCTTCCTCCCGGTGGGCCAGGAAGCGCTGTGCTCAGGCTTACCCTGCCTCCCAGGGGCTGCTGAAGCGGCAACTGGGTGCCCAGTCGCCTGCGAGGGGAACAGTGGGAAGGTGACAAAACAAAGCGGCACAACTAGCCAGGGGGTGTGGTGGCTGGGTGTGGAAGCTGGAAACACAGTCTTGGGGTCAAACCCTGGTTCTGCAACTTACTGCTTGGTTGAGTGACCTTAGGCAAGTGATGTGACTGCCCTTGCCTCCTCTCCTCACCCAGGTGATGGAGACGGTTGTGCCTCCTTCCCCCCGGGTTGTGATGTGGCTCTGGTAACACACCTAGCCCAGCTCCTGACACACGCTTAATAAATAGTCTTTGCTCCACCCACCTCAGCCCCAACTGACCTAAGGGCCCTGGAAATCTGGCAGTTTCCTGTGGCGGGTCTCAACTCTCAGGGCGCCTGATGGCTCCAGTGACTGGCCTCCCCTCAGGGTCAGACCGATCGCCTGAAAGAGGGGCTGAGTCTGAGCTGGGAAGCGGGCAGGAAGGGCAGTGCTCAGCTCAGGAGTTGGGGCTGGGGGTGGACTTGGTTGAGTGGAGCAGAAGGAAGAAGCCCAAAAAAAGGTGGTGGGGGGAAGGGGGTGAAGGCTGAGCCTGGTGAGGAGGCACCCGCTATTTCCAACAAGTTCAAATCCCCAGCCCAGGTCAGTGACATCTGGGGACTCAAGAACTGTGCTAATGTGACCGGAGCCCAGCCACCTGTGAGCTTTGATTAAACAGACAATCTTCGAGCACAGATAAAAGGAACGGGTAAGTGGCTGGAGCCAGCAACAGTTCACCAAGAACATGCCATAATAAATGTCACCCTGAATTAAGGGTCCTCTATTTTGTCCTGTCCTCTTTGATATTTTCATCAGAGGCTTGAATAATGGCACCGGAGGCTGGATTATCAAATCTGTGGGTGACATGGAGCTGGGGGAGAATGGGTATAGATTTAATAGTGGAGCCTGTCTTCAACACCTGGGATGCCATCAAAAGCCTGGGACAAACCAGATACGATCTAGTCGTGCTAAGTCAGTGAGATCGTGCACTGACATTACAAAGAGCAGCCGCTCAGCTTTGTGCAGGAGAGGCCTGGCTCCCAAGGTACGTACGTCACAGGCACTGACTTTTTCTCTTACCTGGAATTTGCTACCAGAATGCCTGGTCAAGGACAAAGAGACGTCCTCAATCTTCCCTGGCTTGGATCACTAAGCAGGAAAGCAGAGAGAGGAGGAAGGATCACTTTAGCTGTGAGTTGTCAGCTTGGGGGAAGAATGCTGTGTCCCCTTCCCCGACCTGGCCAAGTGGGGCAGTGGGCTCCCGGGAATCCTTCCTACAAATTACACAGCACGGGAAGATGGCATCTGCTTCTCAGGTTGGGTGTCTACTTCAGAAATGAGGGTGCTGCTCCACTCTCTACCTGTTTGAACAAAGGTAAAGAATACTGGGGGGCAGTGGCGGGGCTCACTGGCGGCTGTCTGTACTCTTGCCACTTGGCATGGTCAGGATGTGTGAGTGTCCTGTGGGTCAAGTAGATGCTGGAAGATGGTGGGGCCACCTTTGCATTTTTGTTGCTTTCCAAGAGCACTAGCTGTGGGGCCAGAGGAAGCTGTGAGTGGACCTTCCCCACCAAAGGCTGGAGCTGTGGGGGCACTGGGTTGCCCCTCTGGGGTTCAGGGCAGTGAAGAGTCTCCTGTACGGCTTCCGAAAACCCCACCCAGGGCCCTGGAGAGCCAGCACTTGGAGCCAAGGCACGGAGAGGTCTTTGCTCCTCTTTTCAGCCCTCTTTGGCAGCCCGACTGTGGAGTAGCTAGAAATAGAGGGTGTGGAGACGGGAGAAGAGGAGGACTACCCCACTCTCGAAGTCCCTCTGGGGCAGGGAGAATAGTAGCATTAAGATGGATTTGAGATTAAAAGTTTTCAACCGAATTAGACAGACTGGACTTCCTTAGACCAAGAGGGACCACGGAAGTTTGGGACTGGCCCCAGCTGTTACTTAAGAGACAGGAATGGGGGCCTCAACCTAGTGTTGCTAAGGGCCACGAAGGGAGGGAAAACAAAGCCATTTCTTCCTTGTGGCCTACCAGGTTCACGCTGTGCAATAATCCTGTCAGAGGAGCCTGGGAGCCATGGGGCTCTCAGCTGCCAAGACGGGGAAAAGCTCACTTCAGCGGTACCACTTCCCACCTTCTGTGACAAGAGGTACTGATGTCAGGGGCCCCAGGGATTGCTCAATGTCATGGTGACAAGTAAGCTCTCCATCTCTTCCTTCTGCCATCTTCACTGTGTCCATGATGTCTTTTCTCGTGGTCACAAGATGGCTGCCACTGTTCCAGGCATCACTCATAGACCTGACAAGGTCCAAAGTAGACTGGCATTTGCTCCACAATGATTTCTTTTAGGAGGAGGAAAGCCTTTCTACCCCAGCAGACTTCCCTGAAGAGCCCGTTAACCAAACTGAACACACTCATACCTAATCCGATCTTTGGAAAGATGTGGAGGTCACCATGACTGGCTTAGTCTCTAGAAATGAAGTTGGGAGAGAGCGAGCACCTGAGGAATGTCAGTCCTCTGCCATCAAGGCAGAAGGGCTCAGGGATGATTTGTGATTCGGTAACCAATAGTGTCTGCCACAGTGGTTCACATAACAAACTCCAGGGCAGGTTTGGTGGGCTGCAAGCTCTGTGTGAGCCTGTAAGTCAGACGCACTCTCAGGCTGCATTAATAAGAGAATAGCATCCAGAGCAAGGGAGGGAATGGTCGCTGTGTCTCTGTGCTGGCTGGACCACATATGGTGTGCCAAGCCCTAGGGGAAGAAGTAAACTGAAGCTCTTACAGAGCAGGGAGTTGGTTGGGTGAGTAGGTGAGGTCTAGTTGCACTGTCTTGGGAAGTAGGGTTGAAAGAACAGGGCGTTTAGCCTGGAGAAGGGGGGGGCACCTTGCCATGTGGGGAGCCATCCTGAATCCTTTAGTGAGATGCCCACAACAGAGAGAATTACTTCATGTGGTTCTGGAGGGCAAAGCCAGACCCGGAGGCAGTTCTTGTCTCAATAGAAGGAAGATATTTATGGTCATTAGAGCCACTGTTCAGTGAATGACGGGGCTGCCTCAGAGGGTGAGGGTCCTGTAAATGGAGGCTATATGACCTGCTGGGAAGCCATTGAGGTGATTCTTTCTTTGGGAGGGAGGCTGGATTATACGCCATCTAGGCACGGAGGTACGGGAGAAAGGGCCTGAGTTTAAGAGTCAGAGGGTCCTGGATGGGCTTTGCCACTTACTAGCTGTGTAACCTTGGGTAAATCACTTAACTTCTCCGAGTCTCACCTTTCTCATCTACCAAACTGAGGGTAGCAGTACCTGCCTCACAGGGTGGTTGTAAGATCTGTAAGGACTGTGGCACATAGTAGATGCTCAAGAATGAATGGACCCTTAATTCTCTGGTGTCTCCTTTACCATTGGAGAGAAGTTGGCAGCAATACCAGCTGTAAATACCCCCGCTAGCCAAAAGTGTCCTTTCTCTGCCCTGGATGAGGCAGAAAGAGAGTTTTTACCACAAAGGCAAGGACAGAGCACATGAAAGCCCAGAGCAGGCTTTCTGCCCCAGCAGTGCCTGTGGTCTCCCCAGTCGGACCTGTGCCCTCTGGAAGGATAGTACCTCTCCAAACCCAGTGATGGCTCCAAAGCAAGCCCAGGGATGTGGGCCTTCTTCCTGCCACTCTGATCCTATAGTCAGACCAGAATATTCTGTAGCTGGGGATGACCTGGTCCCATGCTCCTTCTTTAGGGAACAAGAACTGTGGAAGAGTGTTGTTTGGGGGATTTGGCCTGGGTCAAAGGCACCACTTTTCCCCAGGAACATTTGGCCCTTCCATCCGAAGGGCAGGGGTTGTTGGCTGGACATTCGGCTTCCCTTGGTCCCAAGTCTAGGGCTCTGGGCAGAGTTTGCCCAGGACACATGGTGAAGTGGGGAAAGTGTTCATGACCCCTTGTCTCCTTCTACTAGTGGGTTCTGTGAGCCATGTCCATCTGGGGGCTCCCTGACCCTTGGGAACAACATGGCAAACTGTGTGGGATGCTCAGCTGGGACTGAGCACCAGCCCTGGCCCGGCACGTCTGCGGCCAAGGAAATGCCCCAGTGGTTGGCGTGGCTTTCAGATACAGAGGTCACCGTGCAACAGTCCCAGCTTTCAGGACCTCTTTCTGAGCTTCAGCTCTGAAAGCTGTAAAATGGGGATGTTAACCCTCTCCTAAATCACAGAGTTTTCCAATGATCAGATGAAAGAACGAAGTGAGAGAGCTTTGCCAATGGAAAATGCTGTCACGTGGGTTCTTGGGGGTTCATGGCCAGAGAAAATCATTAAGGTCAATTCCGTCACAGCCCCTGGCCTAAGAGGGTGGCACATACAGAAAGCCCTCCCCTGCCGCTGGGAGACTGAGGAGCAGGGGTCTCCTGGTGTTTGTCCAGATGTACAAGTGGGAAATTTCTAGCATCAGAATGACTCAACCTCAGAGATTAGCAGCTTTCATCTGGGCCCCTACTGTGTGTGTGTGTGTTCCTGTGCGTGTGTGCGCACGCGCGTGTGGGTAGGGGAGTGGAAAGTGAGTCTCTTTGGATACTAATCCTGGCTACATTGTTATCTTGCCTCACGACCTTGAGCATCTCAATTCCTCTCCGTGAGCCAAAATCTCTTCCTCTGAAAAAGAGGAGCTGGGCCAAGGATCTCGGGGAGTGTGCGTGCGTGTGTGTGTATGTGTGTGTCTTTGCAATCTTCCACAGGTGGTGGCAGTGCCCAAGGCTGTGTTCCAGCATCACTGTCACCTGGGCAAAAGGAGGGGACTGTGTCCTCTGTAGACTGTTCCTTCTGGGGCTCCCGGGGAAATGCAGTCTCTCAGCCTTCAAACCGGAACCCAGCTCTGGGAGTCAGAGGGGGCCCCCACTTTATGCTTCTCAGTGGAGATGGCCAGAGGTGCCCTGGGTGGGGAGGCTGGTATGGCCAACATGGGCGGTTGTCTGTCCTACAGAAGTCTTCCCCTGGCACTGGCTTCCTGAGATTAGTTGTGGGGATGCTGGGGGGCTTGGCGGGGGTTAATGCTGAGCCTGTGGAAAGAGCTAAGCGGTCTTCGGTGGGAGTTTGGAGGACCTCAGGTAGGACAGGATTTCTTAGCTCCATTGGCATCTGCCATCTTTGGAGGGTGACATTTTTAGATTCATAGTATCCCCTCGCACCAAGGTTCTGATTGAGAAACGACGCGTCCTGAACAGCTCTGTGAAAGCACACAGTGAGGGGGGTGAAAGCACATTGCTTGGGGGCCATCGGTTCTGGGCTCAGATCCCAGCTCTGCCACGGATCCACGGCTTGATCTTGGCAAGTGAGCTGCTCTGAGCCTTGGTTTGAGTGGACACATGATTGAGAATAACATATGTATTTTGCAAAGGTCATGGTCCTCCGTTATAGAAGGACTTATAAGCTAAACTCCTTTTAGAATTTACTGTGGGGGAAGGACCAGCCTCTCAATGAGAGAGACTTCACTCGATCAGCCTGTCCCAAAGCATGCTCTATGGAACACGGGCTGTGTGGAGATGTCATGCAGAAGGTCCGGTGCTGCAAATGAGTTGGGGCAAGGCTAGGTTAAGCACAGGTAAACAGTTGTGTTTGCTGCAGGGCTTTTCCTAACCTTTACTAAGCCAAGATGGCTCAGGAAGCTCCACGAGTGGTGATGTGTGTGCCGCGTTTCCCCAGATTCGTTTGCCCATGGAACCCTTTCCCACAAGGCATACCACAGGACGCATTTGGGAAGAGCTGTCGTCGCAAGCCTCTTTCTCTCTGGGCTCTCAGGAAGATTCTGTCTCTATGTGAAGCTTACACAGAGTAACCACATCAGCGGGGTTCTGATATATTTATACCCCACATCCACTCTGCGGTGCTGGTTTTCTATTTTTGTTTTGCTGTACATATATTTTTTAGTGCAGGATGCCTCCAATGCTGTGTGGAAGTGAGGCGGGGGGGGGGGATGGCATCCTGTGGAGATAAAGAACCCACAGTAGTTCTCCAGACAGTTCTGAGTCTTTAGGTGCTGGGGGCAGGGGGCTGGGGTGCATTTCATCACTGCCATCATTCTGATCACCTCTCAGAAGACTGGGGTGAATGTGATTATTTTGCCCCCCGCGAGGAAGAAAGGAGGGCAGGTGTCAGCATATTTATGTCCTGCAAGAGCTGCTTAAGAAAGCAAAAGCGACCTTGCGCTGCTCCCTGCTGACCTCAGAAATGACATCATCTCTACTGTTGCATTTAGCTTTGTTAAGAAAGACAGAGACAGCTGGGTCACAGGCAGGAAGCCTGGCTTTGGATGAGGTGGTCTTAGGTATGGGCGAGCCAACAGGAACTAACATCCAGTTCTGCCACAGTCACCCTCAGAGCCGTGGGCCAACAGGGAGCTCATCCCAGGAACTGCCTGCAGGTGCGAGGAGCGCTGTCCCATGAAGACTGGCTGGGTCCTGTCTCCTGGGAGAGGGGTGCAGGCGCCACCACCTCTTTCTTTGAACTCTGAACCCCCAATAAATAGGTCTCTCCCTGTATATTTCAAGTGATCCAAGTGGGTAGATGGGGGGACTTGGAGAAGTTGCCCCTATCCAACCCTCCCCCTTTATTTCCCTGGAGCATTTCGACCTGTAGGAAGCAAACCATTAGTGGATAGAGAAATCAATTTAGTGGGTTGTGACCAGCATTTTATAACATGAACTAGAATAGAAAATATTAGAATGTGTTGGCTATAGTAGGGGTTAAGTATTATTTCATGAAAGATAGATAGGTGGGCAGGAAGGCAGGCAGGCAGATAGAAATGGGGTTGCGGTGGACAAGGTGTTACTGTGGGCCGTACTCAGTGACATCTGGAAGCCTCTGGCACCAGCTGCGAGGGTGCATCTGCTCCCCGGGTCTGATCTGGGATCAGAGGGTGGATCCCCACTCTGGCAGACAGGGAGGGGTCACTGTCAGCTGGGGTGCATCCAGCCAGACTCTGCAGGCCACGTGAGGAGGGGGAACACTGGATTTGGGATTCTCAGTTCTGGTTCTGATCCTGGGTCTGCCATTCACTCCTGTGTGACTCACAGCAAGTGACTTGCCCTCTCTGGGCTTCAGTGTACTCATGTACGAGGGGAGGACTGGACCAAGTGATTTCTCTTCTCAGGTCTTATGTTGCTCTCATAGTCGTTCCAGGATGACACTGAGAAAATCTGGATTTTGGAGGAAATTACAAAAGGGACGCCAGTGTTGCCCCAGGGCTTCTTCCTAAGGCCCCTGAAGCAAAGGGTTTGGTCTGCCTGAGGCGCGTCAGCTAGGTGTGTCTGTAGACCTCGCTCCTTGGCAGTGCCAAGGGTATACAATACAGAGGCAGCTGAGCCTGCGCCTGGTCTCCATGGACAGCATTTATTAGACGCCATTCTCAGTGTGAAGACAGATAGGCAGGAGGGGCGGAAGGGAGGCCGTGGCAGCCGTAGCCTTTGGGGTCCAGGGGCTGCCCGGGGTGGGGTGTGGGCGTGGGGCATGTCACCCACATGTATTGCATATTCTGTGGCAGTGTGCCCAGGCATAAGGCATTGGGGAAGCAGAAAGGCTGCCTGCAGCGGGAGGGCGTGAGGCAACGCCGGCCTTCCAGTTCCCGGACAGACCCAGCTGGAGACCGAGCAGTCTGCCATGCTCTGCTGAGGACCGTCTGGCCTCCTTCCTCACCATCTCCCTGCGACTTTGGTTGTGGCTCCCTCGGATCCGACAGGACAGGACCCCTCGAGGGCAGGGTCACACGCAGGACAGAGGCAGCCAGCACCCCACACATAACACAGAGGGCGCCCCTGGGTCCCGGGCCCTCTTCCCCTCCACACTGAGACAGGACTCACACACCGGCCAGACCTCTTCTCTCTCAGCGGTTCCCAGAGGCTGGAGCACGTGGCTGGGGTGCGGCCGAGGCCGAGCCCCCTGTGGCTCCCCCACTCCAGCTTCCCCGAACACCAGGGCTGACCTTGCTCAGCAGTGGCAGAGAGCTGACAGGGGCACAACGCGGGAGGGCAGTTTTGAGTGGGGAGGGGGGCCCCCCTGCCCACCCTTCGAGGTTGCCTTGAGACACGGGAACACCTCCAGCTGGGGGCCCAACCGGGGAGTCGAGGGCCTCACCTCCCTCTGCTGTTCTGCACCTGGGTTTTTGGTTGCAGGCGGGGAGGGCAGTGGGCCCACCGGGTCCGAACTCTCTGCCTGGGAGGGGCGTTCCTTGCTGCAGCCTTATTTTATCTCTAGCTACCTGGGACACAGGCACCAACACTGGCTGTGGAGCCAGGGATAATGTCCCAGGAGGATATGCCTGACAGTTGTCTAGCTCATTCTGCCCCATTCCCTCACCCCGAGAGCCCCCGCTCCTGGCCTTTCTTCCATGAGCCTCGGCCCTGCTTCCCAGTCTGTAAGCAGGCAGTCCAGGGACTGAGGGCTCCTACCCTGCCTCAGGGGCCCATGCGGAAGGCCTGCCTCCCGGCCAAGCGGCGTAGAGGCGGAGCCCCGACACGGCTCGGTCCTGGAGTCTGCTTCTGGTTTAAGCCCCAGGGGCTCACACAACGCCTGGGGGTGCAGGGCAGGAGCCTCGCTTTCAACAGTGGGCAGAGGAGTCCAAAGGAAAGGGCGCTGAGGCTCAGCACAAGCAGCCTGGGTTCTTGTCCCTCGGGGCCTTTTGCCATCTGTGTCACCCTGGGCAAGTCACGTCACCGGTCCGGGTGTCCGTGTCATCTGTAAAATGGGGATGAGAACTCCTGCCCTGGTGACCTAACGGGGGCGTTGTGAGAATCACATGAATGAGTAGTCAGGACAGGGTTTTCGGAGGCTGAAACTCATTCCACAGATTTAAGAGTTGGTCATTGTCAGCAGCGGCTGGGGATGGCAAGTATGAAGTGTTCTGTTTGATTCCAAGGGCAGTGTCTGAGGCTGGACTTCTCCCGCCCGGATGTGGCTGGAGACCAGTGAACTCCCATGGACCACGCTGCAGACTTGGGGGTGGGGGGCGCTGTTTCCCCATCCCTTCCCTGTCCCTCCTGCAGCCTGCCTGTCCTTGCTTCAGTCTGCCTGCCTTCTGGGGACTAGCTCTGGGGACTGCTGGGTTTCCACTTTCTCCATAACTGCAAAGCCATGCAAAACAACACAAAAGGTAGTGGGAGGTTGGGAGACACAGCTGGGGATGAGGAAAGGGAGTGGGGCTGAGTGGGGGTGACCTGAACAAAGACACCCTGGCTTTTGGAGCCTCGGGAAGGTGGGAGACTTGGCAGGACAGAGGTATAAATAGAGATGCAAACTTACAAGGAACACGAAGTTCCCTCCGGAGGGAGGAGAGGGCGGAGGGGGTATGGTCTGGGTACCAGCAGGGCCTCTGAGAGCTGGGGAGCTCCTTAGATTTCCAGAGGGATGAGAGACTCCCAGTTTCTGCCTTCCCTCCCCCACCCCCACCCCCCAAATTTCACATTTCTCGGAATTTGCAGGGCGCGGATGTCCTGCGACATCCTCAGAGCCCGGGCTCCTGCCGGCTGGTGCGCGAGCAGGCACAGTTGGAGATGGGGGGGGCCGGGGGAGGGTGGTGAGGGACGTGGGGGGAGCCCCACGGGGCCTCCTCGCCGACCCCTACTGCTTCCCCCACCCCTGGCAGGAGCCCGCCCCCCCCCCCCCGCACTCCCAGGCGCTCCAGGCCCCGGCGGCGGCGTTCACACGGAGCTCCTGCGCTTCATGAGGCCGCGGAAGGTGGACAGGCTGTGCAGGCCCGTGGACACCGAGCTGATGGCGGAGCGCTGCGCCCCGCTGCACAGGCAGCGGTGCGAGGGCGTGTCGCTGTAGCGGCCGCCCCCTCCCGGCGACGAATGGCTCTGCTCGACGCACGTGTCGGACGTGGAGAGGTCCCGCGGGATGATCATGGGGATGGAGTACTGCAACTTCTCGCGGCTCTTGTACCAGAGGCACGAGCACATGGACTGGAAGTGCAGCACCTCGGCGTAGACGTTGCGGAAGCCGCCGCCGCCGCCCGCCGCCGCGGTGGACGAGGCGGTGTCCGTGGTGTGCGCGCTGCCGCCCGCGCCGCCACCCCCGCCGCCCCCGCCGCCCCCTCCCGCCTGCCCGTTGCGCGTGAGCAGCGCGCGGTGCTCGGCGTCGCGCTTCTCGTCCTCGGCGTTCATGGTCATGAAGCGCAGCACCACGAGGTTGAGGAAGGCGCCGATGACCGTGAGGCCCGTGAGGATGTACACGAAGCTGAAGGCCACGTACTGCGGCTGCGTCTGCAGCGCCTGGTCCTTCTGCAGCGCCACGTAGTCGCCGAAGCCGATGGTGGTGAGCGTGATGAAGCAGTAGTAGTAGGCCTGGAAGAAGGTCCAGTGCTCGTAGTAGGAGAAGGCGGCGGCGCCGATGCACAGCGTGCTGATGCACGAGAAGAAGCCGATGAGCACCATGTTGGCCATGGACACGTCGGCGCGCCGCATGCCCAAACCCCTCTTGGCGCGGTGCAGCAGGTACTTCACGAAGGTGTTGATGCGCTCGCCCAGGCTCTGGAACATGACGAGCGTGAGCGGGATGCCCAACAGCGCGTAGAACATGCAGAACACCTTGCCGCCGTCCGTGCTGGGTGCTGCGTGGCCATAGCCTGGGGGAGAGCGGGGGAAGAGGAGAGAAAGCACTGCACTGTGGGGCTGCTCTTCCAGAAACCCTGCCCCCTTCCCCGAGATCTCTGCCCTCCACCTCCCCAACTTTGCAGATTCGGGCTTCTCCTTCCAGCGGAAGAGAGGACAACACACGCTTATGGGCGCATCCTTGACCCTGTACACTGTGCCAGTTCCTTGTTGATGCTCTTGGTTGAGTTCGTAGGGTAGGTAGGAAGGAAGGAGGAAACAGGGAGGGTTAAGTGACTTTTCCAAGGTCACACCCTTTAGAAGTAGAGCAGCCTGCGTTTGAACTGGAGTCTGGTTTCAAAGACCTAACTTTTCTAAATCTAGAGTGGGAGCTCACACATAGAGATGAGGGAGGCAGCAAAGATAGGGTGAAGGGTGCTCACAGGTCATTTGGGAGACCTGGCTTCTAGTGCAGTGTCTGTGCGCTTTGGACCTGTTCCTCGTCCTCTCTGGGCCTCAGTTTCCTTGACTGTAATGGATGGAGTTTGGACATCCCATGATTCAGTGTGCAGGGAGGGAAACTGAGGCATGGATGGCTCCTTGATGATTTCCCTGCTGCCAGCCAATGCTTATGAGGGGTAGTTGGCAACCAGGGCCCACCAGTCTCCCTGAGGCAGCTGGCCGACCAATGTCAGGGGAGAAAGGGGACATTGCCTCTCTGTTAGCCGGATGAATGATGCTCCAGGATCTTCATCAGCCACCAGTCTGGAGCCCTGGGGTCATCCTCTGTGCCTGGCCCTGAAGTAGGGTCTGTCCTCATGGAGAGGTGGCATTGCCCTTGTTAAAGCAGGGTCCCTGCCTGTCCTTCTAGGTGTTACTGTCACCAGCCAGACAAACCCAACCCCTGTTGGGTTTGTTCTCCTTCACACTGCCCCCAGCCCTCACTGAGCTGGGAGCCATGCAGAGGCAAAGCCTCCCTCTGAGCCAACCATCAAATGGCCTTAAGTCAGGAGTTGTGCCTGGAGACCTGAAGGGGAAAAGACCCTGGATGGGAACTCAGAAGCCCTAAGCACAAGTTCTGGCCCTGTCACTAGTGGCTGTGTGACCTTGGGCAAATTACTCACCCTATCTGAGCATGTTTCCTCATTTGTAAAATGAGGTCTGCTGGTCCTGGACCTGCTTTTTTTTCACTGAGCTGTTACGATATTTATTACTTTTATTAATAGGATTATTATAACAAAATAATGCTGGTTGGCAGGATTTCCAATTTTTCCTCCTCTCTAAGCCTTATCAAAAATGGAACCAGATGCTGCTTCTTCCATGCAGCTGTCCAGGATTCCTCACTGGAAGTGATCTTCTCTCCTTTGAGTGGCACTGAGAATGTTTAGCTTTGAACTCCAGGGCCAATTTTACCACCATCCCTGCTCTGTCCCCTCGGTCCTCCAACTACATAGGTACAGCTAAACACCGGCTGGGAGTAGCACGGTGGGCATGGCTGTACCTTGTCATGCTTCTCACAAGCTTCCCCTCCACATTGCCAGCCAGGCCCGTGGAGTAGGCCCAAAACGTGTGGCTGGCACGGTAGGGTACCTTGTGCTTTGATGTCTGATCTGAATTCACATCCTGACTCTGCCATGGACAGTTTTTTGTTTTGTTTTTAAAAGCCTCTGTGAGCCTTAGTTTCCACATGTGTAAAATGGGGCTAATAAGTAGAACCTGTCTCCCAGGCCTTTTTGGGAGAAACTGAATGAGGTAATGTGTATGAGGCACTTAGCCTAGAGTCTGGTACATATCAAATGCTCAATAATGGCTCACGATGATTAGCAATGAATGAAGGGCCAGATTTCCCTCTCATTTCCAGGCTGGGGGGCAGCTCAGTTCCAGTCAAGCTGGCATCTCTAGCAGCCCAAGGCCATTTGAATCTGAAACGTTAGGCAGACCTGGGGACAGCTGCCTGAACCGTATGAGGCTGTGGGCTCCCCTGCTCCCCACCAGGGCACCGAGCTTGTTGACTGTGTCACTCTGTGCCAGGGCCCTGGCTAGCTGAGCTGTTGAGCCGCCATGCCTGGCCTGTCCGCGTCCCAGCAGGGTGAGAACAGATTGTGCCCGCCAGCTCGGCCACGGCAGCCAGACCACAACTCACCTCGACAGCTGGGCAGGCCCCGAGCCAGAGCTGCTTCTCATCCTGTCCTTCCCTGTGCCCCGGGGCTGGGGCCGGGCCGGCGCTGCACTGGTGGGGGAGGGCGGAGCGCTGTGGATGGGGCCTGACAGCGACTGGGGAGCATGGGCCCAGCCCCTGCTGGACCACACGCTGCCTGTGTGACCTTGGGCAAATCCAATCCCCTCCCTGGACCTCTTTTGCCTTGTCTGCACTCTGGGGGTGGGTCGAGCTACAGCTGTTAATACCCCGCCTGGTTGCCCGGCACAGCGCCGTCAGGGGGAAAGGAGAGACTATAAGGGCAGGTGCTTCAGAACCTGTGGGGTTTGTGATGAAGCAGTGGTGATGGAATCTCATAGGGAAAAGGCCGCCAGAGATTGTGGTCTGGGGGTAGGGCAG
The DNA here is from genome assembly GCF_009762305.2 of Zalophus californianus. Taxonomy (NCBI): domain Eukaryota; kingdom Metazoa; phylum Chordata; class Mammalia; order Carnivora; family Otariidae; genus Zalophus; species Zalophus californianus. The sequence goes on along the minus strand of NC_045602.1, from coordinate 21,918,593 downwards.
CCTCTGTGCGGTCAGCGAGAAGGACCCCCTCTCGCTGCCACCACCACCTTGCCCTGTGCTCACTCGGAGGCTCCGACTTCTCTGGGACCCACAGTCCTTTAGTAAACCCAGTGTCTGCGGGCCTAGCAACACTGTGGCTACCCACAAGGTCCCCCAGCTGCAGAGAGGCCCTCTCTGGTCTGAACACCGCCCAGGTCCCTGCAGACATGAGGCCACCTTCTTCCCCTGGGCCTGTCCACACATTGCGACCTCCTGCCCCTGGTGGCTTCGATCCTGAGTGCCCTTATGTTTTCCCCAGCTCCCAGCCAGAAGGGACAACTCCTTCCCCTGCCTGCCCCCTGCTGGTGTGCAAAGCAGTGGCACATCCAGGCTTACCCAAAGGTTCTTACCAAGCCAGAGCCTCGTGCCGCGCTCTGTCCACCGTCCTGTCCAGGCTCGCCCCAGGCTGGATGTGCCTCATCCTTGGGGTCAGATGCTCCCCCCAACCCCAGGCCTGCCCTCCCTCCCTCCCACAGGCTGAGGCTTAAGGTCTTATCCTTCAGATACATTTTAAACTTTAATCCTGAAAAACTTCCACAAGGCCATTATTATGACTATCTCTGTTTTATAGCTGAAAAAGGCTGGAGAGGCCTTGTGAGTTGGCCAAGGCCTCTAGGACTTTCTGACTCATCTCTCATTCCGATGCCTCAGAGCCAGTTCATCACCGAGGAACGGTGACCAGGATGGGAAACTGAGGCCCTGAGAGGTGAACCTTCCACTTGGAGCCTCATCCTTGGGCACGGCCCTGAGCCGGATGTGGAACAAGTGGCAACAGGAGCACGATGCCCGGGGAACCAGATGCTTCTGCAAGTACCTGGCCCCGGGTCAGCATGCTCCCGTCCCTTCATCTGTTCTCTTGTCACTGGGTGAAAGGGCAAGGGAGCTATGAAGACCTGCTGACGTGGGCGCCCAGCTGGGAGGTGTGCCAGCTGGGGTGGAGCCAGTCCCGGGGGACCCTGAAACTTCTGGGAAGTAACTGGGAATTTGGCAAGGCCTGTCTGCCGTCCAGCAGGCCCACCGCCTGCCTGGGCCTTGCCCACATCGGGCATGGGTTTACCAGAGAGGGAGCAAAAGGCAGTCTCCACCTTCTCCTTGCTGTCCAGCTCTGCAAGTCTTTGGGCAAGGGGCTCCATCTGTCCTTGTGTGTCACTGACACACATGGAAGCTGGCGCTCTGGTCTGAGGACCCTCCCTCCCAGGACCTGATGGACTGACCAGCCAGAACTCATGGCACGACCATGAGACTCTAGGCTACTGCCTCTCAGAGCCCCGGCTGGGGCTGTCAGCGCCCCCTCATCTCCCAGCCTCCCTTCCTGAATCCGCCAGACATACAAGTTCTCGGAGCCGGGAAAGTGCATCGTGATCCTATGACCCAGTCCTTCTGTTGTACAGATGAGGAAATAGAGGTCCAGAGAAGGAAAGTGAGCTGCTCAAGGTTACATAGCCAGTGAATGGCAGAGCCAGGACTATACTCCACATTCAATGCTCTGTCCTCGGCCCTGTGGCTCAGTGTGACCAAGGTTGACTTGTTCATTCAACAAGGGCCCAGCAGCGCCTGCTTGCAAGCAGCTCAGCTAAGAGATGGCTCTGGAACCTGGCCAGAGGCATGGAATTCACCTGAGGAAGCCAGGTGGCTGGACATACAAAATTAATTATGTGGTCAGACATAAATATTAATTATGGATATTTGGGGCAACAGGAAAAATGTGAGGTGGGACAGGAAGCCCTGGGCCTCAGTTTCTCTGTTTTCCTCCTGATATCACCAAGGAGCTCAGAAACTGGCCAAAGCTGTCTTCCAGGAAGATGCAGAGGGTTAGGGGGTCTAGCAGCAGCCCCCCCAACCCCTGCTCCTTACTGGATTTTCTCTCTTGGTGGCCTATTTCCTTCTAGTCAAAGCACAAATAGCCAATCTGAACCCTTGGTGATGGCCTTGGCTGGACTGGGCTCAGCTGCCCGTTCCCCACTGCCTTCATGTGCTCCCCCAGTCTGAGTGCCTGACCTCCTATCCCTGGCTTGGCTGGCTACAAAGCCAGAACTCTGGCCACAGCCTTGGGTGGAGAAAAAAGCATGGGGCTATGGAGGCAGGAGATCTGGGGGTCTGGCCTGGCCCTGGCCACAACCACTTTTGTGTCTTGAGCAAGTCCTGGACCTCGATCTTCCTCCTCTGTGACTTGCGGGACAGGGCAAGATAAAAGGTTTCCATTATCTTCCCTGCTGTGGATACCTCTGAATGATTTTTTTTCTATTAACCCACCCATTAGTAGAGTCTAAATTTTGAAAGACGTTATTTATGAAGTACAAGGTGTTGATCAGTGCGGGGAGCTGCTGCATAGAACAGAACAGGCACTGGATAGATGATTGTGAAAGCAATTCATTCTTTCCCCCCATCAAAATGAATTAAGAGCAGCCCTGCCAATCAGAACTTCTGATTAGCATGGGCTAACTGATTCTAGAGACTGAATTAAGTTACTGTTATGCTTTTGAAATACTGAAAATAGGTTATTTCTGTTTGCTACAGGGGATCTTGGCAGGTTAGTGGCACCCATGACTGCCCACAGCCTGCGAGGAACTCATCTTCAGGGACCTCGGTTTCCTCATCTTTAAGATGGGACCCATGATCCACGGACCTCATAGAGTTGCTGTGGGCATTTTGAGGTGTTGGCAGACTTAGGATGCTTAGGGCATTGGCATCAATGAATATTAATTATGAGTATGAATATTTTGGGGAACATCAAGATTAGATGGTCTTTAAAGTTCCTTTCAGCACCAGTTTGATTCGTGTTTCCCCAGGTTAATTTCCTGGAACACCAGTTCCAGGGACTGCTCATGACTGTTGGATGCAAAGAGGGTTGCTTGGTTCGATTAAATGAGATGAATGCTGAATTTAACAGGACTTGTCATCACTGGATTTCAGTGTGGACTTTATCAGCGCCTCACACGGGCTAAAAGGTGCGAGGCGGGTCAAGTTGGGGGAATGCGCTGAGTGTTCCCGCTTGTTTGACCTTTGAGCGCTTTCCTTACAGTGCATGTTGTTGGACCAATGTTCCTGGAGCAGCTTGGGAAATGCTCGTCTGTAGCATCAAGAACTCTAAGGTCTTCTCTCTAGGTCTCTGACTTTGAGCGTCTCAGATGGCCCCTCTCTGGTTGGCCCGGCCCTTCTGTAGATTAGAAACACGTAGCCCTTGGCAGTGCCTGGCTGCACCCTGTTTCCTGGTTCCCTGTAGACCTAGTTATCTAATGTAAATATGGCACCAGCCAGGCTAATGTTTGCCCTGAGAGAAGATGGATCAGACCTGTGGCCTGAGGCACCCAAAAGGCTGTGAACTCTGGGCCAAGCCGGGCTGGTGCAGAGGTGGACGCGGGGAAGGGGCCTGCGCTTGGAGCTGCCCTGGGCTTGGTGGGGCAGCCAGAGAGAAGTGGGGGCTGGAGGGAGACACAGGCACTCCAGGGGATCAGCTGTAAGACACAGTTGCCCCCAGAGGGTAGCCGGGTCCTCCTTCGGGGCCTGCAGAGGGCAGTCAGGCCTGAGCCCTTTGGGTCCCCTCAGAAAGGCCCACTGAACACGCCACCTCCTCAGGGGCCTGAGGCGCCGACAGGGAGCCGCCCCCTGGGTCTGGAGATGGCAGCCGTGTGGAGCCAGGAAGTGGGACAGGAGGCTCTGCAGGAGTCTAATTGGTGTGTTAAAGGAGATGAGGCGGAAGGAAGCTGGCAGGAGTGCCCAGGCCCTTGGAAGGAGGGAGGAGGCTGCCGGGCTTGGTGGAGACAGGGAGGAGAATGCAGGCCTTCTCCTCCAGCCGCACCGTCCAGCTCTGACAACGCCTTTCTCAGAACCCTCCGGGATCTTCCCTAGTACTCCAGGTTCTGCTCCCCCTGCCTGGCTACAGCGCCTGCCTTTCTGCTCTCAGGTCTAAAGAGGAGTTCTTCAGGGCTCTGGGCTCCCAGGGGGCCAGCAAGTCCCCTCAGTGTCCAGTGCAAGGCCTGGTGGGAACCGCTGCTCGGAAAATGCCGTTCAACCCAGAGAGCTTCGAAGTCTGGGGTGCAGAGTTGGGGAGAGGAACCTCCCCTCAGACACCCAGCAGGGGGAGGGGAGGTGGCATTGGCAGGAAGGCCTTTAGTGACTCATACCTCCTGTCCTTCTTGTGGCCCCAGGCCCTTGCAAAATGAGGTCAGCTTCAGGGCTCCAGAAGGAATACCCCTGCCCTAGGCCTGGCCAAGGCCTGAGTGAGGCCTGGGAAACCACCAGGGCCTCATGGACCTGGGTTGAGGGGGAGGGACCAGTGTACAGAACTCCGTCTGGAGTTCATCCCCTCCAGGCTAGAGCTCCCAGGAAGGACAGCTCTGCAGCCCAGCACCCTCCCTCCCTCCCTCCTGCCCCTTTCCAAGGCCTCTTTCCCATCTTCGCAGCTCCTCTTTCGGCTCTTCTCCCCACTCCCCACTGGCAGGTGCTCTCCCTACCCCTGCTTTCCCACCACACTTGGCACATGGAGGCCCACTGCTCTCTCCTCTCCCTTTTAGCTCTACCCCATCCACAGGAGCCCCACTGCTATGATTCAGGGTCCTCTGGAACAGTACAGCCCCTACCACTCCCATCCCCCACCCTCCCCAGGCCCACGTGGGATTAGGGGGAGCTAAGGGGGAGGGTGCTGGTGTCATGGAAAATCCCTGCGGCAGCCAAGGTCAGTGTTTGCAGACACAGCCTGGCCTGGAGCCAGGCCTGCCTCCCTGGCCAGCTCCCTCCGGCCTATCCCAGAGGCTGGCTTTGCAAGGGGCTCTCGGAGGCACCCCAGGGCTGCTCTGGGTGCTTGGAGCCGCAGGGCCAATCAGTCCCAGAGGGTGAGAGACTCTGTAGTTCAACCCACTCATTTTATAGATGACTAGACTGAGGCCCAGAGGGGGACAGGGACTGGGACATCAAGTCACTAACAGAGCCAGGACTGGCATCCAGGGCCTCTGTCCCAGTCAGTCCTCACTGCAGAGGAGAACATCCTAAAATCTGTTCCGGTGGACCAAGGAATAATGAAGGCTGTTGTCAAACTCCATTAAATCAGGGGCTGGCTTGAGGTTGGGCTAGATCTGAGATTGGCAGTGGGGCCCAGTGGGGCCAGGGTAAGTAGACCCAGATGATCAAACCATGGTCCTTGACCTCAAAACGCTTTGTATCTGAAGTGAATCAGATGAAACATCTCAGTGGATTACTTTGGAAACTTCAGTGTCTTGTGCAGAGAAGAAGATAATAATGTGTATCGTTACACACATTGTTCAAATGCATGGCCTCAGTGGGAATTATCTTAGGGAGAATTTAAGACAGGAGCTGAAGGAGGGCTAGAGGTGGAGAACTTGGGTTGGGCTATCAGGAGGGGCTTCCTGGAGGAGGCGGCCTTTGCCCTGAGTTCTGAAGGATGGATGGGAAATGCAGGGTTCTGACAGAGGGGAGCTGCTGAAGCAAAGACATAATGCAGGAAGACACGTGGCACAGTAGGGGCAGAGAAAATGTACCTGTCTGAGGCTAGTGGGCATTCTCACAAAGTGGGGGAAGGGGGACCGACAAACTCTCAGGAAGGCAGCTTCATGATACGCATCAAGAACCTTAGAAGTGTGTCTGCCCAGTGACCCTGCAATGCCACTTCTAGGAATCTCTGCTGGGAAAATAACCAGAGATTGGAACAAAGATTTATGAACAAGGATGTTTATAGCAGCATTTTCATTGTGAAAAATTGTAAACAGTCCAAATGTTCACCAATAGGGTTTGGTTAAACATATTAAGGTATATTTATGTGGTGGAATATTGTGCAGCCACTCAATATACTCTTCAGGAGTCTCTTAATTACATAGAAAACCACCATAGAATGTTAAATAAAAATGGCGGGATACAACACTATGTGTAACGGGATGCCATACTAAATATATAAATATAACACATGTATTTACACACATGTAGAAAGAGAAGCTGGAAAGAAATATATCAAAAAGCTCATAGAGTTTATCTTTGAATCATGGGCTCATGATTAATTCTAATTTGCTCTTATATATTGTATATTTTCTACAAAAATCTATTACTTTTATAAGTAGATACCAACGAATATTATAAATCTAACACCAACAAAAACTCTGGAGTTCTCGGAGCAGAAAAGTTCACTTGAGCAACGTAGGTTGGTTAAGAAGAGCAAGGGCTAAAATGTGAAGTGCTTGGAAGGGTAGGTGCAGGCGTTCAAATCTTAACTTAAAGGCAGTGAGGAGCCGTTGAGGGCTCCTGAGTAGGGGAGGGACATGCCAAAGAAGGGTCGAGATGGATTTTCCTTGCATCCCGGTTCAGGGGGTGGCAGTGGGAGATGGGGGGGCAGGAGGTTTCATTAAGGAGGCCTGTGCACGCATGGTCCCATTGTCAGGTGCTCAGGCCTAAACTGAGTTCAGGAGGGTCGAGAGGAGGGGAAGGATGGAAGAGGGGAGGGAGAAGAGAGTAGATACACAGTGTGTGGGATGCTCTTGCATTTGTGGGCTTCAACCGTAAGCTGGGTGAGGGCAGGGATTTTGGTCTCTTTTGTTACTCCTATTTTCCCTGCACCCAGGAAAGTGCTCGGCACATAGCTGGCATTTAATTACTCTCTGTTGAATGACACCGTTAAGGAAGGGAGGCATCACCAATGAGCCTGAGAGGTGAAGGGGATGAAGACAGGGAGGATGAAGAGAGCCTGAGGCCTGCAGCGGGCGGGGCCACATGACAGGGCAGCAACCCCACTTGTCCTCGGAAGTGCGCTGACCCGAGGCTTCTGGGCTCTATTACAGGCCAGTCACTGTACCAGGTGGCCGTGGCCCAGGCCTGTGGCCTGTCTGCATCCTTATGACCAATTGGCCAGGACATGTGTGAACTCAGAACTTCTAACAGATTGGATCTGCTGGGGTTTTAATTAAACAAATCCACCAGGGACAGTCTGGCACGGAGAAAATAATTCTACAGTGCAATAAAGTGGACTTGGCCATCTCAGCAGATGGCTGGAGATGCCAGTCCTCCTCTGTGTGCTTCTTGAAAGGCTGTGTCTATAACTCTTGCATCTGGCTGGCCTGAGTCCTACACTTAACACTCTCTGGCTCTTTCTGTTTTGCCCATGGAGGAGAAGCAGGCGCATGTTGGCATCTCCTTGTCAGACTCCCCCAAAAGGGGCTGAACTGCTTCCAACGAGAAGCCCTGTTGTGTCATGGGGGTAACTGTGGCCAGCCCAGGTGTTCCTTGTTGGCTGCACCATGTGTCCTGGAGTTGAGCTTGTCCAGAGCCTGGCCGCCTGAAATCTCACCCTGCAGGCAGTGTGACAGGGGGGAAAGCATGGGCCCCGAGGGGCAAGGTGCACGGAATTAAAGAGCACCCAACCAGGAGTCAGAGGCCTGGCTCCCATCCCAACTCTTGCCACCACCTTACTGTAGGATGGGAGTTGGCAAACTTTGTTCTATAAAAGGCCAGATAGTAAATATTTTAGATTTCCTAGTCCATATGGCCTCTTGCAACTACTCAGCTCTGCCATGTCAAGGCAGCAGCCAAAGACAATATGTAAATGAATGGGTGTGCCTGTGTTCCAATAAAACTTTATTTATAAAAATAGGCGGTGGGCCAAATTTGGTTTACAGGCCCTAGTTTGCTGAGGCTGATGCAGGGCCTTTGTGAAGGCATGCCAGCCTCCTGAGCCTCAGTTTTCTTACTTATCAAATGGAATGTTAGATTAGGAGGGTATTTCTTCTCTGACCAAGTTGTCTTTTAGGATTTCATAAATTGCTAGCTCCCCCTGTCCCATGCACCATGCAGAGGCCTGGAGGAGAGAGCTGAGTTTCAACCAGTTTTGGTCTGGAGCCCAAACCTGCATGTGAAATTGGGGTCCACAGCCCTTCAGAGGCCACAGCTGCATTTCCACCTTGGTGGACACTGCTCCTGCTTTTCTCCATCCTGATGGGCTTCTTCTCTTCATCAAAGCCCATCTCAAAAGTCATCCCCTCAGTGACGCCTTCCCTGATCCTACCCACCTAAACACATCAGTACTCCTGGAGCTCTTCATTCATCACTCGCCATGCCTCAAACATTCATCCATCCAACCAGCAGACTTTTTGAGTCCTTAATACGTGCAGTGCTCTTAAGTTCTAGAATAAGAATATTTTCTGTTCAAAGGCGGTTCTCTTTCCACGGCCCCAGGCTGTCTGTCCCTGGACTCTTCCATGGGAATGACAGTTAGAAGATCTGGGCTCTGGTTCTGGCTGTGCCACTGGGTGATCACGGGCAAGACCCTGCCCTTTTCTTAGCCTGGAGGCCCTCCTATGGGAAGCGATGAGGCTGGAGATGTTCTTGAGGCCCTGTGACATTCTAGGATTCTGGACCTCTAGAGGGGCCATGTACCTTGCCCCACAAACAGTGGAGAAAGCACTGTTGCGTCCCCAGAACAATGGCCCTGAGCCTTTGGGCGCACATGAAACGTACAGTTGCTGGGGCCCGCAGGTCTGCGGAGCTGCCCCTGCTGGCCCTGAGCAGATGCTGGGGATTCCCTGAGGACCCCTGCACTGTCCTGGGAGGGGGCTGGAGCTCAGCAGTGCTCTAAATAATGCCCCCTGGGTGAGGCAGAGGGACAGCCAGAGTCATCTCTTTGGGTACCAAATTGTGCCCCCCACCCCACCCGCATCCAGCCTCCTGGCACAGGAGGCCACATGGAGTCAGGGAGGAGATGGCACATGTCCCATCTGAGTGTCCCAGGGCCAAGATGGGCCAGGGCGTCCAGGGAGGCTTTCTGGTCCCCAGGTTCCCCCTACTGACCCCTCACCGCACCCGCATCCAGCCCTGGAGCCCTTACCGCACCGGCATCCAGCCCTGGAGACCAGTCTCCTGGGGCCTCACATCTTTGCTTCTTTTTGCTTTCTTGGCTGCTTCTTTGTTTTTTTCTTCCTTCTCTTTTCCTTTTCCTCTCCTCCCCCTCCTCCTTTTCTCGTTTTGTACTCTCAACCTCCCCCTGGACTCCGAGGACAGTGATGGTGTCTCATACTTCTTGGGAGCTCAGCGCCTGGCATGCAGTAGCTGAGAATACTGGTGGGGGCGGGGGGGCTGGTAGGAATGCCGTAGTGGTGGTAGGAACAGTAGCAAATAACAAAGCTCGCATTTACTGAGCATTTGTGTGCCAGGCACTGTACTAAGGGCTTTCCGCATATCATTTAATTTAATCTTCACAACAACTTATTAAGAGCGGTATTACCTCCATTTTACAGGTGAGAAAATGGAGGCACAGAAAGTTCACGGAACTCATTTAAGACCACACAGCTGATGAATGGCCGAGTCAGGGTACACATTCAGGCCTGTCGCCTTATGCAGCCTGGCTGAGGTTAGTTGATTAGATGCTGCATTCTGGAAGGCAGGTGCCTGGGTTTTCCTGCTGAGGAGACTGAGCCGAGTGGCTGGGTGACTCGGATCAAGGCTGCACAGATATATGGCAGACAGGCCTTCCTGCTCTCTTCCTTCCGTGTCTTGGTGGTCTCCAGGCCTCCCTGGACCGGAGTCAAAGCAGGTGCTCTCTCCAGCTACCATTCCTCCTCCTTCCCATCCAGGCCCTTCTCCCAGGAAGGTGGACCTCGGCATGCCACAGAGGACACGCTCCCCGGCCAGAGCCAGATGGCAGGAGGCAGTGGGGCGCTCCGAGCCTGCCCTGGAAGCGGGGTGGGGAGGGCGGGCACAGCCCCTGCGGAGGCTGAGTGGGCAGCAGGGGACCCAGGAAGGTTGCAGCACCGGGCTGGTCTCAAGAATATCACCTGGAAGATCAGCGAGGCCAAGATGGCTTCTTCCCCTCTTAGCTTGTCTTAATTAATCAATAAAGCAAACCTCCTCCTCGGCACCAGGCACTCCGCTCTGCGCTGGGAGAGGACGCAGGGATGGGGATGGCTGGGTCACGCCCTCTGGGAACAGAAGCAAGCTAGGGGCAGCTGAGAGGAGACCGTCCCTGAAGTAAAGACTTTCCCCAGGATGTGCTGAGTCTATGCCAGAGGCACCATTCTGTGACAGGGGGACCGTGGGCACCCAGAAACCAGAAGGGAGTTGGAAGGCATAGCAAGCTTGCCAACGCTCCTGTTGCTGGGAACGTGGCGTGTTCTGTTCCCTAAAGCATCCAGAGATGTCCCTGGATACCTGGGAGCATCGTCCTGGGCGGGCGTGAACACCTGGCTGGCGTGCGGCCTGCTCCACCCTCCTCGTCACTAGAAACCGGGCCAAGGTTACTGTCAGAGCGCACACTGCCCCTTCCTCCTCCCCCACTTCTGTCTTCTTCCTCTCCTCCTCCTCCTCCTGCTTCTACCATTACTATTTTATTTAAGTAAGCTTTTAATTTTAGAACAATTCTAGATTTACAGAATTATTGTGAAGACGTTCCTTCCTTCTTCAACATTCCCCGCCTCCCCTATGCTGATGCGAAGCTGGCTGCTGTGCTCCCCGCCCCCCTTCTCCCTCCCCGGAGCCTTCTGAGGAGACTTCCTCCGGCTCTGGCCCAAGAGCATCCCTTTCTCTCAGCTCTCTGCACAGCATCCGTCTCTGCCACTCACTTGCCTCTCCTGGCGGACGCTGGCATATTTACCCACCTCCTAATGCACAGTGGTGCCTCTGGGAGCAAAGCTTCAGTTAGTCAAGTCTACGCAGAAAGCAGGGAGGGGGCTGGCCAGCCTGGGGGGGGGGGGGCGCCGGATCCTGGTTTCTACGAGGCAGTTGGCTCCCTGGGTGGAGACTTGCCTCCTGGCGCCCCCCCCCGCCCCCTCCCCAGTGAGGCTGGCTGTGGGGTGACAGGTAGGAACAGGGGGAGGATAGAGTCCGAGAGGAAGAGGGGGGAGAGCAAGGGAGGGCATTCCCAGGCCAGAGAGAGCCTGGGCTTTGTCTGCCCTTAGCGCCCCTACTGCTAAGGGTGACAGTATCAGGTACCCCAGTGCCTTTGCATTAATTATCTCCAGTCCTCACCATGACCTTCAAGGTAGGCATCATTAGGTCCATTTGGATGAGGAAACCAAGCCTCAGGGAGGCTAAAGAGCCCGGGCCTAAAGTCATACCAATAAAAGTTGGCAAAGCTAGGATTCAGCATAGATCTTTTGGCCTTCAGAGTCCAGGCCCTGTCAGGTGTCCCTGGGACCAGGCAGTTTGTTGAGAGAGTGTGGAAAGCGTGTCCAAGGGGCCATCATCCTGAGATCGCTGTGAGCCCTTCAGGGCAGGACAGTGGCTGTTCAAACCATGCGAGGAGGGAAATGGTGTCCCTCCAAAGGCTGGTCCTTTCTGTCCCAGGGAGCAGCCCTCTGGAGGTCTCTTTGCAAACTGCTAGGATGCTTCAGTATGGCCCTGAGCCGGACAGAGCAGGAGGTGAGCGGGCAGCAGGAGGACAAAGCAACAGGGCCCTGAGGGAGGCTGTCTTTGGTGGATGTGGCTGGAGTGTCTGCCCCTTTCCTGGGACAACCTTAGTTGAGGGCCTAGGCAGCCCCTTTCTACCACGTGACCTTGGCCTAGGCCGCAGTGGGTTGGACTCGTGGTGGCCCCCGATCCAAGGGGACTGAAGCTATCAGCTGCACTGAGCCCATCAGGTCACCTTTCCCAGGGACTGGGATTCCAGGCTGAGGGGCCAGTCAGCTTTTGGGGGCTGAGCTGCAGGGTTATAAAGAGTTGGGTCCTAGGTGGGACCACTGTGAGCCGAAGTCACACTGGAGTTAGGGTTGCAGGGGAAGAGAAGCCAGAGTGGGCACAGCAGAGACGGGTGGTGTCACCCAAGAGAGTGAGAGGGAGAGGCCTGGGCTTCTGATTCCTGGCCCTCCCACTGGCTAAGCCCCGCTGTTCCCTTTTATTCACACTGGCGCAAAGGGGCCTTGTGCCTCGCTAAGCTCCAGCCACTGTTCATGGAGGGGCTAGTCTCCCAAGCCCCGAACAGGGTTTGCTCCTCGTGAGGTGACGGCACAGCAGAAGGGCCCTGGCTGGGTTTTAGGAGACCCACCTGGGCACAGCACTCTACAGTGTTGAGGGACATTCCTGTGTGGCCCACTGGGCAGGGGTGGTCTGCGTTCAACAGCTGGGGACAGTGAAGCCTGGGCAAGTGGGTGTCTCCTCCAAGGTTATAGCCCCAGAGTTGGACCTGAGAGCCAGGTCCCCTGATTCCAGGCCTGCTGCCTCTCCCACAGCTCACACTGCCTCTCTGATCCCCTCTCTTGCTAGGTAGCTGGGTGGCCTGAGGTTGAGAAATACAGTGTGGGAAGTGCCTAGTACAAGGCCTGGCGTGTGGAGAGTCTCAGGACGTAGGAGCTGTTATTTTTTTTTTTTTTAAGATTTTTTTTTTTAATTTATTTATTGAGAGAGAGAGAGAATGGTAGAGAGAGAGCATGAGAGGGAAGAAGGTCAGAGGGAGAGGCAGACTCCCTGCTGAGCAGGGAGCCCGATGCGGGACTCGATCCCGGGACTCCAGGATCATGACCTGAGCCGAAGGCAGTCGCTTAACCGACTGAGCCACCCAGGCACCCCGTAGGAGCTGTTATTAATGCTATTACTTTTTAAAGCACAGCTCTGAGCTGCCACCCACCACCCAGAAGCCTTCCTTAGTTCCCCAAATGTACACAACACAGTCTGGGGTGTCTTGGCCCAGCACACAGATTGTTGGGCCACAACCATACCCCCTACCTGGCCTGCTCTCTTCTCACTCCAACACTTCCGGTCCCCTCTCTTGCCAGGGCTTCCCACATCTTTCCCGCACCCCACCTCGGAAGCTTCCTCACGTTGCCTGGAATTCCCTCCCTTGTCTGTCCTGCCCCCCAAGGACGACTCCACCTCTTTGGGCCCACCTCCCCCTGTCCCCCAGCTGGAAGAATGGTGCCTTCTTCTGCCCTTGCCACTCTCTGCCAGGTGGTAGGTTTTTGCGTGGAGTTGGGTCTCTCTCTGCTGGCCCACCTTGCCCAGTGTTGCCAGTGGATTCCCAGCAGATGTAGGAAGCCGGTCTCAGTGACTGGGTCGGTTGTGGTGGGGAGGTCTTGGAGTGAGCGTGGCCCCTGTAGGCCCTGTCTCCACCACCTGCTTGCACACTCTCCTTTCTGGTCATGGCTAGTGGCCCAGACAGCTCTGGGCTGGCAGGGAATTTGGGAACAGATGCCAGGAGATGTGAAGGAGGCTTTTCTTAGGCTCAGCACTCTCCCCAGGGCTCAGGAGCTCAGATGGTGCAGGTTGGCATAGTGCCCAGGAGCAGAAGGACTCCAGGCAACACGGACTTCAGCCTGGAGCCAGCTGCTGGGACCTTCTCTTCGTCTGAGCCTGCCTGCAGATGTGGTGTCCCCACCCCCACTAATCACATAAGCATGTGTGCATGTGGGCACCACAAACACACGCGCATACCCACCCGCTCCAACACCCTGCAGGTCCCTGCAGTAGCCTGCTGGTACCATTCCGTCCACCACCTGGGGCAGAGAGTGCAAGAACCAGATGGGCTCCTGGGTGGACAGGGAAGCAGGAGAGTCTGCCCCGCAATAAAGGAAGAGGGAACCCCTCACAGGACCTGGCCTCTGGGCCCTGCTGTTCCTTCAAGTCATTAAGGATTTAAAGAAGTCCCCAAATCCAGCCCCTCCCCCACAAAGACAGACTCTTCTCGGAGGCTAAGATTCCATCACTCTCCATGGAAACACATTTCACCAAACCCTACGCCCTGTCAGAAATACTCCTTAGGCGGAATGAAATGACCAAGGCTCAGGCCCTTCCCTTTCAGTCTGTTGTCCTCATTGGAGACAGCAGGTAGCTGTCCCCATCTTTGGGGACACTGCCCTTCACACAGAGACACAGAGGCAGATGCTCAGTCCCCAGCCTGCCTCCCTCTGCCTGACTCCCCCTGGGCTTGCCACCTCTCTTCTGCCCTCTGATTTCCCACCCTTTTCAATGATCTCTGCCACTCTGCCACCTTCCAGGCCCTCCATCCTCACTGCTGTTCACAGCGCAGAGTCGGGTATAATAGGAGAGTGACTTCAAGGCTCCTGTGGCCTAAAGAGGCTGCCTATTTATGCACTGGTATCCTGAGTGTGCTTTTTATGGTGCCAAGAGCTCCACGCTGGGCAGTGTCCCCAAGTACCCAGGCGGTCTCCCCAGCTGCGGCTTATAGTTCCACTGTGCCTCCCCTCCCCAGGCCGCCCCACCCCAATGTGAAGTCTGGGTGAGCTAGCTTTCTCTGCACTTGACTTTATTCAAATGATTAAATGCCTCTGTCACAGCTCCCTCCTCCCCAATTCAAAACAATACTAGCTGACTTTTATCTAGTGCTTACTACGTGCCACATTGCTCTAGGCGAGCAAATACATGTTCCTCTTTTAATCCTCAGACAACCCTATTTGGTACGTACTATTATTATCCCCATTTAAAGATGCAGGAGCTGAGCCACAGCGAGGTTAAGTGACTTGCTCGAGGTCATACAGCTAGAACATGGCCGAGTGAGACCCTCCTTATACTGCTTCTCCTGTTCTTTTTGTGGGCCTTGCTTCCCTCCCGCTTTTCCCATTCAGAGGAGGAGAGACCCTCCCTTCCCAAGGCTGACTCCCTAACTGCACTCTGCCCCAGCCCTGGGCTCTTCCTCCTGGCTTTGCTTCTGGAGGCACACCCCTCCCCCACTTGGCGGTATTTTCAGACTGTTGGTCTGCTGGTGTCTCACTGCTGGCCTCAAGGTTTTTCCGAAAAGAGAAGGGAGGGAGACAGACCCACCATGCTCTTTCCTCCAGCTTACTCTCCCGCCCCCCCCCCCCCCCCCCCCCCCGCCGAGAATTGCTTCCCTCTCACCCCTCAGTCTGCCCTCACTTCACCAAGACTATGCTTGCTGAAAACCTCAGGAATGTCCCGAGTACCAGAGCCAGCGAGGAAGGGCTGCACTAGCTACACGGCACTCTAGGACAGATTAGAAAAAATGGGCCCCTTTCAGTGGATGCAGCCTCTGGGAGTGCATAGCTTGGTGAGGAGGCTGAACTTCAGCTTCCCAACCCATCAGCTGGATTCTTTGGGACAGTGCACAACCTGGACAACCACACATAGTGGTCTTGGATGTTGGCATCCTTATTGCTCTTCGTATTCTGGCCACACTCAGCCCCTGATGGCCAGTCTTCCTCTGACTTCTTTCTGGACACTCCCCACTCCTGCTTCTACTGGTCCTTTGCAGTTGCACCTGATGCCCCCTGATTCTAAGAGTGGGCCAGGACTTTGCCTGAGCTGCTCTGATACTGGCCCCCAGGGAAGGCCACCAAGAACTTGCCTCCGGCTCCACCCCACGTTCCACCTGGCTGAACCAGGACACCCGGGTCTGGTGTGGTCACCTGAAGGCACCATTCTCCCCCATGTTGACGCTCTCTGCACTGCCTGATTCCTATCAATGTCCTCATTCCTCAGTCAGCCGGACTGCATACCTTGTCTTTCCTTCCTCTTTTCCCCCACACCTGGCCCCAGCCATTCCTCCTTCCTAGCCCTGTCCTTTCCTTCTGCTCCACTGTGGTCCAGGCCCTCACCCTTTCCATTCTGGGCTTGGCCAGTGGTTCCTGACCTCCCCAGCAGCTTCCAATCCCTTCCGCTAGCCTTCCCCACACCAACTTCCAAATTATGCTCCACTCTGCTCTCTGCTTAAAATGTCACTCCTCTGCTCAAAAGAGCTTCCATGACTCCCCATTGCCTACAGGGAAAGAAGCCCAAACTTTCAACCTGCCTTTCAATGTCCTCTGCCATATGTCATACCTCTCCGGGCTTAACTACAACTCTGTAGCCGAGGAAAGCATTTTGGAGCTAACCCTTGGCAGTGCTTTTCCATAGCCGAGCTCTCTGGAAGGCTGCCAGGGAGGAGGTGGGTGGGGGGAGGTGTTGAGCGGGGGTGGGGGGGGTGGCTCTGCCCTCGCCACGGCCATGACAAGCACAAGCTTTTGATGACCACCAGCAGCCTCACAGCTGCCCCGCATCCTGGGCAGCCTCGGGCAGCCTGGAGTAGAGCTCGGCCAGGCTGAAAATGTGGAAGGCTGGTCTCAGGGCAGATGGGTAAGAGATGAAGGGCACTAAGAAGCCTCTGGAAGACCAGAGTCCCTCGCCCGGGGAGAAAGGCAGGGCTTCCAGAGAGTTCAGTGGGACAGTGGGGGGTGGCATGTTTGAATGGGGAGTGAAGCTCAGGATTCCCTCCTGCTTATGCGACCTGCAGTTTGAAGTTAGGAAGGCAGGTATGGGGCTCTCCCTCCTGAGGAAGCTGAGGCTTGGGCAGGTGAGGTGACTTGGTCAAAGTCATGCTGCGTGTGCATCAGAGGCAAGACAGAGGTGTGGGACTTTCTGGCAGGGTCGCCCGCTGCCTGCCCACCTGCTCGCCCCAGGCTGGGCCCAGGCTTTCAGAGCAGCAAGAACTTCCTTGCCCTCCAGTGAGGGGCTGGCGAACTCTGGCACCTGGTGGGGGGCCCTCGAGGAGGGCTGCGTCTTGCCCTGCTCCTTTCCTGGCCCAAATTGGCACGGGCACCTGGGAAGGGCAGCTGGCCAGCCACGTGCCAGTATTAACTTTAAAAATAAACCAGGGAAGAACGAGGCTTAAAAATAACCCCGGGGATGTGTGAGGAGCTAATTACTACTGCAGCCCCCTTGTCAGGACTTCGGGGAGTGTGGGCCCCCTGCTGCCCGCGTGTTGAGTCCCCTCTGCTCATCTCATCTCTTCCAGTTGGGGGTCAGATGACACCACAGCCAGGGGCAGGCAGGGCCTCCGAATCTGAGGGTAGAAGCTGGAGCTGGCTCTGGGCACCCTGGAGGGCCCCCTTCACCTCCATTGGGAGACAGAGGCCGGGGAGGGAAGAGAGCACCCAGGCTGGGCAGACAGAACCATGTGCCCTAGGTCCTGGAAGGGCTTCTCTTGACCCTGCTTAGCTCTGGGGTTGCCTCATGACTTTCCCCTGGAAATCAGCCTGTTCCAAAAGGGACTTTGGGGTCCTGTCCCCACTCTTCTCGGAAGTGCCCGTGGGTGGTGGCGGCGGCCAGGTAGCTGGTTTTGCCAGTTATGCCTCCCTATTTAGAACTCCCGATCACCACTTCTCATGTGGACCATTCTCTTGAGATGAACTTTGAGGCCCACCTTGACTCAGCGAGGTACAGATGCATGGCCCTTCAGACTGCCCACTCCTGGCTGCCTCCACGAGCATCTCTGGCCTGTGAGCTCCTGCCTCTGGACCCTCAGTGCCAAGTGGAGGCTGGACTGCAGCCTGGCCAGGCCCGAAGAGCCCCCAGGCTCTTTCCCTGAGAGCAGCAGCTGGGGAGGCAGGAACCACACTCCCGTCTCTCACAGACTGAGGCTCCCCCAAGGCCCTCAGAAAGTCTTGCACATCCCCCCCACCTTTGGCAGAGGGTGTGAGGACATCCTGCTGTGATGGAGGTGGGGCGGGGAGGGGACATGGGGCCCAGCTGAGGACGCAGCTGAGGACAGACTTGCAGGATCAAAGAGAAAAGGCAGAGCTTACCCCAAGGAGGGAGGCAGAGGCCAAGACTGCTGGAAGCTGACAGAAATGATCAAAGGATGCGGATGGATGGGGAGGCGGGAAGCAGCAGCAAGGGGAGACAGGCCGAGCCGGGAGTTGGTTGGGGGGCTACTGCACAACAAGCAGGGGCTGTGGGGTCAGACAGGCCTGGACTCGGGTCCCTGGCTGGGCGCCCTGAGCCAATAACCGTGCTGGAACTCGGACCTCATTTGCATAATGGACATAATGATAACCACTCATGGGCCTCAGCAGGAGGGCTTGTGAAGCATTTACAGAGAGGCCTGGGGACGGGCAGGTGTGATGTTGTGTGTTCTCTCCGCTGCCTCTCTTGGACTCTGGTCCGTCCGTTCCACCCCCGGCTCCACAGATAGAAAAGTCCGTCCTACCCCCTTCTCCCGCTCCAGGAACAAGCCGTGGCCCTCGGCCCTGGGTTTCCACAGTCAGTGACTCCCAGGGCCGCCAGGCTGCCAAATGCACTGGTTGTTGCCCTGTGGTCGTCTGACTTGATTTCCCAGCAGTAACTGGCAGCTGATGGCCCCCTCTCTCCTGAAACACTCTCCAGGTTCCTCTCCAGGGTCTGGCAGGCCCCTGTTCCTGCTCCCTCCCTCCCCGTGTTGGTGGGGGGCGGAGGGGGGTGCTGCCTGCGCGTGCTGGCCCGAGGGCTCTTCTCCCCTGCTCTCCCCTCTTCCCAGCTGATCTCATCTAGCCACAGGACTTTAAATATTCTTTCCATCTGATAACTCCCAAATGTGTATCCCAGCTTTGACCTCTCCCTGGATCTCCAGGCTTGTCTGTCTAACTGAACCTCAGGGACTTGTATTAGGCATCTCAGAATTAACCTGTGTGTCTAAAACAGAAGTCTCAGCACTCATCTCTTTACCAAACCTGTTACTCTCTGCACGTTTTCTCTTCCATCTCAGACAACGCTTACCCTCCATTCAGTGGCTCAGGTCAAAGACCGTCCTTGACTACCTCCTTGACTACCCCCTTGCCCCGATGCCCACAGCCCCCTCCCTCCCTCCTCTTCCCCAACACACACGTCCTGTCCAGCATCAGGTCCGGCCCCTCGGCCCTGACGCATGCCCTCCATCCACGCCTGCTCACCACATCCACTGTCTCCACCTGGGTCCAGCCCACCCTTGCTCTCAAGACGCTGGAGCCTTGGTAGGCCTCCCAGCTTTCCTCTTGAACTATAGCCGTCTGACCTCCACAGAGCAGCCACAGTGATCTGGTAAAAACTTTAGTCATAGCACGTAACGACCCTGCTTAAAACCTTCCAGTGACTTCCATTACGCTTTGAGTAAAACCCAAGCTCTTGACCATGGCCTCCATGGCCCTGCAAGCTCCAGCCCTTCCAAGCTTCTGCATTTAGGCTCGGTGCACCCGCAGCTCACCACCTTTTCCGCTCCTGTTCCTCAAACATGCCAAATTCTGGCCCACCTGGGGGCTTTGCGTTTGCTGTCCCTCCCCTCTCCCAGGCTCTTCGGTGATTTTTACATCATATAGACCCCTCCCTGGAAGGATTGCTCATTCCTCTCCCTACCACATCCTCTTGGGGTTTTTTTTTTTTTTTTTGATTTAAAAAGATGTGTTTATTTAATTTTAAAGGGAGAGAATGAGTGGGTTGGGGGGGCAGAGGGAGAGAGAGAATGTCAAGCAGACTCCCTGCTGAGCATTGAGCAGGGCTCCTTCCCACCACCCTGAGATCATGACCTGAGCTGAAATCAAAAGTCAATGCTTACCTGACTGAGCCACCCAGACGCCCCACCACATCCTCTTGTTTTATGGTCTGCTGGTACTCCCTTACCACTGAGATGATGTTTATTTGTGATCATATAACTCAGTTTATTGACTACCTACTTCCTCTGAAATGTAGACACCGTGAGAACAGAGCTGAGGCTTTGGGACCTAGAATGGTGCCTGACTCATGGAAGATGCTCAGAAAAATGAAGGGAATGGAGGGATGACCGTGTGGTTATTGAGGGGGTGGGAAGGGCCAGGAGGCTGGGTCTGAGGACTGGTTCTATTAAGGAACTGCTGGTGGCTGGGGCAGGTCACTCTCCATCTCCCCCTGCCCCTGGCTCTGGGTCTCAGTCTCCTCATCTGGAAGAAGGAAGTGTTGCCCCGAATCAGTGATTCTCCAAGAATCCAAAGGACCCCGGGGATGGCTGCGATGCCACCCAGTGCCAAGCTGAACCCTGGTTCAGCACGAGCATACCAGTGTCAGCACCCTGATCTCACCCTTTTCTGGCCAAGGCTGAGGAAGATGCTTGCCACGACCTTCGGTTGGCCTGTGTATGCTCTGCAACAGGTAGTCATGTGATGTCCCATATACATTTTGAGATACTAAACCATGGTGGGGACCCAGGGGCTAATCCCGGTCCCTCAGAGTTCGAGCAGGTCACTGGTCTAGGCAGGATGTTGAAAGTTGGTCCATGAGCAGGACTTTAGCTCCCAGGGCCCTGGGGATCTCTGAGCTAGCCTTGGGCCAGGATGGCAGGACTGGCCACCCGTGTACTCACCCTGGGCCGGCTCAGGTCCAGGGGCATCCTGGGAAGAAGAGTGTCTGCAGCGTCTCTCCAGGCCACCCCCCGTCAGACAGCACGGGCTGGGCTCAGCCTGCTCTCAGACCACGGCTGCCTCCCACACCCCACCCAGGACTACTGTGGGAGCTGCCAGCCGGGGGTGCTGCCCTTTCCGGTGGGAAGCTCCTGCATTCCAGCTGTCCCAGGGGCTGGGGCAGTGGACTTGCACTTGCTGATAAGCGGGGTCTCGGCCACAGTCAGAAATGCTCTCTTTCCAAAAGGGGTGACTTGGAGGTCCGGTACAGAGCTCTATTCTTGGGACTGGACATAGAGGAAGTCCCTCCAGCTCAGCCAGCATGGGGTGAAGTGGGGACAGGACTATAATCCCGGGTAGTGTGCTTCTTAAGAAGGGCTGGGAGTAGAGGTCTGGAGTAGGTCCAACAGAGATCGTCAGAGCTGTAAGGGGCTCAGACACACCAGCCCAATCCCTCGCAGATAAGGCCGGGGGGTGGGGGATGGGACCTGCTGTGGGTCACCCAGGCAGGTAGGAGCTGAGAAACAGTGGAGGGGATCGTGGGTCGCACTTTCCTTAGCTCAGCTACAGGACTAAATGTCTAAAAGTCAGGGCTCTGAGAAAGGACACACAGCCCACCTCCGTGAATAGGGTGGTTGACCCTGAGGGACATACAGGGGACCTCAGGGCCTCTTTGGTGCCAGGGAAGATGAGTGCTTCCAACTCTGGAGTGCTGAGCTGGGCATGACACCCAAAGGGAGGGCTGCCACTGAATTTGGGTCCAAGTTTCTCTCTCTCTGGCCCTGCTTGGAGGCAGATGAAGGACCAAGAGCTGCCCCAGAGGGTCTTATCCTGTCTAACCCTCCCTGTGGAAAATCCATGATGCAGGGTCATACTGAAGAGAGGGTCACCTGGCTCAGCCGGACCAAAGGCCCCCAATTTGTTCCCAGGTGAGTGATGCTCACATGGCTGAGGGGTCTCGCTGGGGCTGACCCCCTTCCCTGGGCTCAAGAGCAGCCTGAGAGCTAATGCTCTGAAGGTGGAACCTGTCCCTAGGACCCCACTGAAACTCTCAGTCCCCTTTACCTGGGGGATGGGGGCACTGGCCCTTCCTCCTCGGGCCACCCACTGACTCCTGCTGTTTCTGCCACCTGGCTCACTCCAGGAGCTTTGGCTTGTGAACTCCAAAGATTTTTCCTTAGCTGCCCCTTGAGTGTTTCCCAAGTACCAAGGAAACCCAGAAAGAAAATGCTAGCCCCTGGCTGGCAAGCGGCCCAGCCTCTGAAGTACAGAATATGGATTCTAACCAGTGCTCTCCTCCCCTGTGCGTCCCAAACCCGGCTGCAGATCCCGTTCACCAGGGGCTGTTGAAAAATTACAGGCTCTGGGCTTAGTTTGGGCCTAATGAATGAAGTCCTAGGGCCAGGCCCTGACCCCCATCGTTCTGGCTCCAAGCAACGTCTGGTACTGGGACAAGAGTCCTACTCAGTGCTCAGGGGGGAGCAGTTAACTTGCCCAAGTCGCTCCTGACAAAACTCCCTCTCTCACTCACTGGCCACTCCTAAGAACCGTCACTCTGTTCTCATTTTTAGGCTTGGGTTCCCCTCCTGTTCAGAAAGATGGCGTCAACAGGTTCACGAAACTAAGACCACCCCGTGACAACTGCCTTCCCCCAGTACTGCCCCTTCTGTCCTCCATAGGCTGACATGCACTTCTGCACCACCCCCGCATCCATGCCATGGGAATAACCCACCTTCGGCCACTATCTAGGAGGCGGGGGCACCCGTGTTCGGGCGGGTGGGGGAGGGAGTGGTCTAAGTTTGGAGGGTTCTGAGTTGACTCCTGCCCCCACATCATGCCTCAGGATCGCGGGAAGTGACCTGATGCTCTCTGGTTTCTTCACTGGCAAAGTAGGAGTAATGATACCTACACCTCTGGGTCGCCAGGAGCCTCAGAAGAGGCACCATACGACCAAGTGCCCAAGTGTTTTATAAGCCAAGGGCTGCGCGTGCTTTATACTTCCCTGTTCTGCCGCTTGCCGGCAGTCGGCCTTAGTATGCGTTCCCTAACCCCTCCGAGCCTCGGGTCCTTGTCTGTAACGTGGGGATTGCAACAGTGCCACCGTGGCCGTGAGGTGATGCATGTAACAGGCTCCGCCCAGAGAACCCTCCCAGCGAATGGCAGCTATGGCTCCTAACTGTGGAAACCGAGGCCGGCCCTGTGGGGAGTGGCTGCTCCACGTCAGGTCTAAGATCTGGACCAACAGCCCAGGGCGGACCCCTCTGGTGCATCCATCTGGGGCTTGGTCCTGCCTGCAACCACCTGGCCCCAAGGTCCCGGGGAGCTCCTTTGCACTAGCAGGAGGCCTGGGGCTGTTCTGGAGGAGAGGGCCGCTTCCTGTCTGAGAGCCTGGCGTCGTTCTTTCTGGCCTGCTCTACTGCTCTCTGGAGAGAGCCCCCCAGACAGTCCTGTAGCTGGCGGGCTGGAATGTGCCTCTCCGGATGTTTCTGAGATGGTTATTTCTGCATTGGAGCTGTGGTCAGGAGGCCCCACACATTCCTGAAGAGGGACACTGAGTCCATGCCCAGCTGTGAAGCCTCGAGCAAAGATGAAGGGGTCTGAGAGCTGGGGTCTGGGGTTGTCCATGCAGAAAATATCCACACAGTGTCATGCGGCAGTATCACCTCGTTCAGCTCAACACTGCCCCGGGGTTCCTGCGTACCATCCACGAACCTGGGTTCAGTCTGGGCTCCAGAGTGGCCTTCTGGCCCAGAAAAGGAAGTGTGGGAGGGAGGGGGGGAGGGAAAGCACCCCATGGGGGCTGAGGTCTGCTGGGTGACCAGGGCAAGGGTGAAGGAAAACAGTCAGGATTCAGGTTCATCATCCTCTGGTTCAACTGGAATCCTGGGGGCACCTACTGGTTCAGCTGGGGTTATGAGGGCACCCAAGGGTTCAGCCAAGGTCATGGAGGCACCTGCTATTCAACTGAGGTGATCCACTGGTTCAATCAGGGTCATGGGGGCACCCAGTGGTTTAATTGGGGTCATGGGGGTACCTGTGGGTCAGGGTCCAGGCAGGAGAGTGCAGGTTGGGGGCGGCACTTCCCTCTTCCAGAGCCTGTGCAATCAGGTCCACCCACCAGAGTCCAGAAGTCTGCCCCTCTATGGTCTGCCCCTGCCCCTGACTCTTTCCTTGGGCACACTCATGCCCCTCAGCCTGCCCCATGCTGTTCCATCATCTAGAAAGTTCTCACTGCCCATCATCACCTACTAGGGTCCTCACTCCTCATTCAAGCTCCCTCATGGGCTACCTGCTCCGGGAAGCCTTCTCAGATCCTTACTTTGAGTCAGTCTGCTAGGATTTAGTATATATAACATTCAGCTTGTGGTTTCAGGATTCCACTGGACCAGAGGCTCCGTGGGGAAGAAGCTGGGTCTTCGTTTTCTAGTCTTTCTGTGCCAAGTATAGTGCCTAGTACTCAGGAGATCTCAATGATTTTTGAGGGGCTGGGGTCCCTCTTTGGATCCTTGGACTCTCGAGGATGCTGCCTTCAAGATCAAGAAATCAAAGCATCTCAGGGTTGGGAAGAATCTTAAAAGCCCTTTAATGTAGCCCCAGTCTGATATATGGGTAGTGTGATGATCTTTATGATGTGTCAGCTTGGCTAGGTTAAAGCCCTTAGTTATTAATCAAACACTTATTTGGGGGTTGCTGTGAAGCATTTTGTAGATGTAATTAAAGTCCATAATCAGTTGACTTTAAGTAAGGGAGATTATTTTACATTATCTTAGATAATCTGAGTGGGCCTGATTCAATCATTTGAAAGGCCTTAAGAGCCAAACTGAAGGCTCCCTGAAGAAGAAATTCTGCCTGTGGACGGCAGCTTCACCCCATACTAGAAAGACTTCCAGCTTCCTGATGGTCTACTCTATGGATCTTAGACTTATCTAGGAGCCACTACTTCACATAAACCAAATCCTTGTAATGCATCTCTTAATATAAATCTCCTACAGGTTCTGCTTCTCAGATTGAACCCCAATGGATACAGGTATCTTCTGCAGCTTGCCCATCCAGTGTCTTCTTGTATGCTTCTTGTGATGGGGAGCTCATCACCTCTCAAGGCAGCACAGTCCATCTTTGGTCAGCTTCAACTCTAACAAGTTCTCCTTATATTGGACTTGATTAAGTCTTTCTATGGACTCTACCACTGGTAGAGTCACTGCTGGTTTAACCCTTTGGGCCCAATGGGTTGGTTCTTTTATCTTGCAATAGCCCAGCAGATATTTGAAGGCACCATGCTGCTCTCCACACCTGTCCTTGCCAAGTGTCCTTCATTTGACACGCTGCTCCCCTCCTCTGACTGTTCCCCAGTTTGTTGATGTCCCTCTTAAAGTCTGGCCTTCCACCTGTCAGCTGCATTCCACAGCACTGCTGACAACAGGGTGAGTGTATCTAGTAGTCATAGGACCACGGGCCTGGAGACCTCCCTGGGCCTTTGCTGTCTGGATCCCAGCCCACAGGAAGCTGGGGGCTCTTCTTGAAAGAAGAAATCAGCCCCAACCTCTTCTAATGGTGACTGGAGGCTGCACTGCCACTTGGGATTTTGGGTAGTTGCCATGAGGGAGGAGCCAGATTCCCACTTGGACATTTAATCTCTGGGGCACCCCTTCTCCATGGATCTGAGGAGCTTCCCCGGCAGATGGGGGAGGAATGGCGAGCCGCTGAGGACAGCAGATACCCGTTTGCAGACTTCTCCATGGGGCAAGCCCTTCTTCACTCCTCTCCTCCCTTCCCCCTCCCGCTACATGATCGTGATCACACAGCCTGTGGTCTCCTCTAGCCTCCATGGCCGGTTCCTGCGGGGCCCGCCACCACCCCTCTCCAGCCTCAGAGTTGGGATCCACCAGCTCTGAGGCCACTGGCTCTCATATTCCACAACCAGATTCCTAGGGATTTTTCCAGCTCTACACATTCTTGTTCTTAAAACCACAGTCCACACCTCAAGTCTATTCCCCAAAATCAGGTCTCCAGGCTGTTTAGATCCTCACTCCTCAAAGTGTGGACTACGAGTCAACAGCATCAGTGTCCCCTGGGGGCTTGCTAGAACTGCAGAATCTCAGGCCCTGCCCCAGACCTCCTGATTCAGAATCTGCATTTAGACCAGAGGAACCAGGTCTTTCCCTGCACAGCAGTGTTTGCAAAGCATTAATGTATCCGCATTGCTGAGCAGGACTGCTTCGGGTCCCCTTCGGAACATTGCCTCTGTACAGGTGGGAAGACTGACGCACGCCAGGGAAGTGTCTGTTCCTCCCCCAAGTTCAGGGGCAGCAGAAGCGAGAGAGACAGCTAGAAGGATTTGTCAAAGGGGAGAGAAAGAACCCTGTTCCTAGCTCCCAGGCCAGGCTCCTGCTCTGAATTCCGGGCAGCCACGTGCCCCCTCACAAAGGGGTCCTTTGTGTCACCGGAGGCAGGAGCGGGGAGCGGGAGCAGTGAGAGTCTGCTCTTGTGGAGGAGGTGGAGGGTGGGAGCTGGGCCCCAGCCTGGCAGGGATCCTAGGAGGCCACAGGACCTGGAGGACTGGAGTGGATTGCTCTAGGTGGCAGCTGAGGCCGGCTCTGAAAAGCAGGAAGGTGAAGGTGCGACTTGTGGCCATAGCCTGGGGTGGGGTGGCTCCAAGGTGGGTCCCCAGGAGCTGCCTGGGAACTGCCTTAGCGGGGGCAGTTTCTGGACAACGAGGAAGTGTGGACAAGCCGAGAGGCGGCGGCATCACTGGGACCCTTGATTGCTCTCCCCACAGCAACAAGGGCCTCGAAAGGCATTTGTCAGGCAGCTCTGCGCCGACCAGAGGCTAACAGGCGGGTCAGGAGGAGACCCAGGGCTAGCAGAGCAGGCGGCTGGCAGCTTGCTCTCTTCTTTAAGAGCCTGCGGGAGGGGGTGGGCAAGAACACCAAGGGAGGTGTCAGTAAACAGGGCTTCAAGGCCAGCTCTGAGAAGAACTGTGAAGTGTAGCCTTGACCATGCCCTTTCTCCAATCTGAATTTTCCCTTCCACCCTGTAAAATGAGAGGGTCGGAGCTAAAATTCTGATTTCTCTTTGGGCAAAATACTCTTGAGGGCGAGAGATCCTGACCCTGAGGCTACAGCTGAGTGTCCTGTGTGGACCCTGGTACCCCATCCAGCATCATTTGTGACATTCATATATAGAAGGGACGGCAGGGGCTCCTTGGGGTGGGGGGAAGGGGATGAGCTGCATGGCTCTGTGAAAAGATACTCCCTACAGCCCTGGGTGGAAACCCTGGCGCGATCATTTTATATTTGTAGGGTCCTGGGCCAATTTCCGAACTTCTTTGAGCTTCCCTTTCCTCGACCGTAACAGAATGAGAAGACCTGCCTTCTCCCTCCCAGGGCAGCGGTGAGAGTGCAGGCTGCGAGGAGCACCCCGGACACCTGCGGACGGGCGTGTAATAGACACATGTCAGCTCCCTGCGTCCGAGGCAGGGATGGGGCATGAGGGAGTGCCCATCTGGGTCTCTGATAATGATCTCCGTCAGAGCTGGGTCTCTTCCCTTGCTGCTGGCTGACTGCAGGGAAATCACTTTTACATTTTTTTTTTATTACAAAATCAACTCACAGATTCACCGTTTGTGCTGCCAGCTGAAAGCTGTTTATAGTGGTGATTTGCACTACACTCATCTGTGCTTGTTTATGTTTTCTTCAAAAATACTTATTGTGTTTGTTCTGTCCCCACTCTGGCCAGGCATGTGTCTTCTCTTTCTGGTCCTATTCTCACCCCCTACTCCCTCCATGTCTCCAGCCCCCAACCGTGATGCATGGGAACTGGACATGCAGGTAGGAGGCATGACAGTCAGAAGGACCTCTGATCAAAAGCACCCTCTTTATAGATGAGGAAACTGAGGGTCAGAGAGGACCAGCAACTGAACTAAGTGGAGCTGGAACTCTTCCCTCCTTGATCCAGTCCAGGGTAGGTTCTCCTACCACTGTGAACTTCACTGTCCTTGACTGATTTCCTGCAGGGTCTGCCTGCTCAGGGGAGGGAGCATTGTCCCTGAGCCTGGATGTCAGGCAGACTCCGGGCATGGGTAAGATCTGGAAAGGGTTGGGGGAATGGGATTAAGAGAATACAGGGAAGGGTGTGGCAGCCTCTGGCCCCCAACCCCACTGTCCCCCACCTGTTAGGAGGGAGCAGAGGTAGCTGTGGTCTTGGTAATCCTTGGGAAACTGAGCAGTTCCCTTCTGTGGGGGGAGTAACAGTAATGAACAATAATGTTAATTCCACTGATCATTGCAGATATTGCTTATTAAGCACCGACTGTACCAGACACTTCCTTTATATTATCCATTTCATCCTGGGTGGCAAATATTATTCTCCCCATTTTGCAAATGGCCAAACAAGCTCAGAGAGACTAAGTCACTTGTCCAAGATCATATAACTAGTGGTGTGGGGCTGGGGGAGGTGAGTGGAGAGGCAGGTTGAGAGCTGAACCCAGGCACTCTGGCTTCTAAGCCAGAGTCCACCTTCCTAGACCACCACAGAGAAGGCTTGTGCCGTCAAAGCAGAGGGGTGGCCTGTGGGCAGGGAGGAAGGAGATGCTCACTGAGAGTGGGCAGTAGGACTATTCCAGGCTGGGCTGCCCCTCCACCCCAACCCAGCAAGTCAACAGAGGACAGGGAACAGTGGAGTGAAAAGCAACCAGAGGTCTTGGTGCTAAGAGAGATGGTGGGTGGTGAGGGGAACAGGCTAGGGTGATGGAGAGAACTCCAGTGGGGGCATCCAAAGGGCTTGGTTCTAATCAGCATTGTGCTTGCAATTGCTGTGTGACTTTGGGCAAGTCACTCACCTCTCTGGGTGTTTGGCTGATTGCGGATGTCTCCTTTCACTCTTTTATTTGAGGACTCTAGGATGTATTGGGTGGCAGGTCACTTCTGTACTTTCCTCCTTCTTGGAAAGGTGGAAAAGTACAGGTTCCTTCATGAGCTGCCTGCTTGATTTCACAATCTAAGGACTCTCAGGCCACGTGGTGGGTGATGGGAGCCTGTGCTCAGCTGAGAACAGGCCGGAAACTGAGGAGAGAGCAGAACAGAAGGTTTTCTGCCCCAGCTCCTTCAGCTAATCAATCACCTGGCCTATTGTTGCCTTAGAGCCCCGAGGATTATGGGGGCCCCCCCCATGGGAGAACAGCACCTGTGAGTCTGTGGCGGTCTCAGAGAGGGCCCGGTGCTGGGCACAGCTCTGCCATGTGGCCTGGGTTGGCCAGGGGCCGGGGTGTGGGGGAGCAGCAGGCTGGCTGCAGGGTGCTGGAGGAAGAGGCGCTCTGCTGGGAAGGGCTTTGCCAGGGGAAAAGGCAAGCCTTGGCTCCTCCTTGCCCTCAAGATACAAGGGTCTGGGCTGAGTTCTTGAAGTGGAGAAAGAACTGGCAGGAAAGCCAGGGCATGGGAGTCAAAGAGGCTCAGCTGAATCTGGGCAGGTGCCATACTTTCAAGTCACAAGGGCCACGGGTGAGTCATCTACACGCAGAGCCTTAGGTTCCTCCGCTGAAAAATGGGGGTCATAACGCCCCTCTGGGGGGTTGGCGAGAGAATCGAATGAGAGCATATGGAGCCTGACAAAGAGTAGGCAATAAACGGTGGCCGCTACTATTATTGTTGCTGTTCCTGCTGTCAATAATAATAACAAATACGAGGCATCCTGAACGAGTGGAAGGAGCAGAGGCCCGGGAGTCAGGTTCGGCTAACCCCTGGCTGGGTGACTCCTGTCACCTGTCTGGTTCCTTATCTGTAAGAGGAGGGGGTGCCACTAGCTGATCTCGAGTCCCTTTCCAGCCCTGACAGCCTCCGGGCTATGAATAGATGGGGCTGGGGCCCCAGAGGAGTTTAATGACTCAACAGCTAGAGAGGTTAAGCTTTCCCAGAAAAGAGTTTCCGTTTGCGTTTGATGAACTTAGGGCACAATAAAGGAAGGGTTTCCTGGCTGGGAGGCCAGGGATGAGGGAGCTGGAGGAATCCTTGCAGCCCATGGAGACTGTGACTAACCAGGTGAATGACTAACTCAGACCCTGCCGACCCTCAACCAATCGGGGCTGCCCGAGAGCGCCCTGCGAGCTGGCATCACTGAGCACGTCCTGGCCATGCCAATTTCGGCTGGCTCTGGGCTTCACAGCGTATGGAGGCAGAAGAAGCAGCCAAGAGACCGGCAGGGAAAGAGCACTGGGCTTGGAGTCAGAAGACTTCAGACTCTAACTCTGCTGCTCACCAGCTGCATGACTTTGGGGGAGTCCCTTCCCCTCCTTTCCCTCCATGCCCTCCATCTGTGCAATGGAGCTAATAATACCTGCCCTGGCAACTTTCCTGAGCAGCGAAGGCTGAGACTCAAGAGATGAGATGAGTGTGCATTGGGATCACTAGGTGGGAGGTTCTGTCATTTTTCTATCCCAATGTGAGTCCCGGTGACTTAGGAGACCTGTTTGGGTCCCCAGAGGGGTCAGGTGGACAGAGGTTGTTGCCCCTGGGTTTTGGGTCACCATCAGTTTCATACAGGGCCCTTCTGGCCAGCTGATCACAGCCCAGACAGGCTTGTCTTAGAGCAGAGCCCCTGTGGACCGTTTCCAGCCAGATGGTGTGCCAGAGAGAGAGGTGACAAAAAGCCAGGGAGGGCTGGGTGGGGCAGGAAGTGGGCAGTGCCTTTCTGGGGCCCCCACAGAACTAGGGTGGTGCTTTGATGCTGTCTTTCCTCTTGCCCAGTACTGTATCAATAAATATCACCAGAACGGCACTCGGTCTGCCTCTACCCCCAGCTTTTAGCATCTGTCTGGGTTAAGAACTATAAGCACTTTGGGAAACGGCAGGGATGGAGGGGAAGGATGATGCCCTTTCATTTCTGCAC
The DNA here is from genome assembly GCF_009762305.2 of Zalophus californianus. Lineage (NCBI taxonomy): Eukaryota > Metazoa > Chordata > Mammalia > Carnivora > Otariidae > Zalophus > Zalophus californianus. Next base: position 21,888,642 of record NC_045602.1, on the reverse strand, counting down.
ACCTTCAGCCCATCAGTAGCATTCTCTGACTGCTCATGTGCCAGCCCTGGGAGAACAGAGATGGGAACCACAGGGCCCTGCCCACACGGAGGTTAATTGCAGTGCAGTTAAAGAGACAAAACACATCCCCTAAAATGTAAATAACCATGCAAGAGAGCCTACACTGTGTCACCCAGGCTGTCCTGACAGTGAGTCCTGCAGTTGAATAGAGTGGGGGCCTGGGACGGTCTGGGAGACTTCAAGGAAGAAGTGGGATTGGAGCTGGACCTGGAAGGTTAGCTTGGACAAGACAAATAGAAGACAGAGAAAAAGGTGTGCCCTACAGGCACACTTAAGGTGTTCTCAGGAGACAGTCTGACTGCAGTGGAGGGATCATGTCAGTAAGAAGTGAGAAATGAAGTTGGAGACAGGGTTAGAGCCAGGTGCAAAGGTCCTTCAAATTCGGAATAAGGAGCATGGACCAGATTCCCCGGGTAGCTGGAAGCCACTGAAGACTCCTGAGAGGGTAGTGGTATGGTCAGCACTGCACGTTGGGGAGATTCTTTCCGGCAGCATTGTCTAGGGGGAGCTTGTTCCATGGGGGAATGAAGCTGGAGGTAAGGTCAGTTGGGAAGTTACTGTGGAGCTAGAGACCATGGGACTGAGAAAGAGGACACATAATCAAAGGCACCACTTGTGGGAAGAGGAAGGCGGAAAGCCTAACCTATTGTTCAGTGCTCCTGAAACCCTGGCAGGTGGCAGGGAAGTGGGGGAGGGGAGACTCCTTTCTGGGCAGGTATGAGTCTGACTATTCTGCCCTAAACTTATCACAGGGTCAGCAGGACCCAGAGGTGCCCCCATTTGGGCCACATCTACTCCTGGGGCCCTTTTCTTCCTCTTCTAAGAGGGGAATCCAGACACTACATAGCAGAGCTCCCCATGGACCCCAGAGAGGAGTGGAGCCTTGGGACAAAGTCCTGCAGTAGATAGACTGCAGGAACAGCGTCCAGTTCTGCTTTTTACCCCCTCAATTCCTGTGGACTCCTAGGAAAACACTGCCATCTTGTTATGGGCTATGCCAAGTGGCAACGAGCCCCTGGGAGCTCAGCCAAGGCAAGGAGGGGACCAGAGAGAGGAGAAGGAATGGGAAAGATGGAAGCCTGGAGGCATCCCAATGGGCTTTGGGGAAGGTGGGCTGGGAGCGTGCCAGCACTGGGCGGAAGGCTTGAGATCATTTTAGCCAACCTTCATGGTCTGGAGGTGAGCCTGAGACCCAGACAGAGGAAGGGACTTACCCAAGGTCATGTAGCAGGAAAAGTGATGGAGCTGGGCTGGAATCAGAGCCTTGGGAGCTGGTGAGGTGTTCACTCCTATCTGGACACTTCCGAATAGCCCTGGAAATTCCTTTCCTGGACATCCATTTGTGTGCTTTGTGTGTGCATACCTGTGTCTGCCCTGTGTGTGCTTGTGTGGGTACCTGTCTGTATGTGTGCCTGCGCCTATGTTGTGAGAGAGTCTGGGTGTGTGTGTGGCTTGCCGCACCGCTGTTTGGAGGAGGGAACTGAGGCCATTCCTGCCGGTTGACTGTTTCCCTGGGACAGAAGGCAGACAGAGCTGGATCTGGCTTCCAGCACCAAATCTGCTGCCCTAAGAAAATTAAAGGCACCGGCTGGCTGTGCCCAAACTCTGGGAGCCGGACACACACACACACACACGCACGCGCGCGCGCGCGCGCGCGCGCACACACACACACACACACACACACACACACACACACACACACTCCAAGCGGCACTCACAGAGGCAGTTAGAGGGTGTTTTAGGCACCCAGAGTAGGCAGGAGTGCCACGGAGTGCCAGAATACCTGCATCCACACGTCTCCCTGGAGCCCCAGCCGGTGTAGACACGCCAAGGTGCGGAAGCCCATCTGCCAGGGACCCGGAGTCGCGCGCTCCCCGCTGCTCTACACTCAGCTCTCTGCTCCAGGGCCTGGCCCGGCCACACCCCTCCTCCCCAGCCTCCGCCGGTCGTTCCTGCCCCTCTCACACACTTCAGATTCCCCTGAGGCCCTCGCGCAGCCTGGCAGGGACAAGTTAGGGCTGGCCCGGCCTGAGAGTCAGGTCCGGAGCCAGGAATCGACGCCTCCCCCGAGTCCTGTCACCGCGGAGCAGACAAGCCAGGCTGAACTCCGGTTTCTGGCAGCGCGGGGTTCGGCGCCTAGACCCTCTCCGGGGGATACCCCCCCCCCGCCAGCCCCGGCCGGCTCGGGACTACCCCCGCGACGCGGCGCCCAGCCCCCGGGTCCCCGCCCCCCGCCGGCGAGTAGTTACCGATGGTGGTGATGACGGTGATGGCGAAGTAGAAGGAGCCGGCGAAGCGCCACTGCACGCCGGCCTTGTGCGGCTTGAGGCGCAGCACGACGCGCTCGAGCTCCTCGTAGCCGCCCTGGCTGAGGTTGTAGCGCGCCCGCAGCTCCTGCTGCCGCAGCTCCAGCCGCTGCCGCTCGATCATCTCGGGCTCCGACTCGAGCGCGTCGAAGACCGCTGCGCCCACCAGCAGGTAGGTGAAGGTGCACACGATGAGCGCCAGCGTGCGCACGTTCTGCCGCTTCATCGTCCCGCCCGAGCCGCCGCCGGCCCCCCGGCGCCCCCGGCCCGCGCCCCGGCTCCGGCCGCCGCTGCTGCTGCCCCGGAGGCGGCCTGGGGCATGGCTGCGCTCGCCGCTCCCCAAGCCGGGCACCCGCTCCGCGCCCCGGGGCCGCCGCCGCCAACGCCGCCGCCGCCGCCGCCGCGGAGCTGTCCCTTCAGCACCACCCACCGCCCTCCTCCGCCCGGCCCCGCTCCCGCCCCCCGCCCCCCGCCCGCAGGCCTCCTCCTCCCGCCAGCCCTCCCGCCCAGCCAAATAAGGACTGGGGAGACGCGCCGAGGGAGGGAGGAGGGGGGCTGGCGGAGGGGGAGCGGAGGGGGAGCGAGCGGGAGAGCGGCGGAGAGACCGGGCAGGACCGAAGGAGAGAGACCCAGGGAAAGAGATAACTAGACAGAGAAACGCCTGTAACTACAGAGAAAGAGAGAAAAAGAGGCAGAGGGGGGTGTGACAGATAAGGAGATAAAGCCAGAGGTAGACTCCTAGGCACAGAAAAAGAAGCGGCAGGCAGAAAAATACAGAGCGAGAGAGGCAGAGAGCGAAAGATGGAAACAGAAAGAGCGACAGAGACAGGGAGACCTGGATAGCTGGAGATAAACTGAGGACAGAAAAAGAAAAGCAAGGGAGGGAAAAGGAAGAGGCAGAGCGAGCCGCCTCCCACCCCCCCCCCCCCCATCTCCACCGAAATTCCAGCATGCTTTAGCTGGAAGGAATCTTGGGTCTTGCTGTCCTGCCCTTTATTATGTCCATGGGGAAACTGAGGCACAGAGAGGTCAAGTGACATGCAAGGGCACACGGTGAACTAGGGCCAGCACTGGGACTCAGCCATGCTTCCCTCCACCCAGGCCACACCCCCCACCCCCCACCACACACCAGCACACCAGGCTGCTGGCTGTCTTAGAAACAACAGGGCACAGCTGTGGACCTGGGCACGCTGAGACCAACACCCAAGGGAAAGCCTTGCTCTCATGAAATGTGACCCTTCCCAGGTCAGCGATGCTCCTGGAACTGGCTAAGAAAGCACAGGCTGAGCCTAAGCCAGTAGTGTTGAATCCCAGGCTCTCCTCTGCTCCCCTGGGGCTGTTGCGCTGTCTTCACATCCATAGCCCCAGTCCTGCACCAGTGGGCCAGGCTGGGCTTGGGGTGGGCTGCCAGAGATAGTGCTGGACATCAACAGGGGGCATCCCAACAGAACAGGGATCTAGCTAGCTGAAAAAGGGCAGGTGTGGCCCAGACCAGGAGGCTTGCTGACAGACTGGGGGAAACAGGAGGCCTCTCTGTGCCTCAGTTTCTTCTTTTGTCAACATGGTGGCAGTGGCGGTGAGGAGGGGCAGGCCGTGGGGCCTCGGATGAGGTGTCACTGCCCCTCTCAGAGTCTCACTTCCTTATCTCCTGGATGAGGTGCCATGGTAGATGATCCCGCAGGCCTTGCTTAGCTTCAAACAACTCCAGACTTGGATGGGCTGAGTGAGCAGAATGATCGGAATGCAAATCCCACTGCCAAGGAGGTTCAGAAAGTCTTTCATGGGACCCTGACATGGGCCACGAGAAGAGACAAGGAAGAGGCCCCAAGGCCCTGACTAAGGGTAGGTTGAGGAGGCAGCCATCCAGAAGCAGGAGAATCATCTGCCCACAGCCTGGCCTGACCTGTCACTGCTGGGCATTTCAGTGCCTCTCTGAGGAATGTTACCAACCCACTGCTTCTTTCAACCATTCATTCAGAGAGTATGTATCAGTCATCTGCTGTGTGTCAGGCTAGGCAGGTTACATTTATTATCTCTAGTCTTACCACAACCCTGAAAGGTAGGTATGGTTATGTCCACTTTAGAGATGGAGAGACTGAGGCAAAAGGCAGTGCAGAGAACTGTCCAAGGTCATTCAGCTGGAAGAGCCTTCAGTCTGCCTTCCAAACCCATTCTCTTCTCCATACTGACTCCTGGAGCCTCAGTTTTTTTCACCTGTAAATGGAATAGCTAATTATACTAGAGTCTCTGATCTGACACAAAGTTTCTGCACCCTTGGCCATGAACTCACCCTACTGCAGCACCCCCACCCCCGGCATCTTCTGGCTCCCTGGAAGACAAGCACTGCCTTTCCTGGCTTCCTGGGGATGAGGGCACAAGTTAGGTTCTGTCCTCCTGGCCACAATTGCCCCAGAAGCCACTTCCCCCAAAGCCCATCTAAATACGCAAGGCTCAAGAGGCCTGGTTTTCAGTGTGAAATGCTGTGTGTCCAGGGTCTGCTCACTTCTGGCTGCCAGTCCAGACTGTTGTGCAGATGAAAGGTGATATTATGAGTGAAAGAGCTTTGGAAAAGGGAAAAAGCTCTCTTTAGGGGCAGGGCATTTATTATTAATTATGATGAAGCTTGTTCTCACAGCACTTCAGAACTAGAAGGACCTTTAAAGACCAGCTAACCTGATCCTCTCATGTTACAGATGAGGAAACTGAGGCCCAGAGAGTAGGAAGGGGGTTGCTCAAGGTCACACAGGGAGTGAAGGAGGGGCCAAGACTTATGTCCCATGGCTGGGGTCTCTCCTGTAGCCCCCATATGTGTGGGATCAGGACACCTGCTGGCAAGGGAGGGCAGCACATCCCCAGTGTCCCTGGAGCCCAGGAGGTCAGCTTAGGTTGCACCCTCCTGTCTCTTCTCCCTTTCTTCTCTTCAGGAGGGGGAACTGGTTGGGGGGAGCCAGGCCAGTGCCAGTCCAGGTTTCTGAGTAGGCCCTGGTCCTGCAGGCAGGAGTCCCATCAGCTCACCCTTGACCTGCGTGGGATAGCACCAAAGATCTAGAAGCCTATCTTACCTTCTGTCCAGGACTCCTGGGACCTGCCTGTATGTCCCCACCCTTCATGGGGCTGCTTCATCCTCTGCCCAGGGCCACATGTCAAAAAGCACCTCTATCAATCATGTATTTATAAATGCTAAAATCTGCTCAGCTATGACTTCTCCGTGTTCTATTTTTTTCGATCTATTTGTGACTCCAGTGGAGAATGCCTTGGGCCGGTTCAAAAGAACTGTTTTACATGCCTCAAATCATGATACTGGCCGGCCTCCTGTGTGATCATTTTCTGAAATCTGATCCAGTATAGAGAACATGGGGTGAAGAGTTGGGGGGCCTGGGCCGTGGGACTCAGGGCCAGTCACTCCTTCTCTCTGGGCCTTGGTTTGCACATCCATAAATGGAGTGGTTTGGACCAGGACATGCTCCCTTCATTTATAACACCCCATGACCTTCTTAGCCTGCTTCTGTTTCTTTAGTTCTTCCAAGAATCAGGTGCAAAGAGGGTTTAGTCACTACTTCTAAGACTTTAGTTTGTGAGGAAGAGTGCACAATCAGTTAGGATAAATGGTACAGAATGTACCATTAGTTGCTGCATATTATTATGTACTAAACTTTATACACATGTTTTCCAGCTTTGTTTTCCATGTCATTCCTCTCTAAGCTCTGGGTACATCTAAGTACTTTCCTGTGTTACTTCTGACTCATGTGTCTCCCATCAGCTGGGATGCTGGTACTTCCTTGACTCTTCCATTGTTTATCTATTGAACTCCTATTCAGGCTTCAAGACCCAACTCAAGGGCCACTCCCTCCATGAACCATTCCCCATTACCTCTAATCAGAACCACTGGCTCCTTTGTGCTTCCATAGTACCTTGCGTCTGTTTCAATTCAATAGATATTCCTCCTACCTAGTGGATTGGTCAGGTCTTTAATATCTGTCTTCCCCACTGGCTCATTATCTCCTCCAGGGAGGAGACCCTTCTTATGTTATGCCTCCCCACAGTGGGGAGCTCAGTGCTTTGCACATCAGAGTTATTCCGCATGTTTGTTGTGTATTCGGTACACAGCGAAGTCCTAAAAGCATCCTATACCTGTTGGGTTAGAGACCAGCAGCATCAGCGGGGACAAGATTACAGAGAGCAGTGTCTGTAGGGAGAAACACCAGGCAAATTGCTTCTGTGACTCTTTGTCAACAGACACTTCTAAAGCTGAAGAAAGCCCTGCCTGGCTGAGGGAAAGAGGCTAAAGACACAGGTGAGCATCCTAAGGCCCAAGGAAGCATGTGGAGAGGGCACTGAAGTGGGAGTCTAGACACCCAGAGCTTGGTCCCAGCTGCCACCAACTACCAACCATTTGGTGGACTTGAGAGAGTGTCACATTGCCTCTCTGTGCCTCAGCTTCCTTTTCTACAGGATGAAAGGGTTGCTTATCTCAAAAAGTCCCATTACTGGTTGGACTGGAGCCTCACATGACATTCTGGTTCATCTTGTCTAGACCAGACCATAAGCTCCTGCAGGGCAGGGGTAAAGCCTTATCTTGGAATATGGTCCTTGGTTTGCTGTAGGAAGGAGTATCCAGAAACATCTTAATATCCAGTGAGGAGGAGGGGGGACCTGGTGGGCCCAGAAGCTGCAGCAAGCTTTGGTTGGTGGAGAGTGGCACCAGGGATCCTGGCCTCCGATGGCCGATGGCTGGTTGAGCGGATTCGGGGTGCTTTGGGTATGACTGAGGTGTTTCTTGGTGTATCCCTGAGGGAAAGACATGGAGGATTAGCCTGGATTTAGAAAGCATAACCAGTCCCAGTGCAGCCAGCTTGCATTTGTCAAGAGACACTATTTGTTTAACATCTCAAGCCCAAACCAAACACGAAAGGCAGCTGTTCACAAAGGAGAGGCTCTGGGAGCTGTTGGGGAGAGAGTGCTGTGCTAGGGGGTGGACACCTGGCTCTGTCCTTAGTCCTGCCCCAGAGGAGCTGGGTGAGCAACTCTGGATACAGACTTGGTTCTCTCACTAGTGGGAGTGAAAACCAAGCACTTGATGTGGGGGTCAGGCTGGCTTCATTCGTTCGCAGAAAGCCTGCTGCAAAGTCTGCATCCTCCACATTTGACGAATCCCTTCCCCTAGGGACAGCCTCCTTGGTGGCCTCCATCTCGGTGTCCGAATATCACGTTGACATAAGCATCTTCGAACGTGTGTCCTTGAGGACCTGCCGGGCACTTTCATTGGGGCACATACTCAGAAGGGTCCCTCAACACTGCCGGGCTGTCCTCGTTCCCGCTGTCTTGGTTTTCACTCTCCCCAGCGAGGCACGGGATTGCCTGCTTGGCCCTTACTGACTCTGGTGTGATTCATGTTTCTGCTTTTGCCATTTGTATGCGTCTTAATTTTCTACTAATTTCCCCTTTCTCTCCCTTTCCCTTCTCCCTTTAACACCTCCCCCTCTCCTACACTTGGGGTAGGGGCAGTGAGCAGAGCCCCCACTACTGGGGTCTCAGCCAGGCCAGCAGGCGATGAGAGATCTGGGAGAAAACCAGGCGCTGTTCTTCAGCCTGGGGCATGTGTGTGTCCATGTGTCCATGTGTATGTGTGTGGGGTGAGGGGAGGCTGTGAGTCTAAGACTTTTAGCTTCAGTCCCGGTCTTCCCCTTCCATCTCCTGGCCCCTCTTTTCCCGCCACTCATGTTCTCCTCTGTGTTTGGCGAAGGCTCCAGAAGAGTTCAAACTAGAGGAAACCCTAGAGTCTGCAGTCCGATGAGGAAGCAGGCCTGGTGCAGGGAGCCGGCACTGTTTGCTGGGCTGGAGCTGGGACCTAAGCCCGGCTCTGCCTACATGGAGCCTTCAGCTGCAAGAGAAGTTCCCTCAACTTGCTTCCATCCCGTAGCAAGAATGAAGTCTCTTGTGCCTCTACAGAGACTTGGAGCAGCCACGGCCTGTTTCCCGGCAAACACAATGCTGCTTAGGGCAAAAACGAGTCTGGAGATCTAGTCAACATCCTCACAAATCTTGAAACCCTTCTCTGCAGGTTTATAGCTTCTGAGAAACAAGCAGAGGCAGCCTGTTCTCAGGACCCAATGCAATAATTATAATAGCACTTGCAATGATTAATCAGCCAGTGAGTATTGAGTGGCGTCTGTAAGCACCCAGAGCAGCGTGTGTGCGCCTGCGTGTGTTGGGGGTGGGGAGGGGGCAAGGGAAGTGACTTGACTTCCACCGAGCAGGTTTTAGGTGTCTATCGGTCCGTGGAGGGGCTGCGTCACCACCACCACAGCACGCCTTGGGTAGCGTCCTGTTCTGGCTAGGACTGCAGTTCTTTCTGTTGGGAGAGGAGTGCTGACCACCGGGGTCCCAGTTGCTGGGCTCCCGACCATGCTGGGAGAGAGGAACTGACAAACCGAAGCAGGTTTCAGGCCCATCCATGATTACTGAGATTAATGAGGGGCCTCATAAGCACGATGGACCTGGCACAACCCAAGGAACTTGGGATGCTCAGCTTGGAGAAAAGGTGCAGGGGGCATGGGAGCTGTCCCATGGAGGAAGGATTAGCTTTGCTTTGGGTGGCCTAGGAGGGGCCAGTGATCTGTGGGGGAGATACTACAGTGGAAGAGCTTTCAGCTCAAAATAGGTAGAACTTTCTTTACACCTCTGAAGAAGGAATGGGCTGCCCAGGAGGTAATGAGTTCCCGGTCAATGGAGGTATGCAAGCACAGCCTGATTGGTCCTTTGGATTGAGGCTGTTTTGGAAGGATCCAAGGGGCTAGTACAGTGCCTGCTGCATCGTAGGTCTGCAAGAAATGCCTTTTTGACTTGGTTGCTGAATCTACTGAGTTTGGGGCTGGACTAGACACCCTTTGAAGTTCAGCTGGACTCAGTTTAGCATGTAAGGAGCAGTCCCTCTGTGCCAGGTGCTTTGTCCCTCCAACCTTGAAATGCTGCAGTTCCCTGGCCCCAGGGAGGGCTGCACCTGGAGTCCTTGCTAAACCTCCGCAGCCCTGCTTTCTCCCAGCCACCCCAACCTGACCAAGGCCCCACAGACTTATATCCCGTATCTGCCTGCAGAGGCCCAACACTCACAGGTTGGAATAAGGGCCTAGAAGCCCTAGGACTCCAGCAAGGGAAATGGGCCTTTGGCAGGCTAATTACTGGGAGCTGATTCTATTAAGCAGATAGCTCGCTCTAGGCAAAGCAATTACATCTAATCAGCCCCTTGCAGAAGTCCAAAGGGACAGCCGTTTGAACCAGACACATGCGTGAGTAGGAACATCAAAGCAGCCTGAGGCTCAGGCCTTGGCCGGCTGGTTGTGAGGCCAGAGGCTGCTCAGAAAGTGGTCCCCTGGCCCCTTCCCCAGGGGGTCAGATCTTGGGCCACAGGGGCTGCAGCACCATGGAGGTGACCCAGAACGGGAACTAGACTGAGACTTGGCCCTGCTGTTAAGGAACTGATTTTCACTGGGGAGAGTGCTTCTCTGACCTGAGCCTCAGTTTCCCTGCCTGTCAAGTGAGTAGGATAAACTAAAGAGGATTCATTCTGAGTTTAAAATGATAGTCCATCTCAATATTGTGTTGTATACTTAAAAATTTCCTAAGAGGGAAGATCTTATGTTAAGTGCTCTTATAAAAAATAACAACAATCATAATAAGTAAAGAGAGCAGAAGGAGATTTTTGGAGGTGATGGATGTGTTTATGGCATAGATTGTGGTGATGGCTTCACAGATGTGTACTTATCTCTGAACTTGTCAAGTTGTATACATTAAATAGATAGAGCTGTTTGTATGGCAATCATCCCTCAGTAAAGTGGTTTAATGGAAAAAAAAAAACAAAACAGAACAAAACAGAAACGCGGTCTATCTAGTCCATGTGGTTTGGATACTAGTCCAGAATGGAAATATATATCGTAGGGCTGAATTACTCAGACTATGTTTTTAAAAATCACCGAAATAATATGTTTTTTAAAATGATGGATGCCCTCTTGATATTCTTTTCTCCTCTAGAAATGTAATGAAATGTGTGTTTCCAAAAACCCAGCCATGATTATTATTATTATTTTTTTTAACCATGATTTAGTGACTTCTGAGTCCCAGATTCTTAGAGGAAGTTGGGTCATGCTAGAGAGGGAGAAAATGGGAGAGGAGATCCCTGGACATGAGGGAGACAGGTGAGAGCCCGGGCCATGGCAGTGCCCCCTTCTATCTGTGCTGGTTCCCTTCCCAGAGGAAGAACTCTGTCAAAGATTTCTGGACACTGGCAGGATGCAGAGGAGAGATTTTTTTTTTTTTTTACTCATAACCATATTTTTTACTCACAGTAAGAAAAAAAAAGCCAATTTCACTTAAGATCCTTGATGAAAAAGTAAAAATTATTAATTCTTTTACATCTCGACCCTGAGTGCATGTCTTTTTTTTTTAATTAACATATAATGTATTATTTGTTTCAGGGGTACAGTTCTGTGATTCATCAGTCTTACACAATTCACAGTGCTCACCACAGCACATACCCTCCCCAAAATCCATCACCCAGCCACCTCATCCCTCACATCCCCCTCCACACCAGCAACCCTCAGTTTGTTTCCTGAGATTAAGAGTCTCTTATGGTTTGTCTCCTAAAGGAGAGATTTTAAACATCAGTCCCTTTCAGCGCTGAAATTCTGGGATTCTCGGTTGGGACCAAGCTACTGGTGGGACCCAAATGCATCAGCAGGGCAGTCTCATGCAGGGCATGGAAGGCAGGAAACCACAGCAGTGACCAGCTGTGGGGCCTGAGCCAGCTGTGGCCTCTCTGTGAACCTCAGCTTCCTCCCTACATCACAGGAAACTGAAGAGAGCAGTCTCCACATCGCCTCCCTCACATGGTGGTTGGGGAATCCAAGTGAGATGATGAATGCAAAACTAAGACTAATTAATTCAATTAAAAGGTGAGAACGTAAACTAAAAAGCTTCTGCACGACAAAGGAAACCATCCACAAAATGAAAGGCAGGTTATGGAATGGGAGAAAACATTTGCAAATCCTATATCTGATAAAAGAATCGTATGGAAAGTATGTAAATAACTCCTACGACTCGACAGAAAAAACTCAAACGATCCAATGAAAAAATGGGCAGGATTTGGGGTGCCTGGGTGGCTCTGTCGTTAAGCGTCTGCTTTCGGCTCGGGTCATGATCCCAGGGTCCTGGGATCGAGCCCCGCATTGCATCGGGCTCCTGGCTCAGCGGGGAGCCTGCTTCTCCCTCTCCCACTCCCCCTGCTTGTGTTCCCTCTCTCGTTGTGTCTCTCTCTGTCAAATAAATAAATAAAATCTTTAAAAAAAATGGGCAGGATTCTGAATAGACATTCTCCCAAAGAAGACATAAATGGCCAATGGGTACACGAAAAGATGCTCAACTTCACTCATCGCCTGGGAAATGCAAATCAAGACCACAATGAGATTGTACCTCATACCTGTTAGAATGGTATTCTCAAAAAGACAAGAGATAACAACTGTTGGTGAGGATGAGGAGAAAAGGGAGCCCTCGTGCACTGGTGGTGGGAATGCAAATCCGGCATCCACATGGAAAACTGTATGGAGTTTCCCCAAAAACATTAAACACAGAACTACCATATTATCCAGCAAGTCCACGTCTAGGTATTTATCTGAAGGAAGTAAAATCACTACCTCAAAAAGATATCTACACCCCCATGTTCATTGCAGCATTATTTATAATATCCAAGACACGGAAACAACTTACATGTCCATTGATGGATAAATGGATAAAGAAAAAAATATATATAATGCAATATTATTCAAACATAAAAAAGAAAGAAATTCTGCCATTGGCAATAGCAAGGATGGAACTTGAGGGCATTATGCTAAGTGAAATGAGTCAGAGAAAGACAAATACTCTGTGATTTCACTTATATGTGAAATCTGAAAAAAACTGAACTCATAGGTATGGAGAACAGATTGATGGTTGCCAGAGGGTGACGTGTGGGTGAAATGCGTGAAAGTGGTCAAATGTACCAACTTCCAAATATAAGATAAATGAGTCCTGGATGTACTATACAACATGGTGGCTACAGTTGACAATGCTGAATTGTATATTTGAAAGTTGCCAAGAGAGTAGATCTTCAAAGTTCTCATAACAGGAAAAAAATCTGTAACTATGTGTGGGGATGGGTGTCAACTAAACTTATTGTGGTCTTCATTTCATAATGTATACATATGTTAAATCATTATGTTGTACGCCTAAACTAATATGATGTTATATGTCAATTATATCTCAATAAAAAAAGAAAAAAGATGAGAATGTTATTATGAATAGCAGGGACCCAGCTCTCCCTCTCCAGCCCTTCTTTCTGGTTTGATTTTCATGCCTCTCTGAGAGCAGGATGGCCTTGCCCGAGCAGACTGTGAGGGCCACCTGATGTCCGGCTTTCCCTAGCCTTGGTGATCTCCAATGGACGGTGCCCATGTAATTAGCCCAAAGCCTTGGTCTGTCCTCAAGGAGGAGCCCCCCATGTTGATTGGCAATCAGGGGCCTCGCTCGGCCACGCACAGCCTTTGGGCATCTGTTGGGGGGAGGAGAAGCAAACTTGATTCAGATGCCGGGGTTGAGGAGAGCTGATTCCCCTGGATTAGGCTGGCAGGGAAGGGGACGGGGGTAGGCTATGGAGGGGTCCGGGGGCACCCAGAAAGGTTGGATCACCCTGCTCCTCAGCACCCCACACAAATCATTTTCCAGGAGAGAGGCCAAAAGGAAGAAGCTACTTTCCTCCCCATATTATTCCAGGAGTGGTGGGAGGGGAGGCTGGACCCAGAGCTTGTTGGAAAGCCTGGAGTGCCAGCCTGAGAATTGGCACTGATGCGTGGAGGAGGTTTAGAGACATGACAGGTGTGAGGGTGGGGCTGTTCCCCCAGGAGGCCTTGGCCCTCTGAGCCAAGCCTGCATTCCTCCGTGTGGCTGCCATAATCTGCCCATCCAACCTCTCTGGCCTCATCCCCTTTGCTTCACTTAGGGTTCTTGCCACCAGCCATCCCATATTATTCACAATTCCTCCAAATGCTCCCGGCTCTTTCTTGCCTTTCTGCCAGAAAGGCACATTTTCCCAGGGACATGTATGATTGCACGTTAGTGCTCCCCAAAGTCCTTGGAATGGCAGCATTCCCATTTTACAGATGAGGAAACTGAGGCTCATAGCAAAGCAATTTGTCTAAGCTCTTATAGGTAAAGAGACGGCAGGTACAACATTTGAGCCCAGGTCAGTTTGACTCCAGAGTCTATGCTTTCACTTTTCTGCCACATTCCCTCTAGAGAAAATGGTTGAGGGTAGAGCTAGGCAGCAATAGGGGAAAAGAACAGAAGGTGCTATCAACACCGGGCCTGGCACATAGAGCTAAAAAAATACTAGCTGTGTGAATGAATAGGTATCTCAGAGAGGATGGCCTTAGAAAGGTCCAGGACCCAGGACCCCGGTTTGCCCCAGGAGGGACAGATGCTTGACTCTCAGCGGGACACAAGGCAGAACTGTGGGGGAGGCCAAGTGACTCTGGCTTGCAGAGGGGCTGGCTGGGAGACAGGGCTGTCAGGAACAAGCTGGACTCTGTGACCCATCCAAGGTGGAGGTGAGGGAGGAGGCCAGATGCCCGTGGCCCAGCCCTAGCGCACGCAGTGCCCAGGCATCTAGCCTAGGCAGGAACTCAGACGGGTCTCTAAGCAGTGCACAAATTGAAGGATGCCTTTGAGGCTTTGAGCTGGGTGCCTAGGAGAAGGGCAGTGTATCCAGGGGACCAAGCGATACAAAAGGGAAGGGACCGTTCAACCACCTGTTGAGGGTTTGTCTTAGTGCTTAATCCTGGGTAGGCACAGGTGAGTACCTGGTCTCTGCACTGTGCAGATCTCAGGTGGCCCAGAGATGGCACAGTCCAGCGATCCATGGAATCCGCAGCACCTCCAGGAGATGGAGATCAGCTGGGAGGCAGCGCTCAGGCGGAAGGGCACGGAGCCGTCAGCAAGATGGAAAAAATGATGTCGTTAAAGAACAATGTGGCCCAAGGAATGAGCTGTAACTTGCTGGATCCAAAAGGACAAATGGGAAAACGGCTGCCAGAGGCCCAGGGGTGTCTGATGATGGCCTGACACTGCCCTGGGGGAGGGACTGAGCCCCAGCCTGGAGGCCAGAAGAGAATTACCCTATAGGCTCCGTGGACCTTTTCTGTCCCCTAATACCTTGCCAAGCAAACCTTCTGGTCTATTAATAAAAGCTTGATGAATTGAGTCAGGACAGAGAACAGAGAACCCTGCCCCACTTCCAAAGAAGATCTAAGGAGGTCCGCTGTGAGGCTGAGGAAAAAGCCAGGGTTGGCATCCCTGGGTGGGTCTTAGCCCTGCCCAGCTGTGAACCTCCCTTTTGAAGATGGGTTGCAAGGATTAGGTGAGATACAGGATCACCAGTCCTGAAGTCGGGACTGGCATGTGGAAAGTACTTTCTTCCCTTCCCTCTTACCCTCTTGCCTGGATAAGGGCTGGGGAAAACCATCCCTGATGCATAGCCCAGGGAGGAAGCCAGCTGTGGGGCTGAGGAGACCTGGCTGAGGACAGGGGCTTGCTGGGTCTGACTGGTGGGGGTGGGAGCCATGGAAAGACTGAGCTGGTTAGAGGCAGGCAGACACTCAGCAGAGACTCAGTGGAAATGTAGACTCTTGAAATAAGCACCAAAGGACACTTATGTGTGTGCGTATGTGGGGTGGTGGGTGCAAGGAGGTGATCTGGTCTTAACTGTCACTTAAGAGATGAGGAAACGGCCGAGAGTGGGGAAGGGTCACGGGCATGCCATCTGATGACAGTGCTTGGTCTTGATTGAGTTGGACTCCCATTGCTGAGTTTCCTAATAAGAAAAATCTCTGCCTAGCACCGAGATGATGGGGCCCCAGGCAGTGGCCAGGGCACCAGACTTGAGCAGAGGTAGTTGTGTTGACCTTTGGAATCTGGAGAAGCTGGGACGTGCTTTCTTATTGTAGTCAAATTTGTTGAGAATCCAATTAACCCTGGGTGGGGCTCCAGCTCACCTCCCACTGCCCTGTGGGGCCCAGCATTCTTCAGAAGAGGGTCTTCTCCTGGGAATTTTGGGCTGGGAAGCTTTGGGTATCTGGTGGGCTGGGACTCCAAAAGGTGGCTGACCTCCAAGGGCTTGACTGGGGGGATACAAATGGCCACACCAAGGCCTCTGTCCACCCGCCAGTGGTGACCCCAGAAATAGCTCTCTGGTTTGCCCCCAAACTCCGTTTTAAGAGCACAGATGCAGTTTGTATGGTCTCACTATCATCTCCATTTTTCCAAGGAGGAAGGATGGCTCCGTGGTCCACCAGACAGTAAATGGTGGAGGTAGGATCCTGGGTTATTCCCCACAACATGCTACGGTCTATGCAACTTCCTCCTCTCTCTGCACACACTTCCAGAGCCTTCCTTGGGGCCTGTGGTTCTCTTCAGCTGCCAGGCCAGGTCCCCTGAACTCCGTTAACTGTGAGTGCCACTTCTCAGCTCCTGTAGCTGAGCCTTTTTGCTTTCTGGCTGGACCAACTTGCTCCCCAAGAATTGAGAGAAGGATGCAGAAAGGGAAGGCTCCGTTCCTCTGTAGACAGAGGGAAACTGAGGCACAGAACTGGCTTGCACCAAAGCTAGGATCCAACGTCCCTGTCCCCAGGTCCAGCAAGAGAGGTCAGAGCTGTAAGAAAGAGAGCAGGCAGAGAAACACTGTTCTGTTTTCTTAAGCTCCCAGCTGGGACTGAGAATACCAAATCCTCTTTGAAAAAACAGAAAGGGGATTTAGAAAAAAATCAAGGTATTAACCTTCTGAAACTGGACACCCCCATATAGAGATTAACTTCTTTCTTAAGCGTTTTTTGTTTTTTTTTTTTTGCATTTCTATAAACATCTTAATTCATACCAACCTCATGGCCAGCCTGGATTATGGCAGGATGGAGAGAGGGATGGCCTTGTCCTGGCCCCCCACCACACCCCTCACACCTGGGGCAGGAGAAAGAACATTGGAAGAGGAGCCTAAGACCTGAGCTTTATTTCCAGCTCTGCCCCCCAACCTTGAACCTCCATTTCCCCATCTGTAAAGGGGGTGGTCGGACCAGCCAGTTTTGGAAGGTTTCTTCCCAGCGCACTCTCCAGAGCTGCTTGCTCAGGCGCTGTGGGCTGGCCCCCCTTGCTTATTTCCCTCTCCCTCCCCTACCCCCACTTCTCAAGGGCCCTGCTGGTGTCTTCCAGAACTTCTCTGACTGCCTTCAGGCCTGGACAGCAAGCACTGGGAGGGAGTGGACGGGGAGGCGGGCATTCTGGATCTGTGCAGGGCCAGGACTGCTTTTATGATTCTTTCAGCTCTGCTGTAAATGCAAAGTCACACGGGAAAACACCCAGCCTGGGGTCGGTGCTTCTCAAAGCCCATTTCCCCCTTCTGCTCCCTCTTTTTAGTTCACCTGGATGCCCAGCCCCATCTAGGGCCGAGGTCCCTTCACCTGCCTCACCCACAGAAGAAGCCACATTGTTTTTTCTAGTTTCAGGTTCTCTGCAGCCTGTGTCACATGGATCCAATCTAAATCCCCCAGTGGTTCTCAGGGCTTTCAGGATGAAGACCTGGACCTCACTGTGGCCTGAGGGCTCTTGTGGATCCACTCCCGCCCCACCTCTCCCGCCTGGCTTCGAGCGAGGTCCACTTGCCCTGGCCCTCTGGGCTTTGGGATCCTTCTTTCAGGTCCCCAAACCTACCATGTTCCTCTGTCTCTGCCCCCACGTGAACCCTACCTCTGCCCAGGCTCTCCCCTGTCTCGGGCTGGCACACATCTGCTTCCCCAGGGAAGTCCTCCTTGAGCCCAGAGAGGTTAGGTCCTCCTGCTCTGGTCCTCTGGCTCCTCTCTCCTCCCTGATCGCGAAGCACCATCCCAACAACAAGAACAGTTGCACCTCCAGCATTGGAGGTCTACCTCCCTCCCCCACTGAACCGTAAGCTCCAAGAGGGCAGGGACAGGCCTGTGTGTCTGTTTGGTTCAACACTGTCTCCCCAGCACCTGCCCAATGTCTGGCGCTCAATATGTACTCTCGAGTACATGAAGGAGTGGCATCTAAAATTGCTCTCTTTAAACACACCTGAAACCAGGCTCCGCACCTTCCATGAAATCGGGGCATAGAATTCCCTAAAATAGCTTCACTCTTCTCTGGGTAAATAGCTGGCCGTCCCTACAGATTCCTCCTTTTCCCTCCAGTTTCTTTTTCTTTTATTTGTTTTTAAAGATTTTATTTATTTATTTATTTGAGAGAGAGAGAGAGAGAACACAAGCAGGGGGAGTGGGAGAGGGAGAAGCAGGCTCCCCGCGGAGCAGGGAGCCCGATGCGGGGCTCGATCCCAGGACCCCGGGACCATGACCCCAGCCGAAGGCAGATGCTTAACCGACTGAGCCACCCGGGCGCCCCTCCTCAAGTTTCTTTTTAAACTTCTCTCTGACCTGCCAACATCATCAGCCAGATCAAGCTTCACATCCACCTTTCAGTTCCTTCCACCTCCTGACAAGCCCGATCGTTCTCACACCTTGATTATGTTCTGCTCTTGGAGCTGCTGCCAATAGTGGTGATTCTGGGCACTGGGGAGGAGCGCAGCTGTGGGCTATAGCCCAGACTCAGTGAGGACCGGGGGAGAGGTGCTGAGGGTCCCCAGTGGCCTTGGGTACAGGTGGGCCACGGTCTGGTTCTGGCTGGAGCAGAGGTTAGAGGAACCCCTCTTTGTCATTTTTGGTCGGTATTCTTCAAGGTAGGCTCATGGCACAAAGGTTCCTTGAGATGTTCTGCAAAAGAAAGAATCTTGTGCTCAAATAAATTTGGGGAACAAGCATCACTCAGTCAGTTCTTGTTTGCAAGCATCAGGAGCTAATTCTGCTAACGGAAGCTTAAAAGGAGTTTATTCTAAAGATCTTGGGTAACTCACAGAATCTCCTGTCAGGCCAGAAAACCAAGGTCAGAGGCAAAGCAGCCAGAAACAATGACCAAAGGCATAGTGTAGGACTGGCCCCAGGAAGTCCTCACTGCGGCCGCCACTGGGCACAGACATGTTGGCTTGTGCTGCCAGCTCCACCCACACTGAGCACTGCCCCTAGAACCGCCATCAGGATAGCTTCTGGAAAGAGTGGGCGGTCACCGCCATGGTGTCACCTTTCTCCACAATGGGTTCCGCAGAGTTTCTGCTGCTTTGTGTCACAAGCTTGGGGTTCAAAGCCTGGGGAGGTGCAGCCTGGTGGTGGAGTGAGGTCCCGTGCCTGCACCCTGCCTCAGGACAGGTGGGACAATGTGAACTGGCCACTTTCAGCCTCTGTCCTGGGAGGCAGCCACTGCCATGGAGGAAACCCTCATACACAGGAAGGGAGAGCAGATGCTGAGCACCCCAAAGAATGACAACTGTTCTCTTCACTGCAGACCCTGGACACTTCCCTTGGGAGTCTGCAGTGCTCCAGGCCCGAGTTTTCCATCTCGGCACTGTTGACATTTTGGACCAGATGATTCTGTGTGGCGGGGCTGTCCTGTGCACAGCAGGATGGTTAGCAGCATCCAGGACTCTACTGATCAGATGCCAATAGCACTCCTCCAGTTGTGACAACTAAAAATGTCTGAATACTTTGCCAAATGTCCCCTGGGGGGTGGCTTTGCCCCTGGCTGAGAACCACTGCTCCAGGAGATCCGTGGGAAATCTGTAATACATTTGAGGAACCATGATTGATTTAACCTTATTGACCATGGAAAATTTTTTTTCTCTAGCACCCTTTGATTCTTATTTCACAGAACTTACTCTGAGAAATGCTGGGCCGGTCACTGGGGACCTCATTCTAGAAATATCTTGGAGGTTGAGGTTGCCTAGCCCAAATGGTTTAATGTGCAAAGAAGTCTCTCTGCCATTACGTCCCCTACCTCCACCTCCCTGAACAAGGCTGGGGGCTCCGGAGTTCCTGCCTTGTGAAGACCCCCACTCTGAGGTGCTAGTTGGACTCTGGAGAACATTCCCAGGGTCCAAAGGAGGAGGCTGCAGAATGCCATTCAACTTGTAAGTCAGTCTTTTCCCCTTGGCTATGAACCTGGCCTGCAGGCATAAGTATTACTCTAACCTCCAGGGACCTTGCCTTGGGGACAAATGTCCTGACTCTGGCAGCCCACTGCAGCACCCTGCACAGTTTGACAAAGATCCCACACGATTCAAGCTCCAATACATGGGTGCTATCTGTATCTCACACATGTTTACCAGGCCATGGCCCTTATTACTGCCTAATGACTGCCCTGGACACAGGGTCAAGCTCACCCCAACCCAGGAAACATCCCCACCTCTGTGATGCAGGATGAGGGGGTCATAGACCCCTGAAGGGTACAACCACCACCCACTGGCCTTGCCTTTGAGAGGAGCTATTGGAACTGTTGCTAGGCCAGGAAGAGGAGCGAGGGCAGGTGTGATCTGGCAGTTTCCCCATATGGGTGGCTCAGCTCCTGCTTCATCTTTGGAACTCCCTCATGTGGCTTTATGGTGTCTCTCAGTGACCTTGGCTCTTAACCTTGGGCAACTGGCACAGTGGAAGATATAGCAGTTTAGGGGCAGACAGACCTGTGTTTGTTCTTGGTTGTGCCACTCACCTGTGGCGTGGACTCGGGCATGCCACCTTTCTCTCTGAACTTCAACAGCACTGTGTAGATTTTTTAAAAAACATTTTTCTGGCTCTTACATTTTAGAATTCTATATTTTAGTATTAACAGGTGGCTCTCAGGTGGCAGAAGGTGGGACTCCCTGAAGCCTCCCTGAAAATTTAGGAACCCATGCTCTGCCCCCCAGGATGCATTGCAGGGGGCAGGGGAGACAACTGGGGGAAAAAAAAGCTAAAAAATGCCTTGGATCCCAACCAGCCAGAGGATGCACAAATGGAAAATTCCTGCTGTGTGTCAGAGGCCCACCTGGCCCGGGTGACAGCCAGCCGAGCCGGACATGCAGGCCCCACTGCATGTTTAGACAGCACTTTCCTGCCCTGGCCAGAGTTCTCCCTGGCCCGTACCATCACCCCTCCTGGGAAGGTGGGTAGAGATGCGGGGTCCTCCCCACAGGCTCAGGAGAGTGTCCTGTTTCCATGACGGAACAGGGGCTCAGCAACAGGAGGGTGAGCTGCAGGAGAAAGATGAGGCTCAGGTTCAGCCCCAGGGCGGCCCGGAACCCATCTCTGGGACCGGGGAGTAGCTGCATTGCTGCTGTGGTTCTCAGATCCTCATCTATGTTGTGGGTGGGGGGTGCTCGGGGAGGTCTAGCAGGTCCTCCTCACCAGCCTTCACATCCCGTGCGTGGAGGCCCACAGTCTCAGGGGTTCCACATCTGCCTTGGGAGAGGCCAAGGCCCCTTTCATCAGCAGGCCCTGGGGCAACTCTCAGAAACTCCCCTGAGACTTAGGCTCACCCTCTGAGGAAGGCGGCCAATGGTCGTCTGCAGCTATAGGACAATGACTTTGCCAGCTTTCAGCACCCACCGAGATTTATGAGGGTGATCGCTGGGAGGCAGGCTTGGGGTGAGTAGATTGAAATGGACTCCCTCCACTCCAAGCCTGGGGGCAGAGGAGGTGGGGGTGATGGACCTGGGAGAGGCAAAGAGGAGCCCTGAGTCCCAGGGGGCAACGTCTGTTTAACACCATGCAGGGGAAAGTCCCTGAATCTAGAACGCTCTAGAGGCCAAGCCTCATGCTCTGATGTGGGCTGAGAGCGTGATTGGGCTTCACCAGCTGGGAGGGAGTGGCCCTCAGACTTTGCCCAGATCCCACACTCACAGCCTCAGCTGCCCAGGGGCTCCAAGGGCAGGCTGGGGCAGGCTGGGTGGGGGTTGTGGGTATTCAGAGCCCTCATTAGGGTTGAACACGTTGGCCAAGGCTGGTCTGCAGATTCCCAACTTTGGGGAATGTGATTGGCAAGTCAGCCCAATGGACTGGATCCATTCTGAGACCCTGACAAGGTCTGGTCTGGGAGAATGGTCAATTCACCAGGGTGATGCCATGTGAAAGGTCCCATGATTAGTGCTATGTGGCCTATTGGATTCTCCCCTCCATGCTAATCTCCCCTTCTTGGCTCAGGTTCCCACAGAATGTCTCTCAGTGCCTTTTACCTGTCCCTTTGGTGCCCAGGAGATGTGACAAATCTCGACCCCAGGCCACCCCTGCTTCTGAACTCTGCTGTCCCCAGCCTCCTCTGCCCACACCACCCCTCAGGCACATACTTAAAGGAAAGTGCTCGGATGGCGCTGCATACAAGCCCGGACAAGGACAACCCTGGCCCCTGTGATTTCCCTCTGGCTGGTTGCTTGTACCAGCCCACTGGGGAGGGGTGTCCAGTCCTTGTCATGGACTAGCTTTCCTCCATCCTCAAGCTCTTTCTCTGAGCTCCCAGTCACTCAGAGACAGCCATCCCTTTCTCAGACCCATGCCGGCCCCTGGGCGCCAGGCCACGCCTGCCCTCTGGGAGGCCCGGCTGCTGGTGCCAGCAGTGAACTCCAGGGCTGTTGTCCCTCCTGAGGTCAGTTCCAGGAACCACTCCATTCAGAAAACCCCTCCTCCTGTTTCTTGTTTTCTCCGTTTCCAGCCCATGCTTTCCCTCCTCTGCTTCCCTACATGCTCCTCGGTGATTCAGGTCACCCGGAAATAACTTTTGCTTCTTCTGAGGCCCGGAATCAACATCACAATGTGCATCTCTGAAATTTGGAGAGGCTCAGGATGGTATAGATGGGAGTGTGCACACCCGCACGCGTGTGAGTGTTCGTGTGTGTGAATTCACATGATTTGAGGACAGCTCTGGTCCCCAGAGAGCACAATGTCTCCCACTTACAAAGGTCCACAAAGACCTGCTTCCCTCCTTCCACGTCAGCTGGGCTGGGTGAGTGCGGGTTCTGAGGGGCTGCAGGATTCCCTCCTGGTCACGCCACAGAGCAGGGAATGGTTTCCAGGAGCCCTGAGCCCTGCCATAGGGCCCTTTCCACAACATGCTACTTGGATGTCAAGGCAGGGGGGGTTGAGCCCAGAAATCCTTACTGGGGGGTGGTGGAAGATGCCTTAATCTGGGGGATGGGGTCTGAGCTCGGTGGGGTGCGGGATGGCGTTTGGAGGCAATCGCCATCACTCACTTTTCCAGAGTACTCCTTTGGTCCTGCAGCTCAGGATGCATCCTGATTTATGGGGCACAGGATTCCAGCAGCTCTGGGAAGGGTTCTGGTTTTTGCTGGGCTTGAGCTCCTGGGGAGAGGCTAAAGGGAGGGGCCTGCACTCGAATGTTAGGAGTTAGGAGGTTGGGGGGCGGAGCCTGTGGAAGGCCTGAAGCAGGCACCCCAGGATGCTTCCACCTGCCTTTGGTGACAGACCCCCACAAAAAAGGAGGCAGAATGGGAGCCCCAGAAGGGGAAGCAGTGGCCTCGGAGCAAACAAGGAGGAAGCAGTTCCTCCCCCTCATCCCACTGTGGGGTGTTGCTTTTGCTTCAAGACTGAGCTTTTCTGCCACAAAGTTCTGCCGGCCATCTTCACTAAAACCACAGAGAAACTATGTATGTTGTTCACTCACTCCCATTTAACAGATAAGGAGACTGAGGCCTTAGTTTTGTGGGTTTTTTTTTTTTTAAGATTTTATTTATTTGACAGAGAGAGACACAGCGAGAGAGGGAACACCAGCAGGGGGAGTGGGAGAGGGAGAAGCAGGCTTCCTGCGGCGCAGGGAGCCCGATGCGGGGCTCGATCCCAGGACCCTGGGATCATGACTTGAGCCGAAGGCAGATGCTTGACGACTGAGCCACCCAGGCGCCCCGAATGAGGCCTTAGGTTAAGAGAAGCTGAGTGGCCCAGTTCCCCCAGCGCCGGCCGCTTCCTGGTCCCCGTCGCAACCACGGCTGAAGAACCTCAGGTTGAATTGTTCGTGAAGGCTGGCAGTGATGGGGCCAAGATTGGGAACTGCCCCTTCTCCCAGAGACTGTTCATGGTACTCTGGCTCAAGGGAGTCACCTTCAACGTCACCACTGTTGACACCAAGAGGCGGACTGAGACAGTGCAGAAGCTGTGCCCAGGGGGGCAGCTCCCGTTCCTGCTGTATGGCACCGAAGTGCACACAGACACCAACAAGATTGAGGAGTTTCTGGAGGCGGTGCTGTGCCCTCCCAGGTACCCCAAGCTGGCAGCTCTGAACCCTGAATCCAACACGGCAGGGCTGGACATATTTGCCAAATTTTCTGCTTACATCAAGAAGTCAAACCCGGCACTCAATGATAATCTGGAGAAGGGGCTCCTGAAAGCCCTGAAAGTTTTAGACACTTATTTGACATCCCCCCTCCCAGAAGAAGTGGATGAGACCAGTGCTGAGGACGAGGGCATGTCTCAGAGGAAGTTTCTGGATGGCAATGAGCTCACTCTGGCTGACTGCAACCTGTTGCCAAAGCTCCACATAGTACAGGTGGTCTATAAGAAGTACAGGGGATTCTCCATCCCCGAGGGGTTCCGCGGAGTGCCTCGGTACTTGCGCAATGCCTATGCTCGGGAAGAGTTTGCCTCCACCTGTCCAGATGATGAGGAGATCGAGCTGGCTTACGAGCAAGTGGCCAAGGCCCTCAAATAAGTGCCTCCTGAGACTCCGTCTCCCCTCTCTATTTTCTCCACAAAGGCACCAACTGGTTTCCACGTGGTTATCCAAGGGACACACTCCAAAATGGCCAGTGGGCAGAGAATCCTGGAGCACTTGTGCAGGGCTGGCTGGGGGGCTGAGGGGAAAAAATGGGGAATCTAGGTAAGATTTTTATTGTGGGGTGGTGCGGGTAGGACAATGTATTTCAGTAATAAAATACAGAATGAAAAAAAAAAAAAAGAGAAGCTGAGTGGTGCCACTAGGTCTCCCAGCTAGAAAGTGGTAGAGCCAGGCTCCAAACCTACATCTTCTGATTTTTAAGTTCTGACACCTTCCATGAGCACCGACAGCCCCCCTCAGCCTCAGCAGAGAGCATTTGTGTGGCGAGGGGCAGGGGTATGGAGGTTTCAGGCAATCAGGCCTGGGCTTCAATCCTACCCCCTGCTAGTACTGATTGTGTGAATTTGGGCAAGTTTCTGAATCTCAGTTTTCTCCTAAAAAAAGTGGACTTAGTGAGACACTGGAGCCATTCTGGCTCCTGAAAGCCAACTGTGCATATTTCTTCCCAATTCTGCATTTCAGTAACCTGGGGGGGCGGGCGGTGGTTAGCTTGCTATGGGCCATGGGAGAAAGTATTTACACCACAGAAATGAGCAAATCCGACAAGTCCTTCCTTTCTTCCATTTAACAAACATTCGCAGACTGCTAGTCTTCCATCAGGCTCCAAGCATGGTGCTAGGGAAGCAAAGATGAGTAAGACAGAGTCTTATCCTAAAGGATTTCATGGAAGAGAAAGAGGAAACAAGCATGAGAAAGAGCCAGAATATCACCAGGGACCAGAGGGGCTCACAGGGCATAGCTGTAGTCGGTTGGGGGTTGGGTAAAGAGTAAGAAGGATATTTCTCTGCAAAAGAAGCAGCTTCAGTAGACTTTCATACTGGAGTGTTCTGGAAATTGCAAACATGGGCTTGGGTTTAAAAGCCTAAGCTTTGGTTTGGAGTCACACAAGTGGAGTTTGGGACCCTGGCTGTGCCAGGCACTATGTGTGTCAACTTAGCCAAGTTATTTATTTATTTTTTTAAAGTAGGCTCCATGCCTAATGTGGGGCTGAACCTCACGACCCTGAGACTGAGAGTCTCATGCTTTGCTGGCTCTAGAAGCCAGCTAGGCACCCCAACTTAGCCAAGTTATTAAACTTCTTGGAGACTGTCTCTTCATTTGTAAGATGGGTTGATAATTTTTACCTCACAGGGTCCTTGTGAGAATTAATTGAGATCATTTATTCAGCACGATATCTTTTGGCACAAAATACCTACTATGTGCCAGGCACCATTCCAGATACGGGAAGGCACAAGTGAATAAAATAGGCCAGGTGCCTGCCCTCGTGGAGCTTATCTTGGAAGGGGACAGACAGTGAACAAATAAAATGTAGCATGGTGCCAAGTAGCCATAAGTGGGTTGAAAATAATAAAGCAGGTGTTTGGGGTGGGTTCCCCAGGAACAGTCCCTGGGATGCGCATTTGCTAGGGAAGTACTCCCAGGGAGAGTGGTAGCAGAGAGAGAAGCAGGGCAGGACAGAGGAACCAGGCTAGGGCGCAGATGAAGTCCCACAGAGGGCATCCAGCCTGATCCCACAGGGGCTCTGGAGGGTAAATTATGCTCAGAGGGCCCCAGCCCCAAAGCAAGAGAAAGATTTCATGAGTTAGTACGAGCTTAGGATTGTGCCTTGCATGCATGTTGGCCAACAGATGAACGCCCCTTCAGCCGAGTCAGTCCCAGTCCCTGTGCCACCCCGCTTCCCCCACCACTGTGTGACTCAGTGATCCAGAACAACTTATAGTTTGTGTGAACACTCTGAGTCCTTTCATGTTGGGTACCTCTGCCCACGTTGTTCGCTTCCTGGAATACCACTGTTCTCTCTGGAAAATTCTTAGTCATTCTTCAAGTCTCAGCTAAAATGCTGCCTCTATGTCTTTGAAGACTCTCCCAAGCCATCCTGGGGGCTTCTTCCTGTGTAACTTCTGAATTGGTACCAAGCCCCTGGAGCAATAATATTTCTTTAGAACTACCTATTCATGACTATCTGCACACTAACCTGGGAGCTTCCTGATGAGTGTGGACAGGTCTTTCAGCTCTGGGTCTCCAGAGTGTTGGGCACACAGTAGATCCTCAGGAAGCATTTACTGAGTGAAATAGCTTGATCGTCGAGTAGCTTTGTGCCCTTTGGCAAGTAAAAAAAAAAAATCTCTTTGAACCTCAGTTTCCCCCTCAGTAATTATAGCTGCACTTTAAACTAAGATTTCTTAGTGGTTTGAGGCGATCAAATGAGGTAATGAATATAAACTCTGAAATGCTATCCAGATGTTTTATTATAAAAAGGTAGGGAAAAAAAAGATCCAGCCTGGAGGTCAACAGTGGCTGTGGTGACCCAAATGTCTCCAGAGATCTTGGCTCAGTCCAGAAGACATCTGGAGAGCATTCCAGTATGAGAGCTCTAAGCAGGTGACAGGATAGCTCCCTACCTTCTCTGACACTTCCTCTGTCACCAGCCAGAGCTTGAAGCTGGCCCTGGGAAGGAGATATAACTCTCCATGGACCCTCATTCCCCACTTGCAATGAGTCACCAGTAACCATACATACCCAAGCTAGTGGTATTGAGAACTGAAGCTTCTTCCTGCAGAGGAAGGATTGAGGAAGGAAACCTTGTCAATGGGCATCTTTGTCCAGATGATGGGCACGGGACTAATCTGTGGTCACTGTTGCAGGTGAATCTTGCATAGGGATGCTGTGACTCTGTAAAACTTGTTCCAGGTCACATCCAGTCTCTTCCAAGGCTGGTCCCTCTTTTCCTGACTCTCCAAAAGTCTGTCCTCCCCTCCCAGTCCCATTTCATTCTCCCATAGCATCTGCCAAGCCCTCTTTCAGTTACCTTGGTCCTCAAGGAACCATAACCTGATCTTTTCCTTCATTCTCCTCTGACTCCAAGTTCTTTGGAGCCTTCAGTGTTGTTTCTTCTTCAATCCCATCTTGATGATACCTAGAATTTGAGAAACTTTTTTGGTTACATGACTCTAGAGTCCCTTCCTCAGCCATGGGATATGGCCTAAAGTTCTTCCTTTTATATGTAAGATGGTTATTTATACTTCAATATATTGTCATCAAACCACTTCTTAACTCCAGGTGGTCTGGCTTGCATTACCACCATTTTGCAAAACTTCTCTGACTCTCTCTAAGACACCAATAGGTGGCCAAGTTCATTAGCCTTCCAGCTTCAGGCCCTCTCCCAAGCCATTTAGCCAGTGCCTAATATAAATGGGTACTGGTGAAGATCCAATATTGTAGAAATGTAAGTTTCCCCAAATTAATCTATAAATTCAGTGAAATACCAATAAAAACTTAATAAGAGTTTTTAAAATGGAGCTTTACAAGCTAATTTTATAAGTCACCAAGGGAAAACATGCATAAGAATAGCCAGGCATATTTTTATACAGTAAGAACAATGGGGAGGAAGTTGTTCTTTCACATATAAACTATATAGTAAATACTATAAAGTGGTCAATATAGAGTGATATTGGTGTAAAAACAGATAACACAAACAATGGAACAGAGCAAAGAAAGAAATCCATGGAAATCTATCTTATGCTAAAAGAGCATTTTAAACGGGGAAAGAATTGACTGTCCAAAATGGTTTTCGAACAATAAATTATCCACTTGGTAAAACATTTATATATTATATTGGTGATGATTTTACTTCCTGAAAAGAGAATTCATTCTACTTTTTTAATCAGAAAGGAACTTATGGAAGGTATGTAGAGCTGCCAGAATTGCAGGGAGTGTTGGAGAAAAAGATTTCAGGTTGAACTTACCAGAATAACTTCTAAAGCCACTGCACAGAACTGAGCCACTGAAAGAGATGCTGTCACTGCTACAATCTGGAAGCTGCCAGATAGCAGGAAGTTTTTGCCATGGATACTGTTCCAAAACCACACCACCATTGCTAGGATCTGTGCTAGTAGAATGGAAGCTGTGTTGCCTTTTTCTTATATAACTCAAAGCTTCATGTGTGTTCTACCTGCCTAGGTCTTCTACGAAGCAGACACCAAGATAGAGTTAGAGGGCAGGAGATTTGCTGGGATAATGCCTGTGAAAGAAGAAGGGGAGAGGGAGCAAGAGTAGCAAGCAAAGCCTTCAGACTGTGGTATATGCCTGACATCTGTGAAAGGAAAGGGAGAGGAAGGAAGACTGGGTAGAAAAAGGCTCAGACTGTGATGTAGCCTTGAGAAAAATCTTGTTCGCCAAAAAGATTGCCCATAGAGGAGTCCCTCTATGTGGGGAAGAAATAGCCATGCCCTATTTCCTCTCTATGCTCAGTCATTGACTAAGAGCTGTTGCAGATCCCAAAGGCATTTAACTGGGAGAATATACATTACATCTGGAATTATAACTTCAAGGGAGTCCCTGTAATACAGTAAGACACACCAGAAGGGGTTGATATGAATTTTGATCCAGCCAATGTATAGTATTTATCTACCATAGACCCCTACCTCACACCATATGCAAAATAAATTTTAGATGAATTAAAGAGGTGCAGGTAAAGAACAAAATCATGTTGTATTACAAGAAATACAATTGTATTACAAGAAAATATAGGAATATATTTCTATAACCTTGGAATAGGGAAGGCCTTTTTAATAATCTCAAGAATCTTCTTGAGCCTGGAATGCTGTGTAATCTATCAGGAACAGGCTATTGACATGTATTTTACTGTTGATTGTCTGCCTGCAATCTAGAACACTACAGAAAATATTATTATTTTGTTATTTTAAATTTGCTTTTTAAGCAAAACACAAAATCTAAAACATATAGAGGCACATTTTAAATTAATTTATATTTATTTTTATGTTTTAAAAAAGTAATTAACACTAACATTCTTAATGGTGAGAAACTAGATGTTTTTCCTCTAAGACTAAGAACAAGAATGTCTCCTCTCCCCAGTCCTATTTAACTTGTTCTGAAAGGGCTAGCTAATGCAAAAGAAAAAAAAAAAAGAAGAAGAAGAAAGAAAGAAAGAAAGAAAGAAAGAAAGAAAGAAAGAAAGAAAGAGAAAGAAAGAAAAGATATAAAAAATGGGAAGGAAGAAATAAAATGGTTTTTATTTGCAGATAACATGGTTGCCTATATAGAAGAATCAACAAAAAACTCCTGGAACTAATAAGTGCCTATAGCGAGGTTGCAGGATACAAGGTTAATATACTAAAGTCAATTGTTTTCCTATATACCAGCAATGAATAATTAGAATTTGACGTTAAAAATACAACATCACTTACATTAGCATGAAAGAAGAAAGAAAGAAAGAAAGAAAGAAAGAAAGAAAGAAAGAAAGAAAGAAAGAAAGAAGAAAGAAAGAAAGAAAGAAAGAAAGAAAGAAAGAAAGAAAGAAAGAAAGAAAGAATCTTATGTATAAATCTAACAAATATGAAGAAAACTACAAGACTCTGATAAAAGAAATCAAAGAAGATATAAACAAATGAAAAAATACATGTTCATGGATAGGAAGACTCAATAATTGTTAAGATGTCAGTTCTTCCCAACTTGAGCCAAAGATTCAATGCAATCCCAACCAAAAATCCCAGCACATTATTTTGTGGATATTGACAAACAGATTCTAAAGTTCATATGGAAAGGCAAAAGACCCAGAATAGCTACAACAATATTGAAGAAGAACAAAGTTGAAGGACTGATATTACCTGATTTCAAGACTTATTGTAAAGTTACAGTGATCAAGACATTGGTGAAAGAACAAATAGATCAATGAAATAGAATAAAGAGCCTACATATAGGCCCATACAAATATAGTCAAATAATCTTCAACAAAGGAGCAAGAGCAATACAATGGAGAAAGGACAGTCTTTTCAACAAATAGTGCTAGAACAATTGGACATACACATGCAAAAACAATCTAGACACAGACCTCACTCTTCACAAAAATTAACTCAAAATGGATCATAGACCTAAATGTAAATTACAAAAATTTAAAATTTGTAGAAGATAGCATCGGTGAAAATCTAGGTGACCTTGGATTTGGCAATGATTTTTTAGATTCAAAATCAATCTGTGAATGAAAAAATTGCTAAGTTAGACTTCATTAAAATTAAAAAATTCTGCTCTGTGACGGACACCATTAAAAGAATAAAAATGTAAGACACAGGCTGGGAGAAATCTTTGCAAAAGACATATCTCATAAGAGATTTGTATCCAAAATATATGACAAACTCTTCAAACTCATCAATAAGAAGAAAACCAACCCAATTAAAAAACTAGCAAAAGATCTGAACAGACATCTCAACAAAGACAACAAACAGATGGCAAATAAGCATATGAAAAGATGTTCAACATCATATGTCATTAGAGAACTGCAAATTAAAACAACAATAAGATACTACTACACATCTATTAGAATGGCTAAAATCCAAAACACTGACAACACCAAATGCTGATAAGATGTGGGGAAACAGGAACACTCATTTATTACTGGTGGGAATGCAAATGATACACCACTTTGGAAGACAGTTTGGTGGTTTCTTGCAAAGCTAAACATAAACTTACCATACAACCCAACAATTGCACTCTTAGGTATTTACCTAAATGAGCTGAAAACTTTGCTACACAAAACCTTGCACACAAATGTTTATAGCAGCTTTGTTCATAACTGCCAATAGTTGGAAGTAACCATGATATTCTCAATAGCTGAATGGATAAACAATTAATGGTACATCCATACAATAGAATATTACTCAGCAATAAAAAAGGAGCTAGCAAACCATGAAAAGACATAAAAGAACCTTAAATACATATTGCTAAGTTAAAGAAACCAGTTTGAAGGGCTACATATTGTATGATTTCAACTATATGACATTCTGGAAAGGGCTAAGTGATAGAGACAGTAAAAATACCAGGGCTTCTGAGGGAGGCAGGGAGGGATGAAGAGATGGAGCGCAGGACGTTTTTAGGGTGGTAATACTGAATGATATTGTAATGGTGAATACATGATACATGTATGTGTCAAAATCCATATAGTGTAGAGCACAGAGGGCAAACCCTAATGTAAACTATGGACTTTAGTTAATAATAACATAGCAGTTTTGGTTTATCCATTGTAACAAATGTACCATACTAATGTAAGATATTAATAATAGGAAAAATTGTGCATGAACAGGTGGGGAGGGAGGAAGGGAATATTGTGATGTGGGGAGGAGGTATATGGGAACTCTTCATAGTTTTTGCTCAATTTTTCTGTAAACCTAAAACTGTTCTAAAAATAAAGTCTATTGAAAGTTTTACAAGTAATTAATATACTTGGAGAAAAAACTGGCAGCAAGTATAACAGACATATACTCTAGTTTTCTCAGTACAGTTCTGGTTTATACTCGTTGTCCTGGTATCCTAGCTGGTTTCGTATTTGTCATTCTCTAGGTGTCTTGGTTTAAGTGATAAATTATATGGCCACCCTAGACAAAAGGTTATTATTGGTAATATATAAAGAATTCCTGTAAAGCAGTAAGAAAAAGATAAAAAATCCAGGAGAATAATGAGCTATATATATGAACAGGTGTATTAGTTTGCTAGGGCTGCCATAACAAAATATCATAGATTGGGTGGTTTAAACAACAGAAATTAATTTTCTTACAGTTCTAGAGGCTAGCAGTCCAAGAACAAGGACATAGAAGGTTTGGTTTCTTCTGAGACCTCTGTCCTTGGCTTGCAGATGGCTACTTTCTCACTGTGTCCTCACATGGTCTTTCTACTATGCATGCATAGGTCTGCGTCCTGATCTCCTCTTCTTATAAGGACATAGTCACAGTGGATTAGGGCCCACCACATGACCTTATTTTACCTTAATCACTTCTTTAAAGGCCCAGTCTCCAAATATAGTCACATCAGAACTGCTGGGAGTTGGGACTTCAACATATGAATTTTTTGGAGGTGGGGGACACAATTCATCCCATAACAGTAGAAAATTCACAAAAGTACAAATGGCCAATAAATATATGTCAATATTTGTAATAACACCCAAAACCAGAGACATGCAAATTAAAAACAATAATAACAAATAATCTCCCCCAATAGAATGATGAAAAAATGATAAAAGAAGACTGATTCTATCTAAGGTTGGCAAGGATGTAGGGAATTGCTGTTTGTTGATGGAACAAATTGATACAACTTTTGTTGAGGACAATTTGGCAGATTCTATCAACATATAAAGTACATATCCTTTGACCTAGAAGTTTCACTTCTGAGACTTGATCCTACAGAAACATAGAGGTACAAAGAGGTATGCATATAGATATAAAATTGCAGTATTTTGGGGTATTATTTAAAAATTGAAAAAATATTTAAATTTCTATCCATAAGTAAATAAGCTATGGTACAGCCACACTCTGGAACACTATACTGGAGTTAAAAAGAAAGTAGACCTATGATAAGATAAGTTTCACATGATATCCTAATGAATAGATAAAATGGAATCTTAAAACATATTAAGTAACTCAAAAAAGAGGAAATAGAGAGGAAGGAACAGATGAGACACATAGAACACAAATAGTAAAATGGTGGATTTAAACTCAACCATATCCACAATCTCATTAAATACAAATGTTCTAAACATCACAATTAAAAGGCATGGATTATGAGATTGGATTTTTTTAAAGGCATGCTCCAATTATATACTGCTTATAAGAAATCCACTTTAAATATAGTCATAAGTAGGTTAAAAAGTGAAAGGTTGGACAAAGATATACCATGCTAATACGAATCAAAAGAAAGCTATATTGGGCTGCCTGGGTGGCTCAGTTAGTTCAGCATCTGACTCTTGATTTTGGTTCAGGTCATGATCTCAGGGTGGTGAGATCGAGTCCCACATCAGGCTCTGCCCTCAGCAGGAAGTCTGCTTGAGATTCTCTCTCTCCTTCTCCCTCTGCCCCCCACACCCCTGCATTCTCTCTCTCTCTCTTTCTAAAATAAATAAATAAATCTTTAAAAGAGAGAAAGCTATATTGATATCATACAAAGCAGATTTCAGAGCAAAGAATATTTCCAAGAATAAAGAAGGTCATTTCATAATGATAAAGGGATCAATTCATCAAGAGGACATAGCAATTCTAAATGTATGTTCATGTTAAGAAGAAGTTTCAAAATAATGACACAAAACACATAGAACTGCAAAGAGAAATAGACAAACTCAAAATTATAGTCAGAGATTGCAAATCCTCTTGTCCTTATTTGGTAATTTCTACTCTACCCTTTCTTTATCTCTTTAAACTTAATTAAACTAAAGGCCCTTTTCAGATAACTTTTTAGTCTCTAATTTCTCTGATGTGAATTATTTCATTTGTTGGGTCAGTGGAATGTCCATCTTGGCGTTGGACTTCTCCATATATTTTATAATTTTTGTTTATAAGCTCATCTTCAACAGAGGTTATTTTTCACAAGAGTCCTGTACATGTTCTGAGTTATTAAGGTCTCTTATGGGATAATTTCACTATGGCTACCTCCTATTCTTTTTGGGGTTTATCTCTTCTGACCCTCTAGGGGTTATAGGTTTCTATTTCATTTCTGGTGCTTAGAAATTTTCTCTTTTCTCTTTCTTTCTTCCTTTCTTTCTTTCCTTTCCTTTTTTTTTTTTTTTTAGCTTAGCTATGTTTTAAAATAACATTTTAAACAATTATATAATATTTTGCTGTTTGGAGTAGGTTTGGGAAATTCTCATATCAGATTAGTTTTTGGTTTTGATAGAATGTGTCAAAAGGTTTCCCATGATAAAACTTTGAAATTAGCCTTCAGCCAATTTCTTTCCTAATTGTCTTTTGTCCTAAAATTATAAAATTACTTTTTAATGAATTTATAATAAGTTGGGTATTGTTAAACTGGGAAAAATGCCATTTTAGGATTATAAGCTGTGTACTTTTTAGGATAAACTAAAATTTGCTTTATGGAAGATGTTCTTTTGTTTTAGCCTGTACTACTTGAGTTGGCCCTTTTAGCTATGCTATTTATGATAAAGCAAGGACCTGCCTATCATTCTTGGTGAGTATGGAAGAACACTGATGGGCCCTTAAAGGATATTTCTAGTTTGAAATGTTAATATCCTTTAGTAATACACGTTGAATGAATTTGTGAAATTTTGCCTCTGAGCATTGTTTTATTTAGAGCACCACCATCTCCTAATTTAGAATCAGACTACCCTACCCCTGAAATTGGTGTGTTCTTGCAAAGTGATGTGTGTTACTCTGGGATCAGTTGTTTGCACAAGATAAGGGGCTGGGGATGGAGAAGAATGTGGGAGAAAACTGCTCTTTCTTCAGCTTAGACTGGAGAAAACAACTGTGCAAATGACCCACATTGGGCCTAGCACAGCCCAGTCTGGACCTGGGAGTCGGTTGTCCCACAAGACTTCTATTTAAACCTGACCATGCCAGTTTTGGGGAGATGTCTTGACAGGTATTTTGTTTTGATATCCCTATTGTGAGTAATGCATGGAAAAGGCAAACTCTGGAGCAGGAACAAGAAGACTTGGAAGGCAGAGCTTAGATTTGAGTGAGAGGGGGAAAAAAAAAACAACTACTTCCAGGAGCTGGGTGGGGGCATCACTTAGATCTGGACTCCAAGGAAGAGGAATAATTGGGATATACCTGGTGGTGGGTGATTTATCACTGGCCACATGGAGGCAGTTAACAGGTGAGATGGGAATTGGGCTTATAAAGGACTTTGAAGTTAGCTAGGGGCTGTGGGCTCTCAGCAGAGCCACTTCTAAGAACAGTTAGAGGATACTCTCTAGTATGTACTTCCCTTCCCATTCTGCCTAAGATTTCATGCAATGTTGTTAACTTACCTTGGCTGTGGCATACAGAATTAGGAGAGATCCTGCCCATGCTTTGGGTGAGGAACAAAGGCCTGCCTGGATCTGGGTGCAGGGATGCCCAGGGACAGAGCAAGGCAGAGAGCGGTAGGCAGTGAAGCTAAGCAGCGCCAGGGTCAGAGCACAGAGGGCTTTGTAAACCATTCCAAGGAACTGGACTTTGTCTTGTAGGCCCCAGGGAGCCATTGAAGGATATCAAGCAAGATGGTAATAGGAACAAACTTACAATATATAGAAAGGAAAAAACTTCAGAGTATCTTATAAATTTGTAGACCATTGTAGTGGACATCTTCTAAAATGGAGCACCTCTTAAATCCTCCTGTGGTAACAGAATCCCTCTTTTCTGTGGTGTAGCCATACCATGTGATTTGCGTAGAGCTGACTTTGATCTTCTCAAAAACAGGGAATGTGCCTGTGACCCAGGCCAGACCCCACAGGAGTAACTGACCTCCTGGCCACAGGTACTGGTTCAGGCAGGGGCCTATGACTCAAGTTTGGGTTAGTGAATCATACCTAAGACTTTTCTGACAGCTGTTAGAAAGACCATCTCTTTCTGGTGGGGTCTCTAAACTGACAGAATGTGAATCTAGGTCTCCTGGTGGCCAAGAGGTTTCCCACCATGTGAACAGAAAATAACTGACAGATGGTATGAGACTGAGCCCTCAGAGTTTGTATGAGACCGAGCCCTCCAGAGATGGTGTGAGAACAAGCCCTCAGGCTTTAGTGTGAGGCACAGGATCCAGCCATGGGCAATGCCAAGTAGAAATCGGCAGTTAGGGGAGAGAGAGAGAGGCAGAGGAAACCCCAAGGACATTGTTGAGCTACTGGATCCCAATCAATCCTTTCTTTTACAGAAGCCAATAACTTTTTTTCTGCTTAATCTAATTTGTTATATTTCTCTCACTTAGAAGTGAGAGTTCTTACTAACAGTTGTGTGTTCTCCTGATTTGCTCTTCCTTAGACTCAATATTCCTAATTCATTTCACAATTTGAGATGGTTCCTGGATCCCTCCCACCGTGGTCATCATCCTCTGGAGGGAGATGTCCACGTTAGAGTCCCTGGGGGACCTTCTTTGTAAGGGTTGTATTCTAATAAAGTACATAATGAACTCTTCTCTGAAGTAATCAAGATAGAAGGTTGATACCTGTGGATTAGGTGCTGGGAGGGTTATTGGGGGGGATCCTGGTGACAGCAATATATGACTTGAGGTATCTACATTTCTATAAAGAATGAAGCACCTTGGCTCTGTCATGGGGAGTTCTCAGAGGCCAGCACCTCAAGCAACTTCAGATTCTAAGTGGGAGGGAAAGTAGAAAAGAATGTGTCCTCGTTTATGGCCAACAGGATCTCAGGCTGCCCTGAAATATAGATGAAACCGTTCAGTCATCTTAACTGGCTGTTAATGAGTCAATCCATAATTTAGAAATGGCTTTAAGGAACAGCAAGAGGAAGGGGCAGGAAGACGCTCGGGCCAGACCTGTCCTTATCATAATCTGAGGATGTGTGTGTGTGTGTGTGTGTGTGTGTGTGTGTGTGTGTGTGTGTGTGTGTGTGTGTGTCTGTAGAAGGGAATAATGAGCCCACTTCCTTCCTGATCCTACAAGGATGTATAATCCCCCTGTTAAAGTGAGCTGAGGCCCTGCCTTCAACAGAACAGTCCTAGGCTTAGACGCCCAGGTGATGAATCCCTTCAAGTGCCCCTTGTAAACTGCTCTGAATCTCACTGTGTCCTGCTTTCATCTTCCCGATCACTTAGTAAGTTACACACAAGATTAAAATCCCAATGTCTACTATTTTGGGTGTTCCCAAGTCTTTGGCCATATGGAGTCGCCTTGCCTTTTAATATCCAAGAGAAAATGGATCAAACTCTCAACACACCATAGAAGGAAACCCAGGGTTTTTTGCAATACTTCTGGGGATTTGTTCCCAACCCCCCCCCTTGACTGTTTCTATTGAATTCCCTTCCTTTTTTCCTTCTTTCCTCCCTCCTCTCTTCCTTTCTCTCCCTCCTCTTCCCCACTGCCCCCCTCCTTTCCAAGGCTGTTTTCTTCTCTCTGACTTGTGTCAAGACAAATGCAAAATACAGATCCTTTTTCTTGATTTCCCAACAGTAGCCCTCGCATGGGGGCATATGTAACACAAGTCCCCTACATGTAACTGGTAGAGCTGCACTGTCTCTTAGCGCAGCAAACACCTTGAAGTTAAATATCAGATAGCCTCTTGGCCACATCCTACCGCCCCCCCCCGCCCCCCCATCTCATCTCCTTGAGGCCCAACCTCCACCTGTTTCCAGGGCTCTCTCTCCCCCCTTCCTTCCTCTTTCCCTCCCTCCCTTCACACAGCTCCCTCTGGAGCAGCTCTTCCCCACCCACCGCCCCAGACTGCCTCTGGGCCAGTCTCTGCCTGCCCAGAAAACATTAAGGACAAGCTCTGAAATTACTTTTTCCTCTAACACAATCCAATTATTCATCTTAACTCCTTCCCCTACCAGTCTCCACAGGCGTGTGAAGATCCATCATCCCTTGATATGAAAGTACGCTACCCCCTTGGAAGGCAGAAGTGGCCAGAACAGTTTCGTTGGCTGTTTAAATTGCAGTGCTGTCTCTCTTGCTGCTTGAGCCTGACTATAGCTCAGAGATGTTTCTGTCGGCCCTACCTCCTGGTCTGATGTCCTCCCCCCTCAGGCACCGCCCCTCCCTTGTTAGTACCTCCCTAGCCCCAACCTCCCTCCCCAGTCCAGGAGCCTTCTGGAAACAGCCCAAACCCTTATTTCCCAGTTCTTGCTGCCCCCGGGGCGCCCTGAACCATAGGAAGGCCTTCCTGCCCCTCCACCAGCCAGATCTCAGGAGCCCCGAGGCTTGCCTGGGGCCACTCCGTCTCTAGGAGGCTGAGGGTCTCCTAGTGTGTGATTCAAACCCAGGGCCCCTAGAGCCCTACATAGTCAAAGAATGGTAAGCCCTGGCAAGTCCCCAGCATTTGCTGGAGCATCCAGCCTATGGGAAGCATCAAGAAATGTTCATCTGTCTAAATCAGAGGTCCATTGCATCCGGGTCCCGGAGGGAGGCCGTCAGACTGGAATTTGGTCTCCCAAATGTTGTACAAACTATAGCCCCGGCTCCTCTCTGCTCCTGCGCTGCCATCAGTGGTCTGTGACCTGGCGGCCTGGGGCGGGCAAAGGAGCCTCAGGCCTCGGGCCCGAGAGTGAAGACACAAGCCTTCTGGGCCGGTTCTTCCATAAACTCATTTCAGCTGCTGGACACGCCTGCCCCTGCTTGGGCCTCTGTCTCCTCAGCTGGAAAAGGAGAGGTTGGACTAGATGAGGTCCAGAGGCCTAGAGCCCAGTCCTAGGAGGGGGCCGTCTTTGCTCCAGGCCAGAGCTCATGACTGTGCCCGCCACCAGACTCACCTGTGCTGGCTGCGGCTGTGCGGCCCTGAGCTGTGGGCAGGGGTTGAGACTGCACTGGCTCCTGACCTTGGAGGCTGAGGATGCTGGAGCTCTGAGGGACTGAAGGGAAGCCAGGGCAGTTGTGGGATCAGGGCGGGTGGCGGGGGGGGGGGGGTAGTCACTCAGGGTGAGGCTGGAGAGACGGGCAGGGTCTCTTGCGCCATGATGAGGAGTTGGTATTTTACTCTACGTGCAACAGAGGGCCATTGAGGAGGTTTTCGATGGGGGCCTGACATGTTCTATGTTTTTAAAAGCCTCTCTGCCGGGGCCCCTGGGTGGCTCAGTCGTTAAGCGTCTGCCTTCGGCTCAGGTCATGATCCTGGGGTCCTGGGATCGAGCCCCGCTTCTCCTTCTCCCCCTCCCCCTGCTTGTGTTCCCTCTCCCTCTGTGTCTCTCTCTGCCAAATAAATAAATACAATCTTTAAAAAATAAAAAAATAAAAGCCTCTCTGCCTCTGTGCAGAGAATGGAACTAAGGGGAGGCCCGAGTGGAATCAAGGGGATGCCCTGGGAGGCTAGTGAAGTGGTCCAGGCGAGAGAGGAGACCAGGGTGAAGCAGTGGAGGTGGAGAGGTGTGCATGCATGGGTTCAGGGTAGGTTGGAGGCAGAAATGGTCCATTGTAGCAGTAAATGTGGTGGTGGTGAGGATGCTGAAGCCTGGGTCTCTCACACTTTGTTTAGGGCCTGGCTCACTAGCACTCAGGGACTCTTTTCTGGCCATTTAGACATCAGGAGGGCTCAGCCAGCCTCCAGAGGAAGGATGGTCAGGGGGATGGAGGGATCACCAAACTTTGCTGCTAGCTGACATGGTGACTGAGGTAGGGCCCTCCTGCCTCCCTCAGGGGCGCCAGGAAGGATAAGAACTGATGGGAACAGAAGGAGGGGAGACTGTGGCAAGGGGGGTGGCACTTGGGTTCCCCTCAGATCAGCGTGGGGGCAGGACACCCCAAATCTCAGTGGTCTCCAATCCCTGAACCATCTTCATTAGTTGCACATTGTCTGTGGCAACGAGGAATGGCTCCCAGCTGGTCAGCCGATCTAATTTCAGGAACCATCTCTTCTAAGAGATGGTTCACACTCAGCGTGGTCGGCTTCAACTCCCAGAGGCCTTTGGGCTGTTTTCCTGAGACGGGGCTCTACCGGCTGGGTCTAGAAGGTAGGGCTGCTCCATCAACTGGGTTTGCCTGGTAGGAGATTAGGGGCACTCTTTGAGAACGGAGAAGGAGGGAGGGATGGCGGGGACGGAAGAATCAGAGAGAACAGCAAAGAGGGGCTTGGCGTGAGAGCGGTGGGCTATTTGCTAAATAAAATTTAAATCCTTAGCATGGTTTCTGCCAAGAAGAGAGAAGTGCTGATGAAAACCATATGTCTCTAAGTAAGTGGAATGAGGAGCCCTGCCTTGTGTGCGCCTGTGTTAAAGATGCTGCTGCTGGTTTCCCATGCAATGGAAAAGTCTCTATTTTAAAGAATACAATGTTAAGAGGCACTCTGAGACAAACCACATTTCGCAATTTAAGTAGTTTACAAGGTCAGCAAAGGAAGGACAAAATAAACCAGCTGAAAAAAAGTCTTGCTCAATACCAAAATTTGTTTAAAAGTTCAATGTTACAGTCAGAAACAGTAATATAGGCTTATTATGTAGTTTTATAAAAATAGCCCCAAAGATAAGACTCTTTCAGGATGGAAGAGAAATTAAAAATGCTGTAAGTACGGGTGCAGATATTGTATTTTCCTGACATTTGAAAAGAAGAGTAATTTTTGTAAAATGTAAATGATGTCATTTTTTACTTTTTCTAAATTGACCCTGCGACAAACTGAACCCAAACAGA
This sequence comes from Zalophus californianus, assembly GCF_009762305.2. Lineage (NCBI taxonomy): Eukaryota > Metazoa > Chordata > Mammalia > Carnivora > Otariidae > Zalophus > Zalophus californianus. The sequence continues at coordinate 21,848,421 of NC_045602.1, read as the reverse complement.
GACGCAAACATAACTACCACTGGTCATTCTGCAGAACAGAAATCGGATTTCTTTATCCAGCATTCAAATTCCAACATGACGTGGCTCCAACTGGCCTTCCCTGAATTTCCTCGCCAGCACACGGGCCTCGCCAGCCCCACCCTGTTCTCCGTCCCCTTGCAGGCTGCCCCTAGTGGGGCCTCAGGTGCGTGCACCTGCCCTGCGATGGCCTTCCTCCTGGCCAAAGGAAAACGTCAGCCCTTCTTCAAGGATGTCAATTTCCAAGTTCTATCCATTCCACTATAATTCCCATGTGACGCTTTTGCATAGAGATTCCAGTTTTCTGAAGAAATCCTCTATCTTGTCACTTTCTTGACCATATTAATCCCAGCTGTTGGAAAGTCTGTATCAGATCACTCCGATACCTGGCTCACCTATGGGTCTGTTTCTAGTATGGAGATACTTTTTTTTTTTTTTTTTTTTTTGGCTCTGCCTGATGTTATTTTTCATCACAGGATTTATTTTGGCTTTCTGGAAGGCAGTGCGAGCATCGGAAGGCCATTCTAGTCCAGTCTGGGTTGAGCTGAATTGAGGCTGCCTGTCGGACTTGTGAAGGGTGCCGTGTTCCCCTCTAGCCTTTTCTCCTGGGGCCTCGCCCTCCGGGGTTCCCCCTGGAAGGCCCTTTTTCTGGGACCCTTCCTCTTCAGTGGGGCTCTGATTCCCAGTTTGTTTCCCCTGCCCCATCTGACTGCCAAGAACACTGCTCAGCTTCCCAGTGTCTCAGCCGGTGCTTTGGGCTCGGCCCTTCACTACCTGGGACCCTGCTCCTTATGAATCTACAAATGCCTTGAGGAGGGAGCTGGCATTTTGAACTAATCTAAGCTGCTTCTCTTCACCCAGGTGCCTTGGCCCTCACAGGTCTTGCTTGTCTGGGCATTTCGAACTCCAAATTTGTCTCCTCACCCCACGAGCTTGCCGAAACCTCTAGCAGCGGTTCTCGGGTTCTTATCTACCACTTTTTGCTTGGTTCTGAGCCTCTTGGGTCCATGCCATTCACAAACCAGTGCTGCTGGGAGGGGAAGGGTAGCACTGAGTGTCACCTCCGTTAGCTCCCCTTCTCTCTGGGGTCCCGACCTCACAAGTCCTGGCTACCTGCAGACATGTAGCTTTTGGATTTTTTTTTAAAAGATTTTATTTGTTTATTTGAGAGAGAGAATGAGAGACAGAGAGCACGAGAGGGAAGAGGGTCAGAGGGAGAAACAGACCCCCCCGCTGAGCAGGGAGCCCGATGTGGGGCTCGATCCTGGGACTCCAGGATCATGACCTGAGCCGAAGGCAGTCGCTCAACCAACTGAGCCACCCAGGCGCCCTGGCTTTTGGATTTTGTCCAGATCATTCCTAGTGGGAGGACTGGCCTTTGATGGGCTACTCTGACGTTACAGGAAGTGGATTCTTCTATCCCCTTTGGAACGTAAGCTCCCCGAGGGCAGGGACCTTGTCTCCACCACCACTGTGATCCCTGGCTTATCTTAGCCATGGCTTTAATTATCACCTACGCCTGGACATTTTCAGAGGCTGTCTCCAGCCCAGAGCTCTGTTCTGAGCTCTCAGCCCCACGTATCTGCCATTTGTCATCACCATGTGGCTGTTCCACAGAAACTCAACACGTCCAAAACTTTGTTCTTCCCCCTAAATCTGTCCCTGCCCCAGGCTCCCTCCATCTACCTGCTGCTTCTGTCTGAGACCAGAAGGTCACATTGACAAATTGCCACTCCATCCCCTCCCATCTCCAGTCGCCCACATTGCTGACTCCGCCTTAAATTGTCACATGACATCATCTAGTCCTCTCCCTGCCACCAGAGCCCTGTCCCAGGACCGTTCTCCTCCCCTCGGGTATTCTGTAGTCTCCTCACGTTCCTCCCCAAAGCCATGCTGGTCTCCTTCCAGCATGTTCACCAGCCACCAGATAGCAGAGTGATCTCTTGAAAACAAAAATCTGATTATGTCATTTCTCTGCATAGCATCGTTCAATGACGTCCCGCTGCTTTTAAGAAAGCCTTTGAAGATAAACCCTCAAGGAGCCACCACCCGGCTGTTCTACCCTAAACCCCCTCCCAGGCTCAGCAGCCCTTGGCACGTTCCATCCTGAGCGCCTTCTCGGTTCTGGAGCGCCTTGCCTTGACTTCCTCTTGCCCTGGGGTGGGAGGTGGAGGGCTTCACACAGGCCCTTCTCCTGCCTGAAAACAGCTTCTCCTTTCCTGTCTGCTTCTCTCCTGTTCATCCTTCAGGTCTCAGCTCAATGTCCCCTCCTCGTAGGAGCTTCCCTGACCACCTCCCCGCCCCAGTTTGTTAGGTGCCTCATGAGGTTGCTGTCACTCAGCACATCAGAATAAACTGTGAATCAGGGGATTGTTGAGGTTTCTCCCCTACTGGGCTCTGACTCCTTGGTCACCACTCTATCCCAGCACGAGCAAGGTGCCTGGAACATCTTAGCAGATTCGTCAGTAATGTTTTGAATAAGTGAGTAAAAGACCAGCAAGGACAAGACAGCCAGCCACCCCGCACCCCCACCTCCCCCGCAGAAAGCAACACGGGGAGTGCGTAGCGGAGGGGGGGCAGCTGGGATATGAGGCTTTTAGCTAGCAAGATTCTGAGAGTGTGATCATAAAAATGAGGAATTCTAAACAGTCTAATGCAGTCTTCTTATTGTCGGACTTAGCACCCTGGCTGGGGAGCCAGCAGATCTGGGTTCCAGTCCCAGGCCTGGCACAAATCATGACAAATAGCATTTATATAATGCTTCACAGTTTACAAGGCATTTTCACAGATAGGATCTCATTGAATCAATTCAGTGAACCTCCAGCAAGCGGCTCCTAGAGGCCTGTTGTTGGGGAGATCGGGCAGGGAGGAGCAGGTTTCTAGACCCAGCCTCTCCCCACGGGATCGAAGACAGGTTTCCTCTCCAGCGCTGAGCCTGCTCATCTATAAAATGAAGGAATCCAGAGAGATGATCTTTAAGGTTTGCCTATGGAAATTTAGAACCCAAGATTCAGAACGACTCCAATCAGTCGCACGCCCCTGCCCCCTCCCCAGGCTCCAGACAATACCTCGGGCGTTCCAAGGAGGAGTCACAAGGAAGCGGGAAGCAGGACGGAAACCAGGACGTTTGTGTAGGTGGTTTCTGTGCGCGCCGGCCCCAGGAAGTAGGCGTGAGGGACTGGGGAGAGGAAAAGCCCAGCTAGGTGAGTGTGTCCAGATCACCTGTCTCGAAGGGCCATGACCTCACCGGGACTTGCTGAGAAGCCACAGAACCCCTCCCAGAGCTGTCAGCCAGAAGTCAAGCCTGGCAGCCTTTCTCCACCGGCTCCCACCCCCGCGGGTGGGCTTTCACCCTCAGGAGTGTCACCTGAACTTCGGGGCTGTGCTCACCAAGACTGAGGAGGCTTCTTGGTAGAGACATTCTGGGGCAGAAAGGGCAAGCATCCTTGAGGCAATAGTTGGAGACAGGCCAAGCTCAGGGACGCCTGTCCCCGCAACAGGACCCGATGTCAAGGTGGGACCTGGGGCACCGGGACATTTGATACAAGTTGCAGAGGGGCAGAAGCATCACCATCCATCCATGTCCTTGCAACGTGGTGGTGGGGCTCTCCTCCCCCACTGCCACCAGTCCTCTCCCCTCCGCGTGTCGAGCCCCCCCACCCTCTTTTCTAGGGAGTTCTTGGTGTCCAGAGCCATTGGAAGTGGGGATGGGGGGTGTCTGTCCACCTGGGCAATTCAGACGGGCCTCAGCAGATCTTTGGCAAACGAGTGCGCGCCAGGCTGGGTCTAGAATGGCGTGCCCTACCACGGTAAGGAAGTGGCGCACTCACACTGCTCCTCCCCTGGTCATGAGTGGTGCTCCCCCAAAGTCTAAAAGAGGGTCTGCCTGCAAGCTCGGGGATCCCCAGGCCTGGCAATGGCGGTGCTCCTCGTTGGGAGAGCCTCATTCCGCCCCTCCAGTGCTATGATGCTTCTTCTCTGTCCTTCTGTTATAAATTCTGGGCCCGGCTTCCCTCAGCCTTTCCTTTGGATTCGCCAAAAGTCTGATTTGTTAACGGTGGCTGCTTCTAGCCTTTTCCCTCTGCCATGACAATTCACTTTGTCCCCAGGCAATGTGAATGGGAGACGAAGAAAGGAAAAAAAAATGTCTTTTATGAGAAGGTGGAAAAGAACATGAAGGTTTAAGCTTCAAGATATTATCTGTCCACATTCTTCCTCTGCGTGAATCTTTTTAACCCCCAAATAAATTTCACCCTCCTCGGGGAGAGGAAAGGATTTTCATCTCTCTAACTGTACCCCATCCCCAACCCCAGATTTCCTAGTGCTGTATAGCAAAGAATTTGGGTGACTTATGTCCCTGGCTCATGGGAGGTAACCTCTAAATTTGGGGAATTTCCCAAATGATAGGAGTGTCTTCGTTAAAAGTGGTGGGTGCTCCATGACTGAGTTCATGCTAATCAGATGACTCAGGACAGGGGCAGGCCAGGCTGGAAGAGGGTTGGGGTTTTGAGACAGGTGATGTCAGCCTGTCCTCTGGGAAGGGTAGAGGGGCTGGAGATTAAGTGGAATCACATGACCAATGATTCCATCAATGTTTACATCATGAAAGCCCGAGAAAAGCTCTGGACTGAGGCTCAGGTGAGCTCTTCCTAGTTTGTGTGACACATCCAGGAGGGTGGTGCATCCTAAGAGCACAGAAGCTTCACATGTGAGACTCTTTCAGACTCACACTAAGAGGTGTCTCTTCATTTGTCTGGTCCTGATTTGTGCCCTTTAAATAAAACTGCGGTCGTCAGGACAGTGCTTCCCTGAGTTCTGTGAGTCGTTCGTTCTAGTGAATTATCAAATTTGAGGGGATAGTGGCTGTTTGGTCGGAAGTACAGGAGGCCTGGGAACCCCAGAACTTATGGCTGGCATCTGAAGTGAGGGGAGTCTTGTGGCTGATGGTGCCTTTAACCTGTGAAGTCTTCACTAATTCCAGGTGATCCGACTTGTGTTGCCCTTAGGTGTATCTATCTACCAGCTTCCTACCGCTGCCTCGGGATCTGTAGTCATCAGTCAGGAGGCTCAGTCTCCTCCAAACAGATGCTCACTTCCACCTTCACCCCAGAAGGCAGACCCTGAGGCAGTTAAGTGCCCTGGAGTTGGGTCTGGGTAGGACTGGCACAACCCTGGGGAAGGTGATGTGTGCTATGGAGAGCAGGCATCCTGCCTGAGGGCTGTGGGTGGAGTGGGGCGTGACGGGCCCCCTCCTCCTCCCCACCACCGTCAGTGTGCAGACTCCAGCCTCGCTCCTCGGGTGATGGTCTCTAGGGCCCACTGGATCAGCCCTCCCTAGACCGGGGCTCTCTCCCTGGCTTCCTTGGTCGCTCCAGCTTCTCCTACGTTGGTGCTCTCCTGACCTAGTTGTGGAGTCTTTCCTTGGGTGTGTGCAAAGGAAAGAGTTTATTCTCTAGAACTGCTTGGATCCTCTCAAGCTTCCATCCCCTAAATAATATTTCAGGGTCTTCCAAGTTGAATGATGTCTTTCCCGTTTAAATCTTCCATCTATTCAAAGACTCACTCTCAGTTTCTAGCCATGCGCCCCAACACAATCCCTACTCCTCCCAGGGCAATGTAAATAGAAAACTAAAGAAATCCTTTTTGGAGGAACCAGTCCCCTCTATGCAAATATTCAGAATTTCAGGTTTTGTGCCCACTTCTTTCCCCAATGTCAGCATCTGGGTGCATGAGGGGGCTCCTCTGGCCATGAGGAGACATCCTTGGATCCATGCGTGTTCCATGCATTTTTGCTAGGGTCCCACAAGGCATGACCTGGCCTTCCGGGTAATGTGTTGATGTGCACTGTGGGAGTTTTAGCATCCTGTTTGTCCCTGGAAAAGTGCCTTAGTGGGCTCTTCCTCCTGGCCAGGCCTTTGCCTGAGCTCTCCACCTCTCCAGTCCTCTCCCTGGGGCACGTGAGAATTTCTGGGTCCCCTGCATGGCCAGGGAGGCCAGGAATCCTGCCTTGGTCATGCCTCCCTGGCCAGCTTTGTCCTGCCCTGTGCACAGGCTGAGTATCAGGCAGACTTCTAGAGGTGTCATGCCCCCCCCACCCCGCCACGGTCAATGAGCTCAGGGAAGGATGACTCAAGCGCGAGACTCTCAGCTCCCAGGGACATTTCTAAGCACGCTTGCACCCTCACCCTGGGGTAGTGAGCTCATGACGGTCTAGATTCCTCGCTCTCTTCTTCATCCTCATTGTCCCCAAGACTGCAAGGGCAAACCTCCCATCCTCTTCCTCTGCCTGCTGAGAATGCCTCTACAGAGTCCAGGATCTACACCCCCTTGACGTGCCTCTTGCCACAACAAAGGAATTTAGAAAAATCCTTTCTCCAGACAAAGGATGGCTTTCCAGTCCACTTGGTTGCCGGGAACTCAAACAAAAATCTAGTTGATGTTCAAAGCTGGGCAGTGACTTGCTCCAGCATGATCTCTCCTTGCCCCCGCACTGACGAACCACAGTGGGTGGGACCCCCTGGGCTCTAAGACTCACAGGCTGAGGAAACAGATCTGAAACTATTTCAAGATATAATCTCATTTACATGTTCCTCAAATAATATTCACGGTGGACCTGCCATGCGCCAGTCACTATGTTAGGACATAAACACTCCTTGAAATTTTTAATAACTGCTTTATTAAGATATAATTGACATGCCCTACAGTTCGGGCTCAAAAGTGAACAACTCAGTATTTCTTACTGTATTCACAGAATTGTACAAACATCACCACTACCCACTTTTAGAATATTGTCATCACCCCAAAAAGAAACTCCAAACTCATTAGCAGTAAACTGCCTCCCGCCCCCAGTCTCCCCTCTGCCGGCTCCTGGAAATCACTAATCTACTTTCTGCATCTCTGGATTTGTTTCTTCTGGACATTTCGTGTAAATGGAATCCTACAATAGGTGCCTCTGGTGACTAGCTTCCCTCATTTAGTAGAATGTTGTTAAGCTTCATCCATGTTGTACTATCAATACTTCATTTATTTTCGTTGCTGGTTAATGCTCCGCTGTACGGATATGCCGCATTTTATCTATACATTCGCCAGTTGATGAACATTTGGGCTGTCTCCACTTTTTGGCTGTTATGAAGAAAGCGACTATGAATGTTCATGTACAAGTTTTTATGGGGACGAATGTTTTTATTTCTCTTGGGTACATAGCCCGGAGTGGAATTGCTGGGTCACATGGTAACTCTGCTTAACAGTTTGAGGATGTGTCAAACTCTTTCCCACAGTGGATGTACCATTACCATTTAACGTTCCCACCAGCAGTGTATGAGGTTTCTCCACATCCTGCCTGACACTTCATGTCTTTTGGTTTCGGCCATCCTAGTGGGTGGGCAGTGTGAAGGATGGTGAGCATCTTTTCATGCATTCATTGGCCATTTGTGTACCTTCTTTGGAGAAATAGCTCTTCAGATCCTTTGCCCATTTTTTAGTTGGTTATTTGTCTTTTTATTGTTGAGTTATAAGAGTTCTTCATATATTCTGGATACAGTTTACTTTTCAGCCCCTTTTGGATTTTAAGAGACATCTAAATCAAGGTCAGATGAGGGGTTGCCGTTTTAATAGTCTGCAGCGTTCACTGCAAGGTGATGGAAATTTTGCAAAGAATGCATTCCGTTCCCCTTGGAGGGTTCAGAGGGTTCGTGCAGGGGCAGACCTTGGAGAAGAAGGACACCAGAACTGCCTGGGCGGGCCTGGGTCTGCTCTCTGTTCAATCACACCCCTTTCAAAACCCCTGTTGGAGAGGAGTCTGAGATTCAACAGGCTGGAGGCAGGTGGGGATGCTGATTGATTAGTGTACTGAAGTCAGGATCAGTTTGGGGGAATTTTCTTCCTTTTTTTTTTATTTCTTGGACAAATGAGATGCTAATAGAAAAGTATTTTGGAATTACAGAGGGATATGCAAATGTAAGGTGATATTACTGTTTCTGTTGTTATTTGTGGGAACCAGTGAAAATCCTCTCTAGGAAGAAATGGCAGAGCCTGCGTGGGGTTGAGGGTGTGCAGCATTTTAGGGAGGGCTTGGGGGGTGAAAAGGAAAGGAGAGAGGTGGGTAACAGAGTTTGCAAATGTTGGTTATGTGTGTGTGTGTGTGTGTGTGTGTGTGTGTGTGTGTGTGTATGTGAGAGAGAGAGAGAGGGAGACAGACACAGAGAAGACCTTTGTGATTTCTGGCATGTTCTTTTACCACCTGTATGATTATTTATTTAATATTTTTCTTTAAATGGGCTCCTATTTCTTTTAATTAAATATATTTATAAAGGAAACTTTATATCACAGTTATAAGTGGCAAACCTGCATCATTTTCAAACTGGAATGTACCGGGTAAACAAAAGAACAAAAAACAAAATGTTCTTTAATTCTAGCTAGAGGCCGTGCTTCACAGGTCTGGAAAGCCGCTCTGGACTGGCTCACCTCTCCCTGTCACTCAGGACTCTGCTCAGAGGGTGCCTCCCCAGAGAGCCTCTCAGACACCCCCCTTTCCTCCCATCCTTGCTTTGTGTCTTCCCAGTGCTCATCACTATCTAGGGAATGGTGCTTTTCCTCTGCGTGTCTGGTGCCACGCAGGCAGGGCCTGTCTCAGTCACGATCTCCACAGCCGAGCTCGATAAATAGTTGTCGAATAAGTAGCTAAAGCTCTGAGCCCCAGGGCTGTTCTCTAGTTTGTTTTTCTCCTTTTAGCGAGTGTCAACCAGGTGTTAAAGGACATACCAGCCCCTGCCACACTTGACGCTTGCACCTTGCTCTCTCGGGGGGACTGAGCCAGGCTTGAGAAGGAGACAGCCTTTCAGGGGGTGATCCTCCGGCTCACCGGCCTCCCGCCTGGTGCTGTGGACCCCCACTTGCCTACTGGCTAGCTGAGTGACCCCACAGCATCGCGGGACTGCACCTGTGTCCACCTTCCCCAGAGTGAAGGAGCCATCCCCTGCCCACCCCACACACACACTTGGCGGAGAGAAGCTGCTCGAGTCAATGAGAGTAGGAGCTCAAAGGGCTTACCAGAGGATGGGATTTAATTACTGACATTGCCTGCTAAAAAATCCTCCCCTTTTCCCTCAGGCCCAGCTTTAAAAAGTAATAATATTATTTACCCTTTACTGAACACTCACTATGTGACAGGTGTCTTGCTAAGTAAGAGTTTTCTATAGCTATTATTTAATTGTATCCTTGCAATAATTCTATAAAGTGGGGATTTATTGTTCCCATTTTACAAATGAGGGAACCGAGGCTTAGAACAGTTTCATGACTTGCCCAAGTTGAGGCAGCCTGCCTATGTTCTTAACCATGACATTGTAACAATCACATAAATGCTACCACCTCCAGGAAGACTTTCTGCCCAGCAGAAATAATAAGGAAAATTTCCTTCAAAATTATAAGGAAAAAATTCCAATCTAGAATGAAGTCACAGTTAAACTAGTAATCAAGAGTGAAAGTGAAGTAACTATTTTTTTGACATGCAAATTGCTTTCTACTTACAAATACCCATAATTCTGTACTATGAGCGCTCTGCTGGCATCTGCTCAATCTCCCCTGGTGTGTGTGTGTGTGTGTGCGTGTGCGTGTGCGTGGTGAGTCTCTGTTTCTCGAGGGCTGAAACCATTCACTCATCTCCCCCAGGGTCAAGCCAAGTACTTGGCACACTATAGCTGCCCCACCTGTGTCCCCAAGTGAACGAAGGATTGAGGGCCCCTGGGTTTCTTCTGTCAGGCTACCTCCATGGAGGACAGATGAAGAAAAATGAGCAGTTCCATTTCCAGAGATATAAATTCACTCTATCAGAAAGCCCCTGGGATGTTTACCTAGGACAGTGTGAGGGTGGACGTGCAGACCATCCTGGAAGCAGGGACAGGGGACATGGTTTGGGGAGGACCCTCCTGGCCTGTAGAATTGATGGCTCGTGCTGGTCTTCTCCGTCTTTCCAGATTCACTCTCTACCCTGTTCCTCATCCTCCCAGGAGCACAGAGGAAGAAGAGAGAGTGATGCTGGGGTATTTAGTCCATGTGTGTTGGGCCGGGACTGGTAGCAGCTCTGGGGTTACTGGCCCAGATTCTGCTCTCCTGTGTGGCTTCCCCACACCCTGACCTTGCCATTGTGGGTTATTAGACCTTCTTCAAGTTACCCTGATTTGAGTGTGCCCTCTGTTCCTGCAGGGACCCTGGTCAATGGGGTGGAACGCCCTTTTCTGTGCTCTTTTGGTCACTTCTTGAGGTCAGAGTCTATGCTTATTCATCACTGTGTCCCCACGCCTGGCCCAGTATTTGGGATGTGGTTCTAATAGCTAACTGACATTACCGAGCACCTATAATGTGCTAACACTATTACGTGTATTACTCAAATAATCCTTGCAGCAATCCCGCAACTACCACCTTCATTTTATAGATGAGGAAATTAAGATCCAGAGATGTTGAGTAACTTGCCCAAGGTCACATGTCAGCGTGTGGCAGATCTGGGATTTGAACCCAGCCAGAGCGACTCATGAGCCAACAGTATGACTCTCAACCCTGTTATTGGGTTGCCTTTCTGGTTGCTGTTTTTGTGTAGGGGGAGGACGTCTATTAGCCTTGGGAACCAAAAGAATCTGCTCCTTTGCTCACTCAGAGGCTCAAATAGAATGGGCAGAAGGTGGAATGTGGGCCACCATAGCAACTGGATCACCTGGTCACCTCACCTGCTGAGCCCTTGGGGCTGAGGTTCTACTGCAGGCGGAGAGAAGGGTGGGGTTGGCATGGGGCAGTGTTTGAGGCACCAGATGCACTGGGAGGACTTGGAAGAATACCAGGTGGGTAGATGAGGCAGGATGTTCTGGGCAGAGGTGGGGGAAGCTTCTGGAGGCAGGTGGGATGAACGGGGAAGCTCTTGCCTGAGACCAGAGAGTGGTAGCTGTTGCCTTTGACAAACCTGCGTCCAGACGAGGCAGACCGGTCCACCGAGGCCTCCTTCCCCATTTGTCTCTGGCTCCAGAGCCCAGGGTTGTAGTCTTGACTTCAAACCTCTCTCCAGCTCTGTGACAACATGCTCCTTCCCAAGGCTGTCAGAGCCTGGGGTTTGCTCCTCTGCCACCACCCGGAGCCATTTTGCCAGCTGTAGGATAAGAGCATGGGCTTCTCCTCCCCAGGTCCCTGAAACTCCCCCCTCCCCAGGGGGCCGGAGCAGGACCGGATGGAGTGGGCAGGTCACCTCTCTGTGGTTTGTTGTAGGCCCTGACCTTCCTGACCAGAAATGAGATCCTGTGGTGAGTCAAAGGGCCCCTTTCCCTCCCCTTGAGCTGAGCTCTCGTCCTGGTATGGTCTCATGCTGGTCCCTGAGTATGGTCCCCGCCTAGCACTGCGGAACCCTGGAGATGAGACCGGCAGGCAGAGACAGACCCCCGCCAGGAGAGCCCAACGCCAGGATTCCAGGGCCCAACGGGAGTTGAGCGAAACCTCAGGCGTCAAGCCACCAGGGGCTCCAAGGCAGGATTGCTTCACAGAATCACAGATGTGGATGGGGCCTCTTGGGGTCATGGGGGGAAGGAAGAGCGGACTTAGGAAGCAGGTCTGAAGCCTGGCTGGGTAAACTTGGATGTGCTCTAAGCCCTGGCTCCCTCCCCAAGCCTCTCTTCAGAGCCTGCCATGGGTCAGACACCATGAGGGCCCTGGGAGCATAACGGGGAGTAGTCCACGTGCCCGTCATCATGCAGGTTCCCGTCCAGCAGGGAAGGCTCTGGACTGAAGACAAGCGTCATGCAGTGTGAGGGCTGCAGACTCTCAGCCCTCCTCATGGGATTGCAGGGGGCATAAACGGCACGGTATATGAGTGCTCCGTCCAGGTCCAGAAAGGGGGATTGAAAGTCTTATGTGATTCCTTCTCTTGCCCTGCCAGCCGCTAGGCACCCCTTGCCCAGGCCAGCAGAAGACAGGCACTCAGCTGGACAGAGTTGAGCAGACAGGCTCTTGCCTCAGGACCACCAGCCCCAATGACAGGCAAGCTCCTGGCTGGCTTTTGAGAGCCTCACTTGTTAGGTTATGAATTGGAAGCTGAGGGACACTAGATATTTGAAGAGAACATTTAAAAGTCTGCATTAAATCATGTCATCATAACATTTCAGAACACCAGAGATAATGACAAGAGGCAAAAAGCTTCCATAGAGAAGACAAAACCAAAAACAAAAGACCTACAGAGGACCAGGAATCAGAATGGTTTGGGACTTGGAAGACAGTGGCTAAACTTCAAAATTATAAGGAAAAAATTCCAATCTAGAATGAAGTCACAGTTAAACTAGTAATCAAGAGTGAAAGTGAAGTAACTATTTTTTTGACATGCAAATTGCTTTTAAAAATGACCTCTTACGCAACTTGTCCGAGGAAGATTTTGGAGGATGTGCTCTATTACCACGAGTAAGTAAACGGTGATATCTTGGTAAGCTAGACAGGCATATCCAGGTTGCTTCCGTTTTTGTAAAACAAAAGATTCTACATGCGCGCATGCGCGCGCGTACACACACACACACACACACACACACACACACACACACACACACACACGAGAGTATGTGTGGAAGGACACACACACATGCATGCTGATCATAGGTTAGCTTCTTGGAGGGGCCCGGGGTTCTGCCCACGTCGGCGTTAGCGTGGCTGCATTGTCCGCAAGGTGAAGGGCAGTGCCGAAACGCCCACCCAGTGGCAGCTGCAGCAGCACTCAGGAGAGAAAGTGGATCAGTGGGGCTAGACTAAACCCCAGTCCCTTTTGGACAATTGTCCTATGTGGCCTCCGAAGACGCGTGGTGATTTTCCTGTTAATGTGACAAAGACATACAGCCTGGCTGACGGTGCAGTTGGAGAGATCGGTTCAGCTGAGAAAAGGATCCAAGAGACTGAGAGACAAGTAACCTCTGGACGAGGGTGGCTCTGCCCTCATCTAATACTTTCTCACCTTTTTTTTTTTTTTTTTTACTTTCCCACCTTCTTATCTGTGCTGTGCAGAGGACACAAAGGCCTGGTCACCAGATCTGCAGATGACACACAGCGGGAGGGGTAGACCACATGTGACACACTCTGGTCTCGGGGCTGCCTTGGCCGGGCTCCCCCAGGAGGGGTCTGTCCACCCTCAATTTCTAGCCGGTGGGGATTTTCTTTCACAGCTTGTCCCTTTCGGCCTCAGCTCCAAGTCAGCCCTCCCTGACTTCTGATTCAATTGTTCCCTGAGAAGCCCCCGACTTCCAGATGTCTCTTTGGGCTCAGCACACGGCCCTTCCAGATCTTTATCTTCAGCCGTGGCCACAGACTCCATGTCTGGGGCCTGAGCGCAGGAGGGCACCTGTGGCTTCCTTTAGACCTCCAGGGTTGGAGCCCAGGTTGGCCCGACTCAGTCTGAGCCACTTGCCCTGCTCGGTGTCACTCAGGGGCTGCCCCGTCATGATTGTGGGCTGCGTGTGAGTCTGCCTGGGGAGCCTGAAGCTTTGCCTCTAGCCCCCACACAGGCTGACCGGCCATGAGGGCCTCTCTTCCCTCCTAACACCCCTGAGGTCCCAACATTTCCCAGCCTCCAGGCCTTGTCCTGGCCATTAGCGCCTGGCCCTCCTGGAGCACCCATCACTGGGTCAAGGTCAGCAGGCAGCATGGTTACGAGCTGGCTTCCCGGAAGCCAAGGGGCTGGGCTGGAGGCTCAGCTCTGCTCCTTCTAGTTGTGTGACCATGGATGCATTTCTTTGCTGAGCCTGTTCCCACACTTACAAAAAGCCTGATACAAAAGTACTGGAACCTAACCTCACATGGTTGTTATTAGGACAATTAAATGATCAAATGCATGTCAGGGGTCAGAACAGCACCGGGCACGTGGGTCAGTGCTGACCAGGAGCTAGCTGTTATTTTCATGCTTTTATTATCTCTTTTTCTGCAAATGAGGAAACTGGTTCAGAGAAATGAAGTGGTTTGTCCAAGCCACACAGCTTGAAAGGAGCAGATCATAAAAGCTACCTTTTCAGGCTAAAGATAGGGCTATTTATAAAATGACTGCAGGCTGTCCTGTAGGGCAAAGGACTACTGACCCCATGGGCCCAGGAGCTGAGCCCGGGAGAAAGAGGAGAAATGGAGGCTGCACCAGAGCTGTGTTCTCAGTCCTGCCTGCAAGAGAGGAACGTGGAAGCTCATAGAACATAGAGGTCCTGCCCCGACCCTGGCCTTGAATGAGAGTCTCTAGGGGTGGATATGGGTGCTTTCACAGGCTCCCCACATGTTTCTAACGTGGAACCCAGTTGAATATCACTAAATAGGGCCTCAGAGGCAAGGGTGCAGAGAAGGGCATACAATAGCCATAGGAGGCCTGAACTGGAGGGAGCAGTGGGGGTCACTGAGTCATTTTACAGAAGGGCAACTGAGGCACAAGAAGGGATGTGACAGGTCCAAGTTCCCACAGAGTGTGAGCTGTGGGGCTGGTCTCCCCTGTCGCGGGGCCTCTGAGCCTGCAGACAGCCCCTCCCCGTGTCTGGGAGGGAGCCACTGCACGGGCTCCTTGATTTCTGGCAGGCTGAATGTGTGATTTTTTCAAATGGCTTTGACTCTTGAGTCCATTAGTGATTAATTCAGAGTTCCATTTAGAGCCGGCTGATCCATATTTGGAGGAGGAGAACATTTTGTGGCAGCTGAGATACAGCCACGATTCATCTGCAGGCAGCCCACCCACTCGGCGGCTTGGGAAGGCATGAAATCCAGGCCAGGCCCTCCCCACAGCACCCCTCCCCAGAAAGCGCTCCAGGGAGGCCCTGCGGAGAGACTGGCACCTGGGGCGGGGCGGGGGGGGGGTGGATCCTTTAGGGGTGAGCAGCACAGTCTGAAGAACCGGGTGTGGGCTTCGGCCCCCACTCTCTCTCAAGCTGTATGACCTTGGGCACACCCCTTAAACTCCCTGAGCCTCAGTTTACCCTTCTTTAGAAATGATCACCCCTGCCCCTGTCCCACAGGAATGTGGGAAAACTCAACGAGAAAATTTGCTTGAGTGCACTCAGCACAGAGACTTGGTAAATGAGAGGAAGGGGTGCCCGTGGCAGTCACCCCTTTCCTCCAGCAGTGCTTCTGACACCTCCCTTCTCTGGGCTCTGGGGAAAAGAGCTTCGGCGTCTGGATTTAACACGCACCACGGTGTGACCTTAAGCAAGTTATTTTACCTCCTTGAGCCTCAGTTTCATCTGTGAAGGAGAGATAATGACTCCTTCCTGTCATGCAGTTCTGTGAAAAATGTCCACGAGCGTTGACAGCTCGGCGGCAGGCCACTCCCGGTGGGGAACCTGGGTGGGGCCAGGGGAGCAGTCTGTTCTGGGCCCTGGCCATGACGGTGCAGGGCTTCAGAGAAGTCTTAAAAATTAGTACAACTTACTGAAAGTCAGTCTGCTTTTTCTCTCCTCAGGCCAGCAATTCTAACGATGACAGTGATCAAATACTCCTTTTGACTGGGGCCGGCTGCTTCTGCGGCCCCCTCCCCTCATGGGCCACTGGGCCCTCCAGGGATGATGGCCTGCCTTTCCTCCTCTGTGCTCTTCAGTGCCCCCCAGACTTGCCTGGAGAACGGTTCCCCTCACCTATTCCATACCCCGCTTTTTGGCTCCCTCTCAAACTTGTCAGAAGAGTCTCTGGTGATGGTCCAGGGCCCCTTACAAGGCTGAGGAAGGCTGTCCTTCGTGAACAGCCATGCGCCATTCTGCCTCCTGTTTTCAGGCCCTTCTCAAGAGTCAGCCCAGAGCCAGTGATGGGGGTTATCTCCCCGTTGTCCTGCCCTCTCCCCCTGCACAGCCACCCAAACACCTCGCCCTCTGTCTGTCCCTCACAAGCAAAGCCTGCAGGACGGTGTGGGCCTATAGTAGAGACATCGATCGCGGGGAGATGAGGCGGGCTGCTTAGTCCTGCGGCCTGTGGAGACAGCCTGTGGGCCTCAGGCGGCTGTGTGGTCGGCTGGTGCCTGGGGCTCTAACCCTGGCTCAGCCCCACCCACCGTGTGACCTCTCTTCTCCGGGCCAAGGGCGGGGCTGGGCAGATGGCCTGGGTAGCACGCTGGCTTCCCCAAGGGCCTGCTGGCTTTTCCATCTGTAAGTGAGGGACTGGACTGAATGACCACAGACGTCCCTTCCAGCTCTGACATTCTGGAACCAACATTTGTGGAGTATATCCCATGCTATGGAGCACACTCATGTACCTTTCCTCACGCCCCACTCATGTTTGCACTCCCCTTCCCCCCCCCCACAATGTGGGCTGGGCACACTGGAGTCCTCCAGGATGTTTCTAGAAGGGTGGACTGATGTCTAACTGCCTTTACTATGTCACTCAGTCCTAAGTCCCCTTCCTCCAGATAGGCCGGCAGGAGAGGGGCATGTGGTTTGCCATCCCCAGCTCACTATGGCTCTCTTCTTAGTATCCATGACACCTTCCTGAAGCTCTGTCCCCCTGGGAAGTACTACAAGGAGGCAACACTGACCACAGACCAGGTCAGGTCCCTGCCAGCCCTGAGGGTGAGTGCAGCATGGGCGCGGGGCGGGGCGTGCCGCTGGGGTCCATGGAGGGGTCGAGGACACTGGGGGAGGGGTAGGCACTCTGGCCGTGGGGGCATCTGGTGGCAGCCTCTCTGGAGGGGCTGGTGGACCCCCAGGCGTAGGGCCCAGCAGGACATGGTTTCCCAGCACTTCTCACATGCGTCTGGCCTCACTCTATCCTTGCATCAGTCCCGGAGGCAGGACAGTCGTGATGACTGTCACCATTTCTCAGGTGAGGGACCAAAGTGCATGGAAACAATGCAACTTGCTCCAGGTCTCATCGGGGCAGGGGGCGGGCCTCGTTGAGGCTCCCACCAGCCCTGCTGGCTGATCCTCCAGGGTCTGCCTGTCATTCCCTTTTGAGCCTCAGCTTATGTCCCCCCACCAGCTTCCCGCTGACCATTTACTCGACCCCCCTCCCCCCCCCGCCCCCGCCGCCAGGACCCTGCACCAGCCAGCTCTCTTTGCTATCCTTTATGCCCCAAGCCAGATAAGTGGGAAGGTCGGGATTCCCCATTCAGGCCTTGGGGAAGCCAGGGTGCCACCCCAGTCTGTCTGCCTAGCCCCCTCCTCAGCCCTTTTCTGCTCAGGTTGTTTCAGTGGACAAGGGTTTTTCTAGAAGGACTGAGAATCTTCTCAGTTTCTTCCCTGAAAAGCCAGGAGCAGGCCTTGGAGCCCAGGGACTGTCATCCCAATCTGCCTCCTTCCATTTCTAGGTGGACTACGGGAAAGGACACATGCATTTCTGTCCTTCCCCTCTGTAGCCTCTCCCCCTCGACTGAGCCAGTCCTCCCTGACCTAGAGCCTGATAGATGAGAGAGGTGGGCCAGATGTTCCTATCTCCTCCTGGATTTCCCCACTTTCCTGGGCCAAATCTCATAACCCATAGACCCAGTATACATAAACGCACACACACACCCTGCCCTTGCTAGAGCAGAGTCCTTGTACAAACCTGCGTCTCAGTCTCCCCACCTGTGCAATGGGCGGAGTGGTGCGGGTGGCTGGGAGTTTTTCCATGTGCTCCCCAAGGCTCCCTGCACCCCAAAGGCTGTGCTGACATGAGCTGTCAGTGACCCACCCCTACTCCCAACTCTTAAGGACCATCTTCAGTTTTCTGTTCCTGCTGTGAAAAGGCCCTGCCCTTCCCCCAAAGCACCTAGAAGAGCCCAGAGGTGCACCGTAAAAGGGCTCCCCAATCACTTCTAAGATTTGTAATTAAAATGTATACAGTGCCCAGAGAGGTGATGTCAGGTTAACAAATCATGGTGGTGTCAGGCTTCCCGATGTTTCATTCTGATCTCAGAGGAATAATGGTTTGAATTTGTCATTGTGCATTGAGAGGCCATCTTCACTTCCGTCTGGAACAAGATGGGCCTGCGAGCTGTGGGGCACCTCTTGGCAGAGGGCTGAGGGCTTGGGTGGGGCGGGGGGGTGGGAAGAAGGTCCTAAGGGAGAGATCACACAGGTGAAGGGGCACGCATTCAACTTGGGCTATGCGGCCTCTCCGAAGTGACGGACCTTGTTGTGGGCAGAGACAGAGAAAGAACACAGAACTAGGTACTTGAGATGGAGGCAGGAACAGAGAAGACAAAGGAATAAGAAGGGGTGTGGAGGGGGAGGGGGACAGGGCAGCTGGGAGCTGGGGTCTCGGAGAGGAAAGGAGCACGATACTCATAAAGGTGAGGTAATTGGAGAATGTGCCTGTGCCAGACACAAGATGGGGAGCCCGTCCTCCTGTTACCCCCTACTCAGACACACACCCACCCACGCCCACACAGGCACACCTCCACATCCCCACCCCTCACACGTGCTGGCTGGCGGGGGGCCGGTCTCAGACCTAGACTATCCACTCAGGGGCCAGGGCTGAGGGGCAGCCCGAATGGGAAGCTTCTGCCCTCCATTCCCCAGGTGGGGGACAGCGTCACCGGGCAGTCCCAGAATATCCCGATGTGAAGCCTGGCAAGAGACTCAGAGACCACCCAGCCTCATCACTGCCAAATGCTCTCTGCCCTGGTTTTACCCATCAGAAAACTGAAGGCCGGGGAGGGAAACACCTTGCTCAGGCCCCGCATCTAACCAGGGCCTCCACCTCTGATCAGGGCTTGACTTGGTGCTGACAGTGTGCCTAGGCCTGCAAGGTGCCCTGGGCGCACAAGGGGAGCGCCTGGCCAAGACCTGCCCTGGAGGGCTGGCATGGAGGGTGCTGGGGGACCAGATCATTGTAGGAAAACACAGAAAAGCAAAAAACAATAAAAACTGGTAGGCAGCCCACCTCAAGGGATGATCATCACGTTCAATTTGCCTTATTTCCCTCCTTAATTTTTTCTAAGCAGATATATAAGTGTTTATTAAGTGTTCATTGGGATCACATTGACTTTTTTGTATGTTGCTTTTTTTTCCCCCCCTTGCATTTTGGTTTCTTTGTTCCTTTTCCAACTGGTTCTGAACAGCCAGAACCATCTCATGAATTTGGGACACTGAGCCACATCTAGAGAACGAGGGGCAGGACACTGGGCCAGGAGCAGAAGGACTGGGTTAGAACTCACTTGCTAGCCATGCGATCTTAAGCAAGTGACTTCACAAGAGGAATGATTCAGGGTGGGAGGAAGCAAATAGACCCCAGGCAAAGAAGATGGGGTGGGAGGGGTGCCACACGGAGCCTGTTTTCCTGCAGGTGTGAGACCTGGTTCTAGGTGCTCCCAGGTGTAGCCCTGGGTCCGAGGACGTAGGGTTCTCGACAGTATGAGGAAGCACTTCTTAATCGGCAGAGGTGTGTGCAGGAGGGCACGAGCTCCCTGTCACTGCGGGGCATGAAGTGGGCCGAAAGCATTTAGCTGGGATGTTCTAGCACACACTTAGGTATGAACAAGAGACTGAACCCCATGCTTGGTACCCTCTTCACTGCCCGAGCCTGTGCTTCTGGCCCTGGGACTCGTTCTTACTCTCTTTTGTGTTGGCGACCATGGTATGTCCCAGACTTTGGACTTTTCATAGTCCAGTAAAATTTCCAAAATAAATTTTTCTTCTTTTTTTGAGGAAGAACTAGCTAGAGATGCCAACTTTCCAATTTTGCCAAGTAAGGACATTTAAAAACGATGTGATCCACAATCACCATCATTTCATTTTTTAAAAATGTTCATTTTAGAGCAAAAATATAAGAAGGATCTAATCCCAGGCACAAGAACAGTTCTTTCCATACACATCTCTTCTTGTCATTTTTTGACTTTTGCTACCAGTCATTAAGCACTTTGTCACTGATCATCCCTGGTCCTCAGACTAGCTTTTGGGGCTTTAGATCTAGGACAAAATTTCCCTCCGTGTCTTTCCAATCTTGGTCGAAGGGAGAAGCTGGCTTCCCGAAATGAGCAAGGAGAGTGTCCCTGTTGTGTCCTCTGCGGGCCCAACGATGGGAGCTGCGTGACTCACACTGCCCAGAACACATCTCTGGAAAAGGCTGTGAGAATTGGGCCCCAGGGAGCTTCGGGTACGGCTATAACTTGCCTCAGGGGTTTGAGTGGTCTGGGAAGAAAGTCTTGTTTCTTAACTTGGATTCACTGGTGGAAAAAATGGGCTGGTTAATATTGGGAAGGGTCTGCTCGTCAGCAGAGAACAAGACGGGAGAATGGCCTGGGCAGCAGAGGGCAGTGGGAAAAACCTGAAGATAGGGACACAGTGGTCCTTTTTCACTCAGAAGTTTCTGTTTTCTCTTTGCGGCTTTCTTTGGTGTATTTAAAAGCAAATTAGCTCAATGTTTCTGTTCTTGTAAATAATGATCTTGCTTTCTGTAAACTTGGATGAGGAGTGGTACAGTGTGACCTGGGTTTCTGGTTTCCGGGCCCAGGATGATGGGTGGTAGGACGTGGGGGAGATCCCAAGGTCTCAGAGCTGGTGGGATGGAGGCTCGAACACAACACAGGACGGGCCAACATGCTGCTCTGGCCTCCCCCCAGCTCCCCCTCCGGGGTTCCTGAGGGCAGGTGGTCTGTGCACAGCTTGGCCTCCACTACATTTCCCCCCAGCATCAACTCTGTGAGCACAGAGAGGTTAGGGAAACTGCCTGAGGTATCAGGAGACTCCTGAGGTTTTAGCTTCACATCCTTGGTTTCTATCAGTCTCCAGTTTTTCTGAACCTTTCTGATACCTGCTGACAGGCTGGGCCTAGCTGCTTAGAATAGCTTACAAAGAACCCACTCCCAAGGCTTTCAGCAAATCAAGAGTCCTCATGCTTATTCAGGCTTTTGAGAAATTACCAGAGTAGCAGGGGCAGGGATGGGAATGTATTTTTTTATTTAAGTGTTTTTTTTTTTTTTTTTTTTTTTTTTTTTTAGATTTTAAATCAAAATTATTTATGCATGCCAAGAGTCAAGTTGCCCTCTGGGGGTCACCCTCATTTCCCTTCTCTGGAAAGAAACCATTTGCAGCTCTTAGCTGCTTCATGGTTCTTGCCTTCATATCTCTGGAGAGTGCTCTTGTGGCCCCTTCTTAATATCTCAGCCTTTGACCTCCCCCTAGAGAAGAGGTTTAGCTCTTCCCTCCCCCCACATGACTCCCATCCGCCACATCACTCCCAGTACAGGTATAGAAGTATTTCGGTTAGATCGGTATTCAGCGTTTGCGTTATGATGACTACATATGCTACTCGGAGCTGAGCCAGGAAATAAACTATGGTTACTTTTCTCTGCACGTTTTCTGTTGTCATCTTCACTGGATGTAATCATTGTTTTTGCTTAGTTTTCTGTGTACTTATCATTAAGTTGACACCAGACCTCTGCGGATCACCTAAAAATCTCCTCTAATTAAAGGCTTTCAGAACTGAGATGTTTTCTGTACATTCCACTTTCTTGGAGAAATTTCTCTTGGAGCCTTCAGAGCCACTCTAGTCAGGGCCGGGTGGCCCTCCAAGCCTGGTCCATGCTGTCCTAGCTTCTGGTCACTTCTCCCTTGGATCTTCATTTCCTGTCTTCCTCTCTCCGCGTACTCCCTTGTCTTGGTGGAACGCATCCTTTAGTAGCTTCCTGATAAAGGGTTCACGGAGGTAAAAGTCTTGCCACCTTCCATACACCTTACATGGCTGATAATGTCTTTATTCTCCCCTCGTACTTGATGGAGAGTTTACATGGAACTGACCTATCAGCTGGTTGTCATTTTCCCTCTCGTTGGGAAAGCAGAGCTCAGGTGCATTTCAGCCTTCTCTGTTGCTACTGAGAAGTTCAAAGCCTTTTTGTTTCCTGACCTTTTTTTGTAACTCGATTTTTTTTCTTCCTGGGAACTTGCAGGCTCTTTTCTTTGGCCCCAGGATTCTGAAAGTCCCAATGATGTGAGGTGGTGTGGGTCTTTCTCCCCATGTACAGGGCACGCAGAGGACCCGCTCAGTCTGGAAACTGTCATTCAGGACTATGATGTTTCCATGGATTGTTTTCTTTGATAACTCTCGCCCTTGTGTCTTCTTTGTTCTCTCCTTCTGGGAACTCTAATATCCTGCTGTTGTACATCAGGGATCGGCCCTCTACTTTTTATCTCCTCTCTCCTATTTTTCATCTTCATCTCTTTGCTCTTCTTTCTCGGAGCTTTTCTCAACTTTATCTACAACTTTAATTTAATTTTTCACTTCTGTTGTTATGCTTTTAATTTCCAAGGGCTCCTCCCCCCCCCGTTTTAAAATAGTATTTTCTTATTCCTAATGCAATGTCTTATCTGATCTTTTCTCCATGGTTACCCCCCCCACCTCCCCCCGCCCTCCCGCCCGCAGCTTGTTTGGGTCTCCATCTTCCGTGTCAGAGGTCTTCCCTGGCTATCTGGTAATCATCTGCTTGTAGTGGAGAGTAGGGGGTGGTTGCTAAAGAGCTATGTCAAAGCTAGAGTCCCTGGGTAGGCTTTCGACTGGGAGCTCCCCTGGAGAGGGAGCAGGGGTGGTGGGGAGACCATTTCTTGAGGTCTCCCTAGAGAGGATGGGAGGAAAGTTCTGAGAGGAGGGCTGCTGGAGTCTTAGACTTCAGCGCTTGTCTATTTAATCCCCAGTTCTCAATGTGGCTGACACCTGCCCCCCAGCCCCCCCCCCGCCACCATGCAGAAAGTCTCTTTTAGACTCTCCAGAAAACAACCTTCCAATCCGGCGCAAGGAAGGGCTGGGGAGGGCCAGCCACCCAGCGTCCAGTGGAGGGGACTAGAACTCCAAAGCTTTCAACACTTTTAGTCAATCCTCCTTTTCCAACCTCTATGTATTTTCAGGGCATCCGGGTGCTTCCAGTTCCAGAATCTTTCAAGGATCCTGGGATGTAGAAAAGGCTGCTAACCAACTTTGCTCCCTGTGGGCTCAGGGTCGGGCTCTCTCCTGTCTGCCCCGTCAGTTACCGCTTCCTGCGTGTGTCAGAGCACTGCTGTTCTATCGAGTTCTCTCTGTTTTTTTGTGGGTGATGCCTCTAAAAACTCCCTTTACTGTAGTTGTAGTGGGTGTCAGGGAGAGTGAAAATAGATGCAAGTGTTCAACCCGTCATCTTCACCCAGGAATAACACCTGCATTCCCGACGTTCAGTAAAGCATTACGAAAACAGCCTCTCCTCACTGTGGCTGTCTCAGAATATGCAGCAGCTGCCCCCAGAACTGTCCCGCTCCCCACTCCCCGCCTCGTGAATGCTCCCCTTGGCTGGTGTCCTCAGAGCTCCTGTGCGGCTCATTCCCCTTCCTGTCCCCACATCACCCTCCAGCTGAGCCAGGCGACTCTGGGAGCCCCACCCTCCCCAAGGACCCCTGGCAAATGACACTCCTTGTCCAGTTGATTTCCAGGGAGAAATCTCCACGGCTGAGACACATTGTGGACTCAGCCTGATGAACAGGGTTCTCACACCTAGTTCTTATCTCTTTACCTTAGAAGTAGTTATTATTTACCATGCGTTGTGCACTGAGTGAGGTCTTGGGGGCTTCCTTTCTCATGGAATTCTGGGTAAAGAACATACAGGAGAATCACAAACCACAGGGGCTTTGTAGAGCTCAGATCCTTGACCTCTATGTCAAATGCTGCGCCCCAGATGGGCACATCCAGGCTACCTGTGGGGAAGGGGGGAAGCGTAGTGCTACTTGGAGAGACCCAGCCCAAGACACTTGGTCATCTCTGTCAGCGTCTCCTCCCCACTTCTTAGCGTGCTGAATGGCTGCTGGGGTAGCCAGGCAAGTCTAGCCACCACTCCCCAAGGGCCCCGGAAGGACCTCCCTAGTGCTGTCCTGCAGCTGGTCCAGGGCTGGGGCTCAGCCCAGAAACGCCTGCAGGTCAACTCTCCCAGCAGCCTTGGCCAGCTGAGTTTTTATCTGAAGTGACAGCTGGGGAAGCAGAGGGTCAAGGAGGGGAGGCAGTTCATCTAGTGAAAACTCTGCTTCTATAAATGACCATCCTGCTTCGTCTTTCAGAGGGCTGGAGGGGGTCCCAGAGGCCTGTGGGTTCCCGAGCCCCTTTTCCACAGCAGATGGCATGCCTCTGGAGAGACTTTGCATCTGCCCATCCAACCAAGAAGAGAAGGGTGGGAAGGCAGTGCCTGGACTCTGGGAGTCCTCCTGGTACATCTTTTTGATCAACTTTGTCAGAGCCTTTGCGTGGCTACCACCTCATGGCACCTCCCAAGGATGGCCAGGCCTTTATAGCTGAAGAAACTGACACCCACAGACTGCATGTGCAAGGTCACGGGGCAGTCAGAGGTGGAGCCAAGGTCTCCTGCTCCAGAGTACCCTGTTTCCATGCCTCACCTTCTGAGCAACCACCACCTCCAAGGAAGCTCCTGTTGAAGTTCACTCCCTGGTGAGGAGCTCTCCTGCCCGCTCCTAACCTTCACCTCAGGGCAGTCCTCTGAGCACAAGCACTCAGCCAGAGGGCTGGGAGCACGGGGGGAAGGCTGCATGCAGGAGGGGGTGTCTGATCACCCCCTGCCCAGGCCAGGACAGCTGGACCCAGTGGTAATCCCCAGGCTGTATTTAGGCCACTGCCCTGGGCCCTCCCTCCCCCTCAGATGTTCTCCCAGGCTTGCTAACAAAGGAAGTGGATTGGATGGTTATAGCAATTCTGCTTTCCAGCCCCAAATGTCCACTGCCATGAGTCACGTGCTTTGCGGTCATGAGCCCCTTTGCGTGTTCTACTGCATTTGATTCTCAGAGCAGGCCTGTAAAGCACAGTGGTACGGCCCCATTCTACAGATGAGGGAACTGAGTCTAGGGGAAGTTCAAAGCTCCACCCAAGGCCACACAATTGCGAAAACACTTTTGTTCTTTCTTTTCCATCTCCTGGGGGCAGATGAAGTCAGGGTCCCCAAGCAGATCACCATGCGTGTGTCTGGGCGCTTGCGTGGCAGGAAGAAGGAGGACGGGAAGGAGCTGGTGGCCTAGACAGTGGGCGACTGAGGGAGGAATGGCTTTTCCCATCTCTAGCTGAGATGCCCTCCCCAGCCCTCCCTTGGTAACAGATCACACATGTGTGTTTTGTATACTGGGGAGGCCCGCACCGAGGCCCAGCTCATTTCGTCAGGGCCCCTCCCAGAGGCCAGCGTCTCAGGCTCCCGTGGCAGGCCTGGGAATTGCCTGAATCCCAAGTCCCCAAGCCACGTCCCACCCCCAGTGCCCAGACTCCCGAGTGGGACCAATACCCCACTGAGAAAGAAGAGAGAACAAAGGGGCAGCCCTGGCCTGCGAGCACCCCAGCCTAGCCTCCCAGGCTCCCAACCCAGAGGCCCCACCTCCCAGGCCATGAGGTCACTCTGAGCCTTTCAGCTCGTTCGGAGAGAAGTAAGCTGACTCTTAAGCACCCCTCCCCAGATAAATACTGGGTGCTGATCAGAGACCCAGAGCCTCCCCGCAGGAGCCTGGGGTCCATTCGGCAGAGTTCGGGCCAGCTGGCCCCCCTGCCCCACCCTCCCCGCCTGCCCCGAAATCCAGGCTGTGCCAGGCACTGTGCCGGGATGCCACGCACACTTCATCTCATCCAATCCACAGGGTACTGCGAGGAGGGAGTTATCCTCACTCACAGCTGGGAAGTGGCGGAGCAAAGGGGTTAAGCAACTGGTCCACAGTCACACAGCTGATGAAGGGCCCAGTCTCCAGCTCAGCGCTGACTCCCGCCTCCTCCCAGGGGGAGGGTCCCGACTCCCACGGGCAGAGTCAGAGCTGGGAGGGCAATTTGGCAGCTGGCTCACTCCCTGCATTTTCAAGCATCATTAGATCTTTTTCTGACAACTTCATCAGTTAGCAGGGCTCAGAATTGGCAAAAATCCGTATTTAGACATTCAGCCAAAGAATTAAGAAGTGGCTGGTTTCAGAAAAAGCTCAGTGATGTGGGAAGCCGGCTCTGCTGCGGGTGAGCAGTCAGCAAGAGAGAGAAGGCTCTGGCCCCCAGCGTGGGTGGGTCGCAGGGCTGACACCGGTGGCCTTGAGTACACGTCCTTGCTCACCTTGGGGACTAGGTATCCTAATCTTCCAAATGGGTATGAGCGGGCCTCCCACACAAGTGGTTAGGATAGCCCGGAAGGTGGGGAAGGGCTCTGGGCTCCCACGTGTAGCTTTTCCCTCTGCTGACTGACCGGCCTTGGGTCAACTTTGGCCTCAAGTTTCTATCTGGACCCCAGGGCAAGGCGTGGATGATCCCCGGGGTGCTAAGTGGGGGGGGGCGGTGCCGCGGGAGGAGGAGGGGCCTGTGAGGGTGTGGCCATGGGAAGCCCCTCCCCCAGTGCATCCTGATGGAAGATGCTGCGGAGCTGCCTCCCTGTGCTCTCTCTGGAAGGGGGTCAGGTGTAGCACTTCCCACTGCTCACCCGGGTGACGTTTGTTCAGCCCCTCGTCATCCGGGGGCAACCCGGGGGAGGTGTTCTGTTTCCTGTGCAGAGTGAGAGCGGCCCCCTGCCACCTCATGTGTCACATGTCACTGACCGTGGGAAGTAGCTACTGCTCTGGTCTCAGGTCAGACCCGCATCAAACCAGGACTGTTGCCCCCAAGTCCTGCTGCCCTTGCCTCTTCCCACACGTCTCACCTCTGGAAGGTATTTCTCATGCAGCCAAAGCCACCCGGGCCTTTAATTGGCTCTGGCCATCATTTGTGATTTCTCGCAGAGCTCCCAAGAGCAGATGTATCACCCTTGAGAGCACTCGAGAGGCAGTTTGGCATTGCGGACCAGGCAGGCCTGCATCTGAACGCTTCTGCAAGTCGCTCGAACCCTCAGAGCCTCGGCTTCCTTACCTTCCTTACCCTCCTCACTGCTCTGAGAAGGGAACCACAAGTCCCCTTCTCAGAGCAGTGTCAGGGCTGTGTCAGGATCCAGTGAGACATGTGCTCTAGCCCTCCCCAGGTGACACATCACCTCACCGCCTCTCCCCGTGACAGGCACCTGGGAGTCGAGGCAGGAGTGGCCAGCCCCACTGCCGGGTGAGAGACTAGAAACCCGGGCGGGTGGAAGGGCCGTCTGGCGGGGCGAGGGCTGGGACTGGGTGCCATGCGGGCACTCGCCCCACTGGGCTCTCTGCCCCTGCGAAAACCATTCACGAGGCCGAGGTGAGAAGTGAATCCGGATTTCCTTCCAGAGGTGGAGCGTCCTCCCACACTGCTGCAGATGACACTGATGGGACCATTTTCAAAGTACTGCTTGCGCCCGAGTTCCCTGGCAGCACCCAAGGGAACAGGCTGTGGAGGGCTTGGGGACATGTTTGTCCGGCACCCTGGTCCCAGGCCTGTGTCACTGAGTCTAAGATAAACAAATCCCATCCCAGCTTTTCAAGAGTCCTGGTCCCAAGGGCCCTTCTCAGCCTGCTGGCTGGAGGCTTTATTCCACTCATGTCTTTTCTG
Organism: Zalophus californianus; assembly: GCF_009762305.2. NCBI lineage: Eukaryota > Metazoa > Chordata > Mammalia > Carnivora > Otariidae > Zalophus > Zalophus californianus. The sequence continues at coordinate 21,821,040 of NC_045602.1, read as the reverse complement.
ATAACTTCATTTGTGCCCCCAGAGACCTCAGACTTATTTAAAAATAGAAACATAAACAACATTGTTTCTGAAATGCCCCCCCCAACTTTGGGCCTCCTAATGAGGTGCTGGCCAGGCTGGCCGGGGCTCTGTTCCCAGGATTTTCGACCCTCTGCAGGCTTCGGGCCTCCTGCCGCCTCCACAGGGACAAGATGCCCCACAGCTCTGGAGGGCTTCCCAGTGGCAGACGCCGCAGTGTGGAGGCTGGTGCTATGCAGCCAGCTCAGAGCTGTAGGCCACTGCGGCTCCATACAACTGGGGTCGGGGACACATTCACCCAGGTGCGGAGGGACAGGCCAGACCCAGCACGGGCCCAACCACAGCCCCTAAGGAAGCCACAGGCCCCTCTGTGTGCCAGGCGTGGGACCAGTCCCCCAGGACTCTGCCCGCGAGTCTCCCAGGCTGACAGGCTTGTTGCTCGGAGTCCTGGACCGGGGTTCGCGATTTGTGGAAGACTTTGGTTTTCCCCACCTGAACAATGGACCTAATGAGAGCAGCCGTGCCTACCTCGGAGGGTTTTATGAAGACTGGATGAGAGGAGGGGATGTGAAGATGCTAGAATGGTCTGAAGAGGATCTCGGGCAGCCTCCATAGAGGAAGAGCTTCTGGACAGAGGCAGTGGCTTTGCCCCTCTGACCTCACAGCAGGGCCTGAGAAGGAGGGGGGCAGCGTCCCTGGATAACCACCAGGCTGCTGGAGGGACCCCAAACCTCACCTTCAGGAAGGCAGCTAAGAAATGGATGTGTTCTACCTGAAGAAAGACTCCAGAGGACATAACCCTTTTTATGTATTTGCTGGCAGGTGAAGGAGGATTTGGAGCAATTAGATCGGGTTAAAATTCCTAAACAGATAGCACTCTTAGAAGCCAGAACAGGCTCATTCAGAGAGCAAGCCACTTGTCCCTGGAAGCATCCCAGAGTGAGCTGGCCAGACTGTAGTGCGGGGGGGGGGGGGGGATCAGGCCTCAGGCAGCGGTGGCCCACCTGCCCAGGACGTTGAAACAGAGATGATCGGTGTCCTTCCATTCCCTGAACGTCCCTGCGTCCAGAGCTCCAGCCAGGAGAGGGGTCATCTTCCTCTCTCTTTCTGCCTGAAGCCAGATGTCAGAGGGAAGTGTGACCAGCAGGCCAACCCCATGCCAAGGGGAACTGAAGCAAACATCTAGACCCAGACACCAGATACCAGACTCCGGTGACAAAGACTGGAGATGGCTGGAGGCACCTACTTCCTCCCGCTCGCTGGCCCCTGTTGACTCAGAGCCCCTCCTTTGGCCAGCACCCCATGAGTTCCCCAGGACTCAAGTGCCCCCCATTTTCAGGAGGGCAGTCAGGGAGAACAGCTGGTGGGCAAGCCTGGATCAGGGATGGGTCAGTCCCTTGTCCGCACAAGCTGCTGTGCTCTCGGTTCTGGGCAGAAGGCCTCTGGCAATAGGGAGAATCCCCAACGGGAGGGGAGGCTGCCCAACAGGGCCAGGCAGTTGGGGGGACCCCACCTCTATCCACAGGTGCCCCCCTCCTCAGAGAGGCCTCTGAGCCAGCAGGGACCCCGAGGGGCCAGGGAGGCCGGGACCACGGTGCTCTCCCCATCATGCAGACCAAGACAGTGAGACCAAGGCAAGTAGCACAAGGAAGCTGACAACACTGTTATAATCCGGTCGAATTATCAGGAAACATGCTCACTACTTGCTCGTTATCAGCCCGTGGCTTTATACTTTGGAATGCATCTGGAGAGACAGAGACAGACACCATGAGATGAACTGCAAGCTTCTTTTTTTTTTTTGTTAATTTTTTTTTTAAATTTATTCATTTGAGAGAAAGAATGAGAGAGAGAGAGCACATGAGAGGGGGGAGGGTCAGAGGGAGAAGCAGGCTCCCCGCCGAGCACGGAGCCCAATGCGATTGCGGGACTCAATCCCCGGGACTCCAGGATCATGACCTGAGCCGAAGGCAGTCGCCTAACCAACTGAGCCACCCAGGCGCCCCTGAACTGCAGGCTTCTTCAGCTGAACTTCCATTCCCATCGGCGCTTCCTTGCTGGCCAGGCAGGAAAGCATCCACCAGCTCCTCACGGGGTCTGAGAGCTGAGTCCAGCTTTGCCTGGGGCCCAGCCCTCGCCCTTCAGAGAAGAAAGCGGAAAAGAGAAGCAAAAGCCCCTGCTTCCCAAGCCTCTGGGAAGGAGAGTTTGTATGCACTCTTAGCAAAATGTCTCGGAAGTGCACTTTTCTTTTTTAACTCGCTCTTTATTTATTGTTAAAATGGTATGTCAGCATTCAAATACATTTTCTAAAAACCTAATCCCTTGGTATCCAGCCACCCTGACAGAAATTGTTATTTCTTTTGTAACCTTCTTCCCCTGGGCACACTTCATTTTACATCACTGTAGACATACAGAGATACAATTTTATTTTGTGCTTTTTCTCCCATTAGGCGCAAATATGTTTTTTCGGTGTTGTTACATAGTCCGTGTAATTATTTTAATGGTTGCATAATTGCATTGAGTTCTGATTTACTAAACCACCCTCTCAATGGCAGGACATTACCATTGTTCCCAGTTTGGGATTTTTTTTTTTTTTGCTACTATAAATAATTTTGCAATAAACATCCTCGTGTATTATTTTCTTCATTTTAGGAAATTATTTTCTTAGTTTAGATTTCCAGGTTCCCCTTGGAGGCATGAGAGAGATAGGGCCGTCCACTTTGGGAATTTGAACTATGCAGCCATTTAGATGATAATTATACTGACTATGTAGCAACATGGGAAAACATTTATGCCTCAAGGTGGGGAAAAGCACAAAATAAATGTAAAACCTGGGCTCCTAAATATCCCTAAGCCAAGCCGATGATAAAAGGGCCCTCAAGACTTCTCTCCAAGTTGACATAAAAGGTCACTTTGCATGAGGTTTTTCCAAGGGCGTGTGTTGGTTGGTGTCCCATCCATTTTCTCCATCCTTGAGGAGGGTCCTATGTGAGCACTCCCTCAGCATTTCCTGCTGAGAAGCGGCAGCCCTAGCTCCGGGGTCTCTTCCTGCTGTCCACCTTGTGCCATCCTGAGGTCAGGAGTTGCTGTGGACCCAGGTGCAGAGCTCCACATGCCTGCTGTGACCTAGCATCGTTTCATCCTGCCATCACCACTGCCCCCCACCCCTGGCCCCCAGTGCCAGGATTCCTAGGACATGTTCCACTGCTCCCCTTGCTCCTTCGTGAGCTGCCATCAGCACCAGTCAGAACATGTAGCTCAGAGCTCAGCCTGGATCTGCCTGCTGACCCAGGAGTATGACACCTCTGTGCACATTTTTTCCCATTTTGATGCAGCATCTTCCTGGGACACACTCCATGGCAAGAGCTCAGGTTTGAGGGTCAGACAGACCTGGGATCAGGTTGCCGCTCTTCTTCTTTACTTGGTTAAGTTCTTTAACCTCTCAGCTCCTGGGTTCTGTTTATCTATACAATGAACTGACTGATATCTACCGTGTGGGTTGTTGTAAAGAATAGATGGGGTCACACACGTGAACGAGAATGGCGTAGCACGTGACATGCAGTAAATATTTAACAAGCCCCGGTTTCCCCCTGGGGTCCAAGGGAAAATGGGGATGAGTTGAGGTGCCTAGAGGGCTGGGTCCCTAGTAAGCGCTTAATGAATGCGTAAGTAATGATGAGCCATTGCTGGCTGGGCCCTAGGCAGTCAAGGGCAGCCTGCCCTGGTTGGAACAATAAAGGGGAAAGTGCAGGAAAGGAAGTTGGGGGCTTCAAAAGGCCAATAATCGAAAGTATCAGGAACTGAAAGGTTACAGGACATTTGAGAGGCTTTGGTTTGGACTTTGTGATATTTAAAGACTCACTGAGCATCACAGAGGGAGCGTAGCCCCACCCCTGGGCTGGGGGGCGAGCCCCTTTCAGTTTATATCTGTTGATGCAAAGTGAGGGGCAAAATACAGCAACTGCTGTTGCTTAGATTGCTGATAAAAGAGAAATTGTTGTCTTGAGGCAAAGATATACATCCTACAGAGTTCACAGAGGAACATGTTCCCAGGGTGCCCTGGGGTGGGTGGCCCCAAACAGCTGCAAAGCTGCCCCGACACTCCCCTCAGGAAGCCCCTCCTGCTTACAGAGAGGAAGGCCGCTTATAAACAGTAGGCGGGAGCCAGGGGGGCCTGAGGGGCCCGGACAAGCGGGGGAGCTCAGCTCTGGGCAGCTCCCGAAGGTGCCTGGTTGGCCCCAGGGTGACCCCATCACGTTAGCCAGGCTTTCCTGCCCGGCACCAACTGCCCTTCAAGGACAGGTACAGACCGTGTCTTAGGAGATTTTTATATTGGCTCTTTGGAACTTTGCATTTTCCACAGAGAAATGTATAAACTGTTGTTAGGTCCCCAGCCTGAGCCACAAGTTGGCGCCACTCCTGTTGCAACGGCGTCAAGAGTAGAGGAACAGATCCTGCTGCAGCTGGGGAGCCCTAAGGACCTGGGGGCCTTCCTGCCCTGGGGAAAACCCTTGGCTGCCCGCCACCTTTCCTCCATTTGGATGCCCTATGAGAGAACATGGCCCCCCTCCCCCATTCTTCTGTTCTTTTTTTGGGGGGGTGGGAGGCTTGCAAAGGACAAGGAGGAAGGGCTCTGATGCCCCCCCTCCGTCCCTTCTGCCCTCATCTTCCTCACATCTGCTTCACTTCCTATTTACCCAGCAAAAGCCTTGATCTCTTCACCGATTTCCATAAAAACTCCACTTGGGCCAACCGCTGTACGGATCTGGGTTGGCGCTGCAGACGGGGTAGGGAGGTAGGGAGGTAGGTCCTGGGAAGGGTCGCATCTTGGATCATTGGCATTCGCTGTCTCTCCTCTCTCTCCCTCTCTCTTCCATCGGTCCCCCTCTCTTTCCACAGCCTAGAAGGCCTCTTGGGGTGCCCACGTCTCCCTGCTCCTCTCTCCATCCAGACCTCCCCGAGCATAGGGGTCTTCCTGTTCATAGGACCCACCTCCCCAGATGCCCACTGCTCTAGGATCCATAGTGTTGTTTTTCCTCATTATCTTTGTGACTCAACAAAACCGCAAAGCTGCGGGATTGAACTGGAGAGTCCTTCGTAGGACACCAGGGCTTTATTTGGTACTCCGGGAGAAGTGGTTTTCATCAGAGGGTGTAAGGCGGTAAATGGAAACATTTCTGAAATAAATCTGGCAGAAATTGGAAGACGGAAAGCAGTTGAAGGACACGTTCTCAGGAGAGACAGTTTGTCGCAGGTGGAATTGACCGTGTGTAGTGAGTTCAGAGAAGGGAGGGCCGCAGTGGGTTGGAGGGGATGGAACCTACCTGCCTCTGCGGGCGGGGGGGTGGGGGGGGCTGGCCACAGCCTGAGGGAGGGAGGGGGTGCGGAGGGAAGGGAGAGAGAGGAAAAGGAAGCTTTGTGAGGTATCCATGCAAAGCAAATGTTTGCCAGTTGGGTGTTTGCCCTGGGCTGAGGCTGGAGGCTGCCCATGCTGCCCACCACGTGTCCTTATAAGCCCCGTCCCCACCCACGTCCTCGTTTGGGTGGGATGCTCTGTCCTGGAGGGGGGAATGTGGTGGGGGAGGGGGCAGCACCTGATGTCATGTCTCTGCCATTGATTAGCACTGTGACTTTGACCGGGTCACTTAGTCTAAGGATTGGCTACATAAAAGCCACCTGGGCAGCTTGATAAGATACAGACTCTCGGGTCCTACCCCTACAGGAGCTGACTCAGAAAGCCCATGAGGGGGGTAAATGGATGCAAATTTTGGTGAAAGGTCCCTGTGGGCTTCAGACACACAAGCAGTGGACGTGTTAGTGTCTTTGTGAGTCTCTAGTCTCAACCCCCAAATGAGTTTACGCATCAGTTGGCACTCAACATGTCAGCCCCTTTCCCGCCCCCTCTCCTCCCCAGGCTGCTCTCCCTTGAGTCCCCTGGAGATTGCACACGGAGGTGATGCCTCTGGCCACAGTCAGCTGTGACCCTGAGGAAATGTTGGGCCATGGGCACCCCCTGGAGCCAGAACTAACATTTCTACTCTCCCCATCAGCAGGCAAGGTGCGCGCCTGGCAAACAGGTAGGCCCAGGCACCATCTTTGCTTGGGAGCTCAAAAGGAGTAGCTCTGCCAGGGCCTGGGGCTGCTGGTGATGCTGATGCAGGAGACGGTGGAGTTGGGGTGATACAAATGGTAGCTAGTGTTTATTGGGGATCTGCCAGTGGCAGGGGGTTTGCAAATCTGATTTCATTTGATCCCCATAAAACCCGATGAGCAAAATTATGATTCTGCCCATTTTACAGATGGGAGATGGAGGGGCCCCAATGTCTGCCCGAGGTCACACAGTTTTGTTTTTGTTGTTACCCTTGTTACCCAGGAACGTGAACATGGTTTGAGGTGTTGTTAGGCATTCTACAGTTGATCTCGAGCTGTTAAAAAATAGGCTGTACAAATGTGAGTAGACACTAATCTATAAAACGGCTAAGTTTGTCTCTCCTCTAATAGGTATTGGTAAACCAGTGAAGGACAGCTGGGCTTTTGGGTCCCCCCCTTTTTTTTGTTCCTCCTTATTTTTCCTTTGCTGCTTGGGCAAGTTGCTCTTGAGATTGTGTAAACCTCAAAAGCTGCAGATACCAAAATCTTGTAGATGTCAAACAAAATTATTCTACCGGCTTTTTAGAGTCAGTCTGACTCTAGAGCCTCTGCTCCTTCCATTCTCTACCTTGAGCCTCCCACTGCACGATGCCAGGCCCCTGGGCCACCCCCCAAAACAACGCAGTGCCCTGAGCTCCTCCGTGCTAGCAGGTATCTCTTCTGGAAGTTTCCTCAGGGCAGTCGCCGGTACCTGTGGGCCTGAAATCTGGGCACAGACTGGGCTGGTGGGTCTGAGCCAGGTTCAAGCCACGTGGTCCCATGGATGTTTAATAATATTTAACATTTTTACTGCCTTTCTCCCCTATTTGTTCCATTAATGATCTGCCTCCAGCTGCCGGCAGGACACATTCTCAGCCTGTCCCTGCCAACCCATCTGTCACTCGGAGACAGCTCCCATACGGGCCTCTCTGTTTTTAGACTTCAGGAAGGTTGAACATCTAAAACGCAGAGACTGTCCCTTTTTTATAAACAATGGGCCTGGCCAGCTGAGGAGTGCATTCACCTAAGTGAATTTTTCATCCCTCACCCTCCCTGTCCCCAACTCCCCTTAAATGGAAATGTAAGGCTTCTCTCCACCTGGTGAAGATCATACAGACCAATCTGGGTCTTTCAGAGGTTTGAGGGTCCAGTTGCTCTCTCCCACATAACATTTTTATCTACCCAGCCAGAACCTGGGCAGTCTGGAAAGCGGGGGAAGGGGCTGGAGGCCATGCAGAGAAAGAAGGAAGGGGGACCCCTGTTGCCTGGCCTTGTTTCCTAGTCCCCTCCACAGAGCATCCCCCAGAGTCCCACTACATCTTGCTCCCTGCCTGATCCGGCGTTGGCTCCTGCCCTGTCTCTGTCTCCTGGCTGGTTTCTCTTCCTGGGCAGCTCATAGCAACACTACCCCTCCAAGCTCTTGTCATTTGACTTTGCTTCGTACTCGATTCAGACATGTCTACCCCCACCTGTTCCTGAAGATAATTATTTAAGTGCCTAAGTTGAGTCCCATAAAGGACAGAGGAGGCATCTCCATCATTTGGAGGGTCCTGGGAACTTGTTCAATGCCTGGTGAACAGTAACTCACCTTAGGCATTTGCTACAAGGACTTGAAGTTCAGCTTCATGAATTTTGTGCCCTGCATCCCTAGCTGAGAAGCCATATCCTTCAGCTCCTCCAGTTTGTTCTCTGAGCAATTGCCAAGTGTCGGGGACATGGGACTCAGGGTAATGCCTCAACCCCTGCTTGCTTTGTGTGTGCACAAATGTGAATTTTAGAAATTTTCTTGGAGTCAAGAGTAGCAGTGCAGACAAAGCATTGAATTAGGAGTTTGCATTCTCCTTCCCTGGGCTTTGGTTTCCTCTCTGTAAAATGGAGTGGTGATATCCATCCGGCCATATGCCTGCAAGATAGTCACAACCCAAACCAATAGCTTGCACACAGTAGGTGCTCACCCCTGCTGGGTTTGAATTCTGACCGAACAACTTCAACTCAACACTGCCACCTCCTGGCAGAGTTACTCTAGTGCTGAAGGGTACAGGGGTTCAGACCCAGAACTAGGAATTCCTCCTGGCCAGTGGGTCAGAGGAAGAGAAACCTTCCGTGAAGGGACATCCAGCTGATCCATTCTCAGTTCAGCCCAGAAGCTCCATCTACCTGTGGCTTCCAACCACTGCCCCTTGGTGACAAGCTCCTTCATGTCCTTGGGGGCCACTTCCTAGGGGCAAGTAGCCCAGGAACACGGGGTTAGAAGGGGCTCCATCTCATAAACCTGGAATTCTTGACACTCTCTTTTCCTCCAGTGACCAACTCCCACCCTTGGGTGAAGGGCCTTTTTTTCATTTAAATAAACATTTAAGTCCTTTGTTTTCTAATATAAGCACTTAATGCTGTTAATTACCTTGTACACAATGTTCGCACCGAATACCACAAATTTTGATATCTTGTCTTCATTTTCATTCAGATCACATTATTTTCTCATTTCTTTTGTGACTTTTTGACTCTGGGGTTCTTCAAGATACCTTTCTGTTACTGATTTCTAATTTAATTTTGTTGTGGTCAGAGAACATATTTTGTATGATTTAAATCTTTTAATATTTATTAAGACTTCCTTTATAACCTAAAATATGATCTATCTTGGTAAATGTGCCAAGTGCACCTGAGAAAAATATGTATACTACTGTGTAAGGTGGAGTGCTCTATAAAATGTCGAGTAAGTCAAGTTGGTTGCTAGTCTTCTATTTCCTTAACGATTTTTTGGTCTATTGTTCTATCAACTATTGACAGAGGGATATTGAAATTTCTAGCTATCTATATGGATTTGTCTCTGAAAAGGATTTAAAATGAGAAAAAGCTCTTTCATATTTACTCACGTATTTATCATTTCTGGCATTCTTCATTCCTTTGTGTAGATCCAAGTTTCCTTCTGGTATTTTCCTTCTTCCTGAACGACTTCTTTTAATCTTTTTGTAGCTCTGGTCTGCGGATGCATTCTCTCAGCTTTTGTTTGGGGAAAAATAAGTCTTTTGTCTTTAGGTTTGAAGGATATTTTTGCTGGGTATAGAATAATAAGATGAGAGCCTTTTTTCCCCTTTCTCTCAGAGTTAAAGATATTGCTCTGTATCTTTTGGTTTGCTTAATTTCATTTTTATCTCTGTTCCTCTATACGTATGTGTTCCACCCCACCCCACCCCAAAAATATTTTCCCCTTTATCACTGGTTTTTAGCGATCTGATTATGCTGTGCCATGGTGTGGTTTGCTTCAAGTTTCTTCTGCGTGGGTTTTGTTGAGCTTCTTGAATTGATGGGTATATAGTTTTCCTCATCTTGCTTTCCTCCACCTTCTAGAACATATTATTTTGTCTAGAACATGTTATTTTGTCTTATGTCTGTTATTATGTCTAGAACATATTTATCATTGTCTTAATGTTTATGCCTGCTTATTCTGTCAGTATCATTTCCGGATCTGGTTTTTTTTTTTATTAGTTGTTTTTTCTACAGGTTGTGGGTCTTATTTTCCTACTTTTTTGCAGGACTGCTAACTTTTAATTGGATGCTGAATATTGTAAATTTTATATCGTTAGATGCTTAATTTTGTTGTATTCATTTAAATGTTACTGAGTTTTGTTCTTGGATGAAGTTTTGTTCATTGAAATGAGTTCAATCTTTTCAAGGTTTGCTTTGAAGATTTATCAAGGCAAGTACTGTATATCTTTATTACATAACCATGGTACACTTAACAAAACTGATAATAAATTAAAATTGGTGGGACATCACAAACTGTATGACAAACTTTATTTGGATTTCACCAGTTTTCTCATTTATGTCCTTTATCTGTTCCAGTAGCCACTCCAGGCTCCCCATGTTACCTTTAGTCTCCCCAGTCTGTGACAGTTTCTCAGTTTTGTCTTTCATGATATTTTGGACAGCACTGGCCAGGTATTCTTGTAGAAACTCCCTCAATTTGGGTCTGTCAGATGTGTTTTCTTGATTAGACTGGGGTTATGGATTTGTGCAACAAATAACCACAGAGGTGAAGTGCCCTTCTCATCACATCCTATCAGGGAATACATGATATTGACATGACCTATTACTGGTGATGTTAACCTTGGTCACTTAATTAAGGTGGTGTTTCTGGATTTCTCCACTGTAAAGTTACTTAGTGGCTAGAGCTAGAAAATATATGTATGTATAGTAACTTATATATACTACACACCAGTATTTATTTTTGTATATATCACATCTAGACTTCCCCTCTTGCTTATTTGTAACATCTTGTGACAATGAGAAACTTGGTTCCTATTATCTGTTATTTATTTATCTATTCGTTCAACTCCAGTATCCACGTAGTTTCAGAATTGCCAACACACACACACACACACACACCTGGGAGAAACAAATTTGCTAGGTAAGGCACAGTGTTGGTTTATGACTCTTTTTGTCTTTAGACTATGTACCCAGTCAAACCACCATTCCCGAAAGTTATTTCCTAATTCCTTCCAGTGAGGTTTTGTCATACATTTGAAATACAGTTACTTTTATTTGTCATGGTCCCCATTTCATCCTAGGTTTACTAGCATCTGGGTCTTTAAAACTTTTTAAATTTTTTATTTGCATTCTGTAAACTTCACTCATTGTGGAGTATGGCTCTATGGGTTTAAACAAATGCATAGAAGGGTGGATCCACCACCACAGTACCACCATACAGAGCAGTTCCATCACCCTAAAAATTTCTTTGTGAGTCTCTTTTGTAGTTAATTTCTTCTCCTCCCCCAACCACTGACAACCACCTGTTCTCCATCCCTATAGTTTTGCATTTTCCAGAATGTCATACAAATGGCCTCATATAATATGTATTCTTTTGGATCTGACTTCTTTTGCTCAGCAAAACACATCTAAGAATTATCCACACTGTTGCATGAAATCAATACTTTGTTCCTATTTATTGCTGAGAAGTATTCTGGTATATGGATATACCAGGGTTTGTTTATCCATTCACCTGTTGAAATACATACTGACTGTGGTGGCTTGCCTTTTCACTTTCTTAATGATGTCTTTTGAACAAGATAAATCCTTATTTTTAATATACTCCAATTTATGGATTTTTCCCCTTAATGATCAATGTTTTTTGTATATTGTTAAAGAATTTTTGCCTCAAGATCATGAAGATGTTCTCCTATGTTTTTGTCTACAAGTTTTACTATTGGCTTTCCATGTTAGATCTATGATCAGTCTGGAATTTATTTTTATGTATGGTGTGAGGTAGGAATCAATCCAACACGACTTATTGAAAAGACCTTCCTTTCCCTCACTCTGTTGCAATGTGATATTTGTTATAAATCAAGTAGTCATCTATGCGTGGGTCTGTTTCCGAATTTTTATTCTGGCCATTGATCTGTCTCTCCTTGCACCAGTATCAATTACTAAAGCTGTAGCAAGATCTTGATATCTAGTATAAGTGCTTCTGCCTTGTTCCTCTTCTTTAAAATTGTTTTGGCTGTTCTTGGCCCTTTGTATTTCCAATTTCCATATAAAGTTTAGAATCATCTTGTTAATTTCTGCAAAAACATCAGCTGGAAGACTTTAACTAGAATTGTATTAACTCTGCAGATCAATTTGGGAAGAATCAACATCTTAATTAAATTGAACCTTCTAATCGATAAATATGGTATATCTGGGGGAAGTTTTTAAAGGCACTAAAACACAAACGATTTGTTACACCCTTCTCCCAGGATATGGGGTCTGCTCACCCAATCTTGCACAACAATGAGAAGTCTTTTGGGCAGCACTTTGCTCAGTAAGAGTCTGTGTCAGTAACCTCAGGCCTCCATTCAAGACCCAGAAAGGACTGGCCTCTTATATACCCCTCCCAGCAGACACCTCCATCTATTCCTTTCCTTGACAGATGCTTTACATCTGTTTAAAATTTTTAAAATACAAACATTAATCGTATACTTTTGGCAAGAGTTGGTAGCAGACAAAATGAACAAATGAAGCATTATTCAAAACCAACAAATGCTAAAAATTAAGACAGTTTAATTAGCAATGAGAAGTTTTAAATGAAATAATGCTGTTTGATCCTTTTTAAAAAACAAGATCTTAAAAATCAAACTTCATTGGTGATGTCACTGTTGAGTCACTAGCGTATTTTTATGTGAATTTTTTCCAGCAACTGTAAAGAGCTCCTTTTGACTATGCGCTAGTTGGAGAAATGGTGAGGAGATATTTTTAAGCTAAGTCCAAATATTTTCCCTCTGACTTTCATCTTCAAATCAAATCTCTTGTTCAATAACTTTGAAAAGATCTTTTAAAAAAATGTTAGTTTTTTGGCAGGGACTGCAATCTTTTCATTGTCAACAAACTGTAGTTTCTGTTTCCAAAAAAAAAAAAAAAATCCCCAGCATTTGGGGTTTATTTTCATCTTCTTTTGTTTTGTCATACATAGATGGAGATTGCACTACTGAGTTACCTGTATAAATTTCTATACTGACATGTTTATATTCCCTTGTTCAGAACTCCTTCACACTGGGGTGCGTGTTATTCTTGAAATGGAAGCGTTGCTTCGTCAATTGTCATCTTCTTCCTCTTCTGGAGGATTGAAGGCTTCTAAATGAGTGTGAAAGTTAATGCAGACTATAACTCTCTGGATAGGTCCCAAAATTTATTGGTTCAGATTTCAGATTGTTAAAGTAATAGCAACACAAATCTGGAACACAGTAAACTGGAACTGTGATCACTCATGAGCCTTGCTCCCTCTCCTGCCTCTTCCCAGCTGTTCTGTCTGCCAGTGGCTGGTCTGGACCCAAGGACACCAGCTAAGCTGGCGTTTAGCTCAGGGTGGAGATCAGGGAGAGGGACGGTTGGAGGAAACCTCTCCCGGGCCCTTCAAAACTATCCTTGCAGGCCCTGGCAGCATTGCTTTGCACAGAGCTGCGTGTGTGTTAAGGACACCTCGCCGCAGGGGAAGTCTGTGCCCTGGGATCTCCCTCCAGGAAGAGATGAGGCAGCGAAACTGGGAGAGGGGGAATCTGCCATTGCTGGAACAGAGACGGGCCAGGGACACCCTCCTGGCAGGTGTCCACTAGGCCTCACAGAGAACTGTACTAGCCGCCCCTTGGCCTCCAGGCCCTGGTGACCCCAGGCCCTGTGTGTCATCTGCCCTGCCACCTTCTCAGGAACAGCATCCCCCATTCCTCACTCTGGCCCCTCCACCATTCCCAAGCCTGCGGGCTTCCTGCTGCCTCCACCTTCTCTCGGCTTCTCCGGCCCAAAGTGTTTGCTCGAACTGTCCCCTCCAGGGCTGCTCCCAGTCAGCACGGCCGCTACCCACCAGAAGGCTGGAGGTGGATGGAGTTCTCACACACAGGGGCCATGGCTTTGACTTCAAGCTAGCCCCCATTTTGGCACTTTGTGCCAAAACAAAAAAAAATTTTTTTTAATTGAAATAAGCCTTTTAAGAGGTTCCAGTTCCAAGGTTTTCTACATTTGATGGTCACATGTTCTGCCTCCATCACCACCTTTTCTTTTATGTTTATTTGCCGCAAGGGACCGTAGTGGAAATGGTGCCGGGCAGACTCAGGAGACCTGGGTCCTAGACTGAGTGACCTTGGGCAATCACTCTCCCCAACCCCCACTCCGAGGCCCCTTTTCCACATCCCTGATATAAGAGGGGTTAGTCTAGATCAGAGAGCACCAGCTATCTTTGATCATGCCTCCCCAGCAATAAAAAAGTGGGGAGCATGCCCCCATAATATGTGTATATTCAAACTCGGTCCCTTTACTACAATACCTGTATGTTATGATATAAATATGCAAAATAAAACATTTTAAAGCTAAATATTATATAAACCAAATACACATAAAATACCTTAAAAATAGATTCTCCTTTCATTTATAGAACAAAATTTCCTCCTTTCACCATTGTAATTAATAACAATAGTGTAAGGGAAAGCCATGTGGTTGGATGTGCTTCATTATTCTTTTAACATCTTGCTTTAACACTTTGAGATCGGGCCATTCAGGGGTCTGGTTCTAGTTGAGTCTATTTTTAGTAGCTGTCATAGCTGGTCAAAAGAGAAGAAATGTATCATTGGCTGCATGTGTCAAATTATGGCACTCATTTTCAATCCCCTCCACCAATTAAAGGCTTTTTATCGAAATGAAGCTTGTAGATGTCCATCTGCCCTTATGTCACTCAGTGGCTCTTACAAGCTAATTGGAAAAACACTGCATTTTTATATTTTAAACAAATGGACTCAAAATCCACTGACACTCTCCATTTGGATGATTTTCAAACAGATTAGCAAAATCTGTTCCTAATATTTTCAAATATGCAGATAGAAGCATTATTTTAGGTGACTCCACATGTTTTCAACAACAAAAATCTGATGTTCAAAATATTCTCTCCAAAGCAGGAGTTCTTTGGAAAAGCAAGTGCTTTTCTCCCTCATTGCTGAAATGAGTCACCTCTACCTCGAAGAGTCAGAAGAATTCGAGTTCATTTTTCAGTGGATATCTGCCAACAGTCACTTGTCATCATAAAATGCTCAGCAAATTTGGAACGTTTGTCTTTTTGTACAAGAAACACATATAATTCCTCTTAAAGTTTGATGGCTCTTTTAAGTCCTCTGCCAAGAGATAACCAGCAAATCTCTACGTGGCTTGAAAGATTTTCAAAATCACTTCCCTTCTGATTACAAACCATTGTCTATGTTTTACTATGCTTTAAGCTCTTTAAAAAAAAAAACAAAAACTACCCACACCAATGCATCCTGTACCACTTTGTGTACTTCTGGACTTAACCTTTTGACTATGGTAGCCTGCAGGTAGTTTTGTGGGGCATTGGTTTCACAGGTGTGGCCATCCCTGCACCCTTACCCAGAATCCTTTTCATCATGGAGCAGCCACTCCATCGGTGGTTACACCCAGACAGTTTCTCCCATAACTGGTGTCTTCATTAAAGAAGTAATGTACTGTTCAGTCAATATCGCCTCTTTCCATTAGTTGCTCTCAGAAATGTGGTTCTTCATGTATTTTATTATTGAAACAGAATCTAGGAAAACCATGTGAGAAACATCTGTACTTTTCTTCAACTATTTAGCAGACTTTCCACAGCGTGAAATTTGTTCTAATGTTTATTTCCCCCACATCTTCCAACAGTATCTGTGGTCACTACATTTTGTTCTATGCACTATTCTTGTTACCACCAGCTTCCACACCAACTGCCTTCTTCCCAGTCTCTAGAAGACAAGGGGTGTGTGTGTGTGTGTGTGTGTCTGTGTGTGTCTGTGTGTGTATAGATAACAGAGTCACGTGACATGGGCCTAAGAGAGAGTGGATTGGCTTCCTAGCAACCATCCCCTCTCCCCATCACTCCCGGCAAGGCCAAGAGTGGAGGGGGGTGGGGGCCCAGGGAAGGGAAGATTGGTATCTCATTCCCTGGTTGGATATATGCTTAAGCTCACTGCTTGCTGGTCTGCCTTGCCCCTGTCTGACCATAGGAAATGAGAATTGAAGCCGGGACTTCAGTTATGTCTGACTAGATTCTCACCGTTTCTACTACCAAATAGAGAAGAACTTGTATTTTAAAAGGCAGAGTTTCTGGCCCTGACATTTTCTGGTTGATCACCGGCACTTGCATTACAAGCATTATCTTCTATTGTAGTTTCTTTGCGGGAATCTTGTTAAGCCACCATTTGCGAGAGTTAATTGAGTTAAAATTCGGCAAAGTAATTTGTGAAGCCACTTAGCTAGACACACGTGACCTGGAATACAGGTCAGGAGATAGCCCTTATCAGCATTCGTCTGAGGCCATCACTGTAAGCTTTCCAGGCAGCAGCGGTGTGGATGTGGGGGTGGGGAGGGGCAGACACTGCAGAAGCTTGTTTGTAGGTTCTAGCAAGGCAGTCTGGATTCTCCTAACCCCTGACCACTCCTGGACCATACATATGTATATACATGTGACACTAACCCTGTCACCTAGGGACCTTATTTACAACGTCGATTTCTAGGTGTATTAGTTTGCTAAGGCTGGTGTGACAAAGTACCACAATTATGAGGCTTAAACAACAGAAATTTATTGTCTCATAGTTCTAGAGCCTAGCAAACTGAGACCAAGGTGTCTGCAGGGTTGGTTTCTTCAGAGGGCTGCGAGGAAGAATCTGTTCCCTGCCTCTTTCCTAACTTTCGGCAGCGTGCCGGCCATCATTCCTTGGCTTGTAGATACCTCACGCCGATCTCTGCCTTCATCTGCACAGGGTGTTCTCCTCGAGCGCATGTCTCTGTGTCCAAATTTCCCCTTTTAATAAGGATACAAGGGGCACCTGGCTGGCTCAGTTGTTAAGCGTCTGCCTTCGGCTCAGGTCATGATCCCAGGGTCCTGGGATCAAGCCCCACATCAGGCTCCCTGCTCCACGGGAAGCCTGCTTCTCCCTCTCCCACTCCCCCTGCTTGTGTTCCCTCTCTCGCTCTCTGTCAAATAAGTAAAATCTTTTAAAAAAAAAAATAAGGACACAAATCATATTGGATTAGAGACCCACCCTACTTCATATGCCCTCATCTTAACTAATTATATCTAGAAGACCCTGTTTCCAAATGAGGTGACATTCTGAAGTACAGGGGTTAAGACTTCAACATACAAATCTGGGGGACAGACACAATTCATCCATGATGCTGGGCTACACCCCAGACCTTCTAAAACAGGACCTCTGAGAGTGGGAGCTCACACTTCATTTTCTTAACAAGGACCTTCGGTACCTTGTTTGTTCACTAAAGCTTGAGAGGTTACATGGCCACCTGAGGTGACACAGACTGTTCTCTCTCCCACCTCAAATACATAGGAGCACCAAATAAAACTAAATCATGGATGTTAATATGTAGCTTAGTTCAAAAGAAGTGAAGAAGAAATTTTCATGTGCCATAAATGGAGAGATCAAAACTAGAGGGCTAAGCATTGGCTGTTGCTAAGAAAACCCTAAGGAGTGTTAGACAAGGGTACAGGCCCCTAGAGGCAGTGGCGGGGTGGTGGAGCTGGGGCTCAAATGCCCTTGAGGGAGGTAATAGGCACACTGGGTACTTGAAGCAGAGGAACTAATCCTTTTGCATGAAGCTTGGGGACTTGAAAAGGTACCTTGTCAGTGAAAGTCAGTGAAAGGGGGACTAGAAAAACCAATCAGAGATTTGTTTCACCTAATTAAAAATTGGGCAGATTGGCCATTCAGATCTGCTATGTGAACTCACAGAATCAAATAGCTTTCTTAGCTGAGGTGCATCTAAGGAAAAAGAATTTGGGTTGGTTGAGGGGAGAGATGGGGGTCATTCTAGAATACTACAGCAAAGTTGGGATCTGGTAAGGCCTGCCAGCAGGCAAGGAAGAGTTTAGAACAGGCAGGGCTGGGCCCCTGAGGAACTGGAGGAAAGAAGTACTGGTAGAAAGCAGAGGAGGATGCCAGGGAGGAATTTGCCATGCTTCTGATAGATAGGTGAGGGCCGGGGAGGCATGAACCTGACATTGATAGGCCTCCCCACTCCTCCTCTCCCACAGGTCAACCCTTTCAGAGACCGAATCTGCAAAGTGTTCTCCCACAACGATGTGTTCTCCTTTGAGGATGTGCTGGGCATGGCATCTGTGTTCAGTGAGCAGGCCTGCCCCAGCCTGAAGATCGAGTATGCCTTTCGCATCTATGGTGGGTGACTAAGTGGTGGTGGTGGGTGGGGGTCAGTGCCATAGAGTAAATAGCAACCTAGAATCCATCAACTTCAATTCACTGGTGGGATGATGTTCCTTGGGATTCACTTGGGTGTTTATGGGTATTAGCATGTTTCTTGAATTCTATAGATTAAAAAAAAAATGGTGGTGAACAACTACTTCAATGGATAGATGCCCTCCCTTCATGCCATTGGAGGCAAATGGAGCCATGGGTGTTGTATTTTGTGGTAGCAGTGTAGGCACAACATATGGGTGAGGACTACATATGGGTATGAAGGAGATATGCTTGTTTTGTAGGAATTCAGAAATTTGAACACCAGAACTAGCCCAGCCACAAAATGGCTGAGAAATCTTGGACAAATCATTTCATCTTTCTGGGCCTCAGTTTCATCATCTTTAAAATGAGGTGTTTGAGAGAGATCATCTCTGAGGTCCTATGACATTTTTTGATCTCTGGTTTTGTCTGGATTAGCCATAAGATACTGCAAAAGTTCTGCTCTTCAGCAGGCTCATGTTCCCTTAGCACAGCTTACATGCCTGGAATTCTCAAAAGAAATTAAAAGGAAAGAAACAAAGAAATCTTGGGAAGTTTTCAAACAGGCCATGTACAAGGCTTCAAGCTCATTGTAACTATTTCTTGGCCCCAAAGGACTTGTACATTCAGGCTTGCATAGTTTGATATTTCATATGCTTTCCCTTCCAACCAGGTCCTCCCTGTCTCCACACAGTGGACACCATCTTATTCTTGCCTTGCCCAAATGGATTTGGATAAAATGGAGTGGAGAAGATTTAAGCCTGATGGACCCGTGAGGGCTCAGTTTTCTCAACTGTAAAAAGGACTTAATGATATTTTTGTAAGCCCTACGTCCTCAAGCTTAGTATCCAGTAAACGCAAATGAAATCAGATCCCCCTGCTGAGAATAGCTGAGTAAGCTCTTATCATACTGTCACTTCCACAGATAGCAACTACAAACTCAAATACACACACACACACACACACACACACACACACACACACACACACACAGAGGTGCCTGGGTGGCTCAGTCAGTTTCAGCTTCCTTCAGCTTGGGTCATGATTCCAGGGTCCTGGAATTGAGTCCTGAGTCAGGTTCCCTGCTCAGCAGGGAGTCTGCTTCTCCCTCTCCCTCTGTCCCTCCCCCACTCGTTCTTTCTCTCTCCAATAAATAAATAGAATTATATATATATATATATATGCAGGCACTAGAATGGTACCAGAAGCAGAGAGTTGACATTTAAAAGAAAGAAATGGTACTGGATGGTCCCCTCCCCTTTTTATAAACTTTTTTAGCCTAAAGGTGGCTTTCAGTGAGGGGCATCATACAGGACTGATAGAAACTTTGAACTCTTTCTGACTTGAAGAATCAGAGGGTTTGGGGCAATTTTCCCCTGAAAAGTGAAAAGAAGGGAAAGTCCATGAAAGAAAGCCAGACAAAGGAGCCCAACATCTGTGTATGAACAGATCTCTTTCTGACCTCTAAACCATATATACAAGGGCAGACTCAAAGCAGCTCAGGTAAGGATAACAGAACTGAGATTTGAGTGGCCACCGCATTTGAACAAGGTCCCTCTGTGACAAGGTTTGCACTTTAAGTCCTATCAATTGCCTGATAGAATAAAAAAAAAAAAAAACCAGCACTCTTTAGAGGAATATAACAGAATCCAGACAATAAATCATTTATAATGTCTAAGATACAATCCAAAGTTATACAAAATACAAAAATTTAAAAAAAACCAGAAATGTCTGAGCTACAATCCAAAATTATTCACTAGACAATTAAAAATATAAAATTGACATATTCTCAAGAATGGAGCCTGACTCTGACATGACCCAGATGTTGGAATTAGCTGATAAGTCTCTTAAAACAGCTACTAAACCTTGGCCAGTGAGGTAAAAGAAATTCATAATGGAAGAAATAGGAGGAATTCTCAGCAGAGAAATAGAAACCATAAGGAAGAATCAAATGAAAATAAAAAGTGAAAAATAAAATATCTAAAATAAAAATTCCCTGGATGGGCTTAACAGGAGAATGGAGATGACAGAGGAAAGAGTCAAAAACCTGACTCCGAAGATAGTTCAATATAAAGAATCTAATCTAAAGAACAGAAGGAAAAGAGTTAATGGGGAAGAAAAGATATTTGAAGAAGTAATGGCCCCACATGTCCTAAGTTTGATACAAGACATACATTTACAGTGAACTTTAAGCAGAGTTAAGTACAAATGAAATCACATACCCAAATTCAATTGGCTTAGTGGTCCCCACCTGTTCATTAGTCATCCTTCTTCCTTACCCCAAGTACTTCTGGGGATCCCCAGGGAGTTCTAGCCCACTAGCTGCTGCCCCTCTCTGTCGGGACTCATGCCGCAGAGCACTTGCTGTGCTGTCCCGAGCCGCTTCTGCCTCCAGTCAGTACTCTTCTGAATGGGCAGCTTTTCCTGATGCAGAGTGCTGGCCCAGGCTGAGTGCTCTCATCTTAGCCAAGAGTCTTCAGGTGGCAAGTAACAGGGACCTACCTGTGTAAAAGGCAACAGATGAGAACAGCAGTATATTCGTTTCCCTTTGCTGTGTGATAAATTACCACAAACCTAGTGGCTGTAGATGACACATTTAAAATCTCACAGTTTCCGTGGGCTAGGAGTCTGGCATGGCTTATTTGTGTCCTCTCCTAGGATTTCACAGGGCTGTAGTCAAGGCTCTGTCTGGGCTGCCTGTGACCGGGGAGGAACCCACTTATAAGCTCACTCTGGTTGTTGGCAAGTGCATTTCCTTGTGTCTATGGAGCTTAGAGCCCTGGCTTCCCACTGGCTATCCGCTGGAGGCTGCCCTCAGTTTCCAGAGGCTGGTCTGCACTCCTTGCCACATGGGCCTCCCCTGATATAGCCACTTGCTTCTTCAAAGACAGCTAGAGAGAGTCTCTTGAGTGCGTATGCTGGTAAGATAGAGTCTTATATAACGTTGTAATCACGGAAGTAACATCCCATCACTGTTGCCAAATTCCGCTGGTGAGATACAAGTCGCAGTTCCCTTCCACAGGAAGGGGACATGGAGATTATATACACATAAACACCAAGAGGGGCCCGTCATGGCGGGGGCGGAGGGCTCTAGAGTTTGTCCATCATAAGCAGCATGGAACCCGTGGGAGAACTGAAGCAGCCTCCCAAGGACGCAACTGGCAAGTGGTCAGGAAGTGAGGCAGCTGCTGTCTTCTTTTCTCTCGCTGGCTGCCTGGTCTCTCATCTCCACTTCTCTCTGTGCATTTGCTCTTCCTGCAGACTTTTATGCTTCTGTGCCTATAGGCCAAAGATGAACACCCTAGTCCCCCATTTTCTCAGGAGAGACTGATGGCTCAGCCAAATGCATGATCTTGCTACGCCCGGGCTGGGTAAACAGCCTTGTCCAACCAACCGCAGCCCAGAAGATGCAGAGTCACATAACAAACACAGCTCCCGAGGCCCACTGCTGGGGGTGGGGACACTTCTCAGAGATGGTAAAGTGTGGGCTGAGCAGATGTGCCCAAAGATGTCTGCCTCAGCTGTCTTTCCATGGTTTCCAGAGCTAAACAAACAAAAACACCCAAACCTTCAGGGAGCTACAAGAACAGCAGGTTCTCTTCAGGCTTCAAGGCACAGGAGCTAAACTGTGCTCAGCTGAGAAATGGGAAGAATGCCCTCACTCCCCAGAGGTCAGACTGAGCGCCTCAGGTCAGATCAGGACCAGATGCCACCTGTCCCCCACGCTGTCCCTGTGTCCTCCTCCAGCCCCTCTCTCCAGGCCCCCTTGACGGGTTTCCTTCCTCCTTGAGCTCCGGCACAAAAACAGAAAGCGCAAAGCCTTCATGCAAATCAGCTGTGCAAATAGATGCCTGGGGACTCATAAACTCCAAGGCTTCATCAGATATACCCAGACAAATCTGAATTCTCTTTGGGTTCAGAAGATTTGTTGCCTTACGGAGCTGTCAGCAGGATTAGAGATGGGACACGTGAATCTCTGAGCCCGGTGCTTGGCGCGTGGGAGGTGCTCAGTACATTGAGGTGGGAAGGGTAGCAATGAAGGCAGAAGAGGAAGAAGAAAAAGGAAAAGGAGAAGGTGGTAATGGCCCTGGTGAGCCTTCTTAGCCAAAGTCCAGAGACTTAACTCGATGCCCTAATGCCTTGGTCCTCCACAAGTGGCCCATGCACCAGCAGCGACATTGGCAGGAAGCCCATTAGGAATGCAGACTCCCCGGCCCCCCAGCCCTGCCACACACCTGCAGCATCAGAGTCCACATGTTAACAAGACCCCCAGCTCGGTCCTCCACATCTTAAAGTTTAGGAGACACTGCTCTAACCCATTGGTTCTCAAACGTGACTGCACACTGCAGTCATCTGGGGACTCAAGACCCACAGCTGCTTGGGCCCCAGCTGCACAGATCTGACGTAAGGTGTGCCCTGGTTGGTGGGCTTTTTCAAAGCTCCCTGGGTGATTCTCAAGTGCAGCAGAGTTTTGGAGCTACTCTACCAGTTTGGCTTGCATTCAGTTATATGTAAATGTCCATGTTTAAAAAAAAAAAAAAAAAGCCTGGAATTAGGCTGTCCAGAGCCAGGGGGAAGTAGGCGACGCCTGGCTCCTTCCAGCCCCCCTAATCTGCCATCTTTAGTATGGGACTGTTGTTCTCATCATCACAAGATGGTGTCTGTGCCTATACAGGCTTCTCATCTTCATTCCAGGCAGGAAGAAAAAAGGATGGGAGAAGGGATAAGAACCAAATGAACATTTGAAGGCACAGATGAAGTTGACTCTTCTGTAACAAGCTTTCCTGGACGCCCCACCCAGCAGCTTTGGACTGCCTTGTCCAGAACCATGTCACGTGACCACAGATAGCTGCCACGGAGACTGGACACCTGGGTATTTTAAACTGAATATGGCGTCACCCTGGACAGGAATTGCACTGCTGTTCGTAGGAAGGAAGGGGGGATCGGTCTCCGTCAAGAATCCAGCACCTGGGTTGTACCTGCTGGGCTCCCGTTTCTGCTTTGAGGGATGTTCCTGGCCTCCAATGGATCGAGCCCCCACCCTCTCTGTGAGGACTTTCACCTGTCAGAGACCAACACCCCAGCCCTGCCTTCCGGCTCCCATCGGCAGGGCTGCCACCAGATGTGAATGATCTTCAGGCAGGTGCCAGAGCACCAGCAGGAGAGCTTGCCACACCACCCCAAGACCTGACCCAGGACAGAGGGCTGGCAGAAGCAAGGGAGGCAGCCTCGGTTCTCCTGCGAATGATGGTGAAGGCGTGCCCTTCCCCACGCAACCAACGTGGGCTGATTTCTGTAAAAGGACTTCAGAAATTGCAAGGCGTAGCAGGACAGGGAGGTTGGGGTGGTGATGGCGAGAGTGTTCTGGGGGGACCTGAAGGCTGAGCCCCGATTCTCCAAGCTCTCTCTAAACTTCCTGTTGTCGGGAAACGGCAAGAGGTAGGCCCACCCCCATTCTCAGAATGGCCCCGGCTACAGGTCTGAGGCTGCTGAGGCTGCAGGGGCTGGCCAGCCGCCCAGAGCTCCCAGCCCCCACCCCTTTCCCAGTCGGCTCCGTCCTTGCACCCCCAAAGGAGGGGAACTGTCCAGGACTACATTCTACTCCAGCAAATTATTCTGTTTTCTGATGGCCTGGGACCAGAGCCATGTCACTTTGCTGCGTCTCTGCATATGGGAGCTGGGCCAGTGGGACGCCTGGGGACACGGCGGGGTCTCTGGGAGAGGCTGCGGAGCTTCTTACCAGCGGTGCAATGTCACTGCCGCTGCCCCCTCCCTCCAGTGCCAGTCCCTCGGCCCCTCCACCTGCTCCCAGCCCTCACTCACGATGTGTGCTAGCAGAGCTGCGCGGGAGAGCCCGGGTGAACGTCTCAGGACTTGACCTTCAGGACCTGGGGCCGATAAACAGTTGGCCAGGGGAGAGACATCTGCTTAGGGACTGGGGTAGTGAGTGTCCTTTCATATCCATATCCTGTCCAGGGGAACAGAGCCAAAAGTCTGAGCTCTACCCCTGAAGGATCCTGTGACATCAGCACACTTGCTCCTCCATTCCAGGACCAATATAGCTCTAGCTTTCGTTCTTCAAAGCGAGAGATTACAGTTTCCAGGGTTAGCATTTTCAGTATTTAACATCCTCAAATGACATAAAATTGAGCCTCTACTCTACCTAATGAGCATCTTCTATATTCCAAACCCCATGCCAGAAGACTTCCATGCATTTCCTTATTTAATTTTCACAGCAAATCTGTGGAGGTACTGTTAATCTGTTTATGGATGAGGAAACAGAGGCTCAGGTCATGCATTAGTTAGGGTTAAATTTGGTGGCAAATGACAGGGACCCCCAAGTGGTTTACACAAGATACCTTCCAAGATCTCTGGCAGCTACATGTTATTTCTCTAATGTGTAGAATCCCAGAGGCAGTTGTCCCGGTGGTTCTGCAAGGTCCGGGACGTAGGTTCCTCCATGGTGTCACTTTATCCTCTGTTCCCAAGGTTGCCTCAGTGTCACAAAGAAGGTATAGCCTTCTCTTTAAAGACATTCCGAGAAGTTGCCTGTGCCTCTTTTGCTTGCATCTCACTGGCCAGAACTCAAACGTGGGGCCACATCAAGCAGCAAGGGAGGCTGGGAAATACAGTGTTAAGTTTAGATGGTCCTACACCCAGCTAAAAATTGGGTGCTTCATTACAATAAGAGCAGTTATGAGTGATTCAGAGCACAGACTTCCCACAAAGTTGTAGTGCCTGGGTTTACTACCGTCTCCATCATTTATCAACGTGTGACTTCAGATAGTTCATGTGTTCACTTACTCAACAAATATTCAGTGAGTGCTTACTCTGTTCCAGGCACTGTTCTAGGAGCTGGGGATACAAGAGTGACCAAAAACACAAAACTTTCTGCCCTCGAGGAATTTATATTCTAGTGGAGAGAAACAAAGGAGCTAATGAGTGAAACATAACAGTGTGTCAGGTAGTATGGGGCACTGGGAGAAAAATAAAGCAGGGAATGGGACAGGAAGTGCAATTTTAGGCAGGTTCTGGTGAGAAGCTGGCATTTAAGTGAAGACCCTAAGGATCTCTGGGTGAGTGTTCCAGGGAGGGGAAATCACAGTGCAAAGCCCTGAGGCAGGATCGAGCCTGACCTGATGGGGAAAATGCAAGGAGGCAGAGTAAGGTCAGGGCAGACTTTGGGGAACACGGTCGGGACCTGGGCTTTCCTCTGGCTGAGATGGAGGCTGTGAGAAGTGGTGCTGAGGGGCGGAATGTGGTAGGATCCGCAGGCTGCTGAGGGAGAACAGACTGAGGGGGCAGACGGAGAGTAAGCACACTGGTTAGGAGGCCGCTAGGGTAACCCTGGAGAGCGGTGATGCTGGCTGGGCCATGGTGGGGGCAGTGCCGCGGAGAGGTCATAAGGCTGGGTCCACTGTCTCTCCAAGGTGGAGCTGGGAGGGCCTGCTGACACCTTAGCCATGCGGAGCAAGGCAAGGACACGGTCAAGGATGACTCCAAGCTTATTGGCCATTGCCCATTTGCCAAGAAGGGCACAGCTGAGTGCAGCAGGTTTGGGGCCAGGGAGGAGGGGGGCATGCCAAGAGTTTGGGTTTGGACCAGTTGAACTTGAGGGACCTATCAGACCTCCAAGTGGAGAGGACAAGAAGGCCTGTGGATGGATCCACCAGCCTGTGGATGCGCCTGGAGTTCAGGAGAAGCCCAGGCTAGACATAGATGTTTAAAAGGCAAGAGGCTGAACTGAGACTAAAGAAGCGAGTATGGTTGTTTAATCTCAGTGTGCCTCACTGTCTTCATCGGTGTTATGAGGACTAAATGCAGTAGAAGAGAAAGCACTTAGATCATTGCCTGGCACATCTGTTTGTCATGGTGGCATTGTACCTGCCTAAGCTTACTGCCCCTACTTACTGCATAGCTGATGAGTGGTTCAGGAGCTGTGCTGGGGTTCCCAGAGGAGGTAGGGGCCACACTGGAGGTTCCAGAAGAGGCAGGAGCTGTGCTGGGGTTCCCAGAGGTGGTAGGGACATTCTCCCAGAGTAGCCTCCCTAGGCATTCATGGCTCTATGGAGTTCAGCCTGCCTTCTACCCTTAACCTCTGACCACTCTCCCAGACCTCCAAGCTACTGTTCCCCTCACCCCAGACTGATCACTCTGGTGCTCTTCCTTCTCTACCACTGTCCCTAGTGACCCTGGCACCTCCTCCGGTTGCCATCTCTGGAGGCCCAAACCCCTTAATCCTTCTCTGATGCCTCTTCCTCCAAGAAGTCTTCCTCATTCACACCCCCAACCCCAATCAGACATGAACTTGCCCATTTGGAAACCCTTGGAGCCCTAGGGATGCCTGTTCTTCTCTCCCTGGAGCCAAGCTACTCAGGTGCCCAACTGTCTCCCCTGCACCCCCACACTGGGAGCTCCAGGCAGGCAGGAACCAATCTGGTACATCTGTGCACCGATGCCGGGCTTGGGGATGGGCACCCAGCAGGCACCCACGTGTCTGCCGAGTGCGAATGAGTGAGGCGGTGGCAAGAAGCAGGCGCTGCAACAGGAAAACAAGGCAGCCCTAGGCCACTGGTGCCGAGGAGAGCAAGGCTCATGCCGGGAGGACAGGTCCTGTGTTAGGAGCTGCTGGAGCTCGAGGAGGGAGCCATCCTGGGCCTGAGGATGTCAGGGACACTTCACAGGGAGGCAAGGGAGGGCAAGTACAGGGTGAGTCAGAGTATCCCAGGGCTTGGAGGAAAAGGAGGAGGGCACTCCAGGCCGGGGGCTGCCTTCGGCAACGGCTGGGGGTAGGAGTGCTCCAGGCCTGTAGAGAAGACTTGCAGCAGGCACTGAGAGGCCCAGGGACACCCTTCCAAGGCGCCTCTGTAGGGAACTGGGTTAAACACACCCGGGGCGGGGGGGGGGGCGTCCAGGGTGTTGGGGGCTTGTGTAATGCCCACATTTTGTTGTTGTTGACATACAATGTAACAGTATTTTCATAGGAATGACCATATTTTTGAACTCAAAAAGGAGGACTCAAGGACTCAAGTCCAGGTGTCCCCAGCTCCCGGCCAAACCATCTACTGGCTTGTGAGCTCTGAGGTGGAGATTTTTGTAGCACGGTGGGTGACGCAGGCTCGGGGACCAGCTTAGCTGGGTCTGAATCCCGCCTTCCACTTACAGGCAGCGTGGGCCAACATCTCACACCTCTGTGCCTCAGTGTCCTTTTGGCAGAGTGAGACTCGTAAAAGGTAGACTGTGAAGATTCAGTGACTGAAAACAGGTGAAGCTCTCAGGACACGTCTGAGCGGATAGTATGCGCCCAGTGAATGCTCACGACTATTGCTGTGTTTATCGTGCTATTCAGCACCTCCTGGGTCTACAGCCCCCCTCCACCCCCTTTGCTGCTTGCCTGCCCAGGGCTCTCTGAGGGCCAGGCTCGAGGCCCGCCTGGGACGGTGGGGTTCTGTGGGGCCATGGCTCCCTGGACTCCTGGGAGGCTGAGGAAGGCCCCCTTTCCTCTCACACTCTGCCTTCTCTTTGCAGATTTTAACGAGAATGGCTTCATCGACGAGGAGGACCTGCAGAGGATTGTCCTCCGACTGCTCAACAGTGATGACGTATCCGAGGACCTGCTGACCGACCTCACGAACCACGTGTGTGCCCAGGGCCACACAGGCTGGGTTGGTCCAGGCCATCCCCCAAAGCCCCTGGATGGCAGGCTGGGTGGGGTGCCCTGAGGGATGGGCACATGCTGGAGGCAACTATCACCCAAGTTTGCATCTTTCCTCCAAAGTCCTTCCTTCCAGGGTCCCCAAGAGCAGGTGCCCAAGCCACCCACTCCAAGGGGCCCTCCCACCCACACTGCGGTCACTGTAGGCAGGTGGCCCGACAGCAGCTTAGCCGCAGATGGACACATCATCACGTCGCCTTTCCCATGTTATCCCAGATGTCCTAGAGTGACAGTCCAAAGTGTGACAGGACATGAAGGCAGCCTCATGAATCTGTTTGTCCTAAGACCATGGGAACCTTCAAGTGCTTGTGGTCTGGATTGAAACTAGAAGCAAAGATAAAACCATGAGAGGTCATCACTGCCTTCTAGACCTGACCGGGCCCCTTGCAGTACAGAGCCCCTGCCTGTGACCGGATATAGGTATGGGTGGGGATGTCACCCCATTCACCTCTGCACCCATTTTCACTGCCAAGTTTGTGCTGGAGGCACGAAGGGAACTCTTCCCATGTCCCAGACAGACCTCAGCGCACATAACCTTATCTCTGTATCTCCATGTCTTTGTCTGGGGTGGGGAGTAGCCGGGGTGGGGCGGAGAACATCTGCCTCACCCCCCCCCACAAGGGGGTCAGGGAACTTACACGCATGTTAAGCACCTAGCAGAGAGCCTGGCCTATGGCAGCACTTGGCGTGAGACATTTTACCCTCCGCCTGTGGCCCCGTCTCACTTTCTCATACTGGGCTCCTCTCTGCTCTCTGGCTCCTCCTACACCCCTGGCCAGGTCCTGAATGAGTCGGATCTGGACAATGACAACATGCTGTCTTTCTCAGAGTTTGAACATGCTATGGCCAAGTCTCCAGACTTCATGAAGTAAGGTGCTCTGGAGTGGGGGAGGGGGAGAGACCAGCATAGTGGGGGTGGGCAGGAAGAGCCAACGAAGCCCCTCATCTTCCCAAGGAGGTCATGAGTTTCCAGGGTACTTTGCCGATTCTTTCAGAGTCAGCAAACCTGGAGCTTTGGAGAAATTCAGTAACCTACATTTCTAACCTTTTGAAAGAAGGAGTGGGGTTTTAACCAGCAAAGGCAAGATTATATTCCAGGCTCTGCAAATGACGTGGGTGGTCCTGACTTCAGGTGCTGCCCATCTAGAGGTGGCCTGGCACACCGGCGTCTTCCCCCCAGGCACAGGGGGCTCTAGGACTGACCAGCAGGTGGCCTTTGCCACTGCCTGTCCCGCTCCCCTGCCCCCTGTGGTCACCAGGAGTCGGGGATTTGCATGGGGGTGTGAAGATGCTGGTCATGGGGTATTTCCAAACCTTTTTTCAGGTAGAAGGGTCATTAATGGTCTCATAGCTTGGTGCAGACACCCTTGAGATGACTGGCCATCTCCATATTGCCCAGGCCATGTTTAACCATCTTGTTTGGATCCTTCCAGTTATGGGGAAAGCACCACCCCTGGAGGCAGCCCATTCATGATCGCACAGCCCTGTTAGAATGCCCTTCTTGGGTGGAGTTGGCATCTGTTTGCATACATCTGCCCTTGGTCTTATAGTCTAGGTGAATTTGATAGCAAAGAATGGCCACGCATGATGGTTTAACTAACCAATCGGAAAAAGAACAAAGACAACTAGACCTCAGAGAATACCTGGTCAGGAACCGAAGATGGTGTATTTTCTCTCTTCTCTGTGCCTGGAGTCTCTGCCTCTCTCCTCAGCTCCTCTGCACTTAGCTCTACATGCAAACCAGAAATCTCTCCTTTGTCAGACAGGAGGCCACTCATGGCCTCCCGGCAGCAGTCGGTCACTCCTAAGTAATATCTCTCAGCTCTGACTCCAAATTCCCAGACAGAGAATCCTATTGGCCTGAGTCGGGTCAGGTGTCCACCCCTCATCCAGTCACGTGGTGGGAGGAGAGGGCTCTCCAGGCCAACCCCGCTGCTATGGGGCCCAGGCCTGGGCAGACCCTCCGAAAGACTGTCCACACTTGGAACCACCCCAACTAAGGTAATTCCTCTTCTTCCAGAACAGCTCAGCACATAACTGAGGCCAGAATCTTGTCCTCCTTGCCTTTTTCTTTGAACCTCTCCCATTTCTTTCCATTGGTTTTGGCACCACGAGGTTCTGACACCCTTCACTTTCTGGTGATGCTAAAAGGAACATAAGGCTTTGGGAGGGTTTGCAACAGCTGCAAACCGACCATCCCAGAGAGAGGGACGAGAGGGGGCCTCCAGGACCACTATGAACCTGGAAAGTGGAGGGCACTTTAGAGCTGTAGCTCAGGGTGGCTCATGGGATGCTTTCTCTTAGCTCCTTTCGGATTCACTTCTGGGGCTTTTGATGTGGCCACAAATACCTGAGCTGGCAGCCTCGAAGGGGACTACTGGAACTTGGAATTCAACCCCCTTCAGGCACTGGGGGACTCTGATCAGAAGTATGACTTTGTCCCTGTCCTACCTCAGTTCTAGACTATTGTTTATTCAATAAAGCAAAACAAAAGCCTTTCCCATCCCCCACCAGTTCATCTTTTGAATACAGGATCGCGTAGAAGTACCTTTTATTAGGGACCGCTCATTCCAGGGCTTAAGTTTGCTGGTGACAGCAAGCTAGCTGGGATGACCAGCCTTTTTGAGGACAGGGTTCAAATCCCAACCCACATCACAGCAGGGACCAGGCCAAATGGGATGAAGTTTACGCAGAAAATCCACGTCATTCCCTTCCTTCACTGGAGCTACCTCCCAGCATCTCCTACTGCCAACTACAGAGACATGTATATAGTGGTCATTCTAGCTGGTGGCCAGCTTCCCAGTCCTTGTCATGGGAGAAGGCATCTAGGACCCACTTGGCACCCCCAGGCTCCAGGATGCAACAGTGTGGACCAGCAGTGGGGTTTATTTGCTTTGCTCTTCAGCCAAATCCTGGAATGAACTTGGCCACCACAGGGACCCTGTGGCACCCCGGTAATCAAGGAGTCTGGGTCACAGGAGAAGCCCCTTATACGGTCTCTGAGAGCTGACAGATGCCTCTCTGATGGGCACACAGTTTTTCTTGTCTACATTGTCCTCTAAGAAGGTGTCTAACCACTGGCTCCCAGGGGAGGGGCTGTCTCACTGTGACATGTACTTGAACCTGCAGTGGTCTCTTTGCCTTTAGGTCCTGACTCACCCATTCAAGAGGTAATAAATTTCCCATTGATTGATGGCAGTCCCTTGATCAACTCTAAGAGATGCTGGAATGTTGGAGAAACCCTGTCATGTGGATGCATACCTGGCCTGAGGTCCCCATCCCAGATCCTGTCTATGGAGGGGCTGTCCCCCACTTCCTGTCCCCTGCCCCAGCAGGCAGGAGGCTTCCCAGGAAGAAGGAAGCAGCAGCCTGGTGAAAGCAGACACTCCAGACTCCCCACCTCAAGCATGTGCTCTGGGAGCCCATTCCCCCCATTTCCTTGAAGAATGCTTAGTCCTGGGTCACTCCCTCCTGTGCTGTTGTAGAAATAGTCCCCAGGGGAGATGCCAAATCAGCCTGTTCATGCCAGTCTGGGAAGAATGCAGAGAGAGGTTGGTGGACACAGCTTTTTCTCTCCGGCACCAGAAGGGCTTCAGGGCTGAGTCACCCCTACCTCTGAGTCTCCACATGGACCACAGGCAGGTTATGTAGTGGGAAAACGAGGCCTTGGGTCAAAACACTGGGTCACTTCTAAGCTGTGGGAGCTTGGGCAACTTTCTCAACCTCCAAGACTCTGTGTCTTTATCAGTAAGGTGGGGCTAACACCACCTCCCTCATAAGTGAGTGTGTGGACTAAATGATGCCAAGTCAGGGCTCAAACTGGAAGTCCTTTGCACCTGACCCCCTGTGCAATTGTTCCGTGGTCACTTCCCCTTCATTCTCAGACATGTGATCATGGGGCTTCCTCGATTATACTCATGGAAGCAGATGGGAGGTATCTCTGTACCTGAGTGACCTGCCACCAAGACTCAGGAGCCCTACAGTTCTTGGTCCTACCTGCCCCCACCTCAGAGGAAGGGTGGGGGGGGCCCAGTAGGTCACTGGACACTGCTTTCTACTGGCTTGAACCCCTGAGCTGGGCTTTCCACAGGCCTTAAGACCCAGTGCTGTGTGACCCTCAGGCGTGTCTTTGTTGTGGCCAAATATTCCTGGGGCTCAGAGGAGAACACCATAGTTTGGTCGAGGCTAAAGATTTTATTCCAAAAAGTCAACCTGGTCAGAGCCAGGCTCTCAGACATCACGCTCTGAACTCAAAGTAGCGATCTCTCTTCTGCCGCTCGTGTGGGGAGACCCTCTTCCCCGAGGGGAACATCTGGTAGGTCTTCAGGTTCTCAGGGGATACTCTTAAAAGGTGCCACTTCTTCTCTGGGGTCAGAGGAGGACTGGGGGCAAGGATGGAGCCAGCATTATGCAGTGTGCCAGGGAGGTGGGGGCGATGCCCATCCACAGCCCTGTGTACCCAATGTTCTAGCCCATCCTGACCCTGCTGGCTGCTCATCAGCTCAACATCTGATAAGTCACCCTGCAGTTCAGATCAGAATAATTTGTACCTGTACAATGGTACAGTGGTTAAGAGAGAGAACATGGGTGTCAGACAGAACATGGCTGTCAGATTCTGGCTCAACTCTTGCTGGAAGTGGACACATAAAATGGACTAATGTTAGTACATCTGTCTTAGCTTTGTTTTGAGGAGTAAATGAGGTAATGCTTATAAAGCACTTCAATAATGCTGGACAAGGAGGAAACACTCAACGAATTAAGAAATGGTGATGATGGCGATGGTGGTGATAGCGATGGCGGTGATGGTGGTGATGGTGGTGATGGTGATGATGGTGGTGATGGTGGTGATGGTGGTGATGGTGATGATGGTGATGGTGGCGACGGTGATGGTGGTGATGGTGATGGTGGTGGTGATGGTGGTGATGGTGGTGATGGTGATGACAGTATGGTGATGATGGTGATGGTGCTGGTGATAGTGATGGTGATGGTGGTGGTGATGATGGTAATGGTGGTGGTGATGATGGTGGTGATGGTGGTGATGTGATGGTGGTGGTGATGGTGGCGACTGCGATGGTGGTGATGGTGATGGTGGTGATGTTGGTGGTGATGGTGGCGACGGTGATGGTGATAATGGTGATGGTGGTGGTGATGGTGGTGATGGTGGTGATGGTGATGACAGTATGGTGATGATGGTGATGGTGGTGGTGATAGTGATGGTGATGGTGGTGGTGATGATGGTAATGGTGGTGGTGATGATGGTGGTGATGGTGGTGATGTGATGGTGGTGGTGATGGTGGCGACTGCGATGGTGGTGATGGTGATGGTGGTGATGTTGGTGGTGATGGTGGCGACGGTGATGGTGGTGATGGTGATGACGATGATGATGGTGATGGTGGTGATGTGATAATGGTGATGGTGGTGGTGATGGTGGCAACGGTGATGGTGGTGATGGTGGTAATGGTGATGAAAGTAGGGTGATGATGGTGATGGTGGTGATGTGATGGTGGTGATGTGATGGTAGTGACAGTGATGGTGGTGATGATGATGATGATGGTGATGGTCGTGATAGTAATGGTGGTGACAGTGATGATGGTGGTGATGGTGATGGAAATGATGATGACGATGATGATGGTGATGGTGGTGACAGTGATGATGGTGACGGTGATGTAATGGTGATAGTAGTGATGGTGATGATGGTGATGAAACTCGGGAAAGGGCAGGGATTTGCCCCAAGCCACAGTGGTGATTAGGAAAAGGGCTGAATGCAGGCACTGACCCTACTACTCCCAATGACCTGGTTGGCCCTCTGTGTCGTGTGAAGCCATCAGCTTCATATGCTGCCAGAAAATTTGGAGAAGGAATGGAGCTGGGGCATCCCAGGCTCCCCACAGCTGGGGGAGGTGCAGATCCGGCCCAGAGTGATCTCAAGAGGAAATATGTCCTCAGGAGAGGCCCCACACTGCCTCCAGGCTTGGTCTGACTCAAAGCCACCCAAGGGGTGGAGATGGCCAACCCAGAGTCCTAGAGTTGGTGTCAGGAGATCTCAGTTTCTCCAGGTTCTACCTCCAACGAGACTTGCTACCCGGCACAAGTTTCTGAGGCCATCATAAACCTCAGTTTACCTATCTATAAAATGGGTCCCTCTATCTTACAGAGAGGAAACTACAGAGGCAGTTAAATTTGTGTCTTTAAAAAACCATTAACCTCAATGGAAAGTTTTGCTGCCTTATCAATAATGATGGTGGCAAGGCTTGGGGTTCTTGAGGCAAGCAAAGGGTCAGCATGTAGTTGGAAACCCAAGATCTTTCCACTGACCTCCTGAGGCCTCCTTCCCCACAAGACGCCTTGGCAGCATGGACTTGATTTCCATGCCTTGGTGTCAGGAGGGAGAGCATGTACCTGGATTATCTTACAGGGCAGAGCTGGCCTTCCCTGGGAAAAGCAGCTCTCCTGGATAAAAGAAGTGAGATTCAGGCAGTGGGGAACGTTCACATTTTGTTAGATGGACAGTTGGACTTTGAAAGCTATTTTGTAGTCCCGAGGACAACATTTTCTGAGTCTGGTCAGAGCTGGAGGGGGGCACCAATTCCCTGCTCTGTGTTGTGTCCTCTATGTCCGCCAGAGGGCAGCAGTTCCTCACTGCTCAGAGCAGCAGTGCCGGCGTTTGGACGAGTGTAGCTGCAAGGCTGCCATTGCAGGGCAGAAGCCTGCGGGTTCCGGCCAGCAAAGATGGTGGGGTTTGCTCCCAAACTCCCCAGGCATCTGGCCAGGAAAACACTCTTTCTGATTCCGCTCATTCGTGTTCCTGGTTTCCCTGTGAGGCTGCCCAAACCCTGACCCCTTGCTGTGTAACCATCACCCTCTGCACCGTAGCCTCCTTAAGGCCAGATCTTAACTGATTTCTCAGTCTGAATGGCTGCATGCCTGGCTGAAAGCAGGTGCCCATGGACATGTGTCTGCAGAATGCATGAATGAAGGGAGGGCAGGCACTCACAGATCGGTGGGGAGGGGGTACCGTTCCCACTCCTTCACAGGCAGCACGAAGTAGGGGACCCGGGGCACCATGCCCGTCTTGTCTAGATAGTACTTCCGATGCTGCTGTGCTATCTACAGCTCGACCCAAGGAAGAGATGACAGGCTGTTAGTATGCAGCAGTGACGCGGGGCACCTGCAGTTCCCGCCTGGCTATACCTGGGCAGGGGGTGGGGGCTGCCTCCCCTAATGCCCCTGTTGGAGTCCCCAGTTGGGTGACCTCTCTGAGACCAGCTTCCTGTCTGTCTAATGGGGGTAATGGCCCACAGCACACCAGCTTTGCTAGGGAGAGTAAGGGAGACAAGCAACCTGCAGAGGTAAGGTATGTGACTCCTGGCTCAGCAGGTGGCAAGTTTGTTTCTCCCTCCCCCACACCAGGACTGGGGGTCCTCTGTGTGAGAGCCATGAGGGAGAGCAAAGACCCTCCTGTGCCCATTGACACAGTCCCCCGGCCCCTGGACGTCTGACAGCGTTGACCCGGTCCTCTCCCGGGGGAGGCTGCCTTCTCATACAGTTCTCTGCCCTAAGGACCAGGAGGTACCCATGTCCTTGAACTCAGGCTGGAGGGATGTTTGCAAGAGAAAAGAGGGAGACAATGGGGCTTCTAGGAACACAGCAAAGAATGAGCCCCGGCCCCCGGTGAGGTGGGCGAGCACCTCGGTGCCTGTGGCCCCCGAGGATGTGTCTGAACCAGACCCAGAGGAGACTTTAAGGACCAGAGGAGCAGGACCAGAACATCAGCGGGTGGGCAGTTAGGTTCCAGTCTGGGGCTGAGGTTGACTCGGGACACATTCTCAGAGGGTCTGTGAAACAGAGAGGTGTCAGGTGGGCACCAGGACCCAGGTGGCCAAGGACAGTCGGGGACGGGGGCTTAGTGGGCCCTGTGTGTGTGTGTGTGTTGGGGTGGGGGGGTTAACCTGTAGGTGAATCTTCGGCCTTTTACTCTAGTAGGAAGTAAGCAAGGGTCCACAGGGCCACGGGGCAGAGGTGAAGGTGGGCACATCCCCAGAGGCTCCAGTTCTACCCGCAGTGGGGGTGAGCAGGGACAAGAGCCCCAGGAGTCCCTGGGATGGAGGGGGCATCTAAGAAACTGAGTCCCAAGCCCTGTCCCCATTGGCCCAAGCCAAACTCATAGGTTCCTTGCTAGCTCAGGGGCTCAGAAAAAGCAAACAAAGTCACTCTTTGAGGGTGAGAGGTCTCTGGCCCCACCATCGCTCCAGCCCCGCCCCCCACCACCACGGAGAGGAGGTAGCAGCCCAGCCCAGGACAGCCCACCTGGTAGAACCCCGCGAGCTGGGCGGAGCGGTCACTATCCAGGTTGAAGTGGGTGTAGACGGGGGTGTGCAGCCAGCAGTCCCGGGTGTGGGAGCGTTTACTCAGCACCAGGTCGGGGTTGGAGGAAAAGAGGGTCGGGAAGTGGCCGCCTTTGCTGAAGGGAGTGTGGCTCTTCTCCAGGGCAGCGTGGCGTTGGTCCTGGAAGTACTTGAGGGTGGTAGTGCCATAGGGGGAGCCGAAGAAGGCCACACTGGGGACATGACCTTGGTACCTGCCGTGGTCATGGGGAGCGGGGAGAACGGGAGGGGAGATCAGTGCAAGGTTCCAGGGCCAGTTCCAAGAGAGGCCCTGAACAGCCAGGGATGGGGTCAGTGGGCCCCGTGGGTCACTTCTGGGCCTTGAGAAGCTGCCCTAAGGGGCACTGCCCAGCTCGGGGCTCCAGGGCACAATGAGGGAAAGAGGCTCTGGGCCTCTCCTCCCTATAGAGGATGGTCATACTTCCAGACCAGAGGCTGAGGCAGGGACCAGAGCACCGGGGCCCCATCCTAAGCCCCGAGCAAGCCGGCAGGTAAGTCGCTCTCCGTTCCAAAGATGGGAGGCCTCCTGCCACTATCTCGTTAAGGGTCGCGAGAATATCAGAAGTTGGGGGGGACACAGCAGTGTGACAATGCTGTCAGACTGGTTGCAGCCAAGGCCTGGGTTCACGTGCTGCAGCCCGGCTCCGGCTCAACGGCCTCACGAGGCGCCACTCACACGGGCTGCCAGGAGCCCCATCGCCCTCTGCAACCACGGAGGCCAGCGAGAGGGGCAGGGGGCTGGCGAGCGGGGCCCCTCGGAGACTCCGGGGAACACACGCAGGCACAGGACGCTAAGAAGCCCCAGTCAGGTGAGATTTACACAGAGAGCCGGGCTTGCTGCAGCCAAGTGAGGGGAGACCGGGTGACCCCCGAAGAGCAGGAGCGTCAGACTTTGTGCATGGGACAGAGATCAATGCTTTCCTGGTCAGTGCTTCTCACCCCCTAAAACCCGGCCTGGACCCCATGGTGCCCTTGAAATGGCCCTTGACAAGGCCATCACGGGTCGCCTGCCGCACTGGACGTTGGTGACCTCTGCCTTCTCGAAACGCCGCTCCTGGATTTTAGGACACTGTTCTCTCCTTGTCTGCTGGTCTTCGCCTGCCTCTCTGACCATTCCTTCTCAGTCCCCCCCGCCCCATGACGCGCCTCCTCTGCTCTCTTCCTCCAGGGACCGTCCTGAGCCCCCACAGTCCCCTGCGTGATGGTATCCATGCCGAGGCCTTAACCTTCACCCTTGTGTGGATGACCCCTGGTGTTCATCTCCAGCCCAGAAGTTCCCTCAGACTCCCGTACACAGTGGCACGCTCAACCTCTCCCTCAGATGTCCCAGGCACTCTCTCTCCCCACCACCTCCCCAGCAGCTAGTCCCATCTCCGTGAAGAGCACTCGCCAGACGGCCACGCCGCCTCTTGCCTGGGCCGTGGCTGCAGCAGCCCCCCATCCTCCTAACCACCCGCTTCCCATGCTCTTACCTCCCACCCCGTTCCCATACTTCAGCCGGACTGACCTAAAGTCAAGCCCTTGGCGTGGCATTCAAGGCCGTCTGAGAGTGGACCTCACCTCCTTCTCCAGCCTCACCAGCTGTCCCGCCCCGGGTTGTAAAGAGCCATTCGCAGTTTCCTGCCTGTTGCTGCTCTTTCTCCCTCCCACCCCTTTTCTCTCCCATGGCATTTGCCCTGTGCCCCCCAGCCATCAGGAATGCCTGCCCTCTCCCCCCGCTCCTGATGCTTGCCCACAAATACTAAAGGATCCTATTAAATACTGTGAGGCCCGAGAAGCTAAATACTACGGGGCCCCTGGGTGGTTCAGTTGGGAAAGCGTCCAACTCTTAATTTCAGCTCAGGGCATGATCTCAGGGTCGTGCGATCAAGCCCCACGCTGGGCTCCACGCTCAGCACAGAGTCTGCGTGGGATTCTCTCTCCCTCTGCCTCTGCCCCTCCCCCTGCTCGTGCTGTCCTTCTCTCTCGAATAAATAAATCTTTTTTTTAAAAAACAGACTTGTCCTATCACTTCCTTGAAGATCCTTTCCTTGCCACCTCTTCCAGGTCTAGGTGCGTCGTGCTCTCTGTTCCCAGCCCACCGCCAGCCAAACCTCACTCCGAGGGCTCTTGTCTCTGTCTCCGCCACTAGGCTGGGAGCTCCTTGAGCACAGCTGGCTCATGTCTAACCTCCGGACCCCCAGTTTTCAACACCAGGTCTGGCACGCGGTCTGAGTAGGAAACGATTAGGGAACAAACAAAATGAGTGGCTGCATGCCTACAGCATCAGTGATGTTTCCAGTTGGGCCCGCTCGCACAAACGCCCGACAACTGTGCCGCAGGGGTCCCCAGCAGCTCCCCCGGGGCCTCCCCTGCTGGGAAGCCAGAGGCCTCGCCTGCGCTCAGCTGGGTTCTCTTACCAGGGAAGCCCCAGGGAGTGCGGGGAGCCTGCCGGCCCCTGCGACATCACGGGCTTCCCCATCTCACCAGGCCAAAGCGCACTGCGGTCTGAGGTCCGCGCTTCAGGGTCACCTGCAGCAGCTGCTCTGGGCCTCGGCCTCCTCACCAATAAAATTAGAGAGCAATGCGTGGCTTGCTTCTTCCCATCTTCAGGCGGGAGTCAGGAAACCAAGCCCGGGGATTACTGACATGCCTTCCAGTTGCTCTCCACTGTGGGCAAAATAGACCAAGACCCCCTCCCTGGTTCCTGGCCCTACCGCGCCTCAGCAGCTGTGCCTTTCTAGAATCTTGCAGCACTTAAGGTTGCCTGGGCCCAAGCAGGGAGTGAGGGGAGAAGCCTTCCACTGCACTCAGGCATTCGCCCAGCCTTCCCTCTCCTGCCCGTGGCTTCTCTCCGTCCTTGAGACCATGACCCTGAGGATCCTCACCCGCTCCCACCTGCCTCTGCCCTTTTGCTGGCTCCTCCTGAGTGCCTCGATGATGGCTGGGTCTCCTTCTCTCCTGGAAAGACAGTAAGGCTGGTGATGCCTGGGAGGTCACGCTGGCCGCTTCCGGGACAGAGTCCTCCCCTTTGCCACGGTCTCCCCCTCGTCCTGGGTCCGGAGCCTCCCCTCCTGCCCTCCCTCCGCCCCCATCAGCCCCTCTCTGTTTCCCTCAGCCTCCGTCCTCCCTCCTTGCCATCTCTGCTCTCTCCTGCTCTCTTAGCTTCTTCCTCTCTGCCTACAAACACGCACATTTGTGTGCATTTTTTCCCAGGCTGCAAAATCCTGCAGTGGGCCTTGCCCCCTCGCACCCCACTCTTTACTCCCGAATTTCCCTGCAGAACGTTCTGTACCTTCTGCCTTTGTTTCTCCCTCTCCCATTCTTTCCTTGACCTCCCTCAGTCCGATTTTTCGCCACCACCCCCCGCCCCCGCCCCGGCTTCCATGGGAGCCTGTATTTTTTCATTAAGGTAATGTAAAATCATCCAGTTGCCAAATCCAACATCCTTGGCTCACCCTCTCTCGGTGGCAGCACTCGCGCTGATGCAGAAACTCATTTGCAAGAAACATAACCTGAGCGGTAGAAACAGAGTTCCTGAGAGTTCTTTGCACTATGTATGAAACCTAATAACAATATAAGCTAGACAGTCAAGCAGTCAGAGTCCGGCGGTAGGAAGAAGCTTCTTCCCTCCTCCTGATGAGTCCTTCCACATGGAGGGAGCTCCCCACAGACGTGCCTCTGCCCCCGACTTGTCCTTCCACCTTCAGGTGGAAGAACGTCGGGCTGGCGGGCTCAAGAGGGAAAGGAGCAGCCTTGTTGAGGCCCACCCATCCCTCCCCCTTTTCCGTGGAAGCAAGCCAGCCCACACGGCTCCTCGGTGCTGCTTTGGGCGGACACACTCTGCCCTTCAGGAGGAGAGCTGGCCCCGATCCAGCCCTCTGCCACCTCCTTCCGGGGTCCAGTACCAGCCCCGTTCTCCCATATCAGCTTTCACTCTTTCATCTTATTTCTCCAGTGGTTCAGAAGGCAGGAATGAAAGAGAGGCTGGTCATCAGGTGCTGTCAAACCCCAACAGAAAGATCATAAAGCGACAGCACCAAAACGAAAGAAAGGTTGTCTGCAACATTCTGTCGGGACAAGAGCGTGACCCAAGAACAGCAGACTGGCCAAGCGGCCGTTCAGGTAGAAAGGCAGCCGCTGGTCCTTTCCCGGCAAGAAAGAGCTCAGGAACCAAAGCAACCCACAGGCTCTCCTTGCAAGTGGCGTTCAGTGACGAAATCCTACCAACGAAGAGATTATTCAAAAGAAAGAAATGCCCAGGAATGTAGAACCTCTGTGAAAAGGAGTGGTGGTCAGCTTCAAATCTATTTAAGCACGGAACTAGAAAGAGCAGCGAGGTGAAGTCTGGTGGCAGCGCGGAACGTAAATGTTATAAAACCTGTCAAAGGGAAAAATAAATTTCGGCAACAAAAATTGGAGGGGTGGGTGGAGGGGCGATGGGAGTGCACCTACGAAGAATTTATAAGCAGAGTCAACCCACGGCAACTACATTTAAAATGTGTCGTTGAAAAACACACAACACAGTGACTCTCACCCCTGGATGGTTGTTATTTTCCCTCCCTCCCTCCCTCTCCTTTAGAGGGATCTTTTGGGAATTAATATTTCTTGAGCTGAATTAGCATTTATCTAAAGTCTGGGGATTCTTCCATTTTAGGCCAGCATCTTTCTCTTCAGTGAAGTCCTAGTCAGATTACATTTCATGATTTTCATTTTAAAATAGCAAATGTGGCATGATCGTATTTTTATAGAATTGCTTTGTCTATCTTTCTATCCAGCCAGCCAGCCAGCCATCGAGTCTTTTTGCTGAATAGACGCACCACGAGGAACCTGGAAGGAAGTTCACCAAAAGCTAACCCTGGCTCATTCTAGGTGTTTGGATTTGGGGTGGTTTCTTTCTTTCTGCTTTGTACGGGTATCTTTTTTTTTTTTTTTAAGACAGTGAGATAATGTTAAGAATTACTTTACTGGGAACCTACTGTGCGCCGGTGTTGGGCATCCAGAGGTCCACGAGCCTCGGCCCTTCTTCCTCCTGCCTACCCCCTCATTCCGTATTTACTGCCATACACGGTGTGTGTACAGGAGCTCTGATGCCTTTAAATGCAGGGAGAGAGGCCCATTCCCCGCGGTGGGGTGGGGGCGGGATTGGTGGAGCCCCCAGAAGGGCCTTCCACTGGGGTCAGGCTTTGAAGAGAACCTCAGTGTGGAGGGGGCAGCCTGGGAGCTCGTTCTCTTCCTCTGCTTATCTTCTAGGTGCTTCCAGATGCCCCAGAGTCCTCTTCTCTTTTCAGAGACCCACTCCCTCTGGGAAAGTTCATTTATGTTAGACTTCCAATACCGCCCTATACACCAAAGACGCCCAGAGCTGTGTCTCTGTGTTTCTTCTCCCGGCTACGGATCCACACACCTAGTCGTTCATATAGGGCTTGCCCACAAGTGCCAGGTGCAGACTGACCAAAACCAGCCTGTTCCTCCTCCTCCTGGATAGCTCTGCCTGGCTTAATGACACCCATATCCACCCCTCACCAGCCAGAAACCGGATTCACGCCATCCTCCCTTCTCCATCCCCCTCCTGTCCCTAGGCCCTGTGCCTCTCTCACGGCTGCCAGCTTGGCTCTTCGCTCGCCCGAACAGTCTTCAGTCTCCCAGACCAAGTCTCACCCCTCCAGCCGGCTGTCCACACTGCTGCCAGAATGATCTTTCTCAAACACGCATCACATCACTAAGGCTCACCTCTCCCTTCTTGCTTCCCCACGGGCGCCCAGTGCCCTGGAAGCATCACATGCTGCCCACACCTCTGAGCCTTCGCACACATCCACTCACCCGGGGTGCCATGTCTCCTCCTGCCCCCGGGGGGTTCCCCACCCACTCACAGAACCAGGGCCCTCTGTCGCCTTCCCTAACCACACACCCTCTACTGAACGTGGATGTGTCACATCCTTCGTCCACACTCAGGCGCACATTCATCCACCTCCTCTGCTGA
Source organism: Zalophus californianus (assembly GCF_009762305.2). NCBI lineage: Eukaryota > Metazoa > Chordata > Mammalia > Carnivora > Otariidae > Zalophus > Zalophus californianus. Next base: position 21,779,094 of record NC_045602.1, on the reverse strand, counting down.
TCTGTGTTTCTATCCTCAGCACCTATGCAGCACCTAGCACAGGACTAGGGCTCCATAAACGTCCGCTGGAGGGGGCAGAAGTCCCGAAACCCGGGGGGCACCATGTTCCAGAACACTGCTTTCAAGGGGCTTGGCTCTGATCTGCAGAGCGCACCCAGGCACACAGCGTCCCACCCACAGGCGACTTGGCGCTCCTCGGAAGAAAGGAGCTATAGAAATGTGACGTGTTCCTGTGATTCTTGTCTTCACCACCCCCAGGCTCTCTGCCATACTCCTCCTCTGCTCCCCGATTTTCCACCTTCTCTGAATGCCAAGATATTTGCATCCCAATAGAATAGAAGGCCTCTCCTCCGCAATCCTCCTAAGGTTGGATTCCTGATCCTGTTCAGAGTTTGCTGCTCGGGGAGGGGCGCGGGGGTGCACACATATGTGCGCACTTTCACATTCCTGTAGCACTCAGAGGGCATGCCTCCGCTAGCCAGGTCTGTGTCCCCTGCCTGCACTTGCAGTTGTGTGCCTTGAGGGCGACCCTGTGTGGTTCTACTGTAAAGCTTTCCAAAGGCCTGTTGTTGTCGTGTGGCCGGCCGTGGTGGAAAGAACCGAGGGGAATGGCAGGAATGGCAGGTTTCATAACTGGGCATCCAACAGTCCCTTTGGTGCTGCCACACCTCCTCCTTGACCCCCTCCTCAGCCACCTGCACGCGAGCTGGGAGACTGTGCTCAGCTGGGTCCCTCCGGCAACGATCCTGTGTGTATTCCTGTGCATACAGGGAGCAATCCCTCCCTGCCTCTTGATGGCCCTGGTTGGCCCTAGACCTGACATTAAAATTAATTACCATGCCATCAGAGATCCCATGAGCAGCCTTATTAACTAATTAACTTGTGACTATTCAGCACATCCTCATTCCACGCGCACCTTCTCCATAACACTTCCTGCTGAGTACAGGGCCAGCAGATCCTTCCTCTGGCCACAAACTTTCAAAGGCTCCCCATTGTCTAGGAAATTAAGTACAAACGGGCTAGACACTCAAGGACCTGCTTGACGTGGGCCCCTGCGAGAGGTCTTCCCAGCCTTCTCATCCACTTCCTTGTTGCAGCTTTTCCACTCCAGCTAAACAGGCTTTTGTTGCTCTGGAGGCATATCCGGCCAGCACCTTCACACCTGCCTCTCCTCGGGCCAACCGCTCCATCCCGAAGTCACTCCTCTCCTCCTCTCCCTGCCCTGGGACCTTAGCCATCCCTCAAGGTCCATTTCCAAGAACTTTTCCATGGAGCCACCCACAGACCATGCTTGTTCTCTCCATTGAACTGTCTGTACCCTTTGTGGCTCTTTTTTTATTTAAGTTTTTATTTATTTAAGTCATCTCTACACCCAACGTGGGGCTCGAACTCATGACCCCCAAATCAAGAGTTGCCATGCTCTTCCAACTGAGCCAGGCAGGAGCCCCCCCTTTGTGACTCTCTTCTGTTGCAGTTCACATTCTGGCTATATTGCAATTACCTGGGCCTTTAGTCTAGTCTTTCTTTCTGAAGTATAAACTCCATGGGGAGAGAGGGAGGTGTTCTCCTCCTGTCTGCATCCTGGCACTCCTGGCCCTCAGGAGATGCTCTGTACATATTTGTTGAAATGAACTGACAAGTGGGGGCACATTTTAAAGGGCTGACGATTCTTCTGGAAAGAAGGAAGGTCCCTGTTATAAAGCCTAGGTCTCCAGGGGCCCCTAGCCCCCTGTTCTTGGAAGGCTCCCCAGTTCTTCCAGGTTGTGTGAGAGGTATCTGTTGCCTATCTGGGCACATGGAGTCTCCTACATCCCTTTGGCATGTGGCCTTTGTTTTGTAGCCGAGGATGCACAGGCTGTCTTCGGGGCTGCACCTGCAGCGCCAGGGCCTGGGCTGAAATGGAAGGGGGCCCCCTGTCCCAGCCTGGCCCGGTGAGGTCTCAGGCCTGCAGCAGCTGGCAGGAGCCAGGGGTGTGCTAGAGGTGGTGGGTACTGGCTCCTGCTGGGTGAAGGGAGCTGATTACTAAAGTTCCAGGATTTTTTTTCAAGCTGTTGTTAAACAAGCCAGTATTAAAATTTAATTGTAAAAAAAATTAAATTATATAAAGTCACAATTAAAGAAATTATATTGTTTCTTTTTCTTTCTTTCTTTCTTTTTTTTTTTTTTAAGTAGGCCCCACGTGGAGCCCATCCTGGGGGCTTGAACCCACAACCCTGAGATCAAGACCTGAGCTGAGATCAAGAGTCAGACACTTAATTGATCCCAAGAAATTATATTGAAAACAAAGGTGATAAACCCTCAAAACTGATCACTCCCTGATTATGTCACTATGTCTCACCGCCGTCCGTGTTCTGGAGTTTAGTTATGTCTCTTGCATGTGTAGGGTGGAATGATCGGATACATGTGCTGCTATGCATCTCTTCCCAGCTCTGCACTGTGACACTGTGCTGCTAGCTTGAAATCAGCCACGGCAGATAGGAGATAAATGCTGCAAATCAAGGCTTTTTCCCTCCAGAGAGCTGGTTGTCTAGGGATTCGGGGAAGGGGACACAGTCACCTCTGTGCGGCCACCTTCTTGAGAATGTCCTCTTGATAGTGGAATGCACTGATTTTAGGGTCTTGTGGCCCCTAAGGCTCGAGCCCAGCTCAGCAGCAGATAGGGGCCCAGCTGCCACTCCAGGCAGACAGAGGGAAGTGACGGGGGCAAGTCCCCCTGCCCTTGCTCCTGGTGAGAGCCCCTGGACAGAGCTGGGGGCGTCAGGGGCAGCAGCGGTCCGGCCATGAATGAAGGCACAGTGGCGGGTCAAGTGTTTGGACGAAGAGCCTGGTGAGGTGTGGTGGGAGGCAGTGAGCAAGGGGATGGGTACCACTTAGATGTGATCTGCAAGCAGGAGGCACAGAGACCCCACTGAGGCTGGTCTCATCCCTTGAAAAGCCTTACAATCCCAGGGACTTGGGACCCAAGAATTCCCTGCTCACTGCAGGGTGGGCACACAGGCCAGGCAGTGGCAAGGTGCCTGGGGGCTGTGTTGCCCAGAGCAGCAAGGAACCAGGAGGAACTCCCTGGCAACGAGTCTGAAACCCAGCATCCTGTTTCCCTTGGTACCCAGAATCAGGCCTTGAACACGGCAGGGATCTAACTAATGGTAATAGATAACAATTGGAGGGATTGAAGAGAGCCTGTGTGCTGAAGTCACACGGACGTGGCACGGTAACTTGCTGAATGACCCCAAGCAAGCTGTTCGTTTCTCATCTGGGTTGTTGCAAAGGTTTTTTAGAGAAAGTGTACAAAGAGCCCTGCACAGCGCCTGGCACATAGTAGGTGCTCATACCGGGGGGCTCACACTGTTGGCTTGTCCATCACCAGCTTGGAACTCAAGCAAGTTCCCCCCGGGGCAGACCTCAGTGACCACATCTGGAACAGGAGGGGGCTGAGCCACAAGATCTCCCAAGTCCTTACCACTGGGAATATTCTCTGCCTCTAAGAATAAAACTGGTAAGGGGGATGATTTGAGTGTCAGAAGAGACTGGCTGTGCTTAAAATCCTGTGATTAATATTTATAATTAATTATCCAGGTGTGGTGGGGAACCTGGGATTCTTTCATTAAGTTAACAAAATGAGGTAGCATTTAGAAACAAAAGATAACTCAATTCATTCCTCATCGATGGGGATTTTAGGGACGGCATATCCCTCCCAGAAAGATCTGTGGCAAAAGCTGCAGATACAGGCTCAGCTATTCAGACTAGTCCAGCTCACGCTTGGAGGCTTCTTTATGATTCACTTGTTATCACAATTTCTAGATCAATCCCAGGACTGGGTGCTCGAGGGAGCTGCAGACGAGGGGCATGGATAGAGGAGCAACACAGGATTGCTCCTGAAATACGCAATCCCCCCTCCCCGGCCCCAGACAGAGTGGGGGGGGGGACACTTGGGGAGGGTTAGGTTCCACCTGGGGATGGTGGGGAGCTGAAGAAAAAAATATAATGTATAGAATGAAACCCCACAATAAACACCCAGAATGTGGTATAAACACCACTCTCCAGGACTGCCAAGATGGCTTTGAACTAAGCCTCATGTGATGACACCGCAACGGGGACCCATCAAGGGCGGCCCCTGCTTGTATGTCTTGTAACAAACCTGGCACATCCAAAGCGCTCAGCAAGTCTTTGTCAAAGGAATGCCTAAATGAAGGAAAGAATTAATAGGAAAATCCTAAGTCACCTTTTCTAACACACCTGGCTTGACATCAGGCGCGTCTCAGAATCCAGTCCCTGCCCTCCGCGCCCGGGGCGACTGGTGGGGGAGAGAAAGAGAATCTTAACACCCCGGGGGAAAAAATTGGGAGTGGAAATCTCAGACACTTTGACAGAAGGGGCCACAGAATGGAAGAGACCGTCAGACTTGCATCTTAGATGTGTGGGGCTTGATACCAGCCAGAGAAAAGAAAGGTAGGTTTGACCCTGCATCTGAAAATGCTAAAGGCAAGGCAGATCTGCGGACTGGGAAGCTTTCAAAGCCAGCATTCTGTGAGGATTAGGTGAGATCGGTGGGAGAACCGACCACAAATTCCGGCGGCCCGTGCACACGCCATGCCAGATTCTTCGAAACCCACCCAGGCGCCCACCCGGTCTCTTTTAGTCCTTCTTCCGACAAGTACGACTCCTGCGCGAATCCTGGGTGCGCCACACCGGGCTGGGCCCCGAAAAGCCTGCTCCCTTCTCTGGCTCCCCACGATCTCGCTCCCGCCCAGGCGTCTCCAAACACCAACCTCACGCGGGGGCTCCCGCGCCTCCCCCTTCCCCGGGGCCGCAGGCCGGGTGTGCACGGCGCTCGCTGGGGACCCACTTTCTACGAACGGGGTCCTGGAGAGCCCCTGCCCGCGCCCAGCCACCCCCTACCCTGAGCGCGCCAGCCCCCGGGTAGGCCACCCAGCCAGAGGAACCGTTGGCGCTCGCGGTTCCCTCAAACCCCAAAGGCGCGGGGACGAAGATTCGAGCCGGAGGAGGGTTCTACGGGCGAGACGGGGACTCCGCCCCACGGGTTCAGGCGGGGGCCTGGGGGCGCGGCGGCCTTACCCGGGCATGAGGCCGGGGGGCACGTAGGCGGCATTGAACTCGGTCAGTAAGGTGCCCGCGCTGCGGGAGGCCATGGTGGGTGCGGCGAGCGCGCAGCGAGCCAGGCGCCCCAGCGCTCCCCGCCCGACGGTAAACAGCCCGGGGTCACCTGGCAACCGCGCGCGGGGCAACGTGACTGGGGCCCAGCGGCCGCCGCGTTCCGGGGCGGCGGGGGCGGGGGAGGGTGGCGGAGGGGGCAGCCCTCCTCAAGCGCGCTCTCCTGTGGACCCCGCCAATCGCCGCTCCCACCCAAGCGCGGCTTCCACGTCCAGGCCGGGGCTCATCGCTGTGCTTCACCGCCGGCCCGCGTGTGCCGACGCCCAGATGCGGGCCTCTCTCGCTGGAGAGGCCCGGCGGGGGGTGCGCCCTGAGTGCGCTTCTGTCCGCTGCAGGACCCGGTCTGGGGCCCCCGCACTTCGAAGGCCGAGCAGAAAGCGGCAGCCTCATCGCCGCTCTGCTCGAGGAGCCCGAGTGGCCACAGGGACCCCAGGAGCCAGCGCTCCCCGAGTCTGCCCACGCACCCCAGTTCCTCAAGGGGAATTGTCTTCATTACTCTCTCGTCTCTCCCTGGGAACTTCCTTCTCACCCAGTCTTGCCCGGCAGACTACTCCACACGAGTGGTTTATAAGTAAGGGGCAAAAAGCAAACCGAGGAAAGATCTGGGTGTGTGATTTACACCTGTCGCCAGTTCTGAAGTTCAGTCCACAGGGTTGGCTTGTTTGCACCAGAGAGCAAACTTGCCCAAGGCCCCGGTGAGGTTTCCTTGTAATAATGCCTCCCTCCTATAACTGGTATCCCCACATCCCATTTTTCCAGTGACCCTCATCCCAGCCCTGGTCTTTAACTGGGGTGCGAGAGAGCCGTGACAGCCTCCAAGGCGACATGCTCTTTGCATCTTGGAGCCAAACCTGCCTCCCAGCTCCCTTGCAGCACTCCTGGTATCAGCAAGAACCCTCTGCCGTTTACCCTTGGCCTTCACGGTTTCATTCAATCCTGTGGGAGGAGAAGTGTTATCTTCACAGTTGACTCTGTAAATGGCAGCTGATGAAGACCATAGACACTAATGAGCTTGCAGGATGCTTTTGGAACCAGAATTCTCAAAAGGCTTTCATGGACAAATAACAATGGGATTGGGGGGCGCGGGGGGCAGGGGTGTCCAAGGGATGCAAGAAGCAGGAGAACTGAGGCCTGGGGAGGAAAAGGAGCTGACGGGGAATGAGTGGTTTCAGACCAGGCAGAAGGACCCTCCACCAGTCCTTCAAGCTGCAGTCAGATCTGTGTATTTCTAAATTCCCCATGCAGAATATGAGCAATAATAAGAAAAACATTTGTAAAAGCTGTAAAAGAACAACTCTCAGTTCAGGTGTGCTGTACTCCAGGAAGATGTTCCCCTGGCCAAGGTCAAGTGCCCACTCTCTCCCGCACCATGACTTCCCAGCTGAGGGTACCTGTGAACCCGGCACCCTGTGTTCAACTTGTCTGTGTTCCAGCGAGTCTTGTGCTTGGGGTCCAACACCGTATCACATTCACCCCTGAGTCCCCAGCACCTGGTACTAGCAGGAGTTAGTATATGTTTGTTGAATAAATTTTGTAGTAAGAGTTAAAGAAATGGGTAATAGTAGGGAGAGTGGAAATTTAAAAAGTGAGATCTGGCTTAGGTTTCTGAGGGTCCGCTGGCTCAGCTAAGGGGTGCTCTGTGTTGGCAGGATGGAAGTACTGCCATTTTATCGATAGAGAAACTGAGGTTCAGCCAAGCTCAATGCTTTCTTTAGGGCAAGTTCATGGGCTTTTTCCTAAAGATGCACAGGCCTCTTGAAATTCACCCCTTATAGGAGAGAACCCTGAGAGGGCCTAGGGAGGAGATGGATCTTTTCTTCCCATCAAGTGCCACTAAGCCTTACTAATAAAGATCACTTAATGACCTCATTTATGGAACATGCTAGTTAATTTGTTTTTTAAAAAAGAGACATTAAACTTATCTGGTTTTAAAATTTTTTTTGGATATTCATTTGTATTTAATAAATACAATAGACTGAAATACTCTTTGCTTTATTGTGGTTAAATAAAAGTGAGAAAGGAGAGCAGCAATTGAGGAAGGAAAGGGAGAGAAGGAAATAGAACATAAATAGAAAAAGAAAAAAGAAGGCAATGTAGCAAAGAATCGTCTAGAGGGAGGCTCCTGTGACATCCTGCAGGTCACTGGACTGTAGAATTCAAAAGGACTAACCTCTTGTTAGCATGCTGTGAAAATTTAATGCTTCCCTTTTTGAACCTTTAGGCTCTGTTCCAGATACGTCACCAAGCTCACCCCTTATCCTGTTAACCTTCAGTGGGCATCCTACCATACCCAGGAGTCCGTGCGAGGCTCTGGGGCTGCAAAGATCAGGGCACCAGGGTCTCCCCATGGGGAGACCCGTGGGCAGCACAGATGAGGACCCCAACCCAGCCTGGGTGAAGGTGTGGGTGCAGAAGCACTTTTAGGATTGGGCACCTGTTGGGCTGAGTCCCGGCGAGAAGGCGGTGGTGGGTAAGAGCATTCCTTGCAGAGCAAACAGCAAGAGGAAGGGCGCAGACGGCCTTTTGCAGAGGCTCCAGGTTTAGGAATCCTGGTGCCCGGGGTCCCTTTCGTTATAAGCCTCTCCTGGGGTAGGTGGCTGGAAGAGAAGGCAGTTCTTTTTTGGAAATTTTGCCAGCTCTCCCTTCCCCACACGCCCCACCCCCAGCAGCTTACTGGACACAAGGCCTGACAGTTCTGCTCCCTTGAGACTCACTGGCCCAGCCTTCTCCATCCCCAGGCCCCAGGATGGGGTGAGGTTAGCTGCCTGGACCTTAAGCATTGCCCTTAGTAGAACATTAGCCTCTGAGGCCTTCACAGTTGGCCATCTCCCATCATGCTTAGCCTGGCTTCTGAGCTCCCCTCAAGCAGCATCCCGTCTTCCCAGGTCCAGGGATCCCAAAGCAGGAGGTCAGGACCCCACGTCCTGGGGGTACGATGTCCACCAGAGCAGCTGGAGGAAGTAACATCCCCTTTATCTCAGGGCTCCCATTTCTGACAGCAGCTACCAGGCACAGCCTTAGTGTTGTCTGGTGGATGCTGATTTTCCAGCTGGGGGGGCCTGGGTTGGGATTTCTGAGTGGCACAGTGGGACCTAGCCAGGCCTGGCCCATCCAGGTTCCCTGAGCCTCGTGGCCACCAGCAGCCCCAGTGGCCACCTTGACTGGGGGCGTGAATCCCCTCAAAACACCAGTGCAACAGCCCAGCCTCCTGCGTGCACAGATGGTGAAGCTCCTTGCCCCACGCGCCCCCCTTTCACACACGTGCCCATGCCCCGCTGCCCACTCGTGGTGGAGGAGCCCCGTGGAGAGGTGGGCAGGAGCTTCTGCTCCAGGGGCCGGGAGAAGCTGGGCAGGGCTTTATCTGGGAGCAGGCGGCTGCTGAATAATGAATTCCGACTCTGAGCCTGTACGCCCAGGCTGCAGGCAGGGTGCACAACACACACACACAGATCCACACACGCTGGGCTGACAACTTGGAGGGGCGGGGGCTGGCAGGGCTGCGAAGCTCTGTGAATCGCTGGAAGGAGCAGCTCGGCTGGCTCGGTTGCCTGGGTCTCTGTGGGCAGCATCGGAGGGGGGCGTGGGGGGGGGCGGAGGCAGCAGCGCGGTGAGGAGGGAGGCGGGTGCGGGAGGAGGGAGGCAGCCGAGCTCCAAGCTCCGCCAGGCTCACTCCTTCCCGGCTGCTCCCGCCCGCCCGGCAGCGTCCAGGCTCTACACACCAGCATGGCTCTGCTTGTCCACCTCAAGACAGTCTCGGAGCTGCGGGGCAGGGGCGACAGGATCGCCAAAGTGACTTTTCGAGGTAGGGAACCCCCTGTCTCAGAGGGACCCCAGCTCTGGGCTGATGGGGATGAGGCAGGGCAAGGGAGGACGGATGGGAAAAGTTCTAGCAGGGTTGGGGCGATGAGGCTTTTCATGGGCAGCCATCTGCCCCTGGCCCGACTGGCCGTTTGTGATTTCCTGTCACTCAGGGTCCCCCGTGTTGCCATGTCTGCATCTGGGTCCGTCCCTCCCTGCACTGGCCAACGTGCCATGTGCCCGGTAGGGCGCAGCGTCCTCTGCCTGCACGGGGTCCCGGGGAGGTAGAAGTGAGGACCCCATCTCCGAGCTCAGGGGGACCAGGGCGAGGAGGCCTCGCCCCGCAGAGCCTCCGTAGGCCCGCTCCTCCTCTGCCTCTCCCTCCACAAGATTTCCTTGGGCACAGGGTGGGGGTGGGCTCTGCAGACCGGAAGCCGCAGCATGGCTCCCCAGAAACCAGGCAGCCAGGGGCTCTCTGGTTGAGGATACTGTTGGCTTCTTGCAGATCTACTGGTGGGCAGGGATCCTGTGGGCTCCACTGGCCTCCCCTCTGTCGATTCTCTTCCTATCACCACCCCCCCCCCCGTGCATCCAGCAGCCATTTACTCTGATCTATGTGCCAAGGCTGGGGGCTGAGCATGACCCAGCTTCTGTCCTTGAGGAGCCCACCTCCAGTGGGACAGCAGGATCAGTGGGCAAACAGGCAGGACAGGTGCGCGAGATGCTGAGGATGGGGACGAGGGCCGTATGCAAGCCACAGAAGCAGCACCCAACTTGGGCTGGGGCGGGATGGTCAAGGAAGGCTTCCTGGGCGAGGTAGCACCTCAGCTGAAACCCAAGGGGTTAGCAGGAGGGAGCAAGGTGAGGAGGTGAGGGCAGAGCTGGTGCAGGGGACAGGATGCTCAAGGCTGGGAGCGGAACTGGAATGTGGAACAGGGAATAGAGAGAGGATCCATGAGGCTGGAGCGCAGAGTGAGAACAGAAGCTCAGGTGGGAGAGACAGGCAGAACCAAGGAGGCAAGGCTGTCCTTACCCTGAGGACAGGGGGCAGGCCCTGAGGGTTCTAAGTAGAAAAAAAATGAGGCCAGGCTTTCCTGTGCTTACTGCCCACCCACCTCTGCCTCTGCCCAGCCACAGCTCAGCCCTCTGGGCCAGGGGCATCTCTGGTGGCCTTTCACCAAAGGCCAGGGCACGCCTCACTAGACATGGCCCTTCTTCCCAGAGAAGGGTTGAGGAAGGGGGGGGGTGGGGGAGGAGCTGAGAGAAGCCCACCAGATTAGAGAGCAAAGTGAGCATCAGGCCCAGGCCCGGGTTAGGAGGGAGAGGTGAGAGCAGGGGCCACAGCCCTGGTGCCCACATTGCCCCGCAGTTGGACGCCCTGCATTTGGACGGAGGCCCAGGTTGTGCACAGAATCGGCAGGGGTGCGGGGGGATCACAGTGCTCCTGCTGGCAGGTGGGGGAGGAAAGGGTGGGCAGACTATTGCCTGTTGCTTCCCACACCAGCCCGAGGACGGCTTTGTCTGCAGCACCCTGGATCTCTGTGGGCCACCTGCTGGCTTTAGAAAAAGCAAGTGTGTGCTTTCATCTGTGAAACGGGTCCCTGTGTTCCACGGACAGCACCGCACTCGGCTGTTTAGCTACAGGGTGCTATGCTGTTGCCGCCACGACAGGACAGCCCCCGCTGCAGAAACCAGGCGCATTTGCAGGCAGGGACACCAAGGCCCTGTTGTAAAGAGATCTGTGTGCATTGGTGGAGGGGCTGAGGCACAGAACCTTACCCCCAGCCCTGGTGCTCAATCCTGCAAGCCCCTTTATCTCTTCCTGGTCAACCGGGGGTGAGCACACTGTCTATCTGATGCCCTCCTTTCTCTTTGAGCCCTGGGGCCGGCCCTCCAGCCTCAACGGAACACACAGGAATTTGCCTCTTTGCACACTGGGCCCTCTGGACCGAGGGGAGAGATCCACTTCCAAGCTGTGTACCTGCAGCAGGTGGCCGCAGACAGAGCTTTGGGGAAGGCGTTGGGCAGCAGGAATAGGCTGATGGCAAGCAGATTTCCAGAAAGCATCCTTTATAACAACCAGAGCAGAGATGCCTCACCCATTCATCTGCTGTAGCCAGCAGCTGACAACCAGAGACACCCCCAAAAGACCAACATTAACAACAGTTCAAAGGAACCGACCCTCTGAATGTGCCACAGCACCTCCCGGCATACACCACTGGTGTCCAAGCAAACAGCTGCCGGGGGAAATGAGAAACTGGTGAATAGTCAGAGGGAGAGGATGGCCCCGAGTTCCCTGAATCCCATGAGTGAAGCTCAATGACAGATTGGGTGAGGGAGCCCTAGTGGGTTGGGTCCGTTGGCCGCGGCCCAGGCAGACAGGATGAGCTGGCTGAAACATAGCTTGACCTTCTGTGCGGTGCCACCCAGGACACTTAGGGGCTGTGGCAGGAAAAGTTCTAGATAAGGAGTCAGAAGCCCTGGGTCCTCTGGGTTCTGCCTCTCACTTTGCCTCTCTAGTCCTCATCTTTAAAATGGGCATGTGGATAACATCTGCCTCACCGGCTTGCTTCAGTGAAACAATAGATGTTGGAGGAGTTTGAGGGAAGGGCATTCAGATGACTGCTATGTCTGTGAGGCACCCATTCCAGTGCTCCTTGGGGGCAGCTGCTGGCTCCCGAGCCATCTTCTCTCCGGCCCAACTTCCTCAGGGGAGAAGAGAAGCGCCTCTGAGGGCTTCCTGACCTGTGCCAGGAGCAAGCAACTCGGGCCTGTCCTCTGCTCTGTAGGGACCCCCCAGCTAAGATGTTCCTCAGGAACCTAGGCCTTGAGACCCCTGAGACCCCTGTTCCCATGTGGGCTGGGCACTCACCAGCTGTGTCCCTGGCCACCCCTCTCTTCCTGCCGCGGGGTCGGCCGGCTGCCCCACCCTCAGGCTCACACCGTACTCACCGCCCAGCTCCACTTCCAGCTCTTAGGTCTTAATCAAAGGTCACTCTTAACCTAATCCTGTCATTCATCCACTCACTGAATGTGCTGATATTTGTGGACAGGCCTAGGACCCTGGGGGTGAAGACGCAGCCCCTGCCTGCAGGAGTTACAGTCCGTTGGGTCACACAGGAGACACCAGAAGGCCTGGCCCCCAGTCCGAGTTGCGCAGAGCCCCAGAGGCTCGGCTTCGCGCGAACAAGATGAGACCGTGGTCCCCATTTAACTCAGAGGCCTGCAGCCAGAATCAGGAGTGGGCTGCCTCTTGATGGCAGGTCACTACTCAAAGAGAAGCGGTATTCTCCTAGTGTTTGTCCTTTTTCAATTGCTAACATAGTTCTCAGCATCAATCAGAACCAGGGAACACAGGGTGGATGGGCCTGTAAGTTCCTCTAGGCCAAGCTCTGTCCAGTGCTCAGCCCACCCAAACCTGGGGAGAACCAGTGAAGTAGCAACAGACTCTCTGGGGCTGGTCCCGTGATCTCCCTGTACTCCCCATCCCCGAGATTTCTTGCCAAGATACCAGGTTTGGGGATTGGATGTGTGAGTTGGGCGAAGTCTGGGAGCTGGGTCTGATCTCCAAGCAATTCCCTTAAACTGGTGATTGAACTGGTGATAAAGGTCAGCTTTATCAAAGACTTCTCCCTCCTCCTCTCCCGAGCCCACCCCACTGCATTCCCATAATCCTGAATTTCCTGCCATTCCCTAAAGATGCAAGCCCTGTATATCTCCAGACCTTGAGACATTTATTTCTTTTGCCTGGAACAACCCCCACACTCCATCTTGAGAACACCCATTGATTCTGTCCATCCTTCAAGGCCCCGCTGATATGTCACCTCCTCTGTGAAGCCTTCCCCTCCCTAGCTGTACCATGTGCATACTCCTGTCACAGCTCAGCTAGGGCGCTGGTATTTTAGAAACTGCCCCAGTTCTGTATGCTGCCCTTATGTCCCAGCACCTTCAAGACAGGGATCTGACCTTAGCTATCCTAACAGAGCCCCGTGCTGAGCCCTGGGCCCTGTCATCAAAATGAACACGACACAGCTCCTGTCTTGGAGGTATTCACTCATCAGTGGGTTTTAAATCCTCCACTGTGGCACTGCCATTCTTTGGCTCCGTGTCCCCAAATGTGAGCCCCTCACCCCCACCCCAGCTTTCTATCTGAGGGGGATCCAGGGCTGGAAGAGGCCTCAGAAGCCACGACAAGAACCCTCCATTGACCTCCCAGCCCAGAGGGTCTTCTGGGGCCCCAGGGGAAGCCTGACCTCATCCTCTAGCAAACAACCGGGAGTCCAGCTCTGGCCCACAGGTCAGAAGCAAGAGGGGCCTTGTGTGACCCAAGCCCTACATAGAACACGCTCTTTCTGAGCACAACTGCGTGGGTGGGGCTTCCTAGGCAAACCAGGGTCTCATAATCGGAGAGGGGAGCAGAGATGTGTGCAGACATAATGGGGAAATGTTGTCCGACTCAGGAGGGCCAAGGTGTGCCCTGGGGTGGGCCGTAAACTGCAGCCTGTTCCCGGGATGGCGGCTTCCTTCTTACGCATGTGGAGATGCGGTAGGAGGGGAGAGGGAGGGTTGTTTCGGGAGGCGAGACCATTCTGTGTGAGGGACTGACGGGGCCAGAGGCCAGAGGAGGGAAATCCCAGTTAAGTGCACTGACTGGGAGGCCCCCGGTTTGGCTGGAGCAGAGGCTGCAGGGAAGAGGAGCCAGGATCCATGGGGCCAGATGAGTGACGGCATGCTGGGGGGCAGCGGGGCCCCGGCCTGGGCATGGGGGACAAGATGCCCCCACTCATGGCTATGGAGACCACCCGGATTCCAAATTAGATTCTTTTCCCCATTAAAATGGAGGAGCTCTCCCTCTTGAAGAGAAATAGAACTATCTGGAGACTTCTCTGCCATCCCCGGTGAAGGAGGCAGAGTACCTCGGTCCTCTCAGTCCTGGGGTCCTGCCAGGATGCTGGGCCCGTATGTGCACTCTGGCCCTGCACCACACCTCCTCTCTGAGGGCTTGTGGGCTAGGTGTCGTCCCCCCACAAGGGGGTGAGCGTTGCCCCCACGGAAGGGGACAAATGGAGGGGACCCTTAAGACAGCCTCTGCAACCCACACTGGCTGTGGACCCAGCTCTGTGCTTGTGCTGTGCCTCCCACATCCCCCACTGTACCCAGCACACACAGGCCCCTCACCACCGGGGGGTGAGGGTGGGGACAGATCTTCTCTGTCCAAAGTCCCAGGCGGTAAATGTCCCCCCTCCCACCCAGAGCAAGCCAATGCAGACCTCGGAGAGCAGGCAGGATGCGCTGAAAATGCCCCGGGCTTCCCCTGCTTTGATGAGTGTGTTTTCATGATATGGAAATGACCACAAAATTGTCTTCTGCTACAAAGGCCCTCAGCAAAAATGTTGCCGGAAATGTGCTCAAGAATAGACTTGCAAATAATTCCCCTGAATTGCGATGCCTTCCCTGGTTATCGTACCCACCTTTACTCATAACATAAAAGTTATAGCTCTCCCACCTACACCCATGGCTGGGCCTGGTCCCTTTTTTATTATCAGCTTTTTATGATGGAAAGTCTCAAGTCCATACAAGAGTTGGGAAAGTAGTGCCTTGGCCCCCAAGCTCTGCCAGGGCAGTCTTCACACCTGTCAACTCCTGGCCAATTCTGGCCATTTGTTCCCCTCCTACCCCCAGACCCCAAATTATTTGGAAGCAAAGCCCGAACGCCACACCATTTCATCTGAATATATTCAGTACAGAGCTATGAAAGACAAAGACTCCATCTTTTTAAAACCCCATATTACATCCCTCGTAAAAAAATAACTCCTTCTTACTATCAAATATTCAGTCAGTGATCAAATTTCTAATTGTCTCATTGATGCCATAATTTTTTTCCAGGTCATTAAAAGCTACATTTTCATGAGCTTTGTAAATCCAGTATTTTATCATTCATTCACTCCTTTTTTCGTTCATCCGGATAATAATATTCGGTGAGCGCCAGTTCTGTGCCAAGTGTCATTTTAGGCATGGGTGTGACATGAATAAGCTAAAAAGACACGGTCTTAAGGGGAAGCCAGACATTGCACCAGTCACCATGAGCAGCATGGTGAATATTCTAGAAAGGGAGGTACAGGGCAGGGCAGCATGAGGCAAAAGGGAAGCCCACACAGACTAGGAGTTCCGGAAGCCGCCCTGAGAGGCCGCCTGGGGGTTCGTTAGGACAAGATGGCAGAAGAGCCCATGGGGTGGGAGGTGGGAACGACAGCTGTGCTGGTGTGGCCTGAAGCTGGGCTGCACGCGGGCAGGGATGAGATTTTACTGCGGGGGCACGGGCGATGGGCTGATACTTAAGCTGGCTCTTCTTAGCTGGGACAAAGCCTACAAAAGGCCCCATTCCAGGCAGAAGGGCTAATATCAGTACAGATGTGATGGTGTGGAGCCGCATCGAGGGTTTAGGGAGCTGGGGGTGCTCGCTGAGGATGTGGTGGGAGTGGCCTGGAGGGGAGGCAGGGCCCGAACACCGAGTGTTTGGAACTTCCGCTTTGTAAGTGAATAGGAGTTGATGCTTTTAGCAGGAGAATGGGAAAGGGACATCTGGTTTTGGAAAGGACTCTCGGGGATGTCAGCACTCCAGACCAGGAGCCCAGAGAGGAAGCTGTGTCTTAATGGGGAGGCTGTGGGTTTGGAGAAAAGGGATGACGTCGGTTCAGAGATGGGGTAGTGAGTTCTGGAGTTGGTAGTGAGCAAGAGGTCAGGACAAGGGTGCCTCTGGATTTCATACTTGGGTTTCTGGATGGGTGGTGAGGCCACTGGTGGAGGAGGGGAGCATGCAAGCAAGAGCAGGTTTGGGGGTGGGGGCACAGAAAGGACAGACTTGCCTGTCAGTCATTCTAGTGAAAATGCCCTCCAGGATGCCAAAGCTCTGGCTTGGTACAGTGAGCGCCTAGAAGGGTGGTTGGAGCCCAGTGGTTTGGGAGTCCAGGGGCTACGTGAAGGTCTAGGAGAAGGTGAAGATATGCCTGAGTCCTTACAGGGCTGCTTTGGGGTCAAGTGAAAAAGGTGATATATGTTAACAGCTCTACACACTGTGAAGTGCTATGTAAATATAAGAATTATGCTCTGCATCCCAGGCACCTGCAGCAGACTTCTAGAGAGATAAGAACAGAGCAGATTGTGACTCTCAGGGACTCCGTGGACTCAGGGGTTGGGGGGGGTGGGCTGAGCCTTACTTAATCCTCCTTGGGATTCCTGCTGAGACGCCGAATTCTGCCAGCCATGAGATGATGGGTGAAAACACCTGGAGCCACAAAAAGCAGGCTCCCCCGGGGAGGGCAGCAGGGCCCCCACAGTGCCTGGCACAGAGCAGCCCTCGGGTAGGGGTGACGCCTGAAGGAGCAGGGCCTGCAGGTGCAGCGGGAACAGTTGCAGTTAGTGGAGGGGCCACTCTGGAGGCCCCACCCTGGCAGCACCAGGCAGCCACAGCTCCTCGCGCCGACAGTTCCAGAAGGGTCTCCCGAGACAGAGAATATCATGTGATCATTTTTACCTGCAGCCCTTGTCTACTTCCTGCCTAGACTGATCCACCCTCAAGACAGTGGCTCAACAGTGTTTTGACTTTATTTTTTTTTTTTTCAAAGCAGAAGGGCTCAGTAGCTTAGTTGAAAGTCAGTTTCCACTCACTGGCTTTTTTTTTTTTTTCCCTCCAAGCCAAGGTTTAAGATAAAATCAGGGCTATGTTATAAATATTTTAACAATATTTTTACCCCATTTAAGAATGTAAAAAGGTCACCTTCCCACCAGGCCTTATTATATGCCCAGTGCCTGGCATAGAGCAGGGACTCTGTACAGCTTGTGGATCACTAGGACCACAGGTTCCTCTAATCAGTCACAGTAATGAGGGAACCTAACACCTGGCGGTTGCTGAGTATGTGGCTGGCACTGTCTTGGCTCGAGGGGAAATACCATGCTCTCTCTAGCTCAGTGCCTGGGTCTGAAAAATAGGAACGGAGGCCATCAGTTAGTTACATAGCAAAGTCAGAGTTTGAGTGAGCACTTAGAAGGAAATATAGGCTTAAGCTGAGCCTGAGAGATGGGGTTTATAATCCCTGCCCTGTCGCCTGCCTTGCTGATGAATCTCTGACATAAGCCTGAGTTTCTACTATGTGTACCTGGGTATTAACAGGACAAGGAAAGGAGAGATAAATGAGTGAAGGTGGAAATTATATTTGAATGAGATTTGTGGAAAATAAAGGGTTTGAAGTAGATGGAGCCTCCATCTAGTTGAGAAATGGGGGAAAGAGAAGGGGCAACCTTCCCTTATGGGGGGGCCCAGGGACTCTGCATAACCCAAGTCTGGCTTTCTGAGTCGCTGGTGATTTTCAGAGAACATATTATTTAAGGAATATCCGTGAGGGGAAAGTGTTATTACAGGAGATAATTACAAACAACTAGACATGAAAATCATTAGGGATATAGAACATTTGACAACACCATCAACCGCCTTGACTGAATTGGCATTCCTAGGACATTTCACCCCAAACTGAAAGATACACATTCTTCTCAAATGCACATGGACTATTCATCAAGATAGACCATATGCTCGGTAATTAAACAAGTCGCAATATATTTCAAATGACTGACATCCTGCAAAGTATGTTCTCTGACCCCACTGGAATTCACTTAGAAATTAGTAACAGTAAGAGGTCTTAAAAAGCTCCAAATATTTGGAAATTAAACAATACCCTTCTGAATAACCTATGATCAGAGAATTAAACAAAAGAGATATTATAAAACATGTCTAGTGGAATGATAATGAAAATACAACATGACAACATTTATAGTTTTAAATACCTATGGCAGGAAAGAAAAGTCTAAAATCAGTGATCTAGGTTTCTGCCTTAAGAAGCTACTAAAAAAAGATCAAATTAAACCTAAGTCTTAAAAACGTCATGCTAATTGAAGTAAGCCAGACACAAAAGACCACGTATCATATGAATCCATTTATATGAAATGCCCCGAATAGACAAACCCATAGAGATAGAAAGTAGATAAGTTGTTGCCAGGGACTGGGGCAATGGGAAATAACTGCTAATGAGTGTGGGCTTTATTTTGGGGTGACACCATATTCTGGAATTAGATAGTGGTAAAGGTTGCACAACCTTGTAAATGTACTGAAATCACTGAATTGTACACTTTAAGTGGGTAAATTATATGGTTTGCGAATTATATTTCAATAAATAGAAATAAATACAACCAAAAACTATTAAAACCAAGAGAATAAAAAAGGAAATGAGAAAGCCAACAAAGCTGAAAGTTGACTCTTTCAAAAAAATTAATAAAATAGGTAAACTGTAGCAAGAATGACCAAGGGAAAAAAAAAACCAAGAAAATACAAATTACCAATATCAGGAATGAAAAAAGGGATATCATTTCATTTAAAAGAAAATAAGAAAATATCATGAATAACTGTATCTCAATAAGTTTCTACAAATCAGATGAAATGGCCAAATCCCTTGAAAAACACTTTACCAAACTGATACAAAAAGAAATGGAAAATCTAAAGAGTCCAGGATCTATTAAAGAAATGAAATTCAAAATAAAAATGATGATGATAATGATGGTAAACTGCTTTCCCATCAAGAAAACTTTAGGTCTTCATAGCTTCACTGGTGAATCTTAGAATATATTTAAGGAAGAAATAATATTAATCTCACACAAACTTTTAGAAATAGAAAAGAAAGAACATTTTGTAACTCATTTTACGATACCAAACCCTGATAAAGATCTTATACAAAAAGAATATTAGAGCCCAATATCCCTCATGAACAAAGATGTAAAAATCCTTAACAAAATATTAGTCAATTGAGTTACAATCCATGAAAGGGATAACACATCACGAGAAGTAAATTTTATCCCAGGAATGCAAGGTTAGTTTAAAATTAGAAAATTAATCAAAGTATTTCACCATACTAACACAATACAAGAGAAAAACCACCAACAGATACAGAAAAGCTTTTGACAAAATCCAACACCTATTCATGATAAAAACACTCAGCAAACCAGGATGAGGGGAGATTTGATAAAGGACAACTACAAAAAACATCTGACTAACATCAGACTTAATCCTGAAACAAAGAATATTTATACACAGACTATTACTCAACAATAAAAAAATGAATTATTGATATATGTAATAACATGGATGAATTACCTAAATATTACATTGACCAAAAGAAGCCAGACACAAAGAAGTACATTCTGTATAACACCATTTATATAGAGTATAAAACAGACAAAACTAACATTTGGTGATAGAAATCAGAGCAGTGGTTACTTATAAGAGGTAGAGACTGATTAGAAAGTGAGCGGTGAGAGACCATCTTAAGAAAATGGAGATGTCCTAAATCCTGATTATATGATGATTACACAGGTATACTCAGTTATTACATCTGTGAATGTAAATTTTACCTCGTTAAAAAAAGAGCTAATCACACCTAAAATACCTAAAACTTGAGAAATATGTAGATGAGGAAGAAAATTGTTTCTGATTATATACTACTAAAAATAAGCTAACGCAATGTGATTCTCAGTAGAGAAGACCATTTTTATATTTGAGACATAACTTAAATGTCAAAAGCAAGAACAGGACCTTTTAATGGAATAATAGCCATTTTTAAATTGGATGATGAACTATGTCCCAGGTATACAAGCACTACCCTTTGCCCCTTTTTATGGATGAGGACACTAACAAAGAGAGGTTAACTTCTTCAAGGGCACATGCTTAGCAAGTGGTAGAGCTGGGGTTTGAACTCAGGCAGTCTGGTCCAAGAGCCTCACCACACTCTTCTGTGGCCCCTTGTACCTATAAGGGACTTGACACTTTACTCAGTTTCACAGTTTCCGGTTCCAGGATGTAGGCTGGCCCAGGATAATTGCCCCCAGTTTAGAGATGATGGCTCTGAGACTGCGAGGGATGGAAGCCAGCTCCAGACACTGGTACAGGGCATGATTTCCCTGAACGTCCTCAGGACATTCCCCTTCTCCTTTAGATGGCCCAGGCCCCACCCTGTGTCCTCTCAGGAGCCTAGGACCCAGGACCCCCCCTCTCGGGTCTTCCTTCAGTGGGCTGCTCCCTGAGGGGAGACCTTTTTCATTTCCCCCTTGGTCATCAGAACTCGCCTGTCCTGCGCCCTGCTCCTTCAAGGCTCCATTTTCTGCTCACACTCACAAACACTTGCTCACCTGGATGTCCCTCTCTCTATCTCCCCAGAGTCAATGCCCATGCCTCTACCGTGTCTTCCTTGATCTGCTAAGCTGAGGTCATTTCTCCTTGTCCTGTGTGCTCATTTTATTCACACTCTGTTTCATGCCAATGATTAAATTTTGCCTTGTATAGTAGCCTTTTACATGTCTGACCTATCCCCCTTCTGGATTGTAATAAGCGTCTTCGGTCAGCATCCCATGACAAAATGTCTTTGTCTAACCCCCTTCCCCTCCTCCCGGGCCGAATGGCCGTGCTGACACAGCGGGAGCAGAAGACCCCCTTGCATGTGGGAGTGAATGAATGCACACCAGCTAACAACCCAGTCTCTACATACCTGCCTTTTCTCAAGGTCTGGCTCTAACAAGGTCAACTGTCTGGAAGAGGGAGCTGTTTGGTGCAGAAGGGGCACTTTGTACCCTTAAGTCACATCACATGAAAGACTAGCACTCCATCCTGCAAATGAGGCAAGCATTGAGCTCACCTTCATCTAGGAGGGTAGCTGCAGGAGGGATATTTTAAATGGCAAATGACATACCAGATACTTCTATGAAACTTTGGACTCTTGAGTCCCTCGATCTGGGTGTATCAAATGTCATGGCACTTCTTAGAGTTGTGAGCTTAGAGTCTGCTATCCAAACTTCATTTACTGACTCAAGGAGGAGTTTATATTCCAAACCCAACAGCTCGGCTCTCCTACAAGCAGCTGCCTCCGAAGGAAGGGGGTGCTGTTCAATTTTCCCCACCTGATCTCCTGCTCACCCTATCCACAAAGCCTCCCCGCTGCAAGGAACAGGATATTTTCTTCCTCTTGAGCCTCATTCTCAATCTTCTCCATGGCAAGAAAGGTGATTGGCTATTGGGATTTTAAATGGTTTTGTCTGAAAGCCATTTAAAATGGAGTTGAAATGTCAACATGACCGGTGTTGGAAGTGGAAATGAACTTGAAAGGAGAGACGGGGTTAGGAATCCTCATTGATAACTTGGAAGGGATGACAGAGGTCCCCTGGCTCTGTCCTAAGGAATACAAAGGACCACCAGAATGATCCCCGCCACTGTTTGTAAAATCCACCTAAAATTCGGCTTTTCAAAAATGCTTAGGGACATTCTGCTTCTGTACAATTGATTTGATTTGGTTTAGCAAAATTTTTTTTAATATCTAAAGGTAAAATTTAGCTCATCCTTTTGACAATATTCACCACATTTAAATCCCCAAAGCTGAGGCAATGAGGTTTTACTGCACTTCAGAACAGAGCCCCAATGTACAAATTCTGCAGTGGCTAATTTCACTGCATTTTATATCCTCTCTAACAAGGCTGTAGGAAATCCGAAAGCCTCTGTGGCTTCCTGCACCATGTTGGATGGTCCCTCCCTGCCTCCACCCTGGCTGGGCTGCTTGGTTTTCACTCTGGGAAACCCTTGAACACAGCCATATCCAGGCTCATTACCATCTTCGAGGATGAAGAGGCCTTTGATGATTCAGAGCAGCAGGTCCTTGGGGAAGTCCCAGTGCACACATATGCTCACCTGATTCCCAATTTTTATTGTGTGTTACCTGTGGGGAAAATTACAAGCAGCTCAGGCACCATCTCTCGTGCTTCCCTGTCCTCCCCTGGCTGCCCTGGGGTTTGTGGATGAGATTTTTCTTTCTGGTTTTTCTGTTTTGTTTCGTCCCTGGCTAGTGCTAAAGAGTCTTTGCTTCCCATCTGTCTCCTTCACACCTATTTTCCATGTATATAGCTTCTGTTTTATAGCTTCTTCCTCATTATCTGAGATGCAGCCCCTCTTCCAACATGCCCATCCTCCAAACACACACACACACACTTCCACAGACCTCCACCTGCCTCTGACAGCAAATCCCTGGCCTCCTCCTTGTCAGGGATTAGCTACATACTTGCTCCCAAGTTCTAAAGACCAGGCAGGCCCTGGAGATCTCTGTACCAACCCCTCTGATTATGCGAGTGAGGGAACCAAGGCCAGGGGACAGAAGTGCCTCCCAGGGAATTGAGCCCTATCACAGTGCGGGGTCAGAGGGGGCTCCCTCCAACCCCTGCCTGGCGCCCCTCCCAGGCCCTCTCCGCTGCACTCAACTCAGTCCCAGAATGGGGCTGAATTCATCCTTGAGATAGTCCTCCAATGACATGCACCACTGGTTGAGGTTGGTGGGGATTTCAAAGCATTTTTCTTTCAGTGACAAAAGTAAAGCATGGGCATGGAAAAAATGTCAAACTTAAGTGTATATCGTCAAAGGCCAAAGTATGCTGCTTTCAGCCTCTTCATATTCCCCCTAACCAGAGGCAACCATTTCTAATGGTTTGAGATCTTCGTCTATTCACAGAGAGAAGAGTTCGGTTTGGTGTTGGGGGTGGGGGAGTCATGTACAGGATCCTTTTAAACATGCTAACTTTTTTTTCCCTTTGGCGTACAATTGAGAGATGAAAATAAATTGATCCTAAATAATAATTTCTTTTTAATGCACCCTATCTCTGAGTTTTTTCCTCATAGAAATTATGAGTCCTTCCCACATGCACCCTCCCCACACACACTAAAAAACAAAACAAAAAAAATCCCCTCAAAACCAATATTTAGCCTTCCTTCTCTGTACCACATCTCTATCTCACACAAAATCATATTTTGGGGTATGGATTATATGGTATTGAACGGGCAACTTGTTCCAGCTCCTACTAGACCATCAGCTCCCTGCGGGCAGGGATCCTGTGCATTGTAACCATTCCTTTATCCTGAGGCTCCAGGAGGTAACCTGGCACATTGTAGACTCCAGTGAATGTTTCTCAAAGTAAACTGAGCTGGCCCCTGCATCCCACACACTGCCTGCCCCATGCCCCCCAACCCTGCCCTCCATCCCTCCTGGTTATGGTTCTTCCAGGAATGGGGCCGGTCCTCACTGGATGGGCTCAAAGAACCGGCAGCTTGGCTTCTGCCCGGGCAGGTGGTGTATAGATGTGGGGTGGTGGGGTCTGGGAAAATGTGTGTCCATATCACACTCGATAGTGGGGGGGGGGGAGGGGATGACGTGTGGAAGAAAGCCCCCGAGGCTTTCCTCTCCAAGGCTGGCAGAAAAATGAACGGTGGGGACGCCCTTGGCTTTTGGGGGGGAAAAGGGTCTGGGGTGGGCCTGGCTTGGGCAGGAGCTCCTGGACCTGGCTGCAGACACAGTCACAGGGGGGGGCTGCCAGCTGGCAGGGGACCTGCCACCCTGGGGGACAAGGCTTCTGCTCAGGGCAGCCGCAGGCCAGGGGAAGCCAGCAGAGCTGAGAAGATGGCAAAGGGAGGCCAAGAAAGCCACCGGGAGAGCAGCAAGGTGAAGAAAAGAGCCCGGGGTTTCCCTCTCCTGTCTACCTCTGACCAGCCTGTCCCTTCTTCCTTTAGTGCCCCCATTTGTAAGGTGGAGCTGGTGGCCTTTGAACTGCCTGCATCAAAGGGCTCCCGAAGGGGGCAGATATGACAGTGCAGGCACTGCCTCAGCCCGGAGAGCTCAGCACACAACTCGGGGCCCCTGGCTGATAACAAGTGCTATGTGAATCCAAATGCTGTCGTGGCGACTGCCAGGCGGAAAGGTCTGACCCCAGCTTCTTGTCCTCTTTCCCCACCCAGGGCACGCCTTCTACTCCCGGGTGCTGGAGAACTGCGAAGATGTGGCTGACTTCGACGAGGTAGGACACCCTGGGGGCCTCTCAAGCCCCGGCCCCTCCACCTGGACCCCTCTCGGGGGCCTTTGCACAGGAGAGTCCGGTGCAGAGTGACTGACCCACAGAAGGGCAGTGTGGGCGCAGCCCATGGCGTTCTGCCCTCTGGGGGACTTTTATTCTCCAGAGAAAGGGCCCACAGTTGTCAGAGGCCTAAAAGGGAGCCCCCGGCTGAGGGCCCAGATGCACTGCAAGAGGGGCTTCCCTCCCCAGTTCCCTGGGCACGCGGAGGGCTCAGGCTAAGCCCACCTGGGCTTCCAACAAAGCCAGTCTCATTGAGATGTCACGCTTGTCTCTCTAAGAGCGATCGGGGTACCTCTCCCACTGTGTCTCCCCAAAAAGCTATTTTCCTTTTGAACCTTGGGCTCAGAGGGTTGAGTAAGTCATTTGCCCCTGTTAATGGCACATTATCTCAGCGTTCCCACAACCCTGCCCTTATTCGGATGTGTGTTTGCGTGTGTAGTATACGTGTCATTCTCCTTTACCCCCATATTCCTTCTCGCTCTACAACCATTCCGATGTGTTTAATGTGCATCTTTTGGTTTCCTGCATGTTCTTACAAAATTTGTGCGGCTCTCTTGTGAGTATGTAACTTGTGTTTCCTTAAATGGTGTTGTGTTACATATTTTACTTTACTTCACTGAGCAAGATGTTTAAGTTCCATCCATGTTGCTACGTGAACCTGTTGCTTCTCCCTGCTGCACCGTACTCTATGGTACGTCCAAAACGTATGAGGGTGTTCAGCCATCCTGGTTTGTCTGAGACCGAGGGGGTTCCTGGGACACAGACCGAAAGTGATGAAATGGGAAAAATCCTGGTCTAACTGGGATGAGTTGGTCATCCTGCACATCTTTACCTACTTACTCCTCCAGAGAGGAAACTCCAGCTTGCCTCTAACCACCTCCAACCACCAGAAAGGCAACGAATATTCTTATGCATGTCCCCTTTGGACTTCTGCGAACATTTCTCTGGAATATACCCCAGGACCTGAAATTGCTGGCTCACAAGATATGCATACGCTTAAGCTTACTCAGCACTGCGGGGGTCTACACTTCTACCAGCAATGCATGAGGATCCCTGATTCCCACTCCTTATCTACTCCTACTAGTATTCAGCTTTCTAAAGTCTAACAGTGGTGCCTCATTGTCCTTTTAATAATACATTTAAAGTTTCCTCTTTTGTAAATTGCCTGTTCATATTCTTTGCCCTTTTCCCCTATGGGTGTAGCTTTTTCTTATTGATTTGCAGTAGCTTTTTATATGTCTGAGATATCAACCCCTTGTTGGATTTAGAGATTGAAATTTCTGTCAGTCTGCCATCAATTACCTTTGTCCCCTCGCTGACTAGAAGTCCTTAATCTTGGTGTGTTTTCAAATTTTGCTGAAGACGTCTTTATACTCTTCTACGTTACAGGTATATTTCCCTACATTTTCTGATTTATAATTGTAATTTTTTTACCTTGTACGTGGTTTTAGAGAGGGGTACAATCTTATTTTTCTCCATATAAGAAACCACTTTTTTTAGCATCAATTTGCTAAGCAATCAATCATCTTGTCTCCATTTAGGGTCTATGTCTTAGCCTTCTATTCTATCCCTTTAATCTGTTTGTCTGTTCTTGAACTTTATCACACTGTACTCATTAATATGGTGTTTTTGTATGTCAGTATCTGATGAGGCAAATTCCCTGTTTACTCTTCCTTTTATTTATTTATTTTTTTTTTAATTTTTTTTAAAGATTTTATTTATTTATTTGAGAGAGAGAGAGAACGAGAGATAGAAAGCACGAGAGGGAAGAGGGTCAGAGGGAGAAGCAGACTCCCTGCTGAGCAGGAAGCCCGATGTGGGACTCGATCCCGGGACTCCAGGATCATGACCTGAGCCGAAGGCAGTCGCTTAACCAACTGAGCCACCCAGGCGCCCTACTCTTCCTTTTAAAGGGTGAACTATTTATGGACCTCTATTCTTCCAGATAATTTTTATTTATTTTTTTTTAAAGATTTTATTTATTTATTTGAGAGAGAGAGAGAATGAGAGATAGAAAGCACGAGAGGGAAGAGGGTCAGAGGGAGAAGCAGACTCCCTGCTGAGCAGGAAGCCTGATGCGGGACTCAATCCCGGGACTCCAGGATCATGACCTGAGCCGAAGGCAGTCGCTTAACCAACTGAGCCACCCAGGCGCCCCCAGATAATTTTTAATTAAGCTTATCAAGTCCTTCCAAAAATCAACTGGAATTTTGATTAAGTTCCATTGGATTTAAAAATTGAGTGGGATGTCAATTTTCTATAAGATTAAATCATCTACTCAAATTATCCACCATCCTTTCCTAGCATTTTTAAGTTTACTGCAGGGAAGTTATATGATCTTGATTATTTGCTTCTCTTTTTTAAACAAGATTTATTTATTTATTTTAGGGGGGTGGAGGAGGGGCAAAGAGAGAGAATATCCAAGCAGACTCCCGCTGAGCAAGGAGCCCACATGGGGCTCAATCTCACAACCCATAAAATTAGGACCTGAGCCGAAACCAAGAGTGCCACCCAGGTGCCCCAATCTTGATTATTTTCTGGATGCTTTCCGGTTTTAGTGTTATCATGAATGGTGTCTTACTTTTACTACATTTTATAGTTGATTATTGCTGACCTAGCGAAATGCTTTCTCTTCCTTTAGAAGTCCCCCTTTTATCTGACAAACTTGATGAGGTCTCTTACTTGTTTTCATAGTTTGTTCTGTTTCTTATGTAGGTGATCATGTCATCTACAAAAAGAGGTTTTATCTCTTCCTTTCAGTCCTATCCCCTTACTTCTTTATCTTTCCATAGAGCATTGACCACGATCCCTAGTTCTGTTAGACAGTAATGGTGATTAGTGGGCATCCTTTCTGTGTCTCCAGTATTAAAAGGAGTAAGTGCATCTAAAGTTTTGTCATCATATATACTTGCTGTAATAGGATCTTACTATTTAAACTTGTCTAAATTTTTTGCTAAGAGTTTTTATTATAAAAGGTTGTTGAACTTTAAAGTTTCTTCTGCATCTATTGAGATAATCATAACTTTCCTCCTTTAGCATATTCCATAATGTATTACTTTTAATACACTGTTATATTCAACTGGCAGATATTTTTATGCAGCACTTTTGCAGCTACGTTTGTAAAATTTTCATCATTTGATAATGCATAAAATTTTCTGGAACAACATGCATAAAATAGAGATTTTCTCTTCCTTGACCTTTTGGAAGAACCACATGTAATGGCCTCTAAGTCTGGATGGTTTTGGAAGGGGCCTCTTCAACCCCCTTTTCAATTTCTCTGTGTCTTCTTGCACCAGTTTTGGATTTCTATATTTTTCTAGGCATTTTTACATTTCATCTAGGTTTTCAAATTTATTAGCACCTATTT
The DNA here is from genome assembly GCF_009762305.2 of Zalophus californianus. Taxonomy (NCBI): domain Eukaryota; kingdom Metazoa; phylum Chordata; class Mammalia; order Carnivora; family Otariidae; genus Zalophus; species Zalophus californianus. Next base: position 21,751,778 of record NC_045602.1, on the reverse strand, counting down.
GATTCTAAAGTTTTAAAGTGTTTTTTGTGCCTGTAGCTATTTCCCCCTTTTTATTCCATACTGCATTTATTTTTACCTTCGTTCTATTTTTCTGGTCTTGCTAAAGATCTGTTTATCTTATTAATCTTTCTGAAGAACCAGCTTTTGGCTTCATTAATCTCTTCTGTTGTTCACCATTTCACTGATTTCTGCCTTTTTCTTAATTATTTCCCTTCTCCCCGTTTATTTTATTTTGCTCTGTGGCTCTTTTCCTAACTTCCTGAATTGAGTGCTAAGTCTGTTATTTTTAACTTTTCTTATTTCTTGATAAATGTAAGATATATATTTTGCTCTATATTAACCACATCCTACAAAAGTTTATATGTATTTTCACTATCTTCAGGTATCTTCAAATTATCTTCAAAATTTATTTAATCTTCAATTATCTTCAAAAAATATAAAATATTTTTTATATTCCTTTATGATTTTCTTTTAAAACCGAGTTATATAATAATGTTATTTAGTTTCCAAATGTATATGACATGTTAGCTCCTTATTTTTTTTCATTTCTAGTTTTCTTGCATTATGATCAAAGAACACAGTCTGTATGACACTGATCCTTCAGAATTTATTGAGACCCCGATTATGGCCTCTATTCATGGTCATAAATGCTTCCTCTACCTAAAAGGAATGTGTTCAGTGGAGGGTTCTCTATAGGGTGCAATATAACTTCAGGCTTCTTAGTTATACTATTCAGTTCTTCACCTTTTCTGCTTATTTTTCTCTGCTAGATCTATCAGTTTCAAAAATGATTGCAATAAAATCTACTTCTACAATTGTTGATTTACATGTTTCTCCCTGTAGCTGTCATTTGTTGCTTGATGTGTTTTGAAACTGTATTACTAGTAAGTTCTCTGTGTTCATGATGGCTATATCTTCTTGTCTATTTTTCCTTTTCCTGGTACTTAATATCCTTCTTTGTCTCTTATGACATTTTTTGCATTACTTTCTAATTTGCCAGATGTTACGATTACAATCTCAGCTAATTTTGGCTCATTTGCCCTATCTCTTTCCATTCTTTTATTTTCTTGGTATATCTTTTTTCATGTTTCCATTTTCAGTATTCTTGTGCCTTTAAATTCAAAGTGTGTCTTTTTAGGGCATGTATTCTTTTTTTTTTTTTAAGACTTTATTTATTTGTCAGGGAGAGAGAGAGAGCACAAGCAGGGGAAGAAGCAGGCAGAGGGAGAAGCAGGCTCCCCACTGAGCAGGGAGCCCGATGCGGAACTCGATCCCAGGACCCTGGGATCATGACCTGAGCTGAAGGCAGACGCTTAACGGACTGAATCACCCAGGCGTCCCTAGGGCATGTATTCTTAGATTAAATTTTCTCTCCCAGCGTGATAGTCTCTGTACTTTGATCAGTTGTATCCATTTCCATCTATTGTAATTGCTATTTTGCTTTTTATTTCTACTACCACCTTATTTTATATTTTCCATTTACTGTCCTTTTCATTTGTTTTCTTTTCTCCTTTCCAGCCTTCCATGGGATAGACTGGGTTTTCTTTTGTTGGGTGAAAGTTATACATTCTATTTTTGTTTCCAAGGTAGTCACCCTTTCTTGGTCACATTTAGGTATCCCTGTAGATAGCTGGGAAACAAAACAGTAATTATAGTTCCCCTATCATGACAAGGATTGTAATACTCTCCTAGGCCACTTTGATTTCCCTACCTCAGCCCACACCATCTAGGTTATACAATTTTCATTCTAGGTTCTTATGAATGTTCTTATGAATGTGTTCTCCTTTTCTTCTATTTGTCCTAGCCTTCTTTGTCTTTTCAAGGACAACAATGGTTTTTACGAAGCTATCTGATCACCTTTACTTTTCCTATCTCTTGAAGCATCCCTTGACATTGTTTTTTTCTTCTTATTTGAGTACTTCCTCTAAAAGAAGTTTCAGTCTGGGACTTTGTGTAGCCAACCTTCTAAAGCTTTATAAATCTGAGAACAGTTTCTTATTTCTTCAAATTTGAATGAGACTTTCACTAGATATAAAATTCGAGGCTCAAAGTTCTTTCCTTTACTTCAAAATATCAGTGCCTGTTGCTATTGAGAAGTCTGATGGCCGTCTGGTTCTTGAACCTTTGCGTGGGATTTTTTTTCTCCCTCCCTGGGGAAAAAAAGCATAATTCCTTTTTCTTTGATAGCCTCAAATTTTATGATAATGTGTCTAACTGTGGGGTCTCTTATCTCTCCTGTTTTGCTCCATTTTGTGAGCTCTTTTCAAATCCGAGGCTTTTCGTCTTTCATTTATTACAGAAAATTCTATCTCCATTATTTTTTTCAAATATTCCTTCCATTCAGTTTTTATATTGTTCTCTTCTCTGCGCCCCATGTTATCAAATGCTGCTACTTTTACCTCTAGCTGCCATTTCTTTGCTTTTATATTTTTTCGTCTATCAGTCCTTTCCTGCTGTTTTCTGAGGGAGTTCTTCAAAATGATCTCCCAATTTACTAATTTGTTCTTTTTTTCTTAAGATTCCTTGTTCTTGTTTTATATTGCTAATGAATGTCTTTATGGTCCATTTGTCCTAATGATCCTGCCCCCATTGGTATATACTGTTCAGTGTGTTGTCTTGCCTTTACAAGAAATGTCTCTCCAAGTGTTTGTTCACTTCGCCCAGTTCAAGTGCTCCTGATATCAGCTACGCTATCTGCTGACCGGTACTGGTGAAGTATCAAAGGCCAGGTCGGTCAGGCCCTGGGGGTTGAAGGGCAGGCATGAGCACCGGGGGGGGGGGGGGGGGGGGGGGGCTAGTCACCACAGAAACAGGCAAGGTCTCATCTCTAAGCCTTAAGGAGAAACACGGCAGACAGAAAGCAGGCTAGATTTTTAACCGACTAGTTTTGAGGTTGCACTGAGAGGCGGTCCATGAACACCTATTTTTGTCAATCCTCATCCCAGTAGGGCTGTTGTCACCATTTTATCAGTAAAGGAGAAGGCAACAATCACCCCAAGGTAAAGCCAGGGATCAGTTAAAAGCAGACCTGATGAAGATTTCTTCCCACCCATTGTCCCACTGCCGAGTCTGCTCCCTGGCCTCCCCTGGGCAGCCTCCATCCCCGCTCCCGACCCAGATCAGCTCAAAGAGGCTTTGGTCTCTCGTTTCTCACAGTTGTTTGTCTGTTTGTTACTTCCTAGAATCCATATTTCCTTCCTGCTTCTAGAGTTTCTCCAGGATTGATTTTGGGGTCAGAACCTACGGTCCTAAGTTACCATCCTGGCATGAAACAGGAGTTCTGCTGTGATGCTGTGACCCCCCCAGAATAGCTTATGCCTTCTTTCTTGAGCTTTGTTTCTAATCTTTGGCTCAGCTGGGCTGGGAAGGGCCTCATGGCAGACTGTTTCCTTTGAAGCTGGTATTTAGCTGAGCAGCCACCAGGCTGAGAGGCCACCCAGAACCCCTGTCTCTTCCTCACATTGGGCCCATCCCACATAGTGTGGCTGTGTCTGTAGGCCCATAGCTGCAGGCACAGGGAAGCAAGGCCTTGACCTTCTCTCCTGTGCTCAAGAGTAACCAGTGACCGTCACAGCCAGCAGGCTGTGCCCTCCACAAGGACAGTTCTGTTCTAGATGTCTCCCCTCTTGGCTATGTGACTTTGTTTCTAAGCCTCTGTTACCCATCTGTCAAATGGGACTGATGATAGGTATGAGGTCTCTTTGTCAAATGATGAACAAAATGAGGTGTGATGGTGACAGTGGAACCATGGCTGCCTTCAATGCCAGCATCTTGGCCTTGGGCTTGCCCCACTATGCAACCTATGCTTCCTTCCCCTCCCCACTCCCATCAGTCAGGGCCCCGAGAGGAGAGGTTGGTTGAATGGAGACATAGGAGCCTGGCTCAGTCCCTCACAGTCCTGCCTCCCTGGGCCTCTGCCCCCAGTCATCCAGGCAGGGCATCTGACTCCTTCTTTTGCATCAAGTCTCCCAGGGGACTTGTCTGCCCAGGCCTCAGCCGGTGAGCAACCTGATGCCTCTTCCAAGGGCGCAGCCACCCCTTTCCATTAACTGCTCCTCGGGACACCTGAGCCATAGGTATACATGACATTCAAAGTTAATCACCGTGTCCTTCCTCTTCCCGATGCTGCCCAACACGGGGCAAGTGGAGAGTCGGTCCCTGCCAGCCCCAGGCACAAGCATGGGGCAAATTTTGAGTGCTTCCTGTGTGCCAGGCGAGGATACCCCAGAGGGGGAAGCAGGATCAACAGCTCATGAGGATCCATGTAGGAACTTGGGCATGGGGGAGCCTGCTCTGGTTCCATGGTGAGAGAGTGGGGAGTGGGCAGATGCCGGGGAGTAATAAGCAAAAGCACATGGCCAGAGTCAGAGAGTAGTCTCAAGATGGGGAGAAGTGGTCCTCACCTGGGGAAAGTCCTACCCACCCATGAGCTGACTAGGAAGTTTCTGGTTGTCACAGTGGGGAACCCACTGGCCCTTCATGGAATGGGGCCCAAGGATGCTAAATGACTTGCAAAGCTCAGGCTCTCCCACACTGCAGGGACTTGCCCATCACTTCCCCGGGGAAGCCCCATCTGACAATCATGGCGGCAGCTTCCAGAAGCAGCACTGCTTCCTAAGCAATCCTCTTCCATCCAATCTCCATAGCAACCTACAGATGATGAAGCTCAGGCTCAGAGAGCATGTATTCTTCCCAAGGGCTGTAAGTAGCAAAGCCAGGGCTCTAAGTCCATGCTTAGATTAGATTAGAAACCCACTCTGGATGCAGCAGTAGGAAGCTACTCCTGGGCCTGACCCCCAACACCCTCATAAGGCCTTGTTTGGGGGTCTTTCCATGCCCCCTGCCACCACTCCTCCCTCTGAGAAGTGGCCAGCAGTCTGGCTGCCACTGGCCAGCACTGCACTCCCACCAAGCGGGGGAGGCAGCCCTCCACCGCCTGCTCACGGAGGGCCCAGGGGCCTGGGTCAGCTCGGCCCCCAAAGAGAGCCTGGAACTGCCCACACACTTACACCTGTCTCTCCAGACTGGGGTGGACAAGTCCTAAACTTCCATGCTAGTCCCTGAAAGAAACAGCCTATCTGTGGTTCTAGAACAAGCTGGGGAAAAGGAGCTCATCGGTCCCTTGCAAAACTTCTGAAGGCCTCTTGGCTTTTTAGAAAGTCTCTTTTCTCACGTTTACTGTGCCCAGAGCCTTCGAAAACCAGCTCAGTGAGGTACAAAGCACATTGGCCTGGGAGTCGTGAGAACTGGCCTATAGTCCTCACTGAAGTATTAACAAACTCTGTGGCCACTCAACCTCTCGGGACCTCAGACACCCCTTTTGTAAAAGGGGAGATACTCCCTGCTCTGCCTGCCTTGCAGGACAGATGCATGGCTGAAAAATGAAATAAAAGACAAGATAGCAAATGTCTCTCCCTTCTCTGCCCAGACAAGGGTGAGAGGGGCTGCTGTGGGCTGGGCCGAGGAACCTGAGTGGGGAGGAGGTGGCCTTGGAAGAAAGACAATTCTTCGGACAACAATGGGTGGAAAGAGAACCTGGATGTGGTATCTCCTTTCCCCGAGGCTGGAACCTGAGACCCTGCATTTAACCTACAGCTCTGGAGGAGGGAGGGAGTTGGGGGGGGGGGTAAGGGGAGACAGACTCTGTGCCAGGCCAGCAGCTAGCAGAGACCCCTGCCCTGGGGGAATGAGAGTGGTCACACTGAGCCCACCCCAAGCCAGTTTGATTTCGCTCTAAGCCAGGCCTACATGGACCGGACTCCACAGGAGAGGCCACGGCAGCAACAGTACTTGTAGGAAGAAGAAGAAGAGTAGCTGCTATATCCTGAGCACCTAGTGTGTGGCAGGATGGGCTGAGAGCTTCACACAAGCATTATAACTCACTGGGTTAGTATCATTCCAGGTAATAAATCACCACAATCAGGATTTGAACCCAAGTCTATCTGATCCCAGAGCCTATGGTCATTTGCAAAGTGAACCTGCCCTCAAGGGGCTCAGTCCAGTGGGGAGATGGACCCAGTACAGACAAAGATGGACCATGGGTCTTTTGGACTCAGAGGAGTCATCAACCTGGGGGTGGGGAGGACAGGGACTGATTCCTGCCCACGTCACTTGTACCTGGAAGTCATGGGCTGTGAGCTCCATGGGGCCAGGAATCTACCTGTCTGGTTCATCAATGGCCTGGCACCCAGCACAGGGCACAAGGAATATTGCCAAGTGAAAGAATGAACCCGACTTGAGTCTTGGGTCTTTAAATTCCCAAGACATTCTCTTTCCATTGCATTCTAAAGCTCTGCAGCACATTCCAATCCCTCCCCCCCGCCCCACCAAATCTAGAGGACTGTCCCTTTAAGTTCATCATCTTGCTGATTTAGGATGGTTTCTGACCTAGTGAGTGATGAAGTTCAGGATAATCCAGGTCATTCCCCAGCCCGCATCAGAGAAACCTTTCCATGGGTCCTAGATCTCTGGGGCTGATAGGATGCAGAACTCTGCCACCCTGGCCAGCACCTGCCAGGTCAGGGCCAAGCCATGAGCTGGCGATCTAGGTCACGGCTCTACATTCCCAGGGCTCCTGAGACCTCCCCCTCTCAAGAAAGGTTCTCCTTTCCTCCTCCTGCCCCTAACACTTGCCACCTTACTTCTGTCAATGTTCCCATCATGAGTGGCAATTTCAGGTCCGTGTGTGTCTCCAGAACTATCCAGGAACTAGGAAACACCTCTGCATTCTGTACTGCCCACAGTGCCATGTACAAAGCCTGGCACAAGGAGGTGCTCGGCAAACCCAAAAGGTGCTCAGAAAACATTTGCCCTTGAGTGGGGCTTGCTGGCTGGTGACATCTTGAGTGGCAGTGTTTGGCTTAGCTACTATCTGAGTCCCCCAGAGTGTTTGGAGGCCGACATGGCATGGAATCTTAAATGCTGTGTGGATTCCCTTGGCCCAGTCTCTGGGCCACCAATGTTCAGGGCACCTCAGAAATAGAAGGCACAACTTTCAGCTGTTGTGGCCACGGGAAGGGAGTCACGCTGGTGCTGTCTCAGGCTGGAGAAAGGCCCTTTGTTCCCAGAAGCCTCCTGCAGTCCCTACAGTGCCATCCCCAAGAATGCCAGGCCTTGCCCTGGCTCCTGGAACTAACAATACAAGACTCACTATGATGAGCCACCATGTTGGTCACCCTCTGACCCTAAACTGGGTTCTGTGCCAAGTTCTGTGCTTCATCAGCCTCACATTCACCCCAAGAACCAGTACTGTGACTGTCACCCTCAGTTTACAGAAGAGTAAGCTGAGGTGTGGAGAGGTGAACTAGCCCACCCGAGCTCACCCGCCTGCAGCCCAGGCAGCCATTTGAGGCCCATTTATTGAGTGCCTACTGTGTGCTGGGTCCCATGCCAGGTGTAGGGAGACCTCCATGAAGAAGACAAGACTGGGCCTGTCCACTCTGCTCCTGCTCTGAGCTGCACTGAGAGCAACGGTCAAGCTATCCCTGGAGTTCTTGGGGCAACAGAGGGAGAGGGAGCCAAGCTTGAGGCTGCCTCCACCACCAACCGGTGTGTGGAGAGGCAAGGCCTGGGGCATGGAGCCCAGCTCTGCCACTGATGTCAGCCTCCCTGACATGAGTCTGACTCTTAGAGAGACAGCATGGGATAAAGTCACAGTCATCTGGTGCTGAAGAACAAATCACCCCATTCTCCACATTTTAGGGTTTCTCGTGATTCTGTGGGTTGGCTGGGCTCAGCTGGGCAGTTCTTCTGCATCCAGCTGGGAGCGCAGTTGGTGCTGACTGTTGTCTGCAGCACCTTGGGTCTCCCTGTGGCCTCGTGTTCTCCAGGATCTCTCTCCACGCACTCTCTCCAGCATGGTAGCTTTGACTTCTGTACCTAGTCATTCACTTCTGAGAGGGCCTGGCTCTTATCTCAACCACTAAGCTATATGACCACTTACTAGCTGAATTACTTTGGTCAAATCCGCTCTGAGCCTCAGTTCCCTCACCTGCAAAGTGGGGATTAAATTATATAGTATGTGTAAAGTGTCGCGCCAATGCCTGGCACATGGTCAGCACTCAATAAATAAACGTTTTTGTTGCTGTCAATCTAGAAGGATGGTCAGAGCTGCAGACGCCCTCTGAGATTCAGCCTCAGCTAATCTCCCTGGCCTCAGGACAGGGTACAGTGTGGGAGCTCAAGCCCCGAGCTAAGTATCAGGAGACTTGAGTTCCAATCCTGCCTCCACCCCCAACCAGCTGTGTGTCCTGCAACATCTCTCACACCCTCCACCTCCCCATGCACAAAAGAAGCTCATCTTGACCATGTTGCTGTGAGCCTGGGTTATTAACGAAAAGCACTCTGAGAAGTACCAAATTCTACCCAGGCGTGCTCTCTGGGTTCTGAGGGGGCATGCACAGGCCCGGGAGCTCCGGAGCCCCCACACCTCCCCTGTGGTCCTGCTGCACTCCATACACGTCAGTACACATCACCCCAACTGGTGGAAAGGAAGTAACAGCAAAAAGTGAGAAGACAATGAGAAATAACAGTTTTTCTGGTAAAAGAGAAATGGGACATCAACAGACCAAGGCAGAAGAGGTGGTCAGAGAGTGATGGAGGGAGAGGGAGAGGCGGTGGAGGGCCAGGGAGGGGTGAAGGTCAGCCCCCGACAGTCTGGTAGAAAGTCCCCACAAGGAAAAGCAAAACAAAACAAAATAAGTCATGCCTCTAATTTCTGCAGTGTTGTGTCGCTTACAAAAGCCACCTGTGTGATCTCATTCGGTTCTTTCCACAGCCCCGTGAGGGAGGTATGGTCACCCTCATTTCATCCACGAGGGAGCCGAGGCACCGGGGCAGGAGTGGCCTGCAATCCCTAATCTAGGTCATGGCAGAGCCAGGGCGGTACCTCTTAGCTGTCAGAGGAGCTAAGAGAAGTGACAGAGGGTGTGCCCTTCCGAAGTCGGCGAGAGGGGACCTTGCGTGTCCTGCTCACCGCTGTTCACAGAGCTCAGGAGGTATTCGCTGCGGGCGGAAGGAGCAGCGGCCGAGGTGGGGCTGGAAATGCTGCACGGGCCACAGCCAGGGGACTCTGAGTCCGGCAGGTCCTTCACGGGCGCCGGGTTGCAAAACCCTGCCTGCTCCTCCTCGTGGCAGGTGCGGGAGGGAGAGGAAGCTGGCGCCTGACTTCCGTGGGAGGGGCTTTCCCTCAGACCCGGATGCACGCGCGCAGGCACCTGGCGGCTCCCCAGCCCACGCCCGGACCCCCCGCGACGCAGTGGCGTCGGTCTCATGAGCAGCCTAGGCCGAGGGAGTGTTAAAAGCTGCTGGAAGAGCTTCTGGGGTGAGGGCAGGGTGGAGGACCACTGAGAGAGGGACAGAGACCGAGACCCGGAGAGAAACTGATCAAGGTCGGAATGGAGGCGGTGAGGAGCAGAAAGCAGGGCAGCCAGCAGAAGAGAAGGAGAACAGGGAAGGGGAGGGGGGCATGGGAGGTAGAGAAGTGAGGGATTGGGGTGAGCAAGGAGGGCAGTCAGAGCGCAAGCTGGCCGACTCCCTCAGGACTAGTCTCCTCTTCGCCCACCAAAGCCCCTGGGACCGCCTTCATCCCTGGCGTCCTCAGTCACTGACCCCCGCCCCAGCGACGCTGGAGCATCTGCTCCTCCTGTCTCCTCCTCCTGGGGCTCCTTCCCGGCAACACTGAATGTGGTATATTCCAGAAAGCCCCCCCCCCCCACCCCGCGCTGTGCATCCAGGCCTTTCCTGCAGAGTCTCCTGTGCAGGCAGCCCACCAAGACCCTCCTACCCTCTTTTCGGTGCATCGGCCCATGGCGACCAGCTACGTATTCCTGTCACACGCACCCCTCCCCCCGGCCCAGTAAACTGCACCCCAATCACTAGGCAAGTCAGTGCCTGGTGGTGAGCAAGCAGAAGTCCCAAGCAGCTTCCTTCTCTGGGTCCCTTTGCCTCGAAATGACTTAAGCTGATCCTTTGTGTTCACTTCATCGATGTCACTGCTCAGCACCCCTTCCTGTCATGGCGCCACTGCCACAGTGACCTCTTTTATCTCCTAATCTTCCTCTCCCTCTCCTTCCAAAGTCAAGACCCCACCTGCACACCCTCAGGTGAAACAAACACGCGCGCCCTTCATCCCACAGACACGGAAATCTCAGAGGCTCCCCAGGCCTCTCCCCAGGCACTGTGGCTGGTGAGTTGGGCCTTCATGAGCTAGCTTATTTCCCTGCAGCTCAATTAAAAGCAACTTCATTAAGAAAACCACACGCTTGGCCGAGCTGGAGGCATGAAGCTGGAGCTATTACAGCAGGAGCAAAAGCTGCTTCATGAGGCCTGCGGGCCGGGGTGGGCTGCCTGCTCATCCTGCCCTTCTGGGTCCACGGCCCCACTCAGAACCCTCTCCCTCCCCGGCCTCCACCCCTTCTCTGTCCGCTGCTTCTTCCTCTCTCACCTGCCCACTCCAGCTGAATCCTCCCTGGGACTGAGGAGAGTAACAGGAGGCCGTTTTCCTGAGAGACAGACCCTGCCCACACTGCGCAGTGACCTGCCAAACTGGTTCGACGCCCCCCCAAACCCCTGGGCCCCCAGGATGGGAGAAGGAAGCTTTAGAATGGCTTGCAGGGCCAGCTCTCAGAGATTCCCCAGGGCCTGCTCGGCCACCAACAACAAAGTTCTCTGAATCATGTTCCTCCTGTGAGGCCTGGCTTCCCTGTGCATGAAACAGAGAACACGGGAGCAGCCTCTTGGGTTGGAATAGAGACTAAATGAATTAGTGCATCTAAACCACTCAGCCCCCTGCATAATGAAAAGTTCTCTACAAATGGCAGCTATTATTAAGATTATTATCGTTATTGTTTATTTCTAGCCTACTGAGCAGTCTGGATTGGAAGGGGTATAAAAATGAAACAAATTTAGAAGTCACTGTCTTCCAGCTGTTCTGTCAAAATCTCCGTTCGATACCATCTCTTAGCGGCATCGTGAGCAGACCTCAGAGCTTTCTGGTAATCTTCAGTTATTCACAGTCCAGTCCAGGAAGGCTTGCTGTTCCAGTCTGGCATCTTCTTTGAGCCCGGGCCTGGTCTTCTCGTTTCTGTCAGCCTTGTACCTCCAGACACAAGTGGGACAGGGATGTCTGCTCTGGCCCTCAGCATCCTCTAGCCGCTCTAGCCCAGGGTGGGGGACGCGGTCTGATTCTGGGGGCACTGCCATGGGTGTGGCCCCTCCTTGTGGTGTGACAGCTTCTCTGGCAAGCTCCAACCAGCTCTGGAAGCTGTCAGCACGGCCGGCCTGCAAATGCTAGCTGTCTCAGAGAGAGCCATGTGGGTGGGTCCTGTGGGGAACCTGAGCGGGTCTCACCACACCGTACGGATTCCCAACCTAGGACACCTGACTCCACCCCACCTCAGCTCCTGCCGCTCAGGAGCCCCGCAGCCCTGCAGCCTCACCCAAGCTGAGGACCCCTCCCCTGGAGGGCAGGCTTGGGTGGAAGGTCAGCAGGCTTGCTGAGCCTGGCTCCCCTTCGCAAGCACCCCCTTGGCCCCACAGAGCAGAAACCACATACTTGACACACACCTAGCGGTGGCATGTCAAACTAGTTATGGCCACCGCCTTGCCCAAGGTGGCCTGCAGGTCTCCCTAGAGGCTTGGGGGACGGACCAGTCAGTCCACTGCCCTGGCACATGTTATTGGGAACTTGCATGTTAGGCCCCTCTTCCTGCAGGTGCCTCAGCCTCTCTGAGCAATTGTCCTAGGAAGGAGCCACAGAAACGCTGGGCCTAGGATATTACTGTTGCCATCTTTCCCTTGCCCAGTCTTCTTTACACCCCAGGAAGAAGGAGCGCTGGGGTGGTGGTTGGGGATAGCAAGCCTTTGAGGAAGCCCTGAGGCAGGTGCCTTGTTCTGCCTATTGGCAGCTCTCTTTAGAGGATGGGGTACTTAGCACCTCTAGCCTCTATTTTGGGCCCTCCTTGACATTTCTAGGGCATCAGGAAAAATCCCACTCAACTTCCTGCTCATCATGATTATCAGTTTAATAATGAAGGCAACATCAGGTCATGATCTCAGGGTCCTGGGATCGAGTCTCACGTTGGGCTCCTCGCTCAGCAGGGAGCCTGCTTCTCCCTCTGCTCCTCCCCCTGCCCGTTCTCTCTCTCGCTCTCTCTCTGACAAATAAATAAATAAAACCTTAAAAAAAAATAACGAAGCCAAGATAGAAGTGGTAAGGGTAAATTTAGAAACAGCATGCTGGAAACAGGCCACCCCTCCTCTGTGGGCCTGACCCTAATAACACTAAACAGCTAAAGTCTGTCCCCAAAGTTAACATTGCCAGTGTGAGGAGTGATTTGACCTGAATGGGGAGCCTGGGACCTCCCACTCAAGGCAGAGCTTGGACCAGCAAAATGATTCTGTCAGGAGAGAGCTGGAAGCTTACAGTTCCACTCTGCACACAGCAGAAACCAAGCCCATGCGCACAATCCTTGCTGTTACCCTGGAGCCCACTCCATCCTGGCTGCACCACCCACTCCTGAGTGCACCCCAGGAATTGGGCTGAGACTCAGAAGTCCTGGTTAGCCCTAGGTTCTTGCACTCACCATATGACCTTGGGTAGGTCACTCTACCTCTCTGAGCGCCATCTTTGAAAGAGGAATGGGTCACAATACCCATGTTACAAGGGGTGGTTGGAATTATATGAGATTCTAGGTGTGAAATTTATCCCTGTGGCACTGGGTCCATGTGGAGGGCCACCTTACCAGGGATCTGCCTCCTACTCGTCATACCCTTTCGTTTCCATCTAAGGCCACAGCTGTCTCTCTCTCCCTAGACCTTCCGGTGGCCAGTGGCCAGCAGCATAGACAGCAATGAGATACTTGAGATTCAGATCTTCAACTACAGCAAAGTCTTCAGCAACAAGTAAGTATGGGGTGGGAGCCAGGTGGGACCTGAAGGGACTGGGGGCCTGCCCTCCTCCTTGGGCTACCCTGTCCTTTGGGCTTAAAAGGGGACACACACCCCCAGCCTACTCTGGACTGACTGTCGAAGAACCCCCTCCTTGCTCTCTCATGTTTTCCTTAGAGTCCCTCAGCCCTCCCAAACATTGTCAGCCAAGAACACCCTACCCTCTCATTCACTCCTTCTGTCCCCAGCCCCATCTCAGCTTCCTGTCCCCTTCTTTAAGTCTCCCGCTTTATACCGTCCTGGGTGACAGTTACCCAGCAGAGGAGTTAACAGAATGGCTGATAATGTACTCCAATAGACCATCTGTAGCCTTGAGGGCAAACTTGCCACACCTGGGAAGACTAAGAAGCTCTGAAGCAGTTGGGTGCAGTGGTTTGGGAATCAGGAAAGCTTGATCTCAGATTTCAAGCTCAGTCATCTACTCTGTGACCCTGAGCTGGTTACCTAATCTCTCTGAGTTCAAAGTACTCACCGTAGAAAGTGTAGGTATTTACCTCAAAGGAAGCGGTGAGAATTAAATGAGATAGATATTCATTCATTCATTCATTCACTCATTCATTCTTCTAAATGTTCACTAAGTGCCTACTGTGTGTCAGGCACTGAACTAGGTGCTGAGGCTAGCAAGTGCCTACCGTCATGGGGCTTACATTCTTCAGTGAAGCACACCTACCACATGAGCACTATCACTACTGAGGGTTCAGTAAAAGTAGTTCCCACCCATCTCTCAGGCAACAAACAGAATTCAGGATGATTTGAACAGTCTGGAATGGTGGCTAAATATAATAAAGGTAAAGTCTCATTTGGAGATTCAAAACCAATTGCTTTTATACCAGCTAGAGGGGGTCATGGCTGAATAGCAACATGTCTAGAAAATCATGGGGATATTACTTGATGAGAGTGCAGTATTACTCGACAGTGCGGTATTACTCAACAGGACTACAAACAAAAGAAAAGCTGACCTAATCCTAGCTCATATTAATAGAAGGAGAACAATCAGAGCAGGAGAGGTGAAGGATGAGGTTCCACTGTCCTCATGCTGGTTGAAGAGAATACCAGTAGGTAGCTCCTTGGGGTGCCAGGAGAAGAGACTTTAAGTCTGACAAGGGGATGAGAGCCTCAAGGAGAAAATCACAGAGGACATGTCCATCCATCCATATATCTATCCTTCCATCCATCCATCCTTCCATCCCTTCATCTTTCCATCCATCTATCCATCCTTCCATCCGTTCATCCTTCCTTCCTTCCTTCCTTCCTTCCTTCTGTCCATCCTTCCATTCATCCTTCCTTTCATCCATCCTTCCATCCATTCATCCATCTATCCATCCATCCATCCATCCAACCACTTATCAAACATTCACTGAGCAAATATTCTCTACTAGGCAGACACTGTGCTAGTCACAGAAGGTACTGAAATGAGAGATTAGTCACCATGCCTTTCCCCCAAGAAGGTTTTCTGCCATTTGGAAGAGGAAAGAGAGATGTGTGCCCAGGGGCAGGACCAGGACCAGGCTGCATTGCTGGGAGACAGCAGACAGCTGAAAGATAACCAGAACTCTCCAACCAATGAGTTGTTGGGAAGTAGTGAGGTCCCCAGCAGGGGGAGAGGCTGAGTAGGGAGTGGACCGCAATGTTGTGAAAGGGATTTTTGAATTGGGCCAAACCACACAGGCTTCAAGGATTCTGTGGTTTTTATTGAGAACTCACAACATCTCAGCTGAGCATGAGGTGTGGGCATTTTAGGCCTTCTGGCAGGGCCACAAGGGAAGATGTTCGGGACAGAGGGGCCACCCTTTGGCCTCTTGCGGTATCACAACATTCAGGCAGCTGCTGTAGTATCCACAAGAGAGGTTAGTGAGACACCCTACCAGCTGCCCCCAAGATGAAGCAAAACCTTCTGCCCTAGGGTGAGAGATCGGGTGACCTGTGAGGATAAGAAAAACAGGAGCAGAAGGGACACAGACCGAAGTGGGTGTGGAAAGGAAGAATTGGAAGCTGAGGGCCAGGAGAGGCATCCAGGCACCCCAGCAGGGACCCACATGCTGTCAGAGCTTCCAGGAGCCTCGGAGCCTAGCCAGTGCAACCCTCACTGCACAGATGGGGAAACTGGTCTCAGAGAGGCGGCTGAGGCCACTGGACAGTGGCAGGGCTGGGGCTAGAATGCCTGTCTTCCTTCTCCCATTCCTAATCCTAGACTTCCCAGAAAACCAGGGCATGAGAGCAGTGATTGTGGACACCACCGACATGATTGAGATTAGTACATTCTTTACAGTGAAAGGCGCTAGACAGTCACTGAAATGCTGGAAACCCTCGGAAATATCAAAACTCTTGCCGTAAACAAATCAGAAGTATTTGTTAAATTGGGAATTGAATACCATCCCAGTGAATACACTGAAACTTTAGGCTTCAGTTAGTTGCTCTGAAATGCCAATAAGCGAGAGACAGAGCAGGGGAGTTCCTAACCTAATTGTCCCTTTCTGACTCTCTCCCCACCCTCCGTGCTCCACCCAAGAGGAGGCAGGAAACCCCTCCAAGGGAGGTCTGGCCTGGTGGGGAAGGGTCCTCTCATTTTCTTGGAAAAGGAGTGGCCATCCCGTGAAGAACACAAGGCCCATACTGACGCAGGCCAGCGTGGGGGTTGGAGCTGGGAGGGCAGGGTGCTTGGAGTCAGTGGGGCTCAGGTCTCCCCACCCTGGAGGCCCCAGGCTCCTTCTCATGAGGCAGCTGAGATGAGGGGGAGCCTTTGAGGTTTGAACTGAGCTTAGCAGCCAGCAAAGCCACATCTGCCACTTGGGACAGTGCCCGGTCCCTAGCAGGCCCCTGATTACTTTGTGGAATGAATGAATGAATAAATGCCCCATGGGGTCAGGAGTCAGAGGGTGTGCGGGGTGGAAGGGTCTGGAAGCAGAAATCCAAATGATCCTTCTTCTTTGAAAAGTTCAGGGCACTCTGAGGTGAGAGCCAAGTCACACGATTGATGCAGTTGGGAAAACTGAGGTAAAGGAAGCTGGTGTGAGAAATAGAGTTTATGGGCCTGATCTCATTACCCCCATCTCAGAGGAAGAGACTTGTTCTAGTAGCAGAGGGTGGCTTGGGAACTGGCCCCTTCCCTAGTGGTGGTAGGGGCTGCCAGGATGGAGCGATTCCTGATCAGCCACCAGGAGACCCCAAGTCTGCCCAGCCTGCCTTGAATGAGGTCCTCCTTCAGGAACCTCCTGTGAGGACAAGGTGTCAGATCCAGAGGACCTTGTGTGTCCCCCTTTCCCTGTGCAGAACCACTGATGGGGAACAGTCTGCTGCAAGCTCCAGTCTCCTGGGACTTCTGAATAATTCAGGAGCCAGGAGAGCAGTGGAGGCCTGGCCAGGCCCTGGGCACTTGACACAGGTTCCCAGGGGAAAGCCATGAATTATTGACAGGTCCTGGTGCCTGGTTGCTGCTCTATTGTGGTCTGTCTCTGGGCCCATCCATCCCTGAGGCCCCCTCCCTGCTGCCCCTGCCCAGCCCACCTGGCCACTCTGTGGGGGCCAGCCCAGCCTCCTGGGTGGCTGTGGGCCCCATAGAGGCTGCCCTCTTTGTGATGGGTAACTTCAATGAGAGTCAGGTTCCAGCTCCTTCACCTAACTTGGGGAAACTGAGGCCCAGCAAGGGTCCTTGCCCAGGATCACACAGCAAGGGCAGGGCAGAGCTGGTCTTCAACTCAGACCTCCTGACCCCCAGGCCAGTGTTCCTTTCCAGAGGACGAACGGCCTCACACCTCCACTTTCCAGAGAAAGGACCCTGCTGTCCCAGGGCTCATGAGCCCACCCTGCCTGGTCACCCCGGGCGCCCATCCTCCCAGGCAACTCGTCCGTGCTGACCCACCCAGAGGATGGCATTTAGTCTGCGTGTGGACAAGGCTCAGACCAGGGCGTGCAGGGCGGGGAATTTGCCAGGAGGCGGACCACATCATAAGTGTGGCTAAAGCAGCGACAGCAGCTGTGGAGTACCGAGTTGCCCGTCACAGAGTGTCTAGCAGGGGGTGGAGAGTACGAGTCAGGGAGGATGCTGAAGGGACTCTTCCTTAACAAAATGCTGGTCAAGCCTCCCTCTGGGGCCCCCAAGTCTAAGGTCTGAGACTGACCTCAGTGAGCACTTGCAGGGGGAATGGCTCCATCCTGCCCCCTGGGGGTCTCTTGTCACATTGCAGCATCTCTGCTGATCCTTCCCCTGCTGTGCAAGGGGCAGCGTCCAGGAAAGAAGGCCCGAGTGCCCACACTCCATGGGTGCTCAGTGGGTCCTACTAGGACTCAAAGGGCCCGTTGGCAAAAGGAGGTAGTGGACAGGGATTCTCGAAGTGTGCTCTCCAGCCAACATCATCCGCGTTACCTGGAAACTTGTCAGAAATACCTATTCTCAGGCCGCCCTGCCTGCTGCATCAGACTCCGGGGCGGTGGGTGGGGCCAGGGGTGACCTGGAACTGACTCTTACCCGCTCCCAAGAGCAGATGGTGCACATCTCTGGGAGTTCAGGGACCGCATGTTGGAAGCTTGAAATTGGCCTTGGCGCGAGTACCGGCCTAGAGATCGTCAGGAGCTCCAAGTCAGGGCTGTCCTTCTCTCCCAGCCGGGGGTCAAACAGTTGCCAGCACAACCATGGACGCGGAAGTCCCAGCCATTTATGTTTTTACAAGCCCTCCAGAAGATTCTGTTTATTCTGAAGTTCGAAAACCACTGATTGAAAATCAAAAGAGGGGGCGCCTGGGTGGCTCAGTTGGTTAAGCGACTGCCTTCAGCTCAGGTCATGATCCTGGAGTCCCGGGATCGAGTCCCCACATCGGGCTCCCTGCTCGGCAGGGAGTCTGCTTCTCCCTCTGACCCTCTTCCTTCTCGTGCTCTCTATCTCTCATTCTCTCTCTCTCAAATAAATAAATAAAATCTTTAAAAAAAAAAAATCAAAAGAGGTGAAGCTGCCAAAGACCCGTATTTTTTCATAACTATAGTCTGTTGTTAGAATGTCTACACAGTACAAGGGCTGCAAACCCACCTGCCTCCTCGTGTCATAAAGACAAAGCTGAGACTGAGGGGTCTCCTGTGGCCAGGTCCCCTGGCCCCTTGCCGGGACTTCTCCTCCCTGGGCACAGCCCAAGTCGGGGAGAGGCCAGGACACCGCCAGGGAGGCCTCCGCTGGGCTGGGTCTCAGAAGGCCCCGGAAGTCTGGTCAGGCTTTCCAGCAGAGGAGTGGTATGAAGAGTTTTGCCCTCGGGGAGGCAGGACAGCAGGTGGACAGGGCTCTGAACTTTGGAGGGAAGCATTTCATGTTTGTCCACCAGGGCTGCTCCGGCCACTTCCTCCCCCCACACAGATGGGAGCCTTTTTTTTTTTTTTAAACAGTATCCACTCTGTGTGCTCCTCAGGAGAGTACAGACATCCAACATGTCCATTAAAGTCAGAATTTGCCCCATGCCTCACCTCGCTTGGATGTGCCGTCTGTTAGCTGCATCACCTTCCTCCTCTGTAAATCAAGGGCAGCAGCGGGTGACCCCAAGGCCCCTCCAGCTCTCACACACTTTAGGCGCTCCCCTCAGTCTCTGCTGCTTCAACCAGAAACGGTTGAATGTTTTAATCTACCCCATGTGGAATCACCATGTGAGAATGTCTCTCAGTTCCCGGTTCTCTCCCAGAGCAATGACCTTCAAACCGTAGGGTGAAATGGGATTCAAGTCAACTCAATCAGCATTTATTAGGCATCCACTGTTGTTCATTAATTCAGCCAGCAGATGTTGAGAGCTCCTGTATGCTGGAAATAGCAAACAGAGGCTGGAAGTAGGAAACATAGCCCTCCACCCCCCAAGCCCCCATCTCTGTTCTGGAGAGGCTCACAGCAGAGCCACACCCCTCCATACCTACCAGACCGCTTCTGGAGTGCTGACTATGTGCTAGATGCTCAGAGGATCTCAGCCCTCTAAACAACCCAGAGAAGCGGGATTACTGGCTCATCTTAGGAGAAGCTGGACTGAGAGAGCCTAGCCTGTCAGGGAAGCAGGTAACGTGCTGGGTTCAGAGCCGGGCTTCGGGTCGCAGGACTGTGCTCTTTGTAGCACTGCGCTCCCCTCCTCTGCCGTCAGGTGGGAACGTGGGGATCCCGCAACCAGATGGGCCCTTGCCCTCAATGGGCTTTCGGAATGCAGGTGTGAGCATTGCGGACTAATCCAGGGACCAGTGAGCCAGTGGTGGGTAGAGACCTTGGTTAGGGAGGTAGAAGGAAGCAGAAGCTGCTTGTGTGTCTACGAACCTCCGGTGCTTTCCCAGCAACCTCCACACTGGGCATCTGGGCCGGGGCTCAGCTGAAGTCCAATTCCACATGCTCAAGGAACACAAGTCAGGGGGTACCCAGCCCCCATCTGGGGACATACCCCAAGGGTGTTCACTGCCCATGAGCTCTCCCAGGGAAGTGGGTCTCACACGTACAACCAACCACTCACACTTGTCGGGGGCCACGTGCCCTCCTGGACATGCTGCCCTGGCCAGGACCAGCCTCTGCTCTGGGGCCACCTTCTCCAAGCTTAGCCTGGAGCCTAAGCATGCCTTCCGTCTCTCCAGCCCACTCCCCAGCCAGTCACAGCCCCTTGGGATGTCAGTTCCTCACTCTGGCCTCTTCGTGTGGAACTGCCATGCCCCCTCTGCCATCCACAGGCTCATCGGGACCTTCTGCATGGTGCTGCAGAAGGTGGTGGAGGAGAACCACGTGGAGGTGACTGACACACTGATGGATGACAACAACGCTATCATCAAGGTGGGTCTGCCCCAGAGAGTCCCTGGACTTGCCCTTTATGGGGTCCCCCAGGGGCCCTGTTTCACCTGCCTCCTCCCACTCATAAGGTGGTCTGGGGGATGCTCCTAGTGGGTGGCGAGGTGAGGCAGGAGGAGGAGACTCAGGCCAGACTGCCGGAGCCCCTCAGCCTGGGGCCCATGGCTGGAGCGCTGGGGGCATGGTAGGGTCTGCTGTCCCAAGGAGAGGGGACAGCATCCGAAGGCCAGGCTGAGCCCTGCTGCCCACTCCAGGGCATGATCTTCATTCTGCACACCTGCCCTGGAGCCTCTCTAAGACTAGCCACTGGTGAGGGCAGGAACATCGTTTTCTATCCCCGTTGTCACGTCCCATCCCAGCACTTTCAACGTGAGCGCACGTGTGCTAACGATGCACGGTCTGTAGGCACTCAGTACCTGTTCTTACAAAGCAAGGAAATGAGCTAACCTGGAGGCTCTGACCTGAGGCTCTGCTCTGATGCATTTGTCCCCTTCAGCTCATTCATGTCCACTCACGGGCGGTTAGGCTGTGCTGACGAACACAGCCCCTGCATACGAACCTTAGGCCACTAACTGTGTGACTTGAGCAGGTTACCTCTCATCAGCCTTAGGCCACTAACTGTGTGACTTGAGCAGGTTACCTCTCATCAGCAAAGTGAGCAACACTATATCTGCTTCACAGGAATTGTTCTGAAGATTAAATGAGAATACACAGACAGGACTTGGAATAGTTAGGCACCTAAGAAGTGCTCCACAAATACATAAAATAATATTGGTAACTCCTATTTCCTGACCTCAGTTTACCTGTGTGTGTGTAAAATGGGGTTATGCCATGGTTCTCTCACCTGCGTCCTGCATAATATATGGCCTGGTGTGGTAAGCCAGCAGGATAGCCTCAGAGGGCAGGGCTGCAGCCAGGGGGAGCCAGAATGGAAGGAATCCCCTCTGAGGAGTGCCAAGGGTGGAGAAAAATTCCCATAGTGCCTTGGTGTCTCAAGATACTTTCTTGCAGAGAACAGGGGGGCATTCGGGACTTCACAGCATGGCCCCAGCAAGGCTATTCCCTCCACGGGCTGGTGTGGGCAGGGGGGCTTCTTGAAGTCAGGAGGGCTCGGCCACCCCAGCAAGGGGAGAGGGGATGCAGAACAAGCTCTGGACACCAGTAGGAGGAAGTGAGATGAGAAAGGAGGAAGGAGGCAGGGACTAGTAGGCAGCACAATCCATGCTCTGTATTTCTAGAATCAGGCTGAGGAAGGGACTTACAAATGATCTAGTCCATTTCCCACCTACCACTGCTACCCATTTTGTGGACGGGTACCCTGACGTCCTGGATGGGGAATGAATTTAGTCAAGGTCAGACAGCTGGTCAACAGCAGAGCCAATACCAGGACCCAAGACTTCTAACTCCAGGCCACCATTACCCCTGGTCACATCAGAAGGGCCACATTGGCTCAGTGCGAAGGACATGAGGCTTGGAGTCAGCCTGGCTGGGCTCAGATCCCAGCACTAGCACATCCTAGCTGTGTGACTTCAAGCAAGTAATTTACCCTCTCTGATACGTTAGGTAGGGTAAGTTGAGGTGTTGAGAAGATCAAATGAGTTTATAGTAAAGCATCTTAACACGACATCTAGCACAGTGAGGGTTCAGAAAATATGTGTAGCTTTTCCTTCCCTGGGGACACCGAAGCCTGGGCGTTCAGAAGCCTGTGTGTCGAGCGAAGGCTGCCTGTGTGGGTGGCAGGAGTAAGTCAACCCCCAACCTGTGAGGAAAAGCAGGTACATCTGGGAGACAGCCTGACACCCATGCAGGCTGAGGAAGGCACTAGAATGAGTCTTCTCTGTGTACCGGGGAGACACTAGAGCTGAAAGGAGGTAAGTGGCCCAAGGACTCAGAGCAAGAAGCCCAACCAGGATTCTCAAGTGTGCAGCCTGGGCCCGGGTTTGGGGCTCCACTTTCCCCCAGAGAAAAGCCCAGGCTGACCCCCCAGTCCCTCCTCCAGGGTAGAAGGGCAGGTGTCGGATGAGCAGGAAGAAGTGCCGGCCCCAGGCCTCTGGAGGTGGCCAGGCCTCTTCTCCTAAAGGCTCAACTCATATCACATCTCCAGCCCCAGGAGTGAGGGGAGGTCAGCCCCGCTTCTGAGGATGAGGCCCTGGGACCCCTGAATGATCTTCTTGATTATGTATGCAGTGGACTCAGAGAGCCCACTGCCGTCTAGACTCAACTGTCCAGGGTGTGCCCCCCACCTTGGGCACCAGGGAGGAGCAGAGTCCAGTGCAACAGCACCAGGAGCCAGAACCCATTAAGTTGCCTGAGTCTGTATGTCTCGATCTTTCTGAGCCTCGGTTTCCTTATCTGCCAAATGGAGGTGTGGGGAGGGTAACACCCAGCTTGTCTTCCTCCAGCCAGTAAAGGAAGCGAAAGCACTTTGTAACCATCACAAAGTGGCGGCCTGTGCACATTATTGCTATTGCGTTCCCCTGCTCACCACCCACCCCTCTCCCTCCAGACCAGCCTGTGCATGGAGGTCCGGTATCAGGCCACAGATGGCACGGTGGGCTCCTGGGATGATGGTGACTTCCTGGGGGACGAGTCCCTTCATGAGGAAGAGAAGGACAGCCAGGAGACAGATGGGCTGCTCCCAGGCTCCCGCCCCAGCTCCCGGACACCAGGCGAGAAGAGCTTCCGGAGGTAACAGGCCGGGCCCTCTGGCTGCCCACCACCCCCAAAGACACAGGGAGGATGCCTGCGGCCTGGCCCCCCGCGAAGGCCCTTCTTGGCCTGACTGGGCTCCGAGTCCAGGGCTGAGTTGCTGGAGAGACATAAAAGAGGCAGGAAGGTGTTTCTACAGTGCCCTGCACACCTGTCCCCCAACCCCAGCGCTCACCCGGGGGCAGGGTATCGGGGATCAGGCTGAGGGGCCAGGCCTCCTACTACCCTGAGGGAGTTCTAGGAGGGTGAGCTCTAATTTGAGGGGAAGAGGCTAGACCCCCTGCCTCCTAAGAGAACAGGTGAGGCAGACAAGAGGGGGCCCTAACCTCTCTGGTCCAAGACCCAGCAGTGGCAGACCAGCCCCTGGTGGCCTGCCATCCGCCCTGGCCCCATGGAGGTCCAAGAGAGGGTGGGAGGCCTTTTCCTGCTAGGGTGAAGCCAAAGGTCCTGGTCAGGACACAGCCTCTCTTCTGTTGAGAAGAATGCATCCTGACATCCTGGCCCCCTCAGTGTCTAGGACTCACATCTGCAAATGCCCTGCCACACAGAGGTGTCAGGATGCTGTGTCCAGGCCTGCACATTCCGAAAGCATGATTTTTCCCAAAAAGGAAATGCAATTGTATTACTCTTAGGACTCAGAGAGACAGACTCTAAGTTAGTAAAATGTTGGCTATAGATTCCTAGTTCACTGGGAATAATGTGTAAAATGCAGGTAAGTCAATGGTGTGTCTAAAGTTTTAGGGGAGGGATTCCCTCCCAGTGACTGCCTCCCTCCAATCTCCTGCCTTCCCTTTCCAAAAAAGTGTATTCAGTCCCTGCTCTGAAAAAGCACAGATTCTAAATCAGTGCAATTGAATTGAGAATTGATATATTTTTATGAGACATATATGCTTTTCTCCTTTGTACTTGAACTATTCTCCTCCAGAAACACACACACACACACACACACACACGCACACACACACACACACACAATATATATATAAGCTTAAGACCCTGGGACCCAGGTGGGGAGTAATAGTAACAAGGTCAAAGGAACCATGCATGTGGCAAATACACCAGACCTTCGACTCCAGGCCAACCGGGAGATGGGGTGACATCGCCCAGGCCAGCTGGGAGCCTGTCTTCCTTAGGCTCTGGCCAGCCCAATGGAAAGGGCATGCAGTTTGGTCTCAGGAGACCCAGGTCTGAGTCCCGGCTCTGCCTCTTACCAGTCTTGTGACCCTTGGCCAGTCACATACCCTCTTCACTGTCTCTCCTAACCAGCAAAATGGGGCCCGGGGGCAATGAGAACCAGCCCCCACCCTGTTGTTAGGAGAGCCAGCAGCACCGTGGAGGGGCAGGTTGTAACGGGGGTGCCGAGTGCTGCCCCATGTCAGGGCTGCTGACAACAGGTTCTTGGCAGCTGAACAGTGCAAAGGGTCAGGGATCCGGCTGGAAATGGTGACAAGAGGAGCAGGGACCCAGTGGAGAGCCAGGGGACACACACAAAGGGCACCATCTGGTCCCAATCCTCTGTGCCCACATAGGAAAGAGCTTGGCTTGGCTGGGGCTCGAAGAAAGGGCACAAGATTGAAGCCGCGTGAGGGCCAGCAAGTTCAGGGAAGGAGCGCTGGCCCCAAATCAGGGAAGCTAAGTCCCGTTAAGTCCCATCCTGGCTGCCACTAACTGGCAAAGTGACTTTGAGGGAGTCACCTACCCCTCTGGGCCAGTTACAGGAATGGGTTGAACATCCTGACTCTGCTCTAACTGTGACATCCTGAGGGACCCAGGGACACTCTGGATCTCATGGGTAGCACCCACGTGAAACAGCTCTCTGGGAGCTCTTGACAGCCAAGGGCTGCCCTCTTTGGCTCCTGTAGCTCGGGGATGCTGAGCCAGTTCCTCTCTCAGTCCTAGGACAGAGGGCCAGGAGGCTGACGGAAGGGGCAGGGGTGGATGCAGAGAGCAAAATGTGGAGCTTTGGTCCCCAGATCTATAGAGGGCGTGGCTGTGCTTTCCCACCGCTCCCCGACCTTCCTGTGGCCTATCCCAGGGCAGCAGCCAGAAGCCAGAGCAGGAGGAAGGGTTTTATCTGGCACTGGGAATTGGGAGAGGGTGACAACCACGGTCAGAGCTCCTTGGCTTCCAGATGCCCCGGCCCCATTGTCGGAGGGGCTGTGTGAGCATGTGCACGGTTTCCCAGCTGCTGCTGGGGCTGCCCGCCCTGACACTAAGAGTACTTTGGGGATGGTGCTCTTGCCAGGCCTCGCCATGTAGCCAGCAGGCTAGGTGTGGGGAAGAGGTGAGAACGTTCAAGGAGGACGCTTTGCTGGTGAGGAGAAGGTGGAGCTGCGTTAGAGCGTTTGGGTTTATCCTACAGCTTAATTCCGGCTGCCTCCATGGGGCCTGTGAGCTCTGGGTCAAGGAGCATGGGTGCCGACAAGAACCTGATAGTTGGCCTCGAGGCTCTGGTGTTATGTCTCACTCTCGGCACCTAAGTGCCAACCAGCCAGGCCTGTCAGCTCTGGAGTGTGGGAGGAAGCCACGTCTTCTGGACCAGAGAGCCCTCCAGAAAGGCTTTGGCCAACAGAGGGACAGAGGGAGGAAAGGATGTATGTGCCTAGCCTCTGAGCCCGTTAAGTCTTCCTTCCCCATGTCTGCTCCTTGCCTTCCATCCACTCCTGAAAAGCCCACCCCTTTGCAGATAAAGGTGCTCAGTCTATCGCGTGCCTCTCTTGTCTCTCCTCTGGCCCATCACCAGCAACAGGGAAAGCTCATTGCTGGCAAACAGCAGTGTCTCACTGGTCATCTGGATCCATGGGGGTCTGGTGTGAGAATCCACTCTTCTCTGTGTGACTTGGCTCAGTAGGGTGCTTGCTGGAGGGTGGAGGGGGGGCTGGTGGAGTGATGGACAGGAAACAGCCTGTGCCCCGGACTGGCAGGGACTCATCCACGGATGACAGAGGACGCTGATGGGGGAAGGTCAAGAGGAGCCCACACTTCTCCCTCTAGGGCCTGGGTGCCCCTGGCTGGGTTCCATCCATCTGCCCTCACCATCCCAGCAAAGGCCTCTGTAGAGGCTTCCCTTATTTAAGGGCACTCACTCCCAAGGCCTTAAGTCTCTTCCTGGAAATTTCTCCCATTTGACGTCAGGGAATGTGTGCTGGCCCCTCTGCCCAAGCATGCCCCCCCAACCCCTAACCCCTAACCCAAGAGTAGCAGCTTGTTAACACTTTCCTGCCACAGTTCCATCGATCCCAGGCCCTGGTCAGTCTTGTGCCCTCTGAGCCACTCTGCCTACTTCTCTAGGCTCTGCCCCAAACCAGGGGCCCCTGATTTTGACCAGCTCTCTGTAAAACACCCTGGGAGTGTTCCAGAAGGCTGTGCAATGCCATGGAGAGCACAGGGCTCAGATCCTAGCTCTGCTCTTCAGAGCCACACTTTCCCACCTGTAAGAGGGGCATCCCTAATGCCCCTTAGGAGTGTTCAGATCACATGAGATGCTACATGTGGGTCGCCCACTGAGGCACCTGGCGTGTGGTCAGTGCTCAGCCAGTGTCTGATTCCTTCTTCCTTTCCAGAGTCTCTGTGTCACCCACCCCAGCTTCCACCCTGAGCACCATGTGACCTTTGGGCCCAGGCCCTGTTATCAAGGTCCCCCCCCCCGGCTCTGGCCACCCCACCCTGTACCAAGGGTCCTGCTGACAATGCTGCTGACAGCTGGGGCTTCACAGCAGCCTGGGCCCGGGGCAGGTCTCACTGGCTCACGGGGACCCCTCACCTCCCACAGCGATCAGCGTTGCCGAGAAGGAATGAATCACTAACTCCACGGGCACTTTGCTCTCAGGAGCACAAAATCAGGGCTCTGGGCCTTGCAGGTCAGGATACACCTGCCCCAGGCTCTGAAGGGAGAGGAGACTTTGGCCCCGAACACGTATGTGCACGCACAGTGCCCGGGTGCTTGCCCACACTCACGTGCATGTACGTTCTCTCTGTGTGATGCCAGGGCGCTGTGCTCACCGCTGGGTTCTGGGCTCTGCTGCGGCGGCGCCTTTAGGAGCCACAGCCCAGAAGAACAGAAGGGAGCCCCAGCTTTAATCTTGCAGCTTCTCTTGGGGCTTTCCTGCAGATTCCCTCTGTTCTGTGACTCTCTCTCCTCATTTTCTCCACCTGCCTGGCCTCCTGCCCTGCACGGCCCCACCTCCTTCCACCCGGCACCCCTGTCTGAGAAGGTGGAGGTTCCTGTTGGGCTCCTCTCTGCTCGGTCTCATCTTGGGAAAGCAAGGGGGGGACCACTTTTCTTGTTCTCCCTATGGATCATTCTTCCACTCCAGCAGAGATCCATGGAAGCTAGGTAGCCCCACATTCCTGTACTTGGGGTCAGAGGGCAACAGGGTATCTGCACGGTGTGTGTCCTGAGGTGTACATGGGGTCGGCACAGCCAGCCTTGCCCCCAGAGCGCTGCTCTACCAGTTCCCATGATCCCTTCCCTGCCTCCCTTCCCCAGGCTGAGCTCCAGAGACGCATAGAGGAGCCAGGGTTCCCCTCCATCCCCGGCCCAGGCCCGAGTGTTCGAGTGAAGCCTGGTGCCATGAAGCACTTGGGTCCCAGCAAAGCCTAGAGTTCCCCAGTGGGCTGCCATATTGGATCTCCCACCCTGTGGCTGCTCTCAGTGGCACACCCAGAGCAATGGGGATGGGGTGTGAGGGAGAGGTCGTGTGAAACCAAGGCCCAGAGAGAGAGGATGCTGGCTGAGGAACAGGACTTACCTGGCCAAAGCGGGACGCTAAAACCACAACGTGGATTCTAGGAGGAAAGTCAGAGCGGTCCAGGGCTTCACCCCTCTCAACAATGACAGAGGCCACGTCACACCCATATCGCTTATGGCTGCGTGACTGAGGGCAGGCTGAGCACAGAACCTTGAAGCTTTTATTATTGTTAGTTGTAGTCCTAATAGGGGTTGTAGGATTATTTTTTCACAGGAAGATAGTTCTTTTCCCTTCTCCATTTCCACACTCAGACTGTGGGCCTGCATGCAGCCCCTTTGTAGGGCCAGAGGCCCGGAACATGTGGGGAAGGGTCATGGCGGGCATGGGCCAGGCAGTGTGTGCTGGGCCCCGAGCACAGGTGCATGCTGGGCCTTGGCCTGCTCTGTGCCTGAGCAGTTCCCCCACTGGGCCAGCCTGACACCTCTCTGAGATTTCAGAGGAAAACCCAGAGGGAAAGAGAAAAAGCATCATGTTTTATTTTTCAGGTAAATAAATTCCCCCTTCCTGTTCCATCCTCGGCCAATCCTAGATGATACAGTTCCCCTTCTGGTTCCTCTATTGCAGTGCTTTTCAAACTTTTCAGGGTTACAGAGTTCTTTTAAAAATAATAAACAAACTTCCCTCAAAACTTGGATTTGTAACTCAGAAAAAGGCAGCCCTGTTTGGATTAGTGTGAGGGTGGGGCCAGTAAATCTTCCATTCAGCCCTCGTTCTCAGAAGCTCATTGGAGCAAGCCCCATGCAGCTCTCACCGGGTCCCAGTGGGGCCCACGGCCCACGCCTGACCTGCCTGCCCCCAAGACCAGCCAGGCCTGCGGCCAGCACAAGGCTGCTGAGACAATCTCCCCTTTTCTACAGTGGGCTATTCTCTGATCAGTGGTCTCAGCCGATTTCGACAGCCGGAGACCTGGCTGATGTCGACTACTTTGAAAAGAATTACAGACTGACCAGCTTGCCTAATGGAAAGGATCACTGGCCAAAGCTGGACTTCAGCCGTGATCTATCTAGGCCTTCAGGTTCTGAGCTATCAGGGCTCAGAAGTCATGTCTACCTGGCAAGGCCCAGGCCAGTGCAGAGCACGGAGAGGAAAAAAAATCACTAATTGTTGTCTGCTTTCTTTCCTTCATCCTCATTGCCACAGCATCAGGGAAGCATTGAGAGAACATTACAGAAGGGTTTTCTGAAAACCTCCCTAAAGAGGGAGAAGAGCACTGTTCTTACCCTGCCCTGTGCCCCAGAGTGCTAGCTCTCTACGACCAAGTGCCCGGAATCTCCCCGGCCCACCCTTCCTCTTGGAGGCCCTCAGAGCCTGGGAGCTGGCCACTCCGTTGGAGGAGATCAGGGGAGGAGGTGGGGAGGAGCAAGGTGGCCCAGGCCTGGAGGGTGGCCAGGCTCATCTAACCTTGCTTTCCCTGAGGCATCTGAGACCCATGTTAGAAATCACCAGACCCTTGCCCGGGAATGGAAGAGAGCAGCCAATACCCTGAGGCCTCTTCCCTCATCAAGGCTCCAGGTTCTCCTGGGCTTAGGGTTGGGAGAGTGGCCACCCAGCCCCACTCCTGTGACCAGGGCAGAGCCTGGGACCATCCACTCCTTGCCCAGCGGGCTTAGGCTGAAGTGAGAAGTTGTGGGGTGAGGAACAAGGAGCCCCCTGGGGAGTGGGGGGTGCACAGGGCCAGGGGTTAAGTCTGCAAGTGTCTCTGGTCCATACCCTCTCACTCACATCCCCTTGTCTCCTCGTTTCTTCCCCCTACTCAGCAAAGGCAGAGAGAAGACCAAGGGAGGCAGAGATGGCGAGCACAAGTAGGTGTCCCAGGCCAGGGCGGAGCCCATGGGGCCCAAAGGCTCCTCACCACAGGATGTGGATGTCGGGATGGCCCGTCTCAGTGGGCTTAGGTGTGGACAGTCCTGGTGGAGCCAGCACCGGGGGATGGCAGGGCGAGGGAGGTCTGTCCATCTGGCCATAGGGGGTGAGGGTCAGGGAGGGAGGGGGCGGGGTGGGGGGCGGGCAGGTATCTGGGCCTGCTGGTTTCCACTCCCTCCTGCCTCCTTTCAGTGTCTTGGCTCTTCCTCTACTTCCCTGTTCAGCTCTACACCCACGTGCCAGGCCCTTAGGCTTCCCTGTGAGGGAGGGAGAGCATGACTGAAAGCATAGGAGTGGGGAAGGCCCAAGAAGCCAATGGCTACCTCCCCCTAAGAGTCAAGGCAGGGATGGGCAGGTGGACGTGCAGGCCTGGAGGCGCAAGGAGGACAGACTCCGGGCCCAGAGTGGCCACAGGGGTGGCTGGGACATGAAGCCCCTGAAAGCTAAGGGGAGACGAGCAGATGAGCACTCTCTGGCTGTCTGCACAATCTCCATCCCCCAAAAGGCTTCCTGTGGGAGGGAGAAGTCAGAGGCTAGCTGGGAGAGGGCAGAGGTGGGGAGCCCAGGTGAGAGGGGCCAGCCACAGGGGCTTGGAAAGGCTCAAGGCCCGGGGCTGATAAGTAGGTCTCCCGGGGTCCCTCAAAAGCACATGCTGTCCCAAGAACTCTCTAGCATCCTGGGAATTCACAGGAGGAGGAGGAGTCAGGGCTGACCAGCTGGAGGGGTCTCTGGGCCACAGCCCTCTCCTAGAGATGACAAATCTGAGTCCCAGGGAGGGGAAGTAACTTGCCCCAGAATAGGGGCAGAGCTGGGATAACAACACAGGCAACTTAGCTTCTGACCCAGAGTTAACAATAGACCCAGGGAGTTCAGAGCCCTTGACTGTACTCTAAATTTAATTTAATTCTCCAGAGACACTGATGCAAGCTGAAAAGCCAAGCAGGTGGTCTTTATTTTCCAGATAGGGAAACTGAGCTTCAGAGATGTTAAGAGATTTACCCCAGAATGTGATGCCAATAAGCTAAAAACTAGTTGAGACATGAGAACATCATGGGGACACCAGGACTGTGCCTTTAGGGGTCTGGGGTGGTCAGCACGGGTATGGGGTATGGGCCTGAGACCTCTGCTTGCATTAAGATCCCGGGGGACTCATCGTCGTCCAGTGCTTTAACAAAAGCTTATTGAGTTCCAACTCCCACTTGTTACACACGAGCAAAAGCACTACAAGGCAGTGGCACCGCGTGGGGAAAGTTCAGGCCCAGGCACCTGTAGGGTGGAGGAATGTGCCATGCTCCGAGCAAGGGAAGGAGCCGAAGGTAGGGCTCACACCAGGCTTGGAGAGGGAGCCAGAGAGCTGAATCCGGGGGTGGTGGGGCGGGGGGAGGTGAGAGATGATGCAGATGCTGAGCTGGGAGTCCCTCGTAGGGAGAGGTTTCGAGGGGTCAGGCCCGTATGGATGCTTAGATGTAAAAGGCCTCCACAGGAGGTGTGAACAGCCTGTCCCTCCCCTGGGCTCTGTCTGCGAGTGGCGATGCTCGAGGGCCCTGCCTGGTTTCCAGCTCCTCAGTCTGTCCCAAGCCGGACCCCCAGCGACGCAGACTGGCCGCAGCTGAGGCGCCTCGCGGCGCGGGCACATTGTAGCCCCGCTGTAAACGCTGGGTCCCTAGCGCTACCTGATCTGAAGCTCTTGTCATCTCTAGGCAACACAGGGGATAAAGTCAAACGGCAATTTTTATTCGTGTTCTATTGTGTAGGGCAGGAGGGGGACTGAAAGGGGCGGGAAATGAGATTGCTAAAAAGAGATTATAAACCAGTCGAAACTCTTTCGCCTGGGGAAGAACAATTATAAAAACCGTTTTAAATCTCTGAAAGGCTCTTGTGTGGCAAAGCTGGCTAGTCTGGAGCTCCCCTGAGCAGAAATAAGTGGAAGGATGTGCCAGTTGCAGTAGGAAAAACTGAAGGATCCGGCCATGAGAGGACACGTGCTCCCCGTGAGTCCGTGAGATGTGGGGAGAGCTTGACTTGGGGAGGTGGGAATCCATTGCCTCGAGGCTGTTTGCTTGAGTCTTGCACAGGGTGGGCCACCGGGGAGAGCTGAGGAGCCAGCTTCCAGGCGAACTGTGGGCCTCTGTACACCAGGGCCTCCCGAGCCTCTTGCTTGCCCCAGGGTGCACGGGCAAACACGCCAATTCAGAGACAGGTTCTTGTATGAAGGCTCGACCTATCCTGCCCAGATGTGGGAAGCTCTTTGAAACTAACTGAAATTCAACACACTGTGAAAAACAACTCTACAGCCTGCAATTATGAAATTAGCTGCACTTGGGACAAGGGAATTAAGAAATAAAACCCACCAAGAGGCACTTGGAGCACATGCCCCCAAGTTTGGAAAATGTGGCTGTTTCAACAATGCGGAGAGCCAGAGACCTGTTCCTCTCAGGCAGGAGTTCCTCCTGATTACCTGAGGCCTGAGCTGGTGAGCCTGGATTGTGAGGACTGAAGGTGGTCTCAGGGCAGAGCCGTGGGCAGCCAGGCCTGGAGTCCATGGTCAAGCACAGCAGCCCCTAAGGCACAGCTCTAGAAAAATACACAGACCTGAATTCACAACATTTATTTTGGCCAGGGTTCCCGAGGGGCCCTGAGTGCATCCCCCAACCACAGCATCCTTCTAGATCTGAGCCGTGGAACCAGCAGAGAAATCATCAGGTCCAGAAATTTAAAAAAAGAGTTTACAAATGAGTGAACTAACGTTAAAATCTTTTCCGTAGAGGGAAAGAGTGATCTACATTGTTAGGTGCATATCATTCTGCCTGCAGTGAATCCAGCAACGGGGAAGCCCAAATGTGACCCTGACTCCTCAGAGGGCCTGAAGAGGCCCACCTCCCCTGGCTCCAGCTTCTTTTTTCCTGCAGCCGTGAATGAGGAGCCACTTGGTTGCAAAGTAGTTTTTCACTGAGTTGATGATTGGCTTGTTTTCTTTGTCTCTTAATAAAAGGCGGCATTTTATTTAAAAACGAAAACCAAAATTCAGTACACCAGCGCACCAGTCACCTAGTCAACGAATTCCACATTTTGGAAATCTTAGTCTTTAACATGAGTGGATAATCTTCAATAATCCCTGCCTAAGTTAACATTTATTCCGAAAATCACCTTTCCCCTTTGCCAAGGAAAGCAGGCATGGTCTTTCTGGAAAGCAGTGCAGTAATAGGCAGGAGACACTGCTTCTAGTGTGAACTTCTGATGTGTCATTGATCAGAAAGCTCCATAGGGCAGTGCGAGCCAGTGACATCACGCTCTATGGCAGGCTGTCCAGATGAACTGAAGAGCAGGTCTAGGAGAAGCAAACAGGTGAAAGGCCCACAGTAAGAATTTTGGAAATTACATTTACCCTACACATTCTGCATTTTTCATTAAGGGAGAAATCATCATTTTGAGATATTTCCAGGCACATAGGAGTACCACCGGTGAACCTGTCCACCTGAGATGCTTAAAATTATGCAGGGTCTGGGAAGAGGGGTTTCTCCTTTGATTGGCTTCAGGGTATAGTAGAGAATAGTGGGAGAGCATAGGGTTTTGGGTTTTTTTACGTCTTAATCTTTGCTTCCAAATATATTTGTTTTAAGAAAGAAAGTAACTTTCAAACTCAAGGGCCATAACTACCCAAGGGAAGCCCCAGGCTCTTTTCTGCTTGGGTGGGTCCTCAGGACCAGTATCAGAAAGCCGCGATTCCCTGCTACTCAAACCCCCTCCAGGCCTCAGGCAGCAGATACAGCCCTTGTCCCAGGATGCCAAGCAGCTGGCTTCTCCAGGCTGGACCTGCTTCTGACCTAACACAATGCTTTGACCTACAATCTCAGAGCACTTTCCCAGGAGCTTTAGGGCAAGGGGAACAGGATGTGGGGGGGCAGCCCGGAGGGGTGGGGGCTGAGGAGCAGGCTACGTGTGATGGCATTGTGTAGGTCCCACACAGCATGAGACTGGGGACTCAGGATGGCGTGACCCAGAAATGGCCAAGAAGCGATTGTACAAAGCCAGCCGTCCAGGAGACTCCTGGGTAATCCACGTGAGCGGCAGTCAGAGCAGAAAAGCTGGGCAGAATGGAGTCCCAAACACTGAGACAGGAAGCAGAGTGAGGACCTACACTAGGCATGCATCCTGTTGCAGGGGTCAGATGTAGCCAGTACCCCCGCCCTTAAGGCCACCAGGCCAGTGTGAGCCAGGCAGTTTGGTCCGTTCTCACGGCCACTCAGTTGTTCCTGATGAGGTCACTGACCTGTTCCATGTTTTGTCACCAGCCATTAACCTTCATGGCAGTCTCTTCCAAAATGTGTTGAGGTTGAGATTATTTGTGAACAAGCCCCTTCTTTGTAAGTAAACCTGGGTAGTCTGTGGGACTCTTCACAGACGGCAACCCCATCTTCGGGTTGTGCTGGTCCATGGCCCACACTTACACCTACAAGTGCAGGCCCTGGAGACTCTTCACCAAAGTTCCAAATGGTCAGGATGTGATGTCCACCGACAGGGAAGTGCAATCCTACCGTGGGCCGAGGGTGCAGGAGTTGCCGGCCTCGGAGGCAGGAGCTCTGCGCTTCAACCCCAGCGCTCGGAGCCTCTGAGTCTTTCCTTGGGCTGAATGAGGAAAAGTGTATGTCCCTCCCAGGATTGCTATGAAGATAAAATGAGCAAACATCTAAAAGCCTTTGGCCCACAGTAGGTGCTCAGGAAAAATTATATAATTAATCTCTTGTTGGCACATAGGTGTATACCTCCCCTTATTAGAAGGGGAGAAACATCCTTTCCCTCTCCCCCATTGTGACGTTCCAGACAACATGATGCTGGCTAGTGTGGACACTTCAGTGTTACCCCAGCCTTCTTTCACCCACCTCGTGACTTTTTAGGAAACCATGGATACACTGCTATTTTCTAAGCGGTGAGCTGGTGCACACGGAAGGGTTCTTGGTCGCTCTCTCACTGGGATGCAGACTCATAACCCTCCACGTCTTGCCTGGGAGTAAAGAAAGCAAAGAAGAGTAAAGAAAGGCCTGGGGTTAGGGTCGGGCCAGATTTGGGGGAATAAGATTGGCCCCCAACATAGAGTAAAGAGGCTTGAGGTTTTTAGGCCATCCCTACAAGGACAGAAAGGTTTTGCCCAACCTCACATTACCCGGCATAAAGAGCAGGGGGTCTTGGGAACCAGAGTCAAGTTTCCACAGGGAGATGTGTGACCCAAAGGTGGGTGGGCTCTGCTGTAGGTGAGCTCAGAGTTGGAGCCTCCGTCTTGCCCCACCTGGGCCTACAGGATGACGAGCCACACCCAGGAGGAGGGAGAATGGGAAGAGGAAGGAGTCAGGTATCCAGCTCTTGCAATATTGATGGGGTAATGGAATATTGCACTTTACCCCCCACTGATCCTACTCCGGGTCCCTGCTGGCACCAGGGAACTCAGGCTCGGCTGCAGGGACATCACTGAAGGGACACTGACGGCCCTTGCCCCCTTCCCTCAGCACCCCCTGACTGCAAGTCCCTTCACCTGGGGGTACAAGGCCACTCCAAGCCAAAGAAAGAGGTAGGAACTATGGAGTCTGCATACGTTCCTGGGGGTTGGTTGAAAGGGGGGATTCCACAGTGAGTGGGGACAGGCAGAAGGGGTGGAAGCCAGCACCAAAGACAGATGGGAAAGGGCCCATCTCCTCCTCCTCACTGGGAACCAAGGAGAATCCGAGGGCATGGAGAGGTTGGGAAAGACAAGGCAAGCTTTGATCACCAGCACCATTTGAGAACCGAGCCGCTAGTTTCAACCACATCCCCCACCTCCTCCTTGTCCTCTGCGCTCTGATCCTGTTCCTGTCTGTCTGTCCTGAGGCTTGGTCTCCGGTCATCTGGTTTTCTTTTCAACCAGCTGAGGTGGGGTGCTTGGGTAGGGAGGAGGAGCTCGGAGGCATGATGGAGCTCAGAGCTCTAAGACCGGACTGAGGGAGAGGAGATCAGCGCAGGCCCCAGGAGGGCTCCAGTTAAAACCGTGCCTTCCAGCCGAAGGTCACCTTCTCTGATCGCTGGGCCCTGGCTTGCTCCTCGAGTGGTGCGAAGGCACGGGGAAGGAGGAAGTGGTGGGGTCTCCTCTTAGGATTGCCCTAATTCCCCCTCCTGGCTCCCGCTTTAGAAAGTCTGTCCCCCAACATATCTCGGGACCAGCACGTGAGGGACTCTAATATGCAGCTCCTTTCTCTTACGTGTTCTTTCTCCGTTTTTGCTCTCCTGTGTTTGTGTGTCTTCCTCCTGGCGTCCATCTCCCTCCACCTCGTTCTGGCACCCGCCTCACAGAGCCGGGAGGAGTGTGTTCTCGGCCATGAAGCTCGGCAAGAACCGGCCCCACAAGGAGGAACCCCAAAGACACGGTACGGACGCGCGCCGCAGCCCCGCCAAGCCCGAGGCCATCTCTCCGCACCGGACAGAGACCAAACGCCTCCCCTCCGCGGGCAGCGCCCCAAGAGGCTCTCCTGCGATTGGCCGGCGAGGCCTCCTGGGCGGGCCCTTAGCCTCCCATTGGCTGCCGGCGGAGCCCGGTCCTGAAGGTGGTCTTTGGGAAGGGGGCGCTCCTAGCACTAAGGGTGGGAAGAGCATCTCCTCTGGTCTAGAACTGAGCAGAACCCACTGTTGGATGGGCCTGTTTATTAAAGGATCCTCCTGCCCTCTCTGCTCCCCCCCTTTTTCCTGCACACAGAAGCCTAGAGATTGTTCATTAGAGAAGGGAATAACGAAAAACGAAAGTGGTTGGACCCGTTCCCTATTTCTGGGGGAGGGGAAACCAGCGTGTCCTGAGAATGCTTGCTCAGTGGCAGGACTTACTGTCCTGGCTTTCCCCAAGCCTTCTCACCAGGCTGCAGGGAGGGCTCCAGGGAGGAGAGGCAGGCTGGGGCCTGGGAGCTGACAGAGCAGCAGGGCAGCAGAGAAAGATCACTCTGGGGGCGCCTGGGTGGCACAGTTGGTTAAGCGTCCAACTCTTGGGTTTCAGCTCAGGTCATGATCTCAGTGTCCTGGGATCCAGCCCCACATGGGGCTCCACGCTCTGCACAGTCTACTTGAGATTCTCAATCTCTCTCTGCCCCTCCTGCTCGATCTCTCTCTCTCTCTCAAATCAATCAGTCTTTTAAAAAACTAAAACTAAAAAAACAAAAACAAGACCAGATACAATATCAATTAAAATCAAAGATCAAGATTAGTTAGGAAACACTGCAGATATATGGGCCATAACATTCTAAACAGATGCTACCAAGTAAACCCAGAAATTGGCTGTTAGCTTCCTGGATGCCGAAGCAAAAAGGGAGAGAGTCTGTATCCCACCATCCAGTCCACCTAACTGGCCTTTCTTCTTCGGCAGATGAACCGGCAGTGCTGGAGATGGAGGACCTTGACGGCTTGGCCATTCGGCTGGGGGATGGTCTGGACCCCGACTCCATGTCTCTAGCCTCTGTCACAGCTCTCACCACCAATGTCTCCAACAAGCGGTGAGTATGCAGGAGTCACGAAGCCCAAACTGCCTCTGCCCCATCAGGCAGGACCCCGCAGTGTGTGGAATTGGGGTGGGGAAGAATCAGGGTCCCCCACCAGCTTCCTAACCCTGCCCCTTTCTTCTTTTCTGGGATGTCTCTCACACCTCGGTCCCTACAAAGTCAGGAGCCTATTCCCAGGTCACTGAACACCTCCAGGCTAAGGGAAATCACAGAGCTGCCCAGCCCACATCTGAACCTGTTGACCTACTATCTCTCTGTCACTTGTGTCATTAGCTAGTCCTCTCTCTTGGGGCCTCTGAGAACAACTAATCCCCATCCCCATTCTGTTTGACAGTCCTGGAGTGTTTGAAGCCCATGATTCTGTCCTTCTGCTGTTTGCCGGGGTCCAACCACTGCCGGTGCCCGCCTCCTCCCCTGCAAGCGGTCCCCTTACATCAGGCCTGACTATACATTCTCTTTCTCAGGTCCAAACCAGACATTAAGATGGAGCCATGTGCCGGGCGACCCATGGATTTCCAGGTAGGTGGGGCAACTCAAGGCTGCATACCTTGCAGACTCGACTCGAGTGGGGAGTTCTGACCAGATGTGCATTATAGACTCTGTGGTTGCATGGATCTGAGGGGCATAGACAACCACAAGCTGAATGTAAGTTCCCAAAGTAAGCGTGTTTCTGGGAGGCACTTGTAAAAGTGCCATAACTAAAGAGGCACAAGCCTAAAGAGGAACTTGAGAACTCTGCTTATGCTGGTCAAAGCCCTCCCAGGATTTCGTTCATGTCCAGCACTGCACTTGCTAGACTAACTAAAGTTAGAGGGACCTGGAAAAACCGTAAAAAGACCAAGAAGCACCACTATATATATTCCAACAATTAAAATAGCCTCTGAAGAAAGATTTTTTTTGTTGTGCTTTTTAAAATTATTGTTTTCTATTATTTTAATGCCAGAAGTAATGTCAGTCTTGGTTATCCATAGATGGTGAGAATGTGGGCGGGTTTTTTTTTTTCTTTTTCTTCTCTGTGTTTTCTGAAATTAACAGTTAATTTTTCTGTTTGTGTGTTTCTAAAACTGGAGAGAAAATGGCTGAGATAGGGAGAGATTTGAAGCCATTGAATTGCTAATGTGACCACAGTGCTTGCAGGATTGGGTCCTGAGCATGGCTGATAGCTGCTCAGAGAGGGTCACACAGGACAACTGAATCCCAGTTCAGCCCCCCAAGCCTGGGGACCTGGTCCTGAGCTTTGCAGGGCCACACCCCCAATTTTGTCTTTTCTGGCAGAGTTGATCAGAGCCTGAGAGACTGAGTTACACTAACACAACCCACAACCAACTAATGTACAAGCCAGAAGCACCTAGTACTTGTTTATAATCTGGAAGCAAGAGGGCCCATGGGCCACCCGTTGCTCTAGACCTTCCCTTAGAGTCTAACAAGACCCAGCTTTAGGTCAGAAGACTGTGGGCATTCCTAGGACTGAGTGAATATGCTCATTGGTCAGAGGAAACAGAGCCTTCAGGAGACCCCACCTGGCTGCCACTGTATCAGAACCAGGGTCCAGAATCAGAATGAGCCTCCTCTCCCAGGTTAGAGCTATATCTTTTTTTTTTTTAAGATTTTATTTATTTTATTATTTTTTAAGATTTTATTTATTTGACAGAGAGAGACACAGCGAGAGAGGGAACACAAGCAGGGGGAATGGGAGAGGGAGAAGCAGGCTTCCTGCCGAGCAGAGAGCCTGATGTGGGGCTCGATCCCAGGACCCTGGGACCATGACCTGAGCCGAAGGCAGACGCTTAATGACTGAGCCACCCAGGCACCCCAAGATTTTATTTATTTATTTGCGAGACAGAGAGCGTGCACGAGAGCAAGAGTAGGGGGAGGGGCAGAGGGAGAAGCAGGCTTCCTGCGGAGCAGGGAGCCCAGTGCGGGACTCTATCCTAGGACCCTGGGATCATAACCTGAGCCGAAGGCAGACGCTTAACCCACTGAGCCACCCAGGCGCCCGTAGAGCTGTATCTTCGATACTCATTTCCCAGATGCTGTGCGTACCGCCCCCCGCCCCGTCGTTAAGGACAGCCCCACCACACCTCCCTCAGGTGATGGTATCAAGGACTAGGAAGCACCTTTCTTTGTATCGGTACAACTGGTCAAGTTTTCTCAAGGACATTCCTTGTCTCCTTAATCCTTGCTTCAGTTTGTTTTCATCCAGTTGCTGACCATCTTTCCAGGTGCTCAAAAATTCGCCCCAGGCAGTGGTTTTAACCAGCCTCAAGCCTTTGGGCTCCTAGGAGGTCTGGGAATGTCGCTTCCTCCCGTCTCTGCCACCACCCAAACACAGAATATCTTAAGACTTCCGAAGGCTTTTCCAGGGGACTGGGCTCAGGGCTTTGCTCCCCTGTTTTCTGAGCATAGGAAAATTCCAAAGAACAAAAACCTCTTTGTCTTTGTGTTTGCAGATACTGTTCCCCCTATAGTGTCACCAGCCTGCCACATAAGGGCACAAAGAAAATGGAGTAATTGTTGTTCCTGTTAACATAACATTTTCTTGAAGGTTTACTGTGAGCCAGGCACTATGTTGCGAGCTATATGTGTGTTTTCCGTTTAAGTTAACGTAGTTCTTACAACCATCCAAATATAGGTATTACTACATTTCATAGGTGAGAAACTGAGGCACAAGGAGGGTAAGGAGCTTACCCCAGGTCACACAGTTATTCAAAGGTAGAGCCAAGGGCACCTGGATGGCTCAGTTGGTTAAGCAACTGCCTTCCGCTCAGGTCATGATCCTGGAGTCCCAGGATCGAGTCTTGCATCAGGCTCCCTGCTCAGCAGGGAGTCTGCTTCTCCCTCTGACCCTCTCCCCTCTCACTCTCTCTCTCTCAAATAAAAAAATCAAATCTTAAAAAAAACAAAAAAGGTAGAGCCAGAGTTCAAATCCAAGGGTGTCCAACTGAAGCAGTCAAGAGTGACTAATTTCTCTCTAATTGAGCCTTTTGGACAGTCACCGCCTCTGGTCCCCATTCATCTTTACCCTACTACCTACTGCTTGTTTTCAAAACTCTTTCCAACTGCTTCCTGACAGAGACTTTTATTAAGTGGACCACACTTTCTCCCTCCAAAGACTTTCCAGACATTCTGCAATTGAACAGACAGTTGTTGTATTTAACCTGGTAATACAGTATTGTCTAACAAGTTCATTCCCATCTCAACTAAAATACGAACACAGTTTGAGAGAGAGCCCTGAGGATGCAAGAGTGGATTTATTCTTGCTTCCAATAAATACAACATAGAAGTCAAGAAACCTTACCAAAGGAACGTCAGTCTCTGGAGAACTTGTATTCACTCAGTTAGAAAGACCTCAGAAAGTGCACCCAGCTGGTGGGAGGAGAGGGCCTTAGCTGAACTCAGATGTGGGAAGGACCCTGAGGGCTCAGAACAGTGAAAAGGCCATGGCATGCCCATCCCCTTTGTTTCTTCTGGTTAGAATGTATGTCATGTGTAAACCCTTTCCTGATTATTGGCATCTTGAAGGCAAGAAGCTGCAGTGTCATCCCAGTGAATATGCAGCTTCCCCATCAGAGTGAGCAAAGCTCAGCACTTGGCAGAGATGTTCTTGGTGGGTCATGGCATCCTGAGTGTGTTCTCTGCCCTCTCTTCCGGGCACCAAGACCTAATACATTTTCGCCTCCATGTCGTCTCCCTGAACAGTGACCCTAGACCCCAGCCTCAAAGGCAACATTGTACCCATTTCCTAGCTGGTCTCTGTGCCACCACTGGAGTGATCTTCTCAAAATGCGTATCTGGTCATGTCACCTCGGCCACCCAGAGGGGAGGAAAGGTAAAGGGTATTTCAGAAGGGCAGCACTGACGGGCCTGCCCCCTGCCATCTCCAGCTCCCCACCACTGTTCCTGCAGCACAGTCAGATCCCATGGAAGCAGGTCACAGAGTGCCATGATTCTTGGCTTCTCCCAGGACAGAGGTACAGGTTTACATTCAGCCTTGTTCCTTGCAATGGCTTTCACGAAGTCACCTAGGGATTAGGTCCCTTATCTTGGAAGAGGAGGGCTGAATAGGTGATTACCAAAAGAGCCTCCCTGGTCAGCTGATTGGTCTGTCCCTTTGTGGGTCTATTTGCCTCCCCATCTTCCACCCTGGAAAAATCGAGTTCTCTGCTGATGACTGGAGAATGGAAGGAAAAGATGGCCAATCCCTTCCCTCAAAATTTGTTTTATTTTATTTCTACTTTTTTTTAAAGATTTATTTATTTATTAGAGAGTGCGGAGGGGCAGAGGAAGAGAGAATCTCAAGCAGACTTCCCACTGAGTGGGAGCCAGACGTGGGGCTCGATCCCATGACCCTGAGGTTATGACCAAAATCAAGAGTTGGATGCTCAACCGACTGAGCCACCCAGGCACCCCTCAAAATTTGTTTTAAATTTCAAGTCCAAGTGATACCTTTCCCCTCCATATAGCCCCAGGTGGCGGTGGGGAAGCAGCAGGAATGATGTTCCCCTCCCCCACCAACACCATGCAACGACCTCAGTGGTGCACTTTCGGGGTTCCCCTCCGGGGGGGCACCCGTCAGCCAGCAAAGAGCACCCTCTGGAGCCTTTCTCTCCCCACTCCACCACCCTCTGCTCCTTTCAACCCTCTGCCCTCCTCCTCTTCCCATCCTTTGGGTCCTGAAAAGGAATAGGGGGCAGAAACACTAGCATCATGGCTGGGCCTCTGGATAAAAAACATAAAAACTAACCAACTGCTCACATTTGGAAGGTTAATCTCCTGATGGCATATCTTATTACCTTATTAAGTCAAAACTGTGTCTGTCTACTTCCCAGTCTTGAGTTATAATCTTTCTTTCTTTTTTTTTTAAAGATTTTATTTATTTATTTGAGAGAGAGAGAATGAGAGACAGAGAGCATGAGAGAGAAGAGGGTCAGAGGGAGAAGCAGACCCCCTGCTGAGCAGGGAGCCCAATGTGGGACTCGATTCCGGGACTCCGGGATCCTGACCTGAGCCGAAGGCAGTCGCTCAACCAACTGAGCCACCCAGGCGCCCTATAATTCTTTCTTTCTTTCTTTCTTTCTTTCTTTCTTTCTTTCTTTCTTTCTTTCTTTCTTTCTTTCTTTCTTTCTTTCTTTCTTTCTTTTTTTTTTTTTTAATGGAGCGGAGAGGATGGGTTAGTTGTGGGAAAATATGAGATTTTTTTAAGTTTTTGGCATAAAAAGGTTCATAGAGGTTAAAACTCTATGAACTACTGTGTAGGAATATTCTGGAAAGACTTCTAGTGGCTGCTTACTCTCTTCACAGGCAACTTCTCGGAACTAAGTTAATCAGCTCTATTTCCTTTTTAGCTCCCTGAAGAAATGGTGATCATTAAACTTCTTCAAAGCTCTGGATTCTGAGCTTCATTCCCTTTGGCATTTCAAGTTCCAAATAGAAATGCTTGCTTTCGTGGTTCAAGTGTTGCTTCAATTAGTAAATGTTCAGTTTCCAGTTCTGTATACTTTCTTGGCAATGGTCTCATTGGCATTGAAGTTTCTATTTTTCTTAACATCATTAGTTTTGATGTGCGGATTTTTCTTGGCCTTCAGAATATTTATAAGACTTTGATGGACATAGCGGATGATAATTTCCATGGTTATTCTTGTTTTATGAAAAGGGAAAATAATTTTCTGGAGTAAAATCATATTTAGAAGTTGCATCAAAGCACAGCGATTAAAATACCAAGTCTCCAAGATGAGAAGTATAAAAGCAACCCCCACAGTTTCATTAGAAGAATGAGCTGAGGTAAATGCTAACACTAGCTTAGCACAGGTTATTTTGTTAAAATGCAAGTGCAAGAGAGTCAAATGGAACAATCGTAAGCATCTACAGGACCCTACCTACTTGGGAGACTTTGAGAAGCCATTTATAACAATAGCTCACATTTTCTAGAACTTTCTACTGTTTATGAAGCACTTTGACACACATTACCT
The DNA here is from genome assembly GCF_009762305.2 of Zalophus californianus. Classification (NCBI taxonomy): domain Eukaryota; kingdom Metazoa; phylum Chordata; class Mammalia; order Carnivora; family Otariidae; genus Zalophus; species Zalophus californianus. Next base: position 21,709,246 of record NC_045602.1, on the reverse strand, counting down.
CATTTAAAGCTCACACAACCTATGGATAGCTGGTGTTTCTACATCTAGCTCAGTGAGCCTACATGGTGGCCTCCTCTCACACCTGGTCATGTATAAGGTCTGGGGCTCAATGCCAGTCCAGCAACCTCAAATTTATGCCTCTTTCTGTTTTGTCATGGGCACCCCAATGGGGACCGACACCTCTAATCCAAAGCAAGAACTGATTGCTTAAAATGAAGGTTCAGGAGGGACACCTGGGTGGTGCAGTCGGCTAAACATCTGGCTCTTAGTTTGGGCTTGGGTCGTGATCTCAGGGTTATGAGATAGAGCCCAGTGTCATCAGGTTCAGTGGGGAGTCTACTTGGAACCCTGTCTCCTGCTCTCTGCCCCACCCCACATCTCTCTCTCTCTCTCTCTCTCTCTCAAATAAATAAATCAATCTTTAAAAGGAAGGTTCAGAAAAGGTATGTACACATACCACCCCTCCCCTGCCCCATATATATATATACACAAACGTTTGTTGAATGAATGAACAACTGGAAAAGGGCTTCCCAGCATAGAAGATTCCATGGAGCTGGACGCCACTTGAAAAGACACAGTGCACACAAAACACACAGCATCAAGCCAGCAAAGGTGGCCTAGGCTCCCAAACAAAGAAATTAAACAAAAGGGGGAAAACAGGAAGGTGGAAAGGGGGCCAAATTCCAGAAACAGAACTCTCAGAGGCCCGCAGTCTTAAAATGAGAGATGCTGGAGCACAAAATTAAATGCACGTTGATGAAGACATAGAAAACTTAATCTCTGAGCGCATGAAACCCAGGAAGTGGTTTGCAGCCCTCTATAAGGTGGAGTCACGGAGGCTGGGGGAGCACTTGAAACCACCAAGAGCTTTAAAAGTACTGATGTTTGGGGGCGCCTGGGTGGCTCAGTCGTTAAGCATCTGCCTTTCCCAGGGTCCTGGGATCGAGCCCCGCATCGGGCTCCCTGCTCAGCGGGAAGCCTGCTTCTCCCTCTCCCACTCCCCCTGCTTGTGTTCCTTCTCTCGCTGTGTCTCTCTCTCTGTCAAATAAATAAATAAAATCTTTAAAAAATAAAAAATTAAAAAATAAAAGTACTGATGCCTGGCCCCACCCACCCGAGGTTGGACTGGCTTGGTCTGGAGTTTGGCAGGGACACCAGCGTTTTTAACCAGTGCCCTCCTCCCTCCCGGTAATTCTAGAACGCACTTAGATGAGATCCAGCCCATGCCTTTGCTTTATAAATGAAGACACTCGGGCTTATTGGAGAAAGAGTCCCGGATCAACAGCAGATTAGTGCTGGCTCCCTGCTCCTGGGCCGCGGCTCGAGGAGGACCCGCTCCCAGGCTCACCGAGCTCACCTCTGGCTTCCCTCTCCTGCCCGCAGGTCAGCATCACTGTGATCGAGGCCCGGCAGCTGGTGGGCTTGAACATGGACCCCGTGGTATGCGTGGAGGTGGGTGACGACAAGAAGTGCACGTCCATGAAGGAGTCCACTAACTGCCCCTACTACAATGAGGTCAGTGCCCTGTGGCCCTATGTGGGGAAAGGGACTTCCCTACATGTGGTGGGAGGCTGGGCCCCAGCCCACCCAGGCCCAACAGGAGCAGCGGGAGTCGAGGGGCACAAAGGGCTCCCAGCAGGGATGACCTTGGCCCACGCTGTTACCACCCCAGCACGCAGATGTGCCATGCCATGTCCTCCGAACCCTGAGTCTAGATCACCCCCTGACAGTGTTCTGGCCGGAGGCCACCATTTCTCCGGCCCTGTCTGTGGGTGAACCCCGTGAGGCCTGGCCAGAGCCCTTTGGGGCGGTGGCAGCATTAAGGAGTGGTTCCCATGAACCAGCTTCTCCTGTAAATGCTGCAGGTGCTCCCCCTCTTCTGGCCCCCACAAAAGTCGGAGGTTGTTGCCCTCAGTCCCATTTGACACAAGGGGACATTGAAGCTCTTGGAGAAAGTCCTTGCCCGGGTGCTAAGGGCCAGAGTCGGGTTCTACGTGCTCACCTTCTCTGCTGGGCAGCCTCCATGCTGCCTGAACCTCTACGGGGATCCTTCCAGAGCACTAGCCTTGATTCTTAGGGTATGAGCGAAAAAAGTCTGGTTCCTCCTCCTATTCTTTGCAGCCATCTGAGGCCACACTGAGGTCAAAGGACCTCAGAGACCTTCTAATTCAATCTCCCCATCTTACAGAGGAGGTGACTGAGGCCTCAGTATGAGAAGGACCTTACCCAAGAGCACAGAGAGTGCTGTTGATGAAGCAGGGCCCAGCCTGTCAGCCTCAGCCAAGCACTCTGTCTGCCACCTCGTATGGCCACCCCTGACACAATAGCTTGACTCTGGGCTCCAGCAGGGAACGAACTTAATCAGCTCTGGGGAGGGATGCCCAGGTGCCCTTTAGGTGCCTGAGCGTAGGTCAGATGAACACAGAAGCTGCTGGTCTGAGGGCTCCAGCCCTCCTTCTCCTGGAGGGACATCCAGTCTGCTTCTCCTGGTGGCTCCAGGGAGTGAGGCATCTGTGTCCTGTGTCTCCGTGTCTGTCCTGAGGAGTGGTGAGGGCTGAGGGTGCCACCTGAACTTAAGGGGAGCCCCCCAACTGTGCATCTTCAGGAAGGAAACCGGGACACACTTCTGTCCCCCATAGGGACCCAGGCCAGGGTCCTATGTTACCACAGGTGGGCCTGGTTCTCATAGCGGGTTGCCCACAGGCCCACAGACCTGGGACATCTGTGCTCAGAAACACCCGCCCCAGCCCCTCATCTCCCAGCCCCATGTGGCAACCTTCTCAGGAGTCAGGAAACTCAGCCTCTGACCTTATATCAGGGCACATCCCTGACTGGAAAAGCTTCAACCTAGATAAGAGTCCACTTTCCCTTAATGGATATGGAGACAGGTGCCCATGGCCTTCCACAGTTATTTGAGAGTGGCAGAGCCACGTTTGGCTGACTCAGGGGCTCACCTGGCACCAACCTCATGCACCTCACGTTTCATTCAAATTGCTTCCTCCTTCCCAAGGTAACAGAGCTGTTTTTCCCACAGTTTCCCCAGAAAACTCCTACTCACCCTCCAGAGCCCAAGCCAAGTGTCCTTGCCACTGAGCAGCCTTACCTGCACTCTCTGGGTCACAGTTCAATGTGCTTCTTTCTCTGTGACAGTAACATCCCTGAATTGTGGTTGGTCCTTCATGTCTCTGTCCCTGGTGGACTGCAGGCTCCCCGTCTCCTACATCGCTGTGGCCTGGCCCAGAGCCTGGCTTGTACCTGGAGGGGTTGGGGTTGCAGAATGGATACTCACCCGAAGGAAGAAACAAACATTTGCTGAGCTTGTGCTGCACTTCAAGCCCATGCCTGGCAACATGGGGGCCACAGAGGTGACAGTGTCTTCCCTGACAGGCCACACCTCCATCCAGCCTAGAAACCACTTTCCAGTTATATCCACTAAGACTATCCCTTCCACTCACGTGAATCTTAAATTTGTACTTTTTTTTTTTTAAGATTTTATTTATTTATTTGACAGAGAGAGTGAGAGAGCACAAGCAGGGGGAGCAGTAGAGGGAAAGGGAGAAGCAGGCTCCCTGGGACTCCAATGTGGGGCTTGATCCCAGCACCCTGATATCATGACCCGAGCTGAAGGCAGACGCTTAACCATCTGAGCCACCCAGGCGCCCCTGTTCTTGATCATAGTTTTGTTCTTTCTCACAAATCCAAGTAGCTCTGATTTGTTTAATTTCTGTTTCCTCCAAACCAGGGTCTCTCAAACTCGGCACTAGGGACATTTGGGGCCAGATAGTTTTTGGTGTAGGGGACTGTCCTGTGAAGTGTAGGGTGTTGAGCACCATGCCTGGCTTCTACCCACTCGATGCCAGTAGCGACCCCCACCCACTTGTAGCAACCAAAAATGTTTCCAGACATTGCCAGATGTCCCGCTGCGGTTAAAATCACCCCTCGTTGAGCACAACCCCTCAAAACTATCTTCCCATGATTCTTCTGATCCCGAAGCAGGGCTTTCTTTCCTTATGCTTCTTGTCCTATGCCACGTTCCTCTTCATTGAAAAATACCCTTGGGGGCGCCTGGGTGGCTCAGTTGGTTAAGCGACTGCCTTCGGCTCAGGTCATGATCCTGGAGTCCCGGGATCGAGTCCCGCATCGGGCTCCCTGCTCAGCAGGGAGTCTGCTTCTCCCTCTGACTCTCTTCCCTCTCGTGCTCTCTGTCTCTCATTCTCTCTCTCTCTCAAATAAACAAATAAAATCTTTAAAAAAAGAAAAAAAGAAAAATACCCTTGGTCCCAGGAGTGTACTGCTTCTGGCTAATTCTCTGAGTTAGCAGGAACTTTCCTTTGACTCCACTAAACACAATAGAGGGAGATGAGAACCATCAGCATGACTTAGCAGACTTCTAAGTGGTTAGAAAAGGGAAATATGCTCAGGACACACAAGGAATATGCCCACAGACTCCTCAGAGAGTGGAGATTTCTGGCTCTCCCTTAGCTAGCTCGCTCCCCCAGGGCTGACAGAGTCAGAGGCCGCTGGCCTGGCCTTCACCTCCTACCTGGCTCGAGACCTGTCTTCGTGTGAAGGGAGATTCACAACCACTGCCCTCCCCGTGCAGCCTGACCGTTCAAGACCAGGCCAAGACCCCTTTCCGCGGGTGCATCTGGTCCTGGCCACTGATGCCTTCCTTCTGCCTCAGCTGCCTCTCTCCCTTGCCCTGGATCCTTCTCTTTCTTCTTCCCAAAGGATCTGGCGTCACAGCCAAACCACTCAGCGCCCCCAGCCCTGCCTTTACTTTTCCTTTGGCTCTTCCTTTGCCTCTTAGGTGTTCTACTCTCGCATATTCTCTCCGAGTACAATGATAGAAAACCCCATATGCTCAGGGGCAGGAAGCGGCAGTCTCTCCATCTGTCTATCCCCCATCCGTCCCTCCATCTAGACACGCCTTTCCCAATCCCACGTACTTCCTGGTGACCACCCCTTTCTGTCCTCCCGCTCACCGTCCGACTCCGTGAGCGGTCCCCACTGCCTCTCCTCCCAAGCACACCTCGGTCTCCAGCCCCCTGTCCACTGAAACTGCCCTCCAGGTCATCAAGAACCACACTGTCCCTAAGTCCAAATCCACGTCACCCCTCTCTCCCTTGACTGCCCGGCCCTTTCCATCACCTTGACGCCCCCTTCCCCCGGGGGCCTCTCTGCTGCTCTCCCTCCCGGCACCTACACACCGAGGCCAGGAGAAATGGGCCCCGGGGTGAGGGGCAGCTCCCAGCTTTGGAGGACACCTCACACCCGGAGCATTTTACATTTCCAGCAAATGAAGTCCCTCACACCTTATTTCACAAATTAAACATCGCTGCAATTAGGACACTTCCAGGCAGTGGAGCACTGTGGTTTAAGGGCAATGTCTGTGTTGCCCACACAGCTGCAGTGTATATTATGGTGTCTTGTACTATCTCATCCAGCCCCATAACAAGACTCGGAGGTGGGTATCATTACCCCCATTTTAAAGCTCTGGAAACAGATCGGACAATGTGTTGCCCAAAGCCACACAGCTCCCACCTGCAGTCAGGGACGACCAGTGGTTACACTGCTGTTCCTCTGAACTTCGGGGCTCAGGAGAAATGGCCAGGGGAGCAGACGGGCAGTGGCAGGAGGGAGGGGCCCGGCACTACCCCAGGCTGTTGGCCACTATCAGCTGAGAGACAGTACTGAGAGACAGTACTCCCTCCTTCCAGTACTTCGTCTTTGACTTCCATGTCTCTCCTGACGTCATGTTCGACAAGATCATCAAGATCTCGGTGAGTGTAACTCAAACTGCACCTTTGTGTAGACTTGAACAGGGCATCCCTCTGGATGGACCAACCATTAAAAGGCAGCCCCATGTCCAGACACACAGCCGGGCAAGTGGGGCACAGGCTGGTTTGGGCCCCTCTCCCCTGTTTAACCAGGTGCCTCTGCACAATGTACAACCTACTCCCCCGTACCTGGCAACCAGCAAAAATGAGAGCAAGAGGGGTTAATGCTGAGCCTCAGCAAGCCGTCCTGCCCTGCAAATGCCCTCCCACTTCACCGAAAAGTTCCATTCCCCAGAAAGACAGGTGGTGCCACCATCAGACCACCCCACCCCTACCCCATGGAAAGCCTCTGCCCTGCCCGGCCTGACTGGGGGCTGGTGCTTCTGCCCGGAAGGTGATTCACTCCAAGAACCTGCTGCGCAGTGGCACCCTAGTGGGGTCCTTCAAAATGGATGTGGGAACCGTGTACTCCCAGCCTGGTGAGTAGCTGCGCAACTCGGTCAGCATCAGTGGCCACGGCTCAGCCGGTGTGGCCCATGCCGTCCACCCTGGCAGCCCCAGGGCCTGGCCTGGCCAGGACCGTAAACTCAGTGTGAGGCTGTTGGGGGTGTGGAGGGATGGGTGTCGAGTCTGCACACGGATGCAGTGATTACCTGTGCTCAGGCTGCTGGATTCATAGGAGCCCTTCTGGGTGTGCGGCATCACCCCCTTTTACACTCGAGGGGCCTGGGGCTCAGAGAATCATTGGGGCTCCACCATCACCCATTTGGTCTGGGGTGAAATCAGGCTGCGTGACTCCAGGGCACCCACTGAGCCACACTGTCCTCAACACAAATGTAGTGTGGCAGCCCCTGAGGGATGCCGGGCTCACTGACCATCCATCAAGGGCCCCAGGCCTCCAGAGAATAGCCATGTGGGACTGTGGCTGACTCGCAGCAACGTGGGTCCCCATGGGCCAACACCGGATGCGGCCGGTGAGGGAAGCCCAAGGGGAGGCCCAGAGGGTTTGTGAGGCACAGGCCAGGCCAAGATGATGACCAAGCCCATGGCCAGCTCAGGAACCACTGGCATGCAACCTGGCACCGGGCCCCACGTCATGTCCCTGAAGTGAACCCACCGCTCAGGATGCTGTAATGACTCCGTCAGGCCTTTCGGCAGTGACGGTCCCATTTCTCCAGTGTCACATTTGACTCTCACAAAACAGTGAGGGAGGAGGCATCAGCATTTCTTCCCATTTTACAGATGAGATAAATGAAGCCAAGACAAGTTAAGTAGCTTGGAAGTGCCACTAAACTATTAGGTTGAACAAATTGGCGATTTCTTATGGTTCAACTTAATGGATACTTGGCTGGTGCACACTCTGTGACTTAGACTAGGGAATCGAGTCCAAACCCAAGATTATATGCATAAACACCACAAAATCTTAGAACATTCAAGCCACCAGAGACCTTAAAATATCTAGTCCAGTGTCTCCATATGACGAAGAGGCCCAGGGTTACAAAGAGACTTGACCAGAGCCCGTGCGAGTAGAACCTGGTCTCCTGGGTGCCAGGCCAGCGCCTTTTCCACTGCCACACACACATTGTCATCCTCAGCAGAGGGTGACTCTAGTGACCATTAGCGTCTTTGGGAGCGGGGGAGAGGGCCATTCCGCGATCCGGCACTTCCCAGGAAGCATGCCCAGCTGCGGGCGGTGGAATCGCACAGGTATCCTGGAGGAGGTGCTCCAGCTGGGGGCTGAGCAGTGCCCCCCACCTCCAGTACCGGCGGCAGGGGTGTGAAGAGACAGCAAGGAGCCTGATGTGGACCCCTGGGCGTCCCGACGGTGGAGTCCTGGAGAGGAGACCACTGCCACTCAGGGAGCGCCCACTGAGCGCCAGGCGCCGGGCCACGCGCACCGTGCCTGCAGGCCTATCCCTCACCACCCCCTGCAGGCAACATCACTCCATTTCACAAGAAGAAAGCAGGCCCACAAGCTTGCATAGCTGGTCCAGGGAAAGGAAAAGGGTGTGAACTCGGGTCCAGGTGGGCTCAGAGTCCAGGTTCTCCACTGAGCTAACCCACCGCCAGATTTGCTGCTGCTGGGTTTTTTTGTTTTTGTTTATTATTATTATTATTATTATTATTTATTTATTTGACAGAGAGAGAGCGGGAGAGGGAACACAAGCAGAGGGAGTGGGAGAGGGAGAAGCAGGCTTCCCACTGAGCAGGGAGCCCAATGCGGGGCTCGATTCCAGGACCCTGGGACCATGACCTGAGCCGAAGGCAGACGCTTAACGACTGAGCCACCTAGGCGCCCCTTGATGCTGCTTCTGAATCTGTTCCTGGGCCTGGTCCCCTTCACGGGAGCCTGAGATCACACGGCCCCTTCAGTGAGGGCACTGAGGTCTTCCCTCTGATGGTCTCTGGTTTCGCCTGGCCCTCTTGATGAGTCACTGGTTGCTGACCCAGCCAGGGAGTCGTTGGAAGCATGCTGCCAGGGACACAGGCCTCACGGGTGCTGCTGGGAGTCTGGGCTGGTGTCAGCATCTTGCGGGGCTGGAAGCGTTTCCTGGGGGACTCACCCTGGCAGGACCACGTTTGCACCAGCAGAGACAGCAGCAGGACCCTGCTCACTCACTAAGTCTCTCTGCTGGAGATGAGGAGGGGTCGTTCCAGGCCACAAGCCTCCGTCTGGGAGATCATAGAGGTGGTCCGGGTGCTAGCCACCTCCCCAGCCCGACCAGCCTTCCCGGGCAGGTGTCTGAGAAGTTTGGATGGGGGAAGGGCGAGGAAGGAGGCCCTTCCAAGCTCAAAAACCGGCAGCCATAAAGGCAGGGGTTTCTGAACAGGGACTCCAGTTGTTCCGAGGGAAGTAAGCAGCTGGGCCCAGCAAGAGCACAGGGGTGGGGTGGGATGAGCGGAGTGAGCCGGGTAGAGCTCAATCAGGAGGCCTCACAGACCACAATAAGGTCAGTGGTCTGTACCCCAAGCACTGACAAGCTGCAGACATTTGAACGGAAGAGTGAGGGAGGGGAGCCTCTCTGAAGGTTCTGTCTGGCAGCTGTGTGCAGGTGGTCTGCAGGGGTGGGGGCAGGAGGGCTGGAAGTTTCTAGCTTCAAAGTCACAAACACACACCCGGATGCAGGACCTTTCCCCAGCTGCTTGCCCCTCTGGGGGCCTCTGTCTCCTCCTGGCCATTCTGGGGACCAGGGGCCAAAAAGATGCTCAGCTCCACGGCCTGCCCCAGGATGGCAGGTGCAGTCCCCACTCATCACCCCTACAGAGCACCAGTTCCATCACAAGTGGGCCATCCTGTCAGACCCCGACGACATCTCTGCTGGGCTGAAGGGCTACGTGAAGTGTGACGTCGCCGTGGTGGGCAAGGGGGACAACATCAAGACGCCCCACAAGGCCAACGAGACCGATGAGGATGACATCGAGGGGTGAGGCTCCCATCTGCCCCAGCCCCTGGAGACCTGACCCAACCCTCCCTTCCCCCAAAACGAGCCCTTGGGGTGGACTTGGCACACAGACCCCCCTCCCTCCCTTTACCCTTGTCCCCACCTACTCCCAGACAGCCCAGCTCCTCCAAAAAGGACCGAGGGCAGGGCGGGGGAGTTCATGGAGACTGTCCCAGGCCCCAGGGGTATGCGGATGCCAGGGCAGGGCTGGGGTGCCCAATCCTGGCCACCATGGCCCTAGCTCTATGTGCCGACAGGAACTTGCTGCTCCCCGAGGGGGTGCCCCCTGAACGCCAGTGGGCCCGATTCTACGTGAAAATTTACCGAGCAGAGGGGCTGCCCCGCATGAACACCAGCCTCATGGCCAATGTGAAGAAGGCTTTCATTGGTGAGAACAAGGACCTGGTCGACCCCTATGTGCAAGTCTTCTTTGCTGGCCAGAAGGTATTGGGGTGCAGGATGCAGGAGGCTGGGTTTGGGGTAACAGGCATTTGAGGTACAGAGTGATTGGAGGATGGGGGCTGGAGGTGGATGTGAGGCAGAATCAGAAGCCAGGTGACACCTTCGATCCCCTGGTGCATTCGCAGAGATGAGAGGGGAGGGGAGCTCCAGCCGGAGGGGGTCCAGCCTTAGGGGATCCTGCCTGCTTCCGCGTCCTATAGACGAAGAGTTAAGGCAGGAGCCCTAAATGGGAGGCGAGTCTGAGAGGCTGGTGTGGGGAAAGTGCCTGCAGGACATAAGTGCACACATACACAAACACACACGAGCACTGGGTGTTGTACGCAACTGATGAGTCACTAAAGTCTACCCCTGAAACTAATAATATACCATATGTTAACCTAATTGAATTTAAATAAAAAATTATATATATATATATACACAGACACCCCACACACTTACACATACACACATGACTGCACACACATATACATATCACATACACACACATGACTACACATACATATACACATCACATACAGACACACCCCACACACACATGACTACACACATGTATACGTATCACACACACATGATTACACACACCTATACATATCACATACACACCCCACACACATACACAAATATACATACACCACACATACACACATGCATACACCTGCATGAGCACACTCCACACATGTGTGTACACGCACGCACACACACACACACACACACACACACAACACACCCTAACCCTCACTCCCTCTCAACAGGGCAAGACTTCAGTGCAGAAAAGCAGCTACGAGCCCCTGTGGAATGAGCAGGTCGTCTTTACAGACCTGTTCCCCCCACTCTGCAAACGCATGAAGGTGCAAATCCGGGACTCAGACAAGGTCAACGACGTTGCCATCGGCACCCACTTCATTGACCTCCGCAAGATTTCCAACGATGGAGACAAAGGTCAGCAGCAGGAGACTGGAGGAAGGGCAAGGGCACTGAGGGCAGGAGGCCGTGAACCTGCCCCCTCACACCACCTCCACTATCCGCACCTCTTCCCGAAAGGCCCTGGCCATTGTGAGGGCTTGGTCTGCTGCCCTCTCCCCCTCAGAGGAAAGGTGGAAGGTCATGGCTCAGGTCTGCACCAAGTTGCCAGGGCCTGCCTGAGTGAGGCTGCCTGGATTTGAACCTCAGCTCTGACAGTAGCTGTGTGATCTCTGAACCTGTGTTCCCATCTGTGAATTGGAAATAATCATGGTGTGTGGTGTGTGTACACATACGTTTCGCATATGCGTGGTCCGCTGCCATAGTCCTGTCTGCGGCCTTGTGGGACTGACCCTTTCTAGGACCCAGGCGCTGGGCACCAGGGAGGTAGAGCAAGATAAGCATCCACTCCTGTTCTTGTGGTGCTCACTGGGGACTCGAGAGGTGGATGTGCCGTCACATGCTCAAAACCTAAGGCCAGAAGCACAAAAGGCCGCATGTTCTATGACTCCATTTATAGGAACTGTCGAGAATAGGCAAATCCACAGAGACAGAAAGGAGGCTAGTGGTTGCCAGGGGCTGGGCGAGGGAGGAGACCCAGGACTAACTGCTAACAGGTACAGGGTTTCTTTGGGGGGGCGATGGAATCGGGTGATGGTTCTACAACAGAGCGAATATACTGAAAACCACTGCAGTGCACACTTTTAAATAGTGAATTTTATATTATGTAAATTATATCTTGAGGTTTTTAAGTGCCGTAATTCTTTTCTAAGCCAGGCAGAACAAAAACCAAACAAACATAGCACATGCCGCAGAATCGGACCCACGTTACAGATGAGGCAGCAAAGGCCAACAGTGGGGGAAGTCCGCTGGGGCTAGGAACCGGGCCGGGCTCACGGGGCAAGTGTTAACACAGGCGGACAGAGAGGAGGTCTTTGGAGTGGAGGGGAGGGGTCCGCCCTGGCAGGGTGGGAGCTCGCAAGGGCCAGAAGGCCAGGCTGAGGAGTTTGAGGGGAGCGGGCAGCTGTCCTTCAAATAGGTTGTAGGCGGACCAGGAGGCAGGGAGCCTGGCCCGGGAAGCACTCTGCGCAAGCGAGGAGGCTGCCCCATGCCTGCCCCCACACAGCAGATGTGAGTGTCCCTAAGGCCTCCCGTCAGCCACTCACTGGCCCACAGGCTTTCTCCCATCTTGAGTGTTTCACCGAGCAAGGCATGGGGTTCTCGGCTCAGCAACTGGGAGCTGCAAGCCCAAGCCCCCAAAAGAGTTTCCACCACCCCCATGAGCCCCTCGTCCCTGTCCCCATGGCCCGCAGGCTTCCTGCCCACACTGGGCCCGGCCTGGGTGAACATGTACGGCTCCACACGCAACTACACCCTGTTGGACGAGCACCAGGACCTGAATGAGGGTCTGGGTGAGGGCGTGTCGTTCCGTGCCCGCCTCATGCTGGGCCTGGCTGTGGAGATCCTGGACACCTCCAACCCTGAGCTCACCAGCTCCACAGAGGTGCAGGTGGAGCAGGCCACGCCTGTCTCAGAGGTAAGGACCCAGGGGGCTGGGCTGTCCTCCAGAGCCCCCAGCTCAGCACCTTTCCCACCATGGCAGCCTAGGCCTGGGCTCTCCCTGTTGCTGCCCTGTCTGCCTCAGAGGGCAAGACCTCATGATGAGGCCTCCTTCCCCAGGAAGCAGGGGCCCACACTCTGCCCCTTGTGGGGACCTCTGTCCCCTCCCACTTGCCTGTGCCCGCACTCTGCCTGCAGGTCCCAAGATGGAGCCTCCTCTCTGCCCTGTTCCTGGCCATGGTTGTCCCTATTCAGGGATATCCAGCCTGGAGGGCAAAAGGATTTAGGCCTTCAGGGTCTGGGCTGCTTGACTGCACAGTGGGGTGGGATGTCCACCCCCAGTGGCCCAAAGGGCGTCTCTGTAAGACAGTAGGAGGGGGCCTGGCCCCAGGCCCAACATCCCTGCTAAGGTTTGAGGATGGTTTGAACCACTTCCCCACAGAGCTGCACAGGGAAAATGGAAGAATTCTTTTTATTTGGAGCCTTTCTAGAAGCCTCAATGATCGACCGGAAAAATGGAGACAAGCCCATCACCTTTGAGGTCACCATAGGTGAGTGCTGGTCTCACAGTGGGGTCTTCAGGCCCGGGGGCTACTGGGTGGTAATGGCTAGGCCCCGCACCACGGGCCTAGAAGGAGAGAAACCTTGACCACTTTCTTTCCCCTGTCCTCAAGCAGCCACATAGCACAGTGTTCACACGAGCGTGCACACATGCCCACAGCGGTTCCTTAGTGCACATACCTACAGGGCTAAGCTGTGTTCGGTATATGGGGAAGAAAGAAGGCCTCCCTGCAGAAGGGAAAGGGGAGAGAGTAGGGATCCAGGCCATGTCCTAGGCTGGACCTTGAGCTCAGTGGTCCTCAGGGCTCCTAGCGAGGTCTTTGCACGGGGTAGAGGCCATGGGCACCTTCCTCTGGCTAGTGTTCTATTGTGCCCAAGCTGGTACAGACTCCAGGCACCTTCCCCACTCCTTGCCCCCTCTCTTCCCTCCCATAAACCCAAAGCAGCACCTGGATCAGAGGGCAGGAGCCTGGGGGGAAAGGATTCTAGGCCCTTGCGTGCCCCCTTCTGCCTCCAGGTAACTATGGGAACGAAGTTGATGGCCTGTCTCGGCCCCAGAGGCCTCGGCCTCGGAAGGAACCTGGGGATGAGGAAGAAGTTGATCTGGTCCAAAACTCAAGTGACGACGAAGCTGATGAGGGTGGGGACCTGGCCTCGGTGTCCTCCACCCCACCCATGCGGCCCCAGATCACCAACAGGTGAGCCAGATGGATGGAGGGTCCGGAGAGACCTTGCCTGCTGCCTTGCATCCTCTCGTGGCCTGGCCTCCCACCTCCCTGCGCCCCAGTCCTCAACTACCCACCTCCTCCCCCCAGGAACTACTTTCATCTGCCCTACCTGGATTGCAAGCCCTGCGTCTACATCAAGAGTTGGTGGCCGGACCAGCGCCGCCGCCTCTACAATGCCAACATTATGGACCACATCGCCGACAAACTGGTCAGGGCCAGGCGGGGGGTGGGAGGGAGGAGGGGAAGGCGGGGGCTGGGGGGTGCTTCGGAAGGCCTCGCCTAGCTTGGAAGCCTCCCCTGCAACACACTAGGCAGTCTGCCCGGCGGCTTGCCATGGGGCGACGGGGGGCAAGGGTTAGGACTGCTGGAATAGCCCCAGCACAGCCTCTGGTCCCGACCCTGCTCCCGTGTCCCCGGAGTGGGGCGGGGGGGGGGCCCTGAGGACTGCCTGGAGTGGAGTCTGGGAATCCTAAATCATCCCGTTCTGGTGTTCCCTGGAGGAGGCGGGCCAACCCCTCTGTCTCCGGCCGGCACTGCACCCCCACCCCCCATCTAGCCCTGACTTCTGCCCAGCCCCAGCGAGTCCACTGGGACCACAGACCCACAGCCCAGAGGTGGCTTCTTCCTTCTAGAAGAGACAGACCCTGGGGAATTGGTTTCTGTATGGCGGTGGGACCTGGGGCGGGAGGCCTGGCGCTAGCGAGGGGTCCCAGGTCGCTAGCCCTTCATTCCCCTGATGGATGGGGGGAGACAGCTGGGGAAGCTGAGGTTGGGGGGCTGTGGCTCAGCATGCACCCTCACTCCCGGTCCACAGGAAGAAGGCCTGAACGACGTGCAGGAGATGATCAAGACAGAGAAGTCCTACCCCGAGCGTCGCCTGCGGGGCGTCCTGGAGGAGTTCAGCTGTGGCTGCTAGTGAGAGGAAGGGTGGGGGGTGAGGGGCTGGAAGTGTGGGGCTGGGCAGGGAAGGAGGTGTCTACAGGCCTGCTGCTGGCTGGTGGGCTCCTCTGAGCGCTGCTCCCCGGGGCCCCCAGCCGCTTCCTGTCCCTCGCTGACAAGGACCAGGGCCCCGCATCCCGCACCAGGCTGGACCGGGAGCGCCTCAAGTCCTGCATGCGGGAGCTGGTAAGGACACGCTGGACCACATGGGGGATCAGGGGAGGGTGCCCGAGGTGGGGGGACATCTGCCTCTGAGGTCACAGCCACCAGGCCAGCCCCCTCAGTTGTGCAGTGTGGCCTGAGCCCCTCTCCCACACACCCCGCTCCCCTGCAGGAGAGCATGGGACAGCAGGCCAAGACCCTGCGGGCACAGGTGAAGAGACACACGGTGCGCGACAAGCTGAGGCTCTGCCAGAATTTCCTGCAGAAGCTGCGCTTCCTGGCAGACGAGGTATGCCCCCTTATCGGCGCGCAGAGAGGGGATGCCCAGCCCCCAAGCCTGAGTGACTTGAGTGGGGAGGGGGTTGCCGCATAGGAAGGGACTGGACAGGACCACCTAGAGGCCCCTCCTGCTCTGACAGCCCTTGGGGGACCGAGGTGAAAAGCCCTTCCTCCTGTCATGTGGGAGGTGAAGGAAGACCCAGCACGGGGGCCCTATCCCTCTGCAGGCCCAGGCCTGGCCCTCTGGCAGAGGCCCTGAGGGTCAGTCAGGCTCTGGGGGCCCTAGCCACGTGGCAGGACCCCTCCCTCAGCGGCCCCCACCCCGCTGACCCCAGCCCCAGCACAGCATCCCCGACGTCTTCATCTGGATGATGAGCAACAACAAGCGCATCGCTTACGCCCGGGTGCCCTCCAAGGACCTGCTCTTCTCCATCGTTGAGGAGGAGCTGGGCAAGGACTGTGCCAAGGTCAAGACACTCTTCCTCAAGGTGCCAAAAGGGGAATGAGACTTGGGGGATGGGGCTGGGGGCTGGGGTTTGCATCTGGCTTCTTTCAAGGGATCAACCTCCCCACCCCTGGGTCTGGCAGGCCTGAGCTGACAGGGTGGAGCCCTCAAGGAGCAGGTGCTTGGAGAAGAGCTGGAGAAAGAATAGGGAGAGGGGGGAAGGGGGCCAGATGGCACGGCCCTGCCCATCCCCCTCCGCACTCTTCCCACCCCCACCCCCAGCCCAGGGGCATGGCTGTGGAGGGGCAGGGGCAGCTCCCACCGAGGCCCCCGCCCCTTCCTCACCCCGTGGGCCCGGCAGCTGACTGCACCCCCACCCCCAGCTGCCGGGCAAGCGGGGCTTCGGCTCAGCGGGCTGGACCGTGCAGGCCAAGCTGGAGCTCTACCTGTGGCTGGGTCTCAGCAAGCAGCGCAAGGACTTCCTGTGCGGCCTGCCCTGTGGCTTCGAGGAGGTCAAGGCAGCCCAGGGCCTGGGCTTGCACTCCTTCCCACCCATCAGCCTGGTCTACACCAGTGAGTGAGGCCCCCTGGGCCAGGCCCGGCTGGGGCAGGCAGTCCTCACTCCAGGAGGGCAGCGGGAGGGGCCGCCTGTACCCGGAGCCTCAGCCTGCTCTCCCCCGCAGAGAAGCAGGCCTTCCAGCTCCGAGCCCACATGTACCAGGCTCGCAGCCTCTTTGCTGCCGACAGCAGTGGCCTCTCGGACCCCTTCGCCCGCGTCTTCTTCATCAACCAGAGTCAGTGCACAGAGGTGAGGGCCCACGGGAGGAAGGAGGAGTCCTGGGAAGCCCCTGAGCGTGCGGGACCCGGAAAACAGATCGGCCAGCACCCCAGATCCTTAGAGGACAGCCTTGCAGATATCTGCAGGCCCGGGCCACGCTGGTAAAGGCTTTAATTGTGGTTACGTTCGACGCAGAAGAAAGGAAAGATGTGGGGGTGGGGGACCTGGGAGCCAACCTCATGGTCACCTTCATTTCAAGCTTTCGGGAAGAGTCAGGGAACATGACACTTCCAGAGACCCAGAGTCTCTGGAAGCTGCAGTGACCTGGGGTGACTACTGCTCACGTATCTGCCCACACACCACCCCTTATTACCCATCTCCCCCCCGCCCCACGCTGCAGGTACTGAATGAGACTCTGTGCCCCACCTGGGACCAGATGCTGGTGTTCGACAACCTGGAGCTATATGGTGAAGCCCATGAGTTGCGGGATGATCCCCCCATCATTGTCATCGAGATCTACGACCAGGACACCATGGTATGGGCGGGCTCAGGCACCAGGGAGCTCCGCCTTCATCCCTGCACTCCACACCTCACCTGGCCAGCCCCAGAGCTCCTCAGCCAAGGTGCCTGCCAGGAAGCTGGGAGTGGGGGCTGCTGACCAGCCCCTCCAGCAGACCCAGGTGTCTCCTGCCCTGTCACTGCAGCCTGACCCCTTCCTGACGCCGTGGGCCTCTGGGATCTCAGGAAGGAGCAGGGTGTCCCCTGCTCCTGCCACAGACAGACCCAGCTCAGGCCCAGAGTCATCGTGCCAGCAAGTCCTGCTGTTATCAGCCTTCCCACACTCCTGGGTCTCCCAACCCCTGCCCACACCGCCGCAGTCAGTAACAGCCTCACAGTTCTCCATGGGAGCCCTGGGGCAGAGAAGGAAAGGATGAAGGGGACCCCTCCAGAGTTGGGGAGCCACCCCTCCAGCTACCGGGACACCCTGAGAGCTCTGGACTAGAGATAGGAAGATTTCGTTGCTAGTCCTGAGTCCTGCATCTGCCTTTCGCTGCCAGCATGGCCCTGAGCAAGTCTGCCGTGGGCGCCAAGACTTGGTTTTCCCCATCTGTAAAATGGGGTGATCACACCCGCCCCTTAGCTCCTGGGGCTATGGTGAGGACTGATCCCAGGTGTGAACATGCACAGTAAACTCAAGTGCTGGGAGTCCACCTTGGTTATTTGTCATATCAGGGAAAAGCCGACTTCATGGGCCGGACCTTCGCCAAGCCCCTGGTGAAAATGGCCGACGAGGCGTACTGCCCGCCCCGCTTCCCACCGCAGCTCGAGTACTACCAGATCTACCGCGGCAATGCCACGGCCGGCGACCTCCTGGCTGCCTTCGAGCTGCTGCAGGTGGGGCCACAGGGCCGGGCCCGGGGGGGGCCGGGGGCCGGGGGCTGCTCTCCTCCCCATCCTGCTGGGAGGCCAGTTTGACTGAAGCTGGGGCGTGGGTCTCAGGGCCTGGGGCGTTGGCCTTCCCAGTCTCCCCGTAGCACCTGACAAATAACTCATGGGGAAGGAGAGTGTGACACTATGACTCCCATTCCCCAGATTGGGCCAGCAGGCAAGGCGGACCTGCCGCCCATCAACGGCCCCATGGACATGGACCGAGGCCCCATCATGCCTGTGCCCATGGGCATCCGGCCTGTGCTCAGCAAATACCGAATCGAGGTACATGAGGGCTCCGTCGGGGTCCTCCAGGCCCTGCCCTGGACAGGCCCTGCCGTCTTCTGCCTTCCTTGCCCCCTTCACTGTCTTTCCATCAAGGCTCACATGCACACATTACACTGTGGGCATCAAGGGGTCTTTGGCAACCTCAGACCACTCCTCATTTTTCAGACAAGGAGACTGAGGGCCTTGGAAGGGAAGTGACTTGTCCAAAATCACACCCAGAGCCAGTGGCAGAGCCAGGCGCCTGCCCAGTCTGCACTGAGTCACACTGCATCATTCCAGGACCTTCCCCAGCCCTCCCGTCTGTACCCCCACATCCACTCACACCCTGGAGCCGCTTGCAAGGACACCGGCCTCTCATCAGCTCTCCTGGCCCTGCCCTCCTGACTTGCTGCCCCACCCCCACTAAGCTCCTCCTCAGGTGGCCCAGCCCACCCTCCATTGGCCCCCCTGCCTATGGGGCTCCCCTCTCTCCACCCAGGTGCTATTCTGGGGCCTGCGAGACCTGAAGCGGGTGAACCTGGCCCAGGTGGACCGGCCACGGGTAGACATCGAGTGTGCAGGGAAGGGGGTGCAGTCATCCCTGATCCCCAATTACAAGAAGAACCCCAACTTCAACACCCTCGTCAAGTGGTTTGAAGTGGTGGGTGCAGGCCCTGGGCATAACCAGGCAGAGTGGGGTGTGGCCAGTGTGGCTGGGGGTGGCCCCACTGTGCCCCCCTTGAGCCCAGGTTGCCCTTGCTCAACCCCCCCGCCCCAGGACCTCCCAGAGAATGAGCTGTTGCACCCGCCCCTGAACATCCGAGTGGTGGACTGCCGGGCCTTCGGCCGCTACACCCTGGTGGGCTCCCATGCCGTCGGCTCTCTGCGGCGCTTCATCTACAGGCCCCCAGACCGCTCATCCCCCAGCTGGAACACCACAGGTACGGCCACGCCCCGAAGCCCAGGCCTGGCTCCACTCGGCCCACGGGAGGAGCTCCTGCCCACAGTCCAGGTCACGAAGCTACTGGCTGGCTATGCACAGGCATCCCCGAGTAGGCGTGGGAGAGGCCAGGAGAGGCCCCCTCCTGGGGGCCAAGCTACCTTTAGCTGCCCATCACTCTAGAGCTAGAAAGGGACAGTGCCCAACACGGTCTTTGAGAGCCTGAGGACAGGTAGCTTCCTCTGCTGGTTTATGGATGAGACCCAGGCCTCCCTTCCAGCCTCCCTCCCGGCCCAGCCTCCACTGTTTCACTCCACGGCAGCTCAGCCTTCCCTCTGGCTTACGTTCTGCCCCTCCTTAGGCCTGTCTTTTCTCTCTCAACTGCCCTGTCCCTCCCTCTTGCCTCAGAAAGCTCCAGAATCCGATTTAGGCCTCTGGTCCTTCCAACCACCTCTGACTCTCCCTGTCATTCCTGTTCCTCCCTGTCTGCCTGCCTGTCTGTCCATCTCTCTGTCCAGTCAGGCTCCTCTGGGATGGCCGTGTGCTGTGCAATGGGGGCCTCTCCTCTCACCCCCCAGGGGAGGTCGTGGTGAACATGGAGCCGGAGGCACCCGTCAAGAAGCTGGAGACCATGGTGAAGCTGGACGCGGTAAGGCACACACACACAGGCTCAGTCCTACGCTAGCTGGGCCTGGGTGATGCTTCTCAGGAGCAGGGCTGCCTCCTTTGGCCCACAGCCCTGGGCCCCCCAACCCATGGCACATCATGGTGGAGGGCTAACCCTGGCTACGTGTGCAAGCAGCCCATCCTCGCTCTGTCCTGGAAAGCAAGACTGGCCACTCTGCGTGGGCCTCAGTGAGCACATGAACGTGTGCACATGCACGAGCGCGCGGTGTGTGCATGAATGAGCGACAGAGAGAGCAGGAACCGTCTGAGGGAATAGCCTGTGGTGGTTTTTACTCCAACAAACGACACCTTATGTTCATGCAGTAGATTCCTTGCATGAAGACCAGTGTTCTTTCCAGAGGCTCCCTGGTTTTCCATCCTGGCCATTCACAAACCAATCTCCCTAGGCCTGGGCTGGGGAAGGATTTTCAGGTGGAAGCTCCTTTATTCCTCTTGGTTTGGGACACTAGGGCCATTTATCTGCCGGAGGGAACCCTGTCATCTGGGATTTAGATGCAGAGATGGCGTCTGCTGGGGAGAGTGGGAAGGAGACCCCAGGGGCTGGATGTGGGCTTCCTCCCTAGCACATTCTCTCTACCCCATTCCTGACCTCAAGTCCTTCACACAGCCTGGGGCACCTCCTAGCTTCTGAGGTCTGGGTTTGGTCTGAATGACCTTGCCTGGGCCCACAGTCCTTGACCCCAGCAGCTGGCTGAGTTAGCAGTGGGCACGGTTCTCAGGGGAGGGAGCACTTACCAGGAAAGCTCGCTGCTCCAGGGCTGTGCCTGGAGATCCCGTGCCACCTCAGCTCCCACCCTCCTGAACCTCTCCCTGAGGGCTCCTCCTGGGGCCAGGGGAGAGCCCCCTAATTTCAGACCATCAGTGAAAAAGAGCTTTCCCAGCATCAGCCAGACCCTGGGCTCTGGTGGGTGTTTTCACAACTATGCAGTTGTATGTGCATCCACTACATTTTAAGGTTCTTGCCCTGGTAAGGGGGGGCGGGGAGTAGAGTTGGAGTTGACCCTGTCTAGCCAACATTACCCAACTCCTGGTGCATATGGGTCAGCCTCCCTGTCCAAGCCCGAATGCCCATTGAAGACATCTGGGAAGTTACAACTATCCAGGTGCCCCACCCCCACCTTGGGACTCAGCAGAGACCTGGCACTGTGGGCCAAAGGAGGCGGCTCTGCTCCTGAGAAGCATCACCCAGGCCCAGCTAGCGTGGGACTGAGCCTGCGTGATAGTTTGTAAAAGCCCCCTGTGAGTCTAGCACGCAGCCAGTGTGGAGGACCACCACCCTCGAAGGTCTGAGCAGAAACATCTGCGAAGCAGACCTTTCGCAGGCTCTTCAGGCAGTAGGCTCTTGTCAGGGCTAAGCCCGCAGAGCACAGGGGCTCACACAGAGAACATCCCTGCATGAGCCCCCTCTCAGCTCTCACCCTTCTCCTCTCTCCTGGCTGGGCGCCTGCCTGCCACTTCAGACCCCTGGTGGCTAATTCTGTCCCCATCTCCTTGGTTCCCCTCTGCAGTCTTCTGATGCCATCATCAAGGTGGATGTGGTGAGTGTGGGGGCCATCTGGGGGCTTTGGGGAGAGAGAACCCTACAATGGCATAGGGTATCAGGCCAAGGGGCCCTGCATCAGGGACTGAGCCCCTCCCCAGCCCCCGGATGCCTGGGACCAGCACACTCCTCCAAAGAGGCAGAGGGAGAGACGTACTCAGGCAGCCAAGCCCCTGAGTGCCAGTAGCGCCTTGGCCAGTGGCTCGAATTGGCAAGTCATGACCCTCTCTGGGCTGTGGTACCCTCCTCCACAAAACAAGGCCCCGCCCCTTTGTCATTGGTCACCCCTAGGAGCCTCACGGAGTCTAGGGCTTCCCAGAAGTAAATAGTCAGAAGGGATGGGGGACCCTTGGATGGTCCAGGGTCAGAGAATGGCCAGGGAGCAGGGCTGTAGGCAGGATTCTGGACCCGGCCAACCCTCCAGGCTGATGAGGAGAAGGAGAAGAAGAAAAAGAAGAAAAAGGGCAGCTCAGAAGAGCCAGAGGAAGAGGAGCCAGATGAGAGCATGCTGGACTGGTGGTCCAAGTACTTTGCTTCCATTGACACCATGAGGGAGGTAAGGCCTCACGCCTGGGCTGGGGAGCCAAGGAGGAATAGGGCTAGGGGAGTTGACCCCGACCCCACATCAGCCCCTCCTATCCAGCTTCTTTCCCGTTCCCCACCAGAGCTGGTTCCCCACTGCATTAACATGAGCTTAGAACAGATTCGTCTCACATCCTTGAAGTTCTAGCTCAGGACCCACCTTTTCCAAGATGGTGGTCCAGTCTACCTTCCCTGGCTAGGTTTTCTCTTGTCTTCACTCTTTTATACCACAAACATCTCCTCAGTGTATGTGATGAGTCAGACACCATCCTAGGTACTGTGGGAGGTCCAGAGGGAGCAAGGATTTCTTGGTAGGACTTGCACCTCTCCATACTGCTTCGCTCTACACATCTGTGTCATTGTGGCTGTGGAATGTTCTGCCCCTACTGTGTGCACGCAGCTTCTGCCTGCTGAGGCTGATCGCATGTTCCAGAAAACGCATTTCTCCTCTTCCTCGTTTGTCTCTCTCCACCCTGCCTACCCAGCTCAGGGCACTCCCTGACTTACCAACTGACCAGAAGGGATGTGCGCTTGTGGTGTGTTTCCTCGGTTGGGCCTGAGCTGATCCAGCCACCCTCTCTCCCTGCCAGGCCCTTTCTGTGACCCAGGCTGTGGGTGATGTTTACCGTCCACATTAGGTTAGCCGGCTAAGCTGCTGTAGCAAGTTAGATGGGTGTGAAGAAGACAGAAGCTTCTTTCTTTCTCACATAATGCGCCCAGGCCCTGAGCCCCGAGGCACCGCCCTCCCCGGCCAGTCTCAGGGTGGCGTTAGGGTGGTACGGGGACAGCACAGTGGCAGATACTAAGACCCTGCCACTTGTTGCTGGCGTCTGTGTGGTTAGAGATGGCGCACCCTCAGTTCCCAATACCAGAGCACAGGAAGGGGTAAAGAGGAGTGGAAGCACACTCCTTCAGGGCTGAACCCAGGACCCGCACATATCATTTCCACTCATGTTGGCCAGGATCAAGTCCCTCGGCCACAGTTAGCTGCAAGGGAGGCTGGGAAATGTAATCTCGGGCTACATACCTGTGTGTCCAGAAAAGCTTCTAAAGAGTAGGAGGGCAGATAATTGGGGGTCGCCTAGTGGTACCTTTTCCCAGCTGGATTCAAGCTGGCCGGGCTGGAGCTCCAAGGGGCGGCCTGTTGTCTCCTTGTCTCTACTCCTATCATTTGCACAGGCTGCCACCAGGTGGCGCCCTGGTTGAAACCCCGTGATTTCGTTTCCAGCAGGTGGGATGGACTTTGGGGAAAGAAAACACTGAGTCAGTTACTTTTCCACATTAAAAAAAGAATAATACCACTAAGAATCAACATTAAAGTGCATTTTATTTTTAAATGATACACAATTCAAAGAACCATAAACTCCTGACTGCAGTTAGTCATATTGTACACATCATAAACTTCTATTAACCCACTTACACAGAGCACATGATGAGTTTGAACCCCAGTAGGAAGGTGTTTCTGTCTCTTTAAAAGATTTTAGTTATTTATTTGAGAGAGAGAGAGAGAGAGCACGAGCCAGGGGGAGGGGCAGAGGGAGAGGGAGAAGCAAGTTCCCCGCTGAGCAGGGAGCCAGACACGGGGCTTGATCCCAGGACCCCAAGACTCAATCCCAGAACCCCGAGATCGATCGTGACCTGAGCCGAAGGCAGACGCTTAACCAACTGAGCCACTCAGGTGCCTGAAGAGAGTTTCTGTTTCTAAGTATTTAACACTGGTCTGAGACCACAGTGTGGGGTCAAAAGACCCCTCCCCAGGAAGCCCACCTTCCCTCCTCTTCACCCCTTTTGGCAGCAACTTCGACAGCAAGAGGCCTCAGGCATTGACTTGGACGAGAAGGAGGAGGTGGACAACACTGAGGGTGAGCCTGGGACCTGCCAGAGTGGGGGGGGGGGTCCCCGCCTATCACCAGCCATCTCTGGGCACCAGGGGCAGGCGTCGGCCCTCATCTGGAGTGGCCTGTGCTCGGACCAGTTCAGCAGCCACAGTGAGGAACAGACATTTAGAGCTGCAGAACATCAGAGCTGGAAGGGAGCCCAGAGCTCCAGCATTTTCCAGACCTTTTCCATGGAACCCTGTTAATGGCTATTCCAGAGGGAAAGAGGATTCTTTGGTCAAATGGAGTAAACAGGTCTTTTGGCACAGGACTTCCCAGTGCCTTTAATATGCAAATGTTAATATAAGTCTCTAAATGGAAGATATGATATAAAATATTTCCCCAGCTTATCTGACCACCATGTACCCTTTCTTCTAAAACATTCCAAGAACATCTACAGCTGGTGTTCCACTGACTGTAGTGTGGGAAATGCTGATAGAGAACAGCCCTCTGAATTGACAGACTTTGAGGCCAGAGAGGAGAGTGAGCTGACGCAGGGCTGTGCAGCTCCGGCCTCCTGACTCAAACCCAGGCTCCTTCCCTGCTCTGCTGGCCCAGAGGGCGTGACAGCAGTCTGTACACGGTCCCAGGGTGGCTTTCTGGGTGCCCTGCACCCGTGTGAGGCAGGCATGCCAGGAAGTATTGTCTGCGGTTTACAGATGAGTACACAGAGCCCTGAGAAGTCCAATTAGCAAAATAAGTTAGCAGTGGATCTGGGTCTGCAACCCAGAACTTCCTGCTCCATCATTTCTGCCCCAAACTGACCAGGGCCTCCTTTTCTGGTTCTGGCCAGGCCCGAAGGGGCCGGTGAAGAGCAAGGAGAAGACAAAGGCCGCGAAGGAAGAGAAGAAAAAGAGAACCCAGAGCCCCGGCGCCGGCCAGGGGTCCGAGGCCCCTGAGAAGAAGAAACCCAAGATTGACGAGCTTAAGGTGAGGGTCTGGGAGCAGACCCAGCAGGGGCCTGGGGTCCTGCCTGGGGCAGCAGGTGGCAGATGGGGTGAGACAGAGGCCAGTGGTCATGCCTCGTCCCTCCGGCCTGGCTCAGGTGTACCCCAAGGAACTGGAGTCCGAGTTCGACAACTTTGAGGACTGGCTGCATACTTTCAACCTGCTGCGGGGCAAGACAGGCGATGACGAGAATGGCTCCGTGGAGGAGGAGCGCATCGTGGGCCGGTTCAAGGTCAGGCGAAGGACGTGCGCCCAGGCCCTGAGCCCCGAGGCGCCGCCCTTCCCGGCCAGCGCTTATCCCCACCCCAAGCCCCGAGCCCAGGGCTGACAGTCAGGTGGAACTGTGAGCTACACTGATTGGTAAAATATGACAGTATTTCTATGCCGATAAAAAAAAAAAGAGCATCTGCCCTGAGTGCCCCACCCTCAACATTGCCCGGGCCCCTCCCTCCAGAACCCCAGAGCTTCCCTCTGATCCAGCAACTAAAGGGTTAAGGCCCGGAGCAGCAGGGTGCAGACCCTCTGTGCAGTTTTGAGTGCCTGTGGGAACTGCACCCTGACCCCCCTGCCTTGCCCCAGGGCTCCCTCTGCGTGTACAAAGTGCCACTCCCAGAGGACGTGTCCCAGGAAGCCGGCTATGACCCCATCTATGGCATGTTCCAGGGCATCCCCAGCAATGACCCCATCAATGTGCTGGTCCGAGTCTATGTGGTCAGGGTAAGACTCCCCTCAGATCCTCTCCCCGTAGCCCAGGGGGAGCTAAAGCAGCTGCAAAGTGACAGCCCCCACTGGGAGACCCCAGAAAGGTCATCTGGTTTAGTTCCCACCTTTCTTTTTTTTAAGATTTTATTTATTTATTTGAGAGAGAGAGAGAGAGAGAGCGCGCGCGCGAGCAAAGGGGAGGGGCAGAGGGAGAGGGAGAAGCAGACTCCCTGCTGAGCAGAGAGCCAGACCTGGGGCTAGATCCAGGACCCCAGGATCATGACCTGCGCCAAGGGCAGACGCTTCACCAACTGAGCCACCCAGGCACCCTTAGTCTTTTATAGAGGAGGAAGCCAAGACCCAAGACAGGCAGTGACTTGCCCAGGGTCACACAGCAATTCTCCTGTCTCTGGTCCAGCGCTCACACCCTCTGCCATCATGGGACCATCAGGGAGGAGGGTGAGGGCACTGGAAGATGAGCAGGGTGTGTGGGGAGCCTGCTCAGAAGCACCCCTCCCCCATCCCAGGCCACAGACCTGCACCCCGCAGACATCAATGGCAAAGCCGACCCCTACATCGCCATCCGGCTGGGCAAGACAGACATCCGCGACAAGGAGAACTATATCTCCAAGCAGCTCAACCCTGTCTTTGGGAAGTAAGGCCTCCTGGTGTCCCACATGCCCCCACTCCTGCCCCGCCCTGACTTCCCCAGCCCCACCCCCCAGCCACCCTACCCCACCCTGAGCTTCAGCCCTTCTAACCCCCACCCCGCCAGGTCCTTTGACATCGAGGCCTCCTTCCCCATGGAATCCATGCTGACGGTGGCCGTGTATGACTGGGATCTGGTAGGCACCGACGACCTCATTGGGGAAACCAAGATCGACCTGGAGAATCGCTTCTACAGCAAGCACCGCGCCACCTGCGGCATCGCCCAGGCCTACTCCCTGTGCGTGGGGCGGGGCGGGGCGGGGCGGGGCGCACCTGCTGCGTCCTGACTCTGAGGACAAGATTAGAGATTGTGATTTGGGAAGATGGCTCTAGAACGGTTTCTGTCCCCGGCCAGGCCGCCTTCCTGCAGGCTCTGGGCAGACCACAGCTTCTAAGACAAGGAGAGAGCCAGGGGATTCCAGGACAGAGGAGGCTGGGGCAGGAGAGAAGCGTGGGCTGGGACGAGAGGCGGCACTGCTCCACAGAGTCCACGGGGATCTGGCCAGCCTCTGCCACTGACAGGCTGCGTGACTCTCGTCACATCCCTACCCTCTCTGGCTTTCAGTGTCCTCATGGGAGTCTTCAAAGTACCAGAGGAGAGGGCACAGTTGGGGAATGGGTTGGGCTCTGCTGGGGGAGGCTGAAAGCTCATGCTTGGACACCGGGCATGTGAGGCTGGAGCCTGGGGTCGGAGGGATCAGCCTCCAGCAGCCCTAGTGTCTCAGGTGGGGCCCACTTGCTGACACGGGGGAGCAGCCAACTTCGAGAACCGCCTGGAACCAGTTCCCACCTGGGGATGGGCCCAGCCGCACCTGAGCCCCACGAAGCCTGTGTGCTCTCTCCCACAGACATGGCTACAATATCTGGCGGGATCCCATGAAGCCCAGCCAGATTCTGACCCGCCTCTGCAAGGAGAACAAGGTGGACGGCCCCCATTTTGGGCCCCCTGGGAGAGTGAAGGTGTCCAACTGTGTCTTCACTGGGCCCTCTGAGATGGAAGATGAGAATGGTAACAGGGCTCTGGACACAGCCACCGGGGGCGGGGGGGGGGGGTGCGGGCGGAGGCCAAGAGGAACCCACACTTCCCTGTGGCAGGACCTCGCGGCCTAGACTGGGGTCTCCTTAGACCCTCTGCCCATCAGCCTAGAGTCCCACCCCTGTCTGCCCAGCCTCTGCCCTTCTGCCCCATCCTACATTGCACCTGCCCACTTGTCTTCTCTCTCCCTCTCAGAATTCCTGCGGGGTAGAAAGGTTCTGCCCATTCTGCAGATGAGGACACTGAGACCCAAAGTGTTTCAGTGACTTGGCCAAAGTCACATGGCTCTTCAGAGGCAGAGTGAGATGTGGGCCCAGATCTGACTCCCAAGCCCTGGGCCCTCGCCACTCCTTTGCCCATGTGGCACTTCCCAGAAAATAGGGAGATATGTGTGCTGAGGAACTCTTGCCACCTTCAGGGTGCTGGGCCAGGAAGTGGATTCCTGCCCTCCCTGCCCTCACCGCCCAGTGGGATTCTCTGGGCAGGTTTCCCAGGCAGAGCAAACCCAAGAACACAGGTCTCGCTGGGCCCTATGGGGCAGCTGAGAACTTGGGCAAGCCAGTTCTCCCCCTGTGCCTCAGTTTCCCAACAGTAGAAAGGAAATAGGATGGACAGGTGATGGCTCCAGGGCCTCTTTGTGCCCCTGAGTCTAGCCCAGCACAGGTTTCCTGTTCTTCTGAGGCCATGTGTGCCGCTGACCCACCCGCACCCACAGGTCAGAGGAAGCCGACAGAAGAGCATGTGGCGCTGTGTGCCCTGAGGCACTGGGAGGACATCCCCCGCGTGGGCTGCCGCCTGGTGCCCGAACATGTGGAGACTCGGCCGCTGCTCAACCCTGACAAGCCAGGCATCGAGCAGGTGACACTCGCAGGCCGAGATCTGAGGTTCTTTGGTACCTGGGATCAGGGAGTCCCAACGTGAGTCCATAAAAACGGATCCTCATACTGTTCACCACATTCCCCAAAGCCTGGCAGGCGCTTCCCCCCCGTGGCCCCTCACAGCGACACCAGTGGCACGTGTCTTTGCTTTGAGCGAGTCACATCGGCTCAGGGGCAGCCCTGGGCTGTCTCCCCTAGAAGCTGTGATTGGCCATTGGTGATGGCGTAGGAATTCTGGCATCCAAGGATGAAAATCGGTGAACTGAGTCCGGAGGGAACAAAGGTTGGGGGAGAGGCGGGAGAAGAGAGCTGGCCTTCCCGGGCAGAGGGGAGTCCGTGGGGAGACCTGCCACGCCCCCTCCTCCACAGGGCCGCCTGGAGCTGTGGGTGGACATGTTCCCCATGGACATGCCGGCCCCCGGGACGCCTCTGGACATCTCCCCCCGGAAGCCCAAGAAGTGAGCCCCACCCCTCCACGGCCTTCCTGTAGGGGCCCCAGGCTCGGATCACCCACACCTTAGCGGTGCTTCCCCTGTGGTCTGGTCGCGGGATCGGAGCAACCTTTGGAGCCGGCGGTGGGGCCGGCCCTGGGGCGGGGGGGGGGGGGGGGGGGGGGGGGGGGAGGGGGAGGCCTTGGCCGAGTCAGAGCCACACCCCTGGGTGCGGTCGGTGAGTCCGGGAGCCGATGCGTACTCGCCAGCGCCCTCCTGTGGACGGTCATCCCCACAGCGGCCACTACCCCTGAGCCAGCTCTGCGTTGTCCGCACTCGCACTCGAGGCTGTCAGTAAGCCCTGCCGAGGAGATTTGCAGGAGTGAGGTGCAAGGGTAGTAGCCGACAGGGGCCGAGCCGCCGGCCTCTCCCACTTGATCCTGGCCAGGTCACGTTGCCTCCCTGGTCCTCAGTTTTGCCATCTGTAAAATGGCAGGATGGAGTTGCTGCCAGTTCTGACCTCTTCAGGGCCTGGAACCAGGGCCAACTGCCTGGGTGGAGAAGCAGCACAGACCCGCCCACACTCAGAGGGGCCCCACTCTTATTTCAGGATGGCAATATTTAAATTCTTAATTTTTTAACAAGGGGTCCCACATTTCCATTTTGCGCTGAGTGCTTCCAATTCTAGAGCAAATTCTGCCTGGAGTAGCCTCCAGGCCCGAGGTCACGAGTGTGCTGTCCCAGGGCCGGCCACTAGGGGACACCTCACCCCATTGTGTCACCCGGGACTTGTAGTCAGGGTGTAATGGCCTACCTCCAGGGAGGGCAGCACTCCAAGCGACGTGGAGGGGGTGACTCAACCTTCCTCCTAATGGTTTGAAATGTAACCACCGATTTGCAATGACAAT
The DNA here is from genome assembly GCF_009762305.2 of Zalophus californianus. Lineage (NCBI taxonomy): Eukaryota > Metazoa > Chordata > Mammalia > Carnivora > Otariidae > Zalophus > Zalophus californianus. The sequence continues at coordinate 21,680,217 of NC_045602.1, read as the reverse complement.
TACACTTCAAGGGGAAAAATCCTCTTCGGGGATAAGGGCATAAAGGAAACCAGATTCCGTGGGTGTCCCCTGCCAGCTGCTGGGCTTAAATGTGCCCTTGTGTTAGAGCTGGAGGGTCTTCTGGCCTCTGGAGACGGGGATCATGCTCAGCAGCCCCCAGCAGCGGCCCTGGGTCAGCCTCCCTGTCCGGGAGTGTGCTCTGGGTCCTGGCGAGCCGGCCAGACGGGCTTCCCCTAGGGCTCTCCTCACAGGAGCTGTGCTGGCCCGTGACCCTCCCTCCCTCGCCCAGGGCCCCAACATCCCCCTGTCACCTCAGCTCCCTGTCCTCGCCCCCTTCCCTGAATCAGCTCTCTCCACCTCAGCCTGGCTCCCCGAGTCCCCAGGACTCCCCTCGGTTACCTGCCCCATCTGCACCCCAAGACCCTGGGGCAGCCCCCACCCCCAGACTGTGAGGCAGCCTCTCCCCTGCCCAGGTACGAGCTCCGCGTCATCGTGTGGAACACGGACGAGGTGGTCCTGGAGGACGATGACTTCTTCACCGGGGAGAAGTCCAGCGACATCTTTGTGCGGGGGTGGGTGAGAGGGCACTGGGCTGCGGCAGGGCGGGGGCTGAGCCCACCTTCCTGGGAGGCAGGCGAGGAGGGAGGAGGCTCCCTGCAGGTGGCCACCCGTTCTGGAGCCGGTGGCACCTGGCAGGTGGCTGAAGGGCCAGCAGGAGGACAAGCAGGACACAGATGTCCACTATCACTCCCTCACCGGCGAGGGCAACTTCAACTGGCGCTACCTGTTCCCCTTCGACTACCTGGCCGCTGAGGAAAAGATTGTCATCTCCAAGAAGGAGTCCATGTTCTCCTGGGACGAGACAGAGTACAAGATGCCCGCGCGGCTCACCCTGCAGATCTGGGACGCCGACCACTTCTCCGCGGACGACTTCCTGGGTGCAGGGCTGGGGAAGGAAGGGGGGCGGGCAGGGGGAGCCCAGCCCAGGGAAGGTCATCAGAGCTGACTCCAAGGCTGCCACAGGGGCCATCGAGCTGGACCTGAACCGGTTTCCTCGGGGCGCAAAGACAGCCAAGCTGTGCACCATGGAGATGGCCACGGGGGAGGTGGACGTACCCCTGGTTTCCATCTTCAAGCAGAAGCGCGTCAAAGGCTGGTGGCCCCTCCTGGCCCGCAATGAGAATGACGAATTCGAGCTCACGGTGGGGACCACGGCTCCTTGGGCAGAGGGCAGGGCTGGGCGCGGCTAGGGTGCTGAGGGCCCGGCACCCGGCCTGAGCACTGGGCTCCTTCTGTTCCCTTCTGCAGGGCAAGGTGGAGGCAGAGTTGCATCTACTGACAGCCGAGGAGGCAGAGAAGAATCCTGTGGGCCTGGCCCGCAATGAACCTGACCCCCTAGAGAAACCCAAGTGAGTGTGCTGCCGGCCACGCCGGTCTCTGGGGCCACGGGAACAGGAAGGAGGGGCCAGAAGCTTCTGGCCTTCTTGCTCCCGCCCTGCAGGCACCTCTGCGCCCTCTATCCCTTTCTGGGCAGGGCAGCCCCCTCTCCTCTCTGCTTCGCCCTGGAATCCATGCTTCCCTCTGAGCCAAAGCAGGGGCTACCTTTGCAGGAAAGCGGCGCCTCTCCCAGGGAAGGCCCCGTTTCGCAGAGTTAATGCTCTTCCTACTTTTGCCAGAAGCCAGCAGCGGCAGCCGTGGAGCGCGGGGCGCCAGGCGGCCCTGCTGGCAGGGGAGGCGCCCAGAAGTGCACACACTCAGCCCAGGGGCGCCCCCCCACCCCCCCACCCCCCACCCCCCGGCTGCAAGGCCCCTGCCACAGCCTGAGCCTTCGTCCTCCGGGTCCTTTGTCCACGCTGCCTCTGCCCTGTTGCCGCTGCGGCCAGCCAGACGCGAGCTTCCTGGGGTTCTTGAACCCTCCCCAGTCTGCCCGCTCCTTCCTGTGGCACACGTACTGCTCCTCACACTCCTGCTGCCCCTCCTGCTCGCCCCCGCCCTCTGCTCGGTGCCGGCTTCCCCCCGCCCAAGAAGGCCCCGGGGGGCCTGGGCCTGGCCTCCTGCTGGCTCCGGGACTCCCCACTTGTCCCTCTGGACTGCAGGCCGACGAGCTTCAGCAGGCGGCACCCACACATGCACACGCGCACACACACGGATGCACACGTGCACACGCCAACTCCCGAGACGCCAAACAGTCCCCTGGGCTCTCAGAACCCAAGGGACTGTTGTACGTGAGTGCGGACTGGGCCAGAGAGAGGCAAGGTCACCGAGCAGATCAGAGCTGAGACCCAGCCTAGGTTTTCACGTTGCCGACCCGGCGTTCTGGGCCGGACACCGCTTCCTGTCCTCATGGCAGAATGACAGACTCTAAGCCGGTGCCATCGGCAGAAAGCAGTTGGCGTGTGGACAGGGGATGGAGAAGGGTTTGGCCAGGACTCGCCAGCAAGGCCTCGCCAGTTCCCACCGGCCCCCACCTCGCAGCCCGGAGCCGTTTTCCGCCGTGCGGCCCGGGCAGGGTCTCCATCCCGTCCCCCCAGCTTAGCAGGTGCCATCTGCTGAGCAGCCTAGGGAGCCGGGGGGCCTCGCCCGGCGCGTGCACTTCCCCGCCCTGCCCCGCACCAGCCGCGGAGGCAGCGTCCGCCATTAACCCCCGCTGTGTAAGTAAGGAAACTGAGGCTCAGACAGGGGCCTCACTTGCCCATCACCGCTGGGCCTGGAAACCAGGTGCCCTGCGCTGGCGCCGCACTCCGCCCCGAAGGTTCTGGAATGCACGGTCTGTGTCCCTCGGGGCTTGCTGGGACAGGAGTATGAAAACGCCTATTCAGTACTTGAATTTTCCGTCTTGGTATCTTATAAACCCTACCGTTTTCGTAACACCGACGACAGGAAGCACCTCCTGGCCGGGAGGCTGTGCGGAAGGCAGGGCAGCGAGCCGCGTGTGTCCCACGGGGGCCCCTCAGACCCTCGGCAGGGCCCGGTGGGGACCGACGCTCGTGTTCTCAGAAAGGGGGAGAGGCTGAGAGGCCCACTACCTGACCACGGCTCCCCCTCCGCCCGCAGCCGGCCTGACACCGCCTTCGTCTGGTTCCTCAACCCCCTCAAGTCCATCAGGTACCTCATCTGCACGCGGTACAAGTGGCTCCTCATCAAGATCGTGCTGGCACTGCTCGGGCTGCTGCTGCTGGCCCTCTTCCTCTACAGCCTCCCCGGCTACATGGTCAAGAAGCTGCTCGGGGCGTGAAGCCCCATGGCCCGGTGGCCGCTCCTCTCCCTGGGCAGCTTGGGAAGCCCAGTGTCCCCCCTTGTGGCCTCAGGTCCCCGAAGCCTACCTCCTGCTTGCTGGGCCGGTGACCCGGCCCCTCTCATCCTCCCCCCCCAAGCCTGTTGCTTGCCCCGTGCCACCCATCTGGTCCCTGCCTGTGGGGTGGGAAGGGTGAGAAGGAGTGGGGTCCTGCCCCTCTTGGCTGAGGCACCCCTGGCTCGGGTAAGGCCACCCCAGACCCTCCCCGAAGGCCTTCCAGTGGAGGAGTAAAGCTTTAATGGAATTAACTGAGAACTAGCCAGTGGCCAGAGCTATAAAAAGAATGAACAAGCAAAAAGCATCACCCTCCCTCCCCCACAGAATCTCGCGAGGGCAGCCACACCACCCGTCTTTGTTCTGCACACGTGGGCCAGACCCTTCCCACAAAGGGTGTGGAGGTGGCTGCTTCCGCCCTGCGGCCCTCCCGAGTGCCTCCTCCTGCCCAGGGAGCTGCCGTGGTGGGGGCTCAAGCCCCGTCCCTGCCATGCCTGTGGGTTTTTATCGCTTCCCAGAGCTTCCTCTGCCCAGTCCAGCGCTCAGAAGCCCAGATGAGGAGCAGTGAGAGTGAACCCCAGTGCCTCCCCCCGCCCCCCATGCCCGCCTGCCCTACCAGGCCCTCATGGAGGCCAGGATGGGAGCGGGTACTTGCCCTGAGAGCTGGGTTTCTGTTGGTTGTTGTTCCTTTCTTGAGTGGTGATTTTTCTCTTAATAAAAGGAATTAAACACTGAGCTGAGAAGTCTGCATTTGGCCAAGTGGGGGGACCAGTATAGGGGCACAGGTTGGCAAACTCAGCACCAGCTGGGCCCCTCTGGCTCTTCCCCTTTGGATAGCCTCGTGGCCCAAGGTTCAGGGAGGGCTTTAGGCACTGGGCCACCTGCCCAGGCTGCCCAGGGGAAGAGCCTCACACTATACCAGATGGAAACGGGGACCCCAAAAGCTCACCAAAAGGGTCCTGCAGGCCCAAGGACAGTCTGAAGGCTTAAGAGCGCAGGGCACGTGGGAGGCTCAGTTGCTTAGCATCCAATTCTTGATCTCAGCTCAGGTCTTGATCTCAGGGTTACGAGTTTAAGCCCCGCATTGAGCTCCACACTGGGCGTGGAGCCTACTTAAAAAAAAAAAAAGACCCTGCAAGAGCCCCAGAAGCTCCAGCCTCCACTCATAGACCACCAATTGCCCCCAAAATCAAGAAGGGAATCCCATGCCACTGGCCTAAGCTCAGTCCCACAGTGACAGGCCTGTTCTACCACGGTCTGAGGTGGGGACAAAGTCTCCTCATGACATGAGGTGGGGTCAAGGGCCAGTAGCTCAGGGAACCTGAGCTCTTTGGAGAGATTCAGCCACAACTTTTTAAAGACTTTAATCATGACGGCAGGATACAGGTAACCGCTCGGCCTTCTTTTGACAGGCCCTATCACAGCAGCTCTGGAAAGTCCAGAGTGGCCCCAGGCAGGTGCCCGGGTGAAACGTGCCAGCACCAGCACCAGCACGCACCTTAACACGGCAGCCTTCCGAGGCCCAGCTCTATTTTGTGGGTGCCCGGAACACCCGAGTTGGTGGAACTTGCAGTTCAGAGTTTATCTGGAAAAGAAAGAGTACAGGTCATTCCATTTTTCCCAGGGCCCTCCTTCTTCATGACCTCTGGGGGGCAGGTGCACGTGTTAGCTCTCCTCAGGGCTCCAACTCTGCAAGCATTTCCTCCCCATGTGCTTCCAGATGCTGGGGAAAGCCCACACTCTGCCTTCCTTCAGAAGAGAAGTCCTACGGCTTTTGGGTTGGCTTCTGCTCCAGCTAGCTAACCTCTGGTAACGTTCCGAACCTTCTGCTCCGAGCCACTCTCCTAAGTCCTCCGTCTCCCGTTCACCTGTGCATCCCGCCCCCGGTCTAGCCCTGCCCTTCCCTGCACCTCCCCATCCTCTTGTGCGCAGCAGCATGGACGAAAGTGTGGGCCACACAGCCCTCATGTCTGTCACGACACCAAGGCTTACCACATCCTCTGTTCAGCTGTGGCCTGGGGCCTGCGACCACGGCAGGGCCACACTCCCCGTTCCTGGGCTTGTGGCTGGCCTCAGTCACCTCTCCCACACACAGCTGGGGACGGAGGACCTACCCTCAGCCCAGTGTGTCAAGGCCCACGGCCTCAGTGCCACGTGCAGGATTCCACACTAGCAGAGCCGAGCCAGCAACTTAATGGATTCTAACCTTTGGAGCAGAGACTGTGGGATTTCTTCTCCGGCAGGCCATGGGGAAGTTGCCCCAACCAACACTGGAGTGATCAAGAGTGGGGGCCAGGGACTATCTGTCTCACTCGGAGCTTCCTCTCGCCATGTCATAGCCCAGGCCGGACAACCTGGCCAGCAGAGTGGGGAGAGCCCAGGGCTCTGGGCACGGCACAGAGGCTTCCAGTTCTGATTCTCCTTTTTGGGAGAATCACCTGTGCCCTGTCAGCTTCACAGAGGGGTTAGGAGCAAAGAAGAAACTTCATGAGGAAGGGCCCTGCGGCCTGTGATGCCTTCACAGGCTTTGGCACCGCTTCCGAGGACGGTCCAGCAAGGAGCAGGCACCAAAAACCATGGCTTCCGAGGGGCACCATCATAGCCCAGACGATGTCCAGGAGGAGACTTCAGGCAATGTCCACCCCCTTGCCCGATAATTCTGTCCCAACCGGAGGTATGACTGTTGATACTTTATGTCACATCTCAACGCTCCCTTGCTTCTAGTGAGGGAAGAGACCCGTTTCCTAAGAGGAGCCCCACTGCCTCCCTCAGCCTCCTGCCTGCCCTCCTCGGAGGCTCCCTGTCACCCACCTTGGAATCTAGATACTTTTGAAGCAGCATCTGGAGCTCTGTGTTCTGCTGCTCCAGCGAGTTGTTTTCTATCAGCAGCTTGGCCCTCTGGGTCAGGATGAGGCTTTGGGCAGAAAAATCAGTTAGAGGCTCCCTGAATCCTCCTCCATTCTCCGCCAGGCCAGGATCTCTGGGTTTCTGTTCTGGTGGGAGGCGGAAGAGGAGCCCAGAAGCCTCACCCACCAGCGCAACCTTCCTGCCCTGAACGAACCAGGTGGGCAGGAACAGAACAGGAGGGCAGGGCCACAGGGCCAGCCACCCAACGCCCCGGGCCCCTTTGGCGGGAGCTTTCCTTCCAAAGGCAGCTTTTCTCTCCAAACCAGGGAGGTGGCAAATGTGGCCCTGGCAAGCAGGATCCTTCCCCACTGCCTGTCTGGCCCCCTCCTTCTGCGCAATGACATGTGGGCTTACTGGTATTTCTCCAGGGCTGTGTACAGAGCGTCCCAGAGGTTTTGCGTGGTGTCAGGGATAACCGTGGTCAGGGCCTCCCAATACTCAGAGTCCTTTGAGTTATCCCGCACATACTTCAACTTCACTGGTGCCCAAGAGTCCCTGAAGGTTAAGAGCAAACGTCGCATCGTCTCCATCTGCCCCCCCCCGCCGGGGCCCCCACACAGTGCCAGCCACAGAGCCCGCCCCTCACAGACGCCCGCATTCCCACTGGTCACCTTCCCACTCAGCTATGCCAGTCTATCGGTTTCTGGCAGATTCTCTGAAAGGGCACACGACTATCATCAATGTTCCCGATTCCTGGTGCCATTGTCGCCTTTGTGACAGCATCCCTGGAGTTCTATCCCCACCCCTTCTCTCGGCCAGTTTACTGTGTCCATTTCTTTCACTAATGCATCTAAAACCCCTCTCAAGATTCGGCTGCCCTCAAGGATAGCCTTGATCCAGGATATCATCACCTCCACCAGGACAAAGCCCCCGGCTGCTCTCCTGCATCCAGCACCAGCCCCTCCCTGCCACCAAAGCAATCTTTCTAAAATGCAAGCCTAAGTGTGGCTCCCCTACTGCTCAAGACCATGTTCTGGCTCCGGTCCACTCAAGGGTAAAGACAAAGGTCTTGGACACAGTGGGCAAGGTTCTCTGAGATCTGGCCCCCCCACCACCCGCTGGCCACACTTCCCACGGAAGACCCTGACACCAGCCACACCTCTTGAACACACCCTTCCCCACACTGTGACACCTGAAATGGCCCTTCCCCCACTTATCCACCTAGCAAAACCCAGTTTGGGTGCCTGAAGCCCTCTCGGACACGCCAGATGGGGTGGCCACTTCCTCCCCGGAGCAACAGGACACCTTGTTACGCTCTGGCCATCGTCCTGCTAACAAGGTGCGACCTCCACAGGGCACAGCAGACCCCGTGACTGACCGCTGAATGAATGATGCATGAGAAAATGCAAATCGCTTCTACACCCCCTCCTTCCCTTCGTGTCCGCGGATTCCTCCAGCCCTCCCCCATCACCCTCTCCTCCCCCCTCCCCAGCCTCTGCACACGCACGCACGAGCATCTGCTTGGCCCCCACCTTCCCGGGGCCTCAGGCAAGCCCTCCAGCACCACACCTGGGTTTCTTTAGACCCATGACAAAGGCCTCCAGAATCTTGAGGACATCGTTGGGATGGATGAGCCTGGAAGAAGGGGGGGCCTCCTTCTCTTCCGGCTCCCCTTCCACGAGGCTTTCCTCTTTCTGTCCCTCGAGGTCTGGCTGCTTTCCTGGCTCCAGCACTGACAACAGGCTTGTTTGCTCCTGTGGAGGTGACAGATGCCAGGGGTTGAGCTGGAGAAAGGCATAAGGGTGACTATGGATCGGGGGGGACAGAGCAAGCATGAGTGTCTGAAGACAGGCAGATAGAAAGTGGAGAAAAGTTTACAGAAAGTTATAGAAAAGATGCAAAGGGACACATTTACAGGAAGGAAGAAATGGTGAAAGAGTGCAGGATCAGGGAGAGGCACACGGGGGGCTTCCAAACAGTGCTGATCTTCTATTTCTAAATCGGGGCTCATATGTGTTCATTTTATTGATATTCCTAAAGCTGACACTATATATCTTTTTTAATCAAAAATCACAAACTACATTGTAATTTTTTAATTTAAAAGTCTTCCTCCTACTCCTGTCTCATAGTTCAGTTCACCTCCCATAGGGAAACCAACGTCATCAACGTCTTCCGCATCCTTCCGAAGAAATCCTCTGTCCATACGAGCAACGCCTTCCCTCCCGTTTTCACACGAATGATACTCTACCGCACAGTTCTGCACTTGGCGTTTTTCACAGACCAATAAACCTTAGAGATATTTTCACGTAAAAAATATGTAAAGAACTGCTTTGGTCTGTTTTTTGCTGGTGCATAGTATCCCACTGTGTCGATGCACCACTGATGAGGTAATCGATCCTTTCATGATGGAATTAGAGGTTGTTTTCAACCTTCTCCCATTTCAGGCGCCATGGAAACCAATGAGCTACAATAAACACACCCTTTCATCGTGTTGAGACATAGCTGCAGGAAGAATTGCAGGGGCCAGGGCATACGGTGTTGTCACCCACACTGCACGCGGTGACAATGGGCTCTCACAGCAGCGACAGGAGCGGGTCTGGTTCCCACGCCTGGGCCGTCAGCACGTGTTATCCAACTCGCAGAGTCTTGCCCACGTGACAGGTGCAGATGGAATTTGGAACAGTTTGCATTTGCACTTCTCTTATCATAAGAAGCCTGGTTATCTTTTCATGTGTTTAAAAGTTACTCGTATTGCCTCTTGTAGGAGATTTTTTGTTCATATCCCTCGTCCTTTCCATTGAGCTGTTGGTCTTTTTCTTATTGGTTTATATGAGTTCTTTGTATATTAAGGAAATGGGCCCTTAAATGTGATATGAGTTAAAAACGTTCCCTTCCCCCGCCCCCCAGCTGTCATCTGTATCTTAACTTTGCTTATAGTGATTTTTGCCCCACAGGGTTGGGGGTTTTTTGTTTTTTGTTTTTTGCTTTTTTAATGTAGTCAAATAGATCCTATTTTTCCCCCTTTACGGCTTCTGGGTTTTGTTCATCCAGAAAATTCTTTTCGGAAGCATACGAGGATACTCACCCTGGAGCCAGCAATATGAAACGCATTTTTTAATTCAAGTTTTTAATTTTTAAATTAAAACTTTATAATATTTTTAACATGATGGCTTCTTCAGAATAGTCCATTATGATCAAGATGGGTATTACAGATGGGCCCTGCTTTGCAGGAAAGTGGTAAGGATCAAAATATTCAGAGCTTGGTGGGCCCAGGGCTCCTAGGGGCTGAAGCCTGGCTTTGAGGAAGGGCCCAGGAAAAGACACTTTGGCCTTAGTATGAGAACAGCCTCCCATCCCCCGCCATTCTTTCCCTTGCAAATAGAAAAAGTAATAGTGTGGGAAACACTAAGTTAGCTATCTCTGACAGGAAACCCTCACTATCTCTCCACGAGTGTTATAGAAAGGCAGCAATGCCCTCTGGGAGCTTCCAGAATTTCAAATGCTCTCTTTTTTATTGCATTTCACATTACCTGACTGGAGGGTGAATGATAAACTCGGTATTTGAGGAAGAAATTCACCAGTTTATACAAGTCGTCCTCACTTTCAATTCCAAGGGCCTGGGGGAAAATAGGAGAATTGCTCAAACACCACAGCCAGAAGTCCACCAGCTACCAGAGTTACCAGACCCTCAGCTCCTAAGAGCAGGAGGTTTGGCTGTTCCTCCGAACACCCCCAGCACCTGCCATGGCCCAGAGTGAGGCCACTGAACACCAGGGAAGCACAGTGAGATCACATCTGAGCAGACAAACAATGCTCAGAGTCAGGAACAGCTCTGTACAGGCCTGGGGGGGGGGGGTATAAGAATGCTAGAGGAGGCTGGACACACATCCGAGTTTAGGGGTGCAGGGGAGAACCTACAGTCTGAGAGCCAGGCCATGAGAGAGAAGCTGGTAGAGGAAGGGTCGGGGCTGGGAGACTTGGTGGCCTATTTGGGGCATGGAGAACGAGGAAAGGGAAGGAGGTGACAGCAAGGCCAGGGAAGCCTGGGAGACCTGTATCTCTTCCCAGGGCCAAGGCAATGTTGGAAAAACAGTCCACTGGAGGCTGGCATAGAATGAGGCCCCCACCCCATCAACTCAGCCCAATGGGACTCACTGAGAAAATGGCGTCCAACCTCAGCAGATAGCATTCGTTCTTCTCCAGGGGAAGGAGAAGGCTCAGCAGCTTGTTCTCTATGAGGAAACCCTGGGAAGGAAAATGACATCTCTAGTCAGAGACAGGTTTCAGAAATGAGTGCTGGGTTTGCAGCCTACCTCTGTGTAACTATCAGCGATGACTCCACAGAGCAGGACCCCGGGGATGAGACTTTGGGCAGCAGGACCCCAGAGGAAGTCCTTCCTGGGATGCCTGAGAGCCCTTCCCGGACACAAAGCCAATACTCATCATGGATGAAGGGTGCTGGCTCACCTCACCCAAAAGCCCCTGGGCAAAGGGCTAAGTTCCCCAGAGCCGCCCAGACCTGCTCCAGTCACATATTCCCGCCCTCGCAACGTCACTTTGCTCAGAGGCTAGCCCTCCAATATCTGTAGACCAGGGCGGCAGGCACTGAGCTGGGGGAGAGGGAGGGAGGCATGGCGGGGGATGGGCACACCGTATCCCGGCACAGTGCACAGGAAGTGGGCAGCGGGTGGGGACACTGGGCGCCCAGCACCCACTCTGAGCTGGGAAGGCCTGGGGGAGGGCTGCGTGACAGGTGGCCACTGGCAGCAAGCCTGCAGAGGGCCGGAGGGGTAGGGGAGCACCTGCCTACTGCCTCTTTCAGCAGGAGCCGCCCTCAGGGACAAGAGCCAGCTCTTGGCCTAAGAAAACTGTCCCACGGGGTGGGAAGCTGCCAGTCCTGGCTACACCTCTTTGACTCATCTCAGAAATGCAGGATCATGCACCAGTCATGTTCCTAGAACACCTCAACTCCTAGCTGAGCCACCTCCAACACCCTTTACATGAAATCCAGTGGGTCTTGCTAATATACAGTATACAGCTATCCAAAGCCTGACACACCCCGAGAAATCACAAACTGAGCTCCCAGGGTAAGGCCACGTCAGCTGTGGCCACACCACTCGGCAGGTGGGTTCACAGAGGGGAGACTGGTGCCCCTTCTCTTGCAGACTCAGCTTTTTTTTTTTTTTTTTCATTAGCAGGAGCCGGGGGCCAACTTGGCCCACACCTTGCTGACCCACTAAGGGAAGACCCGTTGGCCAGCCGGGGGCAGCTCTGAGGCCGGGCCTCTCGTGAACCAGCCCAGCTCTGCTGCTCAGTGCTTGTGCCCTCCTGCCTGGCCGGGCCAGCCTGGGCCACAGCAGCATGGGAGAAGCAAGGGCAGGGAGCCACCGGCCAGGAGACCCTCCGGCGCAGCCCCACGCGGCCGGCCTCACCGACTCGTCACACAGGAGCATCAGGATCTTTCTGGTAGTTTTGGGGGAAATTTGCTTCGGCAGGTCGAGGTAAGACTCTGCTTCCGAGGCAGCCTCCTCGGTCTCCTCCTCTTCTGCAGATGAGGCAGAGAGAAGAGAGAGTGGGAGAGAAAAGGGAGATCATTGCTTGGCTTTGTTGACTTTGAGCAACAAACCGCTTTCCTTGAGAAAATTTACCTGTTAAAAAGCCTCTGTAAGGCCCTATGGAGTCTCCTTGGCTGAAGAAAGCCTAGTATGTGGCAAAACCAGGAAGGCTGGGGGTTGGATACGAGACTAGCGGGAGAATTCTGCCATTCTACAACGCTTCGCTGTTGTAAATTTCATCTCCCTGCCAACATCATACTCAAAATCCAGCCACGACCAGGAAGCAGAAGGGAGAGTATGAACCTATTTATTCTCACTTTAGACAACAATCTAGAACATCTGCTAGGTGGTTTCTAAACCAGCAGCAGATCAGATGTAGCCAACTAAACCGTGGTCCAAGTGGTGGCCTCACTTCTCAGCAAGAACTGGTAGCTAATAGCAAGAGCCAAACATTTTAATTAAAATTAGAAATTTAAAAATGTTTTATACTATATATACCTCATCTGAAAATAGTCACAAAAAATCATTGTCCTACCAGGTTTTACTAGTTGTTCAAAAGATAAAATGAGATAATGTAAATGAAGATATTTTGGAAAAGTACAAGATACCATCTTGCTGGTGGAAAGCAAAATGGTCCCATCTGTATGGAGCAATATCCAGCAAAACTACAGAGGCATTTACCCTTTGATCCAGCAGTCCCACGTTTAAGGATCTATCCCAACAATTCGCCAGGAAAAATATGCAGACACAAATGCACAGAGCTATTGGTTGCAGCAATGTTTGTAAGAGAAAAAACAAACAAACAAAAACCCGGAAATATCCCAAGTGGCCACCAACAGAACACTATCTGAATAAGTTATAGCTCAGCCACACAAGAGAATACCAAATAAAAATGGCATGAAGAATGTGTCTTCTTACTCCTATAGACTGACCTCCAGGATACTTTGTAAGTGAAAAAAGCAAGATGGAGAAAAGCATATGCTCTCATTTAAAAAGTGGGTCTAGGGCGCCTGGGTGGCTCAGATGGTTAAGCGTCCACCTTCAGCTCGGGTCGTGACCCCAGAGTCCTGGGATCGAGCCCCGCATCGGGCTCCCTGCTCAGCGGGGAGCCTGCTTCTCCCTCTCCCTCTACTGTTGCCCCTGCTGGTGCTCTCTCGCTCTCTCTGTCAAATAAGTAAATAAAATCTTTAAAAAAAATAAAATACATAAGAAGTGGGTCTATATAAATACAAACAAATATATATACACATTTGTTTTTAAAAGCAATGGAAAGATAAACCATACATTTTTAGATAGTTACCTACAGAAAGGGGGTAAAACCGAGTGAGAAGATAAGACTACACTTCCTCCAGGATATCTTGTTTCGTACACTTGACTTTGGAAGCATGTAACTATTTTACATAACTATAAAACAAAATTAAATTGTAAAAAGCAATCCCTAACAATCAGAAGTAAAACAAAACAAAAAGACCTAAGTATGTATTCGGTTGGTGACATAACCAAATAGAAACTATTCTAAGTGACTTTAAAAGACACCAATCGGGGCGCCTGGGTGGCTCCGTCAGTTAAGCGTCTGCCTTTGGCTCAAGTCATGATCCCATGATTGGGACCCACGTCGGGCTCCTTGCTCAGCCGAGGAGTCTGCTTCTCCCTCTCCCTCTGCTCCTCGCCCCTGCTCGTGCTCTCTCGTCACTCTCTTTCTCAAATAAATAAAATCTTTTAAAAAAATTAAAAATAAATAAAATAAAAGACACCAGTCTGGGGATGGGGGTGGTGGTGGCTGAGTGACTCGGTTGGTTGAGCATCTGACTCTCAGTTTCAGCTCAGGTCATGATCTCAGGGTCGTGAGATCGAGCCCCACGTCCAGCTCCGCGCTCAGCGTGGGGTCTGCTTGCCCCTCTCCCTCTGCTCCTCCTCCAGCTCTCTCTCTCAAATAAATAAAATATTTTTTAAAATAAATCATAAAATAAATGTAAAAATAAATAATAAAAGACAGCAATCTGTCTGTACATCCCTAGTGGAATGTGTCCTAAGAGTAAAAAGAACTTCAAAGAAGTTTAAACAATTTTTAGTAATCATTTGTTAGTGGTAGGTTGATATTTTATTCTGCAAGTGTTCTGTGGTTGTGGGAAAAGCAATGAGTAATTATTTTGTAGTCACTGTGCACCAAGATTTTCAAGTTAGGAGAAAGGAGATATACTTTGATAAAGTTAAGTAAAAATTCTGGCATCCTGATGATTAGGAAGTGTCAGGATGAACACATGACTTATTTTATGCTGAAAATGTAATTCTACACCCTATGCTCATCCACTAGGAAGGCCTAGGAATTGACCTATCCCAAACAACGAGCACTCCAGCTCCCAGACTATGGTTTTGAAATACCATTCCCTTTAAAAGGACCAGGTCTCCTCGACCTTGAGAAATGGCTGATTACAGACTTGAAGCAGGAAACGTATAATGTGAGACTGGAAATCTGGTCATTCTGGAAAGCCAGGACGCTATCAACGACTACTGAGGTTGTGTCAAAAGGACCCAGAAGCCAACATGAAGAGACTCCCACTGGCCAAAGATGGACAATGTAAGTATCAGTAAGGGTAATAAGTGCAGTAAACCGAAACACATCAAATTTGTTTAAATCTAATGTGTTCATAACGATATTTATTTTTTTTGTTTGTTTATTTGACAGAGAGACAGAGTGTGTGGGGTTGGGGAGGGCAGAGGGGGGGAGAGAGAGAGAAGCTCAAGCAGACTCCAAGCTGAGCACAGAGCCCCATGTGGGGCTCGATCTCATGACACTGAGATCACCACCTGCGCTGAAACCAAGAGTCAGATGCTTAACCAGCTGCACCACCCAGGAGACCAATGATATTTATTTTATAAAACGTTACTGGTCACCTTTGGAAGATGCTAGAGACCCAGCCCATCTATTTTGAAAACTAGTAAATAGAGAAAGAACAGCATCTATCCTGCCTTTCCTATACGAACTGTGTCTCAGGGTAACAAATAGCTAATAAGGGAAGATTCTCTTTTCAGAAGTGGTCCAGCTAATAAATGAAGACATATGATAGAATTTAGAATATCACCATTTTGCAACCCCTAAAGCAATTAATGGATCTTAGACAATGACTACCAATGGTTGCTCGCCTCCCAAAGAGAGAGACAAACTGCCATTAGTTTATCCCAATGGAGGTAACAACAATGTATTCAGCAAAACTAAACCAAGTCTGAATCTGATCAAGCTTCTAGATCGAACTACCAGGTTATAATAACAGGGAAGAGGGTAAAGCTATCAATTAAATTACAGGTTTAAAAGCCACAACTATGGACCTTCCAGCCACAAGACCTCCTCCCCCTTCTCTGGACTTCAGTTTGCTCATCTTTGAAATGAATGGGTTGACCTGATGGTCTGACAGGCCCCCAGCTCTGGGGCTCTAGGACTCTAGGATACCATTCCAGTCACCTGCTTGCATCAGCACCTCTTCTAATATCTGTGTGGCAGACTTCTGCGGCTGCTGAGATATAGGTCCCACATTCCTCAGGAACCAGAAATCAGGTGCCGTCCAGGGGAGCCCCAGATGATGGGTATGAATGATCCTGTCTACATCAAAGGCTCTGCTTATCAGATCCTTTGCCTCCTCTTCATTCATCAGCCAAATCTCCCGAAACTGCTTGTCATCAATAAGAGCAAAATGCCTGTGAAGGAGAGTTGCTCAGTATGGCCAGCAGAGCCTGGGGCCTGGCCAGGGTCCCCTCCATGAGCAGTAGGGCGAGCGCGGAGTGGAGCTGGGGTGCACCCCGGTCCCGGGTCGCCGGTCCTCACCTATGACAGACTGGAGGTGGTCCCCACGCGTCTCAAGAAAAGGCAGGGGACATGCGAGTAAAGGGACGGGGAAGACAGCACAAAGGACTCTTCATGCCTGGGCCCACCTCTATCTAGGGCACGTGCCTTGGGAACCCAGGTCCCTAAAATACCGCATGGATTTCTGTAGCTCCTTGAATTGCGTCACAAGGCGTTTGTAGTCGGAGGTCAGCGACTGGTTCTCCTCCTGAAACTGCTTGATCTGTTTGGCGTATTTTGATCTCAGATTGTTGAGGGTATCATGCAGGCTGCCGGGCAGAGGGGACAAAGTTCATCTGCAGCTGAACAGAAGCTGTGGTGTCTGCTCCCCTCAGCGACTTCACACAACTCTCCAGCCCCCAGGGTCAGAGTTGTGCAGGTGCAGAAAACCCTCCCATTTATTCCCAAACCCAGCGGCTCCGACTGTGATCGAGGAAACGAAGGCCACAGGAGGTAAGGGGATCATCCAGGACTTGACTCATTTACATCGGTCCAGAGGCCCTGACCCACCGAGGGGGCAGTCTCCTACTCAGGACTGTGACTGAATCCTCCCCCAACATGCCACCTGTGAGCATGTCTGTATCAAGTGCCACCTCACATCTTTAAAGGGCGCATCTCAACTATTTCACTGCCATGATTTGGATGTTCATTTCCCATCTAAAACAAGGAAAATAGAAATGGAAAACTTAAAACTTCACACCACAAGTCTGTGAGATATGAGCCCTCCGTCCTCAGAGAGCTGCTACTGTTCAAGAGTCCGATAGTTCATTCATGCACTCCCTCGTTCATCAAACATGGAAGGTCTCTTGCCAGGGGTATGTTGGACTACAGCAATGAATACAAGGATGTGTTCGAACAGAAGGCACGATCAGTCAAGCCAGAGGCAAAGACACACTCATCACAGTGGAACGTGAAAGTGCTGGGGGGGGGGGGGGGCACTTTACACAGGATGCCGGCGAGCCCAGAGCTGAGGCATGGAACTCACCCTCCAGGGGAGTGGCCGAAGGTTCCAGCACAGTAAGGGACAGTGATAGCCTGGCCAATGGCCCTGTGAGCCTAGGCACGTCACAGCTCCCCATCCCACTGCTCTGGGAGCTCTCTCTGTGCATGGAAACTTGCCTCATGAAATATGCACGGCAGACACAGCTCTTAGACCCAGGACCATATGTCAGACTTCAAACCCGTGAAGAGGTGTCTTATGTCAGTGCCCCATTTACACAGGAAGACAGACTCTGAAGGCCTACATATTTTCAGCTTAGAAATTCTCAAGATAGGGGCACTTGGGTGGTTCAGTTGGTTAAGTGTCCGACTCTTGATTTTGGCTCAGGTCGTGATCTCGGGATCCTGGGATCGAGACCCACATCGGACTCTGTGCTCAGTGCAGAGTCTGCCTGTCCCTCTCCTTCTGCTCTTCGTTCCCCTTCCACCCCACTTGTCTCTGTCTAAAATAAATAAATAAAATCTCTAAATAAAAATTCTAAAAATAAAATTTTCCCTCTTAAGCATTATTCTGGAATAAGCATAGGGTCCCTAAACACACAAACATCATCCTTTGTGTTTTCAGCCTCAATAAAATGCAAAAATCACTTAGGCTCTGATAAAAAGCAATATCTAATCCATTTTCTTTTTTTTTAAAGATTTTATTTCTTTATTTGGCAGAGAGAGAGACAGCGAGAGAGGGAACACAAGCAGGGGGAGTGGGAGAGGGAGAAGCAGGCTTCCCGCTGAGCAGGGAGCCCGACGCGGGGCTCGATCCCAGGACCCTGAGATCATGACCTGAGCCGAAGGCAGACGCCTAACGACTGAGCCACCCAGGCGCCCCTCTAATTCATTTTCTTAACTACAACACTCTAGGAGATTTTCCACATATAGGTGGAAAAAACTGCATTAAGAAAAAAAATTATTAAGTAGCTATCCCAAAGTATTTTTCCCCATGTCACTTAGCAAAGGGGTTTCTATGTGTCATCTAACCATAGAAGCTAATAAAACAGAAATCAACTCTGGGTGCCTGCTGCAGGTCTGGGCAAGGTAGGAAGACAGGAAGTAGGCAGGATGGGTGACTGCAAGAGGAGGCTCAACAAAACGTCCCTTCCTTCGTGACTGGCTAGAAGCTAGAGATGGAGGGGACGGCGCGGCGCAGGGGGGGGTGAAGGAAGACTGGGAGGGTAGGCAAGTTGGGTTTCAAAACTTGTCCCTTGGCAGTGACAGCCACTTTCCAAGCTGAAATATCTTTTGGCAGTCCCAGATAAAGTGAGGAGGAGAGGTCAGGATTAGGGATATGTAGCTGGGGGTCATTGAGAAAGAGGTCATCATTCAGGGGGCGCCTGGGTGGCTCAGTCGGTTAGGCATCTGCCTTCGGCTCAGGTCATGATCTCAGGGTCCTGGGATCGAGCCCCACGTCGGGCTCCCTGCTCCGCGGGGAGTCTGCTTCTCCCTTTCCCCACCTCCCCCACTCATGCTCTCTCTCTCAAATAAATAAACAAAATATTTTTTTAAAAAAAGAGGTCATATTCAAAGCCATGAGACTGGTGTAGAGGGTGGATGGAATAAAAATATAAAGCAAAGGGGTAAGATGCTTTCTAGAATATCTAATCAGGCAAGAGAAAGCAGAACCACCAAAGGAAACCAATTAGGAATACACTGAGAAAGAAGAACAAATATTTTAGAGTCATAAAAGCCAAAGGAGAAAAATTCTGAGATTCAGTGCCAGTAACAATAGGATGAAACCTGAGGAAGAGCCGTGGTTATTTGGCTAGAAGGACATCACTGGTCACCTACAGAGGGAAGTGGTTGTCCAATTCTGGGGTCAGAGGTCAAATTACGAGTGTTGGAGGGGAGGGGAGGGGCTGGTGGCAAGAGGAAAATGGCCAAGCAAGCAAGAAGAGAAACAGTTAGCCTCACCCAGGAGCAAAAGGGTCGGCTGAAGGGTTTTTTAGGATAAGGGAAACTGCGTGCTTGAAGTCAGTGGGAAGAGCCAGGGAAGGGATGGTGGGGATGATGCCACTCATGTTTCTGCCCTTGGGATCAAACCCAAGGTCTGTCTCACATACCTCTGCCCACCTCCCATCCTACCACCTCCCCTCTCCCACAGTGCAGTCTCTTTCATCAACAGTGGAACTTTCGTCTTCCTACTTCCTTGTCTTCAGCCCTGCCCTTCATTCCTGGCTCTGGTACTGTCTACCCTGGAGCCCTAACTCCTTTTTACCAATTCACATCCTTCCCCCCTTCCACTATTTCACTTCTTCAGGAAGGCTTCCCCGAGAACTCCTCACAAACTGTACAGATTTGTGGCTGTCACAGATAGATGGAGAGAGGGAGAGAGAGAAAGGAGAGATCTAGAAAGAGACACACTACACAATCGCTGGTGGTAGGAATATGGTGTTTTATGGTTTGGGTTTTTTTTTTTAAGCTTTTATTTATTTATTTATTTGACAGAGAGAATGAGAGAGCAAGCACAAGCAGGGGGAGAGGCAGAGGGAGAGGGAGAAGCAGGCTCCCCACCAAGCAAGGAGCCCAACACGGGGCTTGATCCCAGGACCCTGAGATCATGCCCTGAGCCGAAGGCAGATGCTTAACTGACTGAGCCACCCAGGCGCCCCTGTTTTTGTTTTTATCTTACTTTCACGTGTGGTACTTCCTGCTTCTCTAAAACGCACAGTACTGCTTCTGTGATAACAAGTGGAGAATTTGTCCTACAGAGAGCTCTGCGCATCTGCAGAGTGAGACCCTGGCATGAGTACCTACACTGGTATCATTTGCAGTAGCAAAAGATTAGAAGCAATCTAAATGTCCATCCACAGGGACATTAAATCATGTGAAAGCTCTTTATGAACTGATATGGAAACATTCAAGACACAGAAAAGTGTGTATAGAATGTATAGAATGCTATCATTTGGTCTAAAAACAGAGGGAGTGGTGAGAGTATTTATCTGTGTTTGCTTGTATGTGGTTAAAGAAATTCTGGAAGAAATAAAAGAAAAGAACAATTCTTACAGAGGTGGGAAAGAGGTACCACACAAAATGGGGAGACGGACTTTTTGCTGTACATTCTTTCATGGGGGAGGCGGTGGAGCAGTTGAAAGTATTATCTTTTCCCCAAAAACTCTTTGAATAAGACTTGGTTATATTGTTAATAGCTCGCACTCCTCCGGAAGGGGAGAGTTCATCCCCATCCCCATTTTCAGCACAGCAGGGCTGATGTTCTGCATGCTCGCTTACCGATTGATCTTCCTCTTCTGCTGGGATTTGATCACTGTGCTCTCTTCGTCCCTCTTCTTCAGCACCTGGAAGTTGTACTCCAACTTCTCTTGGTTTAGCTGATAAGTTGCTTTCATCTGCTGAAGCTGTTGCTCAAGAACCTAAGGTTTAAAAAATAATAATACTCACTGGCCCTGGTATCACTGTTTGTACCTGAGGGTCCCTGATTCTTTGTTCTGGAGTCATGTCAGAGGAACCAAAGGGACAAGTGCCTCCACTTGAATTCTTAGAAAATCTGGCATTAGAGGCAAATGAAAGGCCAACCAGAAAAAAATATATATATATATCCATCATTCAGGCACCTGGGTGGCTCGGTTGGCTAAGGGTCTGCCTTTGGCTCTGGTCATGATCTCGGGGTCCTGGGATCAAGTCCCACATCAGGCTCCCTGCTCATTGGGGAGTCTGCTTCTCCCTCTCCCTCTGTGCTCTCCCTCTCTCTCCCTCAAATAAATAAATGAAATCTTTAAAAACTATATCCATCATTCAACTGCAAGCTTAAAGCCTGTGTCCCTAAAGCCCGAGAGAGATGACATTTAGAGCCTCCAGTCTGGCCCCCTCTGGTGCTGAGCACCAGACCCTCTGGAGATACACATCACCCCACCAGAAACACCATACAAGTTCATATTGCCACAGAGGTGTCCCCACTCATGTCCCCAGCATGTCTAACTGAGACCTGGAAAATGAGTAGGAGTAGCTCAGGTGGACACCTCAGGGGACAGAGCTCCAGAGGGGCATGGGAATGAGGTGCTTTGGGGAAACCACGAGCAGAGTAGAGTGTGAGGTATGAGGCAGGAAATGGTCAGAAAAGAGGCTGGTAGAGCAGCAGGGCAGTAGAGAAAGATCGCTCTGGGGGCGTCTGGGGGGTGCAGTGGTTAAGCGACTGACTCCTGGGTTTCAGCTCAGGTCCTGATCTCAGGTTCCTGAAATCAAGCCCTACGTTGGGCTCCATGCGGTCTGCTTGGGATTCTCTCTTCCTCTCCCTCTGCCCCTCCTGCTCATGTTCTTTCTCTCTCTCTAAAATAAATAAATAAATCAAAAGAAAGAAGGAAAGAAGGAAAGAAGGAAAGAAGGAAAGAAGGAAAGAAGGAAAGAAGGAAAGAAGGAAAGAAGGAAAGAAGGAAAGAAGGAAAGAAGGAAAGAAAGAAAGAAAGAAAGAAAGAAAGAAAGAAAGAAAGAAAGAAAGAAAGAAAGAAAGAAAGTCACTCTGACAGTTAAAAAAAAAAATGTCAAGAGCAAGACAAGGCTAGAAGCAGGGCAAATAAAGGCAAGCTTGCTCCGGCCTTTCCTGAGTGGAAATGCAGGAACAGAGGATGTAATTAAGCGTGATCAGAGCTTGACAGGCAGGGACATGTGACATGTGGCACTCAATCAAGCCTCCTTCCCCCATCTCCTTCCACGCGGCTACAGAGCCTTGCCAAGGAATCAACTTAGGAAGTGAGTCCAGACAGCATTCCCCTCGCGACTGTGGACCATCCTCAAGGAGGGTAACTGGCCAGGAGGTGATGCAGAGGAGAACAAAGGCACTGGCATGGATAAGTGAGAGAATTAGTCAAGAGTACCCTGTTTAACTATCCCAGAGGGTTCTAAATCTCCATTATGGGCAGGGAACTCACAATGATTTATGCCCTTGTGCTCCAAACAAAACCAGCCCTGGACATCGGGAAGGCCACTGACCTAGGAGGTGGCTCAAAACAAAGTCCAATAGAAAAGCTCCTTGTTGGATGGAGATAACCTGGGAAGGTACGAACACTCTCCGGAGTTGCTCTGACTTGGACCGACAGTGAGTGGCTGAGACCCCAAGTGCCTGGTGTTTGCTCTGATGACATCCAGGGACCTCCTTTTTCTCATAGCCTTGCAATAAGCCCCTATCACTAAGACAGCATTTCCCAAACTTATTTGGCCATAGAACAGTTTTTACATTTATAAGGAAGTGAGACCATGTGAGTTACAAATGCAAGCTCTAGCCCATGAGTGTTCACGTAAATTTCATTCCTGAAGGCAGATTATTAGATAATACTAACTACGGAAACCGACTGTCTCTTTATCCTACATAATACATCTTGAAAGGAAAAAAAAAAATCACTGACTCACTTTTTTTGTTAGTTTTGTGAAACCACCACTCGTACCTCACCTAGCTCAACACAGTTCACAAAACTCTGAATTAATTAGGCCATGTCTTTTTCTTTGTGACCTGAAAGAACTCACATCTGAGCTGATCTTATAGGCAAAACAACAAAGAAACTCTGTCACCTGCCGGTTCTAATTTGCACTTCTTTGCTTGCGCTTGTGGTTCATTATTTATTAACCCATTTTATTTTCTCTTGTGGAGCGCACCTGCTCCTGCTCTTTGCTAGAATATGTTCCTAGGAGACTGATGCATGGAAGGACTAGCAATGCAACATGCACTGTGGGCTTTCCATCTCTAGGGGATCACAGATCAGCTGCTCCATCACCCCAGCTCTGGTCCAAGACATGTGGCACTCAATCTACCACCTCCACAGTCACAATGCCCTTTGGGAGTTATTGGCAGTGCTGTCAATGAACGTGCAGAACTAACAGTCTTGTAGTCTCACCCAAGAGAGTCTACAGCAGGTGGTTGCACGAATTATGTGACTCATTATTTGTTTTCAACAGCTTCTGCTCAAGATAATTTTGGTACCGGTGACTCTTGTCAATTATTTCAGGGTTTAGTCTCAACATGCAGCCATCCTTGGTTGTCATACATTGAAAATAGTTTTATATTTTAAAATTGTAACTGATTTTGTTAACTGTCTGCACTTATTCTTCAATGACCCGAAGATATTGCCGCGAAACTGTACTTTATGTTCCCAAGACTAATGGCGAAACGTCGTGTTCGGGTTTTGTGAATAATTTATAAAGATTACAATCCAACCTGCCCCAAAAGGCCGTCAGTATAATGGTACATTACATTACATGTATGTACATTACATTACATAATATGGTACATTACATTGATCCCACCTTCCCGTTCTTCCTGCGTCAGTACAAGCCTCTCCACAGCCGCTTTGCAGGCCACCTCTTGCCCCACAAGCTCCAGAAAACCAGCTGTCACCATCACCCCAAGTAGAATGGAAATTTGAAACAGCCTTTGCCCTGGTCCTGTGGGCTGACCTCAGAGATCCTGCCGGGCCTTTTCACCTCCACTCTCAGGAACTGTGCCTTGTTTATCTTTGCACTTTGCACAATGTAAGTTCACGGTATTTGTTAAATAAGTAACTTGTATTTGATTTTTGTGATTAATATTCTGGTATTAAAGGTAACAGTCCCTGAAGTTGAACCCTAAACCATTTTACAATTTTAAAAGCACAAGTAGGACCTAAAGGAAAAAGCATTTGTTTCCTGCATCAAGAACTAAGTGTTTCTAGTAGTGTTATTTTGGGGCAGTGGGCGGGTATGGTAAAATCCTTCTCCAGTGCATAATGTTTACAGGCATTCTTTTTTTTCTTGCTCATTAAGAATGTCACCTTACTGGCAGTAAGCATTCGGAAAGTATACATTCTCTTTTTTACTTCTTGTACTTTACCCATCAAACCAAATCTCTGTGTATTGGATCCTTCGGGTTTTTGCGATTTGCAAAACTTTTAATTGTGTATTTTAGAACTGATACAGTGCTATGAATTACTTAGGAAGAGCAAATTTGATGTTGAGCTGTATCTTCTTGACAAAAACCAATGCTATTTGACTTTACTGTGTAGTGAAGTACACCTAAGTGGCATTATGATCAAGTTCGATCTACTAAAATACCCCACATATGGTAATAATGGTAATCCCTGATTAGATTATCTGTTCCTAGTTAAAGGGTAATGTGGGACAGTATACTCCTGCTTTCCATGCTAACCCAGGAAAGAACCACTGTGCACAGGAACTGCACACAATGCCCCGCGCTGAATCTCTCCATCTGCCTGCCTCCCACATACCCACACTCCACAGGTAGTCCAACTGGACAGGGGAAGCCAGGAGACGCTGGTCTCCCGGGCTCTCTGCCTCTCCATCCCTCACTTCCTTAGTCTTCCATCACCCCTTACCCCCAAAATCTCCCCACGTCCCAGAATTTTTTGACTTTGTTCAAGCATTTGAGGATTAGATTAAGAATGTGAGGTTCTACTCCTACAACTCAATAGCAAATAATAATAATAATAAACTACCTGATCAGAAGACATACAAATGGCTAATAGGTTTATGAAAGGTGCTCAACGTCACTACTTATCAGGGAAATGCAAATCGAAGCTACAAAGAGATATCACTTCACACCTCTTAGGATAGCCATTGTCAAAAAACCAATGACGACAAGTGCTGGCAAGGATATGGAACAGGAAAGCTCGTGCACCGATGGTGGGAATGCAAACTGGTGCAGCCACTCTGGAAACAATACGGAGGTTCCTCAAAAGATAAAAAATAGAGCTACCATTTGATCCAATAATCCCACTTCTGGATATAGATCCAAAGGCACTGAGATCTGGATCTTGAAGAGATGTCTGCATACCCGTGTACCTTGTGGCATATTCAAAACGGTCAAGAGATAGAAACAACCTAAATGCCCATCAGTGGACTAATGGGGAAAGAAAATGTGGTTTAGGCATATCATGCAATCTTCCTCAGCCTTAAAAAAGGACAATCTAGGGGACACCTGGGTGGCTCAGTTGGTTAAGCATCTGCCTTCGGCTCAGGTCATGATCCCAGGGTCCTGGGATCGAGTCCCGCATCGGGCTCCCTGCTCAGCGGGGAGCCTGCTTCTCCCTCTGCCTGCCGCTCCCCCTGCTTGTGCTCTTCTCTCTCTCTCTCTCTCTCTCTGACAAAAAATAAATAAAAAATCTTAAAAAAAAGGACAATCTACCATTTGCAACAACGTGGATGGACAGGGAGGACATTATACTAATAAATGAAATAAGCAAGACACAGAAAGACAAACGCTGCATGGTCTCACTTGTATGTGGGATCTAAAATAGTCAAACTGGGGGAGGGGAAGGCGGGAGGAGTCGGTCAGAGCGCACAAAGTTTCAGTTATGTGGGATGAATAAGTTCTGGGGATCTAACGGCACAACAGAAGGTCTTTGAGTAACAATGCTGTTATTGTATATTTAAAATTGTGTCAAGAGAGTAGATCTTGTGTTACGTGCTCTTAACACAAAAGAAAAAACAAAACAACAAATAAAAGAACATGAGTTTCCATTATTTCACTGTTGGACGTCAGCAGTGTGTAGTTTTGTCCCATAAATTATTATAAAACCAAAATGACTAAAGAAAGCTTAACAATAGCCACTTTCATTAAAAGTGTCATGTATACAGCCCACATACGCAGCGCTGCTTTCAGACTTCCACTGTTCCTTGTCAGTGACTCTCATTTCCATGACATTAATAGGAGAAAGGCCCAGGAAAATTCTCAAGACTGGTAAGAATATCTGTAGTCTGGAGGGGTTTTGATTCCACCTTGTTACATAAAGCCACAACAGTAGTAGTTCCTGAAATTCTATCACAGGCTATGTGGAAAAGCTTTAGTCTAACAAGTTTTTCTAGACAGAAACGGAAATGAATAGACTGTGCTGGAATATTAAGAGGTAATTACATCACACCTAAATATAATTAGAGATGAGCTTTTTTTAACTAACTTTGAAGCACAGAATCCTAGGCTTGGAAAGAACTTCACAAACCAGAAAATCTAACCTCCTTCCACTGCAAGAATCCTTCCTCAGCATTGAAGACAGACATAGTCATTCAGCCTTTAAATACTTTATGAGATAGAAGACTCCTTGTTTTGTGGAATGACCCTTTTCTATATTGGATAGTTCTAACTATTAGAAAGCTCTTTCTGAGGCGCCTGGGTGGCGCAGTCGGTTAAGCGTCCGACTCTTGGTCTCAGCTCATGCTGGGATCTCAGGTTTGTGAGATCCAGCCCCACGTCAGGCTCCATGTTCAGCACAGAGTCCACTTGGGATTCTCTCCCTCTCTCTCTGCCCCACCAGAGCATGTGCGCTCTCTCTCTCTCTCTCAAATAAATCTTTGGAAGAAAGGAACAGAGGGAGGGAGGGAGGAAGGGAAGAAGGAAGGAAGGAAGGAAGGAAGGTAGGAAGGAAGGAAGGTAGGAAGGAAGAAGGAAGGAAGGAAGGAAGGAAGGAAGGAAGGAAGGAAGGAAGGAAGGAAGGAAGGAAGGAAGATCTTTCTGATGGCAAGTCGGATCTGCCTTACTGCGATGTCCAACCATCAGCCAGAGGCTATTTAGAATATCAGGAACATTATAGGCTATTGAGCCAGACAGAGCTGGGTTTGAATCCAGGGCCTACCATTTGCCAGGTAAGTAGCCTATTTCCTGACATATAAAATGTGGTCCATGATTCCTCCCTTCCGTGTTAGTATGAGGACTAGAGACACTGTGTCTTAAGTGCCTAGTTACTCACTAGATGGTGGCTGTTCTGCTTTGGTCCTGACACACAGATATGATCATTTGAAAGAAAGCAGATAATGAATACATATCTGTTGAATGGACTAACTCTAGAACATTCTGGGCAGTCACCAAGGATTCAACGTGCACGAGTACTCTGCTCCGCCACCCAGACGCCGAGGAACGAGTCAGACCTGCACATCCTGCTCCAGTTTGATCTTGATCATGTTGTACTCTTCCCAGTCCCATATCCTCTGCCTGTTCAGCTGCTTCTCATAGTCCTCTACTTTCTTGATGCGGTTCATAAGATACTCCAGCTGAAGGCACAGGAAGACAAGAGGAAAGTCAGCCCTATCGCTGTCTTGACTCAATCCTTCCAGTGGCCTGACAAGCATGACACATTGAAGGGTCTCCAGGTGTCATGAGTCTGGAGGGAGTCAGTCGGCCCTCAGAAGCTCCTGTGCCCCAAGGCTTTGTATTGTTTACCTTACTCTGGAGCCTCCTAACTTGAGAAACTCCAAGAGGATTATTCCATTAAGAAATTAGCCGTGGGGGCACCTGGGTGGCTCAGTTGGTTAAGCGACTGCCTTCAGCTCAGGTCATGATCCTGGAGTCCCGGGATCGAGTCCCACATCGGGCTCCCTGCTCAGCAGGGAGTCTGCTTCTCCCTCGGACCCTCCGACCCTCTTCCCTCTCGTGCTCTCTGTCTCTCATTCTCTCCCTCTCAAATAAATAAATAAAATCTTTAAAAAAAAAAAAAAAAAAGAAATTAGCCGTGGGCCCTGTGGTCAGACATTTGTATTTCTCAAAAAAAAAAAAAAAAAAAAAATCCACTGGATCTTGGTCAAGCTATTATTTCTTTGTTCTTTATGTCTCTGAAGTAAAGTGATAACCCCCACACCCTTTAAAACGTCTTCCTGGGTCACACATATCCGTGCCTGGGGTAGAAGCCTGGGAACAAAGAAGAGAATGACAGGACCACCGGAATCCCGGTGAGCTGCAAAGGAAGGTGGTATTCACAGCTACCAGAAACAAATGTCACCACCAGAGGCAGCCGCCACCCGCAGGGCCACACTGACTAACCATGAAGTGCAGTAGTAAATGTCTGCCATGGCAATCCTCCCCAAGATACAGATTCAGCAGCTATTGCCCCAGACTCCATGGATTACCCCTGACACTGCCACCATGCCCTCCCCCACCCACTGCCCCTTTACCTCTTTGGCATTGTGAGCCTGCAGGGCCTGCTCCCATTTCTTCTTATTACTGGTCAGCAGTTCCCGTCGTTCTACCTCAAATGCTTTCTACGACCAAGAAGGAAGAGGGCTCTTGTGTCTGTTTTGATTGGGAAGGTTCCACAGTATGAAAGAACTCATAAGTATTTGCACAAGATGCCATGTACCAACGAGATAGCCCAAGTCAAATCCAAATGCAAACTGTTGCGTGGAAATTAGTGTTATGACGTCTGGGCTTCCCATAAATTTCGAGAAGAAATGTGCCAACTGCCCTGTGGCTCAGCCAATATCAGAGGAGGGAGCTGGAGGAAGGCCAGTGAGTGCCCTTGAGGGCAGTTACAGGGCAAGCCCTGGCATATGCTTCAATCACACCCAGGGCTGCTGCACTGCTATGCTTGGGGTTCCCACAAAACAAAGGAGCATGTTGCTCACAAAGGGTAGGCCAAGGAATGCAGAACAGAATCTAGAATAATCCAAACAGAGAGGTCCCCACCCTCTTGGCTCTCTTCCATTTTGGAAAGGTCTCAATCTTAATCCTTAACATTCCATTCAAATTCAAAGTGTTGATTCCAGAACCTGTTTTCCCATGCCCCAACCTGGCTGCCATAAATACAACAAATCAACAGCTCACAAACACCCCCCTCCTCCACTCTTCTTATCCTTACATGATTTTATTTTCTTGCAAAGCACTGATTACCACCTGTCCAACTATATATTTAGTAGTTTATCTGTTTATTGTCTAGCTGTCTCCTACTAGAATACAGACTCCGTCGAGGACTTTGTTCATAGCTGTATCCCCGGCACCTGGTACAGTGGCTGGCACATAGTAGGCGCTTGATGAATACTTGTTGGATGAGCCAATGAATGGGTAAACAAATGAAGGGGCCGAAACCAGAGGACGAGACACCTGGCACGGTTGGGACAGACCTGGCCCTCCTCCCAGGCGCTACCCGTGGGCAGAAGGCAGCCCTTTCACACCCTGTTACCTCAATGTAGTTGAGCTCCTGACGGAAGGTTTTCATGACGTGCTTCACTTGTTCTTCCATTCGCTCCAGAAGCAGGCAGATGTCATCTGACTGTTTCTTCAAATCCTTCACATACTGGTCATCTTTTATTTTCAACTCCTAGAGAAGAGCGTGTCAAAAGTTGGCCGCCAACTAAGACAGAAGCAAGAGGTGCCAAGTGCACTCCACTTGGACCTCTCTCTTCGGTATCTGTGAACATTAGGAATTGCAACTATATAAAGCAAAATTAACTTCAGAAGAATCTGAGGACGCCCAGGAGAAGGCACAGACAGATGGAGTGGAGTGGCCTCAGCTCGGGGCAAAGCTGGAACGAGCAGCAGGATCAAACCCTCCATGACTACTTGCTCCAAATCTCCCCATAAGCTCCCAGACAGCCTAGGGCGCCCCAGCTGAGCAATGAAGATCCAGGATCCAACATGGGAATCTATATACTACAGACTAAGTTCCATTCCTTAATTGAAAACGTAAAATCTGACACAGCATTTGCTACCAACATACATCTTGCTAAGGTCACCAATAGTTCTAAAATTACTCCAAAGCTTTTCCTTCTGGTTGAATTTATTGCCTGAGTTATGCGATAATCCGAGTAGTGAAGTGAGGCCTCCACATTTTTCCATTCAGGTAGAGCAAACAAATAAGCCAGGCAAACCCCCCAGCCTGAGCCCACATGGCAGGGTGGGCCAGGAGTCTTGCCTGCTGTAACTCGCTGATAAGCTTGTTCTTGTCCTCTATCAGCCCTGCGCAGTGCATCTGCTGGGTGTTGAGCATGTCCCACAGGTCCTGGGGAATTCTCTTCTGTTTGCACTCCTCCCACTTTGCGGTGATTTCATCAAATTTGTCTTGGCTTGTCTTGACTTCATTCTCCAGCTTTTCAAGTCTGTGAATACAAACAGGCCGGCCATGCCAGCCCAGCTCTGGAAGCTGCCTCCTACTGGAGGCAGGCAGGCTCACGAGAGTCTGAAATACCAGACCCGGGTCCCAAGCACTGCCTCCAGATACTCCCGCTCAAAACCAAACCAGGCTCTGAGAAATCTTCTTTTAGCTTAAGGACTGACTGGCAGTGAGGAGACCAAATAAACAAAGTAACTGGCAGTAAGGAGACCAAATAAACAAAGTGACACATAACAAAAGCAGATCATCCTTAAAGCTATACCGATTTATACACACACACATGCGTGCGGATCAAGAGTCAATTTGTCACATACTTCTGTAACAAACTATATGACTCCAGTGACCAAGGCCTGACTTTGCCACTAACTGACTCTCAACATGAGACAAGTCCCTTACCCTCTGCAAGCTGCATTTTTCTCCTCTGTTAGAGGGAGAGGATGAAAGCACCTACTTTCATACAGCTACTGTCGAAGTTAAGTGAGATAATGCTCAGCACAGCAGTCTGTTAACAAAGGGTATACTTATTATGGTTTTTGGTTATCAACACGACTTCAGGCGTGTGGCCGTTCCTCTCCCAAATTATCGATAAATGACCAAGGGGACATACAAATAGGGAAACTCCACTATTAAGCAATGGAAAATCGGCATGGCCTTTCCAGAAATTCCAAAGAGTCTCTGTGATGGAGTGTACTGAGGAGAGGACCAGACTGAAGGGAGGTGTGAGGACGAGAGGCGAGCCCCCCCCCCCAGAACAGCTGCTAGGACACATGCCAAGACTATCTCCCTACCTTAACAGACTGTCATTCTAGGAGGCTGCCCTCTGACTTGAGCGCCAACCCCTACAGGACAGAAGTAACAACTTAACCTCATGCTCCTCTCTCCTTCTCGCCTCACTTCTGAGCTAGAGCAGAGTCCATATGATAATTCACTTGACTTTTGTCCTCAAAAAATGAAAAATAACAACCAGGTCGTCTTTCTAAAGTCCACATTTATCCTGTAACGCTGCCGCTTAAGACCTTCAGTTTTTAATCAGTGGTTACAGGACAAAGCCTAACTCCTTGGCGTGGCTGGGATATCAGCCACTTCAGGGCTGGGTATACAGCCCAAGGCAGGCAGTGGGAAGTGGCAAGAATAAAGTCACCAGGGCGCCTGGGTGGCTCAGTTGGTTAAGCGACTGCCTTCGGCTCAGGTCATGATCCCGGAGTCCCGGGATCGAGTCCCGCATCGGGCTCCCTGCTCGGTGAGGAGCCTGCTTCTCCCTCTGACCCTCCCCCGCCCCATGTACTCTCTCTCTCTCATTCTCGCTCTCTCAAATAAATAAATAAATCTTTAAAAAAAAAAAAAGAATAAAGTCAACTGCATACTGATAAAGCTAGTAAAGGTGCTGAAGGAATTACTTATGCTAAACAGCTAAAAACTGTTAAAATCACGCTATCGTGGAGAGAAGCTAAAATGGCCAAGTGGGGAAAGGAGGAAGAAGGGAGGAAAGCAAGAGGGAAGGAAGAGATTCATTCCTAAGGGCCAATAAGAGGAACCTGCTAGACTGAGTTTGATACAGCCACCTTCCAACAGTTGGGGAGAATTTGGGGACCCACGGAAGAGGTGCCCTCATGTCCCCCAGGCTGCAGAGCAGGGGCTCCTTACCTCTGACGCTTGATCTCCTGTTCTTCCACTCTCCTGTGGATCTCTCGGATATCTGTAGCCACCTGGATATTTGTCACCAACTCAGTGCCACAGAGCAGCAGTTTAGCCAATTTCTGAAAACAAAGAAGAATTTATGAAGTTAGAGGCGCACCTGGGTGGCTCAGTCGGTGAAGTGTCTGCCTTCGGCTCAGGTCATGATCCCAGGGTCCTAGGATTGAACCCAGCATCAGGCTCCTTGCTCAGCGGGGAGCCTGCTTCTCCCTCTGCTTGTGCTCTCTCTCTCTCTGTCAAACAAATAAATAAAGTCTTTAAAAAAAAAAAGCAAAACAGAAAATGTTACAGTCACCAACAGACGAACAGACACAGGAAAAGATAAAACCGTCATTTTCCGATGATAGGGTTATACATATAAAAAATTAAACATGCAAACAAAAGAAACCACAGGACAGCTATTAGAATTAACAAGTGAGGGCGCCTGGGTGGCTCAGATGGTTAAGTGTCTGCCTTCGGCTCAGGTCATGATCCCAGGGTCCTGGGATCGAGTCCCGCATCGGGCTCCCTGCTCAGCGGGGAGCCTGCTTCTCCCTCTGCTTCTCTCTCTCTCTCTCTCTCTCTCTGTCTCTCATGAATAAATAAATAAAATCTTTAAAAAAAAAAAAAGAATTAACAAGTGAATTTGACAAAGTTGCTGAATATCAGGTCACTATACAAAAACCAATTGTGCTTTTATATATCAGCAATAAACACTTAGAGCCTCAACACAAAGTGTAAAACATTGTTGAGCAAAATTCAAGAATACCTAAATAAATGGAGGGATATTTTATACTCACAGATGGTACATCTCATTGTTGTTAAGACATTAATTCTTTCCTAAATCCGACCTCAGTTAAAGTCCCCAGCAGGGGACAACTTGGTGGCTCGTGGGTTAAGTGGCTGACTCTTGATTTCTGCTCAGGTCATGATCTCAGGGTCCTGGGATTGAACCCCACATCAGGCTCCACGCTCAGCGGGAGTCTGCTTGAGGACTCTCTCTCTCTCCCCCCACCTCTCCCCCTCCCCTTAACCCCAATCTCCCCACCCCCCACCCCCACTCTCTCTCTAAAATATATAGATAAAACTTCTTAAAAATCCCAGCAGGTTTTTGGGTGGAAACTGACAAGCTGATTGTAAAATTTATATGGAAATGCAAAAGGTCAAGGATAGCCAAGGCAATCTTGAAGAACCACAGAACTAGAGGACCCACTCCACCAGATGTCAAGACCTGTCATAAGGCTACAGTAGTTAAAATAGTGTGGAACTGGTATAAAGCCAGACAAGTAGACCAATAGAACAGAATAGAGAATCTAGAAACAAATCCAATAGGTGATCACCTGATTCACAACAAAGGTGTATTGCAGTGCAGTGGGGAAAGGATGATCTTTTCAATAAATGGTGCTGGGTCAATTAAAAATCCATACACAGAACAGTGAACCTTGAGCCTTACCTTTACACCACCCACAAAAATCAATTCAAGATAGATTAGAGACCAAAATGTAAATGATAGAACAATAAAGCTTCTAAGAGAAAACTTGGAAGAATATATTTATAAAATTGGAGCAAGATAGGAAACAAAAGAATCACCAATTAAAAATGACTGATAAGGTTCAGGGCCAAGGACAGTGGCCCTTCCTGTCCAAGTCTT
The DNA here is from genome assembly GCF_009762305.2 of Zalophus californianus. Taxonomy (NCBI): domain Eukaryota; kingdom Metazoa; phylum Chordata; class Mammalia; order Carnivora; family Otariidae; genus Zalophus; species Zalophus californianus. The sequence continues at coordinate 21,647,561 of NC_045602.1, read as the reverse complement.
AGGGTAGAACTGGTTATTAATATCTTGACATTGAGGAAGGCAGCATTTGGTTTTTATACATTTCTTTTCTATGCCAACACTTTACATGACTTAAGTCCTAAGTGAAAGGAAGCTTGAAAAGCTGCTAATGAAAACAACATTATCTCTCCGGGTTCACACTCAAAGAGTGCTCCAGATGAAGTGTATTTTCAAGACCATAGCAGTATAAACTATAACAGTAGGTTCAAGACCATAGCAGTATAAACTATAACAGTAGGTCCCAGATTCTATACGATATTCTTGTGATCCTACCCAGCGATGTTCAGAGATCATTGACACTTTGACGGAGTAACCCCAGTACAGAGAGGGGGCATGACTCATCTACGTCACAGTGAGCACCAGATCAGGACCAAGAACACACCACGGTTCAGTATTCTTTCTGCCACATCAAGTATCTTATCCTTGACACAGTACCATACGGTTCACTCAGGTGTCTCTATAGATCTCTATGCTCTACAATGACATTTCAGTAACTTGAGTATTTTTTTCTCCCAGTAAGTGCACTTCAACTTCTGCCAGAAACGATCTCTCTCCTCTCTGCTTTTGTAAGTCCCACCTATTTTTCCAAGATGCAGCTCAAATCCCACTTTCTCCATGTAACCTTCCTCCATCAGGCCCGCTTGGGCAGCCCTCTTCCTTACCTCAATTCCGACCGTCCCGCTGCCCTATGATACTCATTTAGCAATTAATTAAATGCAGCACTTCACCAGTTCTGCTTGCTGTTTGGAAGTGTTGTTCATTCTTCCTGCTCCTGTTGTTCCAAGTCCTGTATTAAACATCCCAGGAGCCCTGGTATTGCCATGGGAGAGCAATCGATGACTTTCTTTTTAGTGGTCATTGAGTACAAGCTCTGCACTACTCCACGGGTATAGGAGAGGCTCTCCCTCTCACGGAGCTTACAGCTCCACTGGGGACACTGCAGGACACACATTTGAAGTCTTACAAGCGAGAAAATGGTCTAAAATGAAACACGTGGCACGGAGAAGAAGTATTCGGTGTGTGAATTAAAGGAGTCTGGGCTGCAGAAGAGTCATGGAATTGAAGTCCTCTCAAGTTGGGACTTGAGATGGTCCTGAAGTGTGGGAAGGCATCCTGATGAGAGGAGAGGAGAAGAGAAAGAGGTGGCAGAGAGGGAAGAGGAGGGGAGGGGAGGGAATGGCATTCTGGAAGATCAGAGGCACACACAACAGCAAGAGCGGAGCCCCCACTGGAGGTGAGTGAGAAGATCAGCCAAGCGAGAGCGAAGGCCCAAAGTAGGTATCAGTGGGACGAAGACTGAGGTTAGGACGGGAAGAGAAGGCCCTGAATGGGTAGCTTAAACATTTGCACTTGATCCAATGAATAGTCTGTAGGATGAAATGAAAGCTCACTCCTAGAGAGCTCTCAAGATGGGAAAGATTCAAATTCACTTCTGCCTCACTAAAGGTGGGAACATGGAATCTCTCGTGAGATTTTTCTGGTCTAAGTACAAAAACCATGACATCACACCCAGGTCCCTAGTGTCACTGGCTGACAGGACCCATCTCCTACCCAGCTCATACCAGTCTGCTTTCTTCTTTCTGCTTGTAGCTCTTGCTTTGATCTTCCTCACTCTCTTTCTTCCCATCTAAATATTCTCCAAGTGCTTCCCTGTGATGGGAGAAAGTAGAGAAACTAAAGTTATTTCTAGTATGTGGATTCTATATTTAGAGTTTCCATAGTGCATGATACCATATACGAAAATATATCCCATATGGATAAAAATTTAAATATTAAAAAAAACACAATCATAAAAAACTAGAAGTAAATACAGGAGAGAACCCATCTTAGAATAAGACCAAAGCTAGAAAAAAAAAAAAAAATTGAGAGGCTTTACTTCTTAAAATTTAAAATTCTTCTCCTTGAATCAAGGGATAAAACTTGACAAAACACTGCCATCTAGAAAATAGAACAGGCTCCTTCAAATCAATATAAAAAAGACAAAATACCAATTAGAAAAACTGGCAAAGGATGTGGACAGACAACTTACAGAAGAAATACAACAGGCAAATAGACATTTGGAAATGCATTCAACTTCACATAGAACCTGAGAAATGAAATTGAGAAGCCCGTGAGGTATCATTATTCTCCATACCAGACAAGAAAAGATTTAAAAGCTTGATAATAGGATGCCTGGGTGGCTCAGTGAGTTAAGCGTCTGCCTTTGGCTCAGGTCATGGTCCCAGGGTCCTGGGATCGAGCCCCACATCAGGCTCCCTGCTCAGTGGGGAGCCTGCCACTCCCCCTGCTTGTGTGTTCATTCCCTCTCTCTCTCTGACAAATAAATAAAAAAAAAAATCTTTTGAAAATAAATAAATAAATAAATAAGGGGCGCCTGGGTGGCTCAGTCATTAAGCGTCTGCCTTCGGCTCAGCATGGGGCTCCCTGCTCCGCGGGAAGCCTGCTTCTCCCTCTCCCACTCCCCCTGCTTGTGTTCCCTCTCTTGCTGTGTCTCTGTCAAATAAATAAATAAAATCTTTAAATAAATAAATACATACATACATAAATAAAAGATTGATAATATCAGGTGTGGGCCAGGTATGGGTGCCTAACTATTCACACCACTCCACAAGAGGACTCCCAGGACTGCCTTAGGAAAAATGAAACCATCATGTTATGACCTCATTCACAGTGCAACAAGCAGATCTCTCTGCCTCATTCTCTTGCTTTTTTTCTAATACTGACTTCCGTTTCCACTCCCTTTGTTCAAAGTTCAGCACCGCTCTACAGCATTTTTGACATGTGAAGTGGAGTTACCACCACCCCCCACTTCAAATCTAACCAAAACCCCATTTTCTTTCTTGTCATTTCATGCACTTCCCTATTCTTAGTCAATCTATTCTTTGCCATTACTAAGAGAACTAAGTGTTCCGTTTGACTCGGTCTTCCAACATTGCCAGGTTCATGGTTTTCCCACTATCACACAAAATGCACTCTTTCTCTTGACTTTCTACTTTGACCACCAATTAAGGAACCAACTCTATCTAAATAATCCCTCCAGTTGCTCCATTTCCTGGAGCAAAGACCAGTTCTTCAGAAAGAGAAAGAACTCTTATTAACCTAGTTTTCACTTGAACCCCACTGCTGCCTTTTACTTATCATTTCTGATCTTCCTAGCACTGCACTGTCCAACTGTCCAAGAAAGGGAGCCGCTAACCACAAGTGGCTGATCCAAACTGAAATGCCCTGTGAGTATAAAATGCAAACTACATGGATTTTGGAAGACTTTGAATGAAAAAAAAAAAAGCAAAATATCTCAATATAATTCATACTGATTACATGTTAAAATAATATTTTTATATAGTGGGTTAAATAAAATAAGTGACAAAATTAGTTTCACCTGCTTTGTTTACTTGAACGGGGCGACTAAAAATTTGTTGTCTTGTTTTGTTTTGCTTGCTGACCTAGCCTATTCCCCAAAGGAGTCATCCCCAAAGAGACTTCTCCCTCCTCAGGTTTGAGCTGAGTCCCTCTTTCGGGAAACTGCTTCCTCGGGGCCCCCACCCTTGCCGTCTCAATGGAGCCTCCATCTTCTTGAATACCCCACCTCCTGACCAATCAAAGTCCCTTCTTGGGATTTAAAAACTTGGCACTTAATGGATTGTTTGGCTGGATTTCAGGTTCTGGGTTAGAAATCATCTTCCTTCAGAATTTTGAGGGTATTGCTGCAGTGTCTTCTACCGTCCAGTGGCTATTTCAAAACCCTGAAGTCACTCTGTTTCTTAATCCTTTCCTTGGACGTGACCATTGTTCTCACTCTAGAAACTTGTAGGTCCCTTCTCCTGGCTCTCGGTGCCCTTGAAGCCGCTGTCTTGGCCCCTGCAGCCAATTTAGTAGTCTTTGAGTTTTAGCAAGCACTTTTAGCCCACGTGATGGATTAACTAAACCCTTCTTTGTGTATCTATAGATGATTCATTGCATTGTTTCCTAGAAAGACTCCAGACCAAACTCTCTTGCACAACTTCCCCCGCTCCCCACCCCCCCCCCCCGCCATCCCGCCCCACGCAGCAATACTCAACCTCTGAGCACCAGGATAACAAGTGTAGCTGGCACCACTGAGTCTGCATGCAATCAAGAAGGGTTAAAGACCACTGTCCTCCCTTTTTACTGATTAACTGCCCTAAAGTTTCTGTAAAAATCTTCAGGCCAGGCAGAAACCTCGGGGTTGGTTTTTGGACAAGAGTCCGCCTTCTCCATCACAATTCCAGACTTCAAGCCGTATTACAAAGCTGTAATCATCAAGACAGTATGGTACTGGCACAAAAACAGACACATAGATCAATGGAACAGAATAGAAAACCCAGAAATGGACCCTCAACTCTATGGTCAACTAATCTTCGACAAAGCAGGAAAGAATGTCCAATGGAAAAAAGACAATCTCTTCAACAAATGGTGTTGGGAAAATTGGACAGCCACCTGCAGAAGAATGAAACTGGACCATTTCCTTACACCACACACAAAAACAGACTCAAAATGGATGAAAGACCTAAATGTGAGGCAGGAATCCATCAAAATCCTTGAGGAGAACACAGGCAGCAACCTCTTCGACCTCAGCTGCAGCAACTTCTTCCTAGAAACATCGCCAAAGGCAAGGGAAGCAAGGGCAAAACTGAACTATTGGGACTTCATCAAGATAAAAAGCTTTTGCACAGCAAAGGAAACAGTCAACAAAACCAAAAAACAACCGACAGAATGGGAGAAGATATTTGCAAATGACATCTCAGATAAAGGGCTAGTATCCAAAATCTATAAAGAACTTATCAAACTCAACACCCAAAGAACAACTAATCCAATCAAGAAATGGGCAGAAGACATGAACAGACATTTCTGCAAAGAAGACATCCAAATGGCCAACAGACACATGAAAAATGGTCAACATCACTTGGTGTCAGGGAAATACAAATCAAAACCTCAATGAGATACCACCTCACACCAGTCAGAATGGCTAAAATTAACCACTCAGGAAATGACAGATGTTGGCGGGGATGTGGAGAAAGGGGAACCCTCTTACACTGTTGGTGGGAATGCAAGCTGGTGCAGCCACTCTGGAAAACAGTATGGAGGTTCCTCAAAAAGTTTAAAATAGAGCTACTCTACAACTCGGCAATTGCACTACCGGGTATTTACCCCAAAGATATAAATGTAGTGATCCAAAGGGGCACGTGCACCCCAATGTTTATAGCAGCAATGTCCACAATAGCCGAACAATGGAAAGAGTCTAGATGTCCATCAACAGATGAATGGATAAAGAAGATGTGATACACACACACACACACACACACACACACACACACACACACACACACACACAATGGAAAATTATGCAGCCATCAAAAAAACGAAATCTTGCCATTTGCAACGATGTGGATGGAACCAGAGGGTATTATGCTAAGTGAAATAAGTCAATCAGAGAGAGGTATGTATCATATGATCTCACTGATATGAGGAATTCTTAATCTCAGGAAATAAACTGAGGGTTGCTGGAGTGCAGGGGGGTGGGAAGGATGGGGTGGCTGGGTGATGTCTATTGGGGAGGGTATGTGCTATGGCGAGCGCTGTGAATTGTGTAAGACTGATGAATCACAGACCTGTACCTCTGAAACAAATAATACATTATATGTTAAAAAAAAAAAAGAAGATAGTAGGAAGGGAAAAATGAAGGGTGGGAAATTGGAGGGGGAGACGAACCATGAGAGACTATGGACTCTGAGAAACAAACTGAGGGTTCTAGAGGGGAGGGGGGTGGGGGGATGGGTTAGCCTGGTGATGGGTATTAAAGAGGGCACGTACTGCATGGAGCACTGGGTGTTATACACAAACAATGAATCATGGAACACTACATCAAAAACTAATGATATAGGTGCTCTTCCTTTCCAACCAGGGCCCGGCAGAATGGCTCCCGTGAAGAAGGGTGGCGAGAAGAAGAAGGGCCATTCTGCCATCAACGAAGTAGTGACCAGAGAATACACCATCAACATTCACAAGCGCATCCATGGAGTGGGTTTCAAGAAGCGTGCCCCTCGGGCACTCAAAGAGATCCGGAAATTTGCCATGAAGGAGATGGGAACTCCAGATGTGCTCATTGACACCAGGCTCAACAAAGCTGTCTGGGCCAAAGGAATAAGGAATGTTCCATACCGTATCCGTGTGCGGTTGTCCAGAAAACGTAACGAGGATGAAGATTCACCAAACAAGCTCTACACACTGGTTACCTATGTACCTGTCACCACTTTCAAAAATCTACAGACAGTTAATGTGGATGAGAACTAATCACTGATTGTTAAATAAAGGTATAAAACTGCAAAAAAAAAACTAATGATATAATGTATGGTGATTAACATAACATAATAAAATAAAATTTAAAAAAAAAGTTGAAAATAGAGTTACCCTATGACCCAGCAATTGCACTACTGGGTATTTACCCCAAAGATACAAATATAGTGACCCAAAGGGGCACCTGCACCCCAATGTTTATAGTAGCAATGTCCATAATAGCCAAACTATGGAAAGAGCCCAGATGTCCATCAACAGATGAATGGATAAAGAATATGTGGTATATATATATACAATGGAATATTACTCAGCCATCAAAAAAACGAAATCTTGCCATTTGCAATGACTTGGATGGAACTAGAGGGTATTATGCTAAGCAAAAGAAGTCAATCAGAGAAAGGTAAGTATCACATGATCTCACTGATATGAGGATTTTGAGAAACAAGACAGAAGATCATAGGGGAAGGGAGGGAAAAATGAAACAAGACGAAACCAGAGAGGGAGACAAACATAAGAGACTCTTAATCTCAGGAAACAAACTGAGCGTGGCTCGAGTGGAGGGGGGTAGGGGGGATGGGGTGTCTGGGTGATGGACACTGGGGAGGGTATGTACTTTGGTGAGCGCTGTGAAATGTGTAAGACTGATGAACACAGACCTGTACCCCTGAAATGAATAGTACATTTTATGTTAATTAAAAAAAAAAAAGAGTCCGCCTTCTCCCCAGCTGGCTGATCCCCTGAATAAAGCTCATATTCCTTTCCAATCAAAACTCGCCTCTTGAGTATTGGCTTTCCGAGCAATGGGCAGCCGAACTTGGGTTTTTCAATAACACTCTGAACTTTCTCAATGGTGTGGCTACGGGTGGGTCTACTTTCATCCATTGGGCTGAACATTTTCAGTTGGGTGTTCCCCCCAAGCAGGAAACTCATGAGCTTCAGTTCTGATCAATTTTCTTGAATACTTCCAGTGATAATTTCCTCCCCTCTGTTTGCTCTGCCCTTTCTTTATGGATCTAGAAAGGAGAGATGAGATCTCCTAGACTGGTCCTCTAATTCTGAAAAATCTTTTTCTCTCCTAGTTTCTGTTTTTCTTTTTGCTCTACCTTCTATGTGACTCCATGACCTTTATTTCCTAACCCTTCTACAGTTTTCCATTTTTATCATATTTTTTAATTTCCAATTTTTAGTATATGTGCTGCCGAAGTGAGCACAATATTTTTTAATTTCCAAGAGCTCTATTTTGTTCTCTCATCACCCCTTTTAATAGCATCCTATTCTTGTTCTGTGGATGCAATATCATTTCTTTTTTTTCCGAGGATGGTCTAAATGAGTCTTTTAGTTGTATTACTGTTGTCTTTTCCTCCTACATAGTCTCAAGTTCCTCTAAGTTGCGTTTTGCTGTGTGTTCATTTTGGTGTCCACCTTTCATGGTAAAGACTTTCCTCAGATGTCTAGAAATCCTTGGCTACCTTGTCACCATAAGACTGAAAAGCTGAAGGAAGCTCTGAATGCAAGGGTGTAGCTTGACAACAGTGAACTTCAGCGTAGGACCATCTACTTGGACCGCCTGGTGGGCAACTCTGGATGTCAGTGCCTTTGAATCCTTCCTCGGGGGCTGGTCAAATTTTCCAGAGAAACTTCAGTCTCCTGCCTGCATTGTGAAGCTCCGACTTGCCCATTTTCCCGGAAGGGGCAGAAGGACTGCAAGGTCTCAGCGGCAGTGTGCACATGGCCACAGAATCCCCTTGCTTTTAGTACAGTGTTCCTGCCTCATCTCTGCCCAGCACCCCCCAAACTGTAGATCCTCCAGTTTACTTCCTCCAAACCTCCCGTCTTTTGTGCAAGGTGGGGAAAAGGTTCCTGGCATCCAGCTATTAATTTTCCCAATGCTCCTGATTTTAGCCCCTTCTTCCGCTCTACTTCCACTTGAACCTGATGCTTCCGATTTCCTGGTCTTTTGCAGATTTACTGCAGAGTAAATCAAGGGGGACTCTTGGCTTTCCTCACTACCAGTTTATATTTCCACAGTCTCGAATCTGCGAGACCATTTACCATCTGTCCTTATGCTTCCCAGCTTCCAAAATGTTGTTGCTGTTGAGTCCCTTCTGTTTTGCTTGACTTTGTGGGTTTATGTCTTTTTTATTTAATCCCCTTAAATGTCATGCTAATGGAGTTTTGATAGAGATCCAGGATAAATGTATGTGTTCCATCTGCCATCCTTACTCTGGAGTCACATCTCCAGGAATTTCACACTTCAACTGAGACAGTAGAGACTGGGATTTTCAGGAGCTTTAACCTATTAATCCTGTTCTTTATTTTTATATGACATTTGATTCTATTAACAGCTTCTTTCCTAAAAGTATACCTCAATGGCATACCAAGGCCCAAGCACTTAGGGCAGTGGGCACCAGAGGCCAACTCAAGGAACCTATAAATATTTTAAAAGGATACAATGGACTAACAGTCTGTCTGCTTATTATTATCAACCCGTGCCAGCAACAAAACAAGGTCAGTGATAAAACACTCCTTTCTGAAAAATCTTTTGTTAATCTAAGTTCTAAACAATTTCTGCAGCTACTGTTAATTTTTAAAAATATATATGGGGGCAACTGACTGGCTCAGTCAGAAGAACATGAGACTCTTGATCTCAGGGTTGTGAGTTCGAGCCCCACGTTGGGTGCAGAGATTACTTAAAAAAAAAATCTTAAGAAAAAAATATATAGAATATATATGTAGACTTTGATACAGCACCTTTCTATATCTTGTCCTTTAACAAGGAAATTAATTCAGAGAACACAGAGAATACAGTTGGCCTGTGACACGCACAGACTCAACTGCACACATGTTTCGAGGACACATTTGAAATGGTTCAAATTGTCCCAGCTCACTTGGGCAAAGGGCACATCCCCAACCCCCGAGGTACTACATGTCCCAGCACAAGAGGGATTTGACAAATGGAGCACCTGGGTGGCTCAGTCGGTTGGGCGTCTGCCTTTGACTCAGGTCATAATCTCAGGGTCCTGGGATCGAGCCCTGTGTAGGGCTCTCTGCTTGGCAAGTCTGCTTCTCCCTCTCCCTCTGTGCTCTCTCTCTCTCGCTCTCTCAAATAAATAAGTAAATCTTAAAAGAAAAAAAAGAGGGATTTGACATTAACAACAGCCCAGCTATTGAAAACATGAAGAAACTGAACTCCAGTTAGTTTAGTTTAGTTCTGTCATTCTACATTTCACTCTCTAAACCTTGCAGAATTCTTTTGGAAACACTTCTTCGTGTTTTTCCTTCCTTTCCCCCCCAAAATACAGTAATGTAATTAAAAAGTATTGATCTGTTCCTGTTTTCTTGTTTCATAATGTAAATTTTACTTTTATTTTTAAAAATGTTTTCACTGGACTGGTTATATAAACAAAGTTCAATTGAAGAAAACGTTCACTGTCCGCTTTCCTTTTCAGGCTATTATTATTATTATTATTTAAGATTTTATTTATTTATTTGACAGAGAGAGACACAGCAAGAGAGGGAACACGAGCAGGGGGAGAGGGAGAGGGAGAAGGAGAACTCCAATTTGGGGCTCAATCCCAGGACCCTGGGATCATAACCTGAGGCAGACACTTAATGACTGAGCCACCCAGGTACCCCCCAGGCTATTATTATTTTAAAAACTCCCCTGCTCCAGGTGTTAAAATCACTGGGTCCCCCGCTGTACCTCATGTATTAAGTTTTCCCGCCAGCACCACTGGCCATTCTACAGCATCTTTATATCACGGAGACAATCCTCTGTCAGCGTTTCCTTTTCCATCTGTTTCTAAATGCAGAGCTTTCCTAGGGCTTGGCATGAGCTCTCCTCTCATCTTTTTATCTTCTTTTCCAGTGTAAGTCAATCCATTCCCATGGTTTTCAATACAATCATAAGGCTGTTGACTCTCTGCACTGACCTCTCTAATCCAGAATTCTCTTCTGAGTTTCAGACCCATGTCCAACTGCCTAATGGACATCTCAGTTTTAATGTCTTCCAAAATCCAATTTCATTTAATATGTCCAAAGCCAAACTCTTGATTTCCAAATCCTCCTGCCTCACTTCCCCTGTCACTGTCTTTATTATTTTAATATAAGGCACTACCATCTACCCAGCTGTTCAAGCCATTCTTGCTTTTTCCCTGTCTTCGACCAGCATATCCAAAATCAGTGAATCCAGTCAGTTAAAGCTCTAAAATATGTCTTGAGTACATCTGCTTTCTCTCCAATCCCACCAGACCAACTTCATCCCTCACCCGGACCAATGCAACTGCTTCCTAACTGGTCTCCTTAATTACACTTCTGGCTTCCCCAAGCCATTCCCTCAAAGAGCAATCAGAGCGATCTCAACATACTTAGACATTTGAGAAACTCCCACATTAAGTCCTTGGCCTGTGGGTAAGAGTTATCATGGCAGGGAAGGCCAAATGGACATCTCTAAAACTGCACCTGATTACATAAAAACAATCACAAACGGGGGGGGGGGGGGGGCGGGGATTAGTGTCACCCTTAAGGATCTCAAGGATACAGGAGGGGTGGTCCCTATCAAGTGTCCATTTAAATCACGGGTCTGGCCTCTGCAAAAACTGGAAAGGATCTGAGAAAATGATGATCAATACCGCAAGCTCAACCAAGGAGTAACCCTGATTGCTGCTGCCATGCAAGCGTGGTATCTTTGCTAGAGCAGATTGGAGTGGTCTGAGTACATACAAGGTGGCTGCTGACTGGGCCAAATGTGTTATTTTCTACCTCAATCACAAAAAAGGATCAGGAAGCTCACATTTACATGCAACAGATAGTAATGTATATTCATATAACCCGCACACTTACAGAGTCATGTTAATTCTCCTGATATCGGTCAAAATACAGTCTGACAAGATCAGGACCATCTGGATATCCCACAGAACATCACATTGTTCCATTACATCAGATTGGCCTGGGAGCCAAATACGACCCACCTGTTTTTGTAGGGCTCACAAGCAAAGAATGATTTTTACATTTTTTAATGGTTAAAAAAAAAGATCAGCTGACTGGGCAGAGCACAGAGGATTTTTAGGGCAGTGAAACTATTCTGTATGGTACTATAATGGTGGATACATGTCATTACATATTTGTCAAAATCCATAGAACACCACGAGTGAATCATGATGTAAACTATGAACTCAGGGTGATGATGTGTCAACTAGGTTTCATCATTTGTACTAAATGTACCACTCTGGAGGGTGCTGATAGTGGGACAGGCTGTGCACGTGTGCGGGGCAGTATTGGGAAATCTCTGTACTTTCCACTCAGTTTTGCTGCGAACCTAAAACTTCTCTAAAAAGTGAATTCAGAAAACAAGGTCAAAATATGAGGAATATTTTGTGATGCATGAACATTATACGACATTCAAATCTCCGTGTCCATAAGTAAAGTTTTGTTGGAACATAGCCACACCACTCTGGGCCCCTTGTGTCCAATGACCAGAAGACAAGAAGTCACCATCTTGGTAGGGTAGCTGACCCTGGCCAGCAGGACAAGGTATAAATGCTGTTACACAGTGAGGGTGTTTGAGGAATTCAGAAGATCATGCAGGTGCCTCTTGGTACCCTGTATGACAGCCCACTGTGTCTGTGAATGGACAGGTGCAACAACAACCTTGGCCTGAGAAGGGTACGGTTATCAGTCTCAGACCCTTCAGGAATGAGGGTTTGTGTCATACAACCAGATAAGCCACTGAGACCAGCAGAAGTGACAGCTAAAGCCCGCTGCAGAACGGCTTGTGGAAGGAAGTTAGGTTGGGATGGAAGAAGGAAAAAAGACCTCTGAGGGGAGGTCAAGGATGGCCTGTGTCTTCAGTGTATTGCTCGCAGTGCATGGCACAGCAGGCCCTCAATAAAAGCGCTGAAGGGACTATTATTTCCGTCTTTGACTTTACAAGTTGTTGAATGTTTTCATATCCCATACTTTGCTTGAACCTTCCGGAAGAAATTTTTCCTATCTCACCGCCTACCTTTTCGCTCACACACGGGGCTCCCCGGCCGCTCCCCTCAGAGTCTCCCGCCCGGGGAAGGCGCCCGCCTCGTCCCCGCCCTGCGTCGCCGGTACCCGGCGCGCTCCGCTGCGGACCCGCCCAGATACCCCCCCTCCCCCGCTCACCGCCTGCGGGCTTCCAGGCGCGCCGCGATGCGGAGGCGCCGGGCCTGGATCCGCTCCTGAGGGTTGTCAGAATGTATGGACGGCCCGAGAATCGGGGTGGACAAGTGTTCCTCCTCCTTCTCCTCCAGGACCCCCAGGGCTCCCGGCGGATTCATGACAGACAGTGCCTCCCGCCCCAGGCAGTCCGCCCGGACCACCTGCCAGACCACCGCCCGGTTGCTAACAACAAGCCGTTGCCAGGGAAAGGCAGTCACCTGACCGGCAGCTGGCGTGCGCGCGCGCACACAGCACCTCAGGAGAGAGAATGCGACTTAGGCTCTACCTTCGCGGGGTGAAAATGACATCAGTTTCATTCAGCACTGTGCAAATAGCGCCTAGCATAATCCTTAGTATGTAGTAAGTGCACAACCAGTGTTTGCTGAATGAAAGAAATGTACCTAGATGTATCTGTATGCTCACTGCAGTTATTTGTAATATTAAAAAACTGGTATGACCTCCAAAATCCATCAATAGGGGAACTGATAAAGCTTTCATGGGATGGAAAACAATGCAGCAACTAAGAATGGATCTGACCTAGAGAGAGATTAAGATGTATCAAACGAAGAAGAAATGTAACACAATGTGTAGAGTGTGATCCAAGTTCTATTGGAAATATATCTAGTATATAGGGAAGAAAAATGAACAGAAAATAAGGCTATTCGGAGTCTTTTGTGGTTCCATACAAATTTTGGGATTGTTTGTTCTAGTTCTGTGAAAAATGCTGTTGGTATTTTGATAGGGATTGCATTAAATGTGTAGATTGCTTTAGGTAGTATAGACAGTTTAACAATATTTGTTCTTTCAATCCATGAGCATGTAATGTCTTTCCATTTCTTTGTGTTGTCTTCTATTTCTTTCATCAGTGTTTTATAGTTTTCAGAGTACAGATCTTTTACATCTTTGGTTTGGTTTATTCCTAGGTATCTCATTGTTTTTGGTCCAATTGTAAATGGGATTGAGTCCCTTCTGTTGCTTCATTATTGGTGTATAGAAATGCAATAGATTTCTGGGGCGCCTGGGTGGCTCCATCAGTTAAACATCTGACTCTTGATTTTGGCTCAGGTCATGATCTCAGGGTTGTGAGATCAAGCCCCGTATCGGGCTCTGAGCTGGACATGGAACCTGCTTAAGATTCTCTCTCACTCTCCCTCGGCCTCTACCCCCGCTCCCTCTCTAAAAAAAAAAAAATAAAGAAAAAGAAATGCAAGATTTCTGTACATTGATTTTGTATCCTGCGTGTTGTATGCAAGTACACTATATTTTTACACCTGAAACTAATAGTACACTGTATGTTAACTGACTGGAATTTAAATAAAAAACCAAAGGGATACATACACCCCGATGTTTACAGCAGGACTATCTACAATAGCCAGATTATGGAAACAACCCAAGTGTCTGTCCCATCTACTGATGAATGGATAAAGAAGACGTGTGTATACACACACACACACAGGAATATTACACAGCCATAAAAAAAGAATGAAATCTTGCCATTTGCAGCAACATGGATGGAGCTCAAGTATTATGTCAGAAAGACAAATACTGTATGATTTCATTCACATGTGGAATTTAAGAAACAAAACAAACAAGCAAAGGGGGGGAAAGAGGTAAACCAAGAAACAGACTCTTAACTATAGAGAACAAACTGATAGTCATCAGAGGGGAGGTCAGTAGAGTGATGGATGAAATAGGTGATAGGGATTAAGAAGGGCACTTGTGATGAGCACGGGGTGTTGTATGCAAGTGTTGAATCACTTATATTGTACACTGCATGTCAACTAACTGGACTTCAAATAAAAACTTGGGGAAAAGAATTAAACTATAGAAATTAAATTAATATCCGTTATTTCCCAAATTTACATTGTTTTAGTAAAGCTTTTGATTTGGGGGAAAAAAACACAAAGTAGTTGGTATCTCTGGGTGTGGGTCTATGGGTGGTTTTTATTTTCTAGTCTACAAAAACTTTACAAATAACACAAATCACTTTTGATGTAATAAAAAAATAAAGTTTATTTTTTTTAAAGAGTGGTGACAGGAGTTCCTGAAGAGACTGCAGCAGGCAAATGTCACAGGTGAGAGGGATTTGGGGGTGGGTTGTAGGTGTAGGTCCACCTTGATGATCCACAAACATCCAGCGTCTGGTCCTCACTGGTAGGCAATACTCCAAAAAGTAGAGCTGCTTTGGAGAATTGACTTACACTAATAAGCTCACGAAAGAACAAGAGGATACCCTAATTGGAGCAGGAAACTACAACTGACACACAAGCATGTGTATGTATGACCCGTGACCAGCACATGTCTGTGGATAATCTACAAAGGAAATCAAACTATAATTGGCAAGTTTCTTGATGTTGTACGACTGACTGCAATGAACTGAGGGGCCCACAGTGGGTATAACTTGCCACAAAGACTCAACAGTCCTTCCATCCCATCCCTGGGTAAGTTTGGGATGATAAACGCAAACCCTTCTGGATATATGGGCTTTCTCTGCTATGCTACAGGCTCGCCATCTACCTTCACTATATAGCCTTTTTCCAGAAAAATGATACACTGACTAGATTTTAGTATATTAAGTCAAGTCACATACTTAATTCCACATCCGTAAGATTACACCAAATCATCTTAATTGGGGTTTGGGAATTCATCAAACATTTACATAATTTCTTGGCTTATTCCTGTCTCCCAAATTTGTGTGAATTTTACTAATAGATTCTCAGAAGGCAATCTTCTTTTACTCATTTCAAGTTAGTTTTAGAACTTCCTCACCCATCATCTTCATGTATTGACTACCAAAGGTACAAAGGACGGAGCAGGAAAGGGAAGGAAGAAGGGAAGTGTCAAGAGTAGGTCATAAGGCTTAGGGAAGGGTTCAAAGTTATTAGTAGAAACCGAGGCCCTACCTTAGACCACACACTGTGCTAAATACCTCCTTGCATCATTCATAGCACATATGCATGACTGCGGTAATATTACTAATCCCATTATACAGGTGAAGAAACTGAGGCTCAGAAAAAAATAAGTAACTTGCCCCAGGTTGAAGCTTGCCAGGCTGAACATGACTAAGAAACAGTCATGGCATTAAAAGCTTGGGAGGTCTTGAGAAACTTTCAGAATGAAAGCAAAAAGAAAAAATGGAAGGAGCAGACATCAGTTTTTCTTTCAGGAAACTTGTGAGCAAGGAGAAAAGATGAGAGCAGGAAGAAGAGCAGGACATTTTGGAGGCACGCGTCTACGTGTGGACAGACCCAAGCTGCTTACCGAGGACGCACCTGCTATGCCGTCAGGCACTCTCTCGGTGTTGGAGGTCTGCAGACAGAAGGGCAGGGATGACTGCTAGGGCAACCAAGAGGCTGGGAGGGACAGGGGATTATGAGCACACTGCTGGAGAACTAGCCTGGGTCACAATACGGACATTTTCTCACCTTCTTCAAACCTGTTACAGAAAAAAAAATTAAATGCCTGCTGCCAGAGATCAATTCTGATGTAAAAGACAGGAAATATTCTCAGAAGCAATGTTAGAAAATACGAGGTTTTTCTTTAAGATTTTATTTATTTATTTGAGAGAGAGAGAGAGAGAGAGAGAGAGAGAGAGAGAGAGAGAGTGCATCGGGGGGAGGGGCAGAGGGCGAAGCAGACCCCATGCTGAGCAAGGAGCCCGATGCGGGGCTCGATCCCAGGACTCCAGGATCATGACCTGAGCCGAAGGCAGTCGCCTAACCCACTGAGCCACCCAGGTGCCCGAAAATATGAGGTTTTTCAATAAAGCTTATTGTTTAAGTGTACCAAGTGTGGCCATTCGGTTCTTGTGGAATTAGCCTGGAAAATTAACATTCTTTCTATAGGAAAATGTTTTTAAGTATGAGACAACCACTTTACAAACAATTTAAGTGTGACCCAGTTATCATTATACACTGCCCAGTACCCAGTTCTGGAGACGTCAAGAGGAGGACATCATGAACAGCTGTTACTGCCACCTGCCTGGTACCCTGCTTTCTGAAACAAGGCACAGGATTACAGAACACCCAGGAGCAAGCAGGCTGATCGGTTTTTTGGTTTTTTTTTTTTTTTTAAGATTTTATTTATTTGAGAGAGGGAGAGAAAGAGAGAAAATGAGTGGGGGGAGAGGCAGAGGGAGAAGCAGGCTCCCCACAGAGCAGGGAGCCTCACTGGGGGCTCCATCCCGGGACCCTGAGAGCACGACCTTAGCCAAAGGCAGACGCTTAACTGAGCCACCCAGGCACCCCTGGGCTGATCGTTCTTTAAACAAAACGAAAAAACCATTTAATGTTTTGCTCTAAAATAATGAATAACTCTGAGACAAGTGGCTGGACATTATTTTTCTCCTCCTAGCTCCCTCCCCTCTTGTAATTACCAAGGAAAAACAAAGAAGACAATCCGAAAACAGTTAAAAGCATTTAAAAATTATTTACTTTTTACTTTTATTACAATAAATATTTATCAATAATAGAATTAAACAATTTTAAATTAAAACCTACTGCATTCCTTTTGGGGTTCACAGCAGCAGAAATAAACATAAATCCAGTTGAAAGGGCAAGGCTTCCAGAATCCAGTGGCAAGAAACAGTCAGGTCTTGATTATCTGGGCTACCAACAGGGAACAGTACTACCAATGATGCAGAAGTAACGGTGAAATGCATAGTTGTAATCTATTTGGGCATCAAATTATCTAAGATTTCACAACACTGCAGCTAAGGAATTTAAGCAAGTTATGAAGCCCCATTTCTGGAAGGGCTAGGTTTTTTTCCCCCATTGAGCCCTTCAGCACAACTGTTCCCAAGCTGCCCTCGGGCCAGGAATGGGCTGCATCATCGTTCAGAGCCAGAAGCCTCAAACCCAGTGGAAGCAGCTATCTTTCTCACTCACAATCCCTGGTGAGAGGGAAACAGAAAGCGACATATTTCAAGGGCCTTCCTTGGGGATGGAGATGAACTGCAAATAGGAAAGACTGTGGTTCCAGATAAGAGGCTTCACAGAGTTATGGGCTCCATGCTAAGTCAACAAGAAGAGAACAATCTAATGAGGGCTTACCATTTTACAGATAATCAAGAGTAGACTGCATGTATAAATGAATATATCATACATATAATGCAGAAAATATGTGTACATATTGAATATGTATATACACACACACCACACATAACCAGACAAAATAAATGCTACGTTATTTACTATGAACACAGCAAGTTCTAGAAAGGCCAATTATGAATATGCTCAATTAAACTACTTGAAAGAGAAAATGAAAGATTTTGTGCTCCCCTTTATCTTCCACTCTAATATATCCTACTTGTCGCAAACACATTCCGGCTGCTTACATGGAGTTGTTTTCTCAGTACCTGAGAAGGGATGGAATCATCCTTTTGTTTCAGAATACTACAGAAAGCAAACTGCAATGGCCCAAGCGACACAACTCAATAATTGATTAGGCCGTGATTCCTGCCACCTCTTCTTAGTCACAGGACATGAAGCCTTACTCACAAAAAGTACCAACTTCTTTTCCTACAGTTGGCTGCAAATTTAACCTATTCTATGTTGGATGGAAGGGAAAGGGGACAAGGTAGGCGGTAGGGAGTTTGCACCTGGGCAGTAATTCACTGCCTCCCCATTACCCAGAGGAAATGCTACTTTTTTTAAAACAGTTGAAATTTGGAGTTTAGTACTGAAGACTGCTCTCTTGGCACATTTTGGAACAAGCAAGTCATTACATGTCGCTGGGACTTTGTCTCTTGAAAGCTAATACGGTAAGTTAGCTAAACAAAATAACCTACAAGGTAGTTTTAATTAGCAGTTATGAGTTTGATGCTAAATGATACCAGTAATTCAAACAGATTTAAAATGCAACATTCACAGGTCTTGCAAAATGAAAATTCCCCCCATAATGGGTTAATAACATCAAATACTAACTAAGCATGTCCCAAGTAAGGTCAAGAACTTACTCTCTGGAGATCAAAAGTGCTTGTCAAGAATATCAGAATCTAAAACTCATGGCAAATTGTGTATGTTTTAATAAAAAAACAAAATCAATTCTGATCTTAATTATTACCCATAGAAACTGCTCAAGAGAAGACTTTAGCCAAAGAACCATAAGGCATCCCCAGCATTTAGCCATTTCTGGTTTTTTTTTGGGGGGGGGGGTTCTTTTTTTTTTCTTTTTTTAAGATTTTATTTTTTTAAGTAATCTTGACACTGAACATGGGGCTCGAACACACAACCTTGAGAACAAGAGTCACACACTCTATGGACTGAGCCAGCCAGGCTTCCCCACTCCTGGTATCTTGAATACTGTCTCTAAGTTCCATGTAGCATTAGGTACCATATGGCCATGATCCAATTCACAAGTTTTAAAAACAGCACCACTCTGATTTAGCCTACCTTTCTACAAATGATTCTGTGAAGAGTAAAACAATGTGAATGGGTCTGCAGAAGACCAGACAATCCTGTTCTGTCCAAACGACCTTCCTATAGAGATAAGCCCTTGTTAAAATACTCTAAAATCAGTCCATGTACCATTTTCCAATTCTGGGACCCTGGCCTTTCTGACCAAATATAACACAACTTCCTCATGCAGGCCACCTGCTGAGAAGGCTACAGATGGCAGAACATCTTTTGCTTCCCTAAATATTAGCTCATTTAAGATCTGACTAAAGAGTGGGTCCCTGCTTAAAAACCCCCCCAAAAAATCAGCTAGATTACTATCTCTTGCACATTTGTTTATTAAAGAGCAAAGCATATTACTAGCATGTGGATGTTTATTTTGCACTGTAAAAACACTGCAGTGAATGAGCCAATAAATCCCATTCCCATGGTTCCACACAAGGAAGAAGTTAACATGTCGCCACTTTCTCTGGAAAAGCTACACAACCATGATTTACCATATACCCTAATGTAACTGCCTGCCAAAATGTCAGTCATCTGTGCCATTGTCAAAGATGAAAAGTAAATATGCAAATCACCTGGGTTACATAATTAACAAAGGAAAAATCAGAACTTTACTTAAGCTTCCTAAAATGTACAGAGCATCACACCTTCAAGTTTCACAGTGATTAGTTTAACACCGTTTTACTGTTAAAACTGTCACTTAAAATGTACATGTCAAAGTGCTTCAAATGCAGCCTACTAATTAAAATTCCTTCTGGAAGGCTCTAGTACTGGCAGCTAACTTAGGAAGGTTATTCACCCACAGTGTGTTCAAGAAAGGGCATGCTCTTTCAAAGACACCTCACAGGACAAAGAAAATCCTAATATGACCAGAAATCTCCTAGAGTACTCAATCAAGTCCAGAACCGAGGTTAAGATAAAGGCCACTCTGAAAACAGGAATCAACACAACAACCAAAGATTTCTGTATTTGTTTTTGGCTTTTTGGGGACCCAAAGTCAAAAGTTCTAGCCCATCGGGTTTACTCTGTTCCCTCTGGCACGGTCCCAGTCCTTGACATGTCAAGAAATCTAAGGCAATCCAGGAGATCGGAATGTAGCAAGACCTAGGCGCTACAAAGCAAGTGGGCGCCTCTGTCCTAGGTGTAGCAAGTCAAAAGGGAGGCTGGGTGAACAGTGAAAAGGAAGAGTTACACACAGGCTTCTAGTTAAAATACAAAGGGGAAAAGGGCCCTTTGATTCAAACACCTCCAGTTTATCTTTTTATTTTCCAAAGGCTATAGAATCAAAGTCTACTTTGGAAAGCAAGTTACATTCCAAATGTTTTTTGACTGACTACAAAATAAATTCTTTGAAAACTGAACACTTGGGAACTTTTCAAATTCACATTTGAATTTGAAGTTAGTGGAGGAACAGCGATTTAAATTGTGACAATTTTAAACTCTGCACTGCACTAGGACCATTGGACACAACAGGCACCGTGCATTAAGGTGACCCCTTCCTCTCCTTCGGCGGACCTTATGCCTGCTTTTTCTTTTCCATATTCCCCCAAAGCCCAGACTCCAGGTCATGATTAATGCTCCTGGTACCTATTTAGAATTTGGGCAACTCTAGACATATACTCTTCCCCATACCTCTATATTAAAATAAATGAAATGTTGGTAGTAGTAGAACATTCTAGACCATAATCAGCATGGAGATTTTTTTTAAATTAGAATTTAAAATATTTTAAGCATGATATTATTAAAAGGCCAAGGACCATTTAGTTTTTCATTTGGAAGTTATTCACTCTATTACCCTTGAGACTAAAACTCATGAACTACATCTATTATGTATAAATGGAGGAATGGCAGTGTCAACTGTGACAATCTTAAACTGTGTAATGCACTAAAGATCATGAATGTTAGTAAAGGATCAGAAAAGGCAGATACTCTATCCAGGTATTTTAAGGATTTTTCTATCCCATGCCCCCCTCAAATATAGAGGAATTAATTTCTGACAAGCATGAAAGGACATTTTTCATACCATAACCTGACAAGAAACTTCTCACAGGTCTAGGTAACTTTGGTCAGCAGAAACACAAAGCAAACATCTGGCCTGGCTAAGGCAATCCATCCTGACATGTACAGAAAACATGCATGTATGACCAACCATGCCATTGCTCCCCTAAAGGCAGCTCAGTGTATGCTAGGAGAAAGGCTGGGGTGGTAGACTCACCCCAAAATATCATGCATAAGCCTGAAATATCTTTTATACTTTGGAAATGTTATGGTAATTGGCATGATACAAATGCACGGAGCTATTTGCAAGTTAAGTCCTGCTTCAGCTGCTATATCACTACACAACAAATGGGGGCTTTCAAGATGCATTTCAAGATGGCAGACTAAACCAAAAAAAAGCAGTCCACTGAAGATTTACAAGTCCACAGTATTCTGAAACAGTTCATCACTCAGTTTCACTTTCACCTTGTTGACAGCCAGCCACCTTTCATCTAAGGGTGTCAATAAAACTATGGCATAATTCTTTACCCCTGTAGGGAAATAGGTCATGAAGTATAGGCACAAAACAATTTCAAATAAACTTGATGCAACAGAAAAAGAACAGAAAGACACTTTGATGTAAAATAGTCCCAAAAGTACAGAACATGACCCTATGCCAGAAGGGTTTTGTTTTTTTTTTTAACTATACTATGTATAAGCTGAAGAAAACCTGTGGTCCAAATTTGTCATTTTATAAACACTTCTCAGTTCTTTTCTTATATAATACAGATTAATCTCATTCTTGTGTACAAGATCAACAAAAAGGTAAAATGATTAGCTCAGAAACCTTAGAACAAACAAAGCTTTGTTCCCAGCCCAAATTACCACTTGATCCAGCTCAATTTTACAGATGACAAAGAACAAGGTCTACAAAATGAGTTACCGTTACTTAATTTGTTCATTCTCTGACCTCCATGATGGCAACTTATTAACAAACATAGAATCACTATCTGCATTTTCCAGCATCGATTTCTCACCATGTTCAGTCTCAGAAAATGTCACCGAATATACCTCAATCTTTATGAACCGTTTTTAAAAATGAGTACAGAACCATGAGTTAGCTCCTTGACTCCTCATTTCTAATAACCTGGATAACAATGATTAGGATTTACAAATTTAAAAAAACTGAAATATTACACAGTTATTTTTACAAAGCAGGAGACTGAAATTCAAAAAGGAATACACTATAATTAAATTTAACGACGGTCACATTCATAGATAAATAATGGTTAAGAATTTAATTACATATCAACACAGTGGTGCCTATTTTATCCAAGTGCAATCCATCCAAACAAAAAAGGGTTTAAGATACACTCTTCATTCAAGCACAAACCTCATTCAGTGGAAAATAAAAGAAAATCAGCAAGTAAATTTCACCACCACCAAACTAAATGGAGACAAAGTCAAAAAGATAAAATATCCACATTCATGAAAAGGTGTGATCTATAAAACAACCACATTAAAGTCAAAGGGATTTTTATGTTTGTCAGTAAACCTCAAAAATTATTCCAAGTCATATTAAAGAGAGTAGGTACTCAGTAAGGCATATATATCAGAAACTTTCTTCAGGTGGGGAAGTGGACAAGTTAGGGACGAAAGAATTTCTATTTCTTTATCTTGTATGAAATAAAAAACACAGCACTCTCTCCTCCATAAAAAAGAGACGGATGGACGGACGGACGGAAGGAAGAAACAAAGAAAGGAGGGAGGGGAGGGGAGGGGAGGGGAGAGGAGGGGAGGGGAGGGGAGGGGAGGGGACGGGAGGGGAGGGGAGGGGAGGGGAGGGGAGGGAGGGGAGGGGAGGGGAGGGGAGGGGAGGGGAAGGGCAGGCAAACTGAATTAGAAAACGAATTTTGTAGTGAGGTTCATAGCAGGAATTCATAGGGAGGCTCATGAGATTTCTAACTCCCAAGTGAATTTCTAAGGAAGTTTACCTGTGTTCCCTACAAGTAATTATCATAAGACTGGGACTGTCACATGCATTCATATAATCATAGTTCACAGGCACCAAATCTCAGCAACCTGCAGCTAAGGGGGGAAATGCCATGTTTAAACGATGAACCATGTCAATGGATGAGCTACAATTATGATCCACTCTCTGGTAAGTCTCAATCGAATATTTTTCTTTAAAAGAAAATTGAATCATTTATCAAGATCTCTCCCAAACAAAGAGAGCCAGAATACTAGAGAATCTAAATATATATACTAGCTCTCTTAGCACATGAGGAAAAAAGGCATTTCCATGGGAAAGAGAAACCAGTATTTGGCAATTGTACATTATAGTTCTGTAATCATTTGGCATCTCTTGCTAAAGGTGACTTGCTCTTATATTTTCCCTATATTAGATCTGGGCTATTGATAACTTCCACTGCTAAAGACCTACTACTAAAGTAATATCAAATATGAAAACATTTTGTGGTTTTCTTAATGTTATCAGTGTTCCTAAACCAATTTGGGGACTTTAAAAATAAAAACAAAGCATCTTTAACTCTGTATGAACCAAAACATTATAGACATGAGGCTAAAATCACTAGAAACATTTTGCTGGTCTAAAGTACATTATGCTTAACCAAAATGCCGCATGGTTTTATAAAAAATAAAATAAGTTGGGAGTTAGTAGGTCCAAAATCCCGTAAGTTCAGATCATTTGTATCACTCCCGCTACCCAAGTACTATACACACTTGAGTTCCCAGGTCTGTTAAGCAGATCAGTTTAGTTCAATGGTGATGGATGAAATATTTACAAGCATCTTATTTACAGTACTTTTTTCTGTAGATTACAGGCCACTATTCTTTTCTTCCATTCCTAGTCAATCCGAGTTTGGTTTCCTCAACGAGAAGGGATAAATCTGAAAATGGCTGCTCAGCTGCTTTACCTGTGGAAAACCAGAACATGAGGCAGTGACAAATATACTCCTAGTAATTTTTTAAAAGGACACAGAATTCACCCTCTGGAGACAATTTACTGACACGGCAAAACTCAGCAGAAATAATGACAGGTTTTTCTGGCCTAGGATAGCTATAGAGCTAGGTTATAGAATTCTATAGAATACCAGGACTACCCCTGGGAGGGTTAGGACTTAAGCCTGGGGCTGCCTAACTCCAAAATCTAGTCTTTCCAGAGCCCTCTGGACCACACAGATTCACACCCAAATCTGCTGAAAAATTATAGGGTTAGCTGACTTACAATATATAGATCAAATATTTACATATATAGTTAGACTCAATATTCAGCTACTTATAGCATTTCTAGGTAATCATTCCTAATACTGATGAAACAGTATAAAAGTAGATTTGTACATGTTGGGAGATTTAGGCCATATTGGTTAAGGTATTCCTGGTGGGTAGGCAAGACCCCAGTTATGTGTCAGTTACCAAACATCATTTATTTAATACTTCCCAGCTCTATTGTTATTATTTATATTTCAGTAGTTCAAAAGTTAGTGCTTTGTGTGGCTTATCAAGTTTTACCTTCTGGTCAGAAGTTGCAGAAGTGGCAAGAGAGCACAAAGACAGACAAGAAAGATGTTCTTTGAATTTTGTTTTTCAATAACATGTATTTATTTTCCAGGTTTTTAACAGTGAAAATGTACTGCTTTTGTAATTTAAAGAAAAAGATGTTTTGGTTTGGTTTATGTACAGTTGCCTAAAGATATGCTTCTGAGGGGTTATAATAAATTAGCACAATTATAAAAGACATTTACAACTATATTCTACTTCATGAATGACTGATGAAATAGAATATGAAAGCCTAAGAGTATTAACATAAAGTGAAGAAGCATTTATGTTAAATACGGGCAAATAAAAACAAACAATTATGTCTTCACGTCATAATCCCTAGTTATCATGGATTTTTTTTTCATCTATTTTATCCCAACAAATGTAAGCTACTTTGGGGAGAACCCTAAGAGAAGAAACCTAAGTTTAGCAACATATGCACAGTATAAAGTAGTTATCAAGCATGACAGGTGCACCCATTTTAAAAATATGTATGACAGTATAGACGACATTTTGTTTCTCAAACTGAGTCCTAGTAGGATTCCTTTTAAAACAAGCATACCAAATAGAAACATTTTAAGAGTCATAAAAACACGAATACTAACATGAATACCCTTTTACATTTTCCATTGCTATGAAACTACCCTCAGAAAACAAAGAAAAATATATTATTCCAGATTGTTCACTCTAACTTTAATTTATAATGGTGAAAATTTAGAAACAACATAAATGATTAAAATACCTGGATCATAACTAAGTACACTGGGTAATTAAGTAATCTCCTTGATGGAATATTGTACAATTAAAAATCATATTTATAAGACCATGCTAAAATATGTAAAATAATTAGAAAAGAGTGTTAAAGTGTGAGGGAAAGAAAATAAACTGCATGGTTCTCATTTTCATTTTATTCTACCTTAGTCCGTTTGCCCTGAAACTAGTCTTTTGCTTTAGAAGAGAATATTAAGGTTTGCAAAATACTTCTTAAATCCGTTTTCTTCTAATATTTCCCCCTTATAAAAATGCCCCTAAAGCTAACGAAGCAAGTATAGAAATAAATCATCAACAAATGGGATTATTTGGTCCCCACAGAATTAAAAGCACATTAAGAGTTTACAACTCCATTCACCAAGAAAACAGTTTCTATTTCTACCTACTTAAAAACAACTAATTCCTGGGCGCCTGGGTGGCTCAGTTGGTTAAGCGACTGCCTTCGGCTCAGGTCATGATCCTGGAGTCCCGGAATCGAGTCCCACATCGGGCTCCCTGCTCAGCAGGGAGTCTGCTTCTCCCTCTGACCCTCTTCCCTCTCGTGCTCTCTATCTCTCATTCTCTCTCTCTCTCTCAAATAAATAAATAAAATCTTAAAAAAAAAAGACAACTAATTCCTCATAATAATTATCCAGCTTTTAAATTACTTGTAGTTACTGTAACATATTCATCAGAGAAACGATATCTGAAATTATGTACCTGGATATTATTCAAAATTTACAGAGAATATCCCAATTCTTCCAGCTACTTTATTTTTTTTCCTTCCCATTACTTTAATAAGCAACTTTCTTATGAAATTTTTCCCTCACCTCCTTTCCTAGTACATAAGAACCAAATGGAATCAATTTTGCTCTAGAGTACTCACCACTTGTACTCCATAATGGATGTGGGCAAGAGTGAAAACAGCTGTTAAAGTATGCAGGAGAATGCTCTCAACGTAAGCAGGTACTCCTAAGTTTACCACCAGGACAACCAAGAAAAGAGGAACGAGGAACCAATTCAAAGTTGGGCACCGGGTGCTGCTCATTTGACAAACAATCAGCTGACACTTGAAGTTGGGGGGGAAAAAAAGAATGAAAATTTAATTAGCAAAGCACTTCCAAAATTAGTAACTCCAACATTTAAAAAGCATTTCAAGTACTTGAACCAACACAGTTACACGACATTATTAAAATCAGTAGTTCTCAACTGCTCAGGAGCCGAACTGAACCTCTGCCCACACGCCCAAACCCACGGACCCTCAGAGCATGTGTCAGAAGAGGTGGGAAGATAATTTAGTCAGGTTGCTATAGAAGGCATTCTTCCACTAGGTAACAGTTTGGATAAAAGAAATTTCTCCCAATTTTAAGCATGATATCTGAAAAAAACTTTCAAAACAGCCTTTTATAGCTCCATACAACTAAATTTCTTCATGGTGCTGAGGAGATGCTGCCTCCAATTCAATCATATGGTCACAGTAACACCAAGACCTCTCTGGCTCCCTTTACTTTCAATACCTTACTCAAATCTAGCTTTATTCTTCTGAAATAGCTTTTATACAATGTATTAATATTTTCACATCTTTAAACCCTGTGAAATCAATAGGATGGTGATATTGAACACATGTTACAGACACGAAAACATAAACTCAGTGGCTACCTTATAAAGTAAAAACTTACTAAGTTTTTAGAGTTAGAGCACAGGCTCCCTGGTTGTCAGAACCATTAAGGTCCCTCCTCAACTCCTCCTGATCTCTCCTACCTGTCTTCTCTCTTGCTGGGCCATCACAGAGAAAGGGCTTTTAAAAAATGTTCTATTTATTACAAAGTTTTTACTCCCTGTTAATTTTAAAATCAGCTGATTTAGAAGTGTGTGTGTGTGTGTGTGTGTGTGTGTGTGTGTGTTTTCTCTCAAAAACCCCTTTCAGCCTCGCTAAATTAATCATTAGATCTGCAGCCATCTGGAAAAGGAAAAAATAATTTTCAGGATTTCTGTCTCAGGGGTTACAATTCTTTCAAGTTTCTGATGTAAAATATCTTTAAATTAAAATCTGTTTATTTTTAATACTATATAAAATTTCTCAAATTATCAAATTTTGTCATATATTCCTTAAATTATGACTAATTTTAAAAGAAAAAAATCTTACTGTGATGTTGGCAAAGGCTGTTCCAACCATAAAGTAGAATACTCTAGGATGCAACTCTAAAATATCTGAAGGCGACTGAAGGATCCATGCTGTAGACAAAATGAATAGCAAACATGGAGAAAAAAAGGGAACCATAGCTTCATAGACTGAATTGTGTTTCAAGGTGTTATTTTTATAGCTTCTGAAAAAAAGAAAATCAGGTAATACAAAGAACATTATTACATATAAAACTCACACTGCATTTGTAAATTTTCTAGTTTTCAAAGTACTTTCACACTTATTCTCTTACTTTATACTCACAATAATCCCATAGCACAAAAAGAACCAACCTTACTAACCCTATTTTGCAGACACATTAAGTGACGGTGTGAGAATTTAAGTTTACATAACTTGCTATCAAGTGGCAGGGCCAGGACTAGAACGGAAGTCTTCTGAGCCCTAGTCCCCTGGAATGTAGAGATGAATAGCACTTGATCTTTGTTCTGGGAGATTTACACTCCAACAGGGGAAATAAAACGCACACAAAACACCACGAGGAAGTACCTCAGAGTGCTGCTACAATACAAAGTGACAGCGAACAGACGAGTGGAAGACTCTGCACTGAGACCACCCATAGCCTATCTCAGTGTCTCCAGCACACACTCCAATATGTGTCTGCTCATCTGAACAGAGCCCCCAATTCTAGTCTTGGTTCTGCCCCTGATTACATGATCCTGTAATCAGGATATCGACAAGATATCACCTAATCAGGACCTCATCCTTAGAAGATGAGGAGAAAATGTCTCCATCTGTAAGGCCTTCAGAGCCTGAAATGTTACGGTTTCCATGAGTGACTGCCAGTTGCCATGAATAGGGAAGAT
This sequence comes from Zalophus californianus, assembly GCF_009762305.2. NCBI lineage: Eukaryota > Metazoa > Chordata > Mammalia > Carnivora > Otariidae > Zalophus > Zalophus californianus. The sequence continues at coordinate 21,619,356 of NC_045602.1, read as the reverse complement.
TCATAGAGCTTGGCTGGACACAGATAGGGTTCTGCAGGACAGATCTGAGGGCTGAAGGACGAAGAGGGAAGTACAAATGTTTCAAGCAGAGGAAACAATATTAGAGGGAAGTGGGAACAAAATTCCAAGGAGGGAAGCAGCAAAATACATTCAGGTCCCCTACGTAAATTCAGCGTGGCTGAGCAAAGCTGGAGAAGTGCAGATCAAAGAAATGAAATGCCAGCCAGGAAACTCCTCCTGAACCCTTGCCCCACACTCCTCTGGCAGGAATTTTTATATAGTGCTACTTGGGAAGTCAGCATAGATTCAGGGTTAGGTCCTAAACTACACAAGTCCAGAAATTTTATGATCATGCTGACTAAACTTACACAGAATCAATTTATAAAAACTTGTAATCAATTTCTAAAAAGAACATAAACCTATCAATATTCAACAAGAACACACTCCTTCACAATTCACTCCACCAAAAAATGACAAACAGAAGACTGGTGAGCCAAAAACAAAAGAACCAGCAGTTTTGTGCTATGGCTGAACTCACTACACAGCCACCACTGTAGACCCTAAATGATCCTAATCTCATTTTAGGTTCAAAATACAGGTTTCACGACCTTTTCAAAATGTCCAGATGCCAAAAGTAAAACAGATCCTAAAATTCAATGATTTTCACATTTCTTGCCCAATTAAGAAATACTTACCTGAAAAAGTTTAATAAACTCATTGGAAGAGTCACACATAACGCACAACCTAAAATGAAGAATATTTAAATTATTGTGATTATTATTCAAGAGTGATGTTTATAATTATCAAATACATACAAAATATTTAATGCTTTTAGACCCAGTAACTCGCAGGTTCAGGTTCACTTTTGTAATGAAATTAAATACACTTCTGAACAACAGTTACAACCAGAAGAGTGGCTGTACAGCTTGGTGATTGCAGAGCAGAGGCTCACGGGCCAGATCGGGCTTGAACCTTGGTTGCGCCTACAGGTTATGGGATTTCAGGCAGATTAATGTTTCAGTGCCTCAATTTCTTCTTTTATAAAATAGACATAATAGGATTGACCCCGTAAGGTTTTGAGAATTAAATGAGTTATTACACATAAAAACAGCTGGAACAGTACCTGGTATGCAGTAAATTGCACAAGTGTGAGTTACTAAAAGAGGGGATGGTTAATGGATTCTGTGGTTTCCCATTTCCACTTATTTATCCCCCTAGCATTCTTAGTTCCTCCACCTACCCCTAAGCATACACTAGTTCCTTCCCCTCAAACCCGAAAACAAGGACAGCCTTCCCAAGAAGCACCCCCCCCCCACCCCATTGCTTCTCCCTCTCTACTTCTTCTCTTAGTCTTCCCTATCGCTCGCTAGACCTTCCTGGTGGCCTTCAATTCCTCAGTACTCATTCATTCTGCTTTCTCTCTGCAGAAACTGTACTCTGGAATTTACCAAGTTCTCCTAATGATCAAATTCAATATTCTTTCTTCACTCCTGACTTCTAAGTAAGAGGACTCTGCTGACTCTCCACTAACTGCAATTCGTTCCTCCCTTTGCCTTTGTGATCCATTCTCCCAGTGCTATTAGTTATACAAGCATTACATGCGCTGCCCTTTACTGGCAACTCTGCCTCCTGCATATTCCTAACTGGGCATTCAACTGTGCTTCTATTCTCCCTCAGAGAATCCTCTCTTACAGCTTTAACTACAAGTTTCCTACAGATGACTCCGAAATCTAGTAATGTACTCTTGGGCAAATCAGATGATCTCTCTGAGCTTAAGATTCCACGGCTGTACAATATGGATGGGTTAATTGACTTCCTAATGTCCCTGGCATTTTTAAAATTCTCTGGTTCTACAAATTATAGAGATGTAAATTCCTGATTTTTTTTTTCTCTGTCAAACTCTAAATCAACACCTGTGGCAAGTTTCTGGCTACTTCATTTGGATATGTCACCGTCACTCAACAGATTAGCCCTAGCTTGTCCACTCCTGACTCCCGCTGTATGCTTGGCTTGGGGTGGGAAGGTGGGTCAATGCAGCTATGACCTTAAGGATCAAAGACAGAAGAGCATTCCTTCAAAACAATTCCTAAGACATTTTGCTAAAAACAGAAAAAAAGATTAGAATCCACCAAACAGAAATCTCATTTGAAAAGATGAATTACTCTGCCACTTCCAAGCCCAACTGCAACAAAGTTCCCCAAGCTAGAAGAGCTTAGAAAGGAAGGGAAGACAAGCTGACTCCGTGTCAAGCCGGGAAGAACTGGTAGGGAGCAGGGGCTGAATTAATTAACCCAGAATCACTATAGCTCTGAGGTGTTGGAAATAGGCTGACAGAAACTTGCAAAAGATTTGCTAAGAGTATTTTTAGTTTAAAATATCTTGAAATAGCTTTATCTTAAATACAGCAAGCATGGAGGAAGCCTGGGCTATATATAGGTTGCCAAAGAGACACACTCTATCTTCTATTTCTTCTCTAAATAGCACCCAACGTACTTTCCATAAAAAGTACAGGCATATACCTCAGAGGTAAGGCGGGCTGCATTCCAGATCATCGCAATGAAGTGAATGTCACAATAAAGCAAGTCACATAAATTTTTGGGTTTCCCAGTTCATAAAAGTTATGTTTATACTATAATGTAGCCTATTAAGATTACAATAGCATTAGGTATTATAAAAATGTACATGCCTTAACTAAAAAATACTTTATTACTAAAAATTCTAACCATCATCTGAGCTTTCAGCTAGTCGTAATCTTTTTGCTGGTGGAGGGTCTTGACTCGAGGCTGAGGGCTGCTGTTGGGGGTGGCTGTGGCAAGTTCTTAAAACAGAAAACAATGAAGTTTCCCACACTGACTCCTCCTTTCACAAACAATTTCTCTACAGTATGCAATGCTGGCTGATGGCATTTTATCCACAGAACTTCTTTCAAAATAGCAGCCAATCCTCTCAAACCCTGCCACTGCTTTATTCAACTCGGTTTATGTAATATTCGAAATCCTTTGTTGTCATTCCAACAATCTTCACAGCATCTTCACCAACAGATTCTATCTCAAGAAAACCACTTTCTTTTTTCATCCGTAAGAACTCCTCGTCTGTTACAAAGTTTGATCATCAGATGGCAGCAATTCAGTCCCATCTTCAGGCTCCACTTCTCATTCTAGTTCTCTTGCTATTTCCACAACGGCTACTTACTTCCTCCACTGAATTCTTAAATCTCTCAATGTCAGCCATAAAGGTTGGAAATCACTTCTTCCAAATTCCTGTTAATGCTGATTATTTTGACTTCTCCCCATGAATTGCGAATGTTCTTAATGGCATCTAGAATGGTGAATCCTTTCCAAAAGGTTTTCAATTTACTTTGCCCAGATCCATCAGAGGAATCATGTTCTATGGCAGCTACAACCTTATAAAAAGGTATTTATTTTTTTCAATAATAAGACTTGAAAGTCAAAATTACTATCCAATCTCCGGCAGGATGAACGCTGTTGTTAGGATGCATGAAAACAACATTAATCTCATTGTACATTGTCATCAGAGCTTTGGGTGACCAGGTGCTTGCCAATGAGAAGTAGTATTTTGAAAGAAATCCTTTTTTCTGAGCAGATCTCAATAGCGGGCTTAAAATATTCAGTAAACCATGTTGTAAACAGATGTGCTATCATCCAGGCTTTGTTGTTCCATGTAGAGAGGACAGACAGAGTAGATATAGCAAATTCTTAAGGGCCCTAGGATTTTCAGAATAGTCAATGAGCACTGGCTTCACCTTCAAGTCACCAGCTGCATTAGCCCCTAACATGAATCAGCCTGTCCTTTGAAGCTTTGAAGCCAGGCATTGACTTCTCCTATCTATGAAAGTCCTAGATGTAATTTCCTTCCAATATTAAAACGGTCACATCTATACTGAAAATCTGTTGTTTGCATAGCCACCTTCCTTAATTATCTTAGTGAGATCTTCTGGACAATTTGCTGCAGCTTCTATATCAGCACTTGCTGCTTCACCTTGCACCTTCATGATATAGACAAGTCGTCTTTCCTTAAACCTCAAGAACCAACCTCTGCTAGCTTCAAACTTTTCTTCCGCAGCCTCTTTACCTCTCTCAACCTTCAGAGAATTGAAGAGAGTTAGGGCCTTGCTCTGAATTAGGCTTTGGCTTCAGGGAATGTTGTGGCTGATTTGATCTTCTATCCAGACCCCTCAAACTTCCTCCGTATCAGCAAAAAGGCTGTTTTGCTTTCTTATCATTGGTGTATTCAGTGAGTAGCACTTTTCATTTCCTTCAGGAACTTTTCCTTTGCATTTACAGACTTAGCTAATTGTTTGGTGCGAGGGGCCTGGCTTTTGGCCTATCTTGGCTTTTTTCCAAGTGATTAGAACCAAATGATTAGAATCATTTCTAATTTGTGGTTTAAAGTGACAGATGTGTGACTCTTCCTTTCATCTAAACACTTAGAGGCCACCAGAGAGTCATTAACTGGCCTAATTTCCATACTGTGTCTCAGGAAATAGGAAGGCCCGAGGAGAGGGAGAGAGACAGGTAGGTGGAGCAGTCAGACACACGCAACATTTATTAATTAAGTTGCCATCTTATATGGGTGTGGTTTGTGGGGCCCCAAAACAATTCCAATAGTAACATCAAAGATCACTGATCACCGATCACCATAACAAATATAATAATGCAAAAGTCTGAAATATTGTGAGAATTACCAAAATATGACAGAGGGATACACGGAGACATGAAATGAGCAAATGCTGTTGGAAAAAAGGCCCTAACAGACTTGCTAATATGTTGCCACAAACCTTCACTTTGTAAAAACCACAGTATCTGCAATGCACAATAAAGTGAAGTGCAATAAAACGAAGTATACCTGTATTGGGAAAGCTGCTTTATTTATTTGTAAAGAAACGTGGGCTTTTGTTTTATTTCGGGAGAAAAATTCAGATAAACTTATAAATTACAAAGAAAGTTATGTGCCTATTAAAGTACACCCTTAACATTCAAAAATATATCTCACATACCAGAGGATTCCATCTTATCATTAAATTAACATTTAAATATAAAATGCAGCAATCCCGCCACAGGACTAGTCACTTAAATCAAAAGATTCACTATGTGGTGTGGGTGAAAAATAGCTAGCCTTTTCAAGGTAGAGGATTCAGTTCATATAGAAACCCAAAAATGAACATTTGGAAGATAACAGCAGGGCTCTAAAATATCTGTAGTTCAGGGCCACAAAGGCCCAAACCACTACCCAAAAGCCAGTGCCTAATGCACCACTTCTCAGCTGTTTCCAAACCCTACCCAATGCCCATTCTATTACCAAGTTTCACTGGTAGTAGGAAAGGGGGTTATTTTTTAGATAAGGGAACAGAGCAATAGCCAAGAGTTTCCTATTTTACTTCTACAGAGGTCCTAATGCCACTCCTAAGTGCCCCCAAACCACAGCCCAAGTAACTTCCTTCTGGCCTTTTTGCACAGAAAACACTCTGCCTCCCATAGATATCCCCTCTGGCTAAAATCAAAAGGGAAACATTACCATGATCAAAACCCTTTACCTACTAATGGCCAGTGGCAAAAGGAGAGTATCTCAGAGGAACAAAGGCTCAACTTCTGGAGTGGATGTATTATGAAGTAATCTCTATCTTCCATCTATTCTACTCCCTACAAACTAATGATATTCAATTTTGAGACAGGCATGAAATCTATACCAAATATCCACCTAAATGTGGATACTCTAGAACAATCTAGGTTCATTTAAATATTTAGTTTACAAGGTTTATGTGATTTTGGTATTTAATTCCTTCTGACTAGAAATAGCTTAGTGCTAAACAAAAAAACCAAAACACAGAAACCTGTTTCCTTACTGGTTTGGTTGAAACCAGGGTTGTAGGGCTGTTCTGCTTGCCGGAGGGTGTGGGAGAGGGGAAAGGTGGTATAGCTTGTGATAATCAAACACTGGCTTCAATAATAAAATGATGTTAAAATAGGCTTCAACATGGAGCTTCTTACCAATAATCATTGCAGTGAATAGGTCTCTATATAAGAAATTAAACAGGAAAGGTTCATACCAGGCCTCAACTCCCACAATCGCAGTCACTATGTAGACAAAAGATATAGTCTGGAAGGAAAATGCAGACAAAAGCATACAGAGGCATTAACAGCTGGAAAGATGAGGGAGCCAATAAAGCTGTAAGTCTAGTAAACAGTTTTAGTAAAAGCAAGAAGTACACTTAACTTTGATACTGTGGCAAGCCTTCTTGCCTTTAAAAATGTCTTTTTTCAGCCAACAATGCCATAAAATAATTAACTTCTAAACAATGCAAGCAACTGGCCATAATTTAGAACACTTAAAGGCATGTCAGGAATTGGTTAAGGCATAGGATGATCCAGTTTGCCTACCCAATCTCTTTCTTCAAACACACTCCAAAGTCTGATGCTTTACTGGGGCCTTAGGTGCAAATGGGCAAAACGGTAACACAAAAAAGCTAGTATTCAAAGGCAGGGAGAGTTAAGAGCAAGCCTATTAAGTAAGAGAAAACAAGTATCCCTACTCATTGAAACATGGGCAGTAAAGACAAAAAAGCAACAATTATATGTGCATATCTTTCTTTACAAAAATCAACAGTTCAAAGGAGTATTTATTAACATTAAGAAACTGTTCATTTTTTAATAATGACAACATCGTGATTATGGTTTTTTAAAAAGTACTCTTACTATTTAGAGATATGTAGTAAAATACTAATCACATACTACCTGGAATTTCCTTTAAAATAATTTGGAGGAAGAGTATACATGAAACTGGACTGGCCATGTAGCTGCTAAAGCTAAGTAACAGGTACATAAGGGTTCACTATGCTATTCTACTTTTTTGTTTGAAACTGTTCATAAACAAGAACACAAGATAAAAAGGGAAATTTTTAGGGACGCCTGGGTGGCTCATCGGTTAAACGGCTGCCTTTGGCTCCGGTCATGATCCTAGGGTTCTGGGATCGAGTCCCACATCAGGCTCCTTGCTCAGGTGGAGCCTGCTTCTCCCTCTGCCTGCCCCACCCCCTGCTTGTGCTTGCTCTCTCTCTCTCTCTGACAAATAAATAAAATCTTAAAAAAAAAAAAAAAGGAAATTTTTTAAAAACACAAATCAGTTCTAGCCAAAAAAGTATAAGGGCTATAAAGAAGGAACGACAAAAACTTGCCCCCAAAATTCATGGCAATGTTGAAAATTTAAAACAGAATACATACTTACCACTTGGCTAATGTCATATCCCCACGGCAGGAAAAGAATCCCTGTGTTATATTTTTCCCAGTGGGACAGGATGAAAGAAAACAAAACTACCCATAGCAGGAGATAAAGAACAAAAACACTGACACCAGATGGTCCTCGTCCAAAGATGGAATACACAGTCACAACAAAGTAAACACATGACCAACTATCCAGGCCATGGTCAAAAAGCTCCCCTAAAGGGGTGCTGGAATTGGTTCTCCGGGCTTGCTTTCCATCCACACCATCTGCAACAAAAACACATTACCATGGGAAAAGGTCAACATCTGTATCAGTATGGGGAAAGTCTTCTTTAATAAACTGGAGAAACATAAAACAAAACAGATCACATCATAGGGATGTTAATAAACTAAAGAATAGCTACCAGCCAGTACTTTTTATAAAAATCCAACCTTTAATTCCTACAATTCGAAGATTTCAGAAATAAAATCTGTAATTTCTCAGAGTTTAACTTAAAAATTAAAATATGGGGCGCCTCGGTGGCTTAGTCTTGGTTAAGCGTCTGCCTTCCGCTCAGGTCATGATCCGGGGAGCCTTGAGATCAAGTCCCTCATCGGGCTCCCTGCTCAGCAGGGAACCTGCTTCTCCCTCTCCCTCTGCCTGTGTTCCCTCTCTCCCTGTCAAATGAATAAATAAAATCTTTAAAAATAAATAATTAGTTAATTAAAATTAAAATACATTACATCACACTAAATGGTGTCAATTTTACATCTTAAGACAAAGCATCATAGTTGGACTCTGAATTCCTCCAAATCAGCCTAACAACCGAGTTATTCCGCTAGCCACAAATTTTCAAGCCTCCAGAGAATATTCAATAGTTACTCATCACAATTTATCTAACCACTCTTTGCTCTAGGATCCAAAACACGCTGTGCTTCAGTCCTAACACCTATTTCATCTTATTTGAAATTACAGTCACTATGTCATGGATGTACCACTTCCACAATTTTAAGTGATTTCAGAAAAGGCTTTGCACATAGTAGGCATTCAGTAAATGTAAGAATGTATTAAAACCGTGCAATGCACTATTCTTGATGTTGTGAAGACTATAAGAATAATCTCAGAATAAACTAAGTTTGTGCCCTCAGTTTACAACTGAGAAAGGTAACAAAACATGGTAATGAAAGATACAGTACATCCCAAACCATAGAAGAGTACAGAAAAGGGACAAGTACTCTTCAGGCTAAGATAACTGAGAATGGCCTTCCAGACAAGATGAAACCGGAGAAGAGACATAAAGAATGAGTTGGATTTCAGTAGATAAGAGTATGCTGTTTCAAGAGGAGAAGTGCTATCGGCAAAAACACCAAGATGGAAAAGCACATGAGTGTTCAGAGAATGCCAAGTAGTTCAGGTTGACCAGAAGAAACCACTATGTGAAAAGGGCAGTAGAGAGGCTAGAAGGGAGGCTGGAGTGAGTTTAAAAGTTTCAGGAAGTACGAGGAGCTACTAAAAGGATGAGTAGAGGAGTGATAAAGGGTGAAAGCAGTGACAAGCTTTGCGAAGACTTCCCTGGCATCAGTGAGGAATGACAGGCTGGAGAGAGCACACTAATCAGCAGGCCCACACTGACATGGGATACAGTTGCAATGAAAGGCTGGAGGCAGGTGAGATATTAAGAAAATAAAAATGGCAATGCAGCGAAAGAAGATCAGTGAGTGAGGCTGAGGGATTGAAAGATCCTCTCCAAAATTTCCCATCTGGGTAATTAAAAGAGGGGTAGGAAATAAAGAAGTCCAAAGAAGGAGTGTGACTGGTGGAAAAGATACTGAGTACAATTTTAGGTGCTAAAACTGAAGTGCTGGCAGAATTATCCATATGGTAATATCAAGCAACTCAACCTAAGGTACTTACTAGCAACTCAGAAGACAGATGAGGGTTCATCTGTTCAACAGTTCATGTTTGGTCAGGATTTTTACCAAAATTGTGGACGTGAACCAGGTAGGTGATACAGTATATGAAAAGGCTCTTAAGACACGCTGTTAAAAGCCACAGCTCCAGGCCACTCTCAACATTTTCCCTATTTCCCTTGGTAACCAAACCCTATTGAATTCTTAAACCTGCTTTTTTTTTTTTTTTAAGATTTTATTTATTTATCTGACAGAGACAGAGAGAGAGATCACAAGTAGGCAAAGCAGCAGACGGAGAGAAAGAAGCAGACTCCCCGCTGAGCAGGGAGCCTGACGTGGGGCTCGATCCCAGAACCCTGGGATCATGACCCGAGCCGAAGGCAGACGCTTAACCAACTGAGCCACCCAGGCACTCCAAAGCTGCTCATCTTTAAGAACAAATGTACAAAAGCTTCTGCCTAAAAGTGTCATTTTTCACTAAGCTCTCCCCTAATTCTTCTGGACTTCACTTTCTTCCTTCCCCAGACCCTTGCAGCTCTGGTCACCTGCAATGTCAGCATTTAATCATGTACCAAATTATACTGGTTTTAGGAGTGCAAGTCATTTTTACCTGAAGAGATCTAAGCAACGTGAAGTCAAGGTCTGGCATTTTATATTCATTTAAAAACTATATACTAAATGCCTACTATGTGTTAGGCACTGTTCTAAACATTGCGTACATCAAAGCTATGTACGTTTTAGAGCAGACAGACAACAAGCAGGTCATATGGCTTTAAGTACTATGGAGAAAAACAAAGCAGGGAAGGGGAATAGGAGCATGCACGACAAGCCATGCAGATAACCCCAACAAAAAAGCATTCTTGGCACAACAGACAATACGGCCTAACACAGCAGACTTCCCTGACCACCCCCTCCACTAAATAAGAATTGATCACTTTTTTATTCTCCCAATTATTTTTGTTCTCCCACTGTGCTCTATTATAGCAGCTCTCTCAGTATTCCACAATTATTTGATATGTCAGTATTGCTTCCCAAACGTAAGGCAAAAATGACATCTTATTCCAGTTGTTGGTAAATATTTTATGTAAAGAGTCACACAGGAAATAGTTGAGGCATTGTGGGTCATCAGTAGTCTTTGTTGCAACAACTCAGCTTTGTCTTTGTTGCAGAAAGCAGGCATAGACAACATGTAAAGGAATAAATAGAGCTGTGTTCCAATAAAACTTTACCTATAAAAACAGAAAACAGGCCAGAGTTGGCCTGCAAGAGGTAGTTTGCCAACTCCTACCTTATTCTTTGCATCCCCAGCAATGAGTGACAATATTTTCCATAGATAAACTCAAAAACATTTGTTTTAAATTGGACAGGAAAATAATAAACCCAAGTTAAAATTAATTAAGCACCAGAGAAAATGTTAGTTAACTTAGTGGATGGCTATCTCTGCTGACAGATTCACCAGCCATTGACTAACATGAGTATTTGCCATTTTCTTACCTAGAGTGTAGGCTATGAAGTTGAGGATGCCCACTACAATCCAAACCCAATCAGGGACATGCTTGTAACCTGGTGCTGCCAAGGAAAACAACACAGTTTTAATACAAAGTATAAGCATGCTTACCATACCATATACGGGCAATGAGAAATATTTCTATTAAATAAAAGTTAAAGTACATTATAATATACTTGTAATGCAGAATTAGGTAGATATTAAAATATATCAGCAAACTGACAAAACCAAAGAAGTAACTGCCCAGCCCCTCATAAACAATAGGCATTTATTTTGAGCTTTAATCATAATTCAAAGCTGTTCATCTTTACTTGAAAATTACTTATGTGCTGAGAATGAAAATTAATATTTTTGGAACTTAAAAGATGCCTGTGTTTAATCTGATCCTCGTTGTTTACAATTATCCTACAAACATACATTAAGCCTTCAATCTATATTCTCTCATTATATTATTAATTAGCTAAACAAAAGACCTTTTCGTTTGGGCATAGATAGGTCACCTCCACTGGATGATTTGGCCTCAGAATCATTCTGAAATGTCTGGACCTCACTATTTGCCCCAAGATAGAACAACTGAGAATTAGGAGGTCTAGATTCCAGTCCCAGCTCTGTATTCAACCAGCAGTGTGACCATGAATATATCATTTAACCCTTCCCATCTTCCATTTACCAAATATACCAGGATGAGATGGTTTACCTGGTCCTCTAGGTTCTATGATTTGGGGAAATATGCATAATATTTACATATTTTTAACTCTCTTAATAACTGAGTAAATAATGTTACAGTAGTCGGATAAAATATTTCTAGTTACAAAATAAACTTCTGAGGATGTTCTAAAGATTAAAACACAAATTTTTAAAAACTGCTTAATATCCAAACCATGCTTAATAAAATTTAATCTTATTAATCATGTCATACCTTATGATCTTCATAAAGTTGCCACTTTATTACATGTACAGAAGCCATGGCTTAAAATTTCAATTGACAGTTAAGCAAATGTATAGTTTCAATATTCAGATTTTCTATAATATCAAGTCGTAAGTTTTCGAAAATCTGAACTTTCCTATAAAAACAATGTTTTCAGTGACTGTTTCTCCAGGTCAGTCCACAAAAGTCTGCTAGACCCACAACACAGATGAATTGTAACACTAAAACTCCTTACTACTACATCATTTATAAGTATTCTTATTGGAAAATATATACTCCAACTTAGAGTGCAAAAAATATTCATCTACCTCCATCTTTCCATTTCTCTCAACTCCATCAACTAGCTGAGCAATGAAAATAAACTCTATCTCCCACTTATCCCCCTTCATCCCAAATACAGCCAGATTCTGTCCTATGGCCTGGGGCAGAAACGGGGTGAGGGAGAACATGAAGACAGGAACAGATGTGAAAGATACTGGAGTCTGGGGTGCAAGCAGGCTAACAACTGCCTCCAAAAGCATTTCTTTCCTCTCTCTTCCAATGAGGTTCTTAAGACTTAAACTTCAATCAACGTTTAAGGTCTAAGAACCATTTTCAGAGGAAACTTGGAGGTATTAAAGGCAAATACAGATGCTGAGCAGAGGGAAAGAGAGATCACATTTCCTCCAAAAAAAGCGGGGGGGGATTTTTCTTGCATAATGAGAACAAGGGAAGAAGGGATATTTCTGGAACTGCTGGGTATGTTGTACCCTGCTCATATTCACTTTCAGGCAAAGTGTCATAATCCTAATTTCTTCTTCTTATAAATCCAATTATTATTTATTTATCAAAACCTCATTGCTTTTTAGACAGCATATCTAAATTAAATAGCCAAGCTGGTGTCTAGAATTTAATGGAAACATCCATAACAGATTGTGAAAACACAACTTAGCTTTTACACTCAATTCCTAACATTTTACTACCCTTATAGTATCCAAAACTTCCCCAAAATACAAGCATATGAATAGAACCAGAAAATAACCACATCTCATTTTTCTCTATTTAGACACTTTAAATTTTATATTAAAGTAATAATCTTACCTGAAGCATAAAAGTCAGGATCAAAGTATGCCATAAGTAGAAAATTGAATACAACCAGCAGAAAGCCAGAGAAGGTTATCAGATTTGGAGCCAGCCAAGTAGGAAATACCTAATTTTTTTCAAAATAATTAAAAAATAATTAAAGGAATCTCTCTGGCCGCCACACAAGATGCAAATTTAAGTCATAATAAAAGCTATAAACCTGAAAGATCATACATATATATATATTAAAATGTAAACCATAATGTCCAGTTGATAAAAATAAGCATCTTTCTTCTCTTTTCTGTATTTTAAATAATTCTATAATCAACAAACTTTTATAATCATAACACTACATTTACTTAAGAAAATTTTTAAATTCATTTTATAAAAATGATAAATTATAGAGTATAGGCTTATACTCCAACAGTGAGATAAATCAAAAAGTATTGACTAAGGGAAAGAAGTATGGGAGAGCTAGTTTCTCTTATATCTCATCAAACAGTTGCATCTATAACACTTTGTAAAATATTTAAAACTTACTAAACCATAAGTACAAGTCTATTAATTGTCTTACCTTTACTATAGTGTTCCAAAATGGATGCATGATATACAGAGAGAGTGGATTGGTATCCACAGCACTGTACTGTTAAGAAATAAAAGAAAATATTCAGTTATCCTTGCACACTAACAAGTAGAACAGTATTTCTGGAGTGAAAATAATATTACAAAAATAACCTAGAGAATATGTCTATTTACATGATGTCCTCATCTAAACAAAACTGGAGGAACAACATAAATGGTACAAAGACGGCCAAGTACAGCCAGATTTCTTTTTTTCAGTAGAGAAATTTATATTGCTTACAAGTTCTCACAATGCAAGATCACAATGTGCACACTGTATACATTCAAACACTGATTTCTCAACCTCCTCATACCACCACTAATGCACTTACTAGTTGTGCAACCTTGGGCAAGTTACTTAATCTCTGCCTTAGTTTGTTCACCTGTAAATGAGGACTATAGCTTCTACCTCAAAGGACTGTCATAAAAATTAGGTAAATTAATCATATGCACGAAACACTTAAAGTAGTACCTTGCCCATGGTAAGTGCTATGTAAGTATTAGATATTATTAAATGTGTTTTAACCGCCAAAGGATGACAGATCCCTTTACAGCAGGAAAATGGATTGCATGAATAAGCAAAGAAAGACAACAACACGTTAGGGTTCTATGGTAATAGGGTTTATTCCCTAATTATTGAGCTAGTTAGTAAAAATTCAAGGAAATTTTAACAAATATCCGTATTTATACATATACACATATATATAATTTTAAGAGTCACATCAATGACTTATTCATCAGACACACACACACACACTGGAGTAACTAGCATGTCGGAAACACTCTACTAGGTGCAGGGAAGAAGAGATACTTAATTGGTAAGGGATAATTCCCACCTCAAAGAGTGGGAATATTACCTAACTTGTCCAGTTGACATTTAAACATTACAACAGTCAAATGTCTGAAAAAAGTTTTGTGTTTTATATTAACACTTAGTATGTACATAAAATAAGCAGTAAGCATTTGAATATCTACTTTTTAAAAATCATAATTAAAGGTCAAAACTTCTTCCCAAATGCTTCCAAATATGCAGGAAATCTTTTCTCATCAGTGTTTCAAGACTCAAAAGTGTGATGGAACAAAAAAGTAAATAAATAGAAATAATGTTAAATACTGCTAGCAAAGACAGTTAATCAGCAAGTCTATGATTCAACAGACTCCATGTCTGAGTGCCTCCATTTCTCCAACCCATTCTGCCTGAAATGGGTAACTGGGACAGTGGATCTGAGCTAGACAGTGCAAGGAAAATGGTGAAGAACTAACTCAGTGTGCCTCTGCTGGCCACAGGGACAGGCTGAGCAGCCAAGGCCAGACTCTACTTAAATGCGAGTTACCGTTCTTCCGAAAATCAACTTGCACTTGCACAGCTCCCTACAGGTTACAAAGCCTTTCCACATAATAGATACCATTACATCTGAACCTCTGCAGAACGAAGGGGTCCTCACTTGGATTTAAGTCTTCGGACCTAAGGACATGGAACCAATACGAGCCTCTAGAGGCTGCCAATGACAAGGGGGAGGGCCCTGGCCTCCACTTCACAGAAGTCGGCACCCAGACCCACTTGACATAGCCACCAGGTCAGATAAATGGGGAAACCACACATTTCAAGCCCACCATCTACTGCAAAGTACAAAAGTTGTAAGAAGTCCAAATCAGAAGGAAACTGTTTAAGACATCACATGAGTACCTAATACGATGTACAAAGTACAATGTTCTTAATTCAAATGTTTGCTGAACGAGTCTCACTCAGCAGCTTTCCATAATTTCAACTTAGATCTATAAGAAGGCCCTTAACTGATGGTATTTTCATTTGAAAAGCTCCTCTTTTTAAATTCTGAAGTTTTACCTGTAAATTTCTACTTCGGGAGACCAGAAGTATGAAAAGAATGCAGAACTAAACACAAGGTCAATTTGCCTATACAGATGTTTCACATTGAAGCTCAAGTATAGCAAGAAAATGCAATATGAAATCACAAAAGGTAGCAAATAATAAACCTAAAGAACTCTCTGTGCTCCAGCCTTACACACCTGAGTATTTTTCAAGATCACATATCACTTAGTATAAACAAACTTAAAACTGTCTTGTGAATCAATAGGAAGAAAAAAGAATGATTCAAACCTTCCACGGGAATGAAAAAATAAAAAATAAACCTTTAAAGATGTTAAACTAGATTCAGGTATTTGTTAAAGCTTATTAAATATATTTTTATTTTCTGTTGGAATGGTATCTATCTGAACACCTTAACCAGGTAGATAATCCACTGTTAAGGCTCACTGTGACTTGCTTGATCTCCAATCTACAAGGCCAGACAAAGCTAGTACCCTGGAGAAATGCTTGAAAACCACAGCCTGGATTTGAGAGAATCATTCCAAGGCAAAATCTCAAAATTACAAGAGTTCAGAAGATCTCTAGTTCTTGAGTGCCCGACCCTCATCAATGCAAACAGGTAAAACAGTCATCTGGCCTCTTTTTAAATGCCTCTGGTGGCAAAAACTCATTATTTCTAGAAGCAACCCAACCCATGTTAAACCAACTTTCTATACACTAACAAAATCCTTCCCTTGTCCCATATTTTCTTTTTTTTTTTTTTTTTTTTATTTTTAAAGATTTTATTTACTTATTTGAGAGAGAGAGAGAATGAGAGATAGAGAGCACGAGAAGGAAGAGGGTCAGAGGGAGAAGCAGACTCCCTGCTGAGCAGGGAGCCCGATATGGGACTCGATCCCGGGACTCCAGGATCATGACCTGAGCCGAAGGCAGTCGCTTAACCGACTGAGCCACCCAGGGGCCCCTGTCCCATATTTTCTATCCTGTTTTCATTTTGCTTTACAAAGTTAAACAGACAACGGTCCAATTTTTCTTCCAAACAACAGTGTTTCAATTATTTGAAGGCCACTCTCCCTGTCGCACCTACATCTTCTCTTTGCCTGCTTAAACATCCCATGTTCCTCTGCTGCTCCTCTTGCCATGCTTTCAATCTTCTTCATCTAGGTCTTGTACTTTAGACCAGAGGTTGGAAAGCTTTTTCTGGAAAGCATCAGATAGTAAATATGTTAGGCTCTTCAGGCCATATGGTCTCTGTGATAAACACTCAACGCTACCACTGAAGCAAGAAACCAGTCACAGAAAATAGGTAAACAAATGGGCACGGTTGTGTTCCAGTAGAACTTTATTCACAAACAGGTGCCTGGGGGCTTTAGCTTGACAACCTGTGTTCCAGGCAATCCAATTTGTTGTTAAACCAATACAAACATGTGATCCAGGGCATAAGAAACATTTCATGTGGTGTATGAGTAGAAAGAATATGACCATAAGCTGCTCTTCCTCAATATTCCTCTGATACTCAACCTATTAATTTCCTATGGCAACAAAATCATTCTGCAGACTTAAATACGAATGGGCAGTTGGACTACTAAGCCACCTTTCTCCATGCTAATGTGAGGATGACTGCTGGAACCTAAGGACCAGACTCTGTATTTACCATTATAATATTTCATCTTACTAGATTCAACTCATTTTTCTATCCCCTCCAGATCTCTTGATTCAGACTCACTTATGCAAGGTAATAGCTATGCCTCTCCAAAATCTCAGCATGCAAATTTGTCATGCTGATAATAATGCCTTCACCTAAGTCTCTGTAAAAATGCTGATCAAGACAGAACTTCTAAACATTTCCCTCAAGATTGCTCTTTAGTACATACAATAATTTTTATTTGGGTATAGGATTCTGTCCTGTCATCTATGACAATTAGTCTATCTTTCCCACAAGAGAAAATTTTCATAAATTCCTAGTAAGATCAGAATTACTTTAGATAACATTGTGCCAAAATTAGAAAGTTTCAGAACTGTCTTTTTTTTTACTTCAGTACAGGTCAGAAAACAAAGCGGAGTTCATTCTTCATTCATTCATTCATTCAGTAAGCCAACAAGTATTCATGATTCAGTACCTATGATTGTGCCAGGCAAATTTTTGCTAGGCCCAGTGAAGACAATGATGAACAAGACCAAAATGTTCCCTATGTTAACCAAGTCTACGGCCCATTGTGAGATAGATGGTAAGCACAAAAACAAGGAATAATCACAAGTTGTGTTAAATACCATGAAGGAAATAAGCAGGGTATTTTGCGAGAGGACGTGGGAGGGAGGGCAGGGAGTGCATTGTCAGAGTGGTCAGAGAAAGCTTCTTTAGGGAGGGGACACAACTGAGGCCGAGAAGATGAAAAGACAGATAAGGAACATAAGAGACACTATAGTGAGTCAAAGAAGCGAGACACTAAAGAAAACATGCTGTTGTAGATTCCATTTATATCAAGTTCAAAAACAGACAAATTAATTTATGACAAAAGAAGTCATAATAGTAGTTTGATGGAAGAGACTGAATGGGAGCCTTCTGAGGTGCCAGAAATAATTCTGTATCTTGATCTGGGGTGGTGGTTATATGGGTATATACATATATAAAAATTCACTAAATTAGACACTTAAGATCTGTGCATTTATATGTAAAATACCTAAAAAGAAATAGAAAATAAAGAATATATATGTGGCAGTGTACATTTGTGTGTGTGTGTGTGTGTGTGCACGCACGCACGTGTGTGGTGCATAGGTGTTGCAGGGAGGCAAGTACATGCCAAGATACCTTCCAAGCAAAGAGAACAAAAATGTGCAAAGACCACAAAATTAGAAATACTTGGAATACTGGAGGAAGGCTAATCCAACTACAGCTTAGTGAGCAGGGAAGACTGACAGGAAATGAGATTGAAGACGTGGGCCTAAACCACCCAGCAAGACCACAGTAATCTAGATTTTATTCTAAACCCAATGCACATCCCGATTTACAATTTTTCTTTTTTTTTTTTTTAAAGATTTTTATTTATTGAGAGAGAGAGAGAATGGTAGAGAGAGAGCATGAGAGGGAGGAAGGTCAGAGGGAGAAGCAGACTCCCTGCTGAGCAGGGAGCCCGATGCGGGACTCGATCCTGGGACTCCAGGATCATGACCTGAGCTGAAGGCAGTCACCCAACCAACTGAGCCACCCAGGCACCCCCTGATTTACATTTTTAAAGCATCGTACTGGTTACAGTGTAAAAAGAACTGGACAGAGACCAAAGTGCAAATAGAAGCCAGTTACAAGACTTAAAGTACATCAGGTGGAGAGGATTATGGGTTAGGGTTAGCAGTACAGTGACTTCTAAATTACTTCCAAATATGCTGTGAAGTATATGTTTTCGAGAAGGACATTAAAAATGTGAGACTCCCCTTAATTTAAGAAGGAAAGTGGCTCCAATGAAAGGAAGACTATCAAACCACTTCCTTGGACATAGAAGTATTTCCTTTACAAGGGTACTATATTTCAAATCCCTTCTCTGTACTGTTAAGAAAACTGATACGAACCGACACACCCTTGCACTAAATACAGAGCTTTGGACAAATTATTAATTAGACTGGGGCCACTGTCCCACGTAATGCTCTATTATCTATACTCAGCAACAGATTTCCCCTACTTTGTCTTCTAAACAATATAAGGAGAATAGGACTCTTATTGTCAAATAATTTTAAAATGAGACCTGTCTTTACCCATCTGAAACATAAGCTTTATACTTTTTTAAAAAGACTTATGAGAGAAAACACAAGTGGGAGGAGATGCAGAGGGAGAGGGAGAGAGAATCCTCAAGCAGACTCCCCACTGAGCAAGGAGCCCGACGTGGGGCCTGATCCCACAACCCCGAGATGATGACTTGAGCCTAAATCAAGAGTCAGCTGCTCAACTGACTGAGCCACCCAGGCGCCCCAAAGCTTTATACTTATAAAACATATTTAGTTAACTATAGTAATCCATAAAATGTAGCTCAATACAAGATATTAATAGTTCATAAACTGCACTTGTTAATCACTTCAGATGCAACCAAACTCGAAATGATATTTTTAATTTTTTAAATTATTTCCAAAATTCTTGAGTTCAAAATTATCCATGTTTTTAGGAGTAAAAAGCAAGATATCCATAAAGAGCCAATTTTAGTTCACAACTGGGTTATATGAAATTATAATATTTGTTGCTCAAACCAACTTTTCAGACATGACTAAAATGAAAAACACACATTACCAACCTCTCTTAAAACAAGAGAAAGAAAGAAAGAGTCAACTCTCTCTTTTCTCCCCCTGCACAGTGAAGCTCAGTGTCCGGTGCAGCACTGGGGTATGATACTGAGGTCAGACCCTTGTTGACAGGACTCATGGCTCAATCATGTTTAGGTGTTTTAAGTCTTTACAGGGGCAGAATCCATTGTTGCCAAAATGTACCCCACCAGCCACTCCTGGAGCAGAGTTCTTTAGCAATGGCATTCCAATCTTCCAGGCGAGTCACTTAAGCACAAAACATAAAATGAGGAATCTCAATTATTTAAAAAATTGTTATTTACTCAACAAATATCAAGGCAATCAAAAGAACAGCCTTTCACATACAAGTGTGGGACTCACTGAGCACTGGGATATAAAGAAACTTAAAATTAAGAGAATGGAGAAAACTTCCCAACCTGATCTTCTCTGCTTCTGGCACACAGGAGCCTGAGCTCAATAAACATATTTGAATGTTTGCACATATGAATGAATAAATGCATGAACTACTTTGCATGTTTATTTAAGTAGCAGTATACAGTTAAGGTATCAGTGATGAGAAGAAATGTTACTCCCTTCACCAAATCTATTTTCCCCTAGGAACTAGTCCAAAGCAATTTTTAACTTCACAAGAGGAAATTCTTCTTACTCTTCCCCCATTAATAATATCATGTTTACATTTGTATAATGTTTTACAGTTTCCACAGGACAATTACAGCTATTCTCTTATTTGGTATTGTAAGATAAATTATTCCTACCTATATTACACATGAAGAGACTATAAAAAATTCAAGGATTACAATGGCTAATAAACAGAAAGGTCTGAACTGTAAGTCCTTTCTGATTCATCCTGGAACATATCTATGAAATTGATCACGTTGTCTGAAGCCAGACTACCCTTTCTTGGCTTAAATACAATCATGATCTATCTAGAGCCAATTTACTGAAATTATTATTCTCAAAACATCCTCTAAAATATACTTTTTGTCTTCCAATTTATGGCAGACACATCCTGAAGTGATCCCCAGTGAGTCAAGCCCCTGTATAAGCAATCCCCACCCTTTGATAGTTCATTCCACTCCCTTGAGGGCGGACCCTGTGACTAGTTTCTAACCAACAGAATATAGCAAAGGTGAGAGAGGTCACTGCCTTGATTAGGATACATTATATGACAAAGGTGATGAGATATCATTTCCATGATACATTTCATTATGTAAGTCTTCATCTTAGCAATTTGGAGGAGTCTCCTGCTGACTTTTAAGAAGCAAGCAGCAATGATATGAACTGCCTATGGTGAGGGCCATGTGGCAGGGAAAAGTGGGAAAGCCCTAGAAGCTAAGAGCCTCAGCCCTACAACTGGGAAGAACTGCATGCTGCCAACAACCACACAAGCCTGGATGAGGACCCCAAGCTGCAGATGAGAATGCAGCCCAGCTGACACCTTAACTGCAGCCTGGTAAGACCCTGAACAGAGAGGAGCTGGCTAAGTGATGCCCAGACTCCTAACTCATAGAAACTGTGAGATAATAAATGTGTGTTGTTTTATGCCACCAAGTCTGTGATAATTTGTTACCCAGCAATAAGAAACTAGTACATAACTGAAAGCACTACATCCTCTTTTCTACTAAGAGATATCTTAGGGCTCCTACCCACAAAATCAAGACCACCTGATGCTTGAGAGCTAATACATTACAGTAATATAGTTTCTTACTCCTATATATCCATCTCTTGGTTTTATTAACTGCTCTTCAGATTGCAATATAATTGAATATTTCTTTGATGAGGTGGTTTGCAAACTGTAGTCACCAAACTGAACCCATATTCTTGGACCCTGCCCCAGACATACAGAATCAGACACTCTAGGGGTGCAGCCCAGCAATCTCTTTTAACAGACCCTCCTGGTAATTCTGCAGCACACTCAGGTTTGAGGACCACTGCTCTGGTGAAAGCAAACATTAACGGCACTCCCACAACTCCTCAGCTGAAGGATAAACCACACCATTAGTTTAGTGGCCAACACCTATTCCTCCTTATGGTAACTTCAAATACTGCATTGCAAGCAAGAGAAAAGGTATAATAAAATCCGGGAAGTACTCACTAAATTCAATAAATGCAAGGCATTACGCTAGAAACAATCTATGGCATAAAAACACCAAACCTAAACTTAAAGAGTGCAAAAAAAGGTGGGGGTTTCAAATAACCCTGGGACAAAAATTTTAAATTTCTTAAAATACTTTCTATCAATACAAGACTTTAAGAACTACACTCACAGAAAACATGACTCTGTAGACAATGAGATCTCATTTCAGTCAATATTATCACTTACATCTACTAACAAGTTGGAGAGAAGATGGTGACAGAAGATTGGAAAAGCTAGAGCAGTAAAAATAAGCAAGTCATGATGACAAACAAGTTTGCTTGCTAAATTTAAATAACTTATAATAAATTCTAACAAGAGATGAGAAGACAAAAAGAGGGGTCACTGAGTGAAAAAACCTAAAATCCTTGCAGGGAAATCTGGGTATCAAACACATGATAAATACGTGGAGGATACTGCAGATTCTTAAATAGGAAAGTGGTATTTAAGAAATTTTATTTACTCTGCTTGTTGTATTATTATATATGATTTAACAGAAGAAAAAATCTGAAGGCAAAGTCTCTCTGTGGAACCCAAGCTAGACACAGACCTCCATTACTCTTCTATCTCTCCATTAAGTTGTCACCCTTAACTTGCTTTCCTAAAATACACTTTCTCTTGGTATAACTTCCTGGGGTATGGGTACACATGTGTTTATGTTAGCCAATGTTCACAAACAGAGAAGCACAGATGTCAAGTTTTATTTTTTACTTAACACTAATATAGCACTATGTGCCAGGCACTTTACAAATATGAACTCATTCAACTTTGATAATGATCCTATGAGGCAGATACCACACCATTTCACAGATGAGGAAATCTGGTTAGAGATGACACTAAGTCAAAACACTAGCACGTGGTTTATTTCAAACTTATTAGTCCCAAAGCTAATTATTAAGACTTTTATCTCAATTAAAGCTACTAGTATATGAAATGTTCTTAATACTCAACAAAATGTAAGACTAGTAAATACAGTCATCCACTTACCCCTGCTAATAATTTTAAAACGGGGGGAAAGAAAACAAAAATAGTTTTCTTTTTCACTGTACATTTTCCCCGCCTGCAAACATTAGACACAAACCCAATTTGCATGTCACTGAAGGTCTTTATTCTAATGTTCCTATATCTGGTACAAAACACCCAGTAACTACAAGGCAGAGTTTATCTTTAGTTCTTAGATTTGAGAGGAAGCATAGCATGAAGAAAATGGGCTCCTAACCCAGACTGCCTGGGTTCAAATCTCAAGCTTTGGGACCTTGAGCAAGTTAAATTCTCTGTGCCTCAGTAAAATAACAGTAGCTCTACTTCACAAGGCACTTGTGAATATTAAATGAGATAATATATGTAAAAGCACTTAAAGCAATGTCTGGCATATAGTAAAATGCCAAATAAATGTTTGCTGTCATTATCATTATTACTCAGTATTTACAATGATATTGCTCTTGCCATTTCAACTTTCCTTCACTGGGCTCACTAGGCTCAGCCTGGTACCGGGCATACCCAACACTTCCTTATGTCTAATTTACCATGGTCTTCCTGGTCTCTGTGCTTTGGTTCCCCCATCAATCTCTCCGGAACATCTTCTCCAACTTTCCCTTACGCGTTGGGCAAATTCTTATTCAAAATTCTTCACATTTAAGCATTACAGGAGTTAGAAAAACAAGCCATCCTCAGTGAACTGATGTTTCAGAAAATAGTTAAAAGAACCAAGTCGTTTCTTCCAACTAGCACCTAAAAATGTGGTGACCTTCTACCTACCACTTGATCTCTCTCCCTCTCATTCTGCAGAAGTTCCCCATCCATCCTTCTTTCACTCCTTCTGAAAGACTCCTCTGTCTCTGTCAACTGCAAAAATAATTCTTTCCATAAGATATTTATATATCTATATCTATGGCTGCTAAGGAGATTATTTAAAAATAACATCTTAAAAAAATAATTAAAAAAAGGGACGTCTGGCTGACTCAGTCGGTAGAGCATGTGACTCTTGATCTCGGGGTTGTGAGTTTGAGCCCCACGTTGGGTGTAGAGATTACTTAAAACCTTAAGTGGCACCTGGGTGGCTCAGCCATTAAGCATCTGCCTTCGGCTCAGGTCATGATTCCTGGGTCCTGGGATCGAGCCCCGCATCGGGCTCCCTGCTCCGCGGGAAGCCTGCTTCTCCCTCTCCCACTCCCCCTGCTTGTGTTCCCTCTCTCACTGTGTCTCTGTCAAATAAATAAAATCTTAAAAAAAAAAAAAACCTTAAAAAAAAATAAGGCCACTAAAATGCTTTTCAAAACTTACAAATGTATTTACAGGTGGAAAAGGCAGCTCTTCCAATCTACTCAAGGAGACCAAGCACAACTAAAAATAAGTTATGTCTGAATTAACTGTAACATATCTAGGTAACGCCTTAATTAACATGGTATACTGTAGCTGGCCTGCAATCGTAAGTACAAATCAAAAGATTAAGAATTTCTCATGTGTCTACTCTGGCTCAGAAGAAAAGTGTTCTATCTCTGAAATCATTACAGAAATATTCCTCTAGTGGAGGATAATTCACCCACCAGCGATATTTCTCTAGAGCATGAAGTTTTCTTTGTTTTGATTCCCAGTCCACGAACTACACCTTTACATGGCCCTGCCCAAGAGAAGTGCCTTGCACAAAAGATTACTGTTATTCTTCCAGATTCAGCACCACTTATCATTTAAATTATAATTATGCTTGTTCTATAAGGGTCAATCTCTCATGAGTTTGTTTACTCAACAGATAGGAGTTCATAATACCTCCTCTTGGGGCTATCAAGAGGGTTAAGTCAGACCAAACAAGTGTTAGACACTATTGTTACCAAGGGCACCTTTCCAGGGCTAATGCTTCACAAAACCCCTACCTCTCCACTCAGTCATCTTACCAAAACCTGAGTCATCCCAGACTCCTCCCCATCCTTCATCCTCTGGACTCACCCCACCAACACCTCCAGCTTCTCAGTTACCATGGTCTTGTCAATTTTTAATCTTAAATCAAGGATCACAAATAAACATCCACAGGGGTCAGGAAGATAAACTGAACAAAGCAGACCCACATGTAGCATATGGACTGGCAGGAAAATGGCAAACTGGAGAGGAACTGCCTTTTTTAAAAAGGGCAAGAGCTATTTAGCTTCGGGGGAGTCTTGCCAAGAGGAAACTCAGGGCCAATGTTGCCCACTCTTCTGGTTTTTCAAAAGAATCCAGAAATCTGGGTTTTTAGGGAGAAGATGCTAATTTTTGAAACAAAGTATGGTGTGGACTATAATTAAACATATCTGCTGGCCAAATTCAGTGGGTAGGTTAACCAGTTTTGACTTCTATCTTTAGAATCCCCACTCCCTTTCTATCCCCATTACTTAGATTCAGGCTTCCCTCATTTCTTACCTAGGTTTATTCAGAAGATCCCAAAAGGTCTCCAGACCACCTCACCCATTCATTTTCTACAAGCTGCTGGGGTAAGCTTCCTAAAATTAAAATCTGGTCCTGTTTAAAATCAAGCGGTTCCGGGGCACCTGGGTGACTCAGTCAGTTGAGCGACGACTGCCTTCAGCTCAGGTCATGATCCTGGAGTCCCAGGATCGAGTCCCGAATCGGGCTCCCTGCTCAGCGGGGAGCCTGCTTCTCCCTCTGACCCTTCCCCCTCTCATGTGTTCTTCTCTCATTCTTGCTCTTTCAAATGAATAAATAAGTAAAATCTTTAAAAAAAAAAAAAAATGAAGCAGTTCCCCCAAACCTACAGCATTACGATGTGCCTAAAAATCACCCGAGGTATTTAACATGCAGATAACAGTAATATACCCAATCTGAATCTCCCAAAGTGAGGCTAGGAATCTCCTATTTAAATACTTTCCCAGGTGATTCTGATGCTGATAGTCCTTGGGCCACAGAAACACTGATCTATAGGGTAAAATCTAGAAGTCCTTTCCATGAAAGCATCCCCTCCTGACAGAGCCCCACATGCCTCTTCAGCCTCATCTCCTGCCCCTCCATCATTATGCCTAAACATCTACCTTCTTATGGTTGCCAGAAAATACTCTCGGCCTCCACTCCTTTTGCATTCCATTGCTCTCCTGCACTGTAAAGCCTTTTCTCCCTCTACATCTGGTAATGTGGGACCTACTCAGCTTCATCTTTCTAGACTGAGCTCGGCCTTTCCCCTCCATCCCCTCTCTGCTGCTCTTCTCAGCTTTAACCCTCTCTCCCTGGAGCTGCTTCCTTCTCTCCCATAGCACCCGGCACTTACCTAAATGCATTGTGCAGCCCCAGTGCTATGCCTGAGACAGTAGGCCCTCAGTAAATGCTTACTGAATAAACAGAATCAAACTGTATGAACTAGTAAGGGTGAAAGCCAGATTCTTTAGCATTATCAAGATGTACACAGTCTCTCTTTACAACCTGTTAACTGCAATACTAATAAATTTACAATTATCACAGTTCCTATAATCAGGTTGTTGTTGATATGCAACAACAGAATAGCAGAAACCAATTCATCATAGAATTACATTCTTGAAACCAAGCAAGATATTTCAAAGAACACTTACCTCCTCTCTGAAGAAAAATGATACAATTTGAAACTAGCCGTTACACCATCAATTGAGGAATACCTCCCCTAGGTCAGATTAGGTAAACCACAACAGAAGTTTCACCCTTAGATAAGTGGGGAAATCCTTCAACTGTAAAGACTTGTCCAAAGAAAGGACAGGTAGAAAGGAGGAATGAGAAGCCACTCAAAGGTAAAATCCCTCAATATAATTGTCTAAAGGTACATAAATAAGCAACAGAGAAAATGGTAGTTAAACCCCTGACATCTTCACATTCAAAATACAGAAGTATTCTTCCGATATCCAGGAGATGCACAGCTCCCTTTTACCACACTTTCAAAATGATTTATATTCTTCTACACTTTCATTCCTTGAATAAATATTTGTTGAGCACCTATTCTGTTCATGTGCTAGACCCCGATCATATTGAACAAGACAGCTATAGGCCCTACCCTCTCAGAGCTCATACCCTAACAGAGAAGGCAGACTCTCAACTAATTATTCATCTGCTTAATAAAATCGTGGTAACAAACAGAGAACACAAATGTTAAGACAGCACATAACATACAATCCATCCCATGCTTTCTTCTATACCAAGAAGCAATCATCTTAGTTTCTTACTACAGAAATCTAATTACCACCCACATGTGCACCCCTCTCGGCGGTTATTCTGAATAACTGCCAGGTTTCCAACTGTAGCTCTCAGATGTACCTCTAGGGAGACAAAGAAATTAAACTAATTCAAAAGTAATTTTTCCACCAGCAGCTTTTATAGTATCAAATTTTCTCACATCACTTTGCTCTAATATACAGGGTCACACCAGGGAATAAAAATCTCTTGACTGTTTTGAGTCTACCCATTTATGGGATGATCTGCTTCAAAAGCTGTGTTTAATTCAATAAGGATTTATAAAGCACTTCCTGTTGACGATCACACAATAGGAATGTGTGATCTTTAGGAAGAAAGTGTCTCTAGGTGCATTTCACATTCCAGGAAAACTGACCACACAGATTTTTCCTTTGGGCACCTTTGGATTCATATTTTTAATATGAACACAATACTAAGAACCCACTACTAGAAGAAGTTTATGTTATAATTTGTGGCCCTCCTTTTTTAAAATAAAATCAACAAACTACATTTTAGTGAACATTGGACATTTGCTAAACTGACCTTTGTTTTCCAGGATGATAGGAGATACGCTGTCAGACACAGGAAGTGAGTCAGATAACGGAAAAGGGGAAAACATAGGAATAGAAAAGCACACTAAAATTTCCTGTAAATTAGAACACCTATCTAGTTGGAAATATAAACTTAGGGAACACTGCTTTATAAGAAAAAGTAGACTTCATATTACAGACACTGCTGCAAATGAAACAGCTATTCTATTGGCACTTACACCCAGAAAGCCGGATCCTAGTTTGGAAAAAAAGTTTTATATGTCAATATTTACTGTGCAGAAGAGATAACAGGAAGAGGGTAGAGCTGAAGGCAAAACAGGAGGTATCTGGGTTAATAACCTTCTTTAATTTAGTTGTGAAGCCTTGGCCAAGGTTACCAAGAAGGCTCTGGAACTTCTTTCCACTTAAATTTTAATATATGTCAGCACCTCAGGTCAAAATTGTATGACACCATACTGCTTGAAAGCAGAGGAATGTCCTATATGACTTGCTTGTAAGCAAGGTCCTTCACAGTTTTTCCAATTCCAGTTAGGCAAAATCCATTATGATTTTTTTCAGCTATTCATTCATTCTACATATGTCTATTGGGTTCCTAGTATGCACAGTAGTACTGTGCTAAGGCCATGGTAATCCATAAGCCAAATCTAACCACTTGAATATTACATTGTAATAGGGAGACACACTAACAAATTCCATAAAGGAGCAGAGGGTACTCTGACAGCACACTTAAGGGGAGAGGAGAGCTTAGGGGATGCTTCTGTGAGGAAGTAACATGTAAGTGAAGACATGAAGATGAATATAAACAGGAAAGGAAGCTACAATCCTGGCAGATAGAACAACATTACTTAAAGATCTAAAAAGAAAAGGGGGGATGGGGAGGAGATGGCTACTAATACTGGCAGGGGCAGACAGTGAGGAGCATGATGTGAAGCTGAAGACAGGTAAGGATCGTATCATTCAGAGCCGTGCAGATCATATTATGGATTTTTTGGACTTCATTCCAAGAGCAATGGGAAGACATTTGTGGGTTTTTTGTGTTCTTTTTTTTTTTTTTTAAGATTTTATTTATTTTCTGACAGAGAGAGAGACAGTGAGAGAGGGAACACCAGCAGGGGGAGTGGGAGAGGGAGAAGCAGGCTTCCCACGGAGCAGGGAGCCCGATGCGGGGCTCGATCCCAGGACCCTGGGATCATGACCTGAGCCAAAGGTAGATGCTTAACGACTGAGCCACCCAGGCGCCCGACAGTGGTGGGTTTTAAGCAAAGGAGTAATGCACATTTTTTTAAAGATCACTATTTAACATAGAGAAAAGACTATAAGGGCAAGAGTAAATGTGATCGAGAAAAATAAAGTAGTACTTGATTATAACCCAAAGTATAAAATAAATATTCATGCATCCACACTGATATAAACAAATGATTGGATAAATACACAATGGGAAGAAAAGACAAATCTCCCATGCATAATTCCAAACAAATTATGTCAATACTCTGCCCTCCGGGAGGTAAGACATAACTCTCCACTACCAAGGGAGGGCTCATAGTGACTTCCTTCCAAAGAGAGTAACTTTACAGGGAGAAACCCTAACAAACACTACCTCGGCCAGGTGATCAAAGTCAGTATCAGCAGTGACAAGTCATATTGATAGCACGTACTCTTCATATGATGCAATGAGAATGGCACTTCATCTCTGTGCTCTTCCTCCCAAAAACCCATAACCCTTGCCTCATCGTGAGAAAAACATTAGACAAATCCCAACTGACAGGCATTCTACAACATACATAACCAGAACTCCTCAAAACTATCAAGGCTATCAAAAAGAAGGGAAGTCTGATAAATGGTCACAGCCAAGAGGAGCCTAAGGAGACAGGATGACTAAATGAAATGTGATATCCTGGATGAAATCCCAGAACAAAAAAGGCATTAGGTGAAAACTTAGGAAATCTGAGTAAAGTATGGACCTCAGTTAATAATGTGTAAATATTGGTTCATTAATCGTGCAAATGTAACGTACTAACGTAAGATGTTAATAATAGGGAAAACCAGGTATGAGACACAGGGTACTGTACTATCTTCACGATTTTTCTGCAAATCTGAAGTATTCTAAAATAAAAAGATTACTTAAAGTGTATGTGGGAAGAGTGGTAATGGAACCACTCTTCTAGCTTAGGCTAAAAATGATAGAAGGTACAGGACCTGGTGATTCACTGGCTGGTGGGTGAGGTAGAGGATTCAAGAGTGAAAGCGACAAGATAGCAAGGATGAAAGGTTACAGCCCAGATTTTAGGCTCGGAAAAACTGGATGGACAGTGGAGTCATTCACTGATAAGGGAGCAGTGGAGGAAAACCAGATTTGGAGGAAAGTTAACAACCAGCATTTACTGGAGGCCTATTACGTATCAGGCCCTTCGCAAATTCCTATAATCATTTTGCACCATACGGACTATTACCTGGCCCAACGCCATGGAAAGAAATTAGAGTTTGGTATCAGGTTTCTACGGACTCCTAAGCTCGCGCTCTTTCTACTACACAGTTCGTTCTGTGCACATTTACTTCATCTGGCAGCCCAAGCGCCCCAAGCTACTGCTGAGGAAGTCTCCTCATTGGGAGTAGAAGTGGAGTGCATCAGTACCACGGCCTCGGTAACTACTCCCCCTCCCCGGGCCTCATCTGCCAAAAACCATCTCCATCTGAGTTGTATGCGAGAGACGGGTGGAGACTTCATTAAAATGAAGACAATTAAGACACCACGAAGGGAACTGCATTCGCTAAAAATAAAAATAATAATAATGAAGTAAAGAAGCACAGGGAATTCTCTGGTTCCACTCTCGTCGAGCGGTCTCCTGAGGAAAAGGCAATCCCCCGGGAGGGTACCGAGTCAAGGCGGCTGGCCTAGGATGCTCCACGCACCCTGACCCCAAAGCTCCAGGTCTCGACAGGACCCCCGGAGAAACGCCCGCCAGCCCGCTCGGAGCCACGCGGCACAAGGTGACACGGACCGCGCCTGCCCCTCAGCCGCCTGGGAGAGACCGGGAAGAGGAGGGAGAGGGGCGTCCGCGGGGCCCCGCGCTACCTTGTACTTATCAAAGCCAGCCAGCTGCTCCGGGCTCACGTATTCGTAACCAGCCATGACGACCCGAACACCGAGCGCCCACTCGGCAGCGACTCTCCGCGAAAAGGTGCGGAAACAAGAGCACCACAGAGGCTGGGCAAGGACGGGAAGACTTAGGCTGGCAGAGGAGGTAGAAGAGCCGCGCTCCGCCCACCGCGCACGCGTAGCCGCCTCAGGCCACTTCCGCTGCCTCCCAGTGCGCAAGCACAGCCTCCACCTCTCCCCGCCCACCGAGGGAGGGACGCTAGCCTGTTCACGCGGTCCACCCCCTCACGCCGTCGCAATCCAATCAGTGTGGATCGGACAACACTAAATCCCGCCTTCCAGGTTTTCTCGTCGCTTCATTCGTTAGCGTCAAAATTGGTGAGCCGAAGTAAGGAGTGAGGGGAGGCGAAAGGTCAATTTCCCAGGGGTCCTTGCTCCTCCCTGCAGCGGGAGGCGGGAGCTTCTGTGGTTTCGTTACCGTGTAGGGGTTTGGGGCTTTCCTTGCGGGTACCGCGATTGCCGGCGAACCAATTTAACAGTACTTCAGGGAAGAGGGCTTAGTTCCCTCAAACCGTAACGTAAAAGACCAGAGAAAGGGAATGTGCCCGGCCTGCAGGAGCTCCTGGCGCAGTGCGCTGCGCACAGTAGCTGCTTAGGAAACGTGATTGGACGTCGAGAAGCCGGTGGGGAGCCTTGGTGACAGGCTTTTTGCAGTCTGTAAGGGGCCCTGAAAAGGCTCTGGAGACATCCCTCAGGCCTCTCTACACTCCGCTCTATCAAAGTGAAATTGCTAATGTCTCCCACCAGATAAAAGCACTGGTCTCGGAGCCTGTAGGAGTCTTTAAGTGTGTTTGCAGAAATGCATGCACATAACTGGAGCCAGTTGTAGAAAGAGCACTAGATCAATGGCTAGACTGTATCAATCCAATAGTAAAATTTAATAATAGTAATAGTTGCTACCACTTTTTTGAGCGCCTTCTATGCTGGGAACTTTACATACGTTATCACCAACCCCCATAACAATACTACAAAGTGGGAGGCACTTTACCCAATTCGCAGATTAGTAAATCAAAATTCACACTACCTAACCTGCCCAGGATCAGACCATTCATTATGCAGCTCGGAAGTGGTCGACCCAACACGAAATGAGGTTCTTGGTGTCGGAAACCACTACCTAAGGGGGACTCTCAATCTCTGGGTCTCTGAAACAAGGGTGATTATTTTGAGATCTCTTATGTTCCTTATATTCATTCATTAAACATAATTATTGGGTCCTGAGTATATGCCAAGTATATTATTATTTCTGCGTGTGTTTTATCTCACCTTCTAAAGTACAAGATCCTCATGAGGTAATAGATATGAAGCCTCTATCATCATACTTGGTACATGGCAGATAAATAAACTTGAGTGACTCTTTCCCCTCACTTGAGAGGATTTGTGTCTTGTACATCTTAATGTTCCCCATGTCCTATAGTCCAGTGCCTTGCAGATAATACATGGTTAATACATTTTGTTGAATGAATGAGTAAAGATCTCTTTGATATGCTGTGTAGTGTCTGCTTTGAGGACATTAGAAATATGGATCTCCCTTTAAGAAGGAAATTGGCTCTAATGAAAACTATGAAACCACCTCCTTGGACATAAAAATATTTCCTTTATGCATGTACTGTATTTAAAATCCCTTCTGTGTACGGATAAAAATACTGAATTGACATGCCTTTGCACTAAATACGCGTTTTGGACAATGTATTCATCAGACTGGAGCTACTGTCCCAAGTAAAATGCTACAGATTTCTTCTGCTATGTGTTTGTTCTAATCAATATAAAGAGAAGAAAATCTTCATATCAAATGATTTTTTAAAGACTTACTTATTTTAGAGAGAGAGAGAGAGAGAGAGAGAGAGAGAGAAAGAGTGGGGGAGGGGCAGAGGGAGAGAGAGAATCTCAAGCAGACTCCCCACTGAGTGCAGAGCCACTGAGGGTACCAACTTAGCCACCCAGGCTCCCCTCAAACGATTTTTTATATAAGACCTGTGCTTACCCTTCCCTTGTCTGACTCCTCATCCACCCACTAAAGTTTACCTCTCCTACATCTCATACACTGATCACGCTTTCTGCCTTTCAGAGTGATCATCACAGAAAATATTTGTACTAGAAGCAATGTTATCACCTTTGTAATATAACCTGGATAAAAAGGTGTTTTCATTCCTGGCATTCCCGTTTTGTTTAGTCTTAAGAGGATGTCAAGTAAATGGAGATATCTAAAAAATTGAAAGTTAAGGACTAATCTAGTTAAAAACTCCAATATAAGTTATTAAAACCATAAAAATGGTCAAGGTTTTCCAAGGAAGCTTATAAAATGATGATGGCTTGGTTTGCGTTTTAAAATAATAGTGATGCCTTATACTAATAATTAGTATACTAATATACTATACTAATACTAATACTTATGCCTAATACTCATACTATCACTCTCAAAGGAATTTGGCATCTCACTAGGTCATCTTACCAAGCCTGAGCCATGGGCCAAGTAGTTGTGCTAATTGTACAGAACAGAACAAGAGAAGGATTATATATCTTGCCCAAAAGTCAGCCAGTTTGTGGTAAAACTGGAATAAGAGCACATGTCATCAAACTTTTAAATAATTTTTAAACAATTCTTCCACTACACCTTGCTTCTATAAGTTACGATGGCAAGATGTTTATTTTTTTTAAGATTTTTTTATTTATTTGACAAAGAAGAGAGTACAAGCAGGGGGAGCAGCAGAGGGAGAGGGAGAAGCAGGCTCCCCACTGAGCAAGAAGCCCTTTGCAGGACTCAATCCCAGGACCTCAGGATCATGACCTAAGCAGAAGGCAGACACTTAACCAACTGAGCCACCTGGGTGCCCCGGTAAGATGTTTAAAAAAGGAAAATTCACAAGTCAGTTTTTAATCAAGGCTAGAGGTGGTGGGGGCTGACTAGGAAAGAACTGAACAGCCTCATTAAGTTGCTTATTTTTTCTTAAAGATGGAATTCCCTGGCTAGAATAAACCTTCTCTTAGGTTAGGGTTTCTCTGCCTGGGCTTTGCTGTATTTTATATTTTTTCAAACATAATCCTACTAGGTAAGAATGTGTAGAAACTCTATTTGGGTGGGTCATCAATCAAATTCTTTATCACAGAAAAGATCTTTGCATGGGGTGCCTGGGTGGCTAAGTTGGTTAAGCGACTGCCTTCGGCTCAGGTCATGATCCTGGAGTCCTGGGATCGAGTCCCACATCGGGCTCCCTGCTCAGCAGTGAGTCTTCTTCTCCCTCGGACCCTCCCCCCTCTCATGCTCTCTCTCTCTATCTCATTCTCTCTCTCAAATAAATAAATAAAATCTTTAAAAAAAAAAAAAAGGTCCTTGCAATATACTGAGATTCAGCATAAGCTAATGCTACTTTGTACCTCCTACTTTCCATGTCAGTGGAGGAGGGTAGTGTCTCTGGTATTCTGGGACTTGTCACCCCACCAGCCTCCCAATGGTTTTCTGGCCATTTTTGTTCCCTTAACCTTTGAACACAAACTCAGTCATGTCCGTAGTCATTCAAAACCCAGAGAATCAGTGTAAAGGTTCAGAGGGAAACGGGAGCCTACTGTGATATGAAGTAAGAGTCAAATGACAGGTCTAGTAATTTATTTAGACTCTCTGCATACATACCATTCTTGTTTTGGAGATGAGTTATTATTTCTCTTTTATAGCCATTATTCATAAGCATGACTGTTACACATAAAAGGAGAATTATTTTTAAAAACTGATCTCAGGGGCACCTGGGTGGGTCAGTCATTAGGCGTCTGCCTTCAGCTCAGGTCATGATCCCAGGGTCCTGGATTCAAGCCCTGCATCGGGATCCCTGCTCAGCGGGAAGCCTGCTTCTCCCTCTCCCACTCCCCCTGCTTGTGTTCCCTCTCTCGCTGTGTCTCTCTCTGTCAAATAAATAAATAAAATCTTTTTAAAAAACTTTATAAAAAATTTTATAAAAAAAAACTGATCTCAGACAGGGGTACCTAGCTGGCTCAGTCAATGGAGCATGCAACTCTTGATCTCAGGGTTGCGAGTTCAAGGCCCACATTGGGTGTAGAGATTACTTAAAAATAAAATCTAAAAAAAAAAAAAACCTTGGGCAAATTTTTTTTTTTAAGATTTTATTTATTTGTCAGCGTGAGAGCACAAGCAGGGAGAGTGGCAGGCAGAGGGAGAAGCAGGCTCCCCACTGAGCAAGGAGCCCAATGCAGGACTTGATCCCAAGACCCTGAGATCATGACCTGAGCTAAAGGCAGACACTTAACCAACTGAGCCACGCAGGCATCCCTCAGGCAAAATTTTATACTGGGCTTATTTTGAGCATTCTTGAAGTTCTGGTAGTGACCCAGGATCTGTATTTCCTGAGCAGAGAATTGATACCTCTCCAACACAAACATCCCTCTCCCCATTATTACTGCACTAGAATTGAAGCAGAACTCTAGGTGAACCAAATACAAATCATTCAGATGGGTAGCCATAGTGGCATCACCCCATCTCCTTATTCCTTATGCCTTTCTCCATATTCCTTTTTACCTCATCTAATGTCATGTCTGCAGATATAACCGAATGTAACCACTATTCTTTTTATTATTTCAATTTGAACATGGAGCCATACAAGACACCCCATTTTTTAAAGATTTTATTTTTATTTATTTGAGAGAGAGAGAAAGAGACAGAGCACGAGTGGAGGGGGAGGGGCCGAGAGAGAGAGAGAAGCAGACTCCCCGCTGAGAGGGAGCCCAATGCGGGGCTCAATCCCAGGACCCTGGGATCATTATCTGATCTGAAGGCAGACGTTTAACCGACTGAGCCACCCAGGTGCTCCTAGACACCCCATTTTTTTATTAACATATAATGTATTATTTGTTTCAGGGGTACAGGTCTGTGATTCATCAGTCTTACACAATTCACAGCGCTCACCATAGCACATACCCTCCCCAATGTCCATCACCCAGCCACCCCATTCCTCCCACCCCCCTGCACTCCAGCAACCCTCAGTTTGTTTCCTAAGATTAAGAGTCTCTTATGTTTGTGTCCCTCTCTGATTTCATCTTGTTTCATTTGTCCCTCCCTTCCCCTGTGATCCTCTATCTTGTTTCTCAAATTCCTCATATCAGTGAGATCATATGATAATTATCTTTCTCTGATTGACTTATTTCGCTTGGCATAATACCCTCTAGTTCCATCCAGCAAATGGCAAGATTTTGGGTTTTTCTGATGGCTGCATAATATTCCATTGTGTATATATACCACATCTTTGTCCATTCATCTGTTGATGGACATCTAGGCTTTTTCCACAGTTTGGCTATTGTGGACACTGCTGCTATAAACATTGGGGTGCACAATGCCCCTTTGGATCACTACATTCATATATTTGGGGTAAATACCCAGTAGTGCAATTGCTGGGTTGTAGAGGAGCTCTATTTTCAACTTTTTGAGGAACCTCCATACTGTTTTCCAGAGTGGCTGCACCAGCTTGCATTCCCACCAACAGTGTAAGAGGGTTCCCCTTTCCCCACATCCTCGCCAACATCTGTCGTTTCCTGAATGGTTAATTTTAGTCATTCTGACTGGTGTGAGGTGGTATCTCATTGAGGTTTTGATTTGTATTTCCCTGATGCTGAGTGATGTTGAGCACTTTTCCATGTGTCTGTTGGCCATTTGGATGTCTTCTTTGCAGAAATGTGTTTATGTCTTCTGCTCATTTCTTGATTGGATTAGTTGTTCTTTGGGTGTTGAGTTTGATAAGTTCTTTATAGATTTTGGATACTAGCCCTTTATCTGAGATGTCATTTGCAAATATCTTCTCCCATTCTGTCGGTTGTCTTTTGGTTGTCTTTTGGTTTTGTTGACTGTGTCCTTCGCTGTGCAAAAGCTTTTTATCTTGATGAAGTCCCAATAGTTCAGTTTTGCCCTTGCTTCCCTTGCCTTTGGCGATGTTTCTAGGAAGAAGTTGCTGCGGCTGAGGTCACAGAGGTTGTTGCCTGTGTTCTCCTCAAGGATTTTGACAGATTCCTGTCTCACCTTTAGGTCTTTCATCCATTTGAGTCTATTTTTGTGTGTGGTGTAAGGAAATGGTTCAATTTCATTATTCTGCATGTGGCTGTCCAATTTTCCCAACACCATTTGTTGAAGAGACTATCTTTTTTCCATTGGACATTCTTTCCTGCTTTGTCAAAGATAAGTTGACCATAGAGTTGAGGGTCCATTTCTGGGTTCTCTATTCTGTTCCATTGATCTATGTAGACACCCCATTTTTGAGTAAGGATTATTTTTGTCTTCATAAAACTTTGAGATCACTGGAGTTGAGATCAACAGTTATTTAGTTTTCGGTGGAAGAGAAAGGTACAAGCAGAAAAACCTAAGAAGAGCAAGAGAGTAGGAAATATTGCTGTGCTTCATTTTCCTGTAGGAATCCCCAAAAACCTGGGGCAAGGGTTCAGGCAATAGTTGCCAACATAGATGTCTACTACATAAGGCTTTGAGATCTTCCTTGATATACCCAAGGCTGCGCTGCCTACTGGACCAGAACTCTAGCAGAAACTGGCTCTACTTTCAGGAAACGAGACATACAAATATGAAACAATGTGTAGAAGTAGCTTCATTATCTCTTCATGTATCCTTGTTGAACTCTAGCCATGTGCCAAATACAGATACCATTATAGACCTTGGAGATACAAAATTGAATAAAACATGG
This sequence comes from Zalophus californianus, assembly GCF_009762305.2. Classification (NCBI taxonomy): domain Eukaryota; kingdom Metazoa; phylum Chordata; class Mammalia; order Carnivora; family Otariidae; genus Zalophus; species Zalophus californianus. The sequence continues at coordinate 21,582,289 of NC_045602.1, read as the reverse complement.
ACCCCAGGCAAGGAGTACATTATTACTTCATTCTGTGAATGACCAGTATTATCCAATGTCCTGGCTCTTCAAAGTTTCTCTCTTTCTTCCTTCCTCCCCTTACCAGCCCCCTTTTAAAAAGTTCACTGTTAAAAGTGTGAGATATTTCATCTTGGAAAGAGAATTGACTCAAGGATAAGAAATGAAGAGTTGGAATCAAAACAAAACTCTCTGAAGACTTTAAGATCTGACAGATACTAAATTAATATTTAGATAAATAATCTAGAAGATGAGATACAGAAATAGTTCTTCAAGTATACTAATGATACTTAGCCTTTCATTATGAAATGTCATACCAGTTGGCATGAGCTGCAAGAAAATAAAAGTTTTGGCAGATGTAAAAGTTATTTATTGCCACATAACAGATCATACAAAACTTAGTAGCTTAAAATAATATAATAATAGTGCTCATAATTCTGTAGGTCAGCAATTTGGGCTGGGTTTAGCTGGGCAGTCCTGCTAGTCTTGCTGGTCTTATTACTATTCCAAGACAGCATAAATGGAAACTACAAAGCCTTTCAAGACCTCGGCTCAGAAGTCACACAGTGTCACTTCTCTCTCATTGTCATGGACAAAGCAAATCAGCAGGCCAGCCCAGATTCATGGGAAGGAAAATAGGTTCACCTCTTAATGGATGGAATGGCAAAGTCACCTGGCAATGGAGCCTGCATGGAAGGATGGGAAGACATTATTATAACCAACTTTGCAAACACTCTACTGCCTCATATTAGCTACAACAGCTAAAAAAACAGGACAGGAAGTAAGCTTCATCTGAAAAAGATTTGGAAACCGCTGACCACTTGATTTCCCACTGTTTCTCTGTGCTTCCACAGCATCCTGTGCATACCTCTTTCTTCATACTTACCTGTTATGAAACTATCTATTTTCTTATCTGTCTTACTGGACTTGAAGTGCCTTGAGGGTAAGGACCACATCTGTAAAGCCCCAACCTGGCATAATGACTAGCACTCAGTAAGTCCTCAGTAAGTTCTTTTTTTCTTGGTAGTTTTATGGTTTTATTAACATAAATATGACAGGCACAAAAGCTATCTATTCATTTTCTTTGCTGCACAGCCTGGCATTGGGATTGATGACTCTGATGGCCAGTCGGGCTGCTCTTTCCACAATGGCTTTACGGTTCTTGGAGGAGACATTGTGAGCAATTCTGCACAGTATGATTTGTTGCACATCAGCAGCACTTCAAGCTCCTTGACCTTGTGGACTAAGAACTTCTGGAAGCCACTGGGCAGCATGTGCTTTGTTTTGGTGTTGCTCCCATACCAATGCTGGCATCAAGATCTGGCCCTCGAATCTTCTGTGCACCCTATTGTCAATGCCTCTGGGTTTCCACCAGTTGCACTTAATTTTTTTTAAGATTTTATTTATTTATTTGAGAGAGAGAGACAGAGATAGCAAGAGAACATGAGGAGGGAGGAGAGGGAGAAGCAGGCTCCCCAAGAGCAGGGAGCCCGACCCGGGGCTCAATCCCTGGACCTGAGCTGAAGGCAGGCTCTTAACCGACAGACTCTTAACCCCTGGTTGCACTTAATTTTGACATATTGGTCTGACTGGTGCCAGATGAACTTCTTGATCCTCCTTTTAACAATCTTGGGCTTCACTAGAAGTCTGAGGGCAGCCATGATGCTGAGTAGAAGACAGCTGCCACCTCTATAGGCAGTGAGTGGCAAGGAAGGGGGGGGCCTTAGTAAGTTTTCACTGAATTAAATTGGACTGTGAGGGAATAGAGAAATGTATGTTGCTGGCAGCAGCAGGTGCTATAATACTCTTCATATTCATTGCCCTAGTAATCCCACATTGGAAGAACATACTTCCGGGAAATAATCTGAAGGAAAAGAATCTTTATTGCTGGGGGTGGGGTGGGAGGGATGGGGTGGCTGGGTGATAGACATTGGGCAGGGTGTGTGCTACGGTGAGCGCTGTGAATTGTGCAAGACTGTTGAATCACAGTTCTGTACTTCTGAAACAAATAACGCAACATATTTTAAGAAAAAAGAAAAAGAAGAAGATAACAGAAGAGGAAGAAAAGGGGAGTATGTCAGAGGGGGAGACGAACCATGAGAGATGATGGACTCTGAAAAACAAACTGAGGGTTCTAGAGGGGAGGGGGGTAGGGGGATGGGTTAGCCTGGTGATGGGTATTGAGGAGGGCACGTTCTGCATGGAGCACTGGGTGTTATGAACAAACAATGAATCATGGAACACTGCACCAAAAACTAATGATGTAATATATGGTGATTAACATAACAATAAAAAAATTAAAAAAAAAAAGAAGATAGCAGGAGGGGAAGAATGAAGGGGGGTAAATCAGAGGGGGAGACGAGCCATGAGAGATGATGGACTCTGAAAAACAAACTGAGGGTTCTAGAGGGGAGACTCGTGGGGGGATGGGTTAGCCTGGTGATGGGTATTAAAGAGGGCACGTTCTGCATGGAGCACTGGGTGTTATGCACAAACAATGAATCATGGAACACTACATCAAAAACTAATGATATAATGTATGGTGATTAACATAACAATAAAAAAATTTTTAAAAAAAGATTTTCACATGAATAGGGGTCAGTAGTAAATCTTATATAAAGGCCATTTGGGGAGGAAGAAGGGCCAGCAGAAGCAGGAAGTCTTCCGGAAACCATTCATACCCCTTCAGAAATACATGCCTTTGGTTTTCTCCTTTCATCCCATTAACTCGTCAGGCTTCACTGATGGGATCCGGCTTTGATTATATCTGCATGGCTATTTTGTACATATCTGGACACCCCAGATAATGATAATAAAGAAGTTCACTCCAACTTGCCCAGTCCAGAAAAAAAAAAAAGATTAAAAAAATTATCTTTATTGCCAAGATTTAGAAAGAGCCATATTTACCATTGCAGAGGGAAAATGCAGACAATCAAAATGCCCAGCAAATTAAGGACCCAAACTATAAACTATGGTAAGTCAATGTGATAAAATATATAATCATTAAAAAGATAAGTGAGTGGGTGCAAAAAAAAAAAAAAAATAGAGGGAACTCCAGAAAATAACAAGTGTTGGCAAGGATGAGGAGAAATTGGAATTCCTGTGTGTTGTTGCTGGTGGAATTGCAAAATGATGCAGCACATATGGGAAAATCTTTGACAGTTCCCCAAAAAGTTAAACAGAGTTACCATATGACCCAGCAATACCACTCCTTGGTAAATACCCCAAAACCTGTACATAAATGTTCAGAGGAGCATTATTCATCATAGCCAAAAAATCAAAGCAAACTAAATGTCTATCAGCTGATGAATGGATAAACAAAACAAATGTGTATCCAAACAATGGGATATTATTCACCCATTAAAAGGAATGAGGGACTGATACATGCTACACATGGATGAACCTTTAAACATTATGCTAAGTGAAAGAGGCCAGGCACAAAAGACAATATGCTATATGGTTCCATTTGTATGAAATGTCCAGAATATATAAATCCATAGAGACAGAAAGTGGATTAGAAAGTGGATTAGTGATTGCCAGGGGATGAGGGTGAGGAGGATTGAGAGTAACTACTAAAGGGTATGGGTTTCTTTTAGGGTCATGAAAATGTTCTGAATTAGCTAGTGGTGATGGTTGCACACCCTTATGAATATACTAAAAACTATTGAAATGTACCCTTTAAAATTTTATGGTAAGTGAATTTTATCTCAATTTTAAAAAGTAAAATAACATTATATTCAAAAGAAAAGCACAAAAGAACACATACATATTTCCTACAACCAAAAGTGTATTGATGACCAGGGAAAGACAGAACAATATCATGAACTCAGTGTTTATAATTCATAGGCTTTTTATTATTTTAGGTAAGGTTGCTTCAAATTTGGTACTTTTTAAGACATATTTGCCAGAATATTATGCAGAACATATCTGCAAAGCTAAAACTGTAGAACTATAAAGTTCTGCAGTATAGTATAAAACTGTAAAGTTCTAACATTTTATAAAGTATGAAGGGACACATGTTAATAGGGTGCTTGTTTAAGATAACCTGTCTCTTATCAATGGAGAGATCTGTTGTAAGGATTTGATGTAAGGATCAGCAAATTTCTCATACTGGATTTCTCTTTCTGGTTAGGCAAAATAAGGATAAGAAAGGCCAAAAGGGACCATTTGAGAAGCAAGCCATTGAGGTAGCCACCAGCCAGTCCCCCTCTTAAATCAGTAGGTAGGTAATCAACAGAAAGAGAAATAACAGTTTCTCTAGAGAAATTTGAAATAAAGAATGAAGATATTAAAATGGATTCAAAAAGAGCCCAAATTCCTATAAAGGAATAAGGCTTGCAAATAAGGGAAATAGGTAAAAAGCCAAGGGGAGAATTAAGTAGGATAAAGCACTTTTAATCAGTAATTTTAAAAATCCCATCTTTGTACAGGCACAGCCTTAAAGCTTTATGAAGTGCTAGAAGTAAAGACTGTATTTTAGAAATGAAAGCCTAGATGTATATTAGAAGAAATAAGTCTCTCATAAAGAAGGTGTCTGTAGCTGGAGTCCTTGGCAGCCATGGCCGCCGTACCCCCAGCCCTGGAGAGGAATTGCTCTCAAAGGTACTGGGAAGACTGAGGAGGAGCTGGAAGAGGATGATAGGATCTAGATAAATCACCATAGGAGAGACCGTGGAGTCTGACAGAGATGTGCCCAGAGAGGGTTGGATCCACAGCCAAAGCTATTTTGGATCTCTCCTTCCCTGAGGCTCAAAAACTGTACACGGGGGCGCCTGGGTGGCTCAGTCATTAAGCGTCTGCCTTTGGCTCAGGTCATGATCCCAGGGGCCTGGGATCGAGCCCCACATCAGGCTCCCTGCTCAGAGGGAAGCCTGCTTCTCTCTCTCCCACTCCCCCTGCTGTGTTCTCTCGCTGTCTCTCTCTGTCAAATAAATAAAATCTTAAAAAAAAAAAACAAAAAACTGTGCAGGTTTTTCCAGGGCAGCCTTCCTTTATGACCCTGGCTCTTCCTGTGGTCTTCGAGACTGAAAAGCTGCAAATGCAGATCCTTCTAGGGCCCAACACAGGGCTGTCAGGGGGAATACCGGGGGCTCTACCTTCTTGTCCCGGACAGATCTAGATTATTACTGCGATAGCTGAGCTGTCTTGGTGGGAAAAATTTGAAATTCAGTACTAGTTGAATTGCTGATTCTTAGGACTACCTTTTTTTCCCAGATAATGTTATATATTAGTTTCAGGTGTACAACATACTGATTCAACAGTTATATGGATTATTTGGATTACTTTTATTTTTATTTAAAATGTTGACACGTTGATTCTATCTAAACCTGGTGAGGGGAACTCTCCTATTTTATCTCAGAGTCCCAACCTCATCTGTGCCCTTCATGCTGTTCTGACTTACATCTCTGTCCTGACTCTGATACCAGACTGCAGCAATGCAGACCATTACTCCAGCTCTGGCCATGCCACCCCTGCCACTAAACTGCTCCTAAACCAGAACATCCCCTCACTCTCCCACTGTGGGTTAGTTGCTGATGCCAATGGGAGGGATGTATCCTGACCATTAACAACTATTGGGGTTTTATTTTAGAATGGAGCCACGGGGAGGGACATGCCTGTCATGAAACCGAGCAAATGCATCAGAGTAACATGTGGCTGTAGCGCAGGGAAGCAACAGTGAACTGCTATGTGTTAGAGAGGAGGAGGGCCCACTGCAGCATCAACCACGAGATAGGACCAGTGGGGGGAGAGTAGGAGCTCATTTCCTCTGTGAATTTTGGCTGTTAGACCTCTGTGTGTATGTTTTTAAAAAATTTAAAATAATAGGGCGCCTGGGTGGCTCAGTTGGTTAAGCCACTGCCTTCGGCTCAGGTCATGATCCTGGAGTCCCGGGATCGAGTCCCGCATCGGGCTCCCTGTTCAGCAGGGAGTCTGCTTCTCCCTCTGACCCTCCCCCCACTCATGTGCTTTCTCTCTCTCATTCTTTCTCTCAAATAAATAAATAAAATCTTTAAAAAAAAATAAAATAAAAAATAAAAAATAAAAAATTTAAAATAATAGAAAAAAATCAGTGCTTTTTGTCTTTAAATATTAAAGAGTGTGGGGTGCCTGGCTGGCTCATTAAGAAGAGAATGGGACTCTTGATCTTGGGGTTATGAGTTTGAGCCCCACATCGGGCACAGAGATTACTTACATACATACATACATATATACATATTAAAGTGTGATAACTGGAAGAAAAAAAGGGGAGGGCATCTGTGTGTTTAGACTGTAAAAACATACTATATATTGGATCCACAAACTTATCTTTTAGCAGAGATAATCCAAGATGGAGGAGGAGTAGGAGACCTTAGTTTTGTTTGGTCCCAGGAATTCAGCTACATAGCTATCAAATCATTCTGAATACCTGCAAACTCAAGCAGAGGTCTAAGAAAAGAATAGCTGCAACTCTACAATAGAAAAGCGATCACTTTCTCCAAGAATAACAAGACAGAAAAACTCACCTCAAAAATGAGAACAAGAGGCAGTACTGACTGCCAGGGACCTAATCAGTATGGACATAAGTGAGATGTCGGAATTAGAATTCAGAATAATGATTATAAAGATGCTAGCTAGGCTTGAAAAAAAGCATAGAAGACACTAGAGAATCCCTTTCTGGAGAAATAAAAGAACTAAAATCTAACCAAGTTGAAATCAAAAAGGCTATTAATGAGATGCAATAAAAAAATGGAGGCTCTAAGTGCTAGGATAAATGAGGCAGAAGAGAGAATTAGTGATACAAAAGACAAAAAGATGGAGAATAAAAAGCTGAGAAAAAGAGAGATAAGTAACTACTGGATCATGAGGGGAGAATTCGAGAGATAAGTGATACCGTAAAGCAAAGCAATATAAGAGTAATTGGGATCCCAGAAAAAGAGGAAAGGTGGGGCAGAAGGATATTGGAGCAAATTATAGTGGAAAACTTCCCTAATCTGGGGAAGGAAGAAAGCATTCAAGTCCAGGAGGCACAGAGAAGCCCCCCTCAAAATCAACACCCTGAAATATAATAGTGAAACTTGCAAATCTCAGACAAAAAGAGAAAAACCTGAAAGCAGCTCGAGACAAGAGGTCTGTAACCTACAAGGGTAGAAACATTAGATTGACAGCAGACCTATCCACAGAGACCTGGCCAGCCAGAAAGGACTGGCATGATATATTCAGGGTGCTAAATGAAAAAAATATGCAGCCAAGAATACTTTATCAAGCAAGGATGTCACTTAAAATAGGAGAGATAAAGCTTCCAGGACAAGCAGAAACAAAGAATTTGTGATCACTAAACCAGCCCTGCAAGAAATATTAAAGGAGATCCTTTAAGTGAAGAGAGAGCCCAAAAGTAACATAGACCAGAAAGGAACAGAGAAATATACAGAAACGGTAACTTTACAGGCAATACATTGGCACTAAATACATATCTTTCAGTAGTTACTCTGAACGTAAATGGGCTAAATGCCCTAATCAAAAGACACAGGGTATCAGATTGGATAAAAAAGCAAGACCCGTCGATACGCTGTCTGCGAGAGACTCATTTTAGACCCAAAGACACCTCCAGATTTAAAGCGAGGGGATGGAAAACCATCTATTATGCTAATGGACGTCAAAAGAAAGCTGGGGTAACAATCCTTACATCAGACAATTTAGATTTTTAAACCAAAGACTGTAATAAAAGATGAGGAAGGACACTATATCATAATTAAAAGGTCTATCCAACAAAAAGATCTAACACTTGTAAATATTTATGCCCCTAACATGGGAACAGCCAATTATGTAAGCCAATTAATAACAAAATCAAAGAAACACATTGATAATAATGCAATAATAGTAGGAGACTTTAACACTCCACTCACTGCAATAGACAGATCATCTAAGCAGAAGATCAACAAGGAAATAGGGCTTTGAATGACACACTGGACCAGATGGACTTCACAGATATATTCAGGACATTCCACCCCAAAGCAACAGAATGCACCAGGAGCACGTGGAACATTCTCCAGACTAGATCACATCCTGGGTCACAAATCAAGTCTCAACTTGTACCAAAAGATTGGGATCATTCTCTGTATATTTTCAGACCACAGTGTTTTGAAACTGGAACTCAGTCACAAGAAGAAACTTGGAAAGAACTCAAATATTTGGAGGCTAAAGAGCATCCTACTAAAGAATGAATGGGTCAACCAGGAAATTAAAGAAGAGTAAAAAAAAATCATGGAAACAAATGAAAATGAAAACACAACTGTTCAAAACCTTTGGGATGCAGCAAAGGCAGTCCTAAGAGGGAAGTAGATATCAGTACAAGCCTTTCTCAAGAAACAAGAAAAGTCTCAAATACACAACCTAACCATACACCTAAAGAAGCTGGAGAAAGAACAGCAAATAAGGCCTAAACCAAGCAGGAGAAGAGAAATAATGAAGATTAGAGCAGAAATCAATGAAATAGAAACCAAAAGAACAGTAGAACAGACTAATGTAACTAGGATCTGGTTCTTTGAAAGAATTAATAAGATTGATAACCCCCTGGCCTAATTTACCAAAAAGAAAAGAGAAACGACCCAAATAAAGAAAATCATGAATGAAAGAGGAGAGATCACAACCACATCAAAGATAAACAAACAATTACAAGAACATATTATGAGTAACTAGATCCCAACAAATTAGGCAATCTGGAAGAAATGGATGCATTCCTAGAGATGTATAAACTACCAAAACTGAGCCAGGAAGAAATAGAAAACCTGAACGGGCCATAACCAGCAAGGAAATTTAAGCAGTAATCAAAAATCTCCCAAGAAACAAGAGTCCAGGGCTGGATGGCTTCCCAGGGGAATTCTTCCAAACATTTTTTTTTAAGATTTTATTTATTTATTTGAGAGAGAGAGAGAATGAGAGAGAGAGAAAGAGCACAAGACGGGGGAGGGTCAGAGGGAGAAGCAGACTCCCTGCTAAGCAGGTAGCCTGATGCGGGACTTGATCCTGGGTTTCCCAGGATCATGACCTGAGCTGAAGGCAGTCGCTTAACCAACTGAGCCACCAGGCACTCTCTTCCAAAACATTTAGAGAAGAATTAGTACCTATTCTTCTGAAGCTGTTTCCAAAAAATCAAGATGGAAGGAAAACTTCTCAACTCTTTCTATGAGGCCAGCATTACCTTGATCCCAAAACCAAAGGCCCCACCAAAAAGGAGAATTACAGACCAAGATCCCTGATGAACATGGATGCAAAAATTCTCACCAAAATACTAGCCAATAGGATCCAACAGTACATTAAAAGGATTATTCACCATGACCAAGGGAGATTTATTCCTTGGCTGCAAGTTTGGTTCAGCATCCACAAATCAATCAATGTGATACACTACATTAATAAAAGAAAGGACAAGAACCATATGATCTTCTCAATAGATGCAGAAAAAGCATTTGACAAAATACAGCATCCTTTCTTGATTAAAACTCTTCACAGTGGGGCGCCTGGGTGGCTCAGATGGTTAAACATCTGCCTTCGGCTCAGGTCATGATCCCAGGGTCCTGGGATCAAGTCCCGCATCGGGCTCCCTGCTCCTTGGGAGCCTGCTTCTCCCTCTGCTTCTCTCTCTCTCTCTCTCTCTCCCCCTCTGTCTCTCATGAATAAATAAATAAAATCTTTAAAAAAAAACTCTTCACAGTGTAGGGATAGAGAGAATATACCTCAATATCATAAAAGCTATATACAAAAATGCCACTGCGAATATCATTCTCAATGGGGAAAAACTGAGAGTATTCCACCTAAGGTCAGGATGTCCACTATCATCACTGTTGTTCAACATAGTACTAGAAGTCCTAGCCTCAGCAATCAGACAACAAAAAGAAATAAAAGGCATCCAAATCAATAAAGAAGTCAAACTCTCACTCTTTGCAGATGACATGATACTGTATGCGGAAAACCCAAAAGACTCCACCCCAAAATTGCTAGAACTCATACTGGAATTCAGCAAAGTGGCAGGATACAAAATCAGTGCACAGAAATCAGTTGCATTTCTATACACTAACAATGAGACAGAAGAAAGAGAAATTAAGAAGTCGATCCCATTTACAATTGCACACAAAACCATAAGATACTTAGGAATAAACCTAATCAAAGAGGCAAAGGATCTGTACTCAGAAAACTATAGGACATTTGTGAAAGAAATTGAAGAAGACACAAAGAAAAGGAAAAACGTTCCATGCTCATGGATTGGAAGAACAAATATTGTAAAAATGTCTGTGCTACTTAGAGCAAATCTACACATTCAGTGCAATCCCTATCAAAATACCATCAACTATTTTCACAGGGCTGGAACAAATAATCCTAAAAGTTGTTTGGAACCAGAAAAGACCCCGAACAGCCAAAGGAATGTTGAAAAAGAAAACCAAAGCTGGTGACATCACAATCCCGGACTTCAAGCTCTATTACAAAGCTGTCATCATCAAGACAGTATGGTACTGGCACAAAAACAGACACATCGATCAGTGGGACAGAATAGGGAACCCAGAAATGGACCCTCAACTCTATAGTCAACTCATCTTCGACAAAGCAGGAAAGAATGTCCAATGGGAAAAAGACAGTCTCTTCAACCAATGGAGTTGGGAAAATTGGACAGCCACATGCAGAAGAATGAAACTGGACCATTTTCTTACACCACACACAAAAATAGACTCAAAATGGATGAAAGACCTAAATGTGAGACAGGAGTCCATCAAAATCCTAGAGGAGAACACAGGCAGCAACCTCTGTGACCTCGGCTGCAGCAACTTCTTGCTAGACACATGTCCAAAGGCAAGGGAAACAAAGGCAAAAATGAACTATTGGGACTTCATCAAGATAAAAAGCTTTTGTACAGCAAAGGAAATAGTCGACAAAACCAAAAGACAGCTGACAGAATGGGAGAAGATATTGCAAATGACATCTCAGATAAAGGGCTAGTATCCAAAACCTATAAAGAACTTATTAAACTCAACACCCAAAGAACAAATAATCCAATCAAGAAATGGGCAGAAGACATGAACAGACATTTCTGTAAAGAAGACATCCAAATGGCCAACAGACACATGAAAAAGTGCTCAACGTCACTCGGCATCAGGGAAATACAAATCAAAAAACCACAACGAGATACCACCTCACACCTGTCAGAATGGCTAAAATTAACCACTCAGGAAACGACAGATGTTGTTGAGGATGCAGAGAAAGGGGAACCCTCTTACACTGTTGGTGGGAATGCAAGCTGATGCAGCCACTCTGGAAAACAGTATGGAGGTTCCTCAAAAAGTTGAAAATAGAGCTCCCTGTGACCCAGCAATTGCACTACTAGGGATTTATCCCAAAAATACGAATGTAGTGATCCAAAGGGGTACCTGTACCCCAATGTTTATAGCAGCAATAGCCAAACTATGGAAAGAGCCTAGATGTCCATTAACAGATGAATGGATAAAGATGTGGTGTATATATACAATGAAATATTACTCAGCCATCAAAAAAATGAAATCTTGGGGGTGCCTGGGTGGCTCAGATGGTTGAGTGTCTGCCTTTGGCTCAGGTCATGATCCCAAGGGCCTGGGATCGAGCCCCACATCGGGCTTCCTGCTCTGCAGGGGGTCTGCTTCTCCCCCTCCCTCTGCTTCTCCCCCTGCTCATGCTCTCTCTCTCTATATATATATATCTCTGTGTCTCGAATGAATAAATTAAAAAAAAATGAAATCTTGCCATTTGCAGCAACATGGATGGTACTAGAGGGTATTGTGCTAAGGGAAATAAGTCAATCAGAGAAAGACAATTATCATATGATCTCACTCATATGTGGAATTTAAGAAACAAGGCAGAGGATCATAGGGGAAGAGAGGAAAAAATAAAACAAGATGAAATCAGAGAGGGAGACAAACCATAAGTGACTCTTAATCATAGGAAACAAACTGAGGGTGCTGGAGGGGGGTGGGAGATTGGGGTAACTGGGTGATGGACATTAAGGAGGGAACATAATGTAATGAGCACTGAGTATTATTTAAGACTGATGAATCACTGACCTCTACCTCTGATACTAATAATACATTATATGTTAATTAATTGAATTTAAATAAAAAATAATTTTTTAAAAAGAAAGAAAAAATAAAACAATAGCCAAAAGAAGTTCTCTAAACAAAAGGAAAATGATAAAAGAGAGAGCCTTGAATCATCAAGAAAGAAAAAAGAACATGGCAAGCAAAAATATGGGTAAATACAATAGGCGTTTGTCTGAGTTTTCTCCCATCCAAGTACTGACCAGGCCCGACCCTGCTTAGCTTCCGAGATCAGACGAGATTGGGCCACGTTCAGGGTGGTATGGCCGTCGACTACCTGAGTTTTCTAAATTATATTTGCTGGTTTTAAAAAAGTATAACACTGGTGTGGTTTTAAATGTATGCAGAAGAAATATTTAAGACAACTATATTATAAAAGGGGGAGGGAAATGAGATACAAAAGAAGTTAAGAGTTCTACACTTTGCTCAGAATGGTAAAATATGTATACCAGTAGAAATCTCAATCGAGGGACATTCTACAAAATACCAGTCTACAGGAGCCTAAGGAAACATGATGGCTCAAGGTATTGTGATTTCTGGATGAGATCCTGAAATAGAAAAAAGACATTAGATTTTTAAAAACTGAGGAATCTGAATAAAGTACAGACTTCAGTTTAAAATAATGTATATTAGTTCATTAATTGTGGCAGATTTACCATACTAACGTTTATAATAGGGGTATGAATATATGAAAACTCTCTCCTATCTTTGCAATTTCTCTGTAAATGTATAACTATTCCAAAATTAAAAGTTTCCTTTAAAGAATTGCTACACCATAAAAAAAACCTTATCTTTTAGCAGAAAAAGCATAAGGATGAATCAAATAATCTTTTTTTTTTTTTTTAAGGAGCCCAGCATGAAGCCCAGTTAGGAGCCTGAACTCATGACCCCTAGACCAAGACCCTGAGATCAAGACCTGAGCTGAGATCAAGAGTCAGACGCTTAACCAACTCAGCCACCCAGGCGCCCCCAAATATTCTCTTAACAGTCAAACCCAGGAAGGTTTCCTCGTCTCTCTTCATCATCATCATCATCACCATCATCCATTTTAACTCTAACATCTAGAAAGTAATATCCTTGTGATCTGTGCAGCACCACGAATTAACAGATGTTAATCTGGTGCCACGCGTGTTTCAGGACTTTTCTTTCTTTCTGTTTCAGCTGAAGCTCCAGATCTTTACAATCTCCTTCCCTTTTATCCCCAGAGGTAACCACTATCTTGAGGTTGTTTATCATTCCTATTCATATTCTATACTTTCATTACATATGTTCACATCCAGATTCAATACAGCATTCTTCTGGCCCTACCTGTGTGTATGTGTGTGTACTTAGTGGTATCCCACTGTTCCTAACCATTTACAACATTTTTTAGACTTAACATTGTATTGAGGTTGATCCACATCCACACACATAGATCTAGTTCATTCATTTTCATTTCTGCTTGGTTATCAAGTATGGTGGGGGCGCCTGGGTGGCTCAGTCAGTTAAGCATCTGGCTTTGGCTCAGGTCATGATCCCGGGGTCCCTGGGACGGAGTCCGCATTGGGCTCCCTGCTCAGCACGGAGTCTGCTTCTCCCTCTCCCTCTCCCCCTTCCTCATGCTTGTGCGTGCGCTCTCTTTCTCTCTCTCAAGTAATCTTTTAAAAAAATAAATAAAAAATAGAGTATGGTGGTACATTGTAAAATTATAATTTGTTTATTCATTCTACCATTTGTGTATGGTAGGTTATTTCCACTTCTTGGGCCATTCTTTAATAAACTTCCTTTCTAAAATTTGTTTAAAATTCACAGTCTCAAGAGAAAACAATCTGAGAACTACATTAAGTAAAAAACAACTTATCTGTTTATCTGTGTGTGAGAGAGCAACATGAAAGTTGTGGTCATTTCATTTTTAAAAACAAGAACAGGAAACATAATACTTTTAAAGTAAATAACTCAAAAGCAAAGTATACAGTTCGGTTCGTTTCATGACCAGAAAAAGAGCCATAAGTACTTTCAGTTTCTAAATTACACATTGTCTTTAATTATTTTAATTTTTTTCAACAAGCCTGCATTGCTCTAACAAACCAAAATCAAAGTTGCTTTTTTAAATAAATTGTTTATTTTCTTGCCTTTATATTTTTAATATAAGTATACCATTGTTGCACTAACACAGTGGAATTGTAATTGAATGCAAACTCCTATTTGGTGGGATTTATTCTTTAGGTGTGAGATAAAGGTTCAAACTAATTCTGCCCCATATTGGAGACAGCATGGTACTCACCCTCATTTTTATTTGACCTGAGTATTGTGTGATCAGTTCACTTCCTATTGGCAACTGTGACCCATCAGATGGCCTCTACCCATCTCATTACATCAGTTAGACTTGAGGAGGTTGGATTTTATCCTGTAAAGGATGTTTTAGTTTAAAGATTTTATTTATTTAACAGAGAGAGCACAAGCAAGGGGGAGTGGCAGAGGGAGAGGGAGAAGCAGACTCCCTGCTCAGCAGGGAGCCCGACATGGGGCTCAAACCCAGGACTCTGGGATCATGACCTAAGCCAACGGCAGATAGATGCTTAACTGACTGAGCCACCCAGGTGCCCCCATAAAAGATGTTTTGAAGCGTTCTAAGAATACTTAGCTCTTCAGGGCACCTGGGGGGCTCAGTCATTAAGCGAATGCCTTCGGCTCAGGTCATGATCCCAGGGTCCTGGGATCAAGCCCCGCTTCGGGCTCCTTGCTCAGGGGGAAGCCTGCTTCTCCCTCTCCCACTCCCCCTGCTTGTGTTCTCTCTTTCGTTGTGTCTCTCTCTGTCAAATAAATAAATAAAATGTTTTTTAAAAAAAGAATACTTAGCTCTTCTATAATGCATTTAGAGAAGGATTTAGAAACACATATAATAATGGTGACTATAAGAGTGCCATCCATCTGCTACAAAGAAAACAATGTTTTTAAGGGAATGGATGTGATTGCCATTCTGTAATTCATTTAGAGAATTTTTTTAAAACAAATGTAATAAAGGGGCGCCTGGGTGGCTCAGTCGGTTAAGCATCTGACTCTTGATTTTGTCTCAGGTCACGATCTCAGGTTTGTGAGATTGAGCCCCACATGGGGCTCCACACTAAACATGGAACCTGCTTAAGACTCTCTCTCTCCCTCTGCCCCTACCGCCCTCTAAAAAAAAAAAAAAAAAAAGTAATATAGTTATAAGAGCTATGTGCATGCTCCTTTGAGAAGAGTGTGTTATTTAAGGAAATCTGCGTCATACGCCTTCTGTAAAGCACTTAAAAATGTGTTTAAAACACATGCAATAGAGAGATGTATAAGTGTGCTATATGCCTGCTACCTTGATAAAGTATTATTCTAGAGTAATTTGAATAACTTGAGAGAGAAAGAGCTCAGGAAGACGACCCCATTGAGTCTTAGGAACTCCTGGGATCATCTCCCAGTTGTGCATGCCTGACTCCGACCCTAAATAGCATACCATACACTTAGAACTACTGTGAGACAGACCATCACCAGGGCCCGTACTGGCCACTGGGGGGCATATATGCAGCAGATCTGAATAGCACTGCAAAGGCATTTGGAAAGGGAACTGATGTTAAAAATACAATGCACAGTAGGTTGGTCAAATCTCATGACCTGAACCAAACTGGGTCAATCCCTACTAACACAAAAATATCAACATTTTCCATAGGATTTAAACAACATAATATCAAATGTCCAGATACGATCCAAAATTACTTGGCATATAAAAAAATAGGAAATCTCAACTCACATGGGAAGAAAACAATCAACAGACAGCAATGCTGAAACGACACAGACGTTGGAATTATCAAAAAAAAAAAGATATTAAAGCAATTATAATAAAAGTGTCATAAGTATGAATATTCTTGAAATGAATGAGAAGATGAAGTCTCAGTGAAGAAACAGAAAATAGAAATATCCAAATGGTAATAACAGGAATCAAAAATTTTTTAAATTGCTTCATGGATTCTATTTGTTTCATATTGCTTCTATAACAAATTACTACAAATATAGTGATTTGAAACAAAACAAATGTCATATCCTACAGTCATGAGGATCAGACATCTGAAGTGAATCTTAACAGGGTTAAAATCAAGATGTCAGCAGGACTGCATTTTTTTTTGGAGGCTCCAGAGAAGAATCCATTTCCTTGCCTCTTCCAGCTTCTAGAGGCTGCCTTCATTCTTTGGCTCATGGTCCCTTTCTCCACCTTCAAAGCACATCATCCCAACCTCTGCTTCTGTTACAGATCTTCTTTTTTGTCCTTCACAGTCCTGTCTTCCTTTTATAATGATGCTTGTGATTACATTGGGCCCACCTAGGATAATCTTCCTATCTCAAGATTCTTAACTTAATCACATCTGTTACAACAGAGAGAGAAAAAGAAATTGAAAAACTGAACAAAGCTACAGGGGTCTATGAAAAAAATAATACAGGGGGAAAAAAGTCTAATATTTGTCATTAGAGTCCAAGAAAGAGAGGAGAAAGAATGTGGTGCAGAAAAAATATTTGAAGAAATAATGGCTGAAATGCTCAAATTTGATGGGCTACCTAAAGCTACATATGCAAAAAGTTCAGTGAATCCAAAACAGGATAAGCCTTAAAAAAAACAAAACAAAACAAAACAAAACAAAAAAACAGCCTAGCCACGTCATAAGTTTCAAGACAAAGGAAAAAAACTTGAAAGCAGCCATAGAAATGATACATTACTTACAAGGGAAGAGTAACTATGGATTTTGCATTAGAAACCATGAGGGCCAGAAGAAAATGGAACAAAATTTTAAAGTACAGTTGATCCTTGAACAATTTGAGAGTTAAGGGTGCTAAGCCCAGCACAGTCAAAAATCTGTGTATATCTTTTGACTCCCTAAAAACTTAACTGCTAATGGCTTACTGTTGGCCAGAAGCCTTACTGATAACATAAGAAGTTAATATATATTTTGTGTGTTCTATATATTATATACTGCATTCTTATAATAAAGTAACTTAGAGAAAACAAAATGTTAAGAAAATCATAAGGAAGAGGGTGGAGGGGGATGCGCAAAAAAGGTGAAGGAGAGTGGAAGGTACAGGCTTCCAGGGACGGAATGAAGAGGTCACAGGAATGAAAGGTACAGCATAGGGAATACAGGCAATGGTATTGTATAGCATGGTGTGGTGCCAGATGGTGGCTGCACTTGCAGTGAGCATGGCATAAGGTATAGAGCTGTTGAACCACTCTGTTGTACACCTGAAACTAACATAACATCATGTGTCAACTACTCCAAAGAAAGAAGAAAGAAAATCAGAAAGAAGAGAAAATGCATTTATAGCCCTGTACTGCATTTATCGAAACAGATCGCATGTAAGTGGACCCACGCAGTTCAAACCCATGTTGTTCAAGGGTCAGCTGTGCCACACGATCATGTAATTCAACTCCTTCATTGTAGTGATGTGAAAAGCGAGGTCTCTAGAAAGATGAAGTGACTATCTTGAATCACATGGTTCTTTAATCCTGTAACTTAATATGATAACCACTTTTCCACCATCACAGCTTCCTTGGCTTTTCTGAGCATGTGTCCATACACATTCCTCTAGCTGCAAATAACAGAAACCTGCTCTAACTAGCTCAAGCAAGGAGGGGTCCCCTAAAAGAAGTTGGGGTCCCTGATGGAACTCAAGATCAGGAGTGCAAAGGAGCATCAAGAACAAACTAAAGTTGAAACAATGGACTCTCTTCTTGTTCTTTCTGTTTCTGTCCACACCTTAGCCTCCCTCTTCCTTTGAGTGCAGACCATTTCCCCAGTCCACAAGACCAAAACCAGTAGCTGCTGAGATTTACTTGTTGCGGGTCCAAGCTCAGGCCCTCACTAGGTCCCGGCTCTCAGAATATCTCGGAAGAGAGAAATGTTCCAACGTGGCATTAGATGTGTCCCCACTGACTGTAGTCAGGGAGCCGCAGCATGACTGTATAAAGTGACTACTTCCATGGTAAACCTGGGATGATGGGTGGAGGGTAATTCTAGGAAGTGAGTCAGAAAGTGGAATGGATGTGGTTAACAATAGGCTTCCAGAACAAGTACCTACTATTTTTTGCTCTTTGCACACATTCCCCTAAGGCTTGTAGCAAGGTATTGAAACAGATTGTCTAGGTTTACCGATTTTATAAAATCTACTCATTTGTATATTTTGTCATTAGTTAAATGAAGTTTTCCAGTTTTCTCTTTCACTAGAATACTGAAATAAATCTTGTTATAATCTTGCATGGTGTTGGCATGGAACGTTTCCTCTTTTCTTTTCATGTTTCCACCAAGGGAAGGGAAATTCTCCTCCCCAGAAGGATATATAGTCTTTGTTCCCTCTTCCTCTCCCCCAAGCAAAAAGTGATTTCACTGCTTGGTAAGACATGCAGAATAAGCTCTGCATGCTCCCTCTTTGGGAATGGCCAGTCCTCCAGACTCATTCTGAGCAACCCTGTCCCCACAAGGGAGACCCGGAGATGCCTGGCTATGTCAGGGACTAGCTAGGTAAATTCAGTTGAGAGAGGATGGATTGGGAAGTGCATCTGGCTGAGACCCAAACCATCTTCTCTCAGTCAGTTCTTCCAGTAAGGAAGCTGCTCTTGATCCCCAGCTGTCTGATTCCCGTGTCTGCTTCTGCATTAGTTGCCCTTTTTCAAACCTTACCACACAGTTGTCTGCTCATAGAAAAAAGAATTGTTCTTCTTTCGTCGAGTTATATTACCGTCTTGCAGCCTTTTGTGATTTGTATAAGACAGTTCATATTTTTCCTTGTAGATACCAGCTTTGTTCCCAATGGTCACATTTGCTGAATTAAGGACATCTAGATAAGTAAGGTATCCATGAGCTGACTGAAAGAACTGCCTGATTCTTATGCACATGCTCTCTATACTCCCCCCTGTTTTTATATTATATTCGTTTCCTCTCCTCCTTAGGAAAAGAAGCCTTTATGAAGAACTATCTTCTTTGTAGGATCAAATGCTATCTCATACTATCTTTAGTGCATTTTTGTGACTAGAAGTTCCTATGATTCTATATTTAAATTGATCAGTCTTAATTCCCTTTGTCTAAATTCCTTAGATTCAAAGTCAGAAGACCTGGCTTTAAAACTTTGGTTCTGCCATCCACTAGCTGTGTGATCTCCTGGCTCCTTTTCCTCTTCTATAAAGTGAGAGAGCTGGAGTAGATGGAGTAGATAATATTGAGGTAGAGAAACTGAAAAGGCTCCAATTCTGCTGTTTTCCTGCGAGGACCTATTTACTCACATTCTGTATTTCACCTGGCATCTGAGTAAAATCCAGAGAAGCTACATTCCCAATCCAAGGGGAAAGCAAGAGAGTTAACCATTCTCCAAGTTTCATCCTCGGCCCCCAAACACGTGACAATAGCTAAGAAGAGCCGGATCCCAAACATGTTCTAGGACATTCGCTTCAAACAAACCTCAGCTGATGCTGACATCAATGCTCCCTACCTTCAACAGTTTATGAAATAACGCCTATAATTCACCAGTCACTCACCTTTGGTCGGACCCTACCCTGGATTCCTGAAGGAACACATACCCAGAACCCCTTTCCAATGTAAACCCCTAACACCCAGCAACAAGGCTAACTCTCCTTTCCTTTCCGAGTCTCCCGGACACTAGGTCTGCTTTTCTCTGTCACTCACGCTATTCAGTGAACTCTGTTTTCACTTCCTTCTCGCTCTCGTTTGACTTCTATCTTGTGCAAAGCCAAGGAGCCTCTTGGCTGGGCCTGTGGGCCCCCCCCCCACCCCGGATCCTCGGACCCAGCCTGGCTGCTTCAGTATCTCAGTTAAGGTCCCTTCCCAATCTAACAACCTATCATTTAATATTTCCAATAATGTCGTGCCATGTCAGGTGGAAAGAGAAAAGAAGTTAGGATTCATATGGGATAAAGGTCTAAGCTACATTTATTCTTTAGTAATCTATTAGTAGTTTACATAGTAACGGAGGTAAAACCTCCTAAAATAACCTGTTTGGATACAGATAAGAGAAACCCAGATTACAAACCTTTGTTATCAAAGACCCTGCTGAATGGCCTGGAGGGCTCAAAGCACAAAGGAATGGAAAGGAAATTTCTTTTGCCCAGGGTGCAACCTAGGAGCCCAGAGAAACGGCCAGCAGGGGTAGAAACTTACTGGTTTCCAAATATCATTAGGTATATAGGACAGAGACCAATAGCCTTACGGTTGACCTTCCACTTGGGAGTAGGTAGGTGGTAGCAATTAAGTACCTGTTTGCCTGAACCCCACCCTAACCCAGAGACCTGATTCAGCCTCCGGGTGCTTCCTGGCAACCGGGGACACCTGGGCAAACCTGAAGGACTCTGAGCCTTGTTGGTCTACAAGGAAGGAGTTGAGACTATAAGATTATTTTTTTAGAGATCTATTTATCCATTTGAGAGAGAGAGAGTGGGTGCACGCAAACAGGGGGGTGGGAAGGGACAGAAGGAGAGGGAGAGAATCTCAAGCGGACTCCCCACTGAGCTGGGACCTCCCCCCTCCCCAGATCACGACTAAGATGAAATCAAGAGTAGGTCACTTGAGCCCCTGAGCCCCCCGGGCACAGCAAGATCTGGTATTTTTGTTAGGACTTTTTTTCCATTATGGAATATAAAATTGAAAAGCAGAACATAGAAAAACATGCCAAATCCTACCATTTAGTTACAACCACTGTTAATGTCTTGTTGTGCTTCTTTTTTCTTTTTCTTTCTTTTTTTTTTTTTTTTAAGTAGGCCCCGCACTGTTCGTGGAGCCCCACGCTGGCCCAAACTCACAACCCTGAGACCAAGAGCTGAGCTGAGATCAAGCATCAGATGCTTAACCAACTGAGCCACCCAGGCGCCCCTTGGTGTGTGTCATTTATCCACTGACCCATTTAGAACAAGTATCACTTAAGGCCCCCGGTGCACGGTGTGAAGCCCTGAGGAATCCTGAGGTAAAGTCAACGGACACTTCCTAGAGCCTGTAGCATTTCCTTCTGATCTTTTCTCGGTGTTTTTTTTGTACTGGCAAAAATGTTTGAAACTTCTCTCAAATTACAGAAACAGTTCCACCTCTCTCTTCTGTCGTCCCTGCTCCTTGACAGACCCTGTCGAGCATCGTCCAGGACAACCTTATGCTTGGACTGATGCACTCTGGTGACTGTGGCAGATGCTGGTGGTGGCCCATATCCCCCTGGACCCTCTGAGACCGTCTGCAGCTGCGGTGGGCAAGTCCCACAATGCTTATGGCCACCCCCTTCACGTTCTCAAACCTGATTCTTTACCATTCTCAAATCGATTATTAACAAAGTCTTTGTTCCCATGCATGTCACTGCTCTGTGTGTCAGCTGTACCTCGGCAGCCGTCCTAGCAAGGGGACAGTCGAAGAGGTGGTGGAAGTAGAACTGTACTGCGGCTAGATTTTACCATAGGTATTGCGTGTGCGTGTGCGTGTGCGTGCTCATGTGCATGTGCACACGTGCATGCTTACGCACCTGCGTGTGTGCATCTGTAAATCCATTCTTCCTTTTCTTAATTAGGAAAATACATGCCTATGTTTAGAAAAAATATATATCAAACAGACGCATCTGCACCCTTAACCCCCTTCCCCAGAAGCAACAGTTGCCAACGTTCTTGATGTGTTTTTCCAGAAGTATTCTAGGTATAAAAAGCACAGATATTGAATATAGATCCCCTTTTTTATGTAAAAGGCAGCATAATACACACTTTACACCTCACCATATATATTGGGATTCACCCCCAAATAGAGTTACCTCACTTTTTTTCCACAACAATGTTCAGTTGTTTGGAAATACCCCTTTTGAATGGACATTTTGGTTGTTTAACTCATTTGCTGTTACAAACAACTCTGCCTTGAACATCCGTATGCACACATTTTTGTATACATGTGTCACTACACTTTTGTCAACACTGAATATAATCAATGTCTTTTGATAATTAGTAGGTGACAGAGTATTTTCTTATTTCATTTTTTAAATTTTTTCTTTTTTTGTTTTATTTTTGTCTGTTTTTTCTTTTTTCCAGTTTTATTTTTTCAAAGTGGATTTTTTATATGTTTATCAAACTATTAATAATTCTTTTTCAGTAAACTGACTCTATTTTTTGCCCATTTTCCATCTTACTAATGTAAGATAAAAAACTCTTTTGTTAAGGTTGGCCCCTTATTCAATCATCGTGCTACCAAACATGTTGTCTTTTGCCTTTTTACCCTAATGTGCTTTTCATCCCCAATTTAAAACTTTTTAGACAGCCTAATTTATTTTCTTTCTGGCTTTCTGGGTTTCGTGTCTTGTCTGGAAAAACCATCCTCACTTCAAAACTATTTTGTGAAGTTACTTAGTAATTTCTCCCAGCATTTTTCCAGGTTCTTAGTTAAATTTAAGAGTCTGGAAATTATTTTAGGCTAGAAATCCGCCCTAATGTTTGTCCTTTCTACGTTGGCTCTGAGATCAATGATCCAGCTTCCCAGAAGTTTCAGAACAATCCAGATTTCCCAGATCCCTGGCTTATTGGCATATTGCTGGTTGTGACCTAGGACCCCCAAGCCCTCTCCTGTGCACCGAGTTCTTGGTTTAGAACCCAGGGGGAACCTGAGCAGACCATTGTCACTGGGGCACATGGGTTCCAGGTGGCCCCACTGGGACCTGGATGCCCATGTGACTCGGTCACAAACTGCAGCACTTCCTCTGTAAATTCGGCTGGCTCCCGTCCCCTCTTCCCTCCCAACCCAGCTGTGCTGAGCCTTGCCAACTCTTCTCTGAGGAAATTTGCATCAGGCAGCAGCTGGAGGATTCTTGAGGACTGCTTCACTGAGCCATGGTCTGTTCCGCTGCCTCCGTGGTACTCCTGGCCATGACTCTCCCCCTGGTGAGGTCACCAGTTGCTCAAGCATCTCAACCTGTGAGTAAGCCTGGGGCAAGTACCCAGGGAAGGTCTACAGAGCTGACATAGGGGCTTATCAGCGTGAGAGGCAGCAAGGTGTGGATGAAGGGACAGGTGGAGGCGCAAGGGCTGGAGGGAGAGGAAGTCATGTAAAAAAGAGAGGCCAGTTTGTTATAAAATCTCTGATAGGTCAGTCTTATTTTCCAGGGTGTGGGATAGCTTTTCTTTCTTTGAGTCACTGTGAACTCCAGTGATGCCAGCTACATTTTGGATAAAGATTCTCCCAGTCAAGCTTATAATTTAAAAATGGAAAGAAAAGAAAAATTTTCCAGCATAGAGGACAGGAGAGAATCTGAAGAAAGACAGCAAAGTCAAGGTTAGCACTTTTTTATCTCTGTTTTCCCCCAAGAAGACATCTCTGTATCCGTACCCATATCTATTATCTGTATCTGTTTTGAGATAGTACCCACATTCACATACAATTTTGAAAGAAGGAGGAGTTGGTGAGGAAATAATTTACAGGAACCAGAGTCTAAGGGAAGATGCTGCCTTAGGCTCACCCTTGTGGCAGTTCCTATGAAAAGAACAGAATTCCCCAAGCCTCTGGGCCCCAGCCGGCTCGGTCTGGCCCTCCCCACTGGTGTTCCAGACACAGCCATTTCAATTAGCCTAGAGGCCCAGGGACAGGTAAATTCAGGAAGGAATTAAGCAAAGCATGTTGACTCTCCAGGGTGTGCCTGGTTCCCGGGTTCGGGTGGGATTTGCAGGCCTTGGCAGAGTCCTTGGGGCTGCATCCCGGGTGCCTCCTACCGGAAGCCTGCTTTCCTCTCCTGATGTGCCTGCTTGCTTCTGGCTAGGCAAAAAGAAGAGCTTCAAAGAGATGGAGTCATGCCAAATTACTCAGGCTAGCCCGAGCCCCCTGGGGAAGAAGGTGCCTCTGGAAGAAACCTGGGGTCAGCATCCTCTCAGAGGTCTCTCCTCTGTTCCAGGCACAGAGTCAGGCTGGAGGGGAATCGGGGCAGCAATTGGACCAAAGGAGTGGAGAAGGGGGTGAGTGGATGGAGTGGACGGGAGGAAGAAGGAGGGAGGAGTGGGAGGGCAAGGGGGGAGGTCAGGGAGCAGGGAATGAGGCTGAAGAGGACGCATGGAAGACTGGATCCATGGCTG
Organism: Zalophus californianus; assembly: GCF_009762305.2. Taxonomy (NCBI): domain Eukaryota; kingdom Metazoa; phylum Chordata; class Mammalia; order Carnivora; family Otariidae; genus Zalophus; species Zalophus californianus. Next base: position 21,558,100 of record NC_045602.1, on the reverse strand, counting down.
GTCACAGTCCAGGTCCACAGTCCACCTGGTCAGGTCCAGAGGCCAGTTCTCTAGCTGTGAGGCCTTGAGAAAATCATTCATCTTGGAGAGCCTCATCTATAAAATGAGGGGAGGGTGACATGGAGCTGTATGTGAATGCAACGTTGCGAATGAGGGGTTATGGCCCTCTCGAGTCTTGTCAGCTCCTAGCTGGGCTGTGGGAGGTGGGATCTGCCCAGGGTCCAGTGACCAGCCAGGTGTGGGAGGCAGAAGGAGACCAGCCCGTGGCCTTGCCACCTCTCCTCTACAGCTACCCCCTCTGCTCCTGTAGAATCCGTCCTGGCCTCGGTCTATGTACAGCTGGACTTGCCAAATCAAACCTGGCCACTGGCACTCTCCAGGACCCTGACTCACCCCCTTGCCTCGGCTTCTTCTTTCCCAAGAACTCTCACTGGCCTCAGCCTCAACAGGTAGGGTGGATTCTACGGAGCCCTCCCTCTCAATGGCCCTTCCACCGCTTGTGGGGGACAGGGGGCTGAGAGAGAAGGGGGCACGGGCTTCCCAGCCAGCTCGCCTAGACCGCTGCCAGCCCCTCCCATTTCCTGGAGGGTCTCCATGGCCTAGCTCCTTCCTCGCCTCCCCACCAGACAGACCCTTCCCTTCCTGTTCCATGTCCCCAACTTCTAAACTTCGGCAGAAGCCCAAGACGCAGACGGTCGTGGGCTGGGACTTCTCCGCCCGCCCCCGGGGCCCCACCCCTGATGACTTTGCCCAGCCAGACCTCTGCTGCTTTGAACCCTGAGTGAGGAGGCAGTCCCTGATGGCTGAGGCTCTGGTGACTTTGGGATGGCTCCAGACAGCCAGCCCTAGAGCTGCTCAGGCATCAGAGGACTGGCTCTCTCATACGGCCTGCCCACATCTTGTCCCCGCCCTCTGCCGCAGAGTGTAACCTCCACGGCGATGGGCAGACCTATTGTGCTTGCCTGTCTGGGTGCCAGTGGAACACCAGCATCTGCTCCCGTCACCCTCACTGCGAGCCCGCCCACAGCCACAGGGCCTGTGGCTGTCTGGTCCTCGGCCCCGCTGAAGCCGGCTCCTGCCAGTTGCTGCCACCTGGTAAGGAGATTTGGGAACTTGGAAACCAGTGGGACCCTGGGAAAGAAAGCCTGTGTTTTCTCCTCTCTGAGTCCTGTGTTTCGGCCAGCTGGCCCAAGCCCAGGAGCTCCGCTGGTGGGAGAATCGCCAGTTATCCTGGTGGGTCACAGCCTCGAGCTTGGGACTGAGTAGTGAGGCTAATGAACAACAGGGCTCCTGAGACATATGGACAAGGACAGAAAGGGCTAGAGTGACTGCTGTTGACCCTAGAGGGCCAGGAAGGGGCTCCAGCAGCCCCAGGTCCCCTGTGGGAGGGGAAATCGTGGGCCCCAAGACTTCCCTGTTTGGTTCCCAATGACAGGGTCCTCGGCTGGACTACAGCAGCCACTCTCATCCAGGGACAAAACAAAACAGTACTGGGGGCAGTGGGGAGGGAGTGACGAGGAACGGGCTTCCAAAGATGGGGAAGGAGTTGGCTTAACCGCAGAGGGCCACAATTCCTGCTCCAAGGGGCGCCTGCCTTCTGCCTCCCCGCAGTCCCCGGAAGGCTGAGCCCGACCTCCTGGGTGCGGACGCCTGGCGCCACTCTGAATCTGACCTTCATCAAGAGCCGTGAGACCACCAACCCGAAATGGTTCCTGCGGCCCGTGGGCAGTCCCACACCCATCCTCCTGCAGCCAGGGACACATGTGTCCCTGGCCTCTAGCCCAGGCCAGGCTGTCCTCAGCTCCCCAACGTCTCCCATGGATGGGCAGGTAGCCAGCCTGCCCTTCCTTTCATCTCTCTCCTCCGCCGCCTTGCCCCTCTCTTTGTCCTTCCCTTCCCCTGCTTCCCTCACCTTCCTCCTCCTCTCTCTCTTCTCCTTCCTGCTTTTCTCTCCCCTTCCTGTCCTTTTGCATCTTTCCATGTATTCATTCTGGGGAAACAAAGGCTAAGGAGCCCACTGATGTGAACAATTTTAACAGGAGAATGCTGAAGGTGGCGTGTCAATTTCAGCAGAGAACAGACATTGTGTTTTGCTTCAAGATATTGCAGTGGCATCAGGTGGTTCGGGAAGGGCATCCCCTTGCAGGAAAAAGGTTCACCTTGGAATCCATGGCTCCGGGCTACTAAAAAAAAAAAAAAAAAAAAAATGTCAGGAGCCTCTTCTCCAGGCCTCTTCCTCCTAGAAATCCTTTCGGGGGCAGGGACCTTTGTTGCTGGGCTTAAGGAGAGGCCGGACCAGGAAGGCAGACCTCAGGTGTGGCTTTAGAAGCAGCAGAGCTTCTGTGGCACAGGTGGGGGCCGGAGGAGCTGGGAGGTGCAGCAGGTGTGTATCTGCAGGTGAGTACACGGGCTGCTTTGAGGCTCAGGGATTCAGATGGGAGCTGTCCCAGGTGGTGAAGGTGCCCCTGCAGGCAACAGATGTGGCTCGGCTTCCAGACCAGTTCTCCATTTCCTGTGCCACCTGCCCTGGCTTCCAGCTGACCTGCTGCATCCCCAGCACGCACCTGGCCTACACAGCTTCCTGGAGTCCCAGGGAGGGCAGCAAAGGTACAGAGGGGCTGTCGGGGCCAGGGGACAGGCAGCAGCTGGTCTCCAGGCAGCTGGCTCTCCAGCTCGCAGGAAGCAGAGGCTGCAGTTCAACCTGGGAGTTCTGGGTCCAAGTCCAACCCTGTTTTTACCCCACAAGCATCCTAATTGTATTGATACAGCAAAAACCACATAAATGTAGATATCTGTTTGCAAAATGTTTTCACACAATCTTAATAAAAATGCAATATACTCTGTGAAGTTCGTTTGGTGATAGTCCCCATTCTACAAATGAGGAACCTGGCTTCAAGTCCTGGGGCTAGTTAGAGACCCCCAGGTGCCCCTCACCAAAATCCAAGCCCTGCCTTCATAGTTTGATGCTCTCGTACCACTCAGGTCTTCCGCACTGCATCATCTGCTTCTGAAGTTGCTAGAAAGACTGAAAGGACATCTCTGGGCCTGCTGGCTTCCAGGTCTGTTCCAAGCCCAGTAACTGTTCCCTCTCTCATGTTATCTTCAGCCTCCTTAGTCAACAAGCCAGGGTCCCGGTGCTTTGTGCTGGCCGTTCAGCAATGCCCTGTCGCTGACACCACATACACTTGTGAGCTGCAGAGCCCAGGACTGACCCCTCTCAGGGTCCCCATCTCTGTCACCATCATCCAGGGTATGTGGGACTTGGGGTCCAGCCGGTTGACCTCTCACTGCTTGCCCTGCGTGCTCCTTAACGTTTCCCTGCACTGGGCCCCACAGCCCGTCTCCAGAGCCTGAACAGGTTTTTGCCCCAGAAAGGCTGGGGCTAGACTGTGTTTGCTGAGCCTCCCTGATATCATTCTTCAGATGGAGACACCACCTGCCCTGAGGACTTCTCAGCTGTTGCCTGGAATGTCACCAAGGCTGGCCACGTGGCACAGGCCCCATGTCTGGTGAACAAGACAGGCATAGTAAAGCCGACCTGTGGGCCTGATGGGATTTGGGAGCCCATTCACAGCAGCTGCACAGACACAGAGCTCCTGGCCTTGCATCACAGAGCCCGGGTAAAGCTTCAGGCCCTGCTGCCCACATGCCTCACCCTCCATGACCTACCCTTTTCTCACTCGGGACCTAGCTTTAGAAGCCTTTCCCCCTGAGGCCCGGCCTGAAGGTCATTCAACCTTCTCTGAACTGGAGCCCAGCAGAGCCAGGGAGTGAGGCAGGGGCCAGAGAGTGCCCAGCATTCTCATTGTGGGGAGCGTGCTATTCTCCAAACTTAATCCCACCAAATGTCTGTTCCACTAACATGGGTGTCAGTTCCTTCCATGCGGCTCACTCGATCTTTGCTTCCTGTTCCCTTGGGACTGGTACGGGGATGGGGAGGAAAGAGCTGGATGGGGGAGGAATGGCCCCTCCCTCGTGAGGACTTGCCCACCCGACTCCCCAATTCCTGCTGTCTTGTGTCTCAGCTGCTACGGGCAGGCCAGGGCTGGCCTGCTGGGGAGGTGCCACAGATCCTGGCACAGCTGTCAGAGCACGTGATGGCGGTGAGCTCGCCCTCTGACTTATTGGCACTGCTGGGCACCATATCATTCCTGGCCAAGGTGGTGGTGGATGCTAGAATACAGCTCACCTGCAGGGCCCTGGAGGTGAGCTCTCTGAGCCATGGCAGGGGCCAGCTGGGTAGTAGGGGCTTGAAGCTCTTTACCTCTGGGCACTTCTGTCCCCCTGACATCATCATGGACTGTCCGCCAGCAGACCTTTGTAGAGTCTGAGTGTCTGCTTCCCTGGTCCGTCTCTCCTCTTGGACACCAGTCTCAAGGCCATGAAATGTGGAGAAGGTCTGATGCTGATAACACACGGGAGGTCAGGAAAGGCAGGAAGGAGTGTGAAGATATGAGTTCAGAGGCATTCATGCACATGCAGATGCGTGCATATGATGTGAAGCCCCCCCCACCCCCTGAAACACACACACACACACACACACACACACACACACACACACACACACACACGATACCTACATGGAGATACTCAAACACTCTTGGCTTGGCTGGACTCACCTAAACCAGCTCTCGATATGGGCAACAGTTAGTGACCAATAAGAGGCATCCAAAAGAATAACCAGGGGCAATGACACAACACACTTCCTATCTGGGAATGTATATCACATGTGGGTGGATGGACGTGCATGTGGCCTTCTACTTCAGAACATCATGCCCTCTACCACTGGGTACCATTCTTAGCTTTACAGACCTGTAGGGGTCAAGGAATTGGAAAGGGGCCCCTTAGGGCCTGGGTGGCCCGAGGAATGGAGGGGAGAGAAAGACTGTCAGATGGAGAGGCTGGATTGCATCAGGAGACCACATACTTGAAGCCACCCCAGTGGTGAGCTGAACAGCTCCCCATTCTTCCCATATAGAAACTCTTCCTTCACAGGTCTGTCTTCCTCTTCCCCTTTCTCTCCACCTTTGGGTCTTCTGCTGGACTAGGAAAGGTGGGTTTGGAGCCTAGAGTTCCCTGTGCCCCTGGCCCTGCTATGGGCTGTAGCAGCCAGGGCTCATCTCTCTGTTGGGATCTCTCTGTTGGGCATCACAGGCTCTCCTGAAAACCACAGACAAGGTCCTAGACATGGACACCGGCTCTCTGTGGGCCCCACCCCAGGCCCAGAAGCCCTCAGCAGGCTCAGATCTCCTGCTGGCTGTGGAGACCCTAGCACACAGCCTATGCCCACAGGATCACCCCTTCTCCTTCAGCTTACATAACGTGCAGCTGCAGACCCAGCTCCTTGGTCCTGCGTTTCCTGCTGACTACAGAGCCTCCTTCTCCACTCAGCCCCCATTGCAGGCATGCATTCCTAGGTGCTCACTGGCCCCACTGGGCCATAATGGAACGAACTTCAATGTTACTAGCATGCTACTGCGGAAACTGGACCATCTTCTGCCCTCAAACTATGGCCAAGGGTTGGGGGACTCCTTCTATGCCACTCCTGGGCTGGTCCTCTCTATCTCCATCATGGCAGGTGGCCAGGCCTTCAACCAGGGAGAAGTCATCATGGACTTCAGGGACACAGCTAGCACTCCCCACTGTGTCTTCTGGGACCACAATCTCTTCCAGGGCAAGGGGGGTTGGTCAGATGAAGGGTGCCAGGTGCAGACCGCTCACACCAGCCCCACTACTCAGTGTATCGGTCGGCACCTCACTGCCTTCTCCATCCTCATGTCCCGAAATACTCTTCCAGAAAACCCCACCCTGGAGCTGCTGAGTCAGGTGGGCTTGGGGGCCTCCATCCTGGCCCTGCTTGTGTGCCTGGGCATGTACAGGCTGGCGTGGAGAGTCGTGTACCGAACAAAGTTGCCTACTTATGCCACATGGCCCTGCTCAACATGGTGATCTGCCTTTTGGCTGCGGACACCTGCTTCCTGGGAGCCCTACTGCTTCCTCTGGGATCCCAAAGCCCACTCTGCCTGGCTGCTGCCTTCCTCTGTCACTTCCTCTACCTGCCCACCTTTTCCTGGATGCTGGCTCAGGCCCTGATGTTGGCGCACCAGCCGCTGTTCGTCTTCCATCAGCTGTCCAAGTGCCGAGTACTCTCCCTGATGGTGGTCCTTGGCTATATATGCCCAATGGGGTTTGCAGGTGCTGCCCTGGGCCTCTACCTACCCCGAGGGCAATACCTGGGGGGAGGGGGCATGCTGGTTGAATGGGAAGGGAGGGGCATTCTACACCTTCGTGGGGCGAGTGCTGGCTATTGTGGGCATGAATGGGCTGGTACTAGCCATGGCTGTGCTGAAGCTCCTGAGACCTTCACTGTCAGAGGGGCCCCAGGTGGAGAAGCACCATGCCCTTCTGGGGGTGACCAAAGACCTGCTCATTCTCACCCCCATCTTTGGCCTCACCTGGGGGCTGGGCCAGGCCACTCTGCTGGAGGAAGTCTCCATAGTTCCTCACTACATCTTCACGATTCTCAACACCACCCAGGTGGGTGACAGTGTGGTGGCTGAGCTTTTTGCCCTTTTAGATGGTTTAAGTCACTGCCAGTCCCCTCTCAAGGAGGTATCATGGTGGAGCAGAAGAAACAGTCTCAGGAATTTTAGAAGACTTAGGTTTGGATCCCATTTCCTCCACTGACTAGCTGGAGAACTTTGGACAAACCTCTGTGAGCTTTGGTTTTCTTATCTGTAAAATAGTATCTGGTTTTGCCAGAGAAGTCAGGGAATTGTCAGTACTCAAAACTTTGATATCCATCCTTTGTAACCAAAGCAGTAAGAGAAGTACCTGAAATGGATTCTATGCACCAAATGATGCGAATATGCAGAAAACTCTAGATGGGAAGCCTCGGGACATGAATTAGACAGGAAGACAGAAGCTAAAAGAAAAGGAGAGGGAAAAGAGTTTACTTCCGTGGATTCCTTCCTCCTTGACGAACTTATCCCCATATCCCTCTTTTAGGGTGTCTTCATCTTACTGTTTGGTTGCCTCACAGACAAGAAGGTGAGTCTGCCCACCTAACCCATCTGACTTGCGGTGCCCAGGCCAGGACTCGGGCTGGCATAACCAGGGCATTACATCTCCTGCAGATGCGAGAGGATTTACTCAAACGCTTCTGCCGCACCCAACACTCCAACTCCACCATCTCCCTGGTGAGTTGCCGGCTTCAAATCCTCAGTTCTCCCGCTGAGAGCAGGTTAGAAGCAGCTGTTCCACGGCCTTCCTAAGAGGCACCAGCTAGAAGCCGAGAGGAGGTTGGGATTGTGTCTTAGAACGAGCATGTTTCAGGTTCAAACTCCCCAACAATGGAGACAGGAGCCCCGTCAGAGCAGTCGGGAGTCAGCTTCCTGGGCTCCTGATTCCAACCCGGGCTCCTGGGGACTCTCTGTCCCTGGTTTCTCCATTTGAAAGTCTGCCTCCAGTTACTGTATGAAGGGAGTAGGCAGGATCGGTAAGCATGGGAGTCAGCGTAGCCGAGAGCAGAGTTCCTAGGACTACTGTGGCCCCGGCAGGAGGGCAGGTGAGGACGTGAAGATGGGTACAACCTCATCAAAGGAGACTTGATGATAATAATAATAATCACCCTGCAGCTGGGCCTTTCTGCCCCTTCCTAGGCTACATATGAAACCTACATCCCAGAACACAGCAATGGAAGAAGTGAAGATGCCAGGTGGGAAACAAGCCTTCCTGGGAGCGGTGTGAGCGGCACGGAGTCTTCACTCCAAGTGTAGCAAAGGGCTTCCTGGCGCAGAAGGCTCCTCTTCTTATAACTGTCCCAGCCCAAGGGTTGGAAAACAGACTTTTCCAGCATAGACATTTCTGGATGGGATGGGGAAGGTGGAGGCCTCAGAGAGCAGATGGCATAGCATCTTCTATTGCTTTCACAGAAAGCTGGAGGGACTTTTACTACCACCAACCCTTGATTCGGTTCACTCAGAAAATTCCTTTTTTTGCACTGTCAAATATTTAATTATCCTGAAAAACCTTTGCTTGGAAGGAATTGCTGTTGGTGGGCTTGGTATCCAGAGGGGAGGGCAGCCTTGCAAGTTCTCCTTCACCAGTCCAGAGCTTCAGGGCGAGCCCTTTTATGGGGAAGGCAGAAGCTTTGAGTGAACCACATACGAGCTCATGTTGCTCCTCCTCTAAGGGAGTCGAGGGAATGTGCCTGAATCCACGAGGATGGGTCCTGGCCCAATGCTCTGAGCCCTTCTGCCCTCCCAGAGCTCAGCCATTGGTAAAGACAGGCTAATGTTTCCACTAGTCACGTTCCTTTCTCTTGCAGGTCACCTGTCCCCACTAAACTATTCAAGCAAAAATAGCATGAAAAACTAGCCAAAACTACCTAAGGAATAAGTCTGCCTCTGCTGTAAACATAATCAACAGATATTAAAGCTCAAAATGATTGCAATTACTCATTTTGCAAGTCTCAACCAGTTTTTGACTAATCTATAGTTCATGTTACAGATATATTCGATAAAAATTGTTTTATCTTTAATTATTCAATGATTTCCTTTCTGATTATTTCTTCTCTATAGCTAGGAAGAGAAAGGATGGCTTAATAACAGGAACTCTGATCTTCCCAAACATTAAAGGTGAAGGGCAGATTTTGGTTCTTTTCTCTTCAAAGTTTAGGAAAAGGTGAAGCTAATAGGTCCATTTTTTAACTTTCACAACAATATCAATATAAATGTAAGTTTCGTAGACGTATGCATGTATACACCAAGTCACTGATCTGAGCACCTTTGTAAGAATGCATTAACAACTTTAAAGTACAGAGTAAGTTACCACAGACTGCCAAGGATTAAAGCGACAACATGACAAACACTGACATTTAAAAGTGACAGGCTCAGGGTGCCTGGGTGGTTCAGTCGGTTGACCCTTGGTTTTCGGCTCAGGTCATAGTCTTGGTGTTCTGGGATCCCCGGTGCCAGGCTCCACACGCAGCGTGGAGTCTCCCTGGGAATCTTTCCCTCTCCTTCACCCTCCCTCTCTGCTCCTTCCCACCCCTGGCATGCACACGCTCTCTCTCTCTCTCTCTCAAATAATAAATAAAATATGTTTTTAAATTATATTTTAAAAAAGTGACAGGCTCAAGGTAAGACTAGATATGGAGAAGAAATATTTAAGAAAAGTCTTGAGAGGACACAAGGATGTCTAGCTGAATTAACTCAAGGAATCCACAAGATGATGACAGGGTTCTGAAAATTTTTCAACTGGAGAAATGAAAAGAATCCTCATGAATGAGTCTTTGTTTGTTAAAAAATTCATGGCTATTTTTATAAAATGCAAAGGGAACATTTTCTGTTGAAATGCAAATGGATATGCTGTTGAAAACGTTTTTCTTACAAACATGGATCCGTATGAATATTTTCATTGTATATAAACCGGTGCAAATATTTCTCTAAATGAATTCCATCATTTTTTTCAAAGAGAAGATACCAACTCAGCAGGGCGACTGCAACATTTCTATGCCCCAGACCTGCCTCAGCCCCTAAGGGAGGCGGGAGGCAGGGAGCCACTGAAACAGCCAGGCCTCTGCCTGCAGGTTTCCCTGGCAACAGAGTCCTGTCTCAATCGCCCTTGCACTTCATTAATACTTACAGTCTTAATTTTTTTTCAATTATAAAATTATTTTTGAATATTTCAACTAATATACATTCACTTTAAAAGCAGCAGAGACTTTCTGAGCGTGCTTCTGTTGAAATCTATGTCTTCATTCTCTTTCTCAAATGATGGCACATACTGCATGCTCTGCGCCTAAAAACACACTTTAGAATCGATCAGTGAAATGACATGAAGCCTTTGTTCATTTGACCCTCACATAAAAAAGGACTGAAAAGAAGGTTCTGGAGGTAAACATCAGAAAGTGAGGCTTAGCAGCAATTCCATTTCTAAAAAGATGACTTAAAGAAGTAAGTAGAGGGTTCCCTGGGCGGCTCATTCGGTTGAGCGTCCGACTCTTGGTTTTGGCTGACGTCATGATTGAGGTCTGCGTTGGGCTCCGCACTCAGTGTGGAGTCTGCTTGAGATTCTCTCCCTTTCCCTCTGCCCCTGCCCCCCCGACCTGTGTGTGAGCTTTCTCAAATAAAATAAAATCTAAAAAAAAAAAAAAAGACAAGTGAGCAGACAAATGTACAAAAGATGTGTATTCTAGGTGTTTATATCCTTAAAAAAGAGGCACTTAGTAAAACAAATTAGGACATTATCTAACAAAGGAATGCTATATGGTCATTACAAATAATGATGTATAGGGGTGCCTGGGTGGCTCAGTCTGATAAGCATCTGCCTTTGGCTCAGGTCATGGTACCCGGGGTCCTGGGATCGAGCCCCATGTTGGGCTCCCCGCTCAGTGGGGAGTCTGCTTCTCCCTCCCCCCCCTCCCTGCTTGTGCTCTCTCTCTCTCTCACACTTGCTCTCTCTCAAGTAAATAAAATCTAAAACAAAATGATGATGTATAGCTAAACCTACTGATACAGGAAAATGTTTACGCTATACAGCTAAGTAAGACAAAAGGGTTCCAGAACAGCATTATACTAGCCAATTCTGGTCCATACCAAAACTGGGTCCATTTGTGTCCATACAAATATGTGTGCACTGAGAAGGAGAGACACCAAAATATTAACAGTGGGTATCTCTACTGGATTTTTCATTTTTTCTTACTCTATAAATATTATTTGAATTATTTTTTTACAATGAGCATGAATTTTTATGTTAGAAAAAAGTGATTTTGAAAAAGTTCTTCTGAACATTTTGCATATTTAAAAATAGAAACTTGACAAGCAAAGTAACACACAGCATCCCCTGGAATTTAGATTTGTATGGAAGGGTGGACTACATTAGGGGTTCCTGAGAAAGCTTTGAACCACCTCTTTGGAGTTCTGTTTTGGGAATCAATTCTGTCTGATCACTGACAGTCCCTTGAGTGTGGAGGGGGAAAGGGGCTCCTAGTTGAGGGCAGCCAGAAACATTGCCAACATATCCAAATGCTTTGTCTCTTTCACAATAATGCATTCCTTTTCAGAACAGAATTTTTACTCAGTATGTTTGTCATTCCACCCCCCCCACATTCTCCCATTTCCTCTCCATCAGTGATCCCTCTTCATTGAAAAAGATCAGAGTCCCAGATAAACCACAGCGGACATAGACAGAGGACCTCCAAGTCACCCATTAAATCTCAGAGGAAGACCGGGAGACCTGCTGCTGCTTTTCGCTCCTCAAGAGAGACTGGAATTGAAGAGGCCTGGAGAAAATAAACATACACGAGAAGGGATGCGGGAGAAGCTAGGCTGAGAATTAGGATTCTCCTTTCTGGAAAGATGGATGTAAAGGGGGCAAGAATTTTTGTTTTGCTGGTTGCTGTAGCTTCAGATCTAAAATATGCTTGACACGTAGCAGGCACTCAGTATTTACTGAACGAATGAACTATACAGACCACAGGAAGAACGTGGACTTTTACTCAGAATCAGAGCCCCCGAGACAAACAGTTGGAGGGGGGCGCGGAGTGCGGAAGCACACTTCTGAAGTTTGAATGAAAGATGAAGGCACATAAAGGCCCCACTCCAAAATGGTTATTTAGTGGAGTAGAGGGCATAATTAAAGTATTATATGAAAAGAGAGGTACTTAAGTTGGGATCTTTAAGAATAGCATAACGAGTTTGAGATATCTGAGAACAAACGGCGATGTCTACTTTAGATGGAGGCACCTATAACCACAACAGCCAAGGGTGGTCTTTTGTAGCAGTGATGCTACTGAAAACAGCTCAGCTTTCTCTGACATGCAGAGAATGTTTAGAAATAGCATATAACCTCCATAAAGTTGGGTGAACCCATGACTCAACTGCAGAACTAGAACTTTAGCAACACCACTGAAGCCCTCTCCAACCCAATCCCACTGCCTCCTGCCCAGGGGTGACCTCTGCTTTGAACGTTTTTGATATAGCATTTAAAAACATTTTTGTATGGTGAAACACATGAAATTTACCATTTTAACCATTTTAAGTGTACAGGTCAGTAGTGATAAGTACATACACAATATTGTTCAACCAATCTCCAGAATTCATCTTTCAAAACTGAAACTCTGTACCTATTAACTCCCCACTCCCCTTACTCCAATCCCTGATAACCGTCATTCTACTTTCTGTCTCCATGAATGTGACGATTTTGTATACCTTATACAATTAGAACTATACAGTATTCCTCCTTTTGTGACTGGTTTATTTCACTTAGCATACTGTCCTCAAGGTTCATCCATGTTGTAGGGTGTGACAGGATTTGTAAGGCTGCACAGTATCCTACTGTGTGTATACACACATTCAGTCGCCAGTGGTCATTTGGGGTGCTTTTCCTATTGGCTATTATGAATAATGCTGCTATGAATGTGGGTGTACAAATCTGAGACACTGCTTTCAATTCTTTTGGGTGTATACCTAGACATAGAGTTGCTGGATCATGTAGTAATTCCATTTTTAACTTTTTGAGGAACAGTCATACTGGTTTCCACAGCGGCTGCACCATTTTATATTCCCACCAGCAGTGTACAAGGGCTCCGGTTTCTCCACCATGTGCTATTTTCTGTTTTGTTTTTGTTTTTGTTTTGATGGTGGACATCCTAATGGATGTGAGGTGGTAGAGCAATGTAGTTTTGATTTGCATTTCCCTAACGACTAGTGATGTTGAACATCTTTTCACATGCTTATTGGTCATCTGTAAAACTTTTTTAGAGAAATGCCTATTTAAATTCTTTGCCTATTTTTAAACTGGGTTGCTTCTTGCTTGTTGAGTTGTAAGAGTTCTTTAAATGTTCTGGATATTAACAGATATATGATTTGCAGGTATTTTCTCCCATTGGTTGCCCTTTCACTATGTCCTCTGATGCACAGAAGTTTTTTATTTTGATGAAGTCCAATCTATTTTGTTGTTGTCACCAGTGCTTTTGGTGTTCTAACCAAGAAAGAATTGCCAAATCCACTGTCATGTAGCTTTTACCATTTTCTTCTAAGAGGTTTATCATTTTAGCTCTTGTGTTTAGGTCTTTGATCCACTGTGAGTTAATTTTTTTGACTTTTTTTTTAAATTTGGTTATTGTTATGTTAATCACCATATGTTACATCATTAGTTTTGGATGTAGTGTTCCACGATTCATTGTTTGTGCATAACACCCAGTGATCCACGCAGAACGTGCCCTCTTTAATACCCATCACCAGGCTAACCCATCCCCCCAACCCCCTCCCCTCTAGAAACCTCAGTTTGTTTTTCAGAGTCCATCGTCTCTGATGGTTGGTCTCCCCCTCCGATGTCCCCCCTTCATTCTTCCCCTCCTGCTATCTTCCTCTTTTTTTTTTCTTAACATATATTGCATTATTTGTTTCAGAGGTACAGAACTGTGATTCAACGGTCTTGCACAATTCACAGCACTCGCCATAGCACATACCCTCCCCAATGTCTTTCACCCAGCCACCCCATCCCTCCCACCCCCCACCACTCTAGCAACCCTCAGTTTGTTTCCTGAGATTAAGAATTCCTCATATCAGTGAGGTCATATGATACATGTCTTTCTCTAATTGACTTATTTCACTCAGCATAACACCCTCCAGTTCCAGCCACGTCGTTGCAAATGGCAAGATCTCATTCCTTTTGATGGCTGCATAATATTCCATTGTGTATATATACCACATTTTCTTTATCCATTCATCTGTCGATGGACATCTTGGCTCTTTCCACAGTTTGGTTATTGTAGACATGGCTGCTATAAACATTGGGGAGCACGTACCCCTTCGGATCCCTACATTTGTATCTTTGTGGTAAATACCCAGTAGTGCAATTGCTGGATCGTATAGTAGCTCTATTTTCAACTGTTTGAGGAACCTCCATACTGTTTTCCACAGTGGTTGCACCAACTTGCATTCCCACCAACAGTGTAGGAGGGTTCCTCTTTCTCCGCATCCCCGCCAAAATCTGCTGTTTCCTGACTTGTTAATTTTAGCCATTCTGACTGGTGTGAGGTGGTATCTCATTGAGGTTTTGATTTGGATTTCCCTGATGCCGAGCGTTGTTGAGCCCTTTTCATGTGTCTGTTGGCCATTTGGATGTCTTCTTTGGAAAAATGTCTGTTCATGTCTTCTGCCCATTTCTTGATTGGATTATTTGTTCTTTGGGTGTTGAGTTTGATAAGTTCTTTATAGATTTTGGATACTAGCCCTTTATCTGATATGTCATTTGCAAATATTTTCTCCCATTCTGTCAGTTGTCTTCACTGTGAGTTAATTTTTATATATAGTGTAAGATAAGGGTCCAACTACATTCTTTTACCTGTGGCCCTTCCATTTTCCCAACACCATTTGCTGACAAGACTGTCCTTTCTCAATTAAATGGTCTTAGCACTCTTGCCAAAAATCATGGGACCACATAGTGAAGATTTATTTCTGGGCTTTAAAACAAACTATTATCTCCAAGAGGTTCTCCTTGGGTCAGTGATGGGGCTGAGCCCCACTGACCCCTCCAGCCACACTTCCACTGACTATCTCTACTGGGTTCTGTATCTGTTCACTGAAGAAGCTGAACGGGCAAGAGGAATCTCTTCTCTTGGGTGCGTAGGTCCCTGTGAGCAAAGGCTTTGAGTCCTCACGCCACAGCTGACAGCTGACAGGGACCGAGACCAGAGTATTCCTTCAGAAATGAGTTGCACAACTGAGAAGTCACTTGCTGATGCTAATGCTCTTGTTGAAAGATGAAGAGATCATGACGATGCAACAGAAACTCTGACTGACCACACCACAGCTCCCAATGAGTAGAAGCAACAAAGCAGTATCAGGAAGGAATTCAACTTAACGACGTGGCAGGACATTGGCCACAGTCCACATTAGTTATGGGAATCCAGCAAGAAAACAGACAAATCAGAGAAGTGCAACAAGAGAACAAAGAATTGTATATATCCCTGGAAGAACATCAGTCTGCCTTGGAACTTATAATGAGCAAGTATCAGGAGAGAACGTTTAGACAATGGATAGCTAATCAGATGAAGTTAGAAGAGCAGACATAGTATCACAACATCTCCAAAGAATTCGTCCTTAATGCTTCTAAACATGGACTGGAGATGAGGCACTTGGAAACAAATCAGAATGAATTATAAGCACATGTTGGACAGAGACCTGAAATGGCAGCAGGAATGAGGAAAGCCATTGAAATTGATGAGCGACAGGGTTGCAAGGAACAGGAACGAATATTTCAACTTGAACAAGAAAACAAAGGCTTGAGAGAGATCCTTTAACTCGAGAACCATCTTTGAACCTTAGGAAAGATGAGGTGTCTGAAAGGTTATCTTTGTCAGCATTAGTGACCAATAGTGACCTGAGTCTGAAGGGCAGCTGAGGAGCCTATAAGTCTGTGAGCTTCTTACAAGCCTCCAAATGGTCACTGGGACTGGCTTCCTAAAGAGAATGAGTTAACAGAAAAATCGGTCTCAAGCTACCCTTTGCTTTATCTTTTTGTCTATAGTACATACAGTGCACTGCCAATGACATTCCTGAAATAGCAACAAAAAACTGCAATTACTGGTCATAGACTTTATTCCAAAATGTAATTGAAAAACAGAAACTTTGCTAATTGGTGAACAAACTAAGTTTTCAGAGTAAAAAAATAAAAATAAAAAAAAAGTTTTCGGAGTGACTGCTGATCCTGTCAAAAGCTTCCAGGAGTGCTGTTAGCATTCTGGATGATATTTGGATAAACATGAATATTCCCAATAAATGTTCGGGAATTCACAGAATTATCCAAATGTTATCATTTTATTTTATATCCAAATTTTGAAATACACATTTTGCCATGGTTTTGTGAACAGCAGACTTTCATACTAAATTTTATACTCTCCATGTTTGGTGACAGTTTAATAGCTTATGGGATGCCTGCGTGGCTCAGTTGGCTAAACGTCCACCTGCAGCTCAAGTCATGATCCCAGGGTCCTGGGATGGAGCCCCGCATCAGGCTCCCTGCTCAGTGGGAAGCCAGATTCTCCTTCTTCTTCTGCCTGCTGCTCCCCCTGCTTGTACACTGTCAAATAAATACATAAAATATTTAATAAATAAATAGCTTCTGTACTAGGAGACTTCAACTTTAAAGACTGCTCATCTAACTGCCCATTCATGTAAATTTTTGTCAAAGATAATTTGGTCTGTAAGGCTGTAGGAATGTTTCATATGCACCATAAACAAGAGGTAATTTAATTTTAGTGGGTTTATCATAATTAAAATACTCAGCTAATAATTGTCCCTAAGTTGCCAAAGAAATTAAGTATCATTTCAAGAATGAAAGAAAGAACACTTAATTTCTAGGAAAGATCTTTAAGAGACATATTAGAATGTTAAAATACTCCTTTGAAAGATTAAGTTTTGATTCTAAATCAGTAATGAAGATGAGATCTTTCTCTTCTCTGGTTGATCTTTAAGGATATTATGTAGCTCATTTAGCTAACAAAGTTGAAATGTTTGATATGGCAAGCTAGGTATGGTAATTTGGGAATTGGTAATTTTAATTTGGGAATTCCTCTGCCTCATAAAACCCCCCTTTTTTTTTTTAATTATTGGGGGTGGGAATGCCTGGGTGGCTCAGCCGGTGGTGCATATGACTCTTGATCTTAGGGTCGTGAGTTTGAGCCCCACATTGGGGGTGGGGTTTACTTAAAAATAATCTTTAAAAATATGTATCTGGGGCACCTGGGTGGCTCAGTCAGTTAAGCGACTGCCTTCAGCTCAGGTCATGATCCCAGGGTCCTGGGATTGAGCCCCACATAGGGCTCTCTGCTCAGCAGGGGAGTCTGCTTCTCCCCCTCCCCTGCTCATGCTCTCTCTCTTGTTCACTCTCTCTCCTTCAAATAAATAAATAAAATCTTTAAAAATAAATAGATAATAAAAATATGTATTAAAAAAGTATTCCTAAGAGATAAAGTAAATTAAATTTTCAAAAACATTTTTTCCCTCCCTCCCTCCCTTCCTTCCTTCTTTCCTTCCTTCCTTCCTTCCTTTTTTCCTCATAATGTATTATTTGTTTCAGGGGTACACATCTGTGATTCATCAGTCTTATAAAATACCCAGTGATCATTACAACACATACCCTCCCCAATGTCCGTCACCCAGTTATCCCATCCCCCCACCTACCTCCCCTCCAGCAACCCTCAGTTTGTTTCCTAAAGTTAAGAGTCTCATGGTTTGTCTCCCTCTCTGATTTCGTCTTGTTTCATTTCTTCCTGTCTTCCCCTATGATCCTCTGCCTTGTTTCTTGAATTCCACATATCAGTGAGCTCATATAATTGTCATTCTGATTCACTTATTTCACTTAGCATAATACCCTCCAATTCCATCCACATCATTGCAAATGGCAAGATTTATTTTTTTAATGGCTGAGTAATATTCCATTGTAAATACACCACATCTTCTTTATCCATTCATCTGTCAATGGACATCTAGGCTCTTTCCATAGTTTGGCTATTGTGGACACTGCTGCTATAAACACTGAGGTGCAGGTGCCCCTTTGGATCCCTACATTTGTATCTTTGGAGTAAATTCCTAGTAGTGCAATTGCTGGGTCATAGGGTAACTCTATTTTCAACTTTTTGAGGACCCTCCATACTGTTTTCCAGAGTGGCTGCACCAGCTTGCATTCCCACCAACAGTGTAAGAGGGTTCCCCTTTCTCTGCATCCTCACCAATATCTGTCGTTTCCTGAGTGGTTAATTTTAGCCATTCCTGACAGGTGTGACATGGCATCTTGTTGTGGTTTTGATTTGTATTTCCCTGATGCTGAGTGACGTTGAGCACTTTTCCATGTGTCTGTTGGCCATTTGGATGTCTTCTTTGCAGAAATGTCTGCTCATGTTTTCTGCCCATTTCTTGATTGGATTATTTGTTCTTTGGGTGTTGAGTTTAATAAGTTCTTTATAGATTTTGGATACTGGCCCTTTATCTGAGATGTCATTTGCAATATCTTCTCCAATTCTGCCAACTGTCTTTAGTTTTGTCGACTATTTCCTTTGCTGTACAAAAGGTTTTTATCTTGATGAGGTCCCAATAGTTCATTTTTGCCTTTGTTTCCCTTGCCTTTGGACACGTGTCTAGCAAGAAGTTGCTGCAGCCGAGGTCACAGAGGTTGCTGCCTGTGTTCTCCTCTAGGATTTTGATGGATTTCTGTCTCACATTTAGGTCTTTCATCCATTTTGAGTCTATTTTTGTGTGTGGTGTAAGAAAATGGTCCAGTTTCATTCTTCTGCATGTGGCTGTCCAATTTTCCCAACACCATTGGTTGAAGAGACTGTCTTTTTCCCACTGGACATTCTTTCCTGCTTTGTCCGAGTGAGTTGACCATAGAGTTGAGGGTCCATTTCTGGGTTCCCTATTCTGTCCCACTGATCGATGTGTCTGTTTTTGTGCCAGTACCATACTGTCTTGATGATGACAGCTTTGTAATAGAGCTTGAAGTCCGGGATTGTGATGCCACCAGCTTTGGTTTCCTTTTTCAACATTCCTTTGGCTGTTCGGGGTCTTTTCTGGTTCCAAACAACTTTTAGGATTATTTGTTCCAGCTCTGTGAAAATAGTTGATGGTATTTTGATAGGGATTGCACTGAATGTGTAGATTGCTCTAAGTAGCATTGACATTTTCACAATATTTTTTCTTCCAATCTCCATGAGCATGGAACGTTTTTCCTTTTCTTTGTGTCTTCTTCAATTTCTTTCACGAGTGTTCTATAGTTTTTTGAGTACAGATCCTTTGCCTCTTTGATTAGGTTTATTCCTAAGTATCTTATGGTTTCGGGTGCAATTGTAAATAGGATCGACTTCTTAATTTCTCTTTCTTCTGTCTCATTGTTAGTGTATAGAAATGCAACTGATTTCTGTGCACTGATTTTGTATCCTGCCACTTTGCTGAATTCCAGTATGAGTTCTAGCAATTTTGGGGTGGAGTCTTTCGGGTTTTCCGCATAGAGTATCATGTCATCTGCAAAGAGTGAGAGTTTGACTTCTTTATTGATTTGGATGCCTTTTATTTCTTTTTGTTGTCTGATTGCTGAGGCTAGGACTTCTAGTACTATGTTGAACATCCGTGGTGAGAGTGGACATCCCTGCTGTGTTCCTGACCTTAGGGAGAAAGCTATCAGCTTTTCCCCATTGAGAATATTTACTGTGGGCTTTTCATATAAGGCTTTTATGATACTGAGGTATGTTCCCTCTATCCCTACACTGTGAAGAGTTTTAATCAAAAAAGATGCTGTACTTTGTCACATGCTTTTTCTGCATCTATTAAGAGGATCATACGGTTCTTGTCCTTTCTTTTATTAATGTGATATAGCATGTTGATTGATTTGTGGATATTGAACTACCCTTGCAGCCAAGGAATAAATCACACTTGGTCATAAAGGAATAATCCTTTTAATGTACTGTTGGATCCTACTGGGTAGTATTTTGGTGAGTATTTGGTGAGCTAGTATTTGGTGAGAATTTTTGCATACATGTTCATCAGGGATATTGGTCTGTAATTCTTCTTTTTGGTGGGGTCTTTGTCTGGTTTGGGGATCAAGGTAATGCTGGCCTCATAGAAAGAGTTGAGATTTTCTTGATTTTTCTGGGCCATGATCCTGGAGTCCAAGGATTAAGTCTTGCATCGGGCTACCTGCTCAGCAGGGAGTCTGCTTCCCCCTCTGGCCCTCCCCCGTCTCATGCTCTCTCTCTCTCATTCTCTCTCTCAAACAAATAAAATCTTAAAAAAAAAAAAAAGTTTGAAAGAATTCCCCTGGGAAGCCAACCAGCCCTGGACTCTTGTTTCTTGGGAGATTTTTTATTACTGCTTCAATTTTCTTGCTGGTTGTGGTCTGTTCAGGTTTTCTATTTCTTCCCGGCTGTTTTGGTAGTTTATACGTCTCTAGGAATGCATCCATTTCTTCCAGATTGCCTAATTTTTTGGCATATAGTTAATCATAATATGTTCTTTAAAAAAGAAAAGATTTTATTTATTTATTTCACAGAGAGAGACACAGCAAGAGAGGGAACACAAGCAGGGGGAGTGGGAGAGGGAGAAGCAGGCTTCCCACAGAGCTGGGAGCCCGATGCGGGGCTGGATCCCAGGACCCTGGGATCATGACCTGAGCTGAAGGTAGACGCTTAAAGACTGAGCCACCCAGGTGCCCCTCATAATATGTTCTTATAATTGTATTTCTCTGGTGTTGGTTGTGATCTCTCCTCTTTCATTCATGATTTTATTTATTTGGGTTTATGAATCTTATTAATCCTTTCAAAGAACCAGATCCTAGTTACATTAGTCTGTTCTACTGTTCTTTTGGTTTCTATTTCATTGATTTCTGCTCTCATCTTCATTATTCCTCTTCTCCTGCTTGGTTTAGGCCTTATTTGCTGTTCTTTCTCCAGCTTCTTTAGGTGTACAGTTAGAGTGTGTATTTGAGACCTTTCTTGTTTCTTGAGAAAGGCTCGTACTGATATCTACTGCCCTCTTAGGACTGCCTTTGCTGCATCCCAAAGGTTTTGAACAGTTGTGTTTTCATTTTCATTTGTTTCCAGGAATTTTTTTTTTACTCTTCTTTAATTTCCTGGTTGACCCATTCATTCTTTAGTAGGATGCTCTTAGCCTCCAAATATTTGAGTTCTTTCCAAGTTTCTTCTTGTGATTGAGTTCCAGTTTCAAAACATTGTGGTCTGAAAACATACAGGGAATGATCCCAATCTTTTGGTACTGGTTGAGACTTGATTTGTGACCCAGGATGTGATCAACTCTGGAGAATATTCCACGTGCACTCGAGAAGAATGTGCATTCTGTTGCTTTGGGATGGAATGTCCTGAATATATCTATGAAGTCTATCTGGTCCAGTGTGTCATTCAAAGCCCTTATTTCCTTATTGGTCTTCTGCTTAGATGATCTGTCCATTGCAGTGAGGGGGGTGTTAAAGTGCCCTACTATTATTGTATTATTATTGATGTGTTTCTTTGATTTTATAATTGGCTTACATAATTGGCTGCTCCCATGTTAGGGGCATAAATATTTACAAGTGTTAGATCTTCTTGTTGGATAGACCCTTTAATTATGATATAGTGTCCCTCCTCATCTTTTATTATAGTCTTTGGTTTAAAATCTAAATTGTCTGATGAAAAGATTGCTACCCCGTCTTTCTTTTGACGTCCCTTAGTATGATAAATGGTTTTCCACCCCCTCACTTTAAATCTGGAGGTGTCTTTGGGTCTAAAATGTGTCTCTCGCAGACAGCATATTGACGGGTCTTGCTTTTTTATCCAATCTGATACCCTGTGTCTTTTGATTGGAGCATTTAGCCCATTTACATTCAGAGTGACTACTGAAATATATGAATTTAGTGCCATTGTATTGCCTGTAAAGTCACTGTTTCTGTATATTTTTCTGTTCCTTTCTGGTCTATATTACTTTTGGGCTCTCTCTTCACTTAAAGGATCCCCTTTAATATTTCTTGCAGGACTGGTTTAGTGATCACAAATTCTTTGTTTCTGTTTGTCCTGGAAGCTTTTTATCTCTCCTACTTTGAGTGACATCCTTGCTGGATAAAAAGTATTCTTACTGCATATTTTTCTCATTTAGCACCCTGAATATATCATGCCAGTCCTTTCTGGCCAGCCAGGTCTCTGTGGATAGGTCTGCTGTCAATCTAATGTTTCTACCCTTGTAGGTTACAGACCTCTTGTCCCGAGCTGCTTTCAGGTTTTTCTCTTTTTGTCTGAGATTTTCAAGGCTCACTATTATATGTCAGGGTGTTGACCTATTTTTACTGATTTTGAGGGGGGTTCTCTGTGCCTCCTGGACTTTGATGTCTGTTTCCTTTCCCAGATTAGGAAAGTTCTCCACTATAATTTGCTCCAATATACCTTCTGCCCTCTCTCTCATTCCCCTTCTTCTGGAATCCCAATTATTCTAATATTGTTTTGCTTTATGGTATCACTTATCTCTCAAATTCTCCTCTCGTGATCCAGTAGTTGTTTATCTCTCTTTCTCAGCTTCTTTATTCTCCATCTTTTGTCTTCTATATCACTAACTCTCTCTTCTGCCTTATTTTATCCTAGCAGTTAGAGCCTCCATTTTTTATTGCACTTCATTAGTAGCCTTTTTGATTTCAACTAGGTTAGATCTTAGTTCTTTTATTTCTCCAGAAAGGGATTCTCTAGTGTCTTCTATGCTTTTTTCAAGCCCAGCTAGTATCTTTATAATTGTTATTCTCAACTCTAGTTCCAACATCTTACTAATGTCCATATTGATTAAGTCCCTGGCAGTCAGTACTGCTTCTTGTTCTCTTTTTTGAGGTGAGTTTTTCCATCTTGTCATTCTGTCCAGAGAAGAATAGATGAACGAGAGAACAAAATATTAAAACGGCAATGACTCCAGAGAAGTATACACTAAAGAAATCAGAAGAGGCCTGAAACTGGGAGTGGGGGGCAGAAAATAATCAGAAAGGTGAGCAGAATAAAGCAATACACTAGATTCTGTGTCTCTAGAAAACTAGATCCCAAAATTGTAAAGAAAGAAAAACTTATATATGTACAAAGACAGAATTAAATACAATGAAAGGATAGAATGTAAATGTAAAAATGGAAATCAAAAGACAAGAGAAAAAGAAAAGAGAAAGAAAACAACAGCAACAACAAAAGGAAGGGATATAAACAGGTGAACAGAACAGAGCAATACACTATCTCCTGAGTGTATTTTGGTCAGTTTGTTAGAGGAACCTATATCTGAAAATTGTAAAGAAAGAAAATATTATATATACCATTGAAAGGATATAATGTAACTATAAAGATGAAAATTTTAAAAAGACTTTAACAAAACAAAAAAAACGCAAAAATAAACAAACAAACAAAAAGAGAGAATATGATCAGGCAGGTGAATAGAACAGAGCCATACACTACATTTTGGGTGTATTTGGTCTTCAGAAGAAACTGCATCCCAAAATTTTAAGGAAAGAAAAACACATATATATGCAAAAATAAGATTAAATACAATGAAAGGATGGAATGTTTCTGTAAAAATGAAAATTGAAACAGATTTTTTTAAATCTATTTCAGCTGGTTGAAAAAGGAGAGAAGAAAAAATTTAAAAGAAAATTTTAAAAATTTAAGTTGAAAGACTAAAGAATAATGGGGGGAAAGCCATGGATTCTATGTGCAGTATTCCCCTAGCGCTGGAGTTCTCCTGTTCTCCTTGATCGGTAAACTTGGTCTTGGCTGGCTGTTCTTGCTGATCTTCTGGGGGAGGGGCCTGTTGCCGTGGTTCCCAAATGTCTTTGCCGGAGGCGGAATTGCCCCGCCCTTGCCTGTCCAGGCTAAGCAATCTGCTCAGGTTTGCTCTCGGGAGCTTTTGTTCCCTGCAAGCTTTCCATACAGGGTTGGAGGAGGACAGTGAAAATGGCGGCCTCCCACTCTCTGCCCGGAGGAGCCAGAACTCGGGGCCCCGCTCCTCAGTGCACCCCCAGAGAAAAGCAGTCAGTCACTCCCGTGTCCCCGGTCTCCAGCCGCACTCCGTGCTCACCCGGCCTGTGACCGAGCGTTTCTATGTCTGGCACCCGACTCGGTGTGGAGTCTCCAAACCCAGCAGATCCCTGCAGTGTGCTCCCGCGCCACTCCTCCCGGGGGAGGAAGGGAGTCTCCCCGGATCTGCCGCTTGTTGGGTCCCTGCTGGAGGAGCAGTGGCCCGACTGGGCCGCGGATCACAGTTTATGGCCACCCCGAGCTGAGAGCCCGCGCCTCGGCTCCGTCTCTGCAGCCGGCTTCCCCCCTCTGATACCTGGGAGCTCTGCCGCACTCAGGCTCCCCCGGTCTTTCTGTGACCCCGAGGGTCCTGAGACCACACTGTCCCGCGAGGGTTTCGCCCCCCGCTTAGCCACTGGAGCGACGTCCCTCA
This sequence comes from Zalophus californianus, assembly GCF_009762305.2. NCBI lineage: Eukaryota > Metazoa > Chordata > Mammalia > Carnivora > Otariidae > Zalophus > Zalophus californianus. The sequence goes on along the minus strand of NC_045602.1, from coordinate 21,534,140 downwards.
GCGGAGCCGACTTCTAAAATGTCCGATTTTGTGCTCCGCGGCTCTAGCACTTGCCAGAAGCGGCCAACAGAGGCCACCTCCCCCGCCGTCTATCTTCCCGAATATCGCCTCGGATTCACTTCTCCGCACGTCCTACCTTCCAGTAAGTGGTTGCTTCTCTATTCAGAGAGTTGTTGCTACTCTCTTGTTCGGTCTCCTGTTGAGTTCGTAGGTGTTCAGAATGGTTCGATCCCTATCCAGCTGAATTCCTGAGACCAGACGAAATCCAGGTCTCCTCCGCCGCCGCCATCTTGGACTCCTCCCTACCCTGTGAGATTTTCCTTACAACCTCTCAAATGGGAGAGTGTGGGGGGGAGGAAATCTACTGATTTATAAGTATTCGTTTTATTTTTTACAATATAACCGATATGTGAATTTTTAACAGCCACCAGAAATAGAAATGTACCTTAACATCAACTAAAATCTAAATTTTTCTTATTTTGTAATTTTAGGATAAAAGGACAAAAGAAAAAGGGAAAAACGAACCCTACTATCTCCAGATCTTACCAGCTTTCCACTAATGTCCCTTTTCTGTTTCAGAGTCTAATCCAGGACACCGTATTACATTTAGTTGTCATAGCTCCTTAGCTTCCTCTGGTCTGAGTTTCTCATGACCTTATTTTTTTCATGACCTTGAGTTTTGAACACGGTCAAGTAGTTACTAGAACGTCCCTGGATTTGTGTTTGTCTTACGTTTTCTCATGATTCAACTGGCTTATGGGCATTTGGAAAGAATACCACTGAAGTGAAGTGCCCCTGTGGTTACATCGTGCCAGGCGGTTCTGTGTTATCCATCCATACCACAGCACTGATGAGGTTAACCTGGGTCACTGGGTTAAACTAGTGTTTGCCAGGTTTGTCCACTGGAATGTCGCCTTGTTTTTTCCCTTTTCATAGTATATTTGCTGGAGTTGAGACACTAAGTCCAGCCCACACTCAAGTGAGGAGGGACATGCTCCACTTCCTGGGTCATGGAGTCTACATATATTATTTGGAATTCTTCTGTATGAAAGATTTTCCTTTTCTCTTCCCTTAACTGTTTTAGGAATATTTTTATCTCATATGTAGGCATCCTACAAATATACTTAGTTTTGCTTGTTTCTGAACCTTTCCTGTCAATGAACATTTGTTATTACAATATTTTGCTATTAAAGAGCAATGGTAGGGGCGCCTGGGTGGCACAGTCAGCTAAGCGGCCAATTCTTGGTCTTGGCTCAGGTCGTGATCTCAGGGTCATGAGATCAAGCCCTGTATCTGGCTCACACTCAGCGCAGAGTCCGCTTGAGTTTCTCTCTCTCCCTAAAATAGATAAATCAATCTTAAAAAAAAAAAAAAGCCACGGTGCAACGAACACTCTTGTACATGTCTCCCGGTACTTGTGTGCTTGGTCATAGACCGTGTCATTTTCAAATGTACCAGATAATGCCAGACTGTTTTCCAAAGTGGTTGCATCAATCTGTATTCTCGCCAGCAATGTATAATAGTTCCTATTGGTCCACATCCTTAGCGACACATGGTATTGAGTCTCGTTCATTTCTCCAGGTGGGTATAAAATATTCTCATTATGATCCTAATTTTTCTTTACTAATCAGCCTCTTTTCATGTTTATTCTCCATTTCTCCATTTTCTAAAAAGTGCTTAATACCTTTTGCCCCCTTTTTTTACTGAGTTATCTTCCTATTGATGTATAAATTCTTTATATATATCCTGGATCCTTTGAAAGATACATCTACATCATATAGAAAGACACAGATATATCTTTATGAGACAGATACATATCTCCTTTGTAAGATGTATCTTTATTTTTGCCTTTTATGGCTTGTCTTTCAACTCTACCAAAAGTTCTTATTTCAACATAAACAAATCTATAGATCAGTTCCTTTATGATTAGAACTTTAAATATCTTAAGAAACCTCCCTCTCTCCCCAACCTGTCATAGTGGTATTTTTCTTAAAGTATTTTTTCTAAAAATTTTATTTTTTTCTAAAATTTTAAGAAAGTTTTTTACCTTTCATATTTATCTAGGGTTGAATTTTGTGATATCTATGTAAATATATTGGTTTTGAGTATTAAAAACTCCCATTATGGGTGCCTGGGTGGCTCAGTTGGTTGGGAGACTGCCTTCGGCTCGGGTCATGATCCTGGAGTCCCAGGATCGAGTCCCGCGTCGGGCTCCCTGCTCAGCGGGGAGTCTGCTTCTCCCTCTGACCCTCTTCCCTCTTGTGCTCTCATTCTCTCTCTCTCAAATAAATAAATAAAATCTTAAAAAAAAAAACTCCCATTATGTTGAAATTACCAATGAAATCATGGGGAAATGATGCTGGGAGTCTCAAATACCTGTTAAGTGGTTAGTACTACTTCCTCCTTTGCCCAATCTGTCCTGATTGCCAGTGACCTTCACAGATGTGAGCAACATCCACAGAAATAATCACAACTGAGAGACCTGAGCTTCTTCAAAGCACTAGCATATATTTAGTGCATAATAAAAAGTTTTTATTATGTTGATCAAAATTTTAAAATTTCTCAGGGTGCCTGGGTGGCTCAGTCGTTAAGTGTCTGCCTTTCCCAGGGTCCTGGGATCGAGCCCCGCATCAGGCTCCCTGCTCAGTGGAGAGCCTGCTTCTCTCTCCCCCACTCCCCCTGCCTGTGTTCCCTCTCTAGCTGTGTCTCTCTCTGCCAAATAAATAAAAATAGAATCTTTAAAAAAATTTTTTTAACTTCTTTACACTTCACTTAAATCCCGGCAAAGAGACATCTACAAACAGTGAAATAAATTTTATTTCCATGGGGCAATGGGGGAAAAAGGTGTTATTCTAAAGTAGGACCCTCTTTATATTCCTAGCAGCCTCACGGTTGACTAAGATGGTGAGAAGTTACAAATGAGTAAAGGCAAATCTGCCCCCAAGCCAGGAGAACCACCCTTTACCTCCAGTAAAAAAAACCAAGGCAAACCGTTCGATACTTTCTCATTTATTAAGGTTCATAGGGCACTTATACATCTAAACATTTATTGTAAGTTGCCAAGAACATTTAAACTCTGAATTATCTTTCCATAATTAAGTTTCTTTAGGCACATTGGTTTGTATTTTATAGAAAACACTTGTCTTTAGGTCACAAACAGGAAAGAGTGTAATTTGCAAATGTTATAAAGATGACTCCAAATCTCAGCAAACCTCTTTCCCAAGTTGCAACTCTTAGTATTTAATGAAAACAGAGACCAAAAACAATTGCTTAAACATTATCACTGTGATTCTGGTGACTAAGAAATCCCTGAAAGAGCAGTAAGCCACGATTTCTGGAAAGCTCAGAGCACTAGCAAGGTTTCATTGCGAAGTATTTGACAGAAGGCCACGGGTCGTGTTTTCCTAAGAGGAGCTAGGAACTAAGGATGTCATTTAGTAATGCATTGGAATGGCATTGCCTAGTGCGAGTGTTGCACAGAAACTCCAGGTCACCTCTTCATCATCTATTATTTTGGATATGCTTCCACAATCATAGCATGGCCCTGTAAGGGGGGGAGGGAAATGAGTTCAATTAGAGCAATGGAAGGTGAAGAATCCAGCCAGTCCCCAGGCAAAAGAGAGCAATGGGAAAAGAAGAGGCTATGGAGTTTGATCCTGGCTCCACCTTTCAAACACTGCGCGATCTTATACGTGTCTGGGGGAGTGCTACTCCTGGCATCTAGTGGAGAGAGATCACGCTAAACATCCTACAACACAGGGCACCTGGCTGGCTCAGTCGGTTGAGTGTCTGACCCTTGATTTCGGCTCAGGTCATGATCTCAAGGTGGTGAGATGGAGCCCCATGTCGGGCTCCACACTTGGTGGGGTGTCTGCTTCTCACTCTCTCCCTCTGCCCCTCTCCCGGCTTGAGCTGGCTCTCTAAAAATCAATCAGTAAATTTAAAAACAAACACAAAAAACAACAAAAAATACCATCCTACAACACAGACTACAACCCCCTCACCACAAAGAATTATCTGGCCCAAAATGTTAATAGAGCCAAAGCTGAGAAACCCTAGTCTAGATCCAAAATGCCGGATTCCTTCTTTAATCTCCTAGTCGTGTTTGTAATCAGGCATTTGGCTCTTGATGAAACAATGCCAAGTTCAATCTACTTTCTAAGGTACGTTTCTTCTAAAAGAAAGGTACTGGGTGGTATTCTTCACAAAAGCATCCAGGGTTGTGTTATACTCTGTGTGCTAGATGAACTATCAGGGAACACACACTCAAAACCACAGGACACTAACCCTCATGGACCACTCGCTCTGCACAGTACTGTGCACTGGTTATCTCCCTCAGTTAAGCCTGGCACAGAAAGACAGGAGGGAGGGCTCCAGTCCTATGGTTTTCTGTGGCTGAAGTTACAGACTGAAAAATGCTTTTCATCATGAAGTCCAAAATGTTCCAACCTACAAATAACTGATCTCTTTATTTCTTCAAAGTTTCTGAGGCAAGCCAAAAATAAAGGTTTTTAAGTGTTAAGATGTTTAAACTTTTACATATCTTATTCATCTTGACTAGCAACAGAAAGTTTCTGTAATCTGGAAGAAAACCAGATCTGTTTCCATCAGGGTTAGGAAAAAAAAAACAAAACCATTATAATTAGCCCTCCTTCTGGATTTTATTCCCAGAGTGAAACGGCTGTAGCCGGTAGTAAGCTGTGCCTGTAGTGCAAGTAAGGCCAACAAAAGAAATCCAGAGAATACAAATTTCCCCCAATAAACAGCATTAAGTTATCCAGAAGTAAATAAATTCTCCCAATTACCGTATAGTTCAGTTTTCAAAAAAGATCATTTACTTCTTGGAGAGATTTACAGATAAGGTCTCATGGTGACTAGATAAATGAGTAAATTTTATTAGTAAAGAGGAAAATATATCAAAATGTTAATAATGATAGTGTCTGCTGAGGGGATTATAGGTGACTCTTAATTCTTTTCTATATACTTTTTGTACTTTCTATGATGATGTATTCCTTTTAAAAATAAAAATAAAGGGGCACCTGGGTGGCTTAGTCGGTTAAGCATCCAACTCGTGATTTTGGCTCAGGGCATGATCTCACGGTCATGAGATCGAGCCCCATGTCAGGCTCGGCTCCACACTGGGCGCAGAGTCTGCTTCCAATTCTCTCTCCCTCTGCTCCTCCACACCCCCTCCCGCTCTCTCTCTCTCAAATAAATAACATCTTAAATAATATAAAACATTATCTTAGGAATAGAAGTAGCTTGGGTTTAAAAACCATCTTCTTTCCAAAATATTATCAGAATTAAAGTTGTACTCTCTTCCCCTCAAAATAGGCTGCTTTTTTCCTAGTTGTCTGTCATCAGAAATATTGCTCTAAGGATGTTGCAAAGTTAACTAAATGAAACATGCTTGGATGAGCTTGTTTTGTTTCCAAGAAAATGACCTTCCAGAAGCATCTATGAAGCAGCTACGCCATACCTGCCCGCCGGCGGCACAGGCAGCCACTAAGCCGTACTGGCCTCCCTCCTTCCGCAATCTGTTGGCAGCCGCCATGACCAACCGGCAGCCAGTAGCTCCAAACGGGTGTCCCAGGGACAGCGATCCACCCCAGTTGTTGAACTTCTCCAGGGGAGGTGACCCAACCTGGCTCCCACAAAACAGACACAAATATAATTGTGAGTTAACTTCAGAATCAGGCCAGGCTCTTACCAACAGGAAGGTAACAGAGACTGAGAACATGACTAACTTAAGACCCATCACATATTATTTTACTATAAGGGAAGAAATTCTAGGTCAATTCTGAAAGCCATGGACCATCTATTTTTCATCTAACACCGGAACTGGAAGAAACAAAAGACAACCTAGAATTTTATTTTCATTTTTTCTAAAGATTTCCAAGAACTATTTTTCTCAACTAAGAAATAAACATATTTAATGAAATAGAAAATTCTTCATAAGAAGGAGCAGCTTTCCCCTTCATGTTTTTATTAGCAGCCAACTAAACTCCAAATAGGGTAGTGCTTTGGAAATTCAAACATACTTTTAATCACTTACCTTGGTTTTTCTACCATGTAGTTTTGTGCAAACCAATCAGAATCCATGCTTTAAAATTAGCCAAAATCTGACCCTACAAGGGTAAAGGACCTTGTTATTAATGTCCCTTGCCATTAAAGCTGAGCAAACTTTAAATTGGTTTTTAGTAAAATTTTCCTAAGGCAACATTTTGCTACTTTTCAAGGGCCTCTAAGAGATTGCCTCAAAAGGTATGTTTCAAACCATACCCCTGGATTCCTTCCCCTTATGCCTCTTCCAACAGTGTAGGTCAGTACTTCAAATATAAAGCTCTCCTCGTGTTTTGTCACATCATGAGCCACACCTGGATCTCCCACACAGACTACATTTTTTATGGTTACAATCCTTTGATATGTATTAAGTGACTTACTGAGAATGCTTCATGAAATTCAAAAGCATCAATATCATTCATTGTTAATCCTGCCTTTTCCAGAACTTTTGGAGTAGCATATGTTGGTCTAAAAAGAAAAAATAAGTAATATGTTAAGGATTTAATTTTTAACCTAAGAACTCCTTATTCCCCAAGCTGAGTTTTACGTAAGGTATAATGTCCTCCACTCATTCACTGGTTCTACTGGACAAATATTAAGTGTGGGGGATATAACAGTGAATTTAAACAGACATAGCCTCTGCCCTTACAAAGTCTATGTTCTAGAGTCAGAGATACAGTTAATAAACTATGAAAGAGAAGGATAAACAATGTGAAGAACCAGAAAAACACACAGTGCAAAGGGCGGAGGCCAGGGAGGGGAGAGCCACAAGGGAGGGGGATACAATCTAAGTATTAGGAGGCTCTTATAAAAGGCTATTACGAAGACTGTAGCAACAGGAAGCAATGCTTATGAAATCTTAATGAAAAAAAGAATACAAGACTATATATATATAAGTAGAAATGTGTAAGAAAAAATAAAAAAGAATCCAAAACTGTAAAATGATATACCAACATAAAGGATTATTTTTAAGAATCCAACACACACACACCAAAAAAAGAATCCAACACACGAAACAATTATGAACTCAGAACTCAATGTACTTTATTTTCTTTTAATTACTTTATTTTATTTAAATTTTGTTAGTTAACATAGAGTGCAATATTGGTTTCTGGAGTAGAATTCACTGTTTCATCACTTACATACAACCCCTGGTGCTCATCACAAGTGCCCTCACTAATCCCCATCGCCTATCTAGCCCATCCCCTACCCACCTCCCTCCCAGCAACCCTCAGTTTGTTCTCTACCAGAACTTAAGGGGCGCCTGGGTGGCTCAGTCGTTAAGCGTCTGCCTTTGGCTCAGGTCATAGTCCCAGGGTCCTGGGATCGAGCCCTGCATCGGGCTCCCTGCTCAGCGGGAAGCCTGCTTCTCCCTCTCCCACTCCCCCTGCTTGTGTTCCCTTTCTCACTGTCTCTCTGCCAAATAAATAAAATCTTAAAAAAAAAAAAAACTTAATGTACTTTAAAATCTATATAATAAATGTGGGTAATCAAATACTTTGATTATAGCCCAAGGATATACAGTGCTACCTACCCAAGTAAAAGTTGATCTTTTGGATCCTGAGACACATAGACAAAATCCCTAGGTGAAAAACAGAGGGGTTAGCTCCAGTAATAAAATAGAGAAACTGAGGCAATATATTTGAACATGTACCTTACCTCAAATATGCCTTCGGCTTATAACCCATGGCCAGAGCTTTTTCTTCTGCCATAATCAGCATTGCAGATGCACCATCAGTCTGAAATGTTAAGAACAATAATGTTAAATTCTTCCGCTTTTCTGGAAGTCTCTGTACAACCATCTTCTATGTAGTGTTCCTGAATTTCCCAACTAATTACACTTATACAGAGACTTTATGTAACAAATGTTTTTTCATTTTATCCATCATTATTCACAATTCAAACACACACTGACCCATCTTTCAAGGAAGAGGGTAGAAGAACCTGTTCAAAAGAACCACAATTATCAAAATGGACAAAGAGAATAGGTTACTTTAGAAATATGTATTCATAATACACTTAAGCCAAAAGATTTTTTGCTTTTGGCACAGAATATAAGAACCTTTATGAATTAAAACAATCTCTCATTTACTTACTTATTTTTACATTTTTATGGACTGTTCCTGAGCTGCCTCCTGCCTGTGGAAGGAAAACACAGGCTTCGAGGTGATATGGAAGAAGAAACAGATAGGCAGCTGAGAACATCAGAACCATGGTCTTTCCCTTCTTGGACACACCCCATATGGTTTTTCCCAACTGACAATCAAGAAGTTCAGAGATAAAGAGCTACCACTGAAAAAAAGCCCTTTACCATGACTTCAAAAGAAACAGCTCAAAAAAAAAAAAAAAATCCAAAATTCACTACTTGAGAGTTTGTAACATCAAAACAATTTCTACCACATTCTATATTTTTATAACTTAGTAACCCTGAAGAGACTAAGGAGCTACCACCAACAGAGGGGCCATTACAATAAATGGTTTATGGACATTACATTAATATAATGCGCCACTGTGCAAAGCTGCCGTGAATGTGGTGCATTAACACATTTCCCAAAACCCATGTATCTGTGATGTGCTGCCTCTGATGATTGGTTTCTGACTTTCAGTGAATAAACCTGCACCTTTAGCACACCCCAGAAATAATCAAGGGCATTCAGATCCCGCAAGAGTAGAGCTCACCTCATATGGCCCTATCATGCAGTTTGGTTTTGGAAATGATTATCTAACCAGCCCTTCGCCACTCAGGCTTAATGGGGTGGTTCACCATCCTGCTGGAACCACTCCAGGCACCCTTCCCCTAGCCCAAGAGTGGGCATTAAGGAGTCATTTAACAAAGTCAAATATGTCAACATATGCCCATGTTTCCAGACTTCGTGTCCAGGTAGGGAAGATATACTGTAAAAGAAACACTGGGCAGCTGGACTATATCTAAAGACTGTACCCCAAGGTGGTAGAAGAGAAACCACATCCTATGAGCAGAAACAGAATCCATAGGGATGTATAATCAAGGAGGAGCCAAAAAACCAAGGATATGAAGCTATATGCTGATAAGCAAAACAACAACGATGACAAAAAATGAGGGTAGATCTATGTATTCCGTATGTTTATAGGAAAATGCTTATAGAAACTGCTTACAGGAAAACAACTTGGGAGCCAGTAGAAGCATCATTTTCTTTTTTTTTTTTAAAGATTTGATTGAGAGAGTGAGCACACACGTGTGCAAGCACAGGGGGGAGGGGGCAGGAGAGGAAGAGAGAGAATCTCAGGCAGACTCTGTGATAAGCACAGAGCCTCACGCAGGACTCGATCCCATGACCAAGATCAGGACCGGAGCTGAAAACCAAGAGTCGGGTGCTTAACCAACCGTGCCACCGAGGTGCCTGAAAGCATCATTTTCTAACAATCAGAGCTAGAAGAGGTATCTTGTCCCTCTCTCTGCCTACTTCGCACGTCTTATACAATTCCTCAAATTCATATCCTATGTTCTAGCCAAGCTTTTCCCAAAAGAAACCCTTGCTCTCATACCTCCTTGCCATTCCCTTTGCCTAGAATGCATTTAATGAATTCTGGAATTGGCTTGTACCCTCCCTTCAAGATTTGCTGCTCAAACGCCACCTCCTCTGAGGGGCCTCTCGGACCCCTCCTTTGTGTGTGTCTTCTCTGTCAGTCTGCTCACAGCCACCACTGCACCTTCTCACATGCGTTAGGATCACCGGCCTTTCTAACCCTACCGCCTGGCTAACCAGAGTCTTCTGACTGGTTTAATGCTGAATGGTGGCTGGATCAGGTGACTCCAAGGGCCTAAAAACTAGGATTCTAGTTTTGTTTAATGATTCCATTTTAATATTTTTATAATGATTAACTGTATTTTTATGCCTCTATTCATGACACATGCAAAAAGAGCAACTTTAGGTTTCTCTATTGAGAGGCCAGAACTATGAAAGGCACAACTGAACACATATAGCACACACACTTACCAGGAAAGAAGAATTTGCAGCTGTCACCGTGCCATAGGGCTGATGAATGCAGGTCTTAGCTTGGCCATCTGCTCCAGAGAGGAAGGACGAATGCCATTATCCTTGGTAACTGTATCTTTTCCTATAAAAACATGAGTTTTAACTCTAAGGGAACTATGAGTTTTATATATCTTCGCTAGAGAAGTATGTTCTTAAAATTGTGACAAGTGAAAATGTAAACCACACTTATTTACTAAAAAGAAAGTCTGTTACAATCACGATACTATCAAATTAAAACTATATATATATTTTTTTTAGATTTTATTCTTTTTAAGGAATGTCTACGCACAACAAGGGACTCGAACCTACAGCCCCTAGATTAAGAGTCACATGCTCTACCGACTGAGCCAGGCAGGCGCCCCTACACTATACTCTTAAGACATCTGGGAAATAATCTAAATGGTCTAAAAAAGGACACCCTACTTCCTTAAGATATTCATTCACATTTGGCTATTTTATACAGAAATCATATGAATGAAGAGTTTTTAAAACAGGCATATACATAAGAACTAAAATACAGCAGGGAGACCTAAAAGCAGACTCTTAGAAAAACTTCTCTTTCTGAAATGTTGACCTACTGTTACAACATAAATTGAAACTTGAGTCCATGTTTGGGAGTGACTATTCTGGAAACAGAACCAACGTACTTATTGAAAGTCATTTGGGGCTTTTGGAGTTTTAGAAGCAACTCAGAACTCCCTAACAAGTGGCATGAAGCATTCTCCTTTACAAAGTTGAGCAAACCATTTTACCTGGTACTTTGAAGGGTACAACATCAGAAGGAGTCCTTCATCCTGTGCCTTCTTGGCCAGGCTATGTGAACGCAGCGCATACTCATCCTGGTCCAATCGAGAAACAGCGAAGGCAGCGGCAGCCGGTCTGCAGAGTGGCCCATGGTCTCACTGGTGGAGAACTCAGCCACTGCAGGGAGCTGGGGAAAGGAGCCATATAGGATTAGGTATGCTGTCAACAGGTGTTATACCACACCTCAGGTTATCTGGAAAGTCAATCAACACCAAGATGGGAGAAAGCTTTTTGTGAGCAGGGCATCTTCAAGGAGGGCTCACAAATTCAAACTTTCTAACCACAATCTTTCTTTTTTTTCATCTTGAGTAGAAAACCTGCCTTTCCCTTAATTAACAGAATCTACAACTGCTAGAGCATAAACTGACCCGGTGCTGTCTTACCTAATTCTAAATCTTTGCAGTGGGGTGCTTTGGAAAAACACAGGTCTTTAATATAATTAGAGTTCACAATCTTACCTCAGGTGATAGGAAATTCAATCTGAATTCGAGATTAAGACAATCGCTGACCCAGAGTCTTGGCCTTATTGAGCTCAAGCATCATTTTCCTCATTTTCCTTGAATGACGAATAGGGACATCAGACATTAACTCTACACCACCTGCCACGACCACATCATATTGCCCAGAAGCGATCAAGCCAATACCTACAGGGCACAGGTGACACATATATGAACATCTTTCACAGAAATTAACAGACCACTGATAATTTAAACTTCTTCATTAAAAAACTGTATCACAGTTACCAGCATTATGTAACATCTGTAATTAAGCTTTTCATCTTTTCTTTTTTAAAAGATTTTAGTTATTTTAGAGAGAGAGTGAGCGAGCGCAAGCAGGGGAGGAGAAGAGGAGGCAGGAGAGAGAGAGAGAATCTCCAGCAGACTCCCTGCTGAGCACAGAGCCTGTCATGGGGCTCGATCCCACAACCCGAAGATCATGACCTGAGCCAAAACAAGAGTCAGAAGCTTAACCGACTGAGCTACCCAGGAGCCCTGCTTCTCATCTTTTCAAAAGGATTAAGATAATTTTTTTCAATGAGCAAAACTATATTCAATGCACTAGAGAAACACAAGTTTCATTCAGGCCATACGGACACGAGCTTCTGGAAATACCCATTGGAACAACTCTCAAACATATATTCTATACTAGAACATTCTCAAGATTTTATAAACTCCCAGCTTCAGTTTTCAGAAAAAACTTTTCTCCTACAATGGGAATTTCTGCTATAAGCTTGAGAAAGTCTGCCTTTTGAAGATGGAAGGCAGCCCCCCCTTCATCTTTACGGCCATTGGCAAGTACTCTGTTGCTCTATCTAGAAGTTGTCACATGCTTCATAGAATAGTGAATGCCCCCAATCACTGCTTTTTGGCATCATTCTCTGCCACTCATGAGGTAGGCTGCCCAAGCTGGCCTTCATGTTAAGAGAGCACACGATCATGACCTCTTTAAAGTTTCCTGAATTTTCACAATAAGGACCGATGCTACAAAATGTCCCACAATTTGCTAAGGTCTCTTAGGGACATTTGTAACTAATTATAAAAATGCCACGGGTGTGGGGAGAAAGTAGAAGAGCGAGCAGTATTACAGCAGTGATTTATCACTAGGGCCACAATCTTCACGGGGCAGTATCACATTAGCATCACCTAACTTTAAAACCTAGGAGGTTATAAATTATTCATGCCTCCAATTCAGAAGTACCCTCCTAGAGACAAACTTCTAGCTGATAATCCCTGCCATGGCCAGCCACATTACTGATGGAGAAACTATATGAATGGCTGTGTCCCTCAGGTATGCAGAGAAAGAAAAAGGTTGAGAACTACTGACAAAAAATCAAAAATGGTAAATGTGACCTTATTTTTTAAAAGAGACACAAATTTAGAGATCTTTGCCAATCATTTATTTCTGTTAAGAGTACTTTTTTGTGGGGCACCTGGGTGGCGCAGTCACTTAGGTGTCCGACTCTTGGGTTTCAGCTCAGGTCGTGATCTCCGGGTCTTGAGATCAGGCCTGGCGTCAGGCTCCGTGCTCAGCATGCAGTCTGCTTGAGACTCACTCTCCCTCTCACTCTGCCCCTACCCACCACGTGCTCTCTCTCTCTCTAAAATCAATCAATCAATCTTAAAAAACAATCAAGGAGAATTAACATGTACCTTCTGTTGCTAAGTAAACATACCTGTGGTCATGGCTTGGTTGGCAGAGATGCAGGCCATGGTGACAGTGTGAGCAGGAGTCCTGTCAGAGAAGCCAGCTCCGAGGGCAGCCTTCAGGAAATACATGAATGAAATGGTCACTTGTAAAGGAAGTACTACCTGGAAATGATGCTTTGAGCACCACTTCTCTCTGTGGTGAATCAGGAAACCGTTTGAAGTTAATATTCTAGAGTAATATTTAGAATAAAATTAAGCCCATCACAGAAATGGCTTACTCATTTTTCATCTAGCCATTAACTGACAAACACTCTGCAAAATTCTTGATAGCCAGTGTCTAGTGTGGTAAATGGGCTACAACACCCTTCTATGTCACCTAATTTCTTAGCCAAGCTTTGCTCCAAGCCTTCAAGAATATCAACATATAATTTGATTTTAATTTTTCAAATAAAGTAAATCGGTTAAATACAGTTGACAGAGGAATGATGAAACATATCGTGGAGTAGGATCCTCATGATCTCTGTTCCTAGTCGAAAGGCTTAGTGGCAAAGCACAGGCCGTCAAACCAGAAAGTGATTTCTAAAGAACTGACCACTCATAAGCAGAATTCCCACTCAGATCCCTCCCTGCCCTCTGCTCATTCCTCTCACTGCCAGCTGGTCTCTCTTCGCGACCGTCTCATACTTTACTCCGCACACGGTAGAGCCAACACAAACGCAAACTGGAAATCTTGCCAATACACAGGAGTTCAAGTTGATGAAGAAACTGTGCACAACTGCCTATGCCCCAAGCGAGCCTCTGACAAATAAGAGTGAGTTCAGGTGAACAACTGGAAAAAGAGAAAACTGTCCAGGATGATGACCTAACAGGTGCTTCAGAAAAGAATAATTTGATGGGTCTTGACAGACACTGAGGGGCTCCATTAACCTTGCAAAATGGCCTCCAGCACGATGGCACAGTAAGAGTCGTACATGAAATGAAGACATCGATTACTTCATTGTACTATTAATTGGGGAAATTATGCTGCTAAAAAAAAATCAATGTCTGATTCCCTTTTTGCATATAAGGAAATAATGCATAGATACGATAATAAAATATTTTTATAATATTAAAGTTACACTTTAAAAATAATGCTCTCACTGTTCCCCCCCGCCAACCACCACCGCCACTATTTACCATGAGATTCGGGTTCCCATTAGAGGAATTCTTTTTTAGTGGCCCTTTTCTGAAACTATTTATCCTCAGAATACAAGATCTCCTGTAACTTGATAAAATAAACATGTTTCTAAAGTCTAGATTAAGGAGGCTCCGTATTTCTTTTTTTTAAAAAAAGATTTTATTTATTTGAGAGAGAGACAGAGAGAGCACACGCAGGGGGAGGGGCAGAGGGAGAGGGAGAAGCAGGCTTCCCATTGAGCAGGGAGCCCGATGCGGGGCCTGATCCCAGGACCCTGAGATCATGACCTGAGCCGAAGGCAGACGCTTAACCAACTGAGGCACCCAGGCGCCCTAGGCTCCATGTTTCTTCACTGATTTTTACTATTATACTTACACACCCTATATACCATCATCTGTAGAAAGACAAGTGTGTCATAGGAGTGTATATACAACATAACCTTATTCTGGTCTTTCTAGGTAGGCTCGATACTAAGTGCTCCACCTACTTTGCCGGAAACTACACTCTGGCAATGGCACGTCAGCCTCTCAATGTAGACCATATTCAAAAGGAACAAAGCAGGAAATCTCCAGGGGGCAGAGGAGGAGAACACACCAGTGGGGCAAGTGGAAAGGGCACTGAGGTCGTTATGGCCTAATCCTCACAAGGTCCTTTCTAGCGTGTGTTACACCCTTGGCCCCAGCTGGCTCTCAGGACTGAAAGAGCCTTAAATAGAAGTGGTTTCTGGTGAACCTTGTCCACATGCTTCTATTTAAAGCTTGAACAGCTCTCAAGGTAAGCCTAGGCTCTGGATAGTACACTAAGGAAAAAGGAGGAAGATGCCTCTTCGTTAAGTAGGAGAGCAGACAAATAAACAGGTCTTTTAGTAAAGTCAGGTTCATGGGAACTTGGCATCAGAACCTTTAGGATTTCCTTGAACATTATTAATACAGACAACAGGTCCTTAAAAAGTTCTCTGGCAGGGGTGCCTGGGTGGCTCAGTCATTAAGCACCTGCCTTCGGCTCGGGTCATGATCCCAGGGTCCTGGGATCGAGCCCTGCATCGGGCTCCCTGCTCAGCGGGAAGCCTGCTTCTCTCTCTCCCACTCCCCCTGCTTGTGTTCCCTCTCTCTCTCTCTCTCTCTCTCTGTCCAATAAATAAATAAAATCTTAAAAAAAAAAATTTCTCTAGCTGGTGGTCACATTAGCTTTTAGGTTACAACTGTAGAGAGACCTCTTCATAACATACCCCCCAACACCACCTTTCCCTGCAGCCACTATAAAAATTACCCAGACTGCAATGCAACTGCTATTAGTATAGGGCAGGGAGAGGAAAGATACCACTGGTCAGTTAATAGCTGAGATGCGCGTACAGATAGAACATTTTCAGACAAAATTTAGGGAAAAACATTATGGCTTTAAGTATTAGAATAGAAATACTGAGAAAATTGAAACACTCGGTATTTTTTTTTTTAAGATTTATTTATTTACTTGTTTCAGAGAGTGAGCGAGCACAAGCAGGGGGAGCAGCAGAGGGAGAAGCAGGCTTCCCGCTGAGCAGGGAGCCCGATGCAGGGCTCGATCCCAGGACCCTGGAGCAGGACCTGAGCCGAAGACAGATTCTTAACAGACTGAGCCACCCAGGCGCCCCTCGGTATTTACTTTTTACTTTTTAAGTGCTCTTATAAAAGCCTTTTTTTTTTCAAAATATAAAAGTTGAAAATGTATTGTGAACAGCTTGGTGCAGTCATAAAATTGTCATATTTGACACAGTTAGAAATGTGAAAGCCCAAGAAAAACCAAAAAAATCAGGACGGGGAGAAAAAAAACCCTTTCTGTTCTTAATTCTTTCCTGCCTCCCTAACATTATACAGTTGATTCTGTGGGCTTAAGGAATGCCAGGCCTTCAGAAATGTTAACATTTACTGCCAGGTAAAAATGTGAGGCAGAACCACCACTTTCAGTTCTGCTCATTTTCCCTCCTCCTAACTGACAGTGATAGAAATCGTTGCCCCTACAACTATACTAAACACAGTAATATGGCAGGCACAAAACTAGAAATAAAGAAAATGCTTAGCACACTGAAATGTGCATTGGAGTCAACTTTATCCAAATAATCACTTTCAAATTGAAACAAAGCCCAGAAGATGTGTTTGGACTGTTCACTATGAAATGCCTGTATGATTCGTCACAGAAATTTCAAGGTCTGTTATTATCTTGGTTGCCACCAATAAACAGTACCGGGAGCTATGCCAACTAGGGTAAAAGTAAACTCCTGTGAAATCGTTTAAAAAAAACACCCGATGTTTCATCTAGTCAATGGGAATAAATGACTAAGCAAGGCTACCTCCGACAAAAACCATGTTACGAAATAAGTTCTTTGCACAATGCTGAAATTTTAAGTTAATTAGTAGCCACGATAACATTACTAAAAGTCACATTAGCCATACTTTGTCATAATCTCTATTATCCTAAGAAACAGAACAAACGAACATATATCCCAAAGCAGCTCAAATAATCGACTTGATTTATAGTATAGGATAAAATTTATTGATTTGTAAGTTATTGATTTGTAACTTTCTTAAATATTAAATAACATTCGTTATTCAAATTGTAAAATCACATTTGAAGTCAAATATAGCTTTAATGAGGGGTGCCTGGGTGGCTCAGTCAGTTAAGCATCTGCCTTCGGCTCAGGTCATGATCTCAGGATCCTGGGATCGAGCCCCACGTCAGGCACCCTGCTCAGCACCCCCTCCGTCTGCCCCTCTCCCTCCCCCCGCCAATCAATCAATAAATATTTAAAATATATATATAGCTTTAATGAATTTTACTAATTTTATAAAGCAATTCTTGAAATTCAAGTTGATTCTCTTATCAATCTCTTTGAACAACATAAAGTTTGTTTTACTCACCTCTCTAGCCACATTGCTAGTTTTCACTTCCTGTATAACTGTGCCAAAGATGATATAATCAACAACATCCTTTGGGACATTGGTCCGATGCAGCAAACCCCTGAGAGCATAAGTCCAAAGCAAAAATACATTTCACACACCAAGATAGTGCCATAGGTCATCAGATAAAACACTGTACTTCTTTTAAAAGGTTAACTTTGAATTTAAAAGAGCAGAGACTGTATCTTTTCCTTAATTCAACAAGCATGTGGCACCTTATCAAAGAAGAAATGAATGAATAAGTGATTTAAAAAGTCAACATTTAGGGGCACCATGGTGGCTCAGTCGGTTGCAAGTCCACTCTTGATTCTGGCTCAGGTCATGACCTCAGGGTCGTGAAATCGAGCATCGGGCTCTACGATCACCATGGAGTCCGCTTGGGATTCTTTCTCTCCCTCTGCTTCTGCCCCTACCCCTGCTCACGCACATGGGCACTCTCGTTCTCAAAATAAATAAATAAAATCTTTTAAAAAATAAATAAATAAGTAAAAAGTCGACATGTGATGTTTAACTAGTAATGAGAAGTTAAATAGGAAGAATCAAAAATAATTTGGAAAAAGATACATAAACATAGTAATGTTAGCAGGAACCTAAGTTTCAATCAAAAGAGAAAAGAGAGATATAAAATCAAAGAGTTGAAGTAAAATACCAGGTATATTAAATTTAAATTTGGAATATCAATATAAACACAGGATTTACGCGTGCGTGCATGTGTGTGTATACACACTTGTCTAGCTCTGCCCACCAATAGAAACTAAAAGCAATAACACTCCAGTCTCCAGTAAGAATAGAATGAGCACATCTTGAACTCAGACTTCGTGGTTTTTTTGGTGCTAAATGGTGGTTTTATTAAAGTACTGGGACAGTGCCCGTGGGCAGAAAGTAGTGGCTGCACTGGAGTAGTGCGGGGTGGCTGATTATTTACTTGGGAGTTGGGGAGGTAAGGAAAAAGGGAGGTTTCAAAAGAATTTTCATATGCTAAAGAGGACCTAACAAGATATCAGAGGCCTTGCCATTGTCAAAAGTTGTTTTCCCCTCTAGCAAGGCATTAACATTAAGCTAGTTGGGAGACTCCTGGAAGAAGGTCACACATGTCCCACCCAGGACTGGGGGGGAGCGGGGGTAGGGGGTTTGCAGGGTGTCAGCTTAATGCTTTGTCTTCAGCTAGCCTTCTGCTCCCTCATCATTTCCCCCCTGAACAATTTTGACTCTTAAATCTTTAAGGTTGTTGAAAGTGTGACGTTTCATCTTCTGTAACTTCTTCCTCCTGAATAGGGGCATAGAGATGTCCCTACCTATGGGTCAATACTGGTCAGTTGGGGAACATATAGGGGAGTTATGGAAGGGGAGGCAGCTGAATGCAACGTGGGCAACATACATGAACCTCCTTGAGTAGAAGGGATCATCTGTCAGCTGAAGTTAAGGCAGTGAAGGAGTCTAGACACTAGGGAGGGAGACACCGGGAAAGACAAAAAAGGTTAATAATGAGAAAAAGAAGCCTGATAAAAACGCCCACTGATAGTTGACCATAATTTTCCTCCAGTCCAGGAGTTTAAGGCAATCACTAAAGGAAAGGGAGATCATTTAAAACACCAATTTGAGTATTCATTTTAGTTAGAAACCCAGAAATATTTGTGGTAATCCGGAATGTATACACAGCATTCTGTTTTTATGATAGCACAAGTTCTAACTTGTGCAACAGTGAAAACATCTAATGCTATTCTATTTTGTAAAATTGCTTCACGCATTTGTATTACTTTAGTATTTAATAGAGAAATGCTATTTTCAGTTCAGACTTGGTTTCTAAATGCTATTTCCCATTAAAGGAATCACCTATTTATTTAGATTTTATTTTTAAGTAATCTCTCCACCCAACATGGGTCTCGAACTAACAACCTCAAGATCAGGAGTCACATTTTCTACCAACTGAGCCAGCCAGGCAACCCAGGAAACAGTTTAAAAAAAAAAAAAAAAAAAAAAAAAATGACTGAGGCCAGATCTAAGGCAAGGCAAGTACGAAGTGAACCTCACTGATGTTTTTTGTGTCCCAAAAATAAGACAGCACTCAAAAACTAATGGGATAGATATCAAAAACAGGAACATACACATTTGTCAAAACTCATCAAACTACACACTTAAATCTGTGCATTTTATTATATGCAAATTATACCTCAGAAAATAATAATATGCTAAAAAACAAAAAGGACATAACAACTTGGGGGTGCCTGGTTGGCTCAGTTGGTAGATAATGCGACTCTTGATATCAGGGTCCTGAGTTCAAACCCCACACTGGGTGTAGAGCTTACTTAAAAAAAAGAAACAACTTGAAGTAGCTCCAACAGATAAAATGTGTGAGCTTCAAAAACAATAATGACTAAGCTTAGCTATAATAAAATAAGTAAAATGGGGCACTTGATTGGTTCTGTTGGTGGAGCATGCAACTCTTGATCTCGGGGTTGTGAGTTTGAGACCCATGCTCGTAGAGATACTTAAAAATAAAATCTTAAAAAACAAACAAACAAACAACACAAAAATTCACGTCTTCATCACTAAGAAAGAAAAGAAAAAAGAAAAGGCTGCTCTTTATAGAAAAATACCAGCCAGGGGTACCTGGTTGGCTCAGTTGGTTGAGCGTCTGCCTTTGGCTCAGGTCATGATCTCAGGGTCCTGGGACTGAGACCCATGTCAGGTTCTCTGCTCAGCAGGGAGTCTGCTTCCCCCTTTCCTCTGTCCCTCCCCCTGCCCGCTCACTCTCTTTCTCAAATAAATAAATAAAATCTTTAAAAAAAATACTAGCCAATAAATATAGGAGGAGTTAACAGAATTAGAAAAATCACAAAGTTGTAACTTCTAATGTAATAACTGACCCAGGCAAAAACATCAGTGAATGCTAAAACCACTTGGTAAAAGATTGTTGGGGAACATGGTGCTACCATATCACTTTACAGATTACTTATTAATTGCAAAAAAAAAAATGTACCTTTATAACCAAAAGACTGGCAGTCTGACCACCATGACTGAGTGGTTAGATTTAGCACCATGTATCATGTGCCTCCTGACATGACAGAACACCATGTGCTTTACCCATAAAGCATTCTTACCAAAATATGTTTAACCTGAATCTAATCAACTCTCTAGAACTAATTTCCAGTTTACAGGAAATTCAAAAGGGAAGTTAAATTATCACCAAGAAGAAATATCCAGAATACGGGACATTCTTATGGGACAGGTGGCCTGGAGTTTTCAAAAAGTCATTGTCAGGTGGGCTGGGGAAGAGGTGGGGGGGGGAGCTGAAAGAAAACATTCTAAATCAAAGAGACTAAAGAGTCGTATCCATTTGTAATGTGAACCTCGACTGGGTCGTGATGGGGGGAAAAAAACTACTGAAAGAAAAGACATTCTTGGAACAATTAGGGGGGATCTGGCTATGAACTGAACATCAGAAGTAATGGAATCATCATTACTGTTTTAGCCACAGTAATGACATCCCAGATAGCAGAGAAGATCCTTATTCTTTTCTTTTTTTTTTTTTTGAAGATTTATTTATTTATTTGACAGACAGAGACACAGCAAGAGAGGGAACACAAGCAGGGGGAGTGGGAGAGGGAGAAGCAGGCTTCCCGCGGAGCAGGGAGCCCGATGCGGGGCTCGATCCCAGGACCCTGGGACCATGACCTGAGCTGAAGGCAGACACTTAACGACTGAGCCCCCAGGCGCCCCAAGAAGATCCTTATTCTTAGGAAATAAACACTGAAGTATTTCAGGCTGAAGTTTCAAGATGTCTGCAACTTACTGTCAAATGCTTCAAACCACACAGATACAACAAATATGGCAAAACGGTTAACAATGATTAAATCTCAGTAGTAGGTATTTAGGTTTTCACTGTATTATTCTTTCAATTTTATTGTACATTTGACAAGTTTTTAAAACAAAAAGTTGTGGAAAAACTTGCAAAGCACCAGTCTGGGATCATAATCAGAAATACGAAAACAACCTGGCTTTAGGGAAAAGATAATTTTTATTTATTTTTTTGAATAGGCTCCACACCCAATATGGGGCTTGGACTCACAACCCTGAGATCAAAAGTTGCATGTTCCACCAACTGAGCCAGCCAGGAGCCCTGATACTTTTTATTTTTGATATGCTATACTTGAAGTGTCTAAGAAAAGAGGTCAAATGCAGAGACTTGGGGAGTCCTCCACATAAAAAATTAAATATTAAGTAGATGAGATTTTTTTTAAGGAAAAGCATGCATACAAAGAAATGCAATGCTGTAATAATTAAAATTTGCCAAATAATTTTGAGAAAGAGGAAGAGATTCAGTTTTTTAAAAAGTAGAGAAGAGTCATTCAGAAAAGGGAAGGAAAATCATAAAGACATAATATGAAGAAATCAAAGGAAGATAGGGTCAAGTACAGCTGAAAGGTCAATGCTAGAAAGGTCAACCCATGCCAGGGAAAAGATTCGTGCATTTAGTGACCACAAAGCCGTTTCGAAGAGAAGTTTCCAAAGTACGGTTACCAAAGAAATGTAGGAATGGAAGTAATTATTATGAGATTAAGGAGATGGTTAGAAGAAAAGAGAAGCAATTGCTGCTTTCCTAAAGTCTGGCAGGAAGAGAAGAAAAAAAACCAGATGAGCAGAAAGGTCAACTGAAAGGTTTTTTTCAAACTAAAAAAGACCTGTGGCTGGCTGAAGAGACAGAGGCAAGGCATCAATAAAAAATGAAGGAGATAATGCTTTACATGCTATTCTCACCGCAGAAACAGCCACATATTATGACTCTCCTCAAATTACTCATCCATCTCAATCTCATGTAACCACATCTAATTTTATATTCTTACTTGCTTTACACATGAATCTTCGGGTCTCATTCTAGGCTTCTTTCTAGATAAATATTAACAGTCTAAAACAATCATCAGCTATATATATTATATTTACTCTGATCAGTCATACTGGCTACCTAGTACAGCATTCCTTAAAGAACACTGTCATGCCAAGAGACTGTCAAGCCCGCAAAATAAACATTTCTGACACCTACCAGCTGCTTGCTTGTACTGCACCTATGGCCGAAAGGAAACATAAATAAATCTTGAAAAGGCCAGTAAGTATTTGTTTCTTACCACACAAAAGCTAACATATCCTAGATATGGAAATTCTATTAAACATGTTGTTTCACATGTAAAAAGTAGAGAAAGTGCTTTTAATGAACTAAGAACTAAAATAAAACCGCATTTACTTACGAAAGTGCTGCTCTAGCCAAATCATGTGGCATCAGGTCCTTATACCTGGGGAAAGAAAATAAACAACTTGAACTAAAAGCCTAGAAGTTTAATAAAAACTGTTTTCATTCTATTTGAAATCCGTAGAGATAACATCTAACACATGCTGCCACAAAATGCACTTCATTTTGCTATCAAAGGCAGTCCATCATTTCAAATGAATCAACGGTGTGACTACTATTTGTCATCCTTAACAATCTGGCAGGCCTTAACTCCTACTGAGCTAAGAATCTAAGAAAGATGTGGCCCAGTATCTTACTGTTCAGCACGACATTATGTTACATACTCTTTAAAAATAAACTCCACCTTTTAAGTTCTCTTTAATTTTTAAAATATATTATTTATTTTGTAATGCCCAAAGGGACATGCAGGATATATTAGACGTTTTAGGAAACTTTCTGAAGTAATTTGAGATTTACAACAGAATTGGAAAGATAGAACCAGACCTCCTGAATACCCTCTGCCTGGCTTCCCCTAATGCTAATATCTTATGGCACTATGATGCACTAGTCCACACTAAGAAATCAGCACTGGCACAATTCTATTCACTAAGCTGCTAACTTTATCTGGGTCTCACCAGTTTTTCTATGAATTCCCTCTTAATGGTCTGTTCCAAGACCAAATCCATGCATTTAGTGGCCAGGCCTCTGTTTCCTCCAATCTGTGACAGTTTCTTAGCCTTTTCTTGTCTTTTGTAACCTTAACAATTGAAGACTAGGGTCATGGGTTTGGGGGAAGAATACCACAGAGGTGAAGTGCCCTTCTCATTGCTTCATATCAGAATGCACATGACAGCAGCATGACATTACTAGTGATGTTACACTGATCGCTTGGTTAAAGCAGAGTCTGCCAGTTTTCTCCACTATCGTCCCCTTTCTGTACTCAACTTGAGTAGTCACCAGTCCTGCCCTCACTCAAGGGGAGGATAATTAAGCTCCACTTCTTAGTGGAAGGAATAACAAAGGATTTGTGGACATATGTTAAAAGCATCACAGTAATTAGTAAATATTTGGGGGGAGAGAGTTTTGAGGCTACACAAATATCTTGTTTCTCAACATTTCTCAACCACTAATTTTAGCATTCATTCATAGACCTTGCTTGCAGCAATTACTACCGTGGTGTTCTAATGGTGATTTATTTTCCTCGTTTCTTCTACATTTATTAGCTGAAATTCTTTGGTAAAGATGATGTGTCCGTTCTCTCTCTCGTATCTATTCAATCATTTATTTATATCAGATTGGACTCATACAAGTATTTCTTCTTTGGGTTATGATGTAACACTCTGTAACCACCGCTTACAGCATTACTTCTATAAGAAAATGCTCTCTAGATTCTATACCAGATGTTTTAAAAGAACATTTGTGTATGTGTGTGTACATGTATATGCATGTATCTTCCACAATGGCACTATACACACTGCTCTGCACCATGCTCTTTACTCTTAACAATCTTCAAGATCTTTCTATATTAGTACATAATGACAGGGCTCACTATTTTTAGCAGATGCCTAACATTCCCCAGTGCATTTTTAAGTTCGTGACTGCTTGTTCAAAATGCAAACATCAAAACAACCTGAACAGAATAGAACTACTGTTTCATTTAGTTTGAACCTAGTTACCAAAGTCTATTATCAGCTTTTGGACAGACTGGGCCTCACTTGGGGACAGAAAAGGAGAAGAAAAGTCTATGGAGAACAGCATTTCGGTTCTGGAAAATTTTTGTATGCATCTAGGATCATCTGGTTCCATTTACTTGGGGTTGTGTCATGCTGGGATTTGGACCAGCCTATCAACAGCAATTCTGATAATTTCCAGGAAGCCAGAGCAATGAATTAAAGGCCCTTGTAAATACCTGTGGGCCCACTGACTCAGTATTCAAACTTCTGAAGAAGCACAGAAACAATGTACGTATCTCCAGACAAGGAAAGCATATCTCTGCTGGAACCAAGGTATCTAGACACACACTAGATTTTCAAAATAGGGCTGGTTCAATCTGAAACTACACTAGGCTTGTTCATGAGAAAAGATGAAAAACAAATTTTGCCATATTATTTTACCACTGGCTTGACTTATTCTATATTAATTTCATAAAAATGTCATCCGTACATTAGTCCACTAACAATAGTATTACCTACTAGGTTACATTTACAAAGACCACCTTTCTTTTTTTTGAGACAGAGAGAGAGAGAGAGAATGCACGCACACCCAAGCAGGGAGAAGGGTCAGAGAGAGGGAGAAGCAGACTCTCTGCCGAGCAGGGAGCCCAATGCGGGGCTTGATCCCAGGACCCTGAGATCATGACCTGAGCCAAAGGCAGATGCTTAACCACCTGAGCCACCCAAGCGCCCCTACAAAGACCACTTTTGAAAGTATCTTAAAAGAAGAAGCAAATAAAGTACATGGGGGTGATGGATGTGTTAATTAATCCAATTGCAGTAATTATTTCACAATGAATACTTGTATTAAATCATCACGGTTATAAAAACTAAAAAATCATGTTGTACAACCTAAATATATACAATTTTTATTTGCCAATCATACCTGAATAAAGCTGGGGGAAAAAAAGAAAAAAAGAAGAGCCAATCATTTCATACTTACGAAGTGCCTGACTGCAAAAACGGAATGCGAACACCATCCACCACCACGATATTCCTTATGTTGGGTTTCGCTAAGGTTTTCTTTGATTTGTTCTGGGCAGCTTTAAGATAAAGTTCAAAGAACTGTTAATTCAAATATATGAAGTCAGATGACTTTTTACATTTTTAAAGACAGACATTCTAAGCAGAATTACCTCATTCAAGGCCAAGAAGCATTTGCCATTTACCAAACCACTTCAATTAAAAAACAAACAAAAATGCTAAGAAATGGACTAGGATTTACAAGTTTCCAAACAATATTTAAGGTAAATACAGAGATTATACCCTAATGATGAGGGTGTTCATGCTATTAAGAAAACGGTTTCTTTTCATCAAATGTTTGACAATCTATCACATTGAAAACAATATGATACACATCTGTCCTTAATATTAGAAGTCAAAGGGCACCTGGCTGGCTCGGTCAGCAGAGCATGCGAATCTTGATCTCTGGGTTATAACTTCGAACCCCAGGTTGGGTGTAGAGAATACTTAAAAAAATAAAAATCTGGGGCACCTGGGTGGTTCAGTCGATTAAGCTTCTGCCTTCGGCTCAGGTCATGATCCCAGGAGCCCCACATCCTGCTCCCTCCTCAGTGGGGAGCCTGCTTCTCCCTCTCCCTCTGCTGCTCCCCCTGCTTGTGCATGTGCGCTTGCTCGCGCACACGCGCACGCACTCTCTCTCTCTCTCTCTCTCTCTCTCTCGAGCACGCGCGCTCTCTCACTCTGTCAAATAGATAAACAAAATCTTTAAAAAATAAATCTTAAAAAAAGAAAAAGAAATCCCAATAGCTGGTATTTACTCTTCACACAGCTTAGTATTCTCGCCTTATTACGTAGAAACAAAGGCCATCTGGTTGGTGACTCTTGCTATTCTGCAAAAACCTAGAATGCTTCCTGATTCTGTTTGGCTCAATTTGTCTACTTTCTAACATGAAAAGAGCAACCTTTGTGCCAGTATAGGACTGGCACAAAAATAGACTCAGCTCAATGGAACAGAATAGAGAGCTCAGAAATAAACCCACATTTATATGGTCAATTAATCTATGACAACAGAGGCAAGAATATACAACGGGGAAAAATCTTCTCTTCAACAAATGGTGCTGGGAAAACTGGACAGTTAAATGTAAAAGAATGAAACAGGACCACTTTCTTCCAGCATACACAAAAATAAACTCAAAATGGGCTGTAAGATCTAAATGTGAGACCTGAAACCATAAAGCTCCTAGAAGATAGCAAAGGCAGTCATTTCTCTAACATTAGCTACACCAGGATCTTTCTAGATATGCCTCCCGAGGCAAGGGAAACAAAAGCAAAAATAAACTAATGGGGCTACATCAAAATAAAAAGCTTTTACACAGCAAAGGAAACCATCAACAAAACAAAAAAGGCAGGGGCTTGGTTTTAGCTCAGGTCATGATCCTGGGGTCGTGAGATTGAGCCCAAAGTTGGGCTCCTCCCGTTCAGTGTGGAGTCGGCTTCAGATTGTCTTTCCCTCTCCCTTTGCCCCTTCCCTCTACTTACACTCTCTCTCAAAAAAAAAAAAAAAAAAAAAAAAAAAGCAAAATATATAAAGAACTTATACAACTCAACACCAAAAAACCCCCAAATAATTTGATTAAAAATGGGCAGAGAACCTGAACATTTTTCCAAAGAAGACATACAAATGGCCAATAGACACATGAAGAGATGCCTAACACCACTGATCAACAGGCAAATGCAAATCAAAACTACAATGTGATTTCACCTTATACCAATAAGAATGGCTAAAATCGAAAAGATAAGAAATAATAAGTATTGAAAAGGATGTGGAGAAAAAGGAGCCTTTATGCACTGTTGGGGGAAATGCAAATTGGTGCAGCCACTGTGGAGGACAGTATGGAGGTTCCTCAAAAAATTAAAAAACAGAAAATACCATAACAATCTAGTAATTCCACTACTGGATATTTACCCAAAGAATATGAAAATACTAATTCAAATAGATAACATGCACCCCTATGCTCATTGTAGCAGTGTTTACAATAGCCAAGATATGGAAGCAACCCAAGTGCCCACCCATAGATGAATGAATAGAGATGTGTGTATTCACACACACACACACACACACACACACAATGGAGTATTAAAAAAATGAGATCTTGGCATCTGCAACATGAACCTAGAGGGTATAATACTAAGTGAAATAAGTCAGAGAAAGACAAATACCATGTGATTTCACTCATATGTGGAATTTAAGAAACAAAACAAATGAACAACGAAAAAAAAAGAGACAAGAAAACCCAGACTCTTAAAGAGAACAAACTAGTGGTTGCCAAGGGGATATGGGGCGGGGTGAAACAGGTGAAAGGGATTAAGAGTACACTTATCTTGATGAGCACTCAGTAATGTACAGAACTGTTGAATCATTACATTGTACATCTGAAACTAATAACACTGTGTGTTAATTATACTTCAATAAAAAAAGAACAAACTTTCTCAATTTTTTAATTTAAAAAACATGAATATATGCTTGTGGCAAAAAAAAAATACTAAAACATGGAGAGTAAAAACTAAAGTTCTCTCTTGATGTCCTCCCCTGCCATATTATTTCCTTTGGGTTAGATACTGTTAATTTGGTGTATATACTTTCAAACTTTTTTCTTTTAATGCAGGTACATGCACAACTTGTGTATACTTTTCTGACCTTACCACACCTACTAGTATCATAAAGAACTATTTATGATAAATATCCCCAATTGACTTGAAGAAAGTAACAGTCAAAGGTAGGTGTCATAGATGAATGGATAAAGAAGATGTGGTATATATACACAATGGAATATTATGCAGCCATCAAAAGGAATGAGATCTTGCCATTTGCAACGACGTGGATGGAACTGGAGGGTGTTATGCTGAGTGAAATAAGTCAATCAGACAAAGACATGTATCATATGACCTCACTGATATGAGGAATTCTTAATCTCAGGAACAAACTGAGGGTTGCTGGAGTGGTCGGGGGTGGGAGGGATGGGGTGGCTGGGTGATAGACACTGGGGAAGATATGTGCTACAGTGAGCGCTGTGAATTGTGTAAGACTGTTGAATCACAGATCTGAAACAAATAACGCAACATTTTAAGAAAAAAGAAAAAGAAGAAGATAGCAGGAGAGGAAGAATGAAGGGGAGTAAGTCAGAGGGGGAGACGAACCAGGAGAGATGATGGACTCTGAAAAACAAACTGAGGTTTCTAGAGGGGAGGAGGGTGGGGGGATGGGTTAGCCTGGTGATGGGTATTAAAGACGGCACGTTCTGCATGGAGCACTGGGTGTTATGAACAAACAATGAATCATGGAACACTACACCAAAACAAATTATGTAATATATGATTAACATAACAATAAAAAATTTAAAAAGATGTGGTATATATACACAATGGAATATTATGCAGCCATCAAAAGGAATGAGATCTTGCCATTTGCAACGACGTGGATGGAACTGGAGGGTGTTATGCTGAGTGAAATGTCAATCAGAGAAAGACATGTATCATATGACCTCACTGATATGAGGAATTCTTAATCTCAGGAAACAAACTTAGGGTTGCTGGAGTGGGAGGGATGGGGTGGCTGGGTGATAGACATTGGGTAGGGTATGTGCTATGGTGAGTGCTGTGAACTGTGCAAGACTGTTGAATCACAGATCTGTACCTCTGAAACAAATAATGCAATATATGTTAAGAAAAAAAAAGAAGAAGACAACAGGAGGGGAAGAATGAAGGGGGGAAATCAGAGGGGGAGACGAACCAGGAGACTATGGACTCTGAAAAACAAACTGAGGGTTCTAGAGGGGAGGGGGGTGGGAGGATGGGTTAGCCTGGGGATGGGTATTAAAGAGGGCACGTTCTGCATGGAGCACTGGGTGTTATGCACAAACAATGAATCATGGAACACTACATCACAAACTAATGATGTAATATATGGTGATTAACATAACAATAAAAAAAAAAAAAAAAAGACAGGAGTCATGACAAAATGGGATACAAAGATTTCCCTGGCAGCTGTAATGGAGATGTTCTGGTGAAGAACATAAAGGCTCAGGAGGATAAGCAAGGAGGCTGTGGCAAACCCAAGCATGTGGTGCTAAAAGCCAGGATAAAGGTAGCATCAATGTGTGAATGGAAAGGAGCGGACCAATACAAGGGATTTTATAAAGGAAGACGCGGTACCCTGGTGACCAACCAGATATGGAAAGGAAGAAAAACAAGATTATAAAGGCAGCTTTAGAGATTAAGAAAACCTAACCATTCTACACAGAGTAAGAACTAGTCTGGGAAGAAAGAGGACTTCACTTACAAACATGCTAACTTTGAAGTGACGGAGAGATACCCAGGTAGGTATGTCCATTGGACAGGTAAAGCTCTGAAGAGAAGGGAGGTACAGACAAGGGAGCGAGGAGATAGTTGCAGTTTAGAATGAAGAAGAAAAACAGAGATTTTATAGTGCCCGCTCACCCACTGCCCCCGCTAAAGGCAGCGGCCCTGCTCAGAGTCCCTGCCAAAGGGGCAGCCACAGACACCACGTCCCTAAGCCCACAGCCAAAGCTCATCAGATTCTAGGTACATACTGGACCACAAAAGTCAACCCATAGCATGGCCAACCAGTAACCCATGTCATCTACCTATACGTGATACGCTCTGCCAGTGGGATTCTCTGTCTTAGGAATCTACACAAAGCAGCATCAAGAAAAACGCTAATGAGCTGAAGCTGAAAGGATGCCATGAGGAAAAACCAGGGTACTGGTAAACTAAGGTTACTTGTAAGCCAGTTATGGGGCAGCAAAAAGCTTGAGTGCACAAAGCGGCCAGCAGAAAGAGTGAAGGACATAGAGAGAGAAGCAGCAAAGCCAGGAAAGCGACATACTATCTGCCCACGAGAAAGACAAGAGTAGCCGGCCCCTAGGGCTGCTTGGTTCCTAACGCCTCCCCAGCTGTGGTACACTCCAGCCCTCTCATCCTCCACATGAGTGGGTTCACTGCTCACAATTCAAGACACTTGGCTTTAATTCCAGAGGCAGAGAGAATATGCAGGCCAGGAGGTAAACCTGAGGGGAGAGAACAGTGCATGACAGCAAAAGAAGGAGGGTATCAAGGAGCACAAGGTGGTGAAATGCTTCAATCCTCACAGAGAATGAGGATGCAAAGAGGCCACGGAATTAAAAGATTCTGCAGATTACTCGTGACTGACCTTGGAGGGAATAAAGCAGTAAGGGGAAGTCAGATAACATGCCATCATGTCATTCCACTGACCTCATTTCCCTTTTATACACTTACAGATAAAATTCAAATTCCTGACTCTTCTAATGAA
The DNA here is from genome assembly GCF_009762305.2 of Zalophus californianus. Classification (NCBI taxonomy): domain Eukaryota; kingdom Metazoa; phylum Chordata; class Mammalia; order Carnivora; family Otariidae; genus Zalophus; species Zalophus californianus. The sequence goes on along the minus strand of NC_045602.1, from coordinate 21,503,751 downwards.
TTCCCTGCTTACTAGGCTCCACCTTAACCATCCCAAAGAATTTCCCCCTTCTCAACATGTAATAAGATGAGCAAGCCCCCAGCCCCTCACACTGCTCATCTGCTCATTTCAACGTCGCTGCCTTTTTCATGTACCCTCCCATCTGAGGGGCCTCTTCTGCCAACCTAATTCTTACTCATCCTGCAAGGCCTAGTTCACATCCCAGCTCCTAGTAAAGGCTTCTCTGATAACTCTGGTTACCTGTAGCTCCCGCCTCTGAACTTCTGTGGCAACCTCTGGGGCAAAAATTGGCTATTCTAAACAATTTAGCATATTATAAAGTAATTAAATTAATGCTACAAGCCACATTTAAAAATAATATTTGTTAAACAATTTAGCATATCATAAAGTAATTAAACTAATGCTACAAGCCACATTTAAAAATAATATTCATTATTCATTATGTACTGATCAGTCACCCAAAGGACTCTCATTCTGTTTCTTGTGCACACTGGCTCCTACCCACATCAGAATTTTCTCCAAGGCTCCTTTTTATGTATTCCACAGCATATGGGCACCCAATAGCAATGTATTGTAAGAATCTGAGTTGGGAGTTAAAATATCTGGGTTCTAGTCCCTGCTCTGCCAAAACTTTATTATTTGCTGGACTAGATGACCTCCTCCCAACTCCAAAACCTAGGATTCTATGGCTGATACACATTCTGTATTTTACACATACAATTAAGAGTCAAAGCAGATAAAATATGTGTCATGTATTCTCCCAGTGGGGGTATATGTGTTTGTGTGTGTACATAGATATATAATTAATAGAGATATAACCACTGAATCAGTCAAAATTTCCATCAGACACTTAAGTCCATCTAAAGACTGAAACATCAATAAATTCTGTATTCCTCTAAATCCTTTATCCTAAGAGTTCTGTCAAGCAGGGACATTCACATGAGCTTCAAGAGAAATATGTTACAAAATTACTGCAACCTAAAACCTGTTCAGCATAAGCCTGCTCCCTCTCCACCAATCAGTTGGTCACGTTCTTATCACATGCTTTCTTGTACATGATCTTCAGCAGTGCCAACACAATTCACTGTTAGACACCAGGGATGTAAAAAGGCTCCAGTCTCACAAGGGCTTGCAATATAGTTGAGACAGAAACAGAAAAACAGTTAAAGAATGGTATAAAGGAAAATGCTCTAAGTGCCAGATAAATGCTTTCCCTCTGTTGGTATTCAGTTTGACCTCCCAGTTGTCAAGAATCAGGTCCATTTGTGTGACTGCAAAGCAAAAGCATGCAGGCAAACATTTGAATCAGGGAAAAGGTAAATGAGACAAAAAGGAATTATTCTTCATGAAGCTAAGACAAATCCATTTTCTAGCTAGAATTTAGAGGCTAGAAGAAATATAATTGTTACATGACAACATGAAACTAAGCTAGGTGGAATTAGGCAATAGACCTCTGACAATCTATGTAAAATATAAAAATATCATCTTACACTCATATTGGGTTTAGTTTTCAAAGTACTTTGAGATATCTTCATAACTTGAGGCTAACAAGCCTTAGAATTATTATTCTTTTTTAGACAAGAAATTAAAGCACAGGGAAGTAAAGTGACCAAGTGAGCCGAAGGCAGAGGCTTAACTGACAGAGCCACCCAGGTGTTCCCAACAACATTCTTTTATTTACTAGTTCCCCAGTCACCCATGTTTCAGGAATGGGTCCTCTTGTATATGTTCATTAACAGAGAAGGCTATCAGTGATTACAAATTTAAAAATCTGACTTTGCCTCAAGAATGTCTGTACGGTCATCTCCTGGCCTGACAGACGAGTAAACTGACCAGCAGGGTTCATGGACCCGCCATGACTCCAGCAGCAGCCTCCTGTCAACCCTACAACCATGCAACATCATGACTGGTTACGCCCCATATTGTTTTAATTTGAAGGCAATAATGATGTTCCTGTTGCTCATAAAAAAGGAAGACTTTGCAAATTAGTCTTGGTTTTTATTCAGAATTCACAGATCTAGAATCCAACATTTAAACCAGAAATGTTTATTTTATAAATTACTGTACCTGGGGCAGCTCGTAGCTGGGAGGAACAGCTCAGAGGTCTTAGAGCTAGAAGATAAAATAAATTGTTTACAAAAAGCAGTACAACTCAATGCCTGTGTAAGATGCTTATAAATCTAAATTTCATCTTAAAAAAAGAAATTAAACTTACATTGGAGGGCCCATTTTGATGTATTGGGAAGATTTTTAAACGTGTAAGTCAAGATGGAAGTCATTCTGAAATCTGAAAAGAGAACAAAAATATATCCTGGTTTATTTGAACAATTTGTGGCTTAATAGTCTATGATCTCTGATAATCTTATCCATGGTAACTATAAAGTACTGTAAAATTTAATGTATTACCAACTATCCTTCCTCTAATAATATTCTCAGAGCTACACTGACATGGCTTTCATAGCATGCAAATGACAATTTTAAGCATTATCATTACACTCTTTATAAAAGATGAGAAAACTGAAGCATACAGGGATTGAGTGACTTGCCCAAAGAGCCACAGCTAATAAGAGGCAGAGAGTTGGGATCTGAAGCCAGGCAGTCTAGCTCCAGAGTTTATGTCCTTCTCTAGGGCCAAAGGAGTCGAGAGGTTGCTGGACATGACCATGAAGCCACCAATGTTAATTTGCTGACTTTGAAAGCTGTATTGTGATTAGTGCCTTGTGCATGTTCATATGTGGGTGAACTACAGTAGAGCATTCAGGGGTGGTGTAGTGTCCTGTTAGCAACTTACTTCCAAATGCTCTAAGAAAAAAATGTTTGTGTATTGCACTTGCTATTTTTTTTTTTTTTAAGATTTTATTTAAGAGAGAGAAAGGGTGTGAGCTGAAGGGAGAGGGAGTGGGAGAGAAAATCTGAAACAGACTCTGCACTGAGCACAGAGCCTGATGGGGGGCTCAATCTCACAATCCCAAGATCATGACCTGAGCTGAAACCAAGAGTTGGTTGCTTAACTGATTGAGCCACCCAGGCCCCCCTCACTTGCTACTTTCTAAAAAGTTTGCTACTCTTTCAAAATAATTTAAAAAATATTCAAACCCTACATATTAAAAAAGATTTAAAATATATTAGCTGCTCCCCTAAATTCTTAAAAAATTCCTACAGATCAGTAAGAAAAAAAATGGGCAAAGGACATGAACACACCATTCATAGAAATGGAAATAACATATGGCTCTTAGATATATGAAAAGAAGTTCAATCGCATTCCTAAAAGAAATGTAAATAGAAACCACACACAGAGATACAATATTTGACCCCTGACACTGGCAAAGACTGGAAGGTTTGACATATTCTGTGTGCTAGGAGTATGCACAAAGATACTGCTGCTGAGAGGCCAACCTGGGGCAATCCCTATGGAGGGCAATTTGCCAATTAACTGTCAAAACTGTAACTGCATTGATCCAGCAATTCCACTTCTACTTCCAGGATGTTACTAACGCACATGGGACATGCATGTCACCACTGTTTGTAAAATACCAGAAGAACCAAAAATAGGGAATTGATTAAGTAAACCACACTACAACCACCCAAAGAAGTATTATGCAGCTATGAAAGATAGGAAATGGTTATATACCAATATGGGACCACTGTTAACCTGTATTAAGTGAAAAAAGCTAGGTGTAAAATTGTGTACAGCTACTACTGTTCATGTCAAAAAGAAGAAAAATGATATATATATTTCCTTGTATCTATATAAAATATCCCTGAGGTAGAAATAAGACATTAAAAAGAAAGGAAACTGAGTAACTAGAGGACGGGGTGTAAGGAAGACTGGTCATTGTCCATCTTTTATAGTTTCTCAATATTGAGATACGTTTTTAACTTTAAAAAAAAAAAAGGTAAGAATAAGCTGGTGAAATTTGCCTATGAAGGCGGTGGTAGCCAGCCTCCAAGATGGCTCCCAATAATCTCCACCTTTATTTATTTATATTTATACCCTTGTATAGTCACCCCCAACAATGTGCCACAGTTAGTCTGTGTAAACAAAAGAATAGGGGTGCCTGGGTGGCTCAGCTGGTTAAGCGTCTGCCTTCGGCTCAGGTCATGGTCTCAGGGTCCTGTGATCAAGCCCCACACTGGGCTGTCTGCTCAGCGGGAGTCTGCTTTTCCCTCTCACTCTCCCTCTGTGCATGCTCTCTCTTCTCACTCAAATAAATAAAATCTTAAAAAAAAAAAAAAGAATATATCAGAAGTGATGGTATGTCACTTCTGAGATTAAGGTATAAGGAATAATACTGCAGCTTTGCTCTTGTTCTTTCTCTCCAATCACGCACTCATTCTGGGGGAAGCCAGCTGGCACATCTTGAACAGCCCTATGAAGTGACTCACATGGTGAGGAACTACCACCTCATGCTAACAGTCACCTGAACTTGGAAGTGGATCCTCAAGCACAGGCAAGGTCTCAGATGATGACTGCCCTGGCCAACATTCTGACTGCAACCTTATGAGAAATAAAGTCAGAACAACCCAGCTAAGTCACCCCCAGAAGCTGAATGATATAATACATTTTTGTTTTGATCTGCTAAATTTTGGGGTAATTTGTTACACAAATATAACAGATAATATAAAAGCCTTAAAAAGATAGATAATATAAGGGGCGCCTGGGTGGCTCAGTGGGTTGGGCGTCTGCTTTCGGTTCAGTTCGTGATCTCAGGGTCATGGGATCAAGCTCCACCTCAGCTCTCTGCTCAGCAGGGAGTTGCTTCTCCCTCTCACTCTCTCCCAAAAAAATGAATGGAATCTTAAAAAAAAAATAGGTAATATAAAAGCCTTGTTTAACTTCTCTTGGGTCTTTACAGACTGAAAAGAGGATGCCCTATGACTTCAAAAAAAAAAAAAAATCACATTTTTCCAAATATGTGGTTTGAAAAGAGATGAAGGAATCCAAACTCTAGGCTCACCAGCCTAGGGATATTCAAAAGACTCTAGCCAGGGAGACACAAACAGGCCCATGAGATAAGCACCCCTGTTTGCAGAAGCTACACATGATGCCACACCAGTCTTAGATACAAATTCCCTTAAGTAAGGGAGCCTGGGTGGCATAGTCTGTTAAGCATCTGACTCTTGGTTTTGGCTCCAGTCATGATCTCAGGGTCCTGAGACAGGATGGACTCCACACTCAGGGTGGAGTCTGCTTAGGACTCTCTCTCTGCCCCTTCCACTGTCCCTCTCTCTAAAATAAATAAATCTTAAAAAAAAAAATTCTCTCCCTCTGTTTCAAAAAAAAAGATAACATTTCAAATAAGTGGGGAAAAAGATGAATTATTCACTGAATTTGTTGGGGAAATGGCTAATCATCTGGAAAAAACTTTAGGGTCCATAACTCATACAGGTACAAATCAATTCAGATGTGATTAATCTATTTATATATATATAGATTCAGAGAGAATATTTGTAACACATAAAACAAAGGGTTAATATCCATAACCCATAAAGAACTATTACAAATTAGAGAAAAAAGAGAATCTATAATGGAATCTGTGGTTTTCCACCCAAATATCCATTTGACTCCATTATGCAATTACCATATGTAGTTTACAGGGACTGAATCCAGCCCAACTCCAGGGTTTTAAACCAATCAGAATAATTTCATTCTCTTGCCAAGATCATTGGTTCAGGTAACCAAGGCCCTAAAACAATGGTGAATGATACTGACTTGATTTAGGATAATAATTTAGTCAGTCTTACATTCCAGTCAGTATTCTGCCTGGAATTCTGGAACATAAATCTTTCCTTCTGAGGCTTGGCACAGCTACCACAGTTTGCAAACATGAAAAAAAAAGCTAGCCTAAGAACAGAGCTGATCGATCCCAAAAGAGGACAGAGCCGAGAATTTCCGAAAAGGAAACCAGAGCCCTAATTGAATCATATCCAAAACCCATCCTCCCTTTGTGCTTTCCAGTTGTTAGACAATAAACCCCTTGAATAAGACAATTTGAGTTGAATTTTGTTATCTGCAGCTGAAAGGTTCCTTACTGATACATGACTAAAGGAAAAAAGCAAAAGAGTAATTCACAGAAATAAAAATGTCAAACAAAATTTTAAATGTTCAACCTAACAATAAAAACATTTTTAAATTAAACATGGTATCATTGTGGGGTTGTAAAATTGGCAAAAAATTAACACTGTTAACACATAATTCTAGTAAGAATGGATTTAGGCACTTCCATATACAGTTGATAAAAGCATAAACTGCTAAGGTTTTGGAAGGCAATTTTTAATTATCTAACAAAATTTAAATTGTGAATTTCTAAGCCCAATAATTCCTATAATTGTTCTTTAACCTATAGAAATACTCAAGATGTACGTGTAGCATACATAGATCTCTGGCCTATAGAAATATTCAAGATGTTCACTGTAGCACACTGGACACTGGAACTAATCTAAATGCCCATCGGTAGGAAATAAATATTGTACAAACATACCATGGAACACTGCAGCAGTTTGGAAAGAAAAATAAAAAACATGATATACATGTATATACTAACACAGAAAGATGTCCACAATATATATTAAATGAAAAAAGAAACTGCAGAACAATATGTACAATAAGACACCATTTTTATGACAGAAAGAAAAACAAAGTCCATAAAGCTAAGAGTCTATATATGGAAGGAATAAAGAGCTTTCATTTTATATTCTTCTATCTTCTCAAAAAAATTTTGTAGATTTTATTTATTTGACAGAGAGAGACACAGCGAGAGCGGGAACACAAGCAAGCCTCCCACTGAGCAAGGAGCCCAACGCGGGGCTCAATCCCAGGACTCTGGGATTATAACCTGAGCCGAAGGCAGACGCTTAACTGCTGAGCCACCCAGGAGCCCCGAACATTTTATTTTTCATGCACAGTATAACTCTAGTTTCATTTAAAATCTACATATATTAATATTTAAATATATAAGAATATACAAGTGCATAAAAAATGTCCAGAAAAATACAGTTTTGGTTTATGTTGTTTTTTTAAGCAAAATGTTAATAGTAGTTATCTCTGGGTGGTGGAACTACAGGTGTATTTATTTTCTCTGTAGTTTCTGAAAATTAATATTATTAGTTCAATAATTGATTAAAAATACGTTTCAAAAGAAAGACTAAGCAAACTACCCTATGGGAGGGTTGACCTTTATTGTTATTTGCTCTAAGCTTTAGGAAATAGACCTTTTTGACTCAAGGATTTAAGAAGCATGGAAACTGGAGCAGAGTAGGCTGGAGTTGGCTGTGGAACTATGGAAAGATGCATAAAGTTGCGGGCACCTGGGAGTAAGGGAAAGGAAGAAGGGGCTGGGCAAGTAATGAAAGCAAAAGGGAGGGGCACCTGGGTGGCTCAGTTAAGCGTCTGCCTTAGGTTCAGGTCATGATCCCAGGAGCTCCCCATGGAGACTGCTTTCTCCCTCTCCCTCTGCCCCCATGCTCACGTTCTCTCTCTCTCATAAATAAAGTCTGCTTCTCCCTCTGACCCTCCCCCCTCTCATGCTCTCTCTCTCTTTCTCTCTCTCAAATAGATGGAATCTTTAAAAAAAAAACAAAACAAAATGGAGTGGCTTAACAGCTCACTGTTAGCACTATCATTAAGACACAGTATGATGAAAGGGCACAGAGTCTAAAACCAGACTGTCTAAATCCAAATCCTGGCTCCACCCTAGTTTTATGACCTTAAGCAAGTTAATCTTTTTGCCTAAGATGTAGATAATTCATCTGTAAAATGTAGATAATCCCAGTACCTACCTCATAAAATTGCTGTGAGGAATAACTAAATTAATACACACAAAGCACTTAGAACAGTGCCTGATATATAGCAAGGATCATACATGTTTGCTGTATCAATATTACTGGGTAGTGGTATAAATGTACCTAGTTCCCCTCTCTGTAAGCCACAGTAAGAAGCATAACATTTCTGCCCTGATGGAGCTTATGATTTCATTGAGAGTACAAGGAACAAAAAAGTGAGCCAAAAGAGGATGGCCTTTAGCTAACAAGAGTTTTTTTCACTTTTAGGGGCGCCTGGGTGGCTCAGTCGTTAAGCAGCTGCCTTTGGCTAAGGTCCTGATCCCAGGGTCCTGGGATGGAGCCTCCCATGGGGCTCCCTGCTCCACGGGCAGCCTGCTTCTCCCTCTCCCACTCCCCCCGCTTGTTTCTTCTCTCACTGTGTCTCTCTCTGCCAAATAAATTTTTTTTAAAAAAGAGTTTTTACACTTTTAAAGAGTTGTAGAAAACAAAACAAAAAATATATGAGATCAATATGGGTTTTTACTGTGGCCCTTAACAAAAAAATTTACTACCCCTTATCTAAATAATAAGCACTTAACAGAATTATATGCATAAGAGAGCCTGAAGGCAGAAGACAAGCTTTTAACTGTAAAAACCTTATGAGTTGGGAGGGCCTCTGGAGATCAAGAATCCTTTTTGCAAATTAACGTTATTTCGTTTGGAATCAATCGCATTATTCAAGGACTTGAACCCATCTTTCCAACACAAAACCAGCTATTATGCAATGCAGAGCTCGTGATTACAAGTTAATAGACGTAGGCTCTAGTCCTATTTCCACCACCTGTGGCCACAGATAAGCCCACTCACGCTGATTCATGGGCTTCACCTATAAAGTGAAAGGGATGAACGACCAGATGATCGGCAGATCCCTTCCAGATTAAAAAATCCTCGGGAACATTAAGTCTCCAAGTATCTCGACTCCTCCCACACGCCAGGCCCGAAAGGGTCACGTGACCGAGTCCCAGCCCGGTAGCAGGAATGGGGTCATCCCAACTTCCCACACAAGCAAAACGGGTGAAACAAAAATACACGGGGCAATACAGCCTAGCGCTTTATGCCGACACACACACAAGCAAACAGTTCGTTAACTTGAGGTGATAAATTAAAAGACACGGTGAGACTGCTGCTCAGAGCTACACACATAAGGTTTGTCCATGTTACCACTCTAAGTGCATTGGTCCTGGAGACCCTGTCCGACGGGGCCTCTTCCCGCTCCCTGGAACTCCACTCCCCGGGGGGAAGGGAGGTGGCCGCGGGCACTGGCGCAGGAGATCGGAAAGGAACTGCGGCTGTCGCTGCGGGGAAAGGCCAGACGGAAAGCCAAACGCACGCTCCATCTCACCTTAGCTCTGTTCTCTCGAACTCCCGCGGCGGACACGGAAGGTTTGGACTCAAGCGCCGGGACTAGACGTGACAAGGAGCGGGTCCTGCGCCAAAGGACCCCTTTCACTCCCGCCCCCGAACTCCGCAGGCTGCCCACGGGCCGCCTGCCTGGAAAACCAGGCACTTCGCCTCCTCCTCTATGGGCCTCCTTTCGTTCAACGGAGAAAGCGACCTCTTGGCCCCGTTATCCGGAAGCGAACGGCAGGGCAAGGAGGCAGCGGCAACTCGGCACCGGGAGTTTTAGTCAGGCAATACGTCGGGCGCCTAACTGGGGGCAAGGCTGAGGCAGAAAAGTCCTCCGCTTGGCAGCCCTCATCGGAGCGCTTTGCACTTTCGTCCTTTTCAGCTCAAGATGGTGGCTTCCCGGGCGATAGGGAGTCTCAGTCGCGCCACTGCCTCCAGGATGCTCCGCTGCCCAGGTGAGGCCTGGCTGGGAGCGCCCCGCAGCCCCAGGCAGAACTTTTGCGAAGCCTGAGGTAACCCCGGAGCCGCGTCTCCCTTTCCCTGTCGCTTCCCCGCCCCGCTGGAAAACTCAGCCCTTAATGGGGGAAAGGATGCGCCCCTTGGACCCAGTCTCCTGTGTCCTTGCGCAGACCGACACTTCCTCTCTCACTGCTCCGGAGTCCTGCAGCGATTTTAGGCTCCTTAACCCTTAACCTTTCTGAGGCCTGTTCACCGGGTCTAGCACCTTCCGCAAGTCTTCTCGTCGCACTTCTGGCATCACGTTTCTCTTACTTTCTTCTGTGATGGCTTCGGTCCTGTCCCTACTAGATCAGGAGTTCAGAAGGACTGGGACACTCCAGTCTTTCCCATCTTTGTGGCTCCACAGCACCTTACTCGTAACAAGAGCTGTCTTGAAAGCTTCTTAGGTGGAATGAACCAGCCTTGCGAATTACTGCTGCTCCCAGTTCCTTTCCCTCAAAACCATTTTTGTAACCTGTTAACCACATTTCAATAAGGAGCTCGACTGTTGCAGTTCCAGTGATCCCAGTGTGAATGTATAGTATGTTAAATTTCAAGGGGAAGTTCTGCAACCTGCTAGAAGAATTTTTTTTTTTTTAAATACACAAATACCGCTTGTCTTGTCTGTGGACACACTGGGGGCAGGGTGATAGAAAAAAAGACAAGCAAATACCTGTACCTTAAGGGATAAAATGTTAAATAATTTTAAAAACTAATTTTGTTTCTGACGGTACCCGGTTAAGTTTGCATTAGCTGTTAAGTGGGTGATTATGCATTTTCCTCCCATCTCAAACCTGTAAGGTGAAATGTCACGTTTTATTGCATGTTACACTTAATACCGGCTGCTAATTAGAATTTTAATTTGTAATATGTCTTTCTCCTGAAAGAGAGAGCTGGTAGCTGGAGTCTGCTTTAAGGGATTAATTTTGGATTTAGACTTTTTCTGAATCTCGACCAATGTCTTTAGTTTCCACGGGACTGCGGTGTGTGTGTATACCAATCATAATATTACAAAAAATTGAAATGTAAAGACTGGGGAAGGGTTAAGAAAAAAATCACCCGTTCACTTACTAGTCACATATAGTAACTGTTAGCAGTTGGTCAATTCACCTTATGGTTTTGTTTTCTGTTTTCCACATTTATGGTTTAAGGCTTTATAAAAATCAAATATATATATTTGAACTTTCCTATGCATTGGTTTTAAGGTACTTCTTACGGATTAGCAGCTGGTTTAACGCTGAGCTGGTAGTCAGGTCATGTGGTTTGTGGTCACTAGCTGTGTAACTTTGGACAAATACCTTAGTCTAACCTTTATTTTCCTCATCTGTAAAATGAATGAGACTTTGGATTTTTCTTAGATACAAGAAATAGCCTGAAAGAGCAATTCAAAGCATTAAATTTGGGGTCTGACTTTGGGGCTTGAATCTGGCTCCACTTTTTACTCTTCAGTGACCTTGGACAATTAATTTCTTCTGTTTTCTCCTTTGTGAAATAGCTTTGTGAACTTCAAAGCAGTTATCCTAAGTTTAAAGCAATTTGTTATGGACTAAATGCTCAGTACATGCTGCTATTAACTCTTTCCAGCCCTGAAGAACTGATTCTATATATCTGAGAATTTTTAAAATAATTTTTACATTTTATATGTGTAATAACAAGCTTAGCTTTTCTATATTTTTCATATAGAAATATATATACATGTAAATGTATATATATTGCACCGTTTTCACCAATAAGAAAATATGGTTTATAGTTATTGTCCCTTGGAATAACAGTTTATGAATTTTGAAAACATGTTTAGAAAGTGAATTCAAAATTACCTGCACACCTGGATTGCCATTTAGATTCAACATGTTGGTCTTTCACCCTGAAAGTCTGGGTGAAGGCCAATGTTTAATGAGATTATGACATTTACTGGTGGATGGGTAAATTTTCTTGAAACTTGTTATCTTCAAAGTTCAAACCCATTCCTCCCCCACAAATGCTATAATTCTGAATATGACTTTCAAATGACAGTCACAACTTGGCCAAGATATCTTGTTTAATTACCACTCCTAAATCTAAATTTCTAATATGTAAGTGGTAAAATAATTTCACAGGAAATGAATTAGAGGCAAATACCGTAGTAAGTGATATATACTTAAGTTTGACTCACTTCCTTAATCCTATCTCTTCCCCCAAAGTTGGATATTGAGAAAAATTGTTGATTGTTACAACCAAAGTAACATTTTCATATTTGAAATTTGTGTCAGCATAATCTAGCTCTCTCCACTGTTACAGGTTTTGTAAGTATCTTCTTGAGTTAAATTATCAAGATGATTAAGAAGTAGGACAAAGGTTTCTCTCTTTTGCTGGCACAGTTGATCTAGGCTAAAGTTCACCTAGCTGCTCTGAACTAGACTGTCCAGATTGTGGGTAAGGCTAGATTTCTAAAGCAAAGCTACCTTGTAGCTACCAACTTGATTTAGTTGACTGTGGTTTGAATTCATTTCAAGATGTGTTTGGACACTTACTGATTTTCTCTTCTTGTTTTTTTTGTCTCTGTTGATTTAGAGGAAGTTTTGTGTATGTGAATATGGGTGTGTTTGTGCATCAAAGGTAGATTAGTGGTAGAAATTTAAAATGGTTTGAACCCTAACCTAACAAACACCAACCTGCTGTCTCAAATAGTAGCCCTCGCACCTGCTGTTTTCTTTTTCACCTAGCACTTACCTCCTAACATACTTTTTTACATATTTATGTTTCTTGTTTTTTTGGCTGTCTTTCCACCCCATCCCTCCCACCCTGCATTTCCAGTCAGTCCATCCCCACTCTCATCCACTTTACCCTGTTCTAGCTAGAATTGCTTATTCCCTGCTTCCACTCCCACTGGAATTTCCACTTTACAGGCAAACTCCTTTTTATGCCAGGCCTGTTTTCACCTCTTCAAGTATCTCTACTGAGTAGAAACTGATTCTTCCTACGATATACGTATCATCCCCTGCTGCTGTAAAATAAGCTACACAGAGACAGGGATTTTGTCTTTTTGTTCACTCCCAAGTGCCTAGAACAGTGCATGACACATGGTAGGTGATTTGTTGTTGAATGAAGGACTGTGAGATGATGTTGGAAGAGCTTACGCTTTAGTTGGGGGAAACACCTGCTATAGATGCAGTGATTAGAGAACAATAGTAAATAATAAAAATCAAAAGGGATTTTGAAGTGAAGGGAAAGATCATTGTAGATGGAATCTCGTGATAAGGCCTTGTAGAAAAGGTTGGAGCCATGATACAACGATAAAGAAGAGTGATAAATACAGATGATTCAAATTTTAAATGATGGTAAAGCAGAAAAGGGAAGTATATCATTAGAGAGGTAGAGGCATGGGGATTGAGGAGATGGCTGACTTCCCCTATCTTAATTTACTTGTGTGTAGCATTATGACTTTTGGATACTTTTATAATCATTACATCACTTTTATTTCTGTCTTTGTATTTCTGACTTGTTCATGGTTATACAGCTAGTAAATGATAAACGTGATGGTTGAACCTAAGTCTTTTGACTCTCAGGTCCTTTGTCTGCACTCAAGAGGGCTGATTTGGATTGCTTAAAGAAAAAAATGCAGGGCGCCTGGGTGGCTCAGTCGTTAAGCGTCTGCCTTCGGCTCAGGTTGGGATCGAGTCCCACATCAGGTTGGGATCGAGTCCCACATCGGGCTCCCTGCTCAGCGGGAAGCCTGCTTCTCCCTCTCCCACTCCCCCTGCTTGTGTTCCTGCTCTCGCTGTCTCTCTCTCTGTGTCAAATAAATAAAATCTTTAAAAAAGAAAAAAATGCAGACAGAACCAGAGATCACCTCACTCTGGTGCTTGTGTCATCTACACAGTTTTCTTTTAATATGTTGCTTGCCTTTCAAACCAGTGTAAAGCTGCTATTTTCTGTGACTTCTCTTCCCCTCCCTTAAGGAACTGCAGGATAGGGGCGCCTGGCTGGCTCAGTCGAAGAGCATGAGACTCTTGATCTCAGGGTTTTAAGTTCCAGCCCCACGTTGGGTGTAGAGATTACTTAAATAAAACTTAAAAATACAGGGGCGCCTGAGTGACTCAGTTGGTTAAGCGTCCAGCACAATTTCGGCTCAGGTCATGATCTCAGGGTGATGAGATCCAGCCCTGCATCAGGCTCCATGCTCAGTGGGGAATCTACTTGAGATTATTTCTCTCCCTCTGCTCCCCCGCCCCCCGGCCCCATGCGCACTTTCTCTCTCTCTCAAATAAATAAAACTTTAGGATAAAAGGAAAGAAGGAGGAAGCAAAAGCCTTGGCTACTGCTGATGGTCCCTCTCCGAATCCACAGCACCATCAGTGGGTTCTCCAAATCAGTGGCTGCCACATGCCCACTTGCTGTCTGCTTCAGTTTCCTTTTTAAAAAATATGGACTCTTCCACTTGGGAAGATCCACACGTGCAGTCTCCCTTGGGTTCAGCTGCCTCTGCCTTTTGTAACTCCTATATCTGTATAAGCCCCAGCTGACCAGCGTTGACCCATAGGTAGGGACATCTCTATGCCCCTATTCAGCAGGAAGAAGTTACAAGATGAGACCTTCCACCCTCAGCAACCTTAAAAGATTTAGGGGTCAAAATTGTTCAGGGGGGAATGATGTGGGAAACAAAGGCAGAAGAGAAACTATTAAATTTCCTTACTACCTACAGCCCATTGACAAGCCCTGGAAACAGGCAGAGTGAGATTCCTCTAGGGACTCAACTGCCTCAGTGTTAATACTTTGCTAAGGGCAAAAGACAATCCTACCTGACCTCCCCTCCCCAGGATCCTGTAAGTCTACTTTAACATATAAAAATTCCTTTGGAAACTTCCTTTAGCTCTACTCCCCAAGATACATGTTAGCGATCCTCCCCCAAGCATATGACCCACCAACATACATCTGAAGGGTCTCATGACTGAGTTTCTACTAAATAGTAAAAATGACCTTTCCCATCAATAGCTAGCCCCCTCAGGATCCTGGAAACCTTGTTTCCAAAATACCTGGGAGGCTTGCACTATCCTTAACCCCTCCCAACCTGAAAGTATATAACGGGCCGCTCCTCATAACCCCAGTGCAGCTCCTTCTGCCCACGGGTCCTGTCCCCGGGCTTTAAATAAAACCACCTTTTTGCACCAAAAAAAAAAAAAAGGACTCTGAGGCCCAGCCCCCTTGAATTCTGATTCTGTGGTTCTAGATTGTATGTTGCCCAGACATTTGTGAGTGTATTTGAGCCTCCACCACTGATTTTAACGCCTGAGCTAGTTCTGGAATCACTTCTCAATACTGCTATGGGAATCCCAGTCCGGCTGGATATGTTGGATAGTCTTTTGGGTCCTGCTTTGGCCACGTGTAATAGTTCCCTATCCAGAAGGGTCCGTGCCTCCTGGTCAGATATAGACCATCATCAACTTAGAAATGGGTATGGTGCTAAGGTCTGTTTCTAAATCACATAGAGAGTATTTTTGATAGAATTGATGTTTATACTACCATGACATAAAATGGCCAACGTGGTTTAATTTTATTGTCCATTACCTTTGACTATCACTGCATGCTAAGGCAGTCCAAGACTCTTGTTTGACATCCCTCAGTTCTGAGCCACATTAAGGTGTTGGGGCTTTGGTGAGTGAGAGACTAGGCAGAAAGAGAGACAGGTGGTCATAGGCTGGTGGAAAGGTTTAGCTGCTGAGAGCTTGCTAGGGATTTTAACCCTTTTTTTTTTAATAGCATTTCTGAATTAGGCAGGCACACCACTCTTAAATTATCTTGTGGATTCCAAGACCATATGCAGCTCCAGTGTAGTCCAAATGCAGTATATTTCAATGAAAATTAGATATAAACAAGTTTTAATACTAATAATTAAGAATGAAATAATGGTGGAATATTATTCAACCATAAAGAATGAAATTTTGCCACTTACAACACCATGAATAAAGCTAGAGCATATAATGCTAAGCAAAATAAGTCAGAGAAAGACAAATACCATACGAACTCATTCATGTGTGGAATTTAAGAAACAACAAACGAGCAAAGGGGAAAAAAGAGAAACCAAGAAGCGGACTCTTAACGATAGAGAACAAACTGATGGTTACCAAAGGGGACGTGGGAGGGAGGGATGGGTGAAAGAGGTGATGGGGATTAAAGAGTACACTTATCATGATGGAAAATAAAATAAAATAATAAAAGGAAAGAAATTAAATTTGCTAATATTTAGTATATGAATTGCTAGAGGTACATGTACATCATTTATTTAAAAAGGAATAAAATAACAAATACTGAGGGAAAGCTAATACAAGTAGAGGAGATAATGAAGGAACCACTGGATATTATTAAAGCACTAATTCCTGGGTTCATGTGTACCACTATTACATTCCCTAATTATTAAGGGATGATTTGGTTTTATTTTTACTGCTAAAGAAAAAGAAAACTTTTTTCTAAGATATTGGACAAGGTTTGGAAGATGTGGGTAGGGAGGAGTAAGGAATTAAAGAGGTGTGTAGGAGGGGCACCTGGCTGGCTCAGTATGTAGAACATGCAGTTCTTGATCTCTGGGTCATGAGTTCAAGCCCCATGTTGGGCATGGAGCCTACTTTAAAAAAAAATTGTAAAAAGAAAGATATACATAGGAGATAGGGTTTGAAGTGAACCATGAATATGAAAGACAAAGGAAGGTGCCTGGGTGGCTCAATTGGTTGGGCAACTGCCTTCGGCTCAGGTCATGATCCTGGAGTCCCGGGATCGAGTCCCACGTCGGGCTCCCTGCTCAGCGGGAAGTCTGCCTCTCCCTCTGACCCTCCCCCCTCTCATGCTCTCTCTCTCATTCTCTCTCTCAAATAAATAAATAAAATCTTAAAAAAAAAAAAAGACGAAGAAAGAGCAGGGTGTTGGGACGCCTGGGTGGCTTTGTCGGTTAAGCGTCTGCCTTTGGCTCATGATCCCAGTGTCCTGGGATCGAGTCCCGTGTTGGGCTCCCTGCTCAGTGGGGAGCCTGCCTCACCCTCTGCCTGCCGTTCACCCTGCTTGTGCTCTCTCTCTTGCTCTCTGACAAGTAAGTAAATAAAATCTTAAAAGGAAAGAGCAGGGTGTTTTTAAAGAAGATTGGAAGTTGTAACTAAGGGATGTCCACCCTGTGCTGGCCTCCAGAATAACTTTGTTACTACCTAGAGCCAGATGTTTGGATTAGAGCAAGGCAAAGGTTACCCTTTAGTGGTAGAAAGGACGTGGAGTAATTCCCAGAACAAACTTTGAATTTTTGCGTAGGAATTTCCCAATGTTCCCTACCTTCTAGCCATAGTCCAAATTGAAAGACTCTCTGTGGGACTTCTCTTATGATGACTTGCGCTCAAGATATCATCTCATCATTATTATGCAGGAGAGCCTCAAGGAGTGAAGTGATTAGGAAGGAGGGAGAAGTGTAGCTGGTCTTTGTCATCCCCAGAGTAGGAGTATTCTTGGTGAGTGCAGTAGAGACCTGTTCAGTTAGAAATTCTTAAAATAGTGTGTGACTGGACTATTCCATAAATGGCCACTAGTGCCTGTTGATTTCACCCTTTTTTTAAGTCTTTGTTTGAATTTGAATTAACATACTGTGTAGTATTAGTTTCAGGTATACAATATAGTGATTCAGCACTTCCATACAACACCTGGTGCTCATCACAAATGCACTCCTTAATCCCCATCACCTGTTTAACCCATTCCCCCCACACCTCCCTTCTGGTAACCATCAGTTTGTTCTCTATAGTTAAGAGTCTGTTTCTTGGGCGCCTGGGTGGCTCAGTCGGTTAAGCGGCTGCCTTCGGCTCAGGTCATGATCCCAGGGTCCTGGGATCGGGCCCCGCATCGGGCTCCTTGCTCCGCGGGAAGCCTGCTTCTCCCTCTCCCACTCCCCCTGCTTGTGTTCCTGCTCTCGCTGTGTCTCTCTGTCAAATAAATAAATAAATAAATCTTTAAAAAAAAAAAAAAGAGTCTGTTTCTTGGTTTGCTTCTCTTTTTTTCCTCTTTGTTTTACTTCTTAAATTCTACATATGAGTGAAATCATGTGGTATTTGTCTTTCTCTGACTTACTTAGCATCATACTCTCTAGCTCCATCCATGAGGTTGCAAATGGCAAGAATTCATTCTTTATGGCTAAGTAATATTCCATTCTAAATTATTTTACTTTTTTTTTAAGATTTTATTTATTTGACTGAGAGAGCAAGAGAGCACAAGTAGGGGGAACAGTAGAGGGAGAGGGAGAAGCAGGCTCCCCGCCAAGCAGGGAGCCCGATGCGGGGCTCGATCCCAGGACCCTAGGATCATGACCTGAGCCGAAGGTAGACGCTTAACCATCTGAGCCACCCAGGCGCCCCTAAATTATTTTACTTTTGATAACACTGGAAAGTCCATCTCTCCATAAAAATACAAGAGGATGTGACTAGAGAACATGGTTGAGATATATTTGTAATACATTTGGGACTGACATTATGGATCACTTTGTAGATTACTCATTTCCTAGTGTGTTCATTTCCTATTGCTGCTGTAACAAATTTCCACAAATTCAGTGTCTGAAACAATACAAATTTATTATCTTACAGTTATGGATGTCAGAAATGAGTCTCACTGAGCTAAAATCAAAAGTGGTGGCAGGGCTGTGTTCACTCTGGGTGCTGTAAGGGAGAATTCATTTCCTTGCCTTTTCTAGCTTTGAAGGCTGAGGCTGCCTGCTTTTCTTGACTTCTTGAAAGCCAACAAAATGGGGCTAAGTCCTTATGCCGCCATCCCTCTGGTCCTCCTTGACTCTCTCTTTGGGCCCACCTGGATAATCCAGGCTACACTCTCTTTCTCTCTCTTTCTGTTTAGGTCAGCTAATTAGCAACCTTAATTCCCTTAGCCATATAACCTTACCTATTCACAGTTTCTGGAGACCTGGACATCTTTGAGGGGGCAGTTCTTCCACCTATCACATCTACTGTTTAAATAATCTTATAGGGGCGCCTGGGTGGCTCAGTCATTAAGCATCTGCCTTCAGCTCAGGTCATGATCCCAGGATCCTGGGATCGAGCCCCGCATCAGGCTCCCTGCTCCACAGGAGGCCTGCTTCTCCCTCCCCCACTCCCCCGCTTGTGTTCCCTCTCTCACTGTGTCTCTCTCTGTCAAATAAAATCTTTAAAAAAAAATAAAAATTAAAAATTAAAAAAATAATCTTATAAGCTGATCATTAAAATGAAAAAGATATGGTGGTAGTCACAATAATGGCCTAGAATACATTATTCTCATTTTGGGTTTTTTGCTGTTGTTGTTATAAATTCCAGCTTTGTTATATTTAGCAAGTACTACAGCAGTTAAGTTTACAAAGTAATTAATTTTGAATACCTTTTTCTTGTAGGTTATATTTGCCGCAACTTTTCAGCATCCTCTGCTTTGCAAAGTAAGTTTAATTTCTTCAGTGTAAACGCTTACACTGCTTTTTAGATTTGTTTAGCAATAAACATGTTTATAAATAAATTATCTTTCTCTTTTTAGCCAGAACCCATATTAACTATGGAGTCAACGGGGATGTGGCTGTTGTTCGAATTAACTCACCCAATTCAAAGGTACCTAATTTAACTTGCAGTCTGTTTCTGCTGATACATTCATGAATCCAGTGCTGAATGGGAGGGAAAGAAATCCACCAATCTGGTAGTAATCTTATATGAATTTGTTTAACAAATTGCTGAAGGAATACAGCTTTCCGGAGCAGAGGTCCTTGTTTAAGAATTCATTCTAGCTGACGTTAGGTGTCAGATTAACATCGAGGATTAATGAAATTAGCCTTTTATTATTGTGTAGCATGCTGAGGTGACTTACTAGATAAGAACCAAAGTACAAGCCTGGTTTTATAAGAGTCAAAACTCACCTATTCATCTTAACTACCAGGTTGTTACACATGCTTTCTTCATTACCTACCTGACGTAGTCATTATTCATAGAAAATTGGCTGGGTTAAATGTGGTTGTTAAGATTCCTGAGGAACTTGAATGAATGATTCATTAGTTCACATATTGAAAGTCAAGTTCTGTTCCAAGTGTAGCCCCATTTGTTTTTGGCAGCTTCAACAAATCATACGGCATTAATCCAGTCTTTGCCAAGAAGACCTTTTTTGCAGGAGCTCATGCTTTTCCCCCCATATAAAATTGGTGTTGGGGCACCTGGGTGGCTTAGTCGGTTAAGTGTCTGACTTGATCTCAGCTCAGGTCTGGATCTCAGGGTTGTGAGTTCAAGCCCCACATTGGACTCCACGCTGGGTGTGGAGCCTACTTAAAAAAACAAATAAAAATAAAATTGGTGTCAAGTTTTCATATTTCAGAAATCTTGTTACTAGAGGCCTAGATAGAATAGAGGGACATAGGTGGAAGCAATTAACAACTATCACAAATTAAGGAAAATAAGAACCGGTCCCCCCTCACTAGGATGAATTTTGGTACCCACTGACCAATGATTCAAACTTAAGATATTTTTTCAGAATTTTCTAAGTTGAGCATTTTTTCTGAACACAGAATCAACACGTGCCTACTATAGTGGGAAGTTTGAAAGCTATACAGAAGAAAATAACAAGTCATTTGTACTACAAACCCAAACGCAAACACTTTTAATATATATATTTTTTAAGATTTTATTTATTAGAGAGCGAGCACGCACAAGTAGGCAGAGCAGTGTCAGGCAGAGGGAGAAGCAGGCTCTCCGCTGAGCAAGGAGCCCGAAAGGGGACTCGATCCCAGAACCCCGGGATCATGACCTGAGCCAAAGGCAGACACTTAACAGACTGAGCTACCCAGGCATCCCAGACAAGAATATTTCTTAAAATTGCTTTCAGTTATCTACACTTCACAGAGATTTAACGTAATTCCAAAGATACAAAAAAAGATACAGAAGGGTGTGCTATAGATAATGCAGTTTCTCTGAAAAACAAAATTTCCCCTATATAAATAATGTTATAGGTGGAAGTTGTCCCCTTAAAATTCATATGTTGAGGGGCGCCTGGGTGGCTCAGTTGGTTAAGCGACTGCCTTCGGCTCAGGTCATGATCCTGGAGTCCCGGGATCGAGTCCTGCATCAGGCTCCCTGCTCAGTGAGGAGCCTGCTTCTCCCTCTAGCCCTCCCCCCTCTCATGTACTCTCTCTCATTCTTGCTCTCTCAAATAAATAAATAAATCTTTAAAAAAAAAATTCATATGTTGAAGCTCTAAGCCCCAAAGTGATGGTATTTGGAGGTGGGACTTAGGGAGTTAATTAGGTTTAGATGTGGTCATGGGGGTGGAGCCCTCATGAAGAGATTAGTATCTTGTGTGTGCCAGTGGGTTTTTTTATATATATATTTAAATTCAGTTAATTAACTTATAGTTAATTATTAGTTTCAGAGGTAGAGGTCAGTGATTCATAAGTCTTAATATAACACCCAGTGCTCATTATATCACATGCCCTCCTTAATGTCCATTAATGTCAAGAAATGGACAGAAGACATGAACAGACATTTCTTCAAAAAATGAGTAGACCTAGACCTATTTTTAAAGGGAGGGTGCTTATAGTTGGCTAAAGCTCAAGAGAAAGCTCCTGGGTTTAGGGTTTGTCCCCCTACCCCCCTTCTTTCTTCTAACTGTATATTTCTGTTGGATAAACAAATTTCCTGCAGTCAAAATAGCATTTCATGATGATTTGCACATCTCGTACTTCAGATTTAAAGCCTTAAATTTATATGTATTTCCCTTTGGCAGGTAAACACGCTAAATAAAGAACTGCAGTCAGAGTTCGTGGAAGTAATGAATGAAATCTGGGCTAGTGATCAAATCAGAAGTGCTGTCCTTATCTCATCGAAGCCTGGCTGCTTTATTGCAGGTGCTGACCTCACGTAAGTTTTCAAAAATCAGTCACCTTTCATCTTGGCTAATAGTATGTTTCTTAGGCCTAATCATTCCTTCTCTTAAAAGAAAGTAGAAGTAAATGCTCTGAAAGGTTTCTTTTTTTTAAGTTATTTTCACAAGTGTAATAAAATTGGTAGAAGAGGGGCTTGTTACTTAAACCACCTAAGACTAACCTTCCCTTGTAGAAGTCACAAGCAATTCTAAGACTATTTGAGTAGAATAAAAAACACTATAAAATTAAACTAACAGTGAGTGCCCCCCCTTTTTTTTAACCCAACAGACCAAAAAATATTTTAAAAGTTTGAAAATGCCATGTTAGCAAGGACTTGGAGAAATAAGAAGGTTAATATGTTACTAGTAGGAATGCCAATTGCTACAGCGACTTTGGAAAATATTTTGGCAGCCTTTAGTAAAATTGGAAAATGCATGTATCATATAATTCAGGGATACCTCGTCTAGCTATATATACATGTATATATATACATGTATATATATGCTAAAGAAATCCCACCCTTTGTTTTTAAGGATGCATGTATAAGGATGTTCAGCCCTGTGTAGTTTAAAATAATGAAGAATTTGAAGCAATTAAATGTCAGTCATTAGGGAAATGGAAAAGTAAACTGTGGAACTTTCATGTGATAAAATACTACAAAACAGTTCAAAGGAATTAACTAGATCCACAACATAATGTTAGAGCTCAAAAACATAATGTTAAGTTTAAAAAAAAAAAAGCAAGTTGTAGAACATTCTGTACAGTATGTAGTTTATGTAAACATTTTTAAATCCTAGTGAAATGCCTCTTTCTTATTTATAGATACAAATATGCAGTTGCTCTAGAAGGATACACTACAAATATTTGAGAATGGTTGCTTCAGGGTAAATGAGGTGGCTGGTAGGACTCTATGAGGTTGTCAAAGGGAACTTTAGTGATGCAGCTAATATTTTCTTTTTTTAAATGGTAGGATTTATACGTATATAACTTGTTTACAGTTCTTTAAAGCATTTATAAGGAGGTGAAATGCTATCATAGTGTAAGTTTAATGGGCTAAAATGTTAACGGTTGTTAATTCTGTCAAAATACGAGTATTTGTTATATTATTCTTTTCCTTTAGGCAATGATAGCCAGCATTATAGGCTTAGTAATTTGTACTTAAGGTGTTTGTATAGTTTTAAACCTTGCTCCACATTGTGTACTCTTTTTTGCTTATGAATAGTGATTAGGAATTTATAAATATTTAATGTTTATTTTTTTAGAAAAAACGAAATTATCTGTATCAAGTGCTTTTTCTTCTAGCTCAGTTATTTGAGCCTAGTGAGACACTGATGTACCTGGCAATAGCTTCCTATAACCAGAGGAAAATACTTGCAGCTTCTATGAGGCTAGCTGAGCAACTCCCAGTATGTAAAATGCCAAAAACTAGTTATTTTTGGTCAAAGGTACAAAATCCACAGCTTGAATGTGTTCAAGAACAAAGTAGCAAATGAAACAAACTGAAACTAAAGGACATTAAGTACAACATTATTGAGTGGATCTTTTATACTCATTGGGAGATCTATAAACAACTTGAAAGCTTTTTTTTTTACTGTTATTTTGATTGCTGTTCAATCTGGGAGTTACTTGATAGTGAACATGGTTAATGTGATAGTGAAAATATTTACCCAAAGATGATTTTATCATGTACAGAGAGCTTTGTAAGCTAATGGGTTTTTATAGAAAATAAAATTACACGTTTTGTTTCATGTTCTCTGGATCCAGAAATCTAACACTCTTTATGGAGAGATGATGTTGTTGATATTAGTTCTGTCTGAGGCAAAACCATTCTTAAACTTCTGAGTATTTGAAGATTCACTATCAAATATTGGTAGATGGTAGGGTAAGGATATAGTGGGTGAGGTATTGAACAAAGTAGGGGATAATTTCATCTTTGTTTTTTATTTTCTCTTCTCTGCTTTCATGTTTACTACAGCATGTTAGCCTCTTGCAAGACCCCTGAAGAGGTAACACAAATATCACAGGAAGGACAGAGAATGTTTGAGAAACTTGAGAAGTCCACAAAGCCTATTGTGGCTGCCATCAGTGGAGCCTGCTTAGGAGGAGGACTTGAGGTATAGACTTCTTCCAAAGTCATTGAGACACTATCCAGCATATTGATGGGAATTACAGGCTGCAAACCCGTAGACTATGGTTTTGCTTGCAAAAAGTTCTTGGAAGAGAATCAGATTTCTTTTTGGTTGTCAAACTTCTGGATAGATTTCAATCCTTATTTCATGGCACAGAGCAAGTAAACCAAAGTGGGATGTTTTCATTTTTATAAATTGAGAAGATTTGAACTCGATCTCCAAGGTCTCCTTCGATTCCAAAAACCTGGTTCAAGTTTACAGGGCAAAGATTCAGAAGTGCGATCCATGCTCTTGAGCTACTTAAGTCTGGATGATATGCATTTAAGTGCTTTGTGAGCAGTAAAGATAGTGAATAATGCAAGATTTGAGAGAAGAGATGCTTATTAGACTGGAGCATGTAGGAAAGGAGAGGGGAAAATAAGATAGCATTTAATGAGCATTTATCACATGCTGAGCTCTATGCTAGACACTTTCACATATATTAATTAAGGGAACCCATGCCTGATGCTAAAAGATTGGCAGAAATTGATTAATCAGAAAATAGTGGGGAAAAAATCATTTCACATATGGCATGGTATGGAGCAGACAAGGGTAAGCAAAGCCTATTAGATCACCGTAAGTAGGCCTGCTTGATTGAAAAGGAGGGTCTCTGTAGGGTACAGGACTTCTTAACTTGGCGTGTAATATACAATGGTGTGTGCATTTTTCTATTTCAAGCTTCCATAGCTTTCAGCAGATTTTTAAGGAGATCCAGAACCCCAAAAAGGTTAATTAGAGGGAAAGTGTGAAATACAGCTGGAAAGGTAAATTGTAGAAAGCATCAAATACATTCCTGCTTTACAAGTAATCTTTAGACCCTCACATATCTTAAGATATTATAAGGTTACATTTCCTAACATTCTGGTTTTCTTTTCATTTGTTTGAAGCTTGCCATTTCCTGCCAATATAGAATAGCAACTAAAGATAGAAAAACAGTATTAGGTACCCCTGAAGTCTTGCTGGGCGTCTTACCAGGAGCAGGAGGCACACAAAGGCTGCCCAGAATGGTGAGTTTAAGCCCCCTGTGACCTTTACAACCTCAGTACCTATAGGCCCCTTTACTTCTTTTTTGTTTTTGTTTTTTTTTCCTTGCAGTCTTTGGTTTATTTAGGTTTGTATCGGGGAAAAAAAGCACAAACAGTTTATTTTTAGAGCAAAGATTAAGAGTTAAGTTGTAGTGATGAAGGGCGCTCCTCTTACAATATTTAAAATGTCTTAAAATTTCAAATGATGGAGAGAGTTGGATAGGAAAGGTAAGTATGCTAAAATTGTCATCCTGTGTAAGAGGAGATAATTGTATTCAAGTTCACAGGGATAACAAATCTCTTCTTCATATATTCTCTAGTTTTGGCTATCATACAATTTTCTAGACTAAGTTGCTATCTTGTGAACACATGAAAATACATAGTATAGGGGCACCTGGGTGGCTCAGTCTTGTTAAGCGTCTGCCTTCTGCTCGGGTCATGATCCCGGGGTCCTGGGATCGAGCCCCGCATCATGCTCCCTGCTCGGTGGGGGAAGCCTGCTTTTCCTTCTCCCACTCCCCCTGCTTGTGTTCCTGCTCTCACTATCTGCTGTCTCTCTCTCTGTCGAATAAATAAATAAAATCTTTTAAAAAAAAAAAGAAAGAAAATACATAGTATAGAATTGGAGATTCAAATAGAACACAGACCTATTTGTTATGCAAGAGAAATGTAACCTTATTTAAATTATGCTCATCTTTACTGAAGACAGAGTTCTTTTAAGACATCTGACTCCAGGGTGCCTGGGTGGCTCAGTTAAAGCGTCTGCCTTCAGCTCAGGTTCATGATCCCGGCGTCCTGGAATCGACCCCGCATCGGGCTCCCTGCTCAGCAGGAAGCCTGCTTCTCCCTCTCCCACTCCCCCTGCTTGTGTTCCCTCTCTCACTGTGTCTCTCTCTGTCAAATAAATAAATAAAATCTTAAAAAGACATCTGATTCCATCTTATCTTAGATCTTTAGTCTACTAAAACTGTCTTGGGTACTTAACATCATAAAAATATGAATTGCTCTTGTAATTATTTTTTCTTTTTTTTTTAAGGGCATGAGCTGGGGGGAGGAGGCAGGAGGAGAGAGAGAAGCAGACTCCCTGCTGAGCAGGAAGACAAACGCAGGGCTCCATCCCAGGACCCTGAGATCATGGCCTGAGCCGAAGGCAGACGCCTAACCAAATGAGCCACCCAGGCGCCCCATGCTCTTGTAATTCTTTATACAATCACAGGAACATTAAGAGTTGAATCAGTATTTCTTTCCTTTTTTTTTTAAGATTTTATTTATTTGACAGAGAGATAGCGAGAGCAGGAACACAAGCAGGGGGAGTGGGAGAGGGAGAAGCAAGCTTCCCACAGAGCAGGGAGCCCAACGTGGAACTCGATCCCAGGACCCCGGGATAATGACCTGAGCCGAAGGCAGACACTTAACGACTGAGCCACCCAGGCACCCTAAGAGTTGAATCAGTATTTCACATAAGATGTTTTCCAGGGAGCAGGAACTGAAAAGTCAGTGTGGGAAATGATCCTCACATTGTATTAAAAGACACAATGACTTTACTTTTCTACAGAAGAGAAAAAAATGTAAATGCAATGTTGTTTTTTTTTATTATTTAAATTCAATTAATTAATGTATGATGTATTACTAGTTTCAAAGGTAGAGTTCCGTGGTAATCAGTCTTACATAACACCCAGTGCTCATTACATCACATGCCCCTTTAGATCTATTTCCTCTGATACAAAAGGCATAATATGGGTATTCATTGTAGAATTTAGAAACAAGATAAAATATGGGTATATAGGATCAGTAATAAATTTTATTACTGGTGTTTATTTTCTTAATTCCACATTTTTTAATTCATTGATCAAAATTAATTTTTTAAAGATTTTATTTCTTTATGTAAAGAGAGAGCATATGCATGAGCAGGGGGGAGGGGCAGAGGAAGAAGGAGAGAGAGAATCTCAGGCAGACTCCATGCTGAGCAGAGCCCGATTCCTCGACCCTGGGATCATGACCTGAGCTGAAATCAAGAGTTGGATGCTTAACCGACTGAGCCACCCAGGCACCCCAAGTCCTTGATCAAAATTACTGATCAAGGTCCTTTATTAATCCCTGAAGAAGTATAAAGGTAAATAAGGTACATGTTTGCCTTTCTGGAACTTACAGTTTATTTTTTTAACGATTTTATTTTTAAGTAATCTATAACACCCAGCGTTGGGCTTGAACTTATAACCCTAAGATCAAGAGTTGCATGCATTACCAACTGAACCAGTCAGGTGCCCCTTGAACTTAGGGTTTAATTTGTTCCTTCTGTGCACAGTACCATCTTACCAGTTTTTCAAATCCATGGATCATATTTCATGATAAACATAAGAGGCAGATCTTTCTCCTTTTTGGATGATCTCATTGCTGTATTCTGTAGAACCAAAAGAGGCCAATTAGGCCTTTGAATTCATGAGGAGAGGAGAACAGTCAGACCTGGAGGCTGCAGAGCAGTCTTAATACTCCACTAAACCGTGTAGCTTCAGGCACTATTGATTCCTCAGTGAAAACAAGGCTCAGCAGAAATACTCTTTGAAGGGAAGTTGATACAAGCTGGGCACAGAAAAATAGGAAGATTTATGGTGTTAGTTTTCTGATAATAAATAGTGTGCATTCCTTCATAGAAATTGTCAAGAGGATTTATTGAAAGAATAAATAAGCCTATATGGGTGTAGAAAATATTGCTGGGTTTCTTTCATTGTTTTGTATTAGTTGGTATTTAAATGTTGCTAGAAACCATTCTTCTAGCGCCTACATAAGAAGCTCTGTCTTAGTTCTGTTTTTTTAATTAATTTATTTATTTGACAGAGAGAGACAGCGAGAGCAGGAACACAAGCAGGGGGGAGTGGGAGAGGGAGAAGCAGGCTTCCTGCCAAACAGGGAGCCAGATGTGGGGCTCCATCCCAGGACCCCGGGATCATGACCTGAGCTGAAGACAGATGTTTAATGACTGAGCCACCCAGGCTCCCCAAGCTGAGTTCCATTTTTAAGCCTAAAATTCTTTTTAAAAACATTGTTGGGCACCTGGGTGGCTGAGTCAGTTAAGTGTCTGGCTCCTCAGGTCATGGTCTCAGGGTCCTCAGATCGAGGCCCACCGCTCCCCTACTCCCGCCCCCCCGAGGCTCTCCCTATCTCTCAAATAAAGAAATCTTTTTTAAAAATTAAAAATAAATTGCTCTTTGTGCGCAGGTCTGGTTGCCTCGGGCTGTGGGAATGCTGTGTTGCCCGTGGGGGCTCCTGCGGCTCCCTCCCCTACACCAGGGGAGGCCCCGGCGTCCTGCGCTGTCTTTGCACAGCTTCCTGCGTGTAGGCCCCTGGTCCTTGCAGGCTGGTCCGCAGCGCCTCGAGGGTGTCTTAAGAGCCCGCCGGTGTGTAACGCACGATTATTCTGGAAGCCTAGCTAGGCACCGATCTGGTAGCTGAAGGGCTGAAGTTTGGAATTCGCCCTCTGGGAGAGATACTGTGGAGAGATATCTGTGATGCCTAGGTAATGGCTCCTGCCACTTGAACCTATAGGCTGTGATAAGTGAAGAGCTGCGTCCTTTCTCCCTGCCTACTATGGGTTTTATTAATGCAGAGGATATCTCCTGTCTGGTGTTGGGCAGATCCTAGGAGCTTCCTTCTAGCTTTCCTGCATTAACCTGTGAGCAGCTGTCAACTTACTGAAGGAGAGAAACTGCCCAGAAATTTTGAGATGCTTAAGTATTTTTAGATCAATTAGACTTCTTTAGCATAAATACTTGTTTTTATCAAAAGGATTCCAGTAAAATATTTTAAAGCAAAAAAAAAAAATTAAAAATAAATTGGGGCACCTGAGTGGCTCAGTCAGTTAAGTGTCTGCCTTCGGCTTGGGTCATGATCCTGGCGTCCTGGGATCGAGCCCCGCATCGGGCTCCGTGCTCACCAGGAAGCCTGCTTCTCCCTCTCCCTCTGCCTGCCTGTCTGCCTACTTGTGATCTCTCTCTGTCAAATAAATAAAATCTTAAAAAGAAATTTTTTTAAATAAATAAATAAAGACATTGTCAAAACTATCAGGTTTCTCAGTCTCCACTAGCTCCACTAAAGGAATTTTAAGTATTATTTAAATGATAATATATAAATGCACAGCTTTAGGAAACATGAAATTATTTCTGTACCTTATCAATTCCATAAGACAGAAATCTTACATATTGAATTAAAAGAAGAGATACAAACATTTTTGCTTCAACTGGAAGTGTGTAATCCCAAAAGTTACCTAAATGTGTATCAGTGTGTAAAACTTAACTGATTGATAAATAGCATAAAAATCTGGTTTGACTTTCCTCATTTAAATATTTTTCTCAGTTGAATGATTTGTAAACTGTAAACTGCAATTGTTTTGTAAACTGTAATTGTCACTCTGATATTTTTACCCCTGTACTCTGATCCTTGCTTGCTTGTTAGGTGGGTGTACCTGCTGCTTTTGACATGATGCTGACTGGTAGAAACATTCGTGCAGACAGAGCAAAGAAAATGGGACTGGTTGACCAATTGGTGGAACCCCTGGGTAAGCGGTAGCATGCCTCAGAATTAGGCCTTATGAAGTTATTTTTTTAAAAGTTAATATCTTAAATATTGGTTAGAATGAAATTCAGACTCTCAAGAAATGAGTCATTCTGAAGAGTGAAGTTTTCTGAATATAGCTAATACTAAATCATTTCTAACATTAATCACCCCAATTTCTATTCTATTTTGTAAATTGGACGTCAAGAGTACAGAATTGTATCAAGTCCTTATTTTTGGTTCTTAAATTATCTATGTTGTTATTCATGATAACCCTCCTTCAGTTTTTTTGTGTCTGTTTTAATAATACAATAAACATGTATGAAACAACCTGAGAATGTTAACAATAGTTGACATCTACTGATGTGCTGCTTCCCTCCATACAACTTCTTTGCCTCCCCTCACCCAAGGAAATCACTATTCCAGATTATGTGTTCATCACCCTCTTGCATTTCTTAAAAATCAGCATTATTGAGGTATTATGTGATAACAAACTTACCAATTTTTTAAATTTTTTTATTGTTCTGTTAATCCCCATACATTACATCATTAGTTTTGGATGTAGTGTTCCATGATTCATTGTTTGTGCATAACACCCAGTGCTCCATGCAGAACGTGCCCTCTTTAATACCCATCCCCAGGCTAACCCATCCCCCCACCCCCCTCCCCTCTAGAACCCTCAGTTTGTTTTTCAGAGTCCATCGTCTCTCATGGTTCGTCTCCCGCTCCGATTTCCCCCCTTCATTCTTCCCCTCCTGCTATCTTCTTCTTCTTTTTTTTTTCTTAACATATATTGCATTATTTGTTTCAGAGGTACAGATAAATTTACCAATTTTTAATGTAGATTTTGAGTTTTGACAAATCTATGTAGCTATGTAAGCACCACCACAATCATAATAGAACATTTTTAGTATATAGCTTTTTGTGTCTTTGATTTAGCGTAATGATTTTGAGATTCATCCATGTTGTTGCATATATTAACAGTTTGTCCCTTCTTAATGCTGAGTGTTATTCCATCGTATAGATACAACATAATTTGTTTATCCATTCACCAAATGGTGGAAATTTGAGTTGTTTCCAGTTTGGGGCTATTCAGAATAAAGCTGCTGTGAACGTTCATCCACAAGTCTTTATGTGGACATATATTTCATTTTTCTTAGACAAATAACCAAAGAGTACATTGGCTGGATCATATGATAGATTTGTGTGTAGCTTTTAAGAAACTGTCAAACTGTTTTCTCAAAGTGGTTATACCATTTTGCATTCCCACCAGCAGTGTATGAGAGTTCTAGTTACCAGCTGCTTTGCATGGTCAAGTCTTTTTAATTTTAGACCTTCTAATAGAAGTGTAGTAATATCTCATTGTGGTTTTAATTTATATTTCCCTAATGACCAGAGATACTGAGTTTCTTTCATGTGTTGATTTGCCTTCTGTATATCTTCTGGTAAAGTGTCTATTCAGATGTTTGGCCCATTGTTTGATTGAGTTTTTCTTAATGAGTTTTCAGAGTTCTTTATATCAGAATACAAGTCTTTTGTGAGATTTGTGATTTGCGGATATTTTCTTCCTGTCTGTGGCTTGTCTTTTCATTATCTAAATGCAGAAATTCTTAATTTTGATGAAGTCCATTGTATCAGGATCTTCTTTTATGGGTCATGCTGTTGTTGTATCTAAGAAATCTTTTCTTAGCAAGACTGCAAAGATTTTTCTCCTATATTTTCTTCTGGAAATTTTGTGGTTTAGCTCTTCCATTTTTGTCTGTGATCCATTTCAAGTTAACTTTTGTACGTGGTATGAGGTAGATGGAGTTTTGTTTTGTTTTGTTTTGTTTGGGTTTTTTTGCAAATGAATATCCAATGTCCTAGCACAGTTTGTTGAAAAGCCTCTTCTTTCCCCATTGAACTACCTTGACAGCTTGGTCAAAAATCAGTTGATTCTGTATATTTGAGTCTATATCCGGATTTTCTATCTCCAGTTATCCATATATCTTTACTTAAGCCAATGTCATACTGTCTTGATTATTGTGTTTTAGTAAATCTTGAAATCAGGTAATATGACCCCTTTTATTTTGGTTCTCTTTCAAAATTTATTTTGCCTATACTGGTTTATTTGCATTTACATAGAAATTTTATAATCATCTCATCCATAACTACAAAAATACATGCTAGGATTCTGATTGGAATTACACTGAATCAATGTATCAGTTCGGGGAGAATTGACATATTTAACATTGAGTCTTTTCATCATGATAGGGTATAACTCTGTTTATTTAGGTCATCTTTAATTTCTCTCTGCAGTGTTTTATACTTTTCTTTGAATATATCTTGCACACAATTTGTTAAATTTATACCTTTTACTACATGCTTTTGGGACATAATGCCTTTTTAACTTTAATTTCTCATTATTAAATATATATGTATACACACACACAATTGATTTTTGTACATGGACCTTGTATTCTGTGGCTTTGCTAAATTTATTCTAGTAACTTTTTCTACAGATTTCTAAGGAGTTTTTATATAAATAGTAATGTCTATAAATAAGACATTTTGGCTTTTTCCTTTCCCATCTCGTTGGCATTTATTTATTTTTTTTCTTGACTTTCTACAATGGCTAAGATCTTTATTTTTTTTTTTAAGAATTTTTTATTTATTCATTTGAGACAGAGAGAGAGAGAGAGTAGGAGCAGTGGGGAGAGGAAGGGGCTTGCTGAGCAGGGAGCCCGACGTGGGGTTCGATCCCAGGACCTGGAGATCATGACCTGAGCTGAAGGCAGATGCTTAACCATCTGAGCCACCCAGGCGCCCCTAAGATCTTTAATACAACATTGGATAGAGGTGGTGAAAGCAGATAATTGTTAACTTGTTCCCCATCTTAGGGGAAGAGCATTTACTCTGATGCTATAGGGTGTATGGTGTTAGCTGTAGCTTTTTTATATATGCCCTTATCAGATTGCAGACATTTCTTTTTATCTATAGTTTGCTGAAAATAGATGTTGAATTTTGTCAAATGTTCTTTCTGCATCTAATGAAGTGATTGTATGATTTTTGTCTTTCTTAGTCTATTAGTAGTATCAGTTACATTGAGTTTTGTCTATTGAACCAGACTTGCATTCCAGGAATAAACTCCACTTGGTCATAATATATTATCCTTTGTAAAAATTGACTGGATCAGCTAAAATTTTGTAAAGGAACTTTATGTCTGGTCATGAGAGATAATGGTCTCAGGGATAATTTTCTTGTGATACCTTTGCTTGGTGTTGGTATCAGAATAATGCTGGCTTCATGAAATGAATTGTAAAGGCTTTTCGGGGGTTTTTTTTTGTTGTTTTTTTTTTCTATTTTCTGGAAGATTGTGTATAGAATTGGTATTATTTCCTCTTTAAATACTTGATAGAATTCACCAGTGAAGTCATATATGGACTTTTCTTTGTTGGGAAGGTTTTTATATATGAATTCAATCTCCTTCATAGATACAGGGCTATTCAGGTTCTCCATTTTTTTGAGCAAGCTTATAGTAATTTGTTTCTCAAAGATTTTGTCCGTTTTATTTAACTTGCTAAATTTGTTACAATAAAGTTCATAATACAATTTCATTAGTATTTTTTCACTATCTTTATACTCTGTAAAGGTGTATATCATTTATACTCTTTCATTCCTGATATTGATAATTTGTGTCGTCTTTATTTTTTCCCTGATGAGTCTGGC
Organism: Zalophus californianus; assembly: GCF_009762305.2. Classification (NCBI taxonomy): domain Eukaryota; kingdom Metazoa; phylum Chordata; class Mammalia; order Carnivora; family Otariidae; genus Zalophus; species Zalophus californianus. The sequence goes on along the minus strand of NC_045602.1, from coordinate 21,470,761 downwards.
TAGAAATTTGTCAAGAACCAGCTTTTAGGGGCGCCTGGGTAGCTCAGTCGTTAGGCGTCTGCCTTCGGCTCAGGTCATGGTCCCAGGGTCCTGGGATCGAGCCCCGCATTGGGCTCCCTGCTCAGTGGGAGGCCTGCTTCTCCCTCTCCCACTCCCTCTGCTTATGTTCCCTCTCTCGCTGTGTCTCTCTCTGTCAAGTAAATAAATCTTAAAAAAAAAAAAAAAACCAACTTTTAGTTTCATTGATTTTCCTCTATTGTTTGTTTGCTGTTTATTGATTTCAGTTATTCCTTATTTCTGCTTGCTTTTGGGTTCAATTTGTTCTTTTTCTAGTTTCTCAAGGTAGAAACTTAGATCATTGATTTTAAGGTTTTTTTTCCTAACATTAGCATTTAAAGCTCTCAATTTCTCTCACCACTGCTTTATGTGCATACTTTAATATTATGTTTTCACTTACATGAAGGTCGGAATATTTTCAGATTTCCCATGATTTTTTCTTTGACCCATGTGTAATTTAGGAGTGTGTTATTTAATTTATAAATACTTGCAAATGTTTCAAAATCTTTGTTACTGATTTCCAGTTTAATGTTGTGATCAGAGTACGGTTGATCCTTATTTGCAAGCTCCTTATTTGCGAATTCACCTACTCACTAAAATTTGTTATGACCCCAAAAATTATACGTATGATGCTTTTGCAGTCATTAATATTCATGTACAGAGTCGTGAAAAATTCACATTTCCCAGTGCACATGTTCCAGCTGAGGTCAAACAAGGCAACATTCTGCCTTCTTGTTTCCGCTCTCATAGAGCCAACAAGTACCCTTTTCATGGTCTATTTAGTGCCATATTCTCCTCATTTTTTGTGCTTTTTGGTTGTGATTTCACTGTTTAAAATGGTAAAAGCTAGGAGTGGAAAAGTACTGAGTCAGAGTAGGAGAAGTGTCTTTAAGGTTTCTCTTTCTTCCCCCAATAAGGAGGCCTCATTAGAGGCACCTGAGTTAGACCTTGGTGGGAGGTCCCCAAAAGACAGGAGTGAGGCACCCGGGGTAAGAATGCACATACGTGTAAGAGCATAGTGGCAAGGGGTACCTGGTTACTTACTGCAGCTCCTGTTAACCGTCTGTGACGCCTTGGCTGTGCACCAAGTCTGCTGTGGGAAGGGCAGCTTTTCCTGTGAGGCCTGCTGGGTAAGAGCCTTTCTAATTACCTGTGATTGGGCCTGAAAAATGACCGATAGGTTTTTGGCCAGGGGCTGGGCTCCTCAGTTTCTACAAACAGTCATGTGGCCATAGCTGTACCTATTTCTGCCTCCCATTCCATGTTCCTTTTGCCCCCCAGGAAGTACCTCAGCTGGTCATGGTTCTTCTCTTAGTGGGGTGACCTTCATTCCTAGAAGGTCTGGGCCACTATCAGTCTTGCATGAATTGAGTTGTTGTAGTTTTCCATTAACTAATTACAGGCCCTAGTAGCACTAAGGGGACCCCCTAAGAGATCTGTTGTAAGACATACTCTTCCTGACTCCCATTGTGTAGTAGCGGCCCAACACCCCTTTAGTCCTGGAAAGGGATTTTGGCGCTTTCAGATGTTTCCTGCATATCCTACAGAACTATCTACAGACCAGGCCTGAGTTTTCTCTTCCCCAATCATCTGGTCATAAGGAACTCCCCATGAGGCAATAGGGGCAAACTGGGACAGAGAAGGAGGAGTAAGGAAAGTTTGGTCACTTTCTCATATAACTTGTGCCTTTAAGGTCTCCTCAAGCCCTTTCTCACATATACCAATTCCACTTGGTCGTGGAGTGGACTGCTGTTACAATGAACTTTATGGTTTAGTGGGCCAAACAATGTCCCCTTCCTGACGGGCAGCTCAGGTCACATGGTAATCTGATGGCCCATGGTTAATTAAACGTTGAGGCCCTACCAAGGCCCACTAGCAAGCCAAAAGCTGTTTCTCAGTAGGAGAGTAATTATTCACAGAGAATGGTAGGGCTTTGTTCCAAATTTCTAAGTGTCTGTACCATGATTTGCCTATCGGGTCCTCTCAAGGACTCCAGACAACATCTCAGTCTACCACTGACACTTCATGCACCATCAGATCTGAACATAAGATCCAAATAGCTTTTCTTCCTGGACCCCACTCAAAACTAGCAGCCTTAGAGTTACTCAGTAAAGGGGCTAGAGTAGCACACCCAAATGAAATGTTGCCTCCAAAATCCAAAGAGGCCCACCAAGTGTTGGGCCTATTTTTCTGTGGCAGGAGGCGCCAGATGCAACAACTTACCCTTCATCTTGGAAGGGATGTCAACATGTGCCACACCACTGGACCCTTAGAAATCTCACTAAAATGCATATGTCTAGAGTAGTTGGTACTTCCTGTTTACCAGATTCATTCAGGGTAATATCATCAATGTAACAAACCAGCATGGTACCTTTTGGAAGGGAAAGACCATCAAGGTCCCTGTGGACTAAATTATGACATGGCTGGAGAGTTGATACTCCTCTGAGGTTACATTGACAGCTGAAAGCAAACTGCTTCAGGTAGTCCTTACTAAGAGCTGTTGAGGAAAAAAGCATTTTCTAGATCAGTACGTGCATAACAGGAGAAAGAAGATACGTTAATTTGTTCAAGCAATGAAACCATATCTGGAACACCAACAGAAATTGCACTTACTACCTGATTAAGTTCAAGTCCACTGCTGTTCTACAAAGATCCATCTATTTTTATGCACAAACCAAAATAGGCAAGTTGAATGAGTGGAAATCACCGTCTTTCAAATCCCTGATGGTGGCACTGATCTCTGCAATTCCTCCAGGAATGCGGCATTACTTTCGGTTTACTGTTCTTCTGAGTAGAGGCAGTTCTAATGGCTTACATTTGGCCTTTCCCATTTTAATAGCCCTCACTTCACAGGTCAAGGAGCTAATAAGGGGATATTGCTATTTGCTGAGTATGTGTATTCCAATTATGCATTCTGGAAATAACCACAGGATGGGTTCAGGGAACTCGTAGGCCCTCTAACCCTTCCAGATTGGCTGAGCAGGTCCAATCCAACATGATACATACATGTTAACATTGAAATTTCCTTAAATTCTCATTAACTTCCTCTACTGCATACCAACACAGTTCTGGCATTTCAACTTTATTTAACACTGCTTGTTTTCTGTTTGTCCTCGCTGGTCTTTGTTCCTTTTTTCTTCCTCTTTTCCTTTGGATTAGTCATTTCTTACCCTCACTATTGGGCTTTTACTTTGCTTTACCCTGGGGCGCCTGGGTGGCTCAGTCGTTAAGCGTCTGCCTTTGGCTCAGGTGCTGAGCCCAGGGTCCTGGGATCGAGTCCCGCATAAGGCTCCATGCTCGGCGGGGAGCCTGCTTCTCCCTCTCTGCGTGCCACTCCCCCTGCTTGTGCTCACTCTCTGTCAAATAAATAAAAAAATAATAAATAAAAATATTTTACTTTGCTTTACCCTTTTAGAGGTTGCTGTAAGGTTTATAGTGTACATCTTTAACATATGATCTATCTGGAAATGATGTATCATTTTACATATAGGGTAAGAACCTTAAAAGAGTATACAGTTCACCCTTGCACAACATAGGTTTGTGCAGGTTCACTTATATGCAGATTTTTATACAGTGCTGTAAATGTATTTTCCTTATTTCTTTTAAAGATTTTATGTATTTATTTGAGAGAGAGAGTACAAGCAGGACAAGGGGCAGAGGCAGAAGGCATAACAGGCCCTCTGCTGAGCAGGGAGCCCAGCCAGTGGGGGGCTTAATCTCAGGACCCTGGGATCATGACCTGAACCAAAGGCAGACACTTAACTGACTGAGCCACCCAGGTGCTCCTCCTTATTTGCTTAATAACATTTTTTTCCTTAGCTTATTTTATTGTAAGAATACAGTATATAATACATATACAAAATATGTGCTAATCAACTATGTTATTGGTCAATAGTAGGCTATTAGTAGTTAAGTTTTGGGGTAATCAAAAATTATACACAAATTTTCTACTGCAAATGGCATCAACATCTCTAACCCCTGCGTTAAGAGTCAACTGTACTTTTATTTTTCCCCATTCATTGTGCTATTGCTGTTAAACATTTTATTTCTAAATATAGTCTACATTCCTCAGCATATTGCTATTTTTGTTTTAAACAGCTATCTTTAAAGAGATTAAAAATGAGAAAGTCTTTTATGTTTACCTACATATTTGTCATTTTGGGTGCTCTTTCTTTGTATAGCTCCAAGTTCCCATCTGGTTTGATTTTCCTCCAACCTGAAGAACTTTATTGACATATTCTGTAGCATAGGTCTGCTGGCAATTAATCTTCCCACCTTTTGATTTGTTTGACAAAGTCTTTATTTTCCATTTTATTTTTCAGAGATATTCTTGATGGCTATAGAATTCCAGGTTTCTAGTATTTTCCTTGTGGTACTTTATAGATGTCCACCTTATGTTGTGGCTTGCATAATTTCTGATAGAAAGTCTGTTCTTATTTTATCTTTGTTCTTCTGTGTGTAATGTGTCTTCCCCTCACCCCCCACCTCCCCAGCTGCTCTCAGATCTTCCCTTTATTACTGGTCTTAGTCATTTCTTTATGACATGCCTTGGTTTGTTGTGGGTGCTGTTGTTTTTTAATGTTCATTGGGCATGGGATTCATTGAGTTTCTTGGATAGTGGACTTGTAGTTTTTATAAAAATTGGCAACTTTTTGGCCATTTCTTCCAATATTTTCCCATCTCCCTGACCCCTTTTCTGGGGCTCCAACTTCACATATGTTAGATTACTTGATATTTTCCCAAAATGGAGTAATTTTTCTTTTTCAGTTGGTATATTTTCTATTGCCACATATTTAAGTTTCCTGATCTTCTCTTCTTTGGTGTATAATCTACTATTAATCCAATCCTGTGTATTTTTCGTTTCAGGTGTTGATTTTTTTTCATATCTAGAAGTAACATTTGATTCACTTTTATGTATTCAATTTCTCTTATGTTTCTGTTTTCCTCTGCCTTGAATGTATGGCATGAATTTACAATAGCCTTTTTAACCTTGTGTCTGCTAATTCTGTCTTCATTTCTGCATCTGTTTCTATCAGTCAATTTGCCTCTTGTCTTTAGGCCATTTTTTTCTTGCTTCTTTTCATGCCTTTATGAAAAGAAGCCTTGGGTAGTTTCATCTCAAGCGTGTGGAAAACAGTTTCAAGGGGGTTTCAGGGGGTCCTCTGTAGATCTCTGGAGCTCTCCATTTGTGGAGTGACTACCCTCCAGCATTCTACTTCACAAGTTCCAGTGGCATTGGCCTCCCTACAGGCACATTGTGACTTTTGTGGGCCCTATGCACTTTCACCATTCAGAAATTGGGAGCTCAGTTCTTTCTCATCCCCTTTCACATACTTCCACAATACGGCACATGTCTTAAGGGAGAGAGTGGTTACCTATTTGTTTTAGCCTCCTCCCACTATCGGGATTTTGTTTCCTACATACCACAGGACTGCACAAGATTGCCTCTTTAACCCCAGCCACCACCTCCTCCAGGCTTTTGATTGAGAGCCTCATAAATGTCTGCTTTCACAACCCTGTAAAAATAGCTTTTGGATTTTTGGAACCTCGCTCTTTAGTTTCTTGTCTCAAGGAAGTTCAGTATAGAGCAGATGCCTTAAGTAGAAAATGAGTTGCATATTTTTGGCATGTTCCTTTCTCTATAGAAGTACTTTATGTGCTAAACATCATGACACTGTGAGCCTTTCTGCCCGTGGACGCCGCAGAGTAAGCATCGTTTAAGTCTCCCCTCCCACCGCCGTCATGTCTAAGTCAGAGTCTCCCAAAGAGCCTGAACAGCTGCGGAAGCTCTTCATCGGAGGTTTGAGCTTTGAAACAACCGATGAGAGTCTGAGGAGCCATTTTGAGCAATGGGGAACGCTTACGGACTGTGTGGTAATGAGAGATCCAAACACCAAGCGCTCCAGAGGCTTTGGGTTTGTCACGTATGCCACTGTGGAGGAGGTGGATGCAGCCATGAACGCAAGGCCACACAAGGTGGATGGAAGAGTTGTGGAACCAAAGAGGGCTGTCTCAAGAGAAGATTCTCAAAGACCTGGTGCCCACTTAACTGTGAAAAAGATTTTTGTTGGTGGCATTAAAGAAGACACTGAAGAACATCACCTAAGAGATTATTTTGAACAGTATGGGAAAATTGAAGTGATCGAGATCATGACTGACCGAGGCAGTGGCAAAAAGAGAGGTTTTGCTTTTGTAACATTTGATGACCATGACTCTGTAGACAAGATTGTCATTCAAAAATACCATACTGTGAATGGCCACAACTGTGAAGTAAGGAAAGCCCTATCTAAGCAAGAGATGGCTAGTGCTTCATCCAGCCAAAGAGGTCGAAGTGGTTCTGGAAACTTTGGTGGTGGTCATGGAGGTGGTTTTGGTGGGAATGACAACTTTGGTCGTGGAGGGAACTTCGGTGGTCGAGGTGGCTCTGGTGGCGGTCGAGGTGGTGGTGGCTATGGTGGCAGTGGGGATGGCTATAATGGATTTGGTAATGACGGAAGCAACTTCGGAGGTGGCGGAAGCTATAATGACTTTGGCAATTACAACAATCAATCCTCAAATTTTGGACCCATGAAAGGAGGAAATTTTGGAGGCAGAAGCTCTGGCCCCTAGGGTGGTGGAGGCCAATACTTTGCCAAACCACGAAACCAAGGTGGCTATGGTGGTTCCAGCAGCAGCAGTAGCTATGGCAGCGGCAGAAGGTTTTAATTACTGCCAGGAAACAAAGCTAAGCAGGAGAGGAGAGCCAGAGAAGTGACAGGGAAGCTACAGGTTACAACAGATTTGTGAACTCAGCCAAGCACAGTGGTGGCAGGGCCTAGCTGCTACAAAGAAGACATGTTTTAGACAATACTCATGTGTATGGGCAAAAAACTCGAGGACTGTATTTGTGACTAATTGTATAACAGGTTATTTTAGTTTCTGTTCTGTGGAAAGTGTAAAGCATTCCAACAAAGGGTTTTAATGTAGATTTTTTTTTTTTTTGCACCCATGCTGTTGATTGCTAAATGTAATAGTCTGATCATGACGCTGAATAAATGTGTCTTTTTTTAAAAAAAAAAAAAATAAAAAAAAAAAAAATAAAAAAAAAAAAATAAAAAAAAAAAAAAATAAACATCATGACACTGTGAGAGATTGCCCTCTAGCTTTTCGACCCAGCCCTTCCAACCCCTTGTACCACCTTAGAATTCCATGAATGTTCCATGGGAAAGACTAGCTTTGCATTTGGTTTCTTCTAGCTTCTTATCTATTGTATGTGACCTCCAAAACTGATCATTTCACTTGCCCCCAGGAACATCCTTCTGCTTGGGCCAAGTATTCTAATCTTCAGCCCATGCCCAAAAGCAGTACTTACCCTCAGAAAAGAAAGTATCCAGCAATCATCAGTTCACCTGAGACAGGCTCTTCCCTCCCTGGCATCTTAGTTCATATGGTCCTCATTGTTTCTACCACTCTCTCATAGCTTTACAAATGTGTGATTTTACAAATTATTCATTTTTGTCCACAGTTTTGCCACAAGAATACAGGCTTCATGAGACATTCTACATCCTACTCAGAAACAGAAGCCAGACTAATAGGACTTAAGACCTTGTTTTCTCTCTAGAGCACATTGTTGCACCTTTGCTCAGTGTCACTTCTCTTCTTTGAGTCCATAGTTCTTGACTTGCTAGCTGCCAGTCTCTAGTCCAACCTGGAAAGCTGTGCGGAAAGTGATTTACACTCCAGTCTGTTGTGTTCATTTTTACAGGACCAGGATTAAAACCTCCAGAGGAGCGGACGATTGAATACTTAGAAGAAGTTGCAGTCACTTTTGCCAAAGGACTATCTGATAAGAAAATCTCTATAAAGAGAGACAAGGGATTAGTAGAAAGTGAGTGTCGTTATTAAAGAACAAAAGCAAAGGTTCTCTCCAGAGCGTTTAATTTTATTTGCTGTAAAATAAGAAATGGGAAAGAGGTAAGTGCATTATTTGCTGTAAGCATAGAATCATCCTTAAGGAGTACAACAACTCTGTTCTAGGATCAAGTCCTAAACCTTACACTGGTTGGTTATAGCCATTTTTTTTTACTTATTATTTTGGAAAATTTGAAGCATTAATACAAAAGTAGAATAGTATAATAGTGTAGTAGACACCTATGCACCCAACACGCAGCTTTAGCATTTATCAACTAATTAAACCATGTGTATAGAAGTGCTTAGGTTGCAGTTTGGATTTTGTGTATCATAGTAAAGAAAAGTTCTTTCAGATAGCTACAATTACTGCATTTTTATGGAGTTTGCAGAACAAACTAACAAGGGAGGCTAGGCTTTTTCCAGGAAGTACCTAAAAGCGTTTTCTTTTACAGAATTGATATCATATGCCATGAGTATTCCATTTGTCAGGCAACAGATTTACAAAAAGGTGGAAGAAAAAGTACGAAAACAGACCAAAGGCCTTTATCCTGCACCTCTGAAAATAATTGATGTGAGTCTTCACCCCCTATTCCCACATTTCTCATGTTTCCTCCCTTTGTATAGAGCAGTATTCTTTATTACCTTTCTGAATCATATCTGCTGGTACTAAAGTTCTTAGTTCTGTTGTTACAGTACTCACTAAAAATAAAGCAAGCTATGGGGGCTTATAAAATGATATTTGGGGAATAATGAGTGCCGGGCATAATGAGTTTCAAACTACCAGTTACAAACTTGGAAAAAAACTATGTTCTATCAGTATAACAAGGCCAGTAAAATGTTGGGCATTAATTAAGAGGTAGTTGAAACAAAATTGATGGCCTTAGTTGAAACCATTGTCAGTACCTAAAATGTCTCATTGACTTCCCCATTGCCAGAATTATAAGAAAGGTGTAATGATCTGGAGAAGTTCTGAAAAAGATCAAGGAGGATAAATAAAATGATCACAGGGTTAAGAACTTCTGTCTAAAGGTAGACTTTAAAACTTAGGAACTCTTCAGTCTGGAAAGTCTCAGATCAAGAGAGCATATAATCTAAGACTTCGAATATGGAAAATAAATCAGCCAACAAATATATTTTGAGGAAAAGACACCAAAATGCATAAAACAGGACATTTGATTCCCTTCCCTCACCTGTCTCCCAGTGTGGGCTGGGGAGATTAGACATGGATCTGTAGTGAGACAGGTAACTAGTGTTAGACTCCAGCGTGGGACCACTGCCAGATAATTGGGACAGAGGAAGATTGCTAAATGCGCAGGGGAGGGAGCAGTCACTGTAAGCCAGAGAAATTAGGAAGAGCCTCATAGTTTGACCTGAGCCCTGGAAAGTGGGTAGAGAATAGATGAAGAGAAAGTAAATGCCCAGGTCAGATGGGCATTTTGAGCAAAGCTGCAGAAGCTGGAGAGCATGAGGGTCTTCAAGGAACATTTAATGAGACCAGATTTTGTAGGCTAGTGAAACGTGTACAAAAAGGCAGAATGAGCCTAGAGTTTAGAAGACTGACAATAATGAATTTGGAAATTTGACTTTTGTTCTGTATAGATCATAGAGAATGGTTTAGAGGAGAGACAAAGTAGATACTTGAAGTCGGAAGCTATTTTGGTAATTCAGACCTGACGTTTGAGTAAGACCCCGAGATAGGATAGTAAAAAGGTGAAGGTAGTAGGAGACTCGCCAAAGGGAAGAGATTGTGAGCTAAGTTTTAGAGAAGTGCTGAGTTTAGATGTTTCAGGAAATTCAAGCAACAGGAGTTTAGACAAACGACAAGAATGTAGATCTGTTTGTGTGTGTTTTAATCAGTTTTGTCATTCCCATAAATGATGGTGACTGAGTACAGGGTCACTTCATCTTTTATACTTGCCATTGTACTTAGGCTAGGACTTCCCTCAAATGATAAGTTGAATTTGTAGAGTTCATGAGTAACGTGACAGAGTAGATGATGGGCCTGAGGGAGAAAGGGGCTGAGAGTGGAGCTCTAGGGATGTGCCTGCATTAGGAGAACAGGAGAGAAGCTGGAAGAGCCATTTCAGCAGGAGGGAGGGTAATTAAGAGGGACGGGGAAAACCTCTTCTTGGACTTGGGCAGCACCAACGTCCACTCTCTTTGACGGGATAGTGGTCTAGAGGTATAAGGAGTAAGAGTTTGAGCCGTGGGACCCCTCTCTTCTTTTCCCACTCCCTTTCATTTCCTTTCTTTAGCAATGGCCTTGGAGATGGAGAATGAAGTCAGTCTTAAGCAGCTACTCGGTCTTCTCATCTTTCTTATTCCACTTCTAGACTTTTGACTTTACTGTTTGAAGACTGACGGACTAGCAGTTTTATTCAGTGTTAGTCCACCTCTCACCAGTCCCTGGCAACAGTGAACAAGTGCTTTATGTGTTTTTTTAGGTGGTAAAGACTGGAATTGAGCAAGGGAATGATGCTGGTTATCTCTCTGAATCTAAGGTAAAGTTCTTTCCTTTCCATGTATTATTATTGGATTCAAGAAAATCAAGATCTAAAACTCTGTGTAAAGCTAAAACAAGAAAAAGTACCCAAAGCCTACCCAAAATGTTTTCCTTCTAGTGATTATCATTTCTTAGGGTTAATCTCAGTGAGTGGATGTTAAGAACACCTTAGTGGTCCCAACTATTTGAACGTGCTCTCAGTAATGAGGGTTTAACTAGGGAGAGCAGGGCCAGAGTTCTAATCCTTTCAAAATGAATCACTGGGATGTTTATGTTCTGGAGTTGGGCTAGTTTTGTTGTGATAAAATGAATATATTGATAGAAAAATAGGTTTCTTGGTCGTTAGGGCCTAGCAATAAGACTTTGAAGGCCAGCCTTTCTTTGGTGAATTAGAGAATGGAAGGAAATGTGGTATAGCCACTAAAAGGACACAGAGGGGCGTATGAACCAGCCTCACCTCTTCCCACTTTTCCAACCAGTTGGTGCTATTGCGGATTTAAGCAGTTTGGGTTGTTTTTAAATTTTAAGCAATCATTGAAGAATGACTGCTTGTCGATAATAAGACAAAAGGTATCTCAAGAGCTCAGGACAAGTTCCAGAAAAAAAACATTTCTTGTACTGGGTTGCTTATTGCTGTGCACTCTGCTTTAGTCTTTAACCTCCTGTCCAGCTACACGTGTACATATGTAATTGAAGCACAGGTTTCACAAATCAGTTATTGTCCTCACTGTGTATGTTGTACTTGGTATTTCCTATCTGTTTTACTTATCACAACCCACTGAACTCAGGATGCCTGATGGATCCCTACCCACGGTTGGAAAATCACTGGGTTACTGAATAGAATCCACTTATCAAGATTAGTAGAACATTGTTTCATGTTCGATTAGGACATGAAAGCAACTTTATTAGGAGGATTCTTCCTTTGAAGTGCTATTTGTAACCATGTAACCATACCAGTAAATTCTAGCAGTAGTGATGATGATGATGATGATGATGATAGCTGACGTTGAGACCCTAGTCATTTTACTAGCTTTCTCATCTAATTCCAACAAAACTGTAAAATAAGCATGGTTTGTCCCATTTTAAGGATGAAGAAAGCTTGACAACTGGGAAATGGCAGAGCCAGGATTCAAACCCCGTTCTGTCAAACCCAGACTCTAAATCTCAGGTTCTTAACTAACCTGAGACTTGCTCTCTGTAAGCATTAGGGTACTTTTCAAAGCGGCAGGTATGGTGCAGGGAGCCTGCTTTAGCGAAAGAGAACCAGAGTTGGGAGTCCTACCCCCGGGGTGCGAGTTCCATTTCTGCCACTTGAGGTGTTGTGGTGACTTAATTTCTCTGGGCCTCCTCTTCCCAGTCTTCAAAGTGAGAGGGTTGATTGAGAGGACTGTGGCCCTGGCACTCTGGTTCCATGGAAAAGGTGAGTCGCTGCCACCACTGGTGGGGAGAATCTGAGAGCTCAGATGTATCCAGACCCTTTGAAAGCGGTAGCAGGAAAGTACTGCGGGCAAGGAACGCCCGGGGCTCCGTGTCTCTGCAGGGAAACCCGACTGAAGGAACCTCCATCCCTGAGACTCTGAAATGCTACCCTTTCTTCTTCTCCTTTACTTTTCAGAAATTTGGAGAGCTTGCAATGACCAAAGAATCAAAGGCCTTGATGGGACTTTATCATGGGCAGGTCCTGTGTAAGAAGAATAAATTTGGAGCTCCGCAGAAGGAAGTGAAGTAAGTTAAACTCCACCTAGGGAGCCCTTGTAGGTTTCACTACAGAGCTGAATTCATACCTTCTGTCTTGCCTACTCCTGTTCTGTCCTGAGCACATTAGATCCCTTTCTCTACTAAGAACGTTTTGGCTTTCAAAGTTCTGCCTGTGCTGAGTTTTCTCCAGACCTCTGTAATGGCTCCTACAGAGACTTTCTTGTCTTGCTATTGATGTCCCCTAGAAATCTGGCTTATGTCCCCTATTCCCAAACCAAACACACATACTAGGCACTGTTTAATGATCTTGTGTCTCCCTATGACTTAAGATACCATCTCTGGGAACTCACACTTCTTCCTCCTTAAAAAAATAAAGTCTTACTCTGACTGTTGAAGACTTGTCCTTCTGGCTTACAGCCTGAACACATGAGATTCTACTTGCCTGTCTGTTCTTTTCAACAAGCCTTTCAATGCTATGCTGCCCAAAAGCTCTTCAGCATTTTAAATTTCATAATGCCCCTAAATTCACCTTCTAGCTCAGTGGTTCTCAGCCTGGGCCTTGTCTCCCCTCCCCCGGCCCCAGGGATCATTTGATAATGTCTGGAAACATGTTTGGTTGTCACAGGTTCTTCTGGCATCTAGTGAGCAGAGGTTAGGGGTGCTGCTAAACATCCTACAGTACGTGGGACAGGCCTGAGAATTACAATCAAATCCAAAATGTCAGTAATGCCAAGGTTGAGACACACTGCTCTATCTGAATTACTGTGAGGGCTTTCAGAGCAGCTAAGGTTACTACCTTCTCCATCCCCTTCACCTTTAATGAGATTACAATCCAAAATAGAAGTAAAACAGGTCAGAAATTTGGGTGAGACAGATACGATGCTAGCCCAAAGGGCTGATTTCCAAATAGACTATGAACTACAACTGTCACCGCTTCTCCAGCACACATGGTGATAAGGGGCGATCAGTACCCATCTGTGGTGCTTGCTCCACCCAGTGTGGAGAGTATCTTGCATTCGGTGCATTCACTTCCACGCTGCAGTAGAATAAGATGGCCACCTAAGTCGGCATCTCTGCATACGTTCTACAAAAATCAGTCATGAGCAAGGACAACAAAGCCACCCATTCCCCATGCATGGCATAAATAGAAGGCAGATACGCCGCTAACTTCTAATTATGTAAGAGGCAAACTTTATAATAACAGGAAGGAAAAGGAAGCAGAGAAAAATATTGAATCCTGCAAAATTACAAAACTAAAATAACAAATTAAAATAACAAAATTAAAACACACACCAACTTCTACCTCCTCCCCACCCTACTCCTTTACCCCCATCCCTCCACCTACCAAAAAAATGCCATCAATTAAAGAGACTACACTTTGCAGCTGAAGAGAGTCCTCTTAAATTACAAAACCTAATGAGCCACTCCAGACTCCTACTCCTGTCTGCATATACCTCTTCGTGTCGTATGCAACTAGCATATAATGCCATTTGGGGAGGGTGTTGTTATACCAAATACATAAAAAAGACAGGCAACATCCACATGAGTCTCATATAAGAAGAAATAAGAAAATTATAATCAAAATACTTAAGTTTAAGAAAATTCTCCCCTGGGACGCCTGAGGGGCTTAGTCGTTAAGGTCGTGATTCCAGGGTCCTGGGATCGAGCCCCGCATCGGGCTCCTTGCTCCGCGGAAAGTCTGCTTCTCCCTCTCCTGCTCCCCCTGCTTGTGTTCCCGCTCTCGCAGCCTCTCTCTCTTTCTTTCTCAAATAAATAAAATCTTTAAAAAAAAAAGAAAGAAAATTCTCCCCTCCCCAAAACAGCCACAATACAGAAGAAAACTGTAACATAACACTTCTAAACTTGAATGAAATATCCTTAAATAAGCATTTGCAGATAAGAAAGAATCACCTTGAATCAGAAATTCAGAAACTCAGAACTAAATGGACAGGAAAACGGTAATGTAAGAGTTGGCCTCACTTGGGAAGTAAATGGAGGAAAAAGGAGATGAGGAATTAATTATAGGGTACCCAAGGCAGGACAGGTTGAACAGAAGATTTACTAAAGAACCTTGAAGAATTGGGGCGCCTGGCTGGCTCAGTAGGAAGAGCGTGCGACTCTTGATCTCGGGGTCGTGAGCTTGAGCCCCATGTTGGGGGCACAGATTGCTGAAAGAAAGAAAGAAAAAGAACCTTGAAGAAAGGGTACCCTTTTTCCTGCTTTCCCCACTGTCAGTGATGCCTCTGCTCTCTCCACTTCTGTCTCGGCTCTTTCCCCTCGGATCATCATTTGAATTCCTTATCTGGTTTCACTTTTTTTCTTTTTTTTAAGATTTTATTTATTTGAGAGAGAATGGGAGTGAGAAAACAAACGGTGGGGAGCGGCAGAGGGGGAGAGAGAGGCAGACCCCCCGCGGAGCAGGGAGCCCGATGCATAGCTCGGTCCCAGGACCTAGAGATCATGATCGGAGCTGAAGGCAGCTGCTTAACCGACTGAGCCACCCAGGTGCCCCAATAAATAAATCTTTAAAAAAACCCACTAACCATATAAATGCATGTGTTACTACAAAGCTACATTTGAAAGATACCTCTAGGACGTGAAATTAGGTTTCCTTTTCAGGTCATAAACATGATTTTTGAACATTATAATCAGAATTGTTAGGAATGAAACTTTATCCTAGTATTAAGTCTAATTTAGGTCTACATAGTGCTGTAAACTTAGGCTTCTTTTATGAAGGAAGATACTCTGGAAAAATTTTTTTAGTTATTTACTATGGGAGTATGGCATATTGCTCCAGAACTATGGAAAACTAAAAAGAATAATCAGACAGACATGATCTCTGGCCCACAAAATACTTAGAATTTAACTGAGGAGACAAAAATAATGTACATGAAGCCATTCCAGAATACCGTGGGGCAAGCCGGATGGTCCTGACGAGTTCAAGAGAAGTTGGGGGTGGAAAAGGCAGGAATGTGCACGTATGAAGGTATTTGTGGGGAAGGGGAGGTAAGGTCTGGAAGCAAAGAAACCATCCAGGAGAATTTTGATCTAATCCAAGTAAGGAATAATAATAATGGCACAAATTCAGGAGAAATGAAAGCTTAAAGGAAAATGGTAAATCGCCAACAGATAAGTAGTCAGAAGAAGAGAGATTAGTCTTTGAGCATGTCACTGCAAATTGCCTTTTGTTTGGAAACCAGAAATACTCATGCTGACTTCAACATAAACCAGGTTGTTTTGTTTTCAGTGATCTCAAGACATGATTGGAGATTAATATAATTCTGTCTTCTTGTGTAGGCCAGTTCTTTCAGACCTAATGGATTTTTGTATTTAACTTTGAAACACTCTCTCCCTCCGCCCTGTTCTCTCTCTCTCTCTTAATTAATTAAAAGGGGGCGTCTGGGTCGCTCAGTCAGTTAAGCATCCAGCTGTTGGTCTCAGCTCAGGTTATGATCTCAGGGTCCTGGCATCCAGCCGGGTGTTGGGCTCTGAGCTAGGCATGGAGCCCGCTTGAGATTCTCCCACCCCCACACTGTTCGAGTGCTCACATGCTCTCTCTCTTAAAAAATTAAATAAATTTGAAAATCAATTTTTAAAAATAAAAATTATTTAAATTTTTTATAGATTAAAATTATTTAAAATACCTTACTTATAGAAAAAATCTTTAAATAGGTTTTTATAGATAAAATCTATTTATAAATACAGATTTTTATAGATAAAAATTATTTAAAATACTTTATTATTGTGCCTGCTTTCATTGGTTTATTGAATAACTTAGGTGATCTGCCCCTTCTACTGAAATGATTAGTCTACCAAAAGTCATTCATGCTTTCCTTCTAGGCACCTAGCCATTCTTGGTGCAGGGCTGATGGGAGCTGGCATTGCCCAGGTGTCTGTGGATAAAGGCCTGAAGACCATACTTAAAGATGCTACACTAGCCGGGCTGGGCCGAGGACAGCAACAGGTGTTCAAAGGGTAAGCCAGCTCTCTGCCTCTGTCAGCAGAATGCTGTTTGTTTTTTGCCATTACACGTTCCTTTTTCCTGAACGTGGTGAGTACTGGATGCTCCGTAGTTAAGCTCTTTCCTTTGATTTTTAGAAACACTAATTCCTTTCGGTTCATTTTATTGCACATATTATAAACCGTTAACATCATTGGAATCAGTAATGTCTGACTGCAGAAGAGAAAACCATCAGATATTTTTTAAATGCCATTTATTTCATGCTTTGGTATCAAGACTAGAAATTCTCATGTTTGTGGAAAATGAGGATGTGAGGAAACGTGCCATAATGACACACTGAAGGTGGGGCTGGGATCAAAACTCTGGAACCTCCTATTTCTTGGCTGGCGTTACCGTAGAGAAGCAGGAAACAGATTTGGTTCCATAATGCCTGAGGCTTTACCGACTGTCTCCATCTTACCTCTGAATTAATAAAAGGTGAGTATTACTCTCCCTCCTGCCCACCTACCCCCTCCCTCCTCCTGCACGCTGCCTGTTTTGCAGAGAGGGAGAAACTGAGCAGCTGCTTGGCCAGACTAGAAATTGGTTTCAGCTCTTTAGCACTCTGTGCTTAAGACTAAGGTCCTCAAAAACAGCTTCTGGTAACTGGAAACTGGCAACAGTTTCATTAGGCCTTAGAGCAACTAATAGCATTCTGAACTCTGACGAGCATCTTGTTTGCTAACTGCTGACATGGTTGTCAGAAACCAAGAGATTTGAACCCATGCTTTTAAGACTTTGCTTGTCCATTACACTGGGGCACAGAACTGAGCTGAAACCAATTTCTAGTCTGGCCAAGCAGCTGCTCAGTTTCTCCCCCTCTGCAAAACAGGCAGCGTGCAGGAGGAGGGAGGGGGTAGGTGGGCAGGAGGGAGAGTAATACTCACCTTTTATTAATTCAGAGGTAAGATGGAGACAGTCGGTAAAGCCTCAGACATTATGGAACCAAATCTGTTTCCTGCTTCTCTACGGTAACGCCAGCCAAGAAATAGGAGGTTCCAGAGTTTTGATCCCAGCCCCACCTTCAGTGTGTCATTATGGCACGTTTCCTCACATCCTCATTTTCCACAAAGTCGTGCTGTTTCAGTGCTCCATAACAATACGGCAGTGAGATGGAAACCACCAAAATCCACAAACATGAGAATTTCTAGTCTTGATACCAAAGCATGAAATAAATTTACCTTGTGGCTTTAATTTTCCTTTTGGTTAAGGAAATTAGTAAACAGGATTTAGCTCTATTCACTCAGAGGAAAATTCTAGGTCAGTTATTCTGCAAGTGTGGTCAGATTATAACCTAAGAGAGCCTGTTTTTCTTGGCAGTGAAAAGTAATCAGTTAAATGTCTGAGTAGCAGGAATCCTTTTTATCTCCCTATGGGAAGGAAGAAACCTTGAGTTAATATTTTATGTAATCAATATAATATGGTACTTAACTATGTGCTGACTGGGAAGTAGATTAAGAGTATAAGAAATAATGCTTGGTCTCTCTTTTCCAGAAGATTACAGTTACAGAATAACAAAATGATGTGTAATCAGGTATAAGTCCATGTGGTCTAGGACACATGTTGGGTGTTTCCTCTGTTATAGGTAGAGAGTTACCAGAGGTTCTTCTTTGTTTTGCCATTCCAGTATTTGTGTTTACTCCTCTTGGCAAATTTAAATGTTTTATGAGTGTTAGAGTTTATTTAAGTTTCACATTTAGAGGCATCTTACAGGAGAAAGAATGTGGACTTGGGGGCCAACCTGCCTTTGGCCTTGTACCTAGCCATTTGACCATGAGTCCCTCTGAGCCTATTTGAGCAACTCTTCTATCTCAAAATGGGAGTAATAGAAGTGCCTCAGAGAGTTGGTAAAAAAAAAAAAAAAAAAAAGCAGTGTCTGGCCCATGGATGCTCAATAAATGTTAAGTTTCCTATTCTTTCCTTCTGACTAGGACTGTGTTTTTTCTAGATTGAATGATAAAGTGAAGAAGAAAGCTCTAACATCATTTGAAAGGGACTCCATTTTCAGCAACTTGACTGGGCAGCTCGATTACAAAGGTTTTGAAAAGGCTGACATGGTGATTGAAGCTGTTTTTGAGGACCTTAGTCTTAAGCACAGAGTGCTAAAGGAAGTAGAAGCGGTAAGTAAGAGGCCTATTGTACTTGAATCGTAGCCTAGTGCGTGGAGGACACAGAGCTAGGTTTTAAAAAAGGAAACTCATGGTTCTTTTTATAGGGTTATTCATGTCCATACTTGGGAGTTTTTATGTGAACCCATGTACAGTATGTAGGTTACAAAGGTCAAATCTGAGTCCTGAGGTAAGAAAGTCAAGTAACACAGGGTTCATTAGCATTCTGTGGGAGTTCAATCACCCAGACATATAGTAGCCTCATGGAGTCTAGCCAGCTGTCTTAGCATTTTGGGTTAGCTACAAGCCATAACTAAACTTCTTCAGGTCTAGCCAGCACAGGAAGTAGGGGAGAAATTCTCTCTCCAGGCAGGTTTCAGTGCTTACTTTGTGGAAATGCTGCTTTGGTCTTGATCTTGAGCACTCTACATGCTATGAACAAAACAAGTACCTGTCGTGGGTGGTATAAAGAAAGAGCCCAGAGGAGAACAAAAGACAGTAGTCACTAAGGTACAAGATAGAAAGAACCAGCACCTGGAGCAGCACCTACAGTTAAACAGAATGTGGGCTTAGTAGATTGTGTACACGAAATGGCACTGGCTCAACAGCTCTCCAGGTGTCCTGAGTAGTGGCCATACTCTTACAGTGGCCTCTGTGTGAGGGCGGTCCCTGCTCTACCACACACTCAACCTACGGAGGGCTGAGGCCCTAAAGACAAGCAACTCTGTTTGGGACAGTTCCGCTTTGGAATCCGTGCATTGGAAAATCTTTGCTTTTGACAAAGGGTCATGTAGATTCAGCTAAGGGGGAAAGTTCAGAAGAGCTGCCTGGATTTGTATTCCATCTGTGCTAAGTGGCATTTCGGCACAGAGAGGTGGGTGGTGTTCCCAGGACTTTGAGGGCACCGCTGAGCCAGTGGCAGGCAGATCCTTGGGGAGCTGCAAAAACAGACACAGGCAGCATGGGGAGAAGAGCATTGACCATCTGACTAGGTGATGGTCTTTGCTTGTGGAAAGTCTGGGTTTGGGACTCCCAGCACGGACAGGGGTGTGTTAGCTTTAGCAGTTGGGAAGCTGGTGATCAAGGGAAAGAGAAAGAGGGATCAGATCGAGAGAAGTGCAGACTCGGAGCAAACTCTACAGCGTTGACCTCTGGCTTCTAAGAGGGCAAAAAAAAAAAAAAAACAAGGCTTCTTAAGGGCTGGCCTGGAGCTCAGAGTGTCATTCCTGCTTTCCATTGGTAAAAGCAAGTCATGAGATTCAGGAGGGCAGAAATAGAGTCTACCTCTGGATGGGATGAGAGCCCCACATGAATTAGAAGGGGAGGAATTGGTGCCAGGTGTCTTTGGAGACGTTGGCCTGCTCTTCATAGAGAATGTCCCCACCAGCGTGAGACGCCATGCCGCTCAGACGCGCCACTTGAGACTTTCACTTCCCTGCAGTCGTGCTCTGCTTTCAACTCACACTTCTGATTAAAATCCTGGGGGCCTTACACAAGCTTTAACTGCCAAGCCAGGTTTTGTTCAACAGGTGCCTCTCTCGCTTTTTCCCGTTTTTTTTTTTTTTTAAGATTTTATTTATTTATTGGACAGAGAGAGACACAGAGAGAGAGGAAACACAAGCAGGGGGTAGTGGGAGAGGGGGAAGCAGGCTTCCCGCGGAGCAGGGAGCCCGATATGAGGCTCGATCCCAGGACCCTGGGATCATGACCTGAGCTGAAGGCAGACGCTTAACGACTGAGCCACCCAAGCGCCCCCCCCGTTTTTCTTTTTAAAAAAATCTTAATGTGGTATTTTACCTTTGTCCCCATTATAATTGATGTTACTTTACACTTAGCTTTTCAGTGTGTTGCATATATCTTGAACCTTGATTCCCAGCTCCCATGTTAGGATTTTGCCTGTCCCAGGGTGCACAAATTTGACAGGTGTGCCTTCCACGTTTTTTATGCACACAGCTGAATAAAAACATGAATAACTTGGGATCATGAACAGAATGCTGAGACAGTCTACATTAGAGACTGTTCTCCAGGATGATAAAGATAACAGTTAATAGGATTTGTGTGCCGTAGATTAATTACAGCGGTGCACGGTTTTCTAATAGCACCCTGTATAAAATGAGCTAGGCAGGCATGCTATGGCTTGTTCTTATAAAGGTAAAGGGGGGGGGAGGGGGGATCGTCAGCTTTCGGATTTGAGGGCAGATCCAAACAAGAAGAGGGATTGGTACGCATGCTGGATCTTGAAATGAATGAGATTTGACTCAAGGTTATCTTTCCAGTATTTATCTGAGGTGTCTTATGTACCTAACTGTTGAGATGCAGTCTCCAGGTTAGGACACTGAGCCAGAACTAGAAGAAGGCTGAATGGGAAAAAGAACAAGGCCAACACACTCCCCATCACAGGAGCCCTGGGAGGTTGGAAATGTCGGCCGGATAGTACTACTGTCTGAGCAGTTGGCGGGGGAAGCGGGGCCAGGCCCAGGTTTCATGGTTCAGCTCTGCTTCGGACTCCAGTCATCTCCCAGGCCTCCGTGACACATTCTTCAATGCTTTTCCTCTGCAGCTGATTCCGGATCACTGTGTCTTTGCCAGTAACACATCTGCTCTCCCAATCAGTGAAATTGCTGCTGTCAGCAAAAGACCCGAGAAGGTAAATTCTGAACAGGGGAAAGACCCTGAAGTGTTTTCCTGCCGTGGGCTCCCTGAGGAAGGCTTAGAGCATGAGAAGGGCCTGGTGTGGATTGTGAGGTGGAGGGGGTGATGATGTCTTCCCCAAAACTGGGCACAGAGAAGCTAGTAAGACCGTGACCATTGTGAGATGCTGGGATAAGTGAAGTACAACCAAAATATACTTTTACAGGTGATTTGCATCCCTAACAGCTCTTATTTTTTTAGGTTCAGACTATAAAACCTACCTTTATTACAATTAGGTATTTAAAGGTAGGCCCAAGGGGCACCTGGCTCGCCCAGTTGGTAGAGCATGTGACTCTTGATCTTGGGGTTGTGAATTTGAGCGCCATGTTGGGTGTAGAGATTACTTTCAAAAAATAAAATCTTTAAAAACATTTTTAATTTTAAAAAATAAAGACAGGCCCTTAAAATAAGAGGGGCACTCCAAAATATCACTTCAGTTACAGAGCACACACTGGTGACAATCTAAGACAGGTTTGCTTCCAATTCCATGTCCAGGAATAGATCAGGATGGGTGGTGAGGTGTGTCCACCTGTGGGTTCACTTAGAACTGCTAACCCAGGATATGAAAGGGCAGAAGCACTTTCAGTGAGTATTTGGAATGATGCCTGGAAGTTTATCTTTGGGCTTCTGCTGTCTACCAGGGTAACCCAGGGAAAGTGAAATCACTCAAGGAGAAATAAAACACCTCACCTCTCTGAAGGATAGCAATTAGCCTCAGCTAACCAGAGCCAGCCAAAAGTAGGAAGGAAATATAAGAGACCTTTAAGCCGCTGAAATTGTTAAGACAGAGTCCTTGTATTGAAAACACAAAAGTCTATTTATTCCTATTCTAATAGCTTGTGAATGCAAGTTAAGCTTGTTTCCTAGCACACCGTAGATCGGAAGCGATACAGGGCCTGACAGGCAGGTTCAGGGACGGCAGGAAGAGGTCACGGGGAGAAGTGTGACACTGAGGGAAGACACAAAAACAGTATAAAGGCAGGTTGACAGTCTGGCCATGTCGCATCACTCGGCACCTCGGCAGCATTTAAGTCAGTGAAGGAGAATCTTTGATGCTAACTTCTCATTTTCCCAGTGGAGTGGAAAAAGCGTTATGTTTTGCAGTCCTGGCCTCCAAGTATCTTGGATAGCTTTTGTCCCCTGCTTCCCCTATGTTATATAAAATTAAGGCCACAGGGGCACAGGGAGGGTGACCAGCCATCTGTTTATCCAGGACAAGTTGGTCACCTTTGGCACAGCTTTCTTGAGTAATGTAAATAGATTTGCTTGGGGTAGTGATCACATGAGTGTATATACAATTGTCAAAACTCATCGAAATGAACACTTTAAGTTCTGTGCATTTTATTGTATATAAGTTGTATGTCATAAAGGCTAATTCCTTCTGCTCAGAAGTACTGAGTCTGAATCAGGTCCTGTCTTTTTAAATAGTTTAGACATAAGTTAAGGAACAGTTTAGGGTTTAGAAGCAACTTTTGGATTGGTAAGTTTATGGAACATTTAAGTGACCTGTGCGTTACATAATGGAGAGTAGGCAGGCTTTGGAGACAGGCCAGCTGTGATGGAATCCCACTGCCGTTCACTAACTGACCCTGTGCTACCAATTTTAACTCCCTGATGACGTTTTTCATCTAGATAGACTGACTAGTTCACAGAGTGATGGACTAAATGTAAGGAATAAATGGCAAAGGTATTAAAGAACAGTGGATAGCCAGCAGTCAATAAATGGTAGATATCATTAGTTATATCTTAAGCTAAAACGAGGGTAGGGGGAGCAAAACTAAGTTTTATGATTAAATTATTCTCTCCCACAGCAATGCAGTTGGGAGACTAATTGTTAGCTTAAGGAGGAGGTTCTGAACTTCAGCATGTATCAGAATTACCTGGAAGGCTTCTTAAACACAGAACTGGGCCCTGCCCCTAGTCTTTCATTCAGTAGATCTGGGTCTGGGGTGGGCCTGAGAATTTTAGGTCTAAATTTCCCAGGTGATGCTAATGTTGCTGGTCGAGTTACTTCACTTTGAGAATCATTGGTTTAATGAATCTTCGGGTGCATTTGAATGTTTTTGTGGGTTTTTTTAAGATTTATTTATTTGAAAGAGAGTGCAGGGGTGGGGGAGAGGAGCAGAGGGAGAGAGGGAATCTCAGACTCCCCGTTGAGCGCAGACCCTGACACAGGGCTTGATCTCATGACCCCAAGACCATGACCTGAGCCGAAATCAGGAGTTGGATTTTCAACCGACTGAGCCAGGTGTCCCTGAATGTTGATAAATCTTATTTAAACCCAGTATCCTGGTAGTGAGACCCATCTGTGTAAAATCCAGATACATCTGACAGTCGAGCACATTGATGGATTCTTCTGCCTGTCTCTGCCTCCCCCACCTCAAAAAAAGTGGACCCTCTAAACCATCAGTATCAGTAATACAAGTGGGACTTTCATTCATTCTTCCCTGATAAATTTAATTTGGCCAGTAGCTGTGATTTTGGCACTAATTGTTGGTAGGATCTGTTTCCCTAGAAGCAGATGGATTCCGTAGAAGATGATTCCAGTGAGCCCTCTGAAACATACTGAACTTTTTTTCAAAGAACCACAGAGCCAGACCACTCAGACGGATCTCCCTTGCTTTCCTAGCAAAAAAAAAAAAAAAAAAAATGAGTGCTCTCCAGTTCCTCCTCTGCGTTCTTAGATCTTTTGGCTTTGTACTCCCCTTGCCAGGTGATTGGCATGCACTACTTCTCTCCTGTGGACAAGATGCAGCTGCTGGAGATCATCACAACCGAGAAAACGTCTAAGGACACAACCGCTTCGGCGGTAGCCGTCGGGCTCAAGCAGGGGAAGGTCATCATTGTGGTTAAGGTAAGGAGCTGTGTGACAGAGCGGCAGATGGGGCAAAGTTCTGTTAAGATTCCTTATACCTTCAGGCTTGTTTATAACTATTCTGGGGGCAAATAGGTCACCTTTTGATAGGATTTCCCCTTAGTTGTGTGCAGTGTGGACAGTGGTGTGGACCGTGCTGCTGAGTCAGGATCTGAGAGGGGCGTGTCTGGGACGTGGCACGTTCTCCCAGCCATCCCAGACTGTGAAACCCTGTGCTGTGCCGTTTGGTTCAAGCCGTGCTGCCTTGGCTCTGGCTTCCCTCACGATATAATTTTAACGATTCTGTTTGCGGATATAAATTGCCTTGAATTTTGGAATGACACGTGGGGAAGAGAGCCTGCTTTCAGCCTCACGTCGTACCTACAGCGGAGGGGCCAGTGAGCTCACATTCTCTCCCTTGGCAGGATGGACCTGGCTTCTACACCACCAGGTGTCTCGCACCCATGATGTCTGAAGTCCTCAGGATCCTCCAGGTCAGTACTGCTCTCGGAATGTTGGAGGCATCTTCCACTCTTTAAACCAGTCCTCCAGACTGGTAGTCAAGATGAGGAACAGGCTTCCTTCTAATACACTTAAGTCCAGGTTCTTCTCCAAGAAGGCTCTTTTGTGCCCAGTCCTTCCACACTGTGGTGGGAAATCATGGGCTTTGCTACCCTACAATGGGCAGAACTTTAGCTTTGCTCCCTTACCCCCCCCCCCCCCCCGCTCCACTAGGACCAAATGCCTCCTAATGTGCTCTTCTACACACCTGCCTCCCCCACTTTGAGGTGGGAGCTATCCGCAACAGACAGGCCCACTTGGGCTGGTTGGTGCTGGAGCAGCTTCTGCACACACCCGTCGGGTGGCACCTCCTCAGACCCAGGCTCGGGGGGGCTCTGCCACACTGCTCTGTGAAGCGGTCTCTTCTCTGTTGTGGGAAACTTCGCCCTGTCTGCCATGGAATCTCATTACTACATTCAAGAAGGAAATGAGTAATGTGTTCATCTCTAAATGAAGTTGTTCAGTCCTAAACCTGTGGATTAGGGAAGGCTCAGACTTTCCCCCTGGTGGCTCCCAAACCTCCTTTGCTTTCCCTGAGTGGGACAGCCCCAGTCCTGGGCCTGGGCAGGTGGCACCCAGGAGAGAAGTGGGTGGTGGACCGGCCCTGTTTCAGAGGGCCAGCATGGAGAGCCCTTGTGGGAGGGTCTGGAATGCCTTCCTCCCCTAAGATCCCTGCTTACCTCCCGTTCAGGAAGGAGTTGAGCCTAAGAAGCTGGATTCCCTTACCACAAACTTTGGCTTTCCTGTGGGTGCTGCCACACTGGTGGATGAAGTGGGTGTGGATGTAGCAAAACACGTAGCGGAAGATCTGGGCAAAGCCTTTGGGGAGCGGTTTGGAGGTGGAAGCCTAGAACTGCTGAAGCAGATGGTGTCCAGGGGCTTCCTGGGTGAGTAGCCTCAGAGAAACATAAGTAACCCCATAAGAACAAAGTTTCCTGAGACACACAGTTACAGAAGGCCCATGTGGGAGAGTGCTTCCTAAACACAGAGCCCACTATCATGGGGAATGTTTTAAATGATTTCATGACAACCTGTTAGGCAGAACCCTGGCCTGAGGCTCTGCCATTGCCCAGGGTATGCAAGCCAGGCATTTTCATCTGGCCCAAGGCCTCTAACACATCTGTGATCCTGCAGGAGCAAATTCGGCACCCAGACTTTACCATGCTGCCTGGCCACCTATGTGGAGAAAGTAAGGCCTCTGAACACAGAGAATATGGTTGAGGCCCACCAGAGGTGGCTTTCTCTCTCGGCGAAGGAGCAGCAGAATCAACCCCAGGACCAGGGCATATACTAGGTCCTGGTGTTGCATATCTGGACATTAAAGCTCACCCAGATGGCCTTTCCCATCCACATACACAGATTTTCAAGCCCCAAGAAACACAAGATCATTTTTCCTTCTTTGCCAACTCTGCAGACAAATACACACTAAATTTCTAGGGTTAGCTAGACAGACACATTCAGGAATACAGTTTGAGAGGCTGGGGCTTTACAGCAGATAAGAAGAGAAGAGAATTCGCAGGCCCAGTCTCTGAGATTTGGTAATTCTCCCTTTTCTGGCTTCTTTTAGGTCGCAAGTCTGGGAAGGGCTTTTATATCTACCAGGAGGGTGTGAAGAATAAGAATGTGAATTCTGACATGGACGGTATTTTGGCAAGTCTGAAGGTGCCCCCAAAGTCTGACGTGTGAGTTAACTTTAGTAGCTGAAGGTGTGGAAAGCTGTTTCTCTTCAGCCCAGAGCTTCTCAGCCCTCTTCCATCTTCCCTGTGATAATCCCCTTACCTGACCAGAATACTTTTGCCCTTCCACATGCCATCTCGTGTTCTGCCCGGCATCAGGGTAAGGACTGTAGCTGAGCCTTGGGAAGACCCCTGCTCCAGCCTCTCCTCGGAAGGTCTGGCGAGCACCTAGAAAAACTGTCATCCTAGGCCCCTTCACCCCCACCCCAAACCCTCTTTATCATTCGTAACTGACAGCTGATGGTGGCAAGAGATTCCGGCTAGTCTGCCCAGCCCTGCAGAGTGGGCGCCAGTCTCTGGTTAGTTAGGGCAGGAAGCTCTGAGCCATCTTTCGAGGAGCAAGGCTGGCCTCCCAGTGGCCCCTTCTCTACACAGTGCAAGTTCTGTGCGGGCTGGCCCTCAGAGCAGCGGCAGCACCAGCCCTCATCCATCCCCGCATCTGCATCCTGGCTCTGTGACATGTCAGCTACCCGAATGTGTCTCCCTGTTGGCAGCTCCTCTGACGAAGACATCCAGTACCGCCTGCTGACCAGATTCGTGAATGAGGCCGTCCTATGCCTGCAGGAAGGGATCTTGGCCACACCAGCAGAGGGAGACATCGGAGCTGTCTTCGGGCTCGGCTTTCCCCCATGTCTTGGAGGTTGGTCTTGCAAGTTGGGAAGGTAGCTTGTTTTATCCCAGAGCTCGTTTTGTCATCTCCTGTTCTTCCTTCCAGGGCCCTTCCGCTTCGTGGATCTGCACGGTGCTCAAAAGGTAGTGGACCGGCTCAGGAAGTATGAGGCCGTCTACGGAAAACAGTTCACCCCGTGCCAACTGCTCATCGACCACGCTAACAGCCCGAACAGGAAGTTCTGCCAGTGAGCAGGCCCCCGCCCAGCCAGCGGCACTGGTTCTCTGGCAGAGGGGCATCTAGACGTGTCAGAGGAACCAGAAGGCAAACAAACTCTGGCACTGGGTGTGCACCCTGACTAAAGTGCCTTCAGTTAGGACAGTCTCTCCCTCCTGGTGGAGTCTGGCTGTGAATGAGTTTGCACTTCATTTTAGGAGGAACCCATAAGTCCTGACACCCTGAGTGCCGGTGTCTCCAGAGCCATCTTGCTGCCTGCTCCACCAGGGCCGGTGGTGGCGAGTGGTGGCCCGGGCAGTTCTGCACCCAGCCACGTACGTGATAACAATAAAAACCAAACTCTAACAGCCTCTCTGCCTGCCTGCTCCTTTTTCTTCTGTCTTTGCCCTCCTGCTTTAAACCCCTCCCTTCAAGGAGCCAGAATAAAGCCTTGGGCTTTTGGGCTGTGAATGTGTTGGGAGAGTTCTAGGCAGCACCTCGAGAGAGACTGTGACGATAAAGGGGGACTTGACGTGCTAAAGCCTTCGAAATCTGGTCGTATTGACACACTCTGGCAGGCTTCTGCTTGCCATGGGGGAGAGGCCTGACTGGCCAGAGCAGGTCAAGTGCCACAGGCTTGGAGGCCAGGTTTTAAGAGACTTCTTTCCCCAGACTAATGCCTTGTAGCACAATGGCACCCAGTTCTTTTTATGATGGGACCCACATGTTCTCAGGATGTTAACATTGGAGTGAAGCAGAGGAGAGAATATTTTCCTGGTCAATAGATCCTGTCTTGGCTGCCCCAGAGCATGGAAGGATGGATGGATCATCAGAGACCCCGCAGTAAGCCATTCAAGGAATGCTGAGCCAACCCACCGGCGCCACGGCGCTCCAGAGCCTCCTGTACGCCCTCCCAGTGCCCTCGGGGCTGGAGAGTCCCTCCGCTCCTATCCTGGTAGCAGCAACTCCCAGTATGTGTGAACAACCTCGGGGCTCCTGCCCGGGTTGGCGGAGGGGCCCACACTGCACGTGTGCAGAACCATAAGTTCCCGCAGGCAGAGTGCGTCGCGCTGGCTCCCTGCATTACTCACGGTTGCTGCAAAGCCAGACTCTAAAACCAAAGCATCTGTGCACTGGGATTTTCAGATGACCCCAGTAGAAAGTAGAGAACAGATCTCACCAGAGCCAGGAACGGGCTTCTAAATGGGGGCTTTGGGAGAGCCTCAGGCAGGCATTTGGTCAGTGCAGGAACTTAAACGGCCCTGGCTGGTGACATGGAGCTTTCTACTCAGCAGCACTAGAAGGTAGGAATTAGGGCGAAACGGTGGTGGGAGTTGGAAGGTTCTTGTAGGGTAGGGGCTGAGGAGGGGCTTTCAGAAGGGAACCCAGGAGTGGGCCGCAGGCACACCCCATTCCAAAGTCCTCCCCTTCCCCGGAGGCCTACACCTTGTACCTGTCAGGCCCCAGGGCCCTCCAGAGGAAGAGTATCGATGCCCAGAGTCGCACCCCCACTACTGTTCAGTGCTCTAGCATTTATTTCACGCATCCTTGAGGATTCAGAGAGTGATCGTCAAGGAAACCCAATGCTTCAGCCTCACAGTGTGTGTGCTCGACTTCCTGACTCCCCTTCCCCTGAAGCCGGAGGCATCTGCTCGGGGTTCGAGCACCAGCATGGCTTCACTACACTTAAGAGAAAAACAGAGGAAATAAATATCTAGGTAGGCTAGGTAAGGCGGAAGAGAAGGCTGGTTGGTCTGGGGCCTTGCTGCCAGTGGCATGAGGGGAGCTGGTGCGGCTCCAGGCAGGTGGGTGGTTGGCCACAGTGGCCAGCCTGCTCCAGGTGCCCACCAGCCAGGCCCCGGAGACCTGACAGGAGGCGTACGAACACGCGCAGGAGGCCTGAGCTCCAGGAGCCGGGAGAAAGCCCGTCTTCCCAAACCACGGTGCTTTCTCTTTCCCACCCAACCCACCTGTGCCGGTGGCAGAAAACCAGAGAAGGCCAGCATGTGTTTGCCAGAATCCAGTGAAGGGGGCAGGAGACGGGCGGAAGTGAGTGAAGGCCACTTGCCTCCAGAATCCAGGAGCAGCTGACCGCAATCTACCTGCTCTTCCACGGAGTGAGGATCTTCTCAGACCGGAGCCCACCCGGCAGGACAGGAGGCAGAAGCCCGGGCACTGGCGACGGCAGGGGAACATCCGCCTCCCTAACTAGACGAGCAGGGCAGCAGCAGAGCTGGGCTTCCCGCCGCCCCCCCCCCCCCCCCCCCCCCCCCGCCGAAGTCCTCACCCACCAACCCGGCTTGTCCTTGAGCAGCCCGGCCAGGGCCCGAATTCATAGAAGGGGAAAGGAAGGGCCTCCCAGACATACAGAAACGGCCCCCAGACTCTGGGGCAGCTAAGGCCAAAAGCCCACAGAGCACAAGAGGAGGGCGGGGGCACTTGGGGAGTTTGTGCTTAAATTACGGACCTTCTTCCCTTGTCTCTAACCGGAACCTACAAGCTTGAGAAGTGCCAGATGTCTGTGAAGCTCTGCATCAGGACGGGATGATGAACACCCCCTCCCCCACAGTGGGAATCACAGTAACGTGTCCCCAGGTCCAGGTGCGCACTGGTGCCTCCAGCGCCCTCCCCACTCACTTGGCACAGATGCCAGACGTCCCCATTTCCAAGTGTGTCTCCCCTGGATTCACTCGGAGGGGCTGCCTGGCTGCCTCAGTCTGGGCACAGATTCTCACTCTGGGCGCGCTGCCCCCCCCCCGCCCCAGCAGACCCGGGGGCTAACCCCCGCGGCCTCCGCGTCAGCATTCCCGCTGTGCAGCTACAAGCTGGGAACCTCAGATCTTGGGCCGCCAGCCTTTGATGAACTGCATGATCTTCTTGACCTGCAGCTTGGTGAGGTGGAAGTCATCCGCCAGGATGTCCTCACTGAGTTGCACAAAGATGCTGCCGTCAATGCGTTCTCGGGCAAAGCAGCTCACCACATCCTCTGAGAGCCCGATGAAACGCAGACTTCGAGAGACTTCTTCCAGGGAGAGCGCAGACAGGTCAGCAGGGGGCTGCCAGGAGGAGGCATCCCGGCCTCCCCAGCCTGCCGCCCCCTCCCGGGGACTGGCAGGAGGCCCTTCCAAGCGCCCTTGGGTGAGAAGGAGCCGTGCTCCGCCTGCCTCGGGCCCCTGCAGGGCCACCGGTGACAGAGGGGTGGGGACCTGCCGCAGCACCAAACCTTCCGGTTCAAAGGCCTTGGGTCCAAGTGGCGAGAGGCAGGGTGCCCCCACAGCTCTGGGCTCCTGACAGCGGAGCAGCTCGGGCTCTGGAGAACTGCCCTGGCCCAGCTCAAAGGGATCAAAGGGCTCCAGGGCTGGTTCCCGCCACTCAGAGGGGGGGGAGGAGGAGGTGGGACACGAGGCGGGCGCAGCTGAGTAGGGCTGGCCTGCTGAGCCCGGGCCTGGAGGAAAAGCAGGGCTGGAGGTAGCCAGGGGACCCGAGCTGGTGGTGGGCCCAGAAGAGGAGGCCGCTGAAGGGCCGGAGGCGTAGGCAGGCCCCGAAAAGGGGTTGAGAGCTCCGAATGGAGCAAAGCGTTTCTGGGGGTGAGAGGGCTTGAATAGAGGCGGGCAGCTGTGGTAGGCCTTGACGGGGGTGTCCGCTCCCAAGAGGGAGGTGGCCCGACCGCTCAGGGGCTCTGCAAGGGCCCGGGCGGCCTGGCTGGGCTGCGTGGTCGAGGGCAGGGGTCCCGGGGGTGGGCGGCTGGAGGACTCGCCCGCCTTGCAGTCTCCCCAGGTGCATGGGTAGCAATAAAGGGAGTAGGCGTCCGGTGACGGAGAGCCACTGCCACTGCGAGACCCTGTCCTGTGGGCAGAGACACACACACGGAAGGGTCAGCCAGTGCAAGAGGGAAACGCCACAGGCTCACATGCAGGACACAGCAAACCGCTCTGCCAGGCCAGAGACGGCCACTGGGACCTCAGCACTACCCGCTCGCACCCCAGCCCCCAAGGCCCAAGACCCCCTGGGACTGCCCTGGTCTGTCTTCCAGCCTTTCCCACCCCAGGAAAAATTAAACTTAACTGCATTACATAAAAATTTTAATAGAGCAAGGAACAGTCCATCCTGCGGCCCATCCCAGCCTGAAGGGAACCTGAGCAGTGTTCCCATCCAATCGTCAGCACTTAGGAACAAGGTGGACCAGGAAGGTGGAAAGCAAAGCCGTGGGCCCCAGCCCCCCGCACCCTCGAGAACCTGCCCGCTCTGCACCACAGGCCTGGACTCTTCCTCTCCCTCAGCACCGGCCCCCCTCTCCCCGCCCTTCCCCTCCTCAGTCCCCCGCAGGAGGACCCAGCACCAAGAGCAGGCAGGGGCTCACCCGTCCTGAAGGCCAGACGAGTAGTAGGGGAGGCTGGAGCTAGGTGAGCGGCCGGGCTGCAGCTTGGGGAAGCGTGGGGGCACCGGGGGGCTGCCCGAGAGCCGGCCGCTGCCATTGCCACCCCGGGGAGGCACGGGGGGGGCATTGAGCAGGCGGCACTCCTCCTTCACCTGCAAGCAGAGCGCCATGACTCCACGCCCTGTCCCCAAGCAGTGGACACTCCGGACCTTCCCTTTCCCAAGCAGCTGGGCAAGGAGGGTGTCTGGGCCTGACGCTTTGCCTTACCTCCAACTACTCACCCACCCCACCCCTTCTAGTCTCTCCAGCCACTCTGAGAGCCCACATACACCATCTCCCACGGCCCTGGAAATCCGTCATGAAGGTAAGAGAATACAGAAGTAGACTCAAATAGATAGTCAACCTAGTCCCTCCTCAAGGAAAAGGAAAGTGGTGTGACAGGGAGAAAAAGGGAAGGACAAGTATCTGCCATCTGGATCCCTTCTTCATAGGTCGAATACTCAGAGTGGACTCCCTGGGATATTAAAAGCTAGAGTCTATTTCTGTGGACAAGTATGGTTGGGAAATTCTGTGTTAGGTATAAATAGGGTTCCTTAGGGCAGGACTTCTCAGAGCTTTTAATAAACCAAAGTTCTATGGCTCCGAAGTGAGGAGGGGGTGAGCTAGGAATCCTCCACTACATTTTTCTAAACTTACTCCATCATGGGACCTTCTTTTCACGGGACAACTTAAAGGGCTCCTGTGGGGCCTTCAGGGCTCATCCCAAATTCTCTCAAGCTGGAGACCTACTAGCATCTTTGTCTCCAAAACTCCTAGCACCACTGTCTCTAGTATCCCTCACTACAAATACGCTCCTGTGTCGTCTTTCCCCTTGTTCTCCCCTTCCCCCGCCCCCCCCCGCCCCCCCGTCCCCCCCCCCCCGCCCCAGTCCCACACTCCAGGGGCTGGAGCCCGGGGCTCAGGAGAACTGGCATCTGGCTGGCCACCTCCCTCCCTGGAGTAGAGAGAGCCCCCAGCTCGGCTCCCTGCCTCCCCACCCTTCCCACCTCCGTCGCAGCCACCCACCGCCTCGGACTTGGGAGGGACAGGAGGCGGTGGGGCTTCAGGCTCCAGGCGGGGCGGCCCAGCGGCCCCGAAGGAGATGAGGTCGGGCCCGGGCGGCGGCTGAGCCCGGCCCTCGGCGAGGCCGTCGGCCGCCTGGTGCGTCCACAGCTCCTCGTAGGGGATCTCGGCGGGCGGCGCGGCGGGCTCGGGGGCGCCGGCCCAGTCCGGGCTCACGTACTCCTGGTCGCCGTCGCCGGGTGGGCCGGGGGCGCGGGGGGGGGCGCGCGGGGGCGCGGGCAGGCAGAGGCGCGCGCGGCGCGGGCTGGCGCAGTCGTCGGCCAGCTCGGCGGGGGCCTCGCGCACGGCCGTGGAGTACTCGTCGGGGTCGAAGCGCTCGCGGCAGTAGGAGGCGCTATCGCGCACCAGGCGCTCCACGCGCGGGTCCCCGGCCAAAAGGCCCTGCGGCAGCGCGAAACGCGGCGTGTCGGTGAGCAGCAGAAAGTGCAGCGGCGCCGGGCCCTCGCGGCGCAGCGCCAGCCCCAGCACCACGGTCTTGGAGATGATGCTGACCAGCTTGTAGCAGTGGCCCTCCCGCACCGGGTGCAGGTCGTAGGGGTTGCGCGGCGGCCGGCTGGGCACCAGCACGTTCACCGGGAGCCGCACACGCTCGATGATGGCGCGCACCGTGTGCTCGCCCTCCTGCATCTGCAGCTCCAGCGGGCTGCGCGTGCTGAAGCGGCCCTGGCACTGGAAGGGCAGGCTCAGGCTCTCGTTGGTGCGGTGGTTCATGCAGATGAGGCAGGGCATCTTGCCTTTGATGGGCCTGCCACCGCCGCCGCTCGCGGCCCCCGCGCCCCCGGGTCCGCCGCCGCCCACCCCGGCCAGCGCCCCGGCCCGGCCCAGCTTGCGCAGCAGCGTGGTGAAGCGCGAGCGCTCCTTGGTGGTCTTAGCGCACAGGATCTCCGCCTGGCCCATGAGAGTGAGCTCGTCGCCCGCGTGCAGCGTGAAGTTGTACACCTCGCTGTCCTCGCTGAATTCGCCCGACACCACCTGCGGAGTCCCAGAAACACGGCGAGGCCTTAGCCAGAGCCCCAGGGAAAGCCGCCCTTTGAGGCTCCCGGGGTGGGGGGGGGGTTGTTCCCTGGGCTGAAACCCGATCGAGGCCACTGGACTGGGGGGTCGGGGACCCACCTTCCCTCCTGGAGAGGCCACATGGCAGCTGTGCAACCTTAAATGAGCCTACTCTGGGGCCTAGCTGCCTCATGTAATAACTCTTACTTGGAAGAAGTGCTGTATGTACAGCGACCTACTTTGAAAATACCCAATAAATGACAATTTTATTATCGTTATCTTTACAATTTGGGCAGGAATAATGCTCCACCCACTCAACAAGGCTACTGTGCAGAGAAATGAATTGATGGATAAGGGTTTGTAAATAGTAAAGAGCGATCTGTACACAAGTGGGGCCTGTTGGTATTGTGTACCAACCCTACACCAGCTGACGCTAGGACAGGCTGCCCTGAAGGCCTCCAAGTCAGGGTACGATGTTCCACACTTACTCCTGCCTCACCACCTTTCCAGAAAGTTCTGCAGGCCAGTGGGTCATACACCTAGCTCTTCTGATATGGCCCAATCGTGCCAAATGCCGTCGAGCTGCTGCCAGGAGCCACACTGACAACCCTCTAACCAGCGATGGGGCATCCTGCCTGGTGTGGCAAGGACTAACCTTGACACTGAAGGTGATGGCTTCCATCACAAAGATGCGGTCAGGGAAGACGCTGGCCACCTCCTCCACGCTGCTGAAGTACCTCACTGGCTCCTGCACATCCCGGGCCTGCTCCAGGAGCTTGAACTTCCCTACAAAGGAGAAACACAGGCTGCTAGGGCAGGCCTGCCTGCTAGTCCCTGCTTCCTGCTACCCTCACCTCAGCCAGGCCTGCTGGAACTCCGGCAGGCAGAAAGGCAGGTTTGCCCCCACAGGAGGTGGAAGGGGCTGGTCAGCTGGCTCAAGGGCAAAGGTGAGCACAGACCAAGCACGGAGAGCTTGTGGGTGGGTGAGGAGGTTAGCAGCTGCCTGCCCAGAGAAATCCAAGTGCAAAGAGGCAGCTGAACATTTGCACACAGAGCTGGCCTCTAACCAAGCATCAGTGCGGCACAGGAGATGCAGGCTCCTAGCTTTGTCCCAGCCCCACTCTGACTTGCTGTGACCCTAGACAAGTCCTTTCCCCTCTCTGGGTCCTCATCTGAGGGTGCTGGAGCAGGGGCCTTGGGGCCCTGTCTGGATCTGGCATTCAACGCGTCGACCTTGGGTGGCTGATCCATACCGATGCACTGGACAGGCCGGGGGCTCAGCCCTAGGCCTCGGAGGCCCCAGGAGAGCTGCTCAGACTCCAGCTTTGTTCCCAGACCCTGCCTGGCCCAACATCCAGCTGCACCGTCCCAGAGACCTCTGACCAGAGCCCAGCAAAATCCCTCAGAGGCGGCCTTCCAAGCCTGCTGTCTAGGGCTGTTTTGGCTGGCTCAGCAGATACCCCCAGCAGACACGGACTTTCAAAGAAGGAGGCTAATCCATGAAGCTGACACCCTTGTGTAAACGGTCTTACCTCACTGGCCACACACGTGTAATGTGCCCACCTACAAGAGCACAAAGACAGGCTGCGAAAATCCCAGACATCTGGACGGATACCCCTTCTCAGGCCTTCCACGGACAGAGGGGAATCTTAGGTGAGAGGACAACAGGCCAGGACGAGACAAGGGGGCTCCTTAGCTTCCACAGCCTTCCTGGCGGTTGCTGCAGTCATGGTCCACGCATTTATTCCTTCCACAGTTATGGAGCACCCTGTGTGTGCCAGATGTTGGGCTAGACCTGACAGAGGGTGCAAACCCAGGGACTCGGACAGAGTGGGTGTGACGGTGAGCACCTAGTACTGGCAGGTGGGGACCCGGGACTGAGAGCCAGAGGACCGCGGAGTGAGTGGGAACCTGCCTGGCAGCCTGACGGGGTCCTGAGAATAAGAAGAGTTTTACGGAACAGACCGTCCCACATGGAAGAACTGGTGCGAACCAGAGTCAGGAGAGCAGAGTGCCAGCCCCGGGCCCGATAGGGGAGGGCCTGTGCCCAGGACCTGAGGAAGGGGACGATAGCTGGGCAAGTAGCATTCGGGTGATGAAAGGCTCTGAACGCCAGACTAAGGCAGAAGGATTCTACTCAGGAAGAAATGAGCGTTCGGCTTTTTTCTCCTAAGTTCAATCCCAATGAGATCAAAGTCTTATACCTGAAAGCTGGGGCCACATCTGCTGAGCCTCCAAGATTGGCCCCCTGGGTCTGTCTCCAAACAAGGTGAGTGAGGACATCGCCCGGACCAGTGGTGATTGCAAGGGTCTGAGGTGGACAGTGACACTGACCATTCAAGACAGGCCCAGATTGAACTGGTACCTTCTGCCCTCTGCTCTGATCATCAAAGCCCTCAATGAACCGCCAAGAGACAGAAAGAAGCAGAAAGACCTGAATCACAGTGGAAACATCACTTTTCAGGAGCTTGTCAACACTGCCCCACAGAAGTGGCACGCATCGTTAGCTAGAGAACTCTCTGGAACCATTCAAGAGATCCTGGGGACTGCCCAGTCTGTAGGCTGCAAGGTTGATGGCTGTCACCTTCGTGACCTCATAGACAGCATCAACAGTGGTGCAGCAGAATGCCCCACTAGTTAAGAACCAAAAAGGAAAGTATTTCAATAAAGGGTCATCTGACCCGCCCCGCCAAAAAAAAAAAAAAAAAAAGAAAGAGAAAATAAAAAGAAATGAAAGCAATTGCAGTGTGTTTTGAGCAAGGAAATGCCAAGATCCAAGTTGAGCTCTGTAAAGAAAGTGGGGGCGGGCGGCCGGCCGGTCAGGTCAATCGGCCAGGGACTGTTCTGCAGCAGAGCCGGGACGGTGGCTGGGGGAAGAGCGAAATCGAGCAGACCAAGGGGTACGTGGAGGGAAGACTGGGGTGGCAGATGAGGAGCAGGCAGGGGAGGAGAGGACTCGGGCCACCAGCCCCGGCAGGAATAGAGCTGGCAAAACAGACTCTTTATGCTAGACAACAAACTGAGCGTTGCTAGAGGGAGGTGGGCAGGGGGTGGGCCACATGGGTGATGGGGATTAAGGAGGGCACTTGTGATGAGCACCAGGGGGTATATGTAAGTGATGAATCCCACACCTGAAATCAGTATTACACTGTACGTTAACTGGGATTTAAATAAAAACTTGAAACTACAAGAAAGAAAAAAAGGAGACCAAAAAAAAAAAAAAAAAAATGGAGCTGGCAAAGCTGCTAAGCGAAACTGGGGACCCGGAAGTAACATGCTGTGGGGCTGGAGCCAGTCCTGAGGAGGCCAACTGAGGGGGTGGGAGGCCAGGAGGGGGTGCTCCTGGGGGGTGAGCACTCGGGGGCAGGGCTCGGGGATGCCTAGTCAGAAGTTCAGACTGAAGGTCACCCACCCACAGGTGGAGTCTTCCTTAGGGCAGGGAAGACGGCTCAAGGAAAGAAGAACAGAAGATCTTAACGCTCTGGGAACCGTCTTCCCAGAAAAATGCCCACAGCGAACTCCTGGCATGAACACAAACACCATTTTGTATACAGTGTGGGGGGTCCTGGATTCCCCAAAACCCAGCCAGAATCCCAGACTGAGGACCCCCCACCGGGCCTCCCCAGGGCTGGGTAGGAAGCACGAAGGGCCAAGGACAGAGTCCGTGAGCATCTAGAAGCAGGAAAGAAGCGAGATCGGAGAAAGAGAAGGGCAAGTGCCCCGGAGAAAGCTGGGGAGGAGTCCTGCCCCCACCACTCTGAGACCCTTTAAGATGTGCCTCAGCCCTTGAGGGCAGCAGGGATGCCGCGGGGAGGGGCCCGGCAGGGAACAGCCGTCTGGGGGTCGGGTGGCAGGACCTGCACCTCGGCTACCTTCCCACCGGGAGCGCTGCCCCTCCCTCACCCGGTGTCCAACCGCCCCCAAACCCCCCCCCCACCCCAAGCAGCCATGCGGGGCGAAAGGCCCGCCGCCCCCTGTGGGGAGAGCCGGAGCCAAGTCACGGCTGCAGCCGGGGCAGGATGTGGCCCGGGGATCGATGTAACCATGGTAGCCAGCACCACCCCCTCGGCCGCAGCCTGAGCCCAGCACCGGTCATTACTGCAGGAGGAAGGAAGGAAGGGAGCCCTCCCGGGAGTGAGGCGCTAGCCCCTGGAAGCCTTTACTCCCCCCTGCAGCTTCTTCTCCTGCCTTCGCCCGGTCTGAGACCCCCGCAGGCCCAGGGACCTGCCCACACCCCCCCCCCAGCCTGCCCCTGCTCCCTGCCCTCCCCTCCTAGAACACATGTGTGCTGCCTGGCGTCCCGTCCAGCCCAAAGCAGCCCTGCTTCTCTCCCCCTCCTCCCAGCAGCCGACCCCGGCAGCCGTTCCCTCAAGAATGATGGGTAAATGTGCACACTTGGGGGCAGACAGACCCGGTTGTATCCCATTTCTGGCACCAACCAGCAGTGTGACCTTAGGCAAACTACTCTCTGTAGGCTTCAGTTTTCCCATCTGTGAAATGGAAGCATACGGCCTAATGCCCGGAGTGCCATGCGCCGCTGACTAGAGCCACCCGGCCCCGCACTCAGGGCGGTGCGGGCTGCCTCAGAGCAGCCAGGTTCCCCCGGGCTCCCCGGGTGCGGGGCTGCGCTCCCCTCCCCCGCGGCCCTCCGGGTCCGCAGCCACTGCCCCCGCCCACTCCATTATTAATTCATTAGGAGGAACTGGGCTGTGCACTCAGCTTCCTCCTTACCCCGCCCCTCCTACTCCTGAGGGGCCTGGCCTCCCCTCCCCCACCGAGCCACCCACTGGAAAGACGCTGATGGGGATGCGCCTCTCCTACAGGCCAGCTGTCACCTCATGACTACACCATCCACATGCACTCAGGGGCACCAAAAGACATAGGGGAAGGGCTAGAAGCCTCCCGCTCTCACTCTTCCCTAGGAGGTTCCGTGCCTTGGTTTCCCGGATTCTTAATCACACAACCGAAATAGGAGAGTAAAGTCACACTTCTGTCAGTGAGGGCTTTTTCCAATTTTTGCTTTTTTATCCCAAGAAGACGACCTGGGACCTCTTCCTGGACGAACACCAGATAGACACCCAGCCTGGGAAGTTTCTAGCTTCTAAGCAGCCTTTCTCAAGGGCTCAGGGCTCAGGACAGAACCGCAGGTCAGAAAGACACCTGAGAGAGTTTTCTCATCTTTTAAATGGGTGTGAGGGCTATGGGGGTCCCAACTTCGCAGGGTCGTTGTAGAGAGCAGAAGCCTTTGTCTTAGTCCTGCCCCCCTGGTTCAGGAAGGGCTGCGGGTGAGGGGCAAGCTACTGGAGCTCCTGGGGCCTCACTTTGTGAGTTAAATGGACTTAATAAGACTTTCTCACAGGGTGGCCGTGGGGATAAAATGATGAAATGCTCAGCTCAGTGTCTGGAAGGCAGCCATGGGTTTAACACATAGGAGCTGTGTGATCGTGGGCTCACATGGGGGCTTCACTGGGATGGAGCCACCAGATTCCCATCCTTCCCACCCAGGTGACGACGACCCTGCATTGCTGGTGTGGTGCAAGCAAGCACAAGCCCAGGAGTCGGGTCACCAGGGTTCTAGCCCATACTCTGCTGCTCACCAGCCGTGTGACCCTGGGCAAGTCCCTTCCCTCTTAAACCCTCTGTTTTATCATGTGTAAAATACAAGGGCTGTACTTTCCCTCTCCAGCAGCAGAATCCTTTCTTCAAACAAAATCTGATGTGGATCAACATCATATATATAAAAGATAAAAGTAGTTCATTAGCGTAATCTTATTTAAAAGTCTAAAACGTTAACATTCACTTATAAAGTCAATCAGTGAAAACGAATTTAACACAAAAACTGGGAAGAACAGGATTACAGTGGGCAGAGGCAGCCAGATACTCAGCCCAAGCATCCCTTTGCTTCTGAAGGGCTTCGGTTGCCCGCCACTGAGAAGATCCTGGCCATGTTCTTCTTGAGGGTCTGTACCAAGGAGGCTTAATGAGGCAGCTCACGGTACATACCCCAGGTCTCTCGCTGGGGTTAAGCTTTGACTCGTAGCAATTTGAGAGTGTGGATATTTTTTTAAAAAATCAGTTGTTTAAAATCTATTAAAGGGCGCCTGGGTGGCTCAGTTGGTTAAGCGACTGCCTTCGGCTCAGGTCATGATCCTGGAGTCCCGGGATCGAGTCCCACATCGGGCTCCCTGCTCAGCAGGGAGTCTGCTTCTCCCTCTGACCCTCTTTCCTCTCGTGCTCTCTATCTCTCATTCTCTCTCAAATAAATAAATAAAATCTTTAAAAAAAATAAAATAAAATCTATTAAAAGACAGTGTGAATCAAAGGTTTTCAACAAGAAAACCAGGACTCCCCAGAACAGTATGAAAACCACTGGACCCTAACCCTAACCGCCCCCTGCCCACCAGGCCCTGGGCTCAGCCCTGTGGCTCCAAGGAAAGGGTGGTCACCGACAGCTTCTCCCAAGCCCCACCCCCTACCCTCCTGCCTCCACCCCCAGTGGCTCAAGGTCATCTGTTCCTGGCTGGGCACACCTGGGTACTGCAGGGGGATGTCAATCTTGGGTCCGATGACGTAGTGGCCCTCCTCCAGGGTATGGGCGGTCACTGTTGTCCACTGGCGGCAGGAGTGAATGAGCAGGATGTCTCTCTCACTGACACCCTCAGCATACTCCCCTGGGAGGCGAAGGGCGGAAGAGGAAGGAAAGGTAAAGCGAACATCAGGAGGGGGCAGAGAGTAGGGAGGCTGACTACTTCTCTAAGACCCTGACTAGGGACAGCTCCCCATGAGCCTGTCCGGGTCAGCAAGGCTCAGGGGATAAGCAGTTTGCCAGCTGTGGCCTCAGGGCTGTGAGTCATGCCCCGTCTCCCAGGGCCCAGGTTCCTGCCCCTGACAGGGCCCCAGCAAACCAGCCCAGCCGTAGTCCTGAGTTCTTCACCTGCTGTCCCGGGGCCAGGGCTGCGCGGGGGGGCCCCGGGGGGGGGCAGGGGGAGGAGCACCTCCCAGCAGATTCGCCAGCCCTGCCCTCCAGGAGCGCTTAGACCCATGGGGAGGTGGAAGAAATGTGAACCGAGGAAACAGACCGCCTTTGACGTTGAGTGGAGGGTGTCTGGGCACTCCCAGAGGGGAGCAGCAAACTAGCCGGGGGTGGGGTGAGCAGCAGACCCTAGAGCTGGCCCGCAGGACCACCAGCAGGGTTCTCAGCCCCCAAGTCAGTGCCTGAGCCAGGCAAGGAGGCCTGTCTCAGCCCTATCTGTGTTGGAGGCACAGATAGGGCTGAGACAGGGCTGTCCGTTGTGGGTCCCAGCTGAGAGCTCCCCCCAGCACCATACATCACTCGAGTCAGAAGAAGAACAGGGCTTGGAGGAGCTGATTCCTGCCTCTCTCACTCACGGGCAGCCCTTTTACACGCATTGCCCCAGGAGACTCCTACATTCAGGGGACTGCAAAGGAGAGGGAGGAAAGTCTCAGATACCCCCTACCCCCTTGCAGAGAGGCTGTTTCTTGGCCCTCCCTTTGTCAGCCCTTCACCCTCCCAGTCTCTGGAACACAGTGATGAGGTGGGGGGGGGGCTTCTGGGGGGGCCTAGTTCTGGGGGAAGCTGCACTGGGGCAGAGGTGTTGGGAGGGGCCTGGGCCCAGGAGGCTCCAATCCCAGCAACGGTTTCCAGGGGAGCCGGTGGAGCGGCCTCCTGGCTGCAGCTGGTGGGCAGGGGGGGTGGGGGACGCCTCCTTCCCAGCCCTCTCAGACACAACTGACTAAATTGCTGCCACCCAACCAAATGGGAAGTGGTTTATCCTGATGCCTGAGGGCCCCATGAAGTGTGTGGGGAGGATGTGTTCAGGTGCTTGGGGGCGGGCCTGGCTCCCACTGTGTTGGAGGGGTCTGAACCTTCCTCCTCCACCCCTCCCCTCCTGGGGCAGAGAAAGCTCTCCTAAGCCCCGGCCCACCCTTCCACAGGGACACGGGCCACTGCCACACAGGGTACACACCAAGAGCCATGGTCCCAACCGTTGAGCCAGCACAGCCACCTGGCCCAGTGAGACAGGAGCTGGTCACCCCACTGACACAACTCAGTCGCACAGCCCCACTAAGGGGCCTCTCCCAAACACAGAGGCATACAATGACCTTTAAGACTTCAAGACACACTTTGTTCACATAGTCACAGTCATGGTGACCAGAGCCACAGCTTCCATGGTCACAGCTAGACCATCACCAGTTGTCCATGCATTCATCCACTGGGTCAGTAAGTCCATAA
Organism: Zalophus californianus; assembly: GCF_009762305.2. Taxonomy (NCBI): domain Eukaryota; kingdom Metazoa; phylum Chordata; class Mammalia; order Carnivora; family Otariidae; genus Zalophus; species Zalophus californianus. The sequence continues at coordinate 21,429,090 of NC_045602.1, read as the reverse complement.
TCTTTATTAAGCAGTATATGTCCCTTCAAGGAGGATGCAGCCCAGAGTTAAGACAATAAGCTATTACAATGGGTGCACAGGACTCAAGTCAGGGGTGCCAGAGGGGTCATGGGAGTCCAAAAGAGGCCTGCCCAGACTGGGGAGCTTAGAAAGGACCCCCAGGAGGGAGAGATGCCCAAGGGAATGTGTGGGAAGTGGCCAGGCAGAACCCAGGACCCGCTCAGCCCGTTCACAGGCAGACACATACAGCCTTGATCCTGACACGGAACGGTCTCGGGATCACACGCCCACGACCCGGAGAACGAGACGCTGGGCGGCTGAGCCCCTCTGTCCGACGGCCCGGGCACGGACGCCGCCACGCAGTGCGCTCGCGAAACGCACTGAGACTCACGGTGCCCACTCGTCGCCGCCGCGGGTCGGAGGAGGGGCCGCGGGCCCCAAGGAGAGGAGAGTAGCCTGTGGCCGCGGGCCCCATTAGCATTCAGGGAAGCGAGTGTGCCAACGCGGGCCAAACCCCTATTCTTCTCACACACAAAACCCCCGGCCTGGCTGCCAGCCCCGGCTCCCGCCCCTCCTCCAGCCGAGCAGCTCCCCTTCCTCCAAACGGTCCCCTCACTCCGTGCAGCCTCCAGGCGTCCCCTTTCGGGCCCCCATGCACAGTCCCATCGGCAGAGCACCCGGGCCCCTGGGAAGTGGGACAAGATGTGGGGGAGGGCCGGGGACTTGGGGGCACGCCCGGCGGGAGGGCCAATCATTCGGGTCTCTCCCCGAGGTGGCCTGCCCGCCTGGGGCCGCAGACTGCTCCCCAGGACGCGACAGGAAGGTGCAAGAAGGGTCCCAAGAAGGGCCAAGCAGGGCTGGGGGGCGGCGGCGGTGGGAAGACAGAGTCGGAGGCCCAAGGGATGAGGGAGGATCGAGGTGAGAGGCGGGAGACAAAGGGACGGAGGGGGCGCGGCCCGGGCGGGGGTCTGAGGGCGGCAGGGAAAGGGATGCACGACGGGGCGGGCGCGGGGCCTCCGCCGCGCTCCGGGTTCTAGCTGGCAGAGGAAAACTCTGTCCCGGCCGGGCCTCAGTGCCTGTCCCGGATTTCTGTCCCGGTGCCCGTGCGCAGGATCCAGGAGGCGGCAGACCCTCGGCTCTCGGGCCCCGGGTCTCCAGGGAAGGCGCACCGGGAGCTGCGCAGGACCGGCGCCGGGAGCGGAAGGGCAGAGGCCACATCCTCACGCCCCCCGCCCCACTCCCCCAGCACCTGCCCCGAGAGTCCCCGATTTCCCCGCGGACCCCCCGCCGCCCTCCCCCGCACCCCGGTACCTGGCCCGAGGCAGGCGAGCGTGGGCAGGCGGCAGCGGCTGACGATGAGGTCGAGCGGGAAGGCGCCCATGCTCCAGCGCAGGCCGGCCAGCCCGGCCGCCAGCTTCTCCATGGCATGGGCGCCCCCGACGGCCAGTCCCGCGTGGCCCGGGCTCCCGCGCCCGCCGCCACCTCCTGGGGCCGCCGCGGCGCTCCCCGCCTGGCCGCCCGGCCGGGGCTGCGGGAGTCACGTGGCCGGCCTCCCCGCGGGGCGCCGGCCCCCGCCCCCGGCCCTCGCCCCACCCCCCCGCCCGCGCCCGCAGCCGCCGCCAAGTCCCGCCTCTCCGCCCCGCGGGGCGCGCCGGCCCCCCCTCCCCGTGCGTCCAGGTGACAGCCCAGGACCGAGGACCCCGGGCGGGCGCCTGGAACGAAAAGGAAGACGCGCGGCGGCACCTCCGGGTCGGGGGCAGAGGGCAGCCTCCTCTACCCCGCCAAGTGCGTCTGGGCCCCCTTTCCCCGCCGGGAGCGGCGCCTCTCCTCGCCCCCTTGTGCCGCCGCCCACCCCACCCCCGGTCGGCTCCGCTTCCCGAAGCTCCGGCCCAGAATTCGGCCGCTGCGGTCGCGGCTGCCATGGCATCTATCACCTCCAGCTTCACACAGCGCAGCGAGGCCGCCTCACTAACCCCATTTTACCGATGAGCAAACTGAGGCTCAGAGAGGTCAAGTGGCAGCTCGGCTTGGGTCCTGGTTTGACTTCAAAACCTACTGCCTTCCCCGATACTCGGCCCCCCAACTCCGAGCCCCCACTAAGAGCACTTGCCAAGCTCCCAGCGCCCTGTAACCGATTTTCACGGGTCCTTTGGGCCGGATAGCTCCAGCACACACAGCGCGCCACGCACAACTGCTCTGACTGAGGGTCAAGCAGGTGACTGGTGGTGGAGTCTCCTCTCTCAGGCGGATTGTCCCGTCTCTCCTTCCCTTAAGTTGCTCTTCCTTTTCTGCTGTCCACACCTCCTCCTTCCAACCCCTCGTGGCTCCAGTGCAGGACCTCTCCCCTTGGGAAGCCCTTCCAGAAGCTGCGGTGGCTTCAGCAGGGGACGCAGTGCCAGAGGACCCCCTTAGCCCTCGATGTGTCTGCGGTGCCTTCTGCAGGTGCAGGCCTGCCGAGGGGCCTGGGCTGCCAAAAGTAGGCCTTAGCCCCAGCTGGTCCTTAAAGGGCTCCATGGACTCTAGTCCTCAGCCTCCCAACCCAGGGAGGCCCCCACACAGGTGCATGCAAACCCTCTCTTCGAGGGGACTGACCTCCCACATCGTGTGACCTGAGCCCCATGAGCAGTAGCACCAGAGAAGATGAACACAACTTCACAGTGGGAAGACATTTCTGATCCCTTGTCCCATCTCCATCTTTTACAGAGGAAGCAAGGGCGACTCTGAGAGCAGGAATGCCTTGCTCCAAGATAACAAAACAGGAAAGCAGAGGAGGCAGGCCTCCACCGGTGCTGACTCCATAACCAGGCCCGCGGGGCCCCCAGCCCAGCCGAGGCTGCCTCCCTCCACGTCCACTGCCCCGAGGCTGAGCGGCTGGCCCTCGGGCTCGCTCTTCCTTCAGCCACCACAGCTGTGACTTGGGCTAACCCGGATGGTCTGTGGGGTGGGGGTAGCACTCTCCTGGGGAAGTGGGCAAGAAGAAGGGAGAGCAAGGGGGAAAATGCAGGCGTCTAAGGCAGGCGTGGAGGGTCAGAGGTGGGAGACTGAGGAGGCCGAAAGAAGCAAGTGGGTGAAAGGAGCCTGACTTAGTCACTTTTCTTTCCCTGCCCTGTGGGCGCTCTTGAGTAGGGTGACCACAGCTTTTGTCATCCAAACGAGGACATTTCGGAGTGAAGGAGGTGCCAGGTGGAACAATAGGCATAAACCAGGCTCTAGGACAGCGGGTGTAAACCAGGACTGGGCCATGTGGTCGGTCACCCCGTCTCTGAAGGATGCCTCTGAGCCGTGCCTACCGACCGTGGCTTCTCATGCTCGGCGGGGGCTCGCCCCGACTCACCCCGGCTCTAGGCCTCAGTTTCCAGCTCTGCGCCTCCACCCCCAGAAGCGGCATCCACAGGCCTTACGTTTCAACAGTCACGCTTGTGTTTGCTCTTCTCTTACCTTCTATCCCAGCTAACTATTGCCTGGTGCCCCAACCTGGAAATCTGAACCCTTACTTACATCCACCTGGTCACCAAGTCCTGGTGATTCTGCTTCTAGCGCGCGTCCTGTGGAGAGGGCTGGAGAGCCCTGCTTGTCCCAGGCTGACTTCCGTTCCCCCTCCAGCCTTCTCTCCTTGAGGCCACCCTTCGTAGTTCCTGCCAAAAGCCCTGCATACAGCTCTGAATGGGGGTTGAGTCAGAGACCACACAGGTGTGAGACATCAGGTGGAACCACCTAACCGGCTGGACCCACTTCCTAACAGTTGTAGAGTTCCAGAACCTCTCCAGGGCTTTTTAACGCTTGGCAAAGCTCAGGGACCGGACACACAAGTGCCCCAGTACAGAGATCCCTGGATTTGCTTGGGTTTCTGGAAGATGGTGGGCAAGACGGAGAGCCAGGAAGCGAGGTGAGGTAGGAAGATGGGTCAGTAGAAAAGCCAGACTGAGCAGCTGGATCTGGAAGTGAGAGAGCCGGGGGCCTGCGTGGTGTATGAGGCCGTGCCTGAGCTTCTCCCCACCCTGGGAGAGTGTGGGTCTGGCCGGGAGGTAGAGGCCTGGGCTGGGTCACTGGGATCCCAGCTGCTCTGCTGACAGGGTTGGTGGTGACACGTGGAAGGTGGCTTCCTACTGGTGGAGGGGAGGACACGTGAGAGGTGAGTGGTGTGGAGGAGAGGGCGGGGGGCGGGGGGCGGAGCCCGGGCAGAGGCCCACTTTTGGCCCAGCGGCCAGGGGTTAGCCGAGTGGGCAGAAGGTCAGTGGAGTAAAAAGATGGCAAAAGGGGCCGGCACTGGCCAGGGTTGCGTGGAAACAGCCCCAGCCTACCCCATCTGGGGGACAGATAGCCTTCTCTGAGTCCATGAACTATAGGAGGCCAGAGAACATTTGGGTAAGCACCTCTGAGAATTCTAGGAAATACTGTATCCAACTTTTTATTCTAGAAAATTTGAAATGTACATAAAAGTAGAGGTGATAGTCTTATGAATCCTCCATGTATTTCTGTGCACTTGTTTACTCCCCCCTCTTAATTTTTTTAAAAAGTTTATTGAGATATAAGTCACATACTATGCAATTCATCCATTTAAGGTTATACACCGTTTTTATTTTTTTTAAGATTTTTTATTTTTTAACAGAGAGAGAGACAGCGAGAGAGGGAACACAAGCAGGGGGAGAGGGAGAGGGAGAAGCAGGCTTCCTGCGGAGCAGGGAGCCCGATGTGGGGCTCGATCCCAGGACCCTGGGATCATGACCTGAGCCGAAGGCAGACACTCAACGACTGAGCCACCCAGGCGCCCCTGAAGTTATACAATGTTTTTAGCGTATTCATCATATTTTGCCACCATCACCATGATTTTGCCATAAATATTATTTGTATCTGGACCAGGCAGCTGTACTGTCATTAGGCGTTTCTAAGGCAAAGGTACCATGGAATACCACACACCCATTAGAAATAATGCTTACAGGGCGCCTGGGTGGCTCAGTCGGTTAAGCGACTGCCTTCGGCTCAGGTCATGACCCTGGAGTCCGTGGATCGAGTCCCACATCGGGCTCCCCGCTCAGCGGGGAGTCTGCTTCTCCCTCTGACTCTCCTCCCTCTCGTGCTCTCTATCTCTCATTCTCTCTCTCAAATAAATAAATAAAATCTTAAAAAAAATAATGCTTACAAAAAAATCGTAATGATTTGGGGAAATCCTCATTGTAAAAGGTTAATGTAAAAAGGTCAGGATAGCATTTCATGAATAAATGCACTATAAAAAAGAAACAACCAAAGGGAACATGCTCTAATTTTTTAAGATTTTATTTATTTATTTTTGAGAGAGAGAGAGAGAGAGAGCGGCATTGCCCATGATCGGAGAGGAGGGGCAGACGGAGAAGCTGACTCCCCACTGAGCAGGTAACCCAATGAGGGCTGGGCTCAGTGAGGGGCTGGATGCGGGGCTCATTTCGGGTCTCGATGCAGGGCTGGATGCAGGGCTGGATGCAGGGCTGGATGTGGCCCTTGATCCCAGGATCATGACCTGAGCTGAAGGCAGACACTTCACCAACTGAGCCACCAGGTGCCCTGCTCTAATATTGAAAGTGTGTCTGGGTCATGGAATAAGTGATATTGTTTCTCTAATTTTAAAATATTATCCAAAGTTTTATATAGTGAAGAGGCATTTACTTGGTAATTAGGAGCCAGTTTAAACTTTACAAATGAGGGTGTAGGACCTGATGGTATCTGAGGCCCTGCCTGCCTCAAAGTTTCTTGTGTTTGAATGTTCTCCCCACAGGCATCCCGCTGCCCACCAGAGGGAGGAGTGGGGCCCCCCAGCCAGGCCCCTCCGGGTGAGGGTGGGTGAAGGCCTGCCTGCCGGGAGAGAGGGTTCTGGGCACAGCAGGTCCTCCACAGCTGGACACAGCCAGCTTGCCCCCTTACAGGCACCCAGGGAGATCACCATCCTGTGCCTCATTCAACATCAATTTTCTTTGATTAAAAAAATTCTTTCCAAAAAATAAAGATATTCTTTCATTACCACTTTATTACAAATTTAGGCATTTATTACTTGCACTAAACACATAACTTTTCGACAATTTATTTGGAATTGTCTTTCATTTCACTCACAATCACTAAGTAATTTCCATGGACATATAGTTCCAACATTTTGTTCAACCTCTGCTTACTATTCTCCTTCAGATTGTCTTTTGCAATATTAAGAATCAGACAACTTATATGTAAACTAATTAGAATTTAAGTAAAAACTTGAAACAAAAAAACAAAGAAGTAGACAGTATTGTCACTTTTTTTTTTAAGATTTTATTTATTTATTTGAGAGCACAAACAGGGGGAGTGGCAGGCAGAGGGAGAGGGAGAAGCAGGCTCTCCGCTGAGCAGGGAGCCCGATGTGGGGCTCGATCCCAGGACCGCAGGATCATGACCCAAGCTGAAGGCAGTCGCTTAACCAACTGAGCCACCCAGGTGCCCCGACAGTGAGGTCACTTTTAAAGAGTCATAAAAAAAATTAAAATAAAATAAAAATAACGAGTCATACATAAAATAATGAAATTAAGAGGAAAATAACAGGCCCTTTACATTTACCCACTGATGGTCTTTATTCCTCTCTGAGGACCTAAGTTTCCATCTGGTATTATATCCCTTCAGCCTGTAGGACTTTCTTTAGCAATTATTGTAGTGAGAATCTGCTGGTGGTGAATTTTCTTTTATCTGAGAATCCCTATTTTACTTTAATTCTTGAAGGGTGTTTTCAGTGGCTATAGAATTCTTAGTTGATACCTTTTTTTTCCCAGCCTTTAAAGAGATCCTTTTACTTTTTTTTTTTTTTAAGATTTTATTTATTTATTTGACAGAGAGAGACACAGCCAGAGAGGGAACACAAGCAGGGGGAGTGGCAGAGGGAGAAGCAGGCTTCCCGCCGAGCAGGGAGCCTGATGCGGGGCTCGATCCCAGGACCCTGGGATCACGACCTTCGCCGAAGGCGGACGCTGAACGACCGAGCCACCCAGGCGTCCCTACTTTTTTTTTTTTTTCAAGATTTTATTTATTTATTTGAGAGAGAGAGAGCACGAGAGGGGGAGGGTCAGAGGGAGAAGCAGACTCCCGGCTGAGCAGGGAGCCTGATGCGGGACTCGATCCCGGGACTCCAGGATCATAACCTGAGCTGAAGCTAGTCGCTTAACCAACTGAGCCACCCAGGTGCCCGAGATCCTTTTACTTTTATTTGGTATTTATAGTCCACTCTCTAGGGGCTTACTTTAGCTATTTTTATGTGTGTATGTTAAATCCAGAGTTTTGTTTTTGGCTTTTTTTTCTGAGTAAAATTGCTCTGGCAGCACCTTACTCAACCATTACCAGAAGCGGATGTGTCACAACTTTATTTTCCAATTAGGCTTTTTCTTTTGAAAAAAGTGAAACCTATAGGAAAGTTGCAAGAATATTACAACAAATTTCCATATGTCCTTTACCTAGATTCACAATATAATACCTATTATTCTTTTTTTCTGAACCATTTGAAAGTTAGTTCCAGACATCATGCCACTTTTGCCCATAAATCCTTCATTGTGTGTTTCCTAAGAACTAGGACATTCTCTTACACAGCTAGAATTCAATTCTTAAATTCAGGAAATTTAATATTAATACTAATATTCAGTTCATATTTAATTTTTATTATCCCAGTATTGTCCTTTATACTTTATAGAGTTGTGGGTTTTTTTCCAAGATTAATCTAGGATCTAGGATCATGCATTGCATTTAGTCGTTATGTCTCTGGTCGAATCTAGAACAGTTTCTCAGCCTTTGTTGAACTTTTAAGAAATTGACAATTTTGAAGATACAGACCATTTGCTCTGTAGAATGATCAGTTTTGGCTGACGCATCACTGTCAGGAAGACTCAACACATCACATCAGGAGACAGGTGATGCCCGTTTGTCCCATTTTTTGTGATGTCGACTTGGATCACTCGGTTAAGGGGGTGCCCGCCAGGTGTCCCCACGGTAAAGGCACTTTTTTCCCCCTTTGTGATTAATAAAGAATTAGTGGGAAGATGTTTGGCTGCGTAAGCATCCTGTTCCCAACACACTTGCATCCCATGATAGCATCCATTGCTGATTCCTACCTGAGTCAATTATTACTGTGATGGTTGCCAAATGGTGATTTTTCTACCTCTGTCATTTCCACACATATCAGTCAGCATTCTGCTGTAGAGAGGTGCTTGCCCTCCCCCTCCCTTAATTGATTAACAATTCACAAATTCTTCTAAGTTTTTCATTCATTGTGACACTCACATTGTCCTGTATTTGACCAATGGGAGCAACTTTCAGCTAGTTCCTCTGTTCCACTGTCGGGATTCCAGAGTTCTTTGGAATTTTTCTAACTTTCTGAAACAATAGGATGTTCCAGGGTCATTCTGCATAGTCCCTGCCCAGCCCAAGAATGGAATCAGCCATTTCTTCAAGGACTACTGTTTCCTTATAGTGTTTTGTCAACTGTACTCCAGGCAGCTTTATCTGTTGGGTCTGGGTGAGAGATGCTCATTAGAGTTAAGAACAAATAAGAAGCTCGTGTTGTCATCTGAGGGAAATGTGTCTACAGTCCGGTCTACCTGCTGCATATCTCTGTGGATGGAACACCATAGTCACTGCCCTCTCTGCTGGCAGGCTGCATAGGCCAAAGAACAATCTGGAAGTCTTTCTTATTGCTGATGTTTGGAGCGCCATATGTCACCATGTGTTCTTATAAAAAGCTGAGCCATGTTGGAGGAGCAGGGGACTCTTGATGATGAGTTTGAGCCCCATGTTGGGTGTACAGATTACTTAAATAAATAAAACTTTAAAAAAAAATTTTAAAAACTGAGCCGTTAATAAGGACACTTAAAAACTGAGTTTAATTTGTTGACTCTCAGCCCTCATTCAAGTCAGGGTGTAACACTGTGGTAGTTTCATTTTTATATGTCCTCTACAGTTAAGAATAGTTCACTTAAGATCTTCCTTCTTATTTCTGTGGTGTGAATTACGGAATCACTTAGAACACAGAAAGATGTAAAAGAACCACAATTTGATTTGCTTTTGCAATTTACCGAATGTAGCTTGTTATTGCAAAAGAAAATGTGGAGGGGCACCTGGCTGGCTCAGTTGGTAGAGCATGTGACTCTTGATCCCAAGGTTGTGAGTTCAAGCCCCACAGTGGACATAGAGCTCACTAATAAATAAATAAATAAATAAATAAATAAATAGGAAAAAAAGAGAAAATGTGGAAAGGAGACTCTTCAAGGGAATTTCTTGGCATGTTTCTATTTTATCATAAAAAAGAGAGTACTGTAAGGATAAAGAGGAATGGGGGCCTAATCCTTATCTATAGGTTGTTCCTGAAATGCTCCTTCCTAAAAATAGCTCATGAGATATTTACTTCAAGAAGCTAGAACTTTAAGTTTCGGTCAATAGTGCTGAACACAGTAAATCAAACTATACCTCTTATAAATTGTGTATTTTTTAAAAAGAGATATTATTTATTTATTTGTCAGAGAGAGAGAGTGTGTACAAGCAGGGGGAGTGGCAGACAGAGGGAGAAGCAGGCTCCCCACTGAGCAAGGAGCCCTTAGTGGGACTTGATCCCAGGATTCTGGGATCATGACCTGAGCCGAAGGCAGATACTTAACCAACTGAGCCACCCAGGCGTCCCAAATAATACATGTTTATCCAAAACAAAATGTTTTGACTCTAAATAGTATTTTAAGCTTAAAAAAGTAAAAAATGATCAACATGTTTCATTATTTTCCTTATCCCCTATATTTTGTAAAATTTCTTCTAATTAAGCTTCACCCTCACTAAGACTTTTTTTTCTTTTAAGTAAGCTCTTCACCCAGCATGGGGCTTGAACTCACCACCCCGAGTCTGCCCTCTACCAACTGAGCCAGTGCCCCCCACTAAGGCGTTCTTAAATCTGAAGCTGCATTATCCTTTTCATCTCTTGCTTTTAAATGTTTTCACTTTCACAACATGACAAGTTTCAGAATCCTTTAAAAATGACTTTATTCAAATTGTTTTCTAAAAGTGAGATTTTGTATTATTTGTCTTTCATACCATCCAGAACCACATTTGCCTGAATAGACATTTTGGATGGACTCAGTGTCATTTGGGCCCAAGTGACAGCAAATGATGAAGCAAAACTGTAGAAATTGTCCAACATCTTTTGTGTGAATCAAGTTGATGATCTGCTGAGGATCTAACAGCTTTGCCTTTGTCTGCTGAGACAGATTGTCCAATAATTCTACTGAAATTCCCATCTGAGCAATAAGACAACTAAATCGATGGAAGAGAACAGAGAGCCAGAAATAGACATATACAAATAGAGTCAGCTGATCTTTGACAAAGAGCAAAGGCAATTCAATGGTGAAAGAAAGAATAGTCTTTGCAACAAATGGTGCTGGAAAACAGGACATCCACATGCAAAAAAAGAAAGGAAAAAAAACGGAATCTAGGGGGCACCTGGCTGGCTCAGTCAGTAGAGCATGTGACTCTTCATCTCGGGGTTGTAGGTTCGAGCCCCACATTGGGTATAGAGATCGCCTTAAAAAAATAAAATCTTTAAAAAAAAAGAATCTAGACATAGACCTTACATCCTCACAAAAATTAATTCAAAATGGATTTTAGATCTAAATGTAAAATATAAAACTATAGAATTCATAGACGTTAACACAGGAGAAAACATAAATGACCTTGGGTTGGGTGATGACTTTTTAGATACAACACCAAAACAGCATTCATGAAAGAAAAATCGGACTTCGATAAAATTACAAACGTCTGCTCTACCAATCTGAGTAGCAGACGGAGCCTGGACAATATTCATGGCTACCAGGAAGTGTCAGCTTCCTTCCTTCCTTCCTTCCTTCCTTCCTTCCTTCCTTCCTTCCTTCCTTCCTTCCTTCCTTCCTCCCTCCCTCCCTCCCTCCCTCCCTCCCTCCCTCCCTCCCTCCCTCCCTCCTTCCCTCCTTCCTTCCTTCCTTCCTTCCTTCCTTCCTTCCTTCCTTCCTTCCTTCCTTCCTCCCTCCCTCCCTCCCTCCCTCCCTCCCTCCCTCCCTTCCTTCCCTCCTTCCCTCCTTCCCTCCTTCCTTCCTTCCATTTTGAAGAAGGCAACAAATTCTAGGAGATAATATATTGGCTTATATCTGAATCAGGACAGGAAAAGGAGAGCTTCCCCCATTTTTGTAGGAAATGAAATTATTCCCATCACAAAAAAAAGCACAACATGGCTGTTGTTTTATAACCAGGAAAGCCAACCACAAATCTACCCTTACCCCTGCTTTGCCCCTGTTTGCACCAGGCTTCTGGTCACCTGGCAACAGGGAGGGAAGGCAGCAACTGAGAGCCCTGAGCTTACTGATCTAGTCAAGCCAAGAAGTTTCCAGAACTTGTGGGACAGCTCCCACCCGGTCACCTACAAAAGTGACTGAACAGCCGTCTTGGTAAGTCGAACTGATCCTTTATGTCGTGCTCCTGGCCTCACAAGTAGATTCGATGCAAAAACTCAAAACTCACTGTGAAACCATTGGCTGTTACATGGAACATGAGAATTTCGAAGTTTTTAGCAAATTACATATTTCAACTTATTTATAAGCAGACTTCTGAGGAAAGCATTTAATTTACTAATGAACCACTGATAAAATTAAATATGACATAATGCTATCGTTAAAAACTATGGTAACAAAAATTGTAATATATACCATACAATTTACCATTTTAAAGACTTTTACCATTTTGTTTTTGGGGCGCCTGGGTGGCTCAGTCGGTTAAGCATCTGCCTTCAGCTCAGGTCACGATCCCAGGGTCCGCATCGGGCTCCCTGCTCCGCGGGGGGCCTGCCTCTCCCCCTCCCCGCCCCTCCCCCACCCCCTTGCCCCCAGCCCCACCCCCTCCCCCTGCCCCCAGCCCCACCCCCGCCCCTCCCCCGCCCCCAGCCCCACCCCTCCCCCGCCCCCGCCCCCAGCCCCACTCCCATTCCTGCTCCCACTTGTGCTCTATCTCTTTCTCTCTCAAATAAGTAAATAAAATCTTTTTTTTTAATTTGCTTTTAAGTAATCTCTCTACCCAACGTGGGGCTCAAACTCACAACCCCAAGATCAAGAGTCATACCCTCCACTGAGTCAGCCAGGCGCCCCTAAAATTTATCATTTTAAAGTGGACAATTCGGTGGTATTAAGTACATTCACAACACTGTGAAACCGTCACCATTATCTAGTTCCAGAACATTCTCATCACGCCAAGAGGAAGCTCCACACCCTTTAAGCAGTCACTCCCCAGGCCCTCTCTTCCCCAGCCCTGGCACCGACCAATCTACTCTCTGTCTCTAGGATTTTTCTGTTCTGACCATATCGTATAAATGAATCATACTCTATGTGATCTTTTGTGTCTGGCTTCCCTCACTTACCACAGTGTTTTCTAGGTTCATCCCTTTTGCAGCATGTGTCAACACTTCATTTTTAAGGCTGAATAATATTCCAATGTATAGACGTAGCCCATTTTGTCTATCTGTTCTTCAGGTGATGGACATTTGGGTTGTTTCTACTTTTTGACTATTATGAGCAGGGCTGCTTTGGCCATTCCGGAACACACTTTTTGTTTGAACACCTGTTTTCAATTAGTTTGGTTACATACTGAAGAGTGGATTTGCTGGGTCATATGGTAATTCTGTGTTCAGCAACCACCAAACTGGTTTCCACAGTGGCTGCACCATTTGACATTCCCACCAGCAGTGAATGTGGGTTCCAATTTCTCCACTTGACCGACACTTGTCTTGTGATGGGTTTTTTTGTTTTTGTTATAATCATTCTAATGCGTGTGAAGTGGTATCTCATTGTAATTTTTAAAAGAGAAGATACTTTTTATTTTTTTAAGATTTTATTTACTTATTTGAGAGAGGGTGAGCGAGAGAGTACAAGTGGGGGATAGGGGAGGCAGAGGGAGAAGCAGACTCCCCGCTAAGCAGGGAGCCCGATGCGGGGCTCGATCCCAGGACCCTGGGATCATGACCTGAGCTAAAGGCAAACCCTTAACTGCCTGAGCCATCCAGGCATCCCCAGAAGATGCTTTTTATGATTTCAATCTTTTCAAATTTCTTCAGACTTGTTTAATATATATAATGCTGTTTTATAAATAACACGAGTGTATTCTATTTGCTTTTTTATTTGAATACTTATTACACTATTATGGGAAATTAAATATTAATAAAAATCAGTTTTGAATAAAGGAATTGTAAACTAATCAATTGTATAAATTTACCTCTGTGTGATGCAAACTCCCATTTTTATAATATCATAGTATATACACTTCTTATATTATTTCCTAAGGTACTGCTTTATTTTCACTACAAAAATCAAGGAGTGAAAATAGCCCTTCATCAGGGCATGGACATCAGAGGGAGGTAAACACCCGGGTCTGGGAGTCAGACCCACCCAGGATTGAACCAGTTTTTCTCCCTGCTAGCTGTGTGATCAGGGCAAGTTACGTAACTTTGCTGAGCTTGTATTTATTCATGTGCCAAATGGGGATGAGAATACGTAAGTCAAGGAGTATGTCTCCTAAGTCAGGATTAGTTGAAGTCAGATAAGAAAAAGGTGGGTTGCTGAGCAGGGAATTCTGCATTTGGAGCGGGGAGACAAGCATCTTTGGGGGCACCAATCCCTCCATGACCCTGAGAAAATGCCTCCAGAATGTCTGCTTTGCTTTTCCCTTTCCTCACTGAGAAGTTCCCAGCAGGAAGTGAGGGTAAGAGATGGGATTCATTCATTCAAGAGGCACTTACTGAGCTCCCTCTGTGTGCCAGGGGCCACTCTAGGTGCCGGGAGACACAGCAGCAAATAGGAGAGACAGAGCCCCTGTCTACACGGAGCTTCTATCCCAGTGGGGACACAGGCAGTCACCTACTAAACCTGGAGATTTTAATATGGCAGATGGTGGGAAGAACTGGATGAAAAAAGAAAGCAAGGGGAAAGGACAGGGAATCCAGGGAGGCGGTGGCATGGCTCCTATCCTATGTGGAGCGGCCAGGGAGGGCCTGAGTGATCAGGGGACACCTGGGCAGAGACCAGAAGGAAGCGGCAGTGTGAGTGGTTCTGATATAGGGAGGATGCGGATTTCCAACAGAAGGAACAGCCAATGCAAAAGTCCTAAGGCACAGTGCGGTTTGTTAGGGGTCAGAATGGGAAGGGGGGCAATGGGTGACATTTTAAGGACCTCTGAGTGTTTTCGGAAGAACCATGCATGACCCGATCTAAACGTTCTCAGAGGTCGCTCTGTGTGCTGGGTCGAGAAGAGCCCGTGGGCAAGGGAGGAAGCGGACCCGTTGGGCCTTTCCCATTCTCACTTCTGGAACTACACAGAGCTGTCCTGGTGAGATGCGGTGGGGTCTGCGGATATTTTGGAGGTAAATTTACTGACAGATTGCTGTGAGCTCGGAGAGAAAGAGGGACTCAGGGATGCTTAGACCCACCGTGAGGACTGTGCTGCCTATTTTCTTGGGGGGGCGGGGGGGGCGGGGGGAAGCATCAGGCAAGGAAATCTGTGTGTCTTAGGCCAGTTACCCGGAGGGTGGCTGAGCAGGCAGCTGCCTGAGCCCGGAGTTGTGGGGATGCTCCCCTGGGAGTCTTCAGGGCATATGGAGTGTCTAAAGCCAGGCGCTTGCAGGACGTTCCCTGGGGCCATGGGTGTAGATGAAGACAAGTGCTCTGAGCACTGAGTTCTGAGCCACTCTGACACTTAGAGGTCAGGAAGATGAAGAGACACCAGCAAGACTGAGGAGGAGGAGAAGGAGGGAGGGAGGGGGCAAGGGGTGTCCTGGACACCTGCTGAAGGAAGTGTTTCAGGAAGGAGGGAGATGGAGTCAACATCTCAAGAATTAGTGGCCACTCGACCTTGGCAAGAGCACTCCTGATGGGGGTGGAGGGGATGAGGCCCCGAGGGAATGCTCTAGAAGGGCTGGAGACCAGTACACACAGCTCTTTCAGGGAGTTCTGCATAAACTGGAGCAGGGAGATGGCGGGGAACTCGAGGGGGGCTGTGGAGCCTGGCATCAAGGGAGAGTGCTTTTATTTTTGCCAAGAATTAGAGATATTTAGGCATGTTTCAAGTGTGCCCCTACTCGTGTGTGAAACACTGTGCCGGCAGGAGAGATCTCTGTGCTAAATGGTTTGGAGCCACTTCTCTAGAAAACATTTTCTTTCTGAGTTCTCCAGTCAGTTTTCTCGACGCTGAACATTTGCCCAGAGTAACAGCTCCTTCTTTAATTACGGCAGCCAGCTGCAAAAGGGAAACTCCAGGGGCTGGGAATGTTGCCCCTCTGCTTTCTGCCTCTTACCGAGCGTGAGGACTAATCACCGCCCTGATGGGAAGGTTTAAGGTCACCACACGCCTGCATTTAATTCTGCTAGTTCTCAAGTAAGAGCTTCTCCCCGTTTGTGCTCTCTCTCTGACAAATAAATAAAATCTTTAAAAAAAAAAAAAAGAATGTCCTCTAATAGATTCCTGAGAAGGTGAGCAAGGGAAGAAAAAATTTACCTCTTTGTGTATCTGAAGAGATCATTTCCTATTTGCCGGAAAGTTGAATGAGTAGAGAACTCTACCTAGAACATCCCTTCCATTAAAAAATTGGAAGCTATTGCCCCGTTCTTTCCTAAATCTCCACATTACTTTAGGAAAATTTCTATCATTCAGGTTCTCAATTCTTTGTGGGTGACCTATTTCTCACCCTGGGATGCGTTTTCTTTTTTTCTCTTAATCTTTTCTTTTATCCTTGGGGTTCTGAAATGCCGTGATAACATTCCTTTGTGCAGTAATTTTTCGTTTTTTTGGGCTAGGCCCTTTCGATCTGGAGACTAATAACCCTCAGTTCTGGGCAGTTTTTTTGTCTTCTCTCTCCCAACAATCACCTTCGTTTTCCTCTTTTTTTTTTTTTTCCCTCCAAAGATTTTATTATTTATTTGAAAGAGACAGTGAGAGAGGGAACGCAAGCAGGGGAAGTGCAGAGGGAGAAGCAGGCTTCCCACGGAGCAGGGAGCCCGATGGGGCTCGATCCCAGGACCCTGGGACTGTGACCAGAGCCCAAGGCAGATGCTTAACGACTGAGCCACCCAGGCGCCCCCGTTTTCCTCTTTTCTTTTTCTGGACCTCTAATTAATCAGATTTTGGCTTTTGGATTGGCCCTCTGAATTCCTTACCATTCCTCTTTTCCATGTCCCTCTCTCCCCTCCACCTCTCTCTCTGCTGGTTTGTGTGTTTTATTTCTAGGAGATTTCCCTTACTTTCACCTTCTAATTCTACTCTTGAATCTTTTATTTCAGTTGACTGTTTTTAATGAATTCTATCTCGTTTTTTAAATAGCATCCTATTTTTTAAATTTTTAAAAAATATTTTATTTATTTATTTGAGAGAGAGCATGAACTGAGGGAAGCGCAGAAGGAGAGGGAGAAGCAGATGCCCCCTCAGCAGGGAGCCCGATGCAGGAATCGATCCCAGGACCCCAGGATCATGACCTGAGCCGAAGGCAGATGCTTAACCGACTGAGCACCCAGGTGTCCGCCCCCCTTTTATTTAAGTAGCCTCTACACCCACCGCCGGGATGGAACTCACAACCCCAAGATCAAGAGTTGTGTGCTCCACGGACGTAGCCAGTCAGCTGCCCCAGCATCCTATTCTCGCTTTATGGATTCAATATCATGTTATCCAAGAATATTCATTAAAGTGTGTTTGAGGTTTCTCTTTGGTTTTTGCAGTTTTTTTATTTTTTCGTTTTTTTTTTTATTCTCTTTTATGTCACCATGCAGACCTGAATATCTGATTGAATGCAAATATCTGTTCAGTCTGGGTATGTGGATTTTTATTGTCTATGCTTTTCATATGTTTGAATGATCTCATACATGTTTTAGGTAGATTAGGGACTTTACATATATTCGTCTGCCTTGGTGACTGGACCGTTCAGCTCAGCACAATCCGCAGGGAGCTGACCTTTTAGTTGGTGTACCTCCAAGTGACACCATTTGTCAGTCTTTTCTCTTGAGCCAGGTTTTCCAGAGACTTTCCTAATCTTCTGCCTGGGTACCTACATCTGGCTGCCAAAGCTGGGGGAAGGGAGGGGAGAAGGCAGGAAAGAGTCTGAGGAGCCCATCATTTAAGATGCAGCTGTTGAGGGCGCCTGGGTGGCTCAGTGGGTTAAGCGACTGCCTTCAGCTCAGGTCATGATCCTGGAGTCCCGGGATCGAGTCCCACGTCGGGCTCCCTGCTCAGCGGGAAGCCTGCTTCTCCCTCTGACCCTCTTCCCTCTCGTGCTCTCTATCTCTCATTCTCTCTCTCTCAAACAAATAAATAAATAAAATCTTAAAAAAAAAAAAGATGCAGCTGTTGGGGCGCCTGGGGGGCTCAGTCGGTTAAACGTCTGCCTTCAGCTCAGGTCATGATCCCAGGGTCCTGGGATTGAGCCCCACATCGGGCTCCTGGTTCAGCGGAGAGCCTGCTTCTCCCTCTCTCTCTGCCTCTCCCCCTGCTCATCCTCTATCTCTATGTCTCAAATGAATAAATAAAATCTTAAAAAAAGAAATAAGATGCAGCTGTTCACTGAACCCGCTACTTTTGATCCTGTGCCTGATCCCCACCTTTCCCTCCGTCCACCTGGTGCCCTGGAGTCTGGAGCCACTCTCGTTCCATTTCTGTGGGTGGCTCAGTCAGTTAAGCGACTGCGTTTGGCTCAGGTCATGATCCCGGGGTCCTGGGATCGAGCCCCATGTTGGGCTCCCTTGCTCAGCGGGGAGTCTGCTTCTCCCTGTCCCTCTGCCCCTCCCCCTGCTTGTGCTCGCTTGTGCTCTCCCTCTCAAATAAATAAATAAAATCTTAAAAAAAAGATCATAAACCTTCAGAAGGGGTGGCAGCAACTCCTGGCTGCGAGGGGTGATCAGGGACCCCCGGGGCTCCCATTATTTCCTACAGAGACTTCCTACCGGTCCCATGTTCATCTACTGCCTTATGCCTGACATCTCAGTGGTACCCGGCACTCCTAAATCCTGGATCTCTTGGATTCAGGGCAAACCTGCTCACTTTTTATTGGCGTTCCTCTCAGAAAACAGGGAGGTTGTAACTTCTGCTCTAGGACATTTAGCTTTGGCTGTTCCCCATCTCCCGTTTTTAAAAGATTTAAGTTCAATATTTGCATAAATAAACCTTTTAATTCTCACACATTGCTTGCCTTTTAACTTTTTTGTTTTTTGGTATAGTTGACACAAAATGTTACATCAGTTTCAGATGGACAACATGGTGATTCGGTAAGTGTTATGTTGTGCCCCCCACAGGTGGGTAGCTACCGTCCGGTACCAGGAACACCGTTATGGCATCTTTGACTATGTTCCCTACACTGTGCCCTTTATTCCCGTAACTTATCATTCCGTAACTGGAAGCCTGGCTCTCCCACTTAATTTTGTGTGGCTATGTTTACCAAACTCCTACAGGATGGGATCTCAGACTGAAGGGCTCTGGGGGAGTTTCTTGTGACATAATGAAGACATGCAGTTCCCAGAAATGGTCACAAGGTGGCTCAGTGACTCTATATTTAATTTAAAGTTACTTTCTCCCTACTACTGGGCCAACCCACAAGAGTTAAAAGTATTGAATCTTGGTTAATCCAGCAGAGGGGAACCAGCATCATAGGGTATTTATGCTGGGCTGAGGCTCGGCGTGCTTTCTAGTCCACCTGCTTCTAGAGACAAGGGAATGGAGAGCCATTCGGGAGTCACCCAATCTGTCTTCTATCTGGAGGGGCTCAGTGGGAACAGGTCCTAGGCTTGAATTTTAAAATTCTTTTAAAGTCATATTCAAAGCTGCCTTCAAATTGTAATACAATGTGAGTGCGTGAAGGTGGCAGGGGGCACGAGGAGGCCAGTGCAGCCCCTGCTGAATGAGGTGGTGTGAAAGAAACAGAAGATAAGTCACTGGGTCACTTACCACATGTCCTGAACTCTTGCCTCGTGGCACTAAGCGCTGTGAAGACACAAAGGGGTCAAGACAGGGTCCCTGCCCTCCAGAGTTTACAACCTGGTAAGATGAGCCAACAGAAGACACTTAACTGCATCCAAGGAAGTCTGCCATAAATGCCCAGCAGAAACATAGATCAAAAGTGCTCTGCTCAGTGTGGGGATGCGGGAGTCACTTCCCTGCTCCGGAGTGGAATGCCCCTGTGGGGGATGGGGCTGGCCTTGGAAGAACTTAGTCTAAGTCAACCCTTCTCAAATTGGAATACGTGCAGTAAGCATCGCCTAGGGCTTTTGTTTAAAGGTAGATTCAAATTCAGCTGGGCTGTGCGTGTGTGCTGAGTCTGCATTTCTAACAAGCTCCCAGGTGATTCCAGTGTGGCTTATCAGAACCAGTAGCAAAGGTGTAGCCACTGGTTCATCAACAAAAAAACCACTCACACTCCAGTCTCACCTGAAAGATACTGTGTTAATTGGGCTGGGTGCAACCTTGGTGTTGGTATTTTTAAAAGCGCTTCCCAGGTGATTCTAACGCACGGGAAGGTTCGAACATCACTGACGTGGGGAACATGTGTCACTCCACCCAGCACCTGAACCCCCACCTAGAGTCAGAGCGCACCCCAGACTATGGAAGCTGCACGCAAGACTCTTTCCCCCACTTCCCTAGCATCTGGGGCTCGAGCGTGCACTTTGGGCTTCACCAACCAACTTAACCATCTCAGACTTCGCACGCAGCAAAAGCTACTGAAAGTCGAGGCTGCTCAGTACCGACCTTAGCAAGGATTTTGGCCTTGGTGGCAGCTCTACTGTTCCCAGAGGCGGCAGTGACCATTCCTGGGGCATGATGTCCAGCTGCAGTCAGGCCTCAGCTGACCAATTCTGCTAAAGCCTGATTTTGAGCAGTGGTCTTGGCCGCACAGCCTCTGAAACTGGTCCTATGGTCCTGGAGATTGTGAGCTATCCAATATAGTAAACCCACACAGAGTCCTTTATGATTAAATATAATACATCCTTTAAAACCCTGTAACACAAATGTGTAGAATAATGAATTGTTTTGTTTGTTTTTTAAGATTTTATTTGACAGAGGGAGACACAGCGAGAGAGGGAACACAAGCAGGGGGAGTGGGAGAGGGAGAAGCAGGCCCCCCGCCGAGCAGGGAGCCCGATGCGGGGCTCGATCCCAGGACCCTGGGATCATGACCTGAGCTGAAGGCAGACGCTCAACGACTGAGCCACCTGGGCGCCCCAGATTAATGAATTGTCATAAAGGCAAACACCCTTGTAAACATCCAGGCAGAGTAGAGTTTGTTATCCCTGAAACCCTCCATGTGTCTGTTAGCATTTTTAAAAAGATTTATTTATTTATTTTGGGGGGGATGCAGAGAGAGAGGGATTGACATAATTTTTTTTGTTTTTTTTTTAAGATTTCATTTATTTATTTGACAGAAAGAGACAGCGAGAGAGAGAACACAAGCAGGGGGAGTGGGAGAGGGAGAAGCAGACTCCCCGCGGAGCAGGGAGCCCAATGTGGTACTCGATCCCAGGACCTTGGGATCATGACCTGAGCCGAAGGCAGACGCTCAACGACTGAGCCACCCAGGTGCCCCCAGAATCTTTTTTTTTTTTTTAAGATTTTATTTGTCAGAGAGAGAGCACAAGCTAGGGGAGCGGCAGGCAGAGGGAGAAGCAGGCTCCCTGCTGAGCAAGGACTGGATCCCAGGACCCTGGGATCATGACTGGAGCCAAAAGCAGATGCTTATCTGACTGAGCCACCCAGGCGTCCCGAGAGACAGGTTCTTGAAGCAGACTCCGTGCTGAGCCCGGAGCCAGATGCAGTGCTCGAGCCCATGACCAGGAGATCATGACCTGAGCAGAAACCAAGAGTCAGACGCTTAACCGACTGAGCCACCCAGGTGTCCCAACCCCCTACCATTTATAACTCCTTCTTCCCTAAGAATATCCCTATCCTGATTTTTAGAGTAATCATTTCCTTCATTTTCTTTATATTACCTCTGTAGTTCCCTAAATACACTGTAGCTTTGCCTTTTTTTTTCTTTTCAGTCTTTGATTCATTTATAATCGCTCACTCTCCCTCCATTGAAATTTAATTGTTGAAGAGACTGGATCAGTTGTCCTGTAACATTTACCAATCTGGATTTTGTTGATTGATGTAGTTATGTTCCTCTGTCCTCAGATTTCCTATAAATTGGTAGTTGGATCTAGGCCAAAACTTTGACCTGACTGATGTTTGAGATTTTTTTTGGCGTGGCCTCGTCGCAGGAAGCATTGTGTTAGTGGTCAGAGGTACATCGGTGTTTGGCTCTATTTCGTTGGATCTCCCTTTGTGATGTTAGCTTTTGATCATTCCTAGATCCATTAATTCATTAGCAGTTACAAAACAGTTATATTCTATCATTTCTTCTTTCTTCCTCTGGTGGAATACTTCTCTATAGACTCACTTCACCTTACTATTTATTGGGAAGAAAAACTTTCTCTGTCCTCCTAGGTGCAGTGTTTGGAAGCTTGCAAATTAAACTGACAAAAGACAGATTAGTAAGAGAAAAGCAGATTTTTATCCACTATGTATCTGTGCGTTCACAGAAGAATGTGTCTCTTCTAATTTGGGGCTTATACGCCACCTTAACAGGGGGTAGGGAAGGGCAGAGAGGCACTTCCTACACGGGGAGGGGGAGAAAGGGCACTTACATGACTTTTTGGAGAGATAAATAGACCCTTAGGAGGACAGGAGGTCAAACAGTCCAGTCCTGTGACCATGTGTTTGGGTGTGGTACAAATCTCTCCAAGAGCTTAGAGTCGCTCCTTAGTGACAAGTGAGTTTTTTGGGAAGCTATGCTTTTAAGCGAGTAAGGGATTTCAGAAATTCAGAAACCTTCAGTTCAAAAACAAAATCATTTTTATGCCCCAGTGGCTTATTCTGGCCCCCTTCACTGCTCAGTCACCCAGTGGTATATCTGTAGAGGGAAGTCAAGGTAAGTTCTTGATTCTTTTATTTACCAGGGAGGGTGTGGTGGGGAGCTATTTCCCCAGCAACTTCCGAGAGTGACCCATTAGGGGGGTGCGTGCACCTGCAACTGTGTATCCCATCATTATGGATCCACAGATTTATAAATATTTGATGTGTTCAAAGTGTCCTCTCTCTGGCCAGAGTGAGCCTCTTCAAGTTGGCTCCCAAGCCCTACTGACACGTCCTTAGATTTTCAGGACTTCTCTGTCTGATGTGACAAACATGGACTCTGCCATTTCTTCACGAAGCTCTGGTTTCTTTTAGTGGGAAAAAGCAACTTCTTAGGGCAAGGCACTCCCTTGCTGTTGGAACACGCAAACCCCTTTGAATGTCCTCCGCAGCTCTAATGTTGGCTTGCGGTGTGTTTTCAAGTACTTGCTGGTTATTTTGGAGTTCTTCAATCCACCAGATGGCCCATTTCCTCCCTACGCTTTCTTCCTCACAGACACTATTATGCAGTTCCTGTTTCTATCAGAAGTTTGCCCCAACCTGCTTGTGTCTGGAAGTGTGTGTGTGGGGGTACCTTGTCAACTGCTTTTGCTGCATACACTGTTCATGGGTTTTCCCATCCTACTTGCTGTGTTTTTATGGAGGGATTTGTAGAAAATGAAAAATCAGGCCACTGCCACCACCTTCGTATAAAAATGCAACTTTAGGGGCGCCTGGGTGGCTCAGCCAGTTCAGTGTCTGACTCGATTTCGGCTCAGGTCATGATCTCAGCATTGTGAGACTGAGCCCCGCACTGGGTTCCACCCTCAGCGGGGAGTCTGCTTGAGATTCTTTCTCTCCTTCACCCTCTTCTCCTCCTCCCCACCCCCACCCCTGCTCTCACATACTCTCGCTCTAAAAATAAATCTTTTTTAAAAATGCAACTTTAACACCCTTTTAAGAAATGTCTTCCACTGTTTAAATAAAGCAAAGTTGGTTTTTACTATTTGCAGCTGGGAACTGCACAGAGGGGTATTAAGCCAAGGGATGGTAGACGCAATTTGTTGCCTGACCTGTTTTGAGGCCTACAAAGAGCTAAGTAAATTTGTGTAGCACTTCGGCTGACAGTTAAGGCTGTAACATGGATTGGGGCCTGGAGAACGTCCTCAACCATTGGACCAGGTCAACTCACTGTTTTATTTCCCTGGAAGCTTGGACGATGACAAACTATGGTCAAAGCATGACACGTCCCTGCTGTAGGCAACGGGCCACTGTACATTCTCGAGCAGGCCAGTGGGGTGCTCAGAAGACAAACACTGAGTGTGCAAGAGGGACAAGGGGTGTGAGGGGGAGAGCAATACTAGGTGGCGAGTTAGGAAAGTAATGTCCTGGTCTACAAAGAGAGGGCCAAGTATCGAAACGAGAGTGGTGGGAATGCCAAGGGGAAGACAGGTTACAACGGAGGAAAACTGAACAGTACTAAGTGACCATGAGGGGAAGAGTCATCATTGGGTGAGGTCTCGAAGTTGGGTGACTAGAAACAAGAAGAGTAATGTCACCTCCCACAGGAGTGACCTAGCGGTGAAACTGGAAAAGTGACCCCTATCCTAGGAATTTACTCTTCACATAATTCTCTTCAAACATTTATTTCCAAGGTAACACGTAAGTGGCCTGTGTTAAGAGGGATGGGATGAGGGCCTCGCCCTGCTCGGGGGCTCTCCCAGCCGCAGGGATGTGGGAGGTGCCCCAGCGAAGGGCACAGCGTAGAAGGACTTCAGAGCCGGCTGGCTCATCCCAGAGCGCGGGCCTGGAGAAAGCGCCTCAGCCTCACAGGTAGTCCACTGTGGCATCTGCCTTCAAAACCTGCCAGACCCGTGGCTTCTGTAATTGCCCACGTGACACTTAGGAGGCTTTAAGCACTTTAGGAGGGGCCCGGGTGAACGGCCTCTCCTATGAGTCCGATCATTTTCAAAGCCATATCCACTCTGACCCCTGCACATCTGGTCTAAAGTCAATGGACCTTTTCCACTTACCACTAAAACCCTACACCTCAAGCACTCACGGGAAAGCTCAATCTTGGACTGACTACACTCTAGCTCCAGTCAAGACGAGCTGCGATCATTTCAGAATCAAATGAGAATGGTAATTACCCTTTCTTGAAGAAGCAAATAAACTCTGTCTATATAGCAAGTCATATCACCAGAAAGCTACAAGTCTACACTCATTACTTCAGCTCCCTGCAGAAATGTCACCATGGGTTTTCAATGTACTTTTCTGTTTTACAGAAATTAGCAAAAACGATAGAGCAAAATGACAAGCAAATTTATTCATTTTATGAACTTGCATTGGAGACCTTTTCACTTTGAAAGTCAATAAACCTTATTGGTAGAAATTTCTGAATTTTGTACTAGATATTTTTTCTTAGCAACCGTTCTTTTTAAGATGCAACAGGACAACACCTCTCTTTATCTTGGTGCTGGAAATCTCAGATCTAAATTCAGTGTCCCAGAAAAGCTTGAAGCCCTCAATGCCCCCATAGGACCCTTAATCTTGCATCAAGTTATACTGTACTAGTCATTTATTACAAACTATCTCAAATCCACCTAGGAATTTGGCATAAACTATACCCAACTGCCTTCTTTCCCCTCTCCTGTATTGAGTTTTTTCATCATTACTTGTGGTAGTGATTAATAACACAGGTACCCCTCAAAGTCTAGCCTTAGAAAGCCAATTAAGAGAAATGTGAAAAGCAACTACCTTATTGTTTACTTTCAGCCAAAAGATGGTTTGGAGTAGGAGGAAAGAAAATTGGCAGGGTGCAGGGGGTGGGGGTGGAATATGGATTTAAACTATTAGTTAACTGGGCCAAGTACTTTCAAGGGCATGACTGTTAGAAGGGGCCAATGTTAGCCTCAATGGTTACATTGGTTAGTGGTTACATTAACTAGGTAAGACTACACTCCAGAATTCTTTGTTAGCTCTGGCACAGAGCCCGTATTACCCCTATTAAAATCATAACCAAACCATAAGCCCTTATCCTGAGAAACTGTGATAAGGTGAAGGTGAAAACAATGAGTACTGGCGTCAGGCTTGGTTTCAAAAAATCCAACTCCAGCACCAATGGGATGTGCAATCTTAGGCAAAATAATCTGAGACCGTTATTTTGTAAATAAATGGTATTTTGGATACCATCTCACCAGGTCGTTGGAGACAAAACCCAAAGAACACAGAACAGTGCCACAAGTAACTAGGAGGATCCCTAGGAGGCAAAAAATATTCTTTCCCTTTCACACATTTGAACTTAAAACCCTGGGTTGCCCTCTGCCATCATTTTAGCCTGGTCCTATTCAAATTTCAATTAACCTACTAACTTCCTATGTGATCAATCTCCAGAACCTTCCAGCTTCTTCCTCTTCCAACACATCTAGACTTGTTTTCCTCACACACGCACTGCGCTCACCACTCTTGAGGACTCACCAGGATTCCCCGTTGCCTATCGTTGTCCAGCTGCTGGACTTCTGGTTTCTCACATAAGCAAAGCCTGTTTCGAATTTACCTGTGGTCCCCCTTCTTACCCTCCCCCTCAGCGTTAGCCAATCAGTCTACTTACCTAAGAACCAATTCATGTCCCTATTCCCTCAAAAAGCCAACTATTCCCATCAACGGAACTTGCTCTTAACTATTAATACAGTACTTAAAATCTGAATCACATCTAGTTGGATCTCTTTAAGAGTAAGCTCTACGCCCAATGCAGGGCTTAAACTAATCATGACCCTGAGATCAAGAGTTGCATGTTCTACTGACTGAGACAGCCAGGCACCCCTTGTTGGCTCTTATAAACACTTAGCTAATGATTGCTTTTGCTTTCTAAACTAGATCCCAAATTTAAGGGCAGAGACCACGTTCTATTTTCCTATATCAGTCTCAAAAGGAAAATCATGGGCCTCACCCTAAACACACAAAACAGAAAAAGTTGGAGAGTGAATGGGGAAGCCCCTCTGTCAAATAAATCAATCTTTAAAAATAAAAACACTCCAGGTGATTCCTATCAACACTGCAGGATGAGAAAACTTCTACACATTATCCTTCCCGCAGAGATAATCTTGTCAACAAATATTTCTCTCTGTTGACTAATAATGCCCTACTATGGGATTAACCTTTTCTTTATATAAAACAAAGCTGTCAGGGCACCTGGGTGGCTCAGTCGGTTAATTATCTGCCTTCAGCTCAGGTCATGATCCCGGGGTCCTGGGATGGAGCCCCACATCACATAAGCTGCCACTTATGGTTCACAAAAAAAGTAGGAAATACTTTTTTCAGATAAGAGGAGAGTCACTGCTAAAACAAGCATTCGCCCTCCAGGCTGAAAGCCTACCTTGGCGCCCCTGGGTAATCAGCTGTGCTCAGCTGCAGTTGGCCTTTGGCACATTCTAGTGTTGTTGGCTGGGAAGTGACCAACTGTGGTGTCTCTTTTGACACTAGGATGATTTTGCAGAGATTTCCATTTTTTTATGTAGTTTCTTACCAAAGATAGTTCTTGAAATTGCTTTCTGGTTTCCCTAGGCTGAGAAAGTTATTTTCCTCCTATTTCTGCTCCTCTAATATTCAGTTTGCTATTTTGCATTGTCTTCAGAAGTAATCCTCCATCTTCAACTCCATAAATAAATGAAAACCAAGTCACACAGTTGCAAATCAAGTTTTGTTTTTATATGAACAGAAGTAGACCATCTAGAAATATTTCAGTTTATTTAAATTGTTAAGTAGAATATGAAACCGAATTTGTAGCTAGTACCAGAGAATGGACTTTACTGTTTGGTGTTTAATGAGAACAGCTTCTACACAGGATCCCAAGAGACTTACAGAAAAAGGGGCAAAGCCCTAATATTAAGCAAATAAAACTCATGTTTCAAACAGGTTATACAAAAATTGATTTATACTCCATTTCCCTTTTTTTTGATATTTAGAAAGTGCAGATTTAACAAAAGGTAGCCATATCCTTTCTATGTACAATGCCGATTATAATTATGCAAACAAAACTGTCAGTCTTTTACCCAAAAATCCCAGTGTTCAGCTCTCAAACCTTAAGTCACTGAATTGAATAAGGATTAAAGAGGGTTAAAAATAAAAAAGCTATTGCCACATTCCAGACGAAGGAAAGCAACACATACATTAAAATTAATCTAACAATAGTAAGTTTAACCTATAACTTTTTGAGAAGCTTAACATCATTTCATTATTATTTTTAGTGGAAAATTAGGGATTATTTGGCAATGCTGCTTTTACTAGTAAACAATGATAAAGTCAAGTGAAGGAAAAACCTAAGAACAACAACCAGTGAGGCATATAAAACTGTCTGAAAAATTCATGGATGTTTACAGCAGATACGTCCCTATGCTGTTGACGTGAGCCAAGAGGGCATTAAAATGCTATCCACGACACAAGAGAGACTTTTCAATGGAAGCTGCTGTCCTCAACTCAGCCTCTGCTAGAAATGAATCATGCTATTCACAATTATTTCAGCAAAGGTATCATCTGAGGATGCTAGCAGCATAGCAAACTGAACTTACCCTATCCTGGTGATAAGCAATGAAGCCAAACTAGAAAAATGAAGTGAAAACAGGACAGGGTTAGAGATAGCTGGAGATCTTATCTGTACATGAAAAGCCTTTTGTTGTTCTTTTCCCAAATCCATGGTAATACACATTTTCCAAAGGGATGTGAAGACAGGACTTAAAATTAATAATATTCTCAAGTATTTCTAATCTTAAGGTAAAGACAACTTAACACTGAAAAAGTGTTCTTCAAAGGCCAAATCTCAGTATATTTGGCAAACATGTTAATAAATTTCACTCCTCCTTCCCACCACTTAAAACAAAACCAAAACCAAAACCAACCAAACCTTTACTGGGCTACCAAACTGCGAGAGGAGTTGCCAGAACGGAGACTCAAACTTCGGTTACAAGATTTATTCTAGGAAAGTGAATAGGCTATACACCTAATTAGAAAGACAAACCACAACACCCTCCAAACACTAGTGCATGCAATTAACTCTTCCGGTCGTAAACTCGGTGGATAGAGAGGGAACAAAGGGGGAAGGAGAAGAGGAGCATGAAGTAAGAGAGCGAATGGAGGGATCTGGGGCAGAAGTTCTAGGAGGGAGAGAAAATGAGGGGAAGACATTTGATAGTAGTAGGCAGTTAGAATTTATCTTTCAGTTTACTTAGCAAGGTAAATCAGTACTTTATGTTAAACTTGAAAAACCTACTTAGTTTGCCCCTTTCATTTTTAAATAACTCATACCATTGGGTGGTGGGGGAAGGAGAAGCAAATAAAGCAGCATGCAGGAAGACAGACACAAGGAAAAAGTGGCCAAAGAGAAGAACTGGTGGCAGGAATAGTTTTAAATATCAAGGCCACTTAAAATAAGACTCAGCAAACCAAAGCTATCATTTCTGCATTACCCTTTGTCCTCAATTAACTACTTTGAAAATTACAGCCAAGCAAACCACAAACATTTTAATGGTTTATGTTTGGATGATATGTATGTCTCCTGCACATGCTTCCACCAAAACAAACAAACAAAAGGAAAAACCAAAGAGGTTCCTTTCCACATAAGGCACAGGACAAAATTAATCCCATTTACATATTCAAGGCGAAATGAGTGTTTTCCTGGCTTTTGTTTCTTTTGCTATCACATGTCTATAGATTATAGGGACTCAAGCACATTATCCATGACAGAAAATTCCACTGTTGTACAAAATAAAATTGTTAATTCTAACTTTTATTCTCATACAATTTGCAGAATAGAGTTGAAATGATTGCTATAGGTTTTAATGTTGATAAGAAGAACTGGGCTATAATACAACTGAAATGCAGTGGTGAGCTGAGCAAGTACATTTAAAAATGAAGTCACACACATGATTTTTCTATACATTTTCTTGTTTGAAGAAAATTATAAAGTCAGCAAGCAGTCACGGATGAAAGAACAAATAAAACAGGTGGGTTGGATAGTTAAGATGAGGAACAAAAATATCTGTTTAGAGTTAAAAATGGACAGAGTGGTTTATTTTGCAGCAAGAGGAGAGAACAGGGGGGCGGATGGCAACTGACGGAACATGAGGACGCTCAGCAGCATTTGCTCTTCCAGCCCGTCACGCCGCCTCCACTGCTGATATCTACATTTTCACTGTTGGGCTCTTTTACAGGGGTCTGGAACAAACACACAAGGGAAGTAACCCATGAAAAACAGTGCTATGGAGAAATCACGATTCCACAGAAATATTCTCATAAAGGTAACAAAATGTAACTCACATCACACGAGCTAAGGTTTTCTCTCCCATGCACAGTAAAGACTGGCAGCTTTGTTTTCGACCTACATTTTCCCTGCTTACTCCAAGCTGTGAAATGTCTAGAGGCCTCTAGGCATCTCTTTAATAAAGCTTCAAATTATCTTTTCCGCTCTCATTTGCACAGAGGTTTGCTAATAACTCTTAGCCCTGACCTCTGAGTAATCTAGTATTTACAATGTTGGGTCAAGTCTAACCTCAGAGAAGTGAAACAGCCCTTTCTGTCTAGTTACTTGCCTTTTGAGACTGAAGTTTGTAATGCTCTACCACAGATTTAAAAAGGCAAGCTCAACAATGATATGCTAACATTAAGTAGGAAGAAAAAGGGTAGGGCAGAATGCCAAGTTGTGTAATTCATGTTAAAAATGGACATAGAAAAAAATCAAAAGGAGAGACACCAAATGTTAACAGTAGAAAACCCTTAGGTGGTGGGTTTATGAGTGATTTTATTTTCTTCTATGAATAATCCTGTATTTCCCCAATAACCTAAATATTACTTTTAAATCAAAAGAATATATTTTCAATGGATAGCCTACATGGTATGTATGAAAGGAACATTTTTTTGAAACTGCTTACATACAGTATACAAATCTTAATTGTGCTTGACAGATTTTTAGTATATAAAGTAAAGCTATCAGATCAAAACAGACTATAATACCCCCAGAAAGCTCCCGTGTCCCTTTCCAGCCGGCACTGTCGTCCTAAAGGTAACCAGTACTCTCATTTCTGTCACCAGAAATTAATTTTTTTTCTGCTCTTGACCTTCAAATACCTGGAACCACGTTTTATGTATTCTTTCCTGTATGATACCCTTTACTTAGTATCAGTCTGTGAAATTTATCCAGGCTGTTAACAGTAGGTCATCCTGAATGAAATTTTAAAAGCTAGGATGTAACTGGGAACATATTCTTGCATGGAAACAAGAAAAAGTCATGTAGCCCAAGAGAAGCCCTACTTAACTCATATGGAGGTGAAATTTCGACTTGCACTTTGAGCTCACCTACCTACTCTCCACTGCCTTATGGGTATGTTAAAGCTACAAGTTTTGCATTAAAAAAATCTCTGCGTTTTCCTGAACAACCAACTTTATTCCTATTGCAGATCTTGAGAAAAATGACAGAAGAGAAAGCCCCTCAGCATCTATCTCACAGCAAAAGAATATGGTTACACAGGAAATATTCTTTCTCTGGTAACTTCCAGGTGTGGGTCAGTTAAAAGTACATGGATGTTTAAAAAAAAAAAAAAAAAACAGGGAGGTCACTATATTCATTCACTTAACACCTCACTACTCCCAGTCTATCCTTTTACAATTTAACTTAGATCCTTGAAAGAGACTCTCTGAAAAAAGGAAATATCCCATGCAGAGTAAAACATTTTAAAGCCAAAAGTATTAATCAAGTTTATTAAATACAACTTTAAGCTATTCCTAGCCAAGAATAAGAAAAGGGCCAATAACTAAAAAAGTGAGCAAAGGAGTAAAACAAGTTTACAGAAAAGGGAATATAAAAGTGATTCTTAAAACTATCTTTAAAAATGCTCACCATACTCGTAAGAGAGCTGCAAATTAAATTTTTTTTTCTTTTTAACCTGTCAGGTTGGGAAAGATCTGAATGTCTTAGAATCCATTATGTGGGCCAGAGTGTGAGGAAACAGACATTCTCATCCATTGCTAGTAGGAGAGGGGACAACCCTCATGCGCCAGCACGTGGCAACATGTATCAGAATCATAAAAATGTACATATATGCTCTTTGGCCACTTCTAGGAATCTGTCCTTCATATACTTGCACATAATCATATGCTTGCAAAATGATTTAAATATAAGATTATTCACTGCAATACGATTTATGAGATCATAAGGCTGAAAATCACCTGCATGTCCCTCACTGAGAAAACTTGTTTAATTATGACATATCCACTCAAAGGAGTAGCAATTATTTAAAGAGTGGAATTATTTTACTTATTTTAAGTGCCAAACAGAATACAGCATGTTGCCTTATCTGTGTAAAAAAATAGGGGGTGGGAATAAGAATATATATTCATATTTACTCATATATTAATAATTAAGAGGTTAATTACACTGGTTACCTACGGGGGAGGAATGAGAGGTGGGAGAATGCGGTGGGAAACTTCTCTGCACTTGCACTCTATTTTAAATGTTTGAACCATGAGAATGAATTACCTATTCAAATAATTAAGTTAAAAATGTTTCAAATTGCTTTCATTCTAAAGTTAATTTTCCTTTTACTAACTCTGGAGAGAAATCATGGCACAGAAAGCTGCTAGTCAGGAAGCACTCCTGTATTTCACATACTCCAATGTAAAGCAAGTTTATGTTTGATGTTTTAACTCCTAACTTTACCACATCAAAAAGCATATGTATGTGTATGAGAAAAAAAATGGGACCTCACATTGGGGTGTGCCTACATAGGGAAGACTCCAGACTGAGATCTTTATTGGCATACCCATACTTTGTAACCTTTCATATAACAAGGAAGATCTATCATACTGGGACACAGGTTGTAAGACTACA
Organism: Zalophus californianus; assembly: GCF_009762305.2. Taxonomy (NCBI): domain Eukaryota; kingdom Metazoa; phylum Chordata; class Mammalia; order Carnivora; family Otariidae; genus Zalophus; species Zalophus californianus. The sequence goes on along the minus strand of NC_045602.1, from coordinate 21,397,283 downwards.
TAAGCATTATTTAAAAAAAAAAAATGCCAAGATTATAGTGAGAAAATCAAGGGACACAGTATGGACAGAAAAAAATCAAAAACAATGGAGAAAACCAAAAAATCCAGAAAGAGAAAGAACACAAGAGACAAGAGTATTTCAACAAGTGTTATGGTAAATTCTGTGGGTACCGAATAATTTTTCACTGTGACCTACGAAACTGAAATGCAAAGTAGTCCACTAATTAAAAGAGGATTTTTCTATTCCTGTTATTTCATTTAATTAAAAACATGAACATTTTTCCTTGTCCATCTAGTACTTTATTTTTCTATTCTTCTATTTTTATTTCTCACAGGAATATTTTCAAATATAAAAATTCCTCAAGGAATTCACAGGGTTTTACCTTTACATACTGTGAAAGAATATTTTAAAATTTTTAAGTTGTTTTTATAACTTTAAAAAGATACACTAAATTTTCTAAACAAAACTATATAAATGTAAGAGTCATTGCATAATTCTGTTCTATGTCTCCTTCCCCTTACCACTGTCACCCACTTGGAATACTCACTATTTAAGTTTGGTATAGATCCTTCCAGATCTTTATTTGCTAAACATAACCAAACATATGTGTGCACATGCATATGCATGTGTGTTTGGCATCATACATAATTTTTTAAAAAATAAGATCATACTACATGTATTATATCCTAACTTGCTTTTTATTACTCGATACATTATAGATACCAGGCAGAGGTGGAAGGACACAACTTTTACAGTCACTGTGAATAGCAATATAACTGATAACTTTTTGCTGGTTTGAACACACAATTATAGTTAATGGACAACTACACTTCACTATAAAAAATTAAGTTGTTTGATTTCTCTCAAATTTCACCCGATTTATATTTGAGACGCCATCTCTATTATAGCTTATGTTTTATAGATACATGTACCTTTTAATTTGGGGATTGGTTTTTGAAAAAATACTGTTATTTCAATTATAAAAATACAAAGGTTACCAGAAGCAATTAAATTTTCTCCTATACAATGCCTGCTTCTCCTTTAGGAGTTGTATCAGATTTTTCCTGTTTTTATGTGCATTTAAATGTATCATATACACTGAACACACAACTGAGGATTCAGAACCAAATCTGCATACTATAGTCATTTGAGGAAACCTATGAGAATCAGATTTCCCAATTTTACTACAAGTTACTCATTGGTAAGTATGGGGATTCACAAATTAAACCCAGAAAACTAACCCTGAAGTAAAATGAATTCCCTGGGATATTTCAGCAATTTTTAAAATATCACAGATTGAAATGACTGGCTAAATGAAATATAGGGATGGATTTATTCACTATATAACATATACATGCTCTTTACGGGCACATCTGAGAAATGACTATATAGATAGAAGAAAGTGATTCTGTAGCAGTAACTATTATCTTAAATTTTAAAACATTACCTATGGAAATGCAAAGAATGTGTAAGAGAAGTGAGTCCAAAAGTAAACAGAAGAGCCACAAGACCACAGACCAGACAAAAAGCTGAAAAAAGGAGCATGACACTGGGGACTTGAGAGTCAGTGTGGAAGCTCAGAAGAGTGTTACCGTGACCAGATGCTACAGATCTCTAATGGCTCACTGCTCCCCCCAGTTCCTACTTCACTTTAGAGGGTTAGATACTGGTGATAGGTAAACATTTAGGAACAATACCACCAAAATCTAATTTCTGTATGTTAATCCAGTACTTCAAAAAAGAACTGTGACACTGGGCACCTTGGGAAGTAAAAATAGGATCTTACCTTTCGAAGGATATCTTCAGCTAATGTGAGGAAAGCCTTTTCGATGTTTATATTTGCTTTTGCACTAGTCTCAAAAAATCTAATACCATGCTCCCTTGCAATCTAAAATAGAAGCAAAATGTCATCACAAAATTATCAAGCATAGAGTGCCAACTGTTGACTTTAGCACCCTGTAAGAAATAATATTATTCTAAAGGAAGCAGTCCCTACTAGGTTATATAAAGCGAAGTACTCCAATGGGTCACGATTCAAATGGTTAAGTTCTTTCAAAAATAAGTAAACAAAAATAATAAAAATCCTCTCCTCACTTCATGAGTTTACTTCAAATACTCTAAAAGTGAGGTACTTAAAGTCTTAAGTTAAAAAACTGAGGATCACTGATCTGTATTTTTCCCTCTTTGTAGTTTAAATACAGTTGAAAATACTACCAAAGGTTTGATTCTCCCACACCTGTTAGATATACACTGAAAACATTCACTCAAATGATAAACTGTTTCCCACAGCATTTATAAAACAATGTGAATAGTTCAGCACAGTCCATTACCACTACCAAATGCAATACCATCTTCACAAAGAAAGGGCAGCATATTAGTTTCATTCATAGCTTTTTACCTGTTCTCCTTTTCCTTTAGGTACAACTCTTTTATCGTCCATATCACATTTGTTTCCTAGTAACATTCTTTCCACATCTTCATTGGCATGCTACAATGGAATGAAGATTTAATTTACATACTACCATGACTTATAGCTTAATATTCTCTAAAGATGACTTTATTTTTCTCAATTTTCAGTGTCATTTTAATAATCTGGAAGTTTTAAAGCAATCACCCTGAAATCACCCCATGCTAAAAGCCCATACAAATTCGTAAATTACTTAGAAAAGGAAACATAATTCCTAAGACATGATGCTGTCAAACATTATTTTACCCCAACAGGAGGCTGTCTAGTTTCTAGATATACTCTCACCAAAACTGAAGATACAGGCAAAAGAACTGAAATGAAATCTCTTATGCATAATCTAAATCCAAGCTGGATCATGATTTTAGATAATGAGTATTACCCTGTAGAAGCCTTAATTAAAAATTCTACAGAGCTCTTAAAATCTCCAAAAGCTACACTGCTAGGGCACAAGAAGAAATCATGCAGAAAAATAAGTTAAAAACAAATGTTTGCTCCACTGAAATCCTAACAATATCATTTGCACAAATAGAAAAATCCATCCCTGAAATTCATATGTAACCTTGAGGGACTCTGAACAGCCAAAATAATCTTGAAAAAGAAGTGCAAAGCTGGAAGATTCATACTTACTCCCTGATTTCAAAACTTACTACAAAGCTACAATAATCAGGAGTGTGCTACTGGCATAAAGATATGTACATGAATAAACAGGATACAGAGCCAAGAGAACTAATTCCTTGCATGCATGATCAAATGATTTTCAACAAGAGTGCCAAGCCCATTCAATGGAATAGTCTTTTCAAAAAATGGTCTTGGGCATACCAGATCTCAAAACGCGAAAGAATGAAGCTGGACCCCTAACTTACACCATAAACAAAAATGAACTCAAAGTGGATCAAAGGCCTAAATGTAAGACCTAAAACTATAAAATTCAGGGGATGCCTGGATGGCTCAGTTGTCGGGCGTCTGCCTTCGGCCCGGGTCATGGCCCCCGCCCGCATCAGGCTCCCTACTCAGTGGGAAGCCTGCTTCTCCCTCTCCCACTCTCCCTGCTTGTGTTCCCTCTCTCGCTGTCTCTGTCAAATAAATAAATAAAATCTTAAAAAAAAAAAAAAACTGTAAAATTCAGAAAGAAAATATAGGAGAAAAATTTTATGACACTGGATTTGGCAATGGTGTCTTGGATATGACACCAAAAGTACAGGCAACAAAAGAAAAAATAGGCAAATTATACTTCATCAAAATTAAAAACTTTTATGTGTCAAAGGTCACTATCAGAGTGAAAAGACAACCATCCCCTGGAGTAAGAAAAATATTTGCAAATCATCTATCTTTGGCCCAACACTCCTTTCCCTGAATATATCTACAGCCAAGGTAGTTAAGTTCTCTAGATAACGAAAGTACTTTGAGATTTAATTTGTCTTAAATTTGAATCGATTACATTCTTTCCACCAACCCTATCCTTTCCTGGGTAACTTTTACTCATTTCTTCAGATCTCAGCTTAAATGTCATTCCTCATATCAAAGCCTGTTTGACTATTCTGGGTCCTGTGCCGGCATACCATATGAATTTTAAGATCAGCCTGTCAATTTTTGCCAACGCCCCACCCCACCCCCCAAGACAGCAGCTGGGATTTTGATAGGATTACACTGAATCTGCACATCACTTTAGCTAGTGCCGCCATCTTAACAGTATGAAATCTTCCAATTCATGAACATGGGGTGTCTTTCCAATTACAAAGATCTTTCATTTAACATTTTATGGTTATCAGTATGTAAGTTTGTACATCTTTGGTTAAATTTTTCATAACTAGTTTTTCTTTTTGATGCTACTGTAAATGAAATTATATTCTTAATTTCATTTTTGGATTATTCACTGCTAGGGTATAGAAATACAATTGATTTTTGTATACTGATCTTGTATCCTCCAAGCATACTGAACTTGTTCATCCGTTCTAACAGTTTTATTTTTTGGTGTATGTTCCTTAGGATTTTCTCCCTTTCCCTTTCCTTTCTTCCTTTCCCTCCCTTTCCTTTTTTTTTTAAAGATCTATTTATTTGACGGGATGCCTGGGTGGCTCAGTCGGTTAAGCATCTACCTTCAGCTCAGGTCATAATCCCAGGGTCCTCGGATCAAGCCCCACACTGGGGTCCCAGGTCAGTAGGGAACCTGCTTCTCCCTCTGCCTGCTACTCCCCCTGCTTACGCTCTCTTAAAAAAAAAAAAAAAAAAAAAAAAGATTTTATTTGAGAGAGAAAGGGAGAGAGGGAGCACACAAGCAGGGGGAGGAATTGGGGGGCAGGGGAAAGCTGGATCCCAATGGTGCAGGAACCCAATGTGGGGCTCGATCCCAGGACCCTGTGATCATGACCTGAACCGTAGGCAGAGGATTAACTGACTGAGCCACCCAGGCACCCCTCCTTAGGATTTTCCATATACAAAATCTAATTATTTACATACAGTTTTCCCTCCCAATATGGGTTTCCCCCTTTCCTTCTCTCCCTAATTGCCCTGGCTAGAACCTCCACTACAATCCTGAACAGTAATGGCACACTTCTCATTTTCTTGATTGTAAGGACAGGTATGTTGTTAGCTGTGGGATTTTCACAGATGTCCTTTACTAGGCTAAGGATGTTCTATTTCTAGTTTTCTGAGTGTTTTTATCATGAAAGGTGTTGGATTTTGTCAATTTTTTTTTTCTGTGTCTATTGGCATGATCATATGCTTTTTGTCTTTTATCAACACGGTGTATTACACGGGGCACTTGGGTGGCTCAGTGGGTTAAGCGTCTGCCTTCGGCTCAGGCCATGATCCCAGGGTCCTGCGATCAAGCCCCGCGTCGGGCTCCCTGCTCAGCGGGGAGCCTGCTTCTCCCACTTTCTCTGTCTGCTGCTCTGCCTGCTTGTGCTCGTACGCGCTCTGTCAGATAAATAAATAAATAAAATCTTTAATTAAAAAAAAAAAAAAGATGGTGTATTACGAGGACACCTGGGTGGCTCAGTCAGTTAAGTGTCTGCCTTTGACTCAGGTTGTGATCTCGGGGTCCTAGGATTGAGCCCCAAGTTGGGCTCCCTGCTCAGCAAGGAGTCTGCTTCTCCCTCTCCCTCTGTCCCTCCCCACTGCTCATTCCCTCTCTCTCTCAAATAAATAAAATCTTAAAAAAAAACAAAACAAAAAGACAGTGTATCAGACTGATTTGACTTCTTATATTGAACCACCCTTGCATTCCTAGGTAAATTCCTCTTGACCATGATATATAATCCTTTTAAAATGTTGCTGGATCAATTCAGCTTTTTTTCAGTTAAAGCTTTAATTTCTTCAACAAAGTGAAAATTAGGCAACACCAATCTCTTATATGTCAGAAAAACAGATTTTCTTTTCAATGGCTGAGTTTCATGTATCTTAATTCTCATGTTGGGAAACTGAAACCACCCGGCCTAGGAAGTGCATAAGGCTGTGATATAAATTAAAAAACGTATTTGACCTCAGTGCCCTGGCACAGAACTCCTAATTTCCTGAGTGACAGAGTGTCTTCTGTTGTTCTTAACAGGGCCCTTTCTACCTACCTAAGTTTATGCTAATGAAGAACTAGGGCAGAGGGGTGGCCTACAGAGCTTCACAATGGAAGCTGGTCACTAGAGGAACCAAACATATGATTAAAGAATTGGAACTTTCAAGGGGCACCTGGGTGGCTCAGTCCATTAAGGGTCTGCCTTCAGCTCAGGTCACGATCTCCAGGTCCTAGGATCAAGCCCAGCATCAGGCTCCCTGCTCAGCGGGGAGTCTGCTTCTCCCTCTCCCTGCTCATGCTCTCTCTCTCTCCCTCCTCGCAAATAAAAAAATAAAAATAAAAAAAGATTTGGAACTTTCAGCCACTCCCCTACATCCCATGAGGTGAAGGGGGCTAGAGATTAAGTTTAATCACCAGAGGCCAATGATTTAACTAACCATACCTATGCAGTAAAACCTGAATCAAAATTCTGAAACAATAAAGTGAGGGGACCTCTTCCAGGTTGGTGGTGAACACATCAAAATGCCCAGAGGGTGGCATGTCCAGATGGCATGGGAGCTCTCTGTTCCCCAACCCCCATACCTTGCCTGTACGTCTCTTCCATTTAGCTGTTCCTGCACTATATCCTTTATAATAAAATTATAAATGTAAATAAAAACACTTTCCTGAATTCTAGGAGTCATTCTAGCCAACTATTGAACCCGAAAGTGGGTCCTGGGAACCCCCAAAATGTGTAGCCAAGTCAGAGAGAAGCATGGGTAGCTGAGGGGACCCAGGACTTAACATCTGAAGGAAGGGTAGTCCTTAAACTTGGGGAATCTGACCCTAAGGCTGGGCAGTTAGCATCAGAATAGGACTGAATTGTAGGATATCCAGTTCACGTCACAGATTTTGGAAAGCTGTTGGAAAAACAATGCACAGTCTCTTTATCAATTGCTCCTACTGTATATGCTACTTGGCTAAATCATAAAATAAAGGCTAAGAAAATCCAAAATGGAGCCTTTTTTGTTTCAAAAATCTGTGTATTGTTGGGGCGCCTGGGTGGCTCAGTCGTTAAGCATCTGCCTTCGGCTCAGGTCGTGATCCCTGCTCAGCGGGAAGCCTGTTTCTCCTTTCCCCACTTCCCCTGCTTGTGTTCCCTCTCTGTGTCTCCCTCTGTCAAATAAATAAATAAAATCTTAAAAAAAAAAAATCTGTGTATCATTAACTGATTATTAAATACTAACAGGCATCTCTGAAGATTTTTTTTAAAAGATTTTATTTATTTGACAGAGAGAGAGAGAGAAAGAGAGGGAGTACAAGCAGGCAGAGTGAGAGGGAAAAGCAGGCCTCCTGCTGAGCAGGGAGCCCGATGAAGGGCTCGATCCCAAGATCCTGGGATCATGACCTGAGCCGAAGGCAGACACTTAACCGACTGAGCCACCCGGGTACCCCTTCTCTTTGAAGATTTATTGCAGCGATGGAAAAGGTAGTAATGAGTTGTCAGGATTGCTACCACTGAGATATCATCATGCATCTAATACTGGCTTAACACTTGGTCTTCTAGCCAAAAGTGCTTTAAGGGGTTAGCCTTAAGGAAATCCAAAGCCCAGAAGGCTGCAATAAGACATGAAAAATAATTTCAACAAGAAGCTACCTATACTGCAGAACAGAAACAAACTGGCTTTGACACATATTTTACCTTATAAAAATTGACATCTTCACATGCAATGATATGGCACTATTTTCTTGGTTAGGTTTTTACCGCATTACTACTCTGTATCTTTCAAAATGTCTAGAAATGATCTGACATTTCTGTTGTTTTAAATTATTACTGAAAAATTTAGTAATTCATTCATTCAATAAAAATTCACTGAGAAAGAATTCATTTAGGGGCGCCTGGGTGGCTCAGTCATTAAGCGTCTGCCTTCGGCTCAGGTCATGATCCCAGGGTTCTGGGATCGAGTCCCACATCGGGCCCCTGCGCCGCGGGAAGTCTGCTTCTCCCTCTCCCACTCCCCCTGCTTGTGTTTAGAGAAAGGTGTGTAAAACCACTGGTAGCTTCTACATGGGACCATCTTATAAGATGGCTGTATATAAAGTTTTTGGGTAAGTTAGTAATTGCCTTGGATGGGGTTCTAGATAGACTTACCCAAATATTTAAGGGAAAGGTAGATAAAATATAACATTAACCTTTAAGAAATAGAAATAACTCAATAATAATAATAGTACATTATATCTTAAACATCATTTAGAACTATTTATTCTTAACACAAAAATGGTCTTTATAAAGGGTTTATACAATTTCTAGGTCTTACCTCATCTATGTTTCTAAGCCATTTGCTGATGTTTTCAAAACTTTTACCATTGGTGATGTCATATACTAGCATGATACCCATTGCCCCTCTGTAGTAGGAGGTTGTGATGGTGTGAAATCGTTCCTGGCCTGCCGTATCCCTGAAATAAACAGCAATAATCTGTATTGAGCATTTTGATATTATGACATTCGAGATAAAGGGCAAAACAGTAGAATGGTTTGGTAAGATTAACATTAAATCCACTATACACTACAAAGCAAAACAGTACCACCACTCATTTAATTCTTAAATGGAAAATAATTATGGTTTATTCATAAGAATATATATATGTGTGCGTGTGTGTAACTTTTTTTAGTCAAAGGAAATTCATGACCTACCTATAGTGGATGAAAATATGCAAGGGAAACCCACAGAAAAATGACACATAAAACTCTTGGAAGTTATTTTAAAATGAACACCAGAAAGTGTGATAAAAACTCCTGAAATTCCATTTTATTCAGTGATCTAGTTCCATAACATAACACAAAAGCATGTGGAATATTTAGAACATTAAAGGATTAAACCGTAGTACAGCCACATTTACCTTTAGGATCATTTACAAAATGCTGTAAAGATAACCTCATTTTTAAGTAACAAGATGGAAATATGTAAATAGTGTTTTTCAATTCCTTCATGCCAAAGATCTAAGACATATATTTTGCTCCTGTAATTTCCCCCTCTTGTTTGTATCACCAATTTCTTCCTTTTATGGATCATTCTCATCAGCATACATACATGTTTCAGTATCCCCTTTTCTAAAAAAGCAAAATTAAAACAAAAACCCCACTCTCAACCCTACACCCCTCCAAGTAACATCACATTTCTCTGTTCCCCTCCCCAGCAAACTTTCTTTTTTAACTTTTATTTTAAAATAATTATAGCCTCAGAGGAAGTTACAAAAATAGGACAAAGAAGTCTTGGGTATCCTTTACCCAGTTCCCCCCAATGGTAATACCTTACACCATAGTACAAAAGCAAAACCAGGAAATCTACATTGGTACAATCAAAAAACCTTATTTAATGTCTACTTTTCTTTTTTAACATACACTCGTATGTGTGTGTGGGCACACAGGCATGCATGTACGTAGTTCTCTGCAATTTTATCAGATGTATAGATTTGTGTTATCACCACCACAAACACTGACAGAAAACTATTGCATCACCCCTCTATCTCCTTTAGTCCCTACATCCTGGCCAATAATGTGTTGTCCATATCTATGATTTTGTCATCTCCAGAATGCTATATAAATGGAATCACACTATATACAACCTTTCAAAACGGTCGTCTTTCACTTTTTTCACCATGATCTCCTTGAGATCCATCCAAGTTGTTGCATGTAATACTAGTCTGTTCCATTTTTCTGCTGAATAGTATTCCATTGTATGGACATACCACAATTTGTTTAATTACTCACCCCTGGAAGGACACTGGGTTGTTTCCAGTTTTGGGCCATTAAAAATAAAGCGGCTATGAATAATTATGTACAAGTTCCTGTGGGTACAGAAGTTTTCATTTCTTTGGGATGAATACCCAGGAATGTTACTGCTAAGCCATATGATATGTTTACATTTATAAGAAACTACGAAACTTTTCTAGAGTGGCTGTACCACTTTACATTCCAACTAGCAAGGTAACAGATCCAGTTTCCCTGCATCCATTAGCATTTGGTGTTGTCACTATTTTTTATTTTAATCAAATAAATAAGGCATGTAGTGATATCTCATCATCATTTAAATTTGTATTTCTCTATGGCTAATGATGGTAAACATTTTCTCATGTAATTATTTGCCATCCATATAGCCTCTCTGGTGAAATGGCTGTTCTTTTCTGTCCATTTTCTAATTGGATTGTTTGCTGTCTTTTTTTTTTTTAAACACTGCTGCGTGTTGAGAGTTTTGTACCTAGTTTTTTAATTTCTTGACAGGGTCTTCTGTGGAGTGAAAGTTTTAAATACTGAAATCCAAATTACTGATTTTTAAAGAATCTTTTATGTATCATGGTTTTAGTGTTATACCTAAGAACTCTTCAACCAGTCTTAGGTCCCAAAGATTTTCTATATTTTCTTCTAAAAGTCTATGGTTTTATATTTTATATTTAAACTGATGATACAGGGGCACATGGGTGGCTCAGTTGGTTAAGCATCTGCCTTCGGCTCAGGTCATGATCCCAGGGTCTTGGGATCAAGCCCCATGTCGGGCGCCCTGCTCAGCATGAAGCCCGCTTCTCCCTCTCCCTCTGCCCGCCACTCCCCCTACTTGTGCTTTCTCTATCTAGATAGATAGATAGATAGATGATACATTTTGAGTTAATTTTTGTACATGTGTGAATTTTAAGTAGAGGTTCATGTTTTTACTTATGGATGTCCAACTACTCTAGCACCATTTGTTGAAAATGTTGAGGAAATAGCCCTTCTTCATTGAATTGCTTTTGCACCTGTGACAAAAAAAAATCAACCATGACCCAGTCTATTTCTGGGTTTTTCTTTTTGTTCCAATGACCTATGTGTCTATGCCTCCCCCAATACCATATTGTCTTGATTACTGTAGCTAAATAAAGTCTTAAAACCAGATAGATGCCTCCCATTTACTTTTGCCAGAGTTGTTTTAGCTGATCTAGCATTGGCATATAAGTTGTTTTTATGTGGGCTCCATGTCTGGTGTGGAGCCCAGTGTGGGGCTTGAACTCACAATCCTCATATCAAGACCCAGCTGAGATCAAGGGTCAGATGCCTAACTGACTGAGACACCCAGGCAACCCTCCGTATAAATTTTAAAACCAGTCTATATCTACAAAAAAATCTCCCCAGCAAACTTCTTTAAAGAATTCTCTAATTTCTGTCTTCCCACATTCATTTCTCAACCAATTCTAATGACTACTGCTACTACTATTCTACCAAACTGCTCTTCTTCAAAGGGTCTCCAAAAACCTCTGCTAGCTAAATCCAGGATTTAGTTCCTTTTTATATATTTTAATCATTCATCAGGATGCCATAAATTTGACCACATTCTCTTCTCGAAACATTTTATTCTCATGGCTTTTCTGACACCACATGTTTCTGCTCTTAGTTCTACACACTAACTGCTCATTCTCAGTAACTTTTGCTGGCATTCTAACATTCAGAGATATAGGGGCTCACATTCTCTATATAAAAGCCAGAGTGATCTTCTTAAAATATGTGTCTGAGCATACCATTTTTGCTTAAAACTCCAATAGCTTCAATGGGGAAAGAGTAAGTTTTTCAACAAATGGTGCTAAAACAACGTTATCTCCATGCAAAAGAATGAAGTTGGACCCCTACCTCATACCATATATAAAAATTAATTCGGGGCACCTGGGTGGCTCAGTCGTTAATCAAATGCCTTCGGCTCAAGTCATGATCCCTGGGGTCCTGGGATCGAGCCCTGCATCGGGCTCCCTGCTCAGTGGGAAGCCAGCTTCTCACTCTCCCACTCCCCCTGCTTGTGTTCCCTCTCTCACTGTGTCTCTCTCTGTCAAAGAAATAAATAAAATCTTAAAAATTCATTCAAAACAGATCTGACCTGAATATAAGAGCTAAAGCTATAAAACTCTTAGAAGAAAATATGAGAAGGATGTTCAACATCATTAGTCATTAGGGAACTGTTAATCAAAATCACTTCATACACCCTAGGATGGCTATAATCAAAAAAGCAAACAATAAAGGATGTAGAGAAATTGAAACCCTCATACCTTGTTGGTATAAATGTAAACTGATGCTGCCACTGTGGAAAATAGTCTGGCAGTTCCTCAAAATGTTAAACATACAGCTACCATATGATCCTGCAATTCTACTTCTTGGTATATAACCAAGAGAAATGAAAACATATGCCCACACAAAGACTCATACATGAATGTTCATAACAACATTATTCATAATAGCCAAAAAGTAGAAACAACCTAAATGCCCATCAACTGATGAATGGATAAATAAAATGTGGTATAGTCATATAATGGAATATTATTCAACGATAAAACAGACTGAAGTACTGGTATCTGCTACAACATGGGTGAGCCTTGATAACGTTACGTTAAGTGAGAGAAATCAGACACAAAGATTAAATAATGTATGATTCCATTTATATGAAATGTCCAGAATAGGAAAATCTACATAGGCAGAAAGTATATTAGTGGCTGCCTTGGCTAAGGGGTTTGTCAGGATGGGGAGTGGCTGCTAAAGAGTACAGTTTCAAAAAAAAGAGTATGGAGTTTCTTTTGCGGAATATAAACATGTTCTAAAATTGTGATAATGGTGAATATATATACCTTATAAATACACTAAAAATTAGTTTTATACTTAAATGGGTGAATTATGGTATATGAATTATGTCTCATCTCAATAAAGTCATCACAAAACAAACAGCAAGGATTACTAGGCTTAAAAAACACAATTTCCAGGGAGGGGGGTGGGGGGATGGGTTAACCTAGTGATGGGTATTAAAGAGGCACGTTCTGCATGGAGCACTGGGTGTTATACGAAAACAATGAATCATGGAACACTACACATCAAAAACTAACGATGTAATGTATGGTGATTAACAGAAAAAAAAATTTCCAATTCGTTATAACCAGAACCAATTCCAAAATCCTTATGTTGAGGTTTACAAGTGTTACAGGACTTGTTCTTTTCTCCAGTCCCCCAAATTTTGAGGCATTCCTTTCCCTGACAACTAGAGTCACATGTTGTAGTTGTTTTTTTAATGTCCCCAAATTCACAAGCTTGTTTTCGCTTGACAGCCTCTACACTAGCTGTTCCTACAGCCTGCCTATACATGATTGGCTCCTCATGTTCCCATTTTAACCATCACCTTAACAATGAAGACTTCTCTGACCACCCAATTTAAATAGTCATCCAGTCTCTCTTCATTCTGTATCCCTGCTTAACTTCTCTGTATAACAATTACAGATTTATTTACTGTTTGTCTCCATGCCCTCTAAAATTAAAGTTCCATCAGAGATCTGTCTTGTTCATTGCAGAATCCATTCTATCTACAAGGCGAATAAGCATTCAAATGTTAATGTCAGAATATTACCTTGCAGATTCTGTATTCTTTTACATATCAAGCTGCTCCAATTCAGTTACATGACCCTTAAAAATGTATTTTAAAAATAATGCTTATATGCCTAAAAATATATGTAGCCAGAAATAAGAGAACTACCCGTACATCACTATTCCTTATATTCAATCCTGGTGTACAATTACCATGTTCATACATCTGCCCTCTATCCGTCTGTTCATACATCTGCCCTCTATCCATCTATCCATCAATTCAAATAGTGTGCTAGGCATTATACAAGAACACACACAGAACATGGGTTTGGAGTCAGATCCAAGTTTATCCTCAGATTCCAATCCTTCCAGGTGGGTGACCTTAAAGGTATGTAACCTCTCTGAATCTTGGTTTTTTTCATTCACAGCTAGAAGAAATAACTAAAGTAAAATTCCATAATTTATTTGTGTGTGTTATAAATAAGCCGAAAGCAATCTGTAGTATAAAAATATGCAAAGATGCAATAATGTCATTTTGAGATTCAAAATTTGTTTTCAATTTGTCCTAAGTCAAAACCATCTCTGCAGATGCTCTTATAAGTTGGTACCTGTCTGTGTTTAAGCTGTTCTCAAAGCTGTTTCACAAGGAAATCCCTGCTTTGCCTGAAGCCTATTTCTGAATAAATGTAAAATAAAATGATTTTTTATTTAGCCAAGATGATCTGGCTGGATTTTTCAACTTTTGTAAGAGAATTTCAGCCCTGTCACTTGCCCATCTCATCTCAAAGTATATGGATCTGCCCTTTAAAATAATGTAAAATACCATTTATTCATTCTGCAAGTATTTATTGAACAAATAGTACATTCCAGACACTATTCTAGGCACCAGACAGAAAGCTGTAAACAGAAAAAATCTCCTGCCTTAATCATGTTTTATATCTTACTGGGGGTAGACAACAACCAAATAAATCATCATTTCTAAACTATACATCTTCAGAGGGTGAAAAGTACCAAGAACACAAGAAGTTAAAGAAACTAGGGGCTGATGTTGGGGATGGTGCAAGCAAGGAAAATTTTAAACAGGGTGGTGAGGGAAGGCCTCAGTGAGAAGGGAAAGGGAGTAAGGAAGTATCTGGGGGTAACAATTTTCCAATAAGAGGGAAGTATAAGTATAAAAGTATAAAGTATAAAAACAAGTATAAAGGTCCTGACCCATGGTTGAGGAATAATAAGGTGGTCAGGAGGATTTCAGCGCTTCCTGAATGAAATGAGAAGTCTATTGAAGGGTTTTACAAAAAGAACTTAGCCTGGGTTTAAAAAGCATCAGTCTATTTACTGTGTTGAAAATGGGTGTGTGTGGAGAAGCAGAATTAGGAGGTATTGCAATACCAAAAACTGCCAACAGAACTGTCATTTTAAGAAAAACCATCTAAGAGGGCGCCTGGGTGGCTCAGTTGGTTAAGCATCTGCCTTCAGCTCAGGTCATGATCCCAGGGACCTAGGACTCAGTCCTAGGTCCCTGGTTAGCAGGGAGTCTGCTTCATCCTCTGACCGTCCCCCCTTCTCAAGCTCTCTGTCATATATAAATAAATTTTTACAAAAAGAAAAAGAAAAACCATGTAAGAGACATGCTATCAGTTCTTCCAGATTGTATCTTTAAATCAAGTTAGATCAGTAAAGGCTACACACACAGGCACACATACATATTTCTATCTGTATATTTACTTACATTCTTACACCACAATTTTTATATCATTACCTTTAATATGTTAATTGATTAAAAATCACAAGAAGGAGCTTTATGAAAATGTATTGTATTTGTTATGATCTGTTTTCTCCACCATTCTTTACATCATTTTTTTTTTTAAGATTTTATTTATTTATTTGAGAGAGAGAGAATGAGAGCCAGAGAGCACGAGAGGGAAGAGGGTCAGAGGGAGAAGCAGACTCCCCGCTGAGCAGGGAGCCCGATGCGGGACTCGATCCCGGGACTCCAGGATCATGACCTGAGCCGAAGGCAGTTGCCCAACCAACCGAGCCACCCAGGCGCCCTCTTTACATCATTTCTAAAAAGAGTAATGTAATCTATTGTGGGTATCCCTCCTTCTTGGTTCTTTTTATACCTTGGCCCCCAAAGAAATTTCTAGGTTAAGTTTTACAAATTAAGCATAGCAAGTAAGTTGTCCTTCAGAGATAGTGTATTTACATCTTCCATTTTCCTCAATTCCAAATTCTTGTTTTATCTTTTATTAATCTTCTCTAGTCACAAGGTACCTGTAATCACATGTAATTTATGATTTCATGAAAGAACAACAAAAATTTTGTCTCATCAGTTGAAATAGTTTAGTTCTTTTCTAAATTGGTAAAAAGTATAAATCAACTAATAATTCTATACCCTTAGAGAGGGGTTAAAGTTTCCTGGCTAAAATCCAGGATGGAAATGTACTTACTCAAGACAGAGTATATAGCACCTGGGCTTCCAGAAGTGCCTATTGGTTATAGTGTAGGAGGCATAAAATTTGTACTTTATTTTTTGTCATGAGCAGTAACAATTTAAAGAGATCTTCCACAGCACTTACCTATGAACCACCACCCCCAACACTGTCTAGCTATGATATGCTTTCTTCTTTCCCATTCATTCACATTATAAAATTAGCAAATTATATGCCCATTTCAGTGTCAAATCTATGACTAAATTCTCTACCAACAAAGAATACACTGCAAAAGAAACTAGTTAAATCTAAATCAACAGCACTCAGGTTTTATAATACTGGTTAGATATGAAATGTCAATATAAAACATACTGAACTATTAATGGCCCCTCTGAAAGGAAGGTAATCACTATTTAGAGTTAAGTTTCTGTTTTGATTCATGACATTCTACTCCATCTGTTCTTTTAGTCTCTTCCACTTCCAAAATCTCTTACACCCAACTACCTTCCTTCTTCTTACATGCTTTCCCTGCTAAGTTTTTTAAAGGCTTTCTACATCCCATTTTCATTTGCACGTCATACATTTATGCCTTCCAACATGACTGTATCCACCCCCCAAAATGATCTGGCTGCTCGACTCCTTGATCTCAAATTACCCTTTTCCTGAGTCCTACGTAGATACTTAAATCAGCCCCTACCAATTGTTAAGGCAATCAACCATTTATTTCGAACCAGAAACAGAGTTCTTGCTCAATACCTCTAAGCTAATTGATGATCTTTTGCCCAGGGCTAAAAATAGCCACAGCTGCTTATTCATTGCCCCAATTATTTTTAGGTTTGCATGCACATATACACCCAAGATTAAAGAGAGCGGGTTGACCCCAATAACTCCAAAAATATCTGAAGAGCAATTAAACACTATATGTACTCACAATATATTTCTATGTACCATAATACAAGTTTTAAGCCTGTTTCAAAATCATTCAACTTGGTTTTCCTTTCCTATAATTTTTTTCTTCTCAGCCTATGTTTAAGGTTTCTGAAATTACAACTCAGTGGCAATAGAACTTTCCTTACATAAAATAATAGACACACAGCTAAGAGAATGTTGTGAAATCCTATTTTTTCCCCACTGACATATTATAAAAGGAGTGATATGTTCCTAGGAACTAAAATAGCTTATTTCCTTACTTGTTAGTCCCACATGCAGGGTGAAGGAAGCTGTGTGCCCTGGCTGCTATTATGACAGCTATTTTTAGTCTGGGCACTGACAGCACCAGAACAGTCCAGAGACAACATCAATCTGCTCTACAAAGCAGAGACCCCAAATTTCTTAACTTTGTGTTTTTGGTAACATAATGAAGTTATTTCTTACTTTATAAATTAGGATGTCAAATTTTGCCCCGAGGTGGGTTTTTTGGGTTTTTTTTTTAAGATTTTAAGTAATCTCTACACCCAACGTGGGGCTCGAACTTATAACATGGAGATCAAGAGTCAAACACTCCACTGAACTGAGCCAGTCAGGGGCCCCACAATGAGTTTTATTTTATTTTTTTAACAGTTGTAGCTCTATGGTTTTTTGCTTTGTTTTGTTTTGCTTTTATTTTGTTATGTTAATCCCATACATTACATCATTAGTTTTGATGTAGTGTTCCATGCTTTATCGTTTGCATATAACACCCAGTGCTCCATGCAGTACGTGCCCTCTTTAATACCCATCACCAGGCTAACCCATCCCCCCACCCCCTCCCCTCTAGAACCCTGTTTGTTTCTCAGAGTCCATAGCCTCTCATGGTTTGTCTCCCCCCTCCGATTCCCCCCCTTTTTTTCCCTACCCTTTTTTTTTTTAACATATAATGTATTATTTGTTTCAGAGCTACAGGTCTGTGATTCAACAGTCTCACACAATTCACAGCGCTCACCACAGCACATACCCTCCCCAATGTCTATCACCCAGCCACCCCATCCCTCCCACCCCCCACCACTCCAGCAACCCTCAGTTTGTTTCCTGAGATTAAGAATTCCTCATCAGTGAACTGAGTTTTATTTTAACAAGACCCTGATTTCCTCATAGATATGCAATTTCGCTACTTCAAAGTATCATTTAACTACGCTTATCTTTAAAAAAAAAAAAAAAGCAGTCTGAAACCCTCTCTTGCAAAGCTTATATTCCAGTGGAGAAAGGAACAAGCAAATAAATAAATAAATATATAATCCCAAACTGTGTAAAGAGCATGGAGTGATGAAGAATGGGGTAAGGGGAAGGGAAAACATCACGTAGATAGGATGATGAGGGAGATCCCTGATATTTATGGTGAGAAGTATAAACAGAAATCAAACAAGGTCATTTAGCCAACAAATATTTACTGAGCATCTGTATCTGCCAAGTTCTGTTCTAGGTGGTCATGATAATAACCAATATCAGACAGGATCCCCAGCCTAGGAAGGGGAGGAATAACGCACACTTTTAAAAAAATATGGTAACTTTATTTTTTTTTAAGTGTATTTATTTAACAGAGATAGAAAGAGCAAGTGTGTGAACAGGGGGAGGGGCAGAGGGAGAGACGAGGGAGCCTGATGTGGGGCTCAATCCCTCAACCCTGAGATCACAACCTGAGCAGAAATCAAGAGTCGGACATTCAACCAACTGAGCCACCCAGGAGCCCCCAAAATATGGTACTTTAGATACTAAAAAATACTATGATAAAGATCAACTAGAATAAACGTGACAGCGCCTGAAGGACTGGGCTGCTTTAGCTTGAAATCATGCAAGGCCTCCCTCAGAGGATAATGTGGAATTAAGATCTGAATGAAAAGGCAGCAGGACAAAGATCTGATGAGTAGCATTCCAAGCAGAATAACAGCTGAAGTACAAAGGCCCTGAGATGGGAACATGCTTGGCATGCTCAAGGGAGAGAAAATGGCCACAACGACTGGAGCAAAACTGGTGAGAGAGGAGGTGAGAAGGGACAGTAGCCACGACCTGACATTTTCAAATTTTATTTCTGATGAAATGGGAAGCTTCTGGAATGAAGTGGTACTTCAGAATGTTCAGTCTAGCCACAGTTGGGGTTGAGGGGAATGGGGGTGTCTGAGGGAGGTCTATGGAGCATGTACAGAGGTCCCAAATTGGAAAAGAGCTTGCCATGTTCATGTTCCTCAGCTGCACGAGACCACAAAATGAGATTGAGGCCACTCTGTTAACTGGGGTAAGGAATCTGGATTTGAAATTTGGACTTTCATTTGAAATGCAATGGAACTCAAATGGTTATATAAATGGGGAAGGAATGACAAAATGATCTATGCCTGATTTGTATTTGAAAAAAAGATTGCTCAGGCTGTTATGTGGGAAAAGGCAGAAAGGAAGAAGGCAAAAGGGAAAATAAGGACCTGTTAGGATATTAAGAGCCTACCTACTGGCTCAAAGAAGCAGTACTGGTGGCTTGGACTGGGGGGGTAACAAAGGAGATGGCAAATTGTATATGGATTCTAGAAATATAAGATTGAATCAACAGGGCTTACCGAAGAGGATGTTGGGATTAAGGGAATGGGAAGAATCGAAGATGACTCCCCAAGAATCTGGCACCTTATGTAGGTAAATGGTTAATTCCTCTACAATGTAACACTATTGATTTCTGGTTGACTGTACTGATGTTAAATTTGCTGCTGGCTGAGGCACTTGGGTAGCACAGCTGGTTAAGCGGCTGTCTTTGGCTCAGGCAGGTCATGGCCCTAGGGCCCTGGGATCGAGACCCATGTCAGGCTCCCTGGTCAGTGGGGAGTCTCCTTCTCCCGCTGCTTGTGCTCTCTTGCTCAGGCTCTCTCCCTCTCTCTCAAATAAATAAATAAGATCTCTAAAAAAAAAAAAATTGCTGCTGGTAGAAGATACAGATGCCAACAGTAACAAACATTTCTGACCACCATCCCTTAAAAACAAAAACAAAACAAAACAAAAAAAAACAAGAAAAGGCAAACTTGAAGTAACTCACTATGGCTTTTTTCCTGGAAGGACCCACAACACTACAGAAAATGTAGATAGATACTGTGATGGAAACTTGTAGAGATCTGGGATTTTAAAAGCCACAGCTGCTTCTCTATCAGCCAAACAAGCTAATTTTAGGCCTACACACATTTGCCTTGGCCAGAGTGAGACCCATCGCCACCCTTATGCAACAGCCTACAAGACCCCTGGGAAAAAGAAAGACGTGAAGATCATTCAAGTAAAGAAAAATGACACAAAGCTTTAGCACAGACTTTAGAAAAGTTTCTCAAATCAATATTCAATCACAGAACAGAATTTTTCATGCTGAAACAAGAATCTGAATATATTCATTCAAATTAGACATAAAAAAAATCACTGTGCTTTTTTGTAGCAATTGGAAGCAAAACATTTAATGTTGAGTAAGGATAGCATTTTGAATTTATGAGTAATGGGTTTTTCATGCTAAAAGCCTTCTTCAATTATTGTGGCATATTCCAGATCTCTTAACTTGGAACTGCATGGTTTCCTTCTCCCTGGACTGTTAGCATGCGAACTTTCAAAAGCGAAGAAAGAAAATCAGCTAGCACAATGCTAACCTCTTAAAAACTATCAATCACAAATTTTCACCACTCATTCCTAATCTTTATAGGAAAATGGATATTTCAAATTAAAAGCAGTTTTATATATGAAAACGTACACTAAAAAATTTCTTTCTAAAGAGTTTTTACCCAAAAGAGGTAAAAATCAAACAATTCTAAATTAGAGATGTTACCATTTCTATGCTATA
The DNA here is from genome assembly GCF_009762305.2 of Zalophus californianus. Lineage (NCBI taxonomy): Eukaryota > Metazoa > Chordata > Mammalia > Carnivora > Otariidae > Zalophus > Zalophus californianus. The sequence continues at coordinate 21,376,766 of NC_045602.1, read as the reverse complement.
CTTGAGATTTAGAAGTACAGTAGAAATCTTTTCTAGATAATCTTGAAGACCACACTGGAGGACTTACTGTTACAAAAGAACATCTTTTGGGAAGGCTCTCTTTTTCAAAAACAAGTGTTAGTTTTTATTGTTTACTTCTAGAAGCTACAGAAACTAAAATGAGAGGGAGAAAAAAATACTTAAAGCCACAGGACAAGGAACAAAAGGGAAAGTTTGCGGGGCGCTTGAGTGGCTCAGTGGTTAAGTGTCCAACTCTTGATTTTGGCTCAGGTCATGATCTCAGGATTGTGAGATCAGGCCCCAGGTCCAGCTCACATACTGGGCATGGAGCCTGCTTAAGATTTTCTCTCTCCCTCTCCCTCTGTCCCGCTACCCGTCTCTAAAAAAAAAAAAAAAAAGGCGGGGGCAAGTTTGTGGAAAAACAGGACAGATTTAGTAGGGCAAAGGTTTTATGTGTTATATAAAGAAAACTCTAACTTAAAAAATAGTTTTTTGTGCTTTTGTTTCTGTTGTATACACTCACATATAAATGTACATATATACTGAGTCACAGAGTCACAATGTAAAATGTGACTCTTACCATTCAAAAAAGCCTGAACATTATTAGTTTAAAGTGTGCACCGAGAGGATGCAGTTGAGAGGAAAGAATCAGTGTGGCAGAGCCTAAGAGGGGCCTGGAACACAGACTAACCCGTAGGGCCAACGCTGGGATAAGGCATGGGGCTAAAAAAGGGCAGGGGGGAGAGTTGGTTGAAATTCAGAATAAATAATTGACATACATTCCCTTGAGATCAGCTTTAATTATAATGAAACAGAAGTTAGGCACAGTTCATTTGCTGAGTTATTCCCCAGTTAAAGTAAGGAAAAATCAATGATCATCAAGTGGACTGTGCTTCAAGGGGAATCATTAAATTTAGGAAATACTTTAAAATGTCTACATTTTAAATTTGTATTAAATTTTAAAGATGTTATAAAGATTATACCTCTAATTACATGGTCAGGTAATGACATTCTGGTTAAACATATCCTACTCTTCTAATTATCAGCTCCCTTTGGCACCTGGGTGGCTCAGTCGGTGAAGCACCCAACTCTTAGTTTCAACTCAGATCATAATCTCAGGGTTGAGAGACTGAGCCCCAATCTGGGCACAGAGCCTGCTTAAGATTCTCTCTCTCGGAGCTCCTGGGTGGCTCAGTCGGTTAAGCATCTGCCTTTGGCTCAGGTCATGATCCCAGGGTCCTGGAGATCAAGTGGGGAGTCCGCTTCTCCCTCTCCCTCTGACCCTCCTCCCTGCTTATGCTCACTCTCTCAAGTAAATAAATAAAATCTTAAAAAAAAAAAGATTCTCTCCCTCTGCCCCTCCCCAACCCCCTGCTCACTTGTGTTCTAATAATATAAATATTAATAGTATAAATAATAATAATAATTATTATTATTTGCAGCTCCCTTTCAAAGGGAATACCTAACTTTTTGAAACTGTCTTTGGATTCCGGGACACTGTTCTCCCCTAATTCTCTAAATCTCCTCTGCAATCTCCTCTGCTAACTTCTGGCTCTGCTCATATCCTAAAATAAAATGTTATTATTCTTAGGGTTCTAACCTCTTAATGGGAGATAACCAAATAATAATAGCTATGATTTATTAAACACTAATCATGTATCAGACACTGCTCTTAGTGCTTTACATGTACCACTCATTCTCATAACCATTCTATGTCAGGTCCTTTTATAGTGAAACCCAAGATAACAATGAATTCAAATTTAGCACAATTACTGATTGGTAATAAAGAAATGACAGCACTGGAAAGAGCAGGAAAATCAACTATCAAACTGCACTGTTCATAGGAAGCAGTATAGTAATGAACAGTGTTACTCTCAACTCTACAATCTGAGCATGTAATGCATCCCTGCTCTACCATTTACATGCCAAAGACCTTAGTTATTTCAAAATGCATCCATTTCATTATCTATAAAACAGGGATAATCCAAGAGAAAGGAAAATATATACCTACACAAAGATTTATAGCAGCTTTATGGTGAATAACCAAGCTGTGATGTATCTTAACAATGGAATACTACTCAGCAATAAAAAGTAATGAACTTGATACACACAAAAATCAGTGACAATTTTCAAAATAATTACACTGAAAGAAGCCAGACCCTCCCCCCCAAAAAAGAAGACACTATATGATTGTATTTATATACAGTACTAGAAAATGGAAACTAGTCTACAGTGACAGAAAGCAGAAGAATGGTTGCTTGGGGACCAGGAAAAGGAAGGAAGGAAGGAAGGAAGGAAGGAAGGAAGGAAGGAAGGAAGGAAGGAAGGAAGGAAGGAAGGAAGGAAGGAAGGAAGGAAGAGAGGGAGGGAGGGAGGGAGGGAGGGAGGGAGGAGAGATTACAAAGAGGCTTCAAGGATGAATACGTTCACTATCTTGATTGTGGTGATGGTTTCACAGGTTTATACATATATATGTCAAAACTCACCAAATTGTATACTTTAAATACATACACAGTTATTGTACGTCAGTTATACCTCAACAAGGCTGTTAACATATCCCACGGGGTCATTTTGAGTATTTAATAGGTTAATATATATATATAAAACAATATTTACTATAAAATACTGCTATTCTAATTTTAAAGTCTATGATTCATACTTGAATACAAATTTAAAGAATTTCATTTTACTTCTATGGGGCAAATCCTATATAAACTAATAAAAATAATGCCTATAAAAAGTTATAAACACATTAAAGGAAACAAGTATTTTAGCTTAAGACTCTCAAAGCAATAAACTTTTTATATTGAGTGTTTGTAAAGTACAGTGCTAAAGGCTCTACAGAGATTATTTCATGTAATCCTTAGAACAATCTTTTGGGATAAGTGGTATTATCTGTATTTTACATATGAAGATACAGCCTCACAGTGGGTTATGTAGCTTGCTCAAGTTCATAAAGTAAGTGGAAAAGGTAAAACACTCAGCCACATCTCATGGACTGAAAATAGATAAAGTCCATGTCAATGTGTATTCATTTATTTTTAAAGTAATCTCTCCACCCAACATGGGGCTTGAGCTCACAACCCAGAGACCAAGAGTTACATGTTCTACCAACTGAGCTGTCAGGTGCTCTATGTCCATAATTTTTTTTTCTTCACTGAAAGAAGGTGACTTGACTGCTGGCTTTACAAAGGAAAGTCTCACAGAATCTAAACTGGTAACAAGGAAGGATTTCACTGCCAAACCTTCAGGAGCTTGACAATCTACTATATAAAGTAGGTAAATCAACATCACTTACCATATCTGTAGTTTGATCTTCTTCCCTTGCAATTCAACTGTTTTGATCTTAAAGTCTATTCCTACAACACAGAAAAAAAAAGGTAAATTGTATCTATGGCTCTGAACTTAGCTCTCCTAAAATTAACTGGAGTAAAAATAAAAACACCATTTTAAAATCTGTGTTTGTTTGGCTCGATAATCACTAGGTATGCAAATTCTGAGCAAATTATTCAATTTTAAACTCAAGTAATAGAAGATCCAAACATGGCAGAAGAAACAGCTATATAGAAGAGTTTTTACAATTAGGAAACGGAAAGGTAAACTTTAAAATGTCTAAATTTTTTTTAAAGTAGGCTCCATACCCAATGTGGGGCTTGAAATCATGAACCCAAGATCAGGAGTCGCATGCTCTACCAACTGAGCCAGCGAGGTGCCCCTAAAATATCGAACATTTTAATGCAGAAGAATAAAAATGTTTCCTAGTAGGAAAAAAAATATAGCCTTTACTAGCTTGCAAAGTAAAAAGACTCCAGGGATAAAGAGGGTTCTTTCTTTTTTTCTTTCTTTCTTAAGATTTTATTTATTTGAGAGAGAGCGAGAGAGAGAGCGCGCGCACACACACTCGCAAGGGGGGGCGGGGGGGGGGAGAAGAGGGAGAAGCAAACACCCTGCTGGGCAGGGAGCTCAACAAGGAACTTGATCCCAAGACCTGAGCGGAAGACAGATGTTTAACTGACTGAGCCACCCGGGCGCCCAAGAAGGTCATTTCATGATGATAAAAGGGTGAATTCATTAAGAAGGCATAAAAATACTAAATGTTTATTCATCTAATAACACAGAGCTTCAAAAGACATGAAACCAAAGTACTGTAACCAACCAAAATCTTCAGCTTGGGTTGAGTTTCCCATACCCAAATCAAAAGAAAAAAAAAGGCAATGTGCCTGGCATTTATAAACCTCAGACTTTATCTATAGCCCATATTTTTGTTTCTCCAGGAATTACTGAGAAAATCATCCTACAGTGACCTAGTTGTCAAGACCAACTCTGAACAAGACTAACAATTCCAATTAGGCATACAATTTGTTAATTAATCTTAATGACAAACCTGACAACCAACACTATTTCAGAAAACGTCCCTGAAGGGAGGTGAAATTAGGACACGGTCTGAAAGTTCCACACCTTTTGAGATAAGAAACCAGGTACAACTGGAAAATAAGATTTTAGGCTGTTTTAAGCTAACTACCTCCAACCTAGACTCTTGAGTTTCTCTCTCAATCAATGTTGTCTATCCTCAAACTAATTAGCAGTGGTTAAAGCAGTTCTTCATTCTTTTCCGCACAAAAACTCTCCTTGTCTACCTCGGCCATTCATTCTTCAATCTTCATTACTGGTTTCTCCTTATCTCTCTGAAATTTTCCAAAACTTGGAGTGAACTTTTCTAAAATTTCAGTCATTCCCTTGGTGATTTGCCCTAATTTCACAGCTTTAAATTCCACAAACACACCGATAACTCTCAGATTTATATCAAAGCCCAGACCACTCTCTTGAACTCCGAACCTGAGATAACCATTTATTGTCTATCTGTAAATCCCACGTTTCACAAAGACAGAAGCAAAAGTTCTTAAAATGGTTCATAAGGTCCTACCCAATCTGCCCACCTCCCCATTTTCCACCCTGTCCTCATAATTCTCTGTATCTTTCTCTGATCTAGCTAAGTGTATCAGCCTGTTTATCATTCCACACACAGGTCAGGAAGATTCCCACCTCAAGGCCTTTGCACATAATTGTTCTCCCAACTCGGAATACCTCTTCTCCATCCATTACGGCTCCCTCCCCTCACTATCCTTTCCTAAGTGACAACATTTCCCCATGTCCCCCACCCCATGTCCATTGTCTGTTAATAATCCCTACCTTCTTCCTTACTTTTCATCTTTAACATCCCTCAAATATACTTTATACATTTACTTGTTCCTGTTATTGTCTGTCTCCCTAAGCCAAAATATAAGATCCAAGGGTAAGAATTTTTATCTGTTTAATTCAGTTAAATTCCCAGCACCTACAGCTATGCCTGACATAAAAGCAGACATTCAAAAAGTATTTGAATAAACAGATAAATGATGTTTTCTAGAGAAAGTGAAATGGTACCTGAGAAAAGATATATAGATATTTCACCCTTAGGCTGAAACTAACACAGCATCCACCATCATATTTTTAGAGCCTCAGGCCAAAGTATGAACAACAAAAGTTCCAATGAGATACCAAAACCGAAACAAACCAAAAAAGAGAACCTGAAGGAAAAAGGGGCAATGCAGAGAAAGAGAAAAGACAGCTCCTTTTATCTTCTCAAAACAAGATAGGGAAAAAAGAGAGAGAAAGGAAGGAAAATCAACCTGAACCAGAAAACTCTTGGAAATTAAAAAAAGGGGGGATTAATATATTCAACAGAAAGACTGTAAAAGAAAATTGAGATCTCCCAGAAAATATAACAAAATGACAAAGAATGGAATTTATGTGATATTTAACAGGTTAGAAAATCAAACTGGGAAGTCCGACATCTAACTAACAGAAGTTAAAGAAAGAACAGAGAAAACGACATGTAGAAAATAATAATTTATAAACTGTACAAGAAATCTGCACAGCAAGGGAAACAATCAATAAGGCAACCTACAGAAAAGGAAACGATATTTGCAAATGAAAAAACTGATAAAGGGTTAGTATCCTAAATAAAGAACTTATAAAATTCAATCCCCAAAAAACTAATAATCCCATTAAAAAATGGGCAGAAGACATGAATACATATTTTTCCAAAGAAGACATACAGATGGCCAACAGACACATGAAAAGATCATGAAAACATCACCTATCATCAGGGAAACACAAATCAAAACTACGAAGAGATTATCACCTTACACATGTCAGAATGGCTAAAATCAACAACACAAGAAACAACAGGTGTTGGCTAGGATGTGGAGAAGGGGGAACCCTCTTGCACTGCAGGTAGGAATGTAAACTGGTGCACCCACTCTGGAAAACAATTTGGAGGTTCCTCAAAATTTACAGAATTACCCTACGATCCAGCAATTGCACTACTAGGTATTTACCCAAAAAAAATACAAAAATACTAATTCACAGGGATACTGCACCCCGATGTTTATAGCAGCATTATCTACAATAGCCAAATTATGGAAACAGCCCAAGTGTCCATTGATTCATGAATGCATAAAGAAGATAAGGGAGCCTGAGTGGCTCAGTCAGCTAAGCGTCTGCCTTCGGCTCAGGTCATGATCCCAGGGTCCTAGGATCGAGCCCCATGCTCCCTCTCCCTCTGGCCTTCAACCCCACTCACACTCTTGCGCTCTCTTATAAATAAATAAAATCTAAAAAAAAAAAAAGACACCCCCATTTCTCAGCCATAAAAAAAGAATGAAATCTTGCTACCACACAGATGGAGTTAGAGAGTATTATTAAGCAAAAGAAGTTGGTCAAAGATAAATACCATATGATTTCATTCATATGTGGAATTAAGAAACAAAGCAAATAAGCAAAGGGAAAAAAATAAAAGGAGAGAGAGAGGCAAACCAAGAAACAAAGCTCTTAACTACAGAGAACAAACCAATGGTTACCAGAAGGGAGGTGGGTGGGGAGGGATGGGTTAAATAGGTGATGAGGATTAAAGAGTGCACTTGTGATGAGCACCCGGTGTTATGGAAGTGCGGAATCACTATACTGTACACCTGAAACTAATATTATACTGCATGTTAACCGGAATTTAAATTAAAACTTTAAAAAAATTGTGCAAGAAAACAGAACCAAAGGAATCTATTTTAGACTGACTCACCAAATGCCTAGCATAATGAATAAAATAAGGTCTATACCTCATAGTAGTAGCACCAGGAAATTTCAAGACAGCAGGAATAAAGATATTACAAAAGCTTGCAGAAACAAACTAGGCTCCATATTAAAAATCAAAAGTGACCACTCTGAACTTGTACTTTTCAACAGCAAAACTAGAATACAGTAAGATCATGTTTTGGGTTTGGTTTTTTTTTTTAAAGATTTTATTTATTTGACAGAGAGCTTGAAAGAGGACAAGCAGGGGAAGCAGCAGAAGGAGGGAAAGAGACAGGGCTGACACAGGGCTCAATCCCAGGACTCTGGGATCATGATCCAAACTGAAGGCAGACACTTAACTGATTGAGCCACCCAAGTGGCTTTAAAAAATATTTTCAACCTGGGGCACCTGGCTGGCTCAGCCAGTAGAGAGCATGCGACTCAATCTCACGGACATGAGTTTACCACACTGAGTGTAGTGCTTACTTAAAAAAAAAAAAAAAAAAAAAAAAAAAAATTTTTTTTCAACCCATATCCAGCCCCAAATCAAATGAAGGTAAAATAAATGCGTTTCTAGACATGAAAAAATCTCAAAATAGCTCCCATGCATCTTTTCTAAGACAACTACCAGGAGACTGCTTTGCCAAAAACAAGAAGAAATCCAGCCAAGAGTGAGGTAAATGGCAGCTCAAACTGGCTAGAGAGCAACCAGTTCAGAAGCGAATGAAAACAGAAAAGGACAGAACAAAATGAGAGGAAAGTTCCAAGAAGTATGCCTACTAAGAGAGGGAGGGGAAGAAATGGTATTAATGTAATTTGTATGAAAAACAGAAATTCAGGGGCGCCTGGGTGGCTCAGTCAGTTAAGCATCTGCCTTTGGCTCACGTCATGATCCCGGGGTCCTGGGATGGAGTCCCGCATCCGGCTCCCTGCTCTGCAAGGAGCCTGCTTCTCCCTCTGCCTGTCTCTCATGAATAAATAAATAAAATCTTAAAAAAAAAAAAGAAAAACAGAAATTCAGAGGATTTGGCAATTCTGTTGCAGAGTTTGGGATAAAGTATGAATAGTGTCTTGAAATCTAAGTGAATGTAACAATGAAGGAACGGTAAATTACAATAAAAAGAGAAAGTCATCCAAGAAAGGAAAAGTGATTACAGTATGCTACTTGGTTTAACAGCTAATAAAAACGTGTTATAACTATTTGAGAAGATGAAGAGAGAGGCACCATGAGTGTCCAGCGTTACCAGAGTAATCGATTCTTATTTCCCGTTAACAACAAGAGAGAATTTCTGAAGTTAAGTTTTTGGGGTTTGTTTTAAGTTAAAAGCTATGACTAAGGAATATGGTGTTGAGGAATAGAGAAAAAGGCCAGAAAATGTTTGGAAAAGGAACCACAAAGGTAGGCACAGGGCAAAGATCTGTTGTTGCTGCTGTCCTCATAGGCCTTGAAATACTATGTGACTTCTGAAATTCTGGTCTATTTCATTAACAGAAATAAAAATTGGGTTAACAAAGGAGGAGTTATGTTTACAAATATGTTCTCTCCACTATTTAAACACTTCAATTTGATCATATTTTAGCATGGCCCTAAGCCACCCCTGCAGTCTCATTCCCCCTCCAGTCTTCCTCTTGTAACTTCAAACACAACTTCTGCAGCTGTGTGCTTTTTCCAAGTAAATACCTTTGTCACTCCAGCATGTACTTTCTACATTCCCCAAAACACACACACCTAAGTATGGGAAAAGTTATACTTAAGATTCAGTAGAAAAGGGGTGGGGGGATGGGTTAGCCTGGTGGTGGGTATTAAAGAGGGCACGTATTGAATGGAGCACTGGGTGTTCTATGCAAACAATGAATCATGGAACACTACAGCAAAAACTAATGATGTAACGTATGGTGACTAACATAACATAATAAAATAAAATTTTAAAAAAGAGTAGAAAAGCTTTTGATAAAATTTAGGAATTAGAGCAAAATCAACAGCTCAACTGCCAAGAGAAGCTAGGAAAATCTATCACCCTTTAAGATTCTGCCAGGAGAAATAATGAGATTCTCCTGCAACACTATCATTTCCTAAATTACCACAGACTACAGCAATCATAGGGTTTGCTCCAACCAGTGATTCTCTTTTAGGTTTTGCTTATTTAAAAACACTCTAAAGGAAATCTCTATTTTTTACAGATTCCTGGGACTCAGCTCACACGAATATTTCAATTTACTGCAATCTAACTTTTACCAATTTTCAGCTGCTCAGGAAAGTAAGAAACAATATCAGCCAAAATACCTGTCTTAATAATGTTGCAGAAGCACCATCCAGTGGCAAGAGGAGTAACTGCAACTTCTTGCCGCTATATCAGTTTAGCTTCTGATGACACACCAACACATAGGCAGAAATATAATAAACTCCAGACAGCCAAAGTTTAACAACTCATAGGTAAATAATATCTGCGACTTTTAACAAGTGAAAATAAAGTATTTTGACCACATCAGGAAAGGAAATAAGAATCCTATACCCACAATCCTTTGAATGCAGCTTTGTCTGGAATTTAAGAAACATTCTAATCCTAGCTCTAGCTGTCATAATAGCACAAATTTTGAAAAGACCACTTTTCAATACAGACACTTAGTTTCTTTATCTAGATGCAGATGTGAAAATGCAGAATGCAAAAGCTTCCTGTGAAGATTCTTTCATGTAACAGTAACAGCTTACTAAACACTGAGAATTTACAATGTGCTTGGCACTGTTTTAAGCAGATTAATGCATTAAATCCTCAGAACAATCCTAACCCATACTTTTATTTCCATTCTACAAATGAAAAATAAAATAAAAACCAATAGCAGAAGGGAAAAAAAAGCAATAATACTAATATTTACTGGATAACGACTAAGTGTTCTAAGCATTTCACATATACTATCTCATTTAATATCCAAAAATATCCTCTGCAAAAGTACTAATAGCCCTCTTTACAGAAGAGGAAATTTTTATTTTTTTTATTTTAAATTTTAGTTAACATACAGTGCAATATCGGTTTCAGGAGTAGAATTCGGTGGTTCATCACTTACATACAACACCCAGTGATCATCACAAGTGCCCTCTTTAATACCCATCACCCATCTGGCCGATCCCCCACCTCCTTCCCTCCATCGACTCTCAGTTTGTTCTCTCTTATGGTTTGTTTCTCTCTCCTTTTTTTCTTTCCCCCGTTCTCATACATTCATCTGTTTTCTTTCTTAAATTCCACATGAGTGAGATCATATGGTATTTGTCTTTCTCTGACTTACTTCACTCAGCATAATACACTCTAGCTCTATCCACATCGCTGCAAATGGCAAGATTTCATTCTTTTTGATGGCTGAGTAATATCCCACTGTGTGTGTGTGTGTGTGTGTGTGTGTGCACAAAGACAGGCACACATACCACATCTTCTTTATCCATTCATCAGTTGATGGACATTTGGGCTCTCTCCACAGTTTGGCTATTAATAATGCTGCTTTATTATAAACACTGGGGTGCAGGTACCCCTTCAAATCTGTATTTTTGTATCCTTTGGGTAAATACCTAGTGGTGCAATTGCTGGATCATAGTGTAGTTTTATTTTTAATGTTCTGAGAAACCTCCATACCTTTCTCCAGAGTGGCTGCGCCAGTTTGCATTCCCACCAACAGTGCAAGACGGTTCCCCTTTCCAGAAGAGGAAACTTTAATTTACCCAAGGTCAGAGAACTAACAGGTAGCAGAACCAGAAATCAATTCCATGTGTTTTTTCAGACCATACAAGCTCTTAACTTACATTAAGTTCCTAACTCCATTTTTTAAATTTATTTTTATTATTTTTGAGAGAGAGAACACATGGGTGAGCAGGGGTGGGGGGAGGGGAGGAGAGAGATAATCTTAATTAAGCAGGCTCCACATCCAGCGTGGAGCCCAATGCGAGGTTCGATCTCACAACCCAGAGATCACGACCTAGGCCAAAAGCAAGAATTGGACGCTTAACTGAGTCACCCAGGTGCCCCCATAACTCCATTTTTTATTTACCTATTTTCTATCGAGGTAAAATTCACATAAGATGCACCATTTTAAAATGAACAATTTAGTACATTCAAATGTTGTGCTACCAGCACCTCTATCTAGTTCCAAAATGTTTTCATCACTTCAAAAGGAAATCCCATACCCACGAAGCAGCTGCTTCCCATTATCCCCTCCCATGACTGCCTGGAAACCATGTCTGCATTCTGTCTCTATAGATTTACCTATTCTGGATATTTTATATAAGTAGAAGCACACAACATGTGACCTTCTGTCTCTGGCTTCTTTCACTTAGCATAATGTTTTCAAAGCCTATCCATATTGTAGCATTTATCATACTTCATTCTTTTATGAATGAAAATTCCCTATGTATATACACCATAATTTGTTTATCCACTTATTTTTTTAAGATTTTATTTATTCTCATGCACAAGAGAGAGAGAACAAGCAGGAGTGGGGTGGGGAGCAGCAGAGGGAGAAGCAGACTCCCCGATGAACAGGGAGCCCCATGCGGGACTCGATCCCAGGACCCTGGGGTCATGACCTGAGCTAAAGGAAGCTGCCCAACTGACTGAGCCACCCAGGCGCCCCATCCACTTCTTTCTTGATGAAAATTTGGGATGTTTCCAACTTTTGGCTTTTGTGAATAGCATTGCTATGAACACACACATACATGTATTTACGTGAGCACGTTTTTCAATTCTTTGGGGAATACAAAGAATAGAATTGCTGGGTCATATGGTCAAATTTAAACATAATTTTATGTTTAACTGCTTCAGGAACCACTGTTTTCCACATCAGCTACACCATTTTACATTCCCACTAGCAACATATGAGGGTTCAATTTTCTGCATCCTTGCCAATGTTTATTATTTTCCTTTTAAAATTTTAAGTCATCATAGTGGCTGGGTATGAAGTAGTACCTCATTGTGGTTTTGATTTGTGTTTCCCAAAGGACTAATGATGTTGAGCATCAATTCATCTGCTTCTTGGCCATCTGTATATCTTCTTTGAAGAAATGGGTATTCAAGTCCTTTGCCCATTTTTTAATCAAGCTTTTTGTTGTTGAGTTGTAGGATTATTTTTACATTTTGGGTACCAGACCCTTATCAGATATATGATTTGCAAATATTTCCTACATTCTGTAGGCTGTCTTTTCACTTTAATTTCCATTGACACTATAAAAGCTTTTAATTTTGATGAAGTCCAATTAAATTATCTATTTTTTTTTACTTTGTTGCATGCTATATAACTTCATTGATTTTAATTTTTGAAATGCATGAGATAGGAGAAGTTCCTGGGAATTAAAAAACTACTGATGGGGTGCCTGGGTAGCTCAGTCATTAAGCGTCTGCCTTCGGCTCAGGTCATAATCCCAGGGTCCTGGGATCGAGCCCTGCATCGGGCTCCCTACTCGGCGAGAGGCCTGCTTCTCCCTCTCCCACTCCCCCTGCTTGTGTTCCCTCTCTTACTGTCTCTCTGTCAAATAAATAAATAAAATCTTTAAAAAAAAAAAAATTACTGACAGGAAATTTACACTTGAGAGAGAGGAAACAGTAAAATTTTTAAAAACTGTTTCTAAGATTTATTTATTTGTGGGGCGCCTGGATGGCTCAGTTGGTTAAGTGTCTGCCTTCGGCTAGGTCATGATTCCAGGGTCCTGGGATCTAGCCCCACGTCAGGCTCCCTGCTCAGCAGAGAGTCGGCTTCTCCCTCACCCTCTGCGGCCCCCCCCGCCGACTTGCGCTTTCTCTCTCAAATAAGTAAAATCTTTTTAAGATTTTATTTATGGGGCGCCTGGATGGCTCAGTCGTTAAGTGTCTGCCTTCGGCTCAGGTCATGATCCCAGGGTCCTGGGATTGAGCCCCGCATCGGGCTCCCTGCTCAGAGGGGACCCTCTCCCACTCCCCCTGCTTGTGTTCCCTCTCTCCCTCTGTCAAAAAAAAAAAAGATTTTATTTATTTATTTGACAGAGAGAGATAAAGAGCACAAGCAGGGGGAGCTGCAAGCAGAAGGAGAGGGAGAGAAGCAGGCTCCCCTAGGAGCAGGGAGCCGGATGTGGGGCTCAAACCTAGGACCCCCCAGATCGTGACCTGAGCCCAAGGCAGCCGCTTCACCGACTGAGCTACCGAGGTGCCCCTCAAATAAATGAAATCTTTAAAAAAATTTTTTTTAAAGATTTATTTGAGAAACAGTGTGCACACACAAGGTGGGGAGGGGGAGAGAAGGAGAGAGAGTCTTAAGCAGACCCTGCACTGAGCACACAGCCCGACATGGGCCTTGATCTCAAGACCCTGAGAGATCACGACCTGAGCCAAAACTAAGAGCCGAATGCTTAACCGACCGTGCCACCCAGGCACCACAATAAAATAAGATTTTTAATGTTAGTAATCACAAATGCTATCAACAGGAATGGGGAGAGGGCTATTTTATACAAGAAAATCAGGGAATGCTTTACTGAAAGACCTTTGAGCAAAGACCTCAAGGAGGTCTGGAAACAAAGCCATGTGACTATCTAAGGAGAATGTTCCAGGCAGAAACACTAAAAGCAAAGGATCTGAAGTAAAAATATGCTTGGTGTGCTCAAGAAACAGGCAGGGTTTGAATATAGTGATATAAGCCTTTTTTTTTTTTTAAAGATTTTTATTTGAAAGAGAGAGAATGAGAGGGAGAGAGCACACATGAGAGGGGGGAGGGTCAGAGGGAGAAGCAGATGTGGGGCTTGATCCCGGGACTCCAGGATCATGACCTGAGCTGAAGGCAGTCGTTTAACCAACTGAGCCACCCAGGCGCCCCTGATATAAGCCTTCTAAACCATGAACATGGTAAAGTTCTCCATTTATTTGGATCTTCTTTAAGTTCTCTCAACAGTATTTTGTAGTCTTCAGTGCCCATGTCTTACACATTATTTTGTTAAATTTATTCCTATTTCATTTTTAGGATGCTATTATAAATAATACTTTTAAAGGTTTCATTTTCCAATTGTTTGTTGCTAAATGCAGAATACAACTTATTTTTGTATATGGACCTTATCCTGCAACTTTACTACAGTCACTTCTTAATTCTAGCTGCTCTTTTTCTGGGAGGGGTGGCGGGGGTGGTGCTTAGGGTTTTCTATGAATGTAATCATAATCAGTCTACAGAAAGGTACTTTTCTATGATCTTCCTTTTGAACCTCTGATTTATTTCTTTCTCTTGCCTTACTGTTACCAGCTTGGACCTCTAATAAAATGTTGTTTTGTACTTGATCCTTAAGAGAAAGCTTAGACTTGAAAGCCTCACCATTAAAGTATCATGTTAACTGTACATCATTTAGTAGGTTGAGGAAATGTCCTTCTAGTCCTAGTTTGCTGAAGTATCATGATGCAAATAAGGCTGCATTTTGTCAAACGCTTTTTCTTTTTTTTTTTTCTTTTTTTTTTTTTTTTTAAGATTTTATTTATTTATTTGAGAAGGAGAGAATGAGAGACAGAGAGCACAAGAGGGAAGAGGGTCAGAGGGAGAAGCAGACTCCCTGCCGAGCAGGGAGCCCGATGCGGGACTCGATCCCGGGACTCCAGGATCATGACCTGAGCCGAAGGCAGTCGCTTAACCAACTGAGCCACCCAGGCGCCCTGTCAAACGCTTTTTCTATACCTACTAAGATGATCATGACTTTTCTTCTTTATCCCATTAAGTCAGCTAATTAAAATTGATTTTGAATGTGAAATCAACATTGGATTCTGGAAATAAAACCTACTTGGTCACGATGTATTATTCTAAGTTCCCAGAATTGCTTTGCAATTATTTAGATAAGGATTCATATGTACATGCTCATGAAGGACATGTCAATGTTCATTAGAGATATCTTTGGTTTTAGTATCTAGGATAAGGCTGGTCAAATAAATGATTTGAAAAGTGTGCCCTCCTCCGCTATCTACTAAAATAGAATTTTCTTCCTTAAACATCTGATAAAACTCACCAATGAAGCCATCTGGGTCTTAAAGTTTCTTTCAAAAAAACTTAAATTAAGATTCTATTTCTTTAATATAGGTCTATTTACTCTATCAATCACTACAGAGGAATGGTGAATATACAACTATAACTGTGTATTTCTATTTCTCCTTCCAATTCTGTTGATTTTTGCTTCAAGTATTTTGAAACCTTGTTATTAGGCATATAAATATGATAAACTGACACCTGTATCATTACAAAAATAACTTCTCTTTATTCCTGGAAGTATATCCCTTGCTGTGAAATCTACTTTGTCTAATGTTAATACAGCTACTTGAGCTTTTTTTTATAATTAGTAGCTTATTAGATAGTCCTAACATATTTTTAGTGGTTGCACTAGAGTTTATAATATACATTTTTAACTGAGCACAATTCACCTTCAAACAGCATTATACCATTTCTCCTATTAATATAAGAACCTTATAGCAGTAAACTCCCACTTTCTGCCTCCCGTTATTGGGCTATTTTTTTCACTTTTTACTTCTACTTGTACTTCTGAATTTTACTTGTAAATTGTCTTTGAAATAAATTTAAATCTGAGAAAAAAGTATTTTATATTTCCCCACATTTCTTATCCTCTCCATTCCTCTGTATATATCTGAGTTTCCACCTAGAATGACTTTCTTCAGCCTCAAAAACTTCCTTTAACATTTTTAATAGTGCAAGATGGTCGGCAAGAAATTCTCTCAGCTTTTGTCTGGAAAATGTCTTTATTTTGCCTTCATTTTTGAAAGTTTTTTTTCTTTTTTAAGATTTTATTTATTTTTTGACAGAGAGAGACACAGCGAGAGAGGGAACACAAGCAGGGGGAATGGGAGAGGGAGAAGCAGGCTCCCCGCTGAGCAGGGAGCCCAATGTGGGGCTCGATCCCAGAACCCTGGGATCATGACCTGAGCCAAAGGCAGACATTTAACCGACTGAGCCACCCAGGCGCCCCTGAAAGGTATTTTTGTTAGTATTAAATTCCAACTTGATAGTATTCTGCCTTCGAACTGTTTTTTAATATTTTATTTTTAAATAATCTCTACACCCAAAGTGAGGCTTGAACTTACAACCCTGAGATCAACAGTCGCATGCCCGACTGACTGAGCCAGCTAGGCGCCCCTCCCTTCAGAACTTTAAAAGTCTTACTACTCCATTGTCTTCTGGCTTGCACTGCCTCCCACACACACACCCCTTTTGGTAGAAATGTAGATTTAAGAAATTTATTATTATTAAATCATATTAAAGTTGCAAAAACAGAGTCCACATATACCTTTCATTCAGCTTCTAATGTTAACACTTACATAACCATTTATCAGAAACAAGAAAGTAACGATGGTACAATGTTATTAACTACAGACCTAATCTACCAGTTTTTTCACTAATGTCTTTTTCTGTTTCAGGATCCAATCTAATTCCCACTGAAGGCAGTCGTTTAACCAACTGAGCATTTAGCTGACAAGCCTCCTGAAATCTGCATTTAGCTGACAAGCCTCCTGAAATCTGTAACAGTTACTCAGTATGTTCTTGTCTTGCATGACCTTGATAATTCTGAAGAATACTAGTCAGGTATTTTGTAGAATCTCCCTCCATTTGGGTTTGTCTGAGGTCTTCTCATAATTAGAGCAAAGCTTCACATTTTTTGGTAAGAACACCACAGATATCATATTTTCCCTTTCTTAGCTCATTATCAGGGAGTATACATTGCAAATATCTTATTGCTGTGACATTAACCTTGATAACTTGGTTATGGTGGTATCTACTATATATATATATATATATATATATACACACACACACACATACACATATATATACACACACACACACATCTCCACTATAAATTCACTATTTTTCCCTTTATAACTAATAAGATTTTTGGAGAAAATACTCTATTTTCTCCAAAGACTATGCAAATATCATGCTTCTCATCATACCTTCACCCACTGATTTTACCTTCCATCATTAATTTGTTCCTGTGACAACTGTTACTGTAAAATTTGCCTAATGGTAATCTTATGTTTCAGTCACTGCTTTACACTTAATAACTGGAATTCAATTATTTATTATTGCCAATATGGACTCACAGAAATCTTATTCTACTGCTTAAAATGCAGTACTATAATTATTTGATTACAGCTTTGGTCATTAGAAGCTCTTTCAGGTTGGCTCCTAGGTCCTTTTGACATGTCCCACCCTTTTCTAGCACTTCTTTGTTCTCTGGCACCAAAGATGTCCAGGATCATCTACTGCCCCTATCCCAGCTCTTTGCTCAAAGAGCACTGGTTCCTCTTAATGAAGAATTGTAGAGTCCAAGATCTGGGCACAAGGTATGCTCATTTCTACTGGGATGTAACTGCTTCCAGGTGTTCCCAGAGGACAGAGTGAGGAAATAATTATGTAAAATAACCCATGCATATACATACATCTACATTTCTGTAACTACCTGTATGTATAATATATATAAAACCATGAGTTAATATTGAGACCTCTGACACCTCCAATTCAACACCAAAACGTTCATTCTATACTTGTAACCTCTTCTTTTAACAATTAGATACCTGGCTGTCATTACCTAGTATATATTTACTTATATATTCAATCCCAGTATATACATAAAGTAGTTTATACATAAAGCAGTTTCAAACTTACTAATCCATACCCTTATGAGAAAGGGTAGATTTACTAACTAGAATACTTGTATATAGTTCTTTTTATCTTTAGTCTTACAGTATATCTAGTCAACATACTGTGGTTTTTTTGTTTTGTTTTGAGAGAGCAAGGGAGAGGGGTAGAGGAAGAGGGGGAGAGAAAGAATCTGAAGCAGGCTCCACACTGAGCACAGAGGCCAACGAGGAGCTCTATCTCACAACCCTGAGATAATGACCTGAACCAAAATCAAGAGTTGGACACAACCGACTAAGCCACCCAGACACACCACAAAATACTGTTTTCTAAAGTTACTTTATCCCCTTCCTCCCCCTCAGTGTGGTTATGTTATTCAATTGTAATAAAGTGACGTTCATTTGTTGGCTTACATTATTTTCCTGAAAAGTCAACAGCTGTTGCCCTCTGTATATATAAATGTGGTCTGTCTTTCCTCTAGCTTCTCTTAAGACTTCTCTTTATAACTGGTTTTCAGAAACTGGATTAGGCTGTGCCTTGGTATGACTCTTTTTGTTTATCCTATCTGGGTTCATTAAGTCTAAGGGGTTCATTAAGTCTATTATAGCTTTCATCATATCTGGAAATTTTTCAGCTATTATTTCTTCAAATACTTAGGCAACTGCAGCCCCTCCCCTGAATTCCAAATGCAAATGTATTAGACTATGTGATAATGTCCCACACATCACTGAGGCTTTTTTCCCCCAGCCTTTTTTCCCTTGTGCTTCATTTTATTTTTTTTTTAAATTTTATTTATTTATTAGAGAGAGAACAAGCACAAGCAGCGGGAGTGGCAGGCACAGGGAGAAGCAGGCTCCCTGCTGAGCAAGGAGCCCAATGCGGGACTCGATCCCAGGACCCTGGGACCACGACCCAAGCCGAAGGCAGATGCTTAACCGACTGAGCCACCCAGGCGTCCCCCTTGTGCTTCATTTTAGACAGTTTCTACTACCCATATTTTCTTCTGTATATCTAATCTGTTGTTAAGCCCCATCAACTGGATTTATCATTTCAGATACTGTATTTTTCAGTTCTAAAAGTTCCAATGGGTCTTTTTTACATCTTATGTTTCTTTCATCTTCATGCTTTCCTTTAACTGTTTCAACATATCTCTGTCTTCTAAAACTATCATGTCTGTCATTTCTGGGTCTGTTTCCATCAACTGATTTTTCTCCTGGTTAAGGATTACATTTTCTTATTTCTTCATATGTCTAATAATTTCAGATTAGGTGCATCTTACATATTTTTATTATATATCTTATATAATCTTATATATTTTGTTATATATATTTTGCATCTTATATATTTTGTTAATGTATAGATTTTTTTTTTAAGATCTATTTGTCAGAGAGTGAGCACAAGCAGGGGGAGCAGCAAGCAGGAGAAGCAGGCTACCCGCTGAGCAGGGAGACTGATGTGGGGCTCGATCCCAGCACCCTGGGATCATGACCTGAGCCGAAGGAAGACACTTTACTGACTGAGCCACCCAGGCATCCCTAATGAATAGTTTTAAATGTTGAGTTTTGTTCAGATGAGCAGCTAAATTAGTTGAAAATCAGCTTAATCCTTTAGAGATCTGTTTTTGAGCACAGCTGTTTGTTTGTTTGGTTTTGTTTTTTAAGATTTTATTTATTTGACAAAGAGAGACACAGCGAGAGAGGGAACACAAGCAGGGGGAGTGGGAGAGGGAGAAGCAGGCTTCCCGCTGAGCAGGGAACCCGATGCGGGGCTCGATCCCAGGACTTTGGGATCATGACCTGAGCCGAAGGCAGACGCTTAACGACTGAGCCACGCAGGCGCCCCACACAGTTTTGTTTTGTTTTTTTCTAAGATTTTATTTATCTGAGGGGCGCCTGGGTGGCTCAGTCGTTAAGCATCTGCCTTCAGCTCGCCTTCGGCTCAGGTCATGATCCCAGGGTCCTGGGGTCGAGCTCCACATCGGGCTCCCTGCTCCACAGGAAGCCTGCTTCTCCCTCTCCCACTCCCCCTGCTTGTGTTCCCACTTTCGCTGTGTCTCTCTCTGTTAAATAAATAAATAAAATCTTTAAAAAAAAAAAAAGATTTAATTTATTTGAGTGTGAGACAGAGCGTGCGCACAAGTAGGGGGAGGGGCAGAGGGAGAAGCCGACTCACCACTAAGCAAGGAGTCGGATGTGGAACTCGATCCCAGGTCTCCGGGATCATGACTTGAGCTGAAGGAAGACGCTTAACCAACTGAGCCACCCAGGCGCCCATTTCAGCACAGTTTTAAGGTGGGGCGAGAGCAGTCTTTTCTCCAGAATTACTTTAGCCCTACTCCTAATGAGTACCATTTCTGGGGTCTCCCCCAAATGGCCCTGATTGTCAGTGAGTTCTCTCTATTCATGGTGGTCAGAACTAGAATGTATCCCAACCCATTTTACGTCTCAATACTTCTACCAGCTAACTGGTAGTTGTTCTTCCCCTAATAGTTGTTTTCTGCCCAGCCATGGAGTCCCACACATCTTAGTATACAGGCAAAGATTCAAAGGGACTCCTTTCTGGATCTCACTGTCTGTATAAACCCATCTTCTTTATTTTTTATTTTTACAAGAGAAGTTTTAAAATAGGCTCCACGCCCAAAGTGGGGCTTAAACTCATAACCCTGAGATCAAGAGCTGCATGCTCCACCAACTGAGCCAGCCCAGAGCCCCCATAACTCCATCATCTATGATAAGCAATCCTGCAAATTCCAGCCTCCCTGGTCTCTCTCTACTCTGATTTCTATCACCTTGGCACAACAAGACTGCCTTGCCCTGCTTAGATCCTGCACTGGAATCCAGTTTCAGACAGAAAGCCAGGGTGATCGGGTTGGGTTCAATTTCTTTGTTTTCCTTCTCTCAAGGATTGCATTTCTGCCCCAGCTGTTACCAAATACTTAGAAACAGTTGTTTCATATGTTTTGTTCAGTTTTCTAGCAGTTTATAGCCAGAAGGCTATTCTGGTACCTGTTATAATGTCCAGAAGTTCTCAACAAGCTTTATTGTCTTTTAAAGATTAAGTAAATCCCTGATCTTTGTTGGAATATGTTTCAAATCATTTGAGAACCTAATGAAAATCATGGATCCTTTGCCCATACCCTTACACCAAATTGCACATATACAAAATTTGGAGTACAATTTCAGGGAGTTCATAGCCTCTGCCCAAGTCCCCCACCTTCTATGTAACCAGAGGGTTGTGGTCTACAGTATTAGCGCATTATCATTCTTTCAAAGCTTTACAGCCAATTTTTATTCACTGAAAACTTGCTAGGCTACAATTCAAGTATTTGAATCACAGAAGTTTTTTTTTTAATCAAAGAAGACACTTTAAAAGTTCAGAAATAATACAGCTATTATTGTTTCTTCATGTGTGACAGTATTTCTCACATATCTTCATGATGATATACTGGCAGTTCGATATTACAGACTAAAGAAACAAAGCTGAAGCAACCTGGATTTTGTACCAAATTAACTTTCTTTTGTTATATAATTATTAAAAAGCAAATTATTTTTTTACTATGCTGATCCAGCCACCAACAAGAGCAACACTGATACTGAATTATAAATATATAGACTTCATATACATATTCATTCTTCATCAACTGCTATTAAAAACTGGCATTCTCTTAGGTTACTAGTCCTACAGTAGCACAAGCCAGCTCTGTCAGGCCAGATGGATGTGAATAAACATCATCTCAGAATTCACCCTAATCCTATACATTCAGCAATAAATACCTGTTGATTTAAGTAATGGAAGGAAGTTGAGAAAGTAAAGACAGAAAGGTAAGGGAAAGGATAGCATATAAGAATGCTTAATATTTAATTATCAAAACTCAGTTGATCAGAACGTGAGGGTTTACTTCTGGACTCTCAATTCTATCCCACTGGTCTGTAATGTTTACCTTTACGCTAGAACCACACGGTCTTCATTTACAGTAGCTTTGCTTTAAGTGTTGAAATCAGGTAGTGTGTCTCCCAACATTGTGCTTCGTTTCAAGATTATTTTGGCTATTCTGGGTCCTCTGCATTTCTATATTAATCTTAGCCACCTGTCAACTTCTGCAAACAAGCTTGCTAGTATTTTGACAGGAAATGCACTGAATCTGTAGACCAATTTGGATAGTACTGCCACCTTACTATTGTCTTCTGATCCATGAACAATGGGTATCTTTCCATTTATTTAGATCTTCTTTAGTCTCTTTCAACAGTTTTCAGTGTACAAGTCCTGTACTTCTTTTGTTAAATTTGTTCCCAAATGATTCTTTTTGATGCTAGTATAAATAGAATGAATGTCTTAATATCATTTTTAGATATTTCATTACCAGCGTATAGAGACATATTCAATTTCTTTATATTGATCTTGTATTCTATTTAGACTTTTAAAAAGCAAAGTAGCTAAAGTACCTGTACATTATATTACATTAAAACTATATTACAGGGGCACCTGGGTGGCTCAGATGGTTAATTAAGCATCTGCCTCCGGCTCAGGTTGTGATCCCAGGGTCCTGGGATCGAGCCCCGCATCGGGCTCCCTGCTTGACGGGGAGCCTGATTCTCCCCCTCCCTCTGCTGTTCCCCCTACCTGTGCTCTCTTGCTCTCTCTGTCAAATAAATAAATAAAATCTTTAAAAATAAATAAAATTATATTACAAATAACAAAAGTCATTCTAACAAAAAATAACTTCATCCAACAAAAGCAGCTGATGTTACAAAGTAGTATATAATAAGGCCCAAGAACTTGGAGCCTGGGTGGCTCAGTCGTTAAGCATCTACCTTCGGCTCAGGTCATGATCCCAGGCTCCTGGGATCGAGTCTCACATCGGCTCCCTGCTCAGCGGGAACCCTGCCTCTCCCTCTCCCACTCCCCCGCTTGTGTTCTTGTTCTCTCTGCAAATAAATAAGTAAAATCTTAAAAAAAAAAAAAAAAGCCCAAGAATTGCCAAATCTATAGGTATAACTCAGGATGAAGAAAGTCTTATTTGTTATGCACTAATTTTAGAGACACTCCCCTAATTCATTAAGATTCTCAGAATATAGTTAAGAAAAGACAACTGGGAAATCTAATAAATTACACAATACCAGTTAATAGAGCATAAAAGAGAAGCAACACCTCAAAAACAGAAAATTAACATATTTGTCTATGCACAAAAGATGTATTATCTTTATTTACTCTGCCAGAATAAGTTATTTTCTTATTTGAAAATTTAAAATTTAATATATATATACACACACACATACACACACACACACACACACACACACACACACATATTTTTTTAAAGATTTTAAGTAATCTCTACACCCAATGTGGGGCTCGAACTCACAACCCGGAGATCAAGAGTCACATGGTCTACTGAGGGCCAGTCAGACACCCCTAATACCTATTCTGAATACCCATGGTAGCATTTTAAGTATTATCTGGTATTTTGCCTTTTACCACCTACCCAATTTGGCAAAAATGAAAAACAATAACCAATTTACACTTGTACCTTAACAAGATTTCTGAAAAATCAAAAGCTCTGAAAAAGTAAAACACAACCACACTTACTGCCTTAATTATTTTGAATTCAAAATTAGTATAGCAGAAGTTAATGAGCTCTGTGCTTTCACATAAGCCATAAGATTTATTTCACTGGAGTCATATATTTCCAAAAGTAGTTTTAAATTTGGCATGTGTAGTTAATTCCTCAAGTCCCTAATGAATTTCCTTCATTTCCTTTATTCCTAAGCTCTTTATAAGCTCCTTTGACACTTTTCTAAAAAAGGAAGGAGAGACTTTTTCATGTCAAAGAATTGAGCAAGTAAATTCTGTGATGAAACACTATTTTGCTGCTTTTGCTGTCACTTCCACTACCCAACACTTCGGAGGCACCTTCCAGAAGTTGTTCTCCAGAACATGGCAGTATCTTATTTTCTTAAACAGGTACCACAGCATCAAGAGTAACGCTGCCTCAAATATCTATCTCGATCCCTACACAAAGCTACTCCAATCGTATTTTTATGATCTATTAGGTTATAAATTACACCTCAACAAGCAAATACAAGTATGGTGTTGACAGTGAATTAAGAAAGGCTGTATGTAGCATAATGATTAAGAGTATACAGATAAACATGGTCTTCTGGCTCTGCCACATAGTAGCTATGTCACATTGGGTGAAACTTTAACCTTTCTAGACCTTTTCTTGTTGCCTCTCCATCTACAGTAGGAATAATTTCCATCTCCAAGATGTTGAAAGAATTAAGTAAGATCACATGCAGAAAGTCTAGGAGGGTACATAACAAGCTTTCAGTTAAGCTATTCTTAAGGTGGTCCTGACTATTCTAACTACTTAATTTCAGGCTTCTCCCAGTCTAATGTTTTGCCACTTGTGAGTCGAACTGTCTATGCTCTTTTTGGCCCGCCCTTATCTTACTCTTCTGACACAGCTCCTGGATCAAGCCCAAACTGTATCCCATGCAGCAGCATGACTGTTAGGTTAGTAACTCTTCTCAACTTTCCCAGCACTTGCTCACTTTATCTCCTAACCCTTTGCTTAAATTTCTACCTTCAATCCTTTTCTGTGGATATTTAAAACTTTTCACATATGAAAGGTTTTTCTGGATCGTTATAAAATGAGTTCATATATGATTTCCAAAGGCCACCAAATCTTCAGAATCTAGGACTTAATTAACTGTTTCAAATTTATTAATGAATAATGCTGATCTCCACATAGTATGACAACTTGTCATTTGGCCATTATACTCTCACATCAGAATAATACTTTGCAATGGCATTTATTCTGTATTAGATAAAACGTTACCACTTTAAATTCCTGCTAACTTACTTGACTACCTCCTCTCTTTCCCCTCTTACTTTCAGCTCAGGTTTTTGGTTTTTTTTTTTTTTAAGATTTTATTTATTTATTTGACAGAGAGAGGCACAGCGAGAGAGGGAACACAAGCAGGGGAGTGAGAGAGGGAGAAGCAGGCTTCCCGCTGAGCGGGGAGCCCAATGCAGGGCTCGATCCCAGGACTCTGGGATCGTGACCTGAGCTGAAGGCAGACGCTTAATAACTGAGCTACCCAGGCGCCCCTCAGCTCAGGTTTTAATGTTTTGGGTTTTTTTGGTCTTAAAAAAGAAAGGAAAAAAAAAAAAAAACCTGAGGTGCCTGGGTGGCACAATAGGTTAAGCGTCCGACTGTTAGTTTTGGCTAAGGTCGAGATCCGAGGGTCAAGAGATAGAGCCCCGTGTCAGGTTCTGTGCTCAGTGGGAAGTCTGTTTAAGTTTCTCTCTCTCCCTCTCCCTCTGCCCCTCCCCCGCCCACACTTGCACACGTGTGCACACACTCTCTCTCAAATAAACAAATCTTTAAAAAAAGGGGGGGGAGCACCTGGGTGGCTCAGTCGTTAAGCATCTGCCTTCAGCTCAGGTCATGATCCTAGGGTCCTGGGATCGAGCCCCGCATCGGGCTCCCTGCTCGGCGGGAGGCCTGCTTCTCCCTCTCCCACTCCCCCTGCTTGTGTTCCCTCTCTCTCTCTCTCTCTCTGTCAAATAAATAAATAAAATCTTTTTAAAATATAAATTTTTTTAAAAAAGCCTTTTAAACAGCCTCTTCCCAAGCTTATTTATGAGAGAGACAAAACATCTGCTTAAACAAGTTAAATCTGCACTGATCCATTTAGGACACCAGCCAAAGCACAAAACTATTTTATTCCATAGAGAAGTGGGAGGAGGTGGTGGGGAGGGTCTTCAAATGGGATCGGGCAATAAATGACTTAATGGAGGAAATGAGGACCATTTTCCCTACTGGAAAATGAAGGACAGTCTTTTGGCACTAAAGAATTTAGAAGACACTGGCTTGTTAAGAATGCCTGATTGGGGGGGGGGAGATACTAATAAAATTTGAGCATAATATTCTCTAATTTCTTACTAATATTCCAACCTTCAATTATTTCATCTTGACATTGTCTTCAATTCTCCAGGAAGGCTGTACTCTCATACTGTTTTATCTAACTGCTCTAAAATTTAGAACCAGGCGGCTCTCAAGAGCTCCAAATTAAGCTCAGTCTCTACTCTCAACAAATGAGAAAAGAACACCACTTCCTTTTCCTCCAACTTCTTATCCCTCTCTGAGGTCCCTGGCTTTTGTTACTGTTTTTGTTTTAACAAACATTTATATAGTGCTTACTATGTGCCGGATATGTTCCAAGCATTTTACAAACATTAACTCAGGGTTTTGGGGATGAGAAAATCAAAGGCACATGGAGGATAAGTAATTTACCCAAAGGTACATGGCTACTAAGTGGCAGGACTGGCATTTCAACTCCATCAGTTTGACTCCAAAGTCCATGGCTCTTAACTATGAATGCAATCTCTTCTAAGCTTAAAAAAAAAAGCCCGTAACTTACAAAATGCCCATGTAAGAAATTACAGCAAGCAAGAGTTCTTCCCTCCTTTATAATCCAAGCTTAGGTTTTATCCACAGATGCCGGATGAGAAAGAAAAAGGTGGAAAGATTTAAAGGAAGGGGCAGGGAGTCCTCAGGACCCAAAATAACACTACCAATGCTACCACAGTAGTATGTTATTTTGCACATCATTTAAGTCACTTTTCTTCCAAATGTCTCAATGTAATGTTGCTTCATTTTCTGCCAAAGGCCGTACTGCTGGTACGTTGCTCTTTCCCCATACATAGGAAACCATCTCTTCAACTGTGCTAATAACTACAAATACAATCCATATAAACCACTTAGTACAGTTCCGGGCATATAGTTAGCCTAAGAGTTAGATCATATTACTTTTATTATAAACAGAAAACTAAGGCCAAGAGATGAAATCATTTGCCTATTAAAAAAAAATTATTGTTGACAAAGCTAGTTTTCGGTCTCCAATAGAAGGTTCCATCTACTACCTACACTACCAAAAGATTACTACAGAACAGAACAAAGAAACAAAGTATTCCAGTATTCCAGTTTATAGCCTCTGGAACTTGTTTAAAAATCCAATGATTCAGGGTATCTGGGCAGCTAAATCTGTTAAGTGTCTGACTTTGGCTCAGGTCATGATCTCAGGATCAGCAGGGAGTCTGCTCCTCCCCCTGTTCATGCTCGCTAGCACACTCTCCCTCTCTCAGATAAAGTATAATCTTTTATTTTTTATTTATTTTTAGATTTTTATTTATTTCAGAGAGAGAGAGAGAGACAGCGACAGAGGGAACACAAGCAGGAGGTGTGGGGAAGGGGGAAGCAGGCTTCCCGCTGAGCAGGGAGCCTGATGTGGGGCTCGATCCCAGAACCCTGGGATCATGACCTGAGCCAAAGGCAGACACTTTAACAACTGAGCCACCCAGGCGCCCCTAAAGTAAAATCTTTAAAAAATAAATGAATAAATAAAAACTAAAATTCCAGTGATTCATTCAATTATTCAATGCTCAATCTCCCAACCATAACTTTCACCAAGTGCTCTTTCTTCTACTCTGTGCTACAAAATGATGATGGAAGGCACAAATCTAAGTTCAAACCCATTTCTAACTCCCATTGGTTTACATCAACCTCCCATTAGGGGCTCCTGGTTGGCTCAGTCAGTAGAGCATGCAACTCTTGATCTCCGGGTTCTAAGTTTAAGCCCCACGTTCGATTTAGAGATTACTTAAAAATAAAATCTTGGGGCGCCTGCGTGGCTCAGTTGGTTAAACAGCTGCCTTCGGCTCACATCATGATCCCAGGGTCCTGGGATCGAGCCCCGCATCCGACTCCTTGCTTAGCAGAGAGCCTGCTTCTCCCTCTCCCTTTGCCTGCCCACCGCTCCCCCTGCTTGTGCTCTCTGTCAAATAAATAAATAAAATCTTTTTTAAAAATAGATAAAAATAAAATAAAATCTTAAAACAAAACAAAACCTCCCATTAACTGGTTATGCACATTATCTTTCACTGCAAACCTAGAACAAATAAAGAATTGTTTTTCCAGTTGAGGGGTTCTAGACTGCTAAAAACAAAGCATTCTACTTATAAACGTTTAAAATTAATTCTATTCCTAAATCAAAGAGAAATTAACAATTGCTTTAGCGATACAGAAAGCATTAATTCCAGATAGCCTCAAAGGGTATTTTTTTTATATTTCATGAAACACCCCATCTGCAATCTACACAACCTGCTGCACTAAATGCTTCTACTTAGTGATTCCATAGCACCCCTACAGAAGTCTTCCTTATCTAGGGCGCCTGGGTGGCTCAGTTGGTTAAGCGACTGCCTTCGGCTCAGGTCATGATCCTGGAGTCCTGGGATTGAGTCCCACATCGGGCTCCCTGCTCAGCAGGGAGTCTGCTTCTCCCTCTGACCCTCCCCCCTCTCATGTGCTCTCTCTCTCATTCTCGCTCTCTCAAATAAAATCTCTAAAATAAATAAATAAATACATAAAATAAAAAAAGAAGTCTTCCTTATCTATACTCCCAAGTCACAAAAAAAGTTTGCAAAAAAAGTAGAAGTTATAACAACATGAAAATACTAATAGACACCAGCATCTATCCTTCACTGGATAGATGGACATTGTTAGAATGTCTCTTACCAGATGGTCCAATAACACAGTGTAAACTTAACTACAAAGAGACTGTGAATGCAGTGAAAAATGTTAGACTAGAACTGTTAAGCCTTTGACAAGTGAGGAATAGAGTTAACAGATGAACAGAAATAGTTAAGGATGACAGCACAAGTGGGTTTAAAATTTAAATTATATGAAAAGGACTAAAAGAGTCCCTTAAGGAAACAGGTAAGACTTTTGAATATATTTTTAATAACTTTTATGTTCATAATATGAAAGTCAAAAGATTAAAGATCTTACTTACACAATTTTGTCCGAAAAGGTATGCCAACCCTTCTCTCAGCACTAAATAGTAACCAAGAATTAAAATTATAATCCAATTCTGTCAAATACAAGATAAAACAAACTTGCTTTCATAAGTTTTAATTTCATTTCTGAAGTTCCCAATATTTTTGTTTCCCATTATTTGCTAGGAAAATTTGCTTACTGTTTTGAATGGACTTTTTTTTTTTTAAGATTTTATTTATTTATTTGAGAGAGAGAGAATGAGAGATAGAGAGCACGAGAGGAAAGAGGGTCAGAGGGAGAAGCAGACTCCCTGCTGAGCAGGGAGCCCGATGTGGGACTCGATCCCGGGCCTCCAGGATCATGACCTGAGCCGAAGGCAGTCGCCCAACCAACTGAGCCACCCAGGCGCCCTGAATGGACTCCTCTTAAAGTAACTTTTCTCAATACCATTGTTTCATACATTATTTTACCATTTCACTTTTCATTTTATGTCAGTTTCCTGTATTAGATTATAAACAGAATTAGGAGGGACTGTAGAAGCAATGAAAGAGGTACACCACCAGTTCTCAAACTTTTTTTTTTTTTTTAAAGATTTTATTTATTTATTTGAGAGAGAGAGAATGAGAGATAGAGAGCATGAGAGGGAAGAGGGTCAGAGGGAGAAGCAGACTCCCTGCTGAGCAGGGAGCCCGATGTGGGACTCGATCCCGGGACTCCAGGATCATGACCCGAGCCGAAGGCAGTCGCTTAACCAACTGAGCCACCTTGTTCTGAGGACTCATTTATGCTCCTAAAATTACTGAGGATCCCAAAAGTCTTTAGTTTATGTAGGTTATGTCAATTTATATTTACCATACTAGAAATTAAAACTAAGAAAACTTTTAACTATTAATGTATTTTAAAATAATAAACCCAGGGATGCCTGGGTGGCCCAGTCAGTTAAGTGTCTGCCTTCGGCTCGGGTCATGATCCTGGGGTCCTGAGGTCCTGGGATCAAGTCTCCAGTCAGGCTTCTTGCTCAGCGGACAGCCTGCTTCTCTCCCTCCCTCCGCCTGCTGCTCCCCCTGCTGTGCTCTCTCGCTCGCTCTCTCTCTGGCAAATAAATAAGTAAAATCTTTAAAAAATAATAATAAACCCATAAATAAAATTTTTATGAAAATAACTCTTTTCTAAAAACGAAAGTAAGCTTGGTGAGAAGAGTGGCATGATTTTATAGTTTTGGAACTTTAACGTCCAGCTTAATAGACAGCAAATGGATTTTCAATCTGCTTCTGCATTCAATCTGTTACAATATGCTGTTAGGCTTTCATATGAAGACTATGAAGTATATGAAGTCTAGTTGCATACAAATATACAGCTGAAAAAGGAATGTGTATTTTAAGAACATATTCAGATAATTCTAAATATTCTTCTTTGACGCTACATAACTCAACAAGTGGTACTTTCTCAAAAATTTGTTGCAATGTGGAATCTGAAACCATATCAACGAACTGTTCATATTCAACTGCATTAAATCCATCAGTTACCTTTATATTTTCAGTGGATCTTTTTATACATGCACAATTTTATAACATCACATATTGGTCATTTGGAAAATACGGGTTCACTAAGCTACACAGTTCTTCCAGATGTTTGACACATCTCAGTACACAATATGAAAAAAAAAATCATGTTTGTTAACATCACCGTGGACCTCAGCAGGACAATCTCTAAGTACTAGAAAACAGTCAAGCTCATGAAGGCAGACACAAGTTTTCCAAAATTCTAATTTTCAGGGGCGCCTGGGTGGCTCAGTCAGTTAGGCATCTGTCCAGCTCAGATCATGATCCCAGGGTCCTGGGATGAAGCCCCGCATGGAGCCTGCTTCTCTCTCTCTCTCTCTCTGCTGCTCCCCCTGCTTGTATGCTCTGTCAAAAAAATAAAATCTTTTTAATAAATAAATAAATAAAATTGCCACAATGGTCCACTGATTCCATCTAGAAAAATTACAGGTGTAATCATAAAAAAAAAAACCCCACAAAATTCTAATTTTCATTTAAAAGCATGAATTTTATCATCGGCAACAAATACTATCATTTCATTGAGAAAGCGTCTGCCAAATACTCAAGGTGGAATAACCATAGTGTGCCAGTTATTCTTTCAAGGATAAATGGTGTTCCATGAAAAAGGTGGCTAATTTGAACAATGTCACTGGTGCTTTTCCTTGAGACAACCATCACTGCTTCAGAATAAGGCAGAAGTATTTTACAGTTACTTCCCATTTTGTCACACAGAAAAAAAGATGGGTGCTGAGGGTCAAGTTATAGTAAAAATAAAAATTATTTCTGCTTCTTCGAGGAAATTAAGCTTTGTTTTTCTCCTGTGAATCCTTGGTGGTGAAGAAAACAATGACTAATTAGTCCAGCTTGATGCCACAGTCTTGGTTAATGGTAAAGCCAGCAATTTTACACACTATTGCTTCTGAACAGTTTAAGCATCAACATGGTGAAAAATGGGAAACATCTTAGAATTAATATGAAATAGTTTTGACCTTCTGGTCATAAAAGATCCTCATGTGGGATCTGTGGAGATCCAAATTTTGAGAATCCCAGAGGTAACACTAATATTTGTTGAGAATTTACATGTCATACCATGTATTAGATGCTTCCATTATGTATTTCATCTGCTCCTTCCAACAATCTTGAAAGAGTTTTTTTTAAACAGAGGAGGAAATTCCGGTGGAGTCAAAAAACAAATCCAACTGTTTCTAATCCCAAAGCTTCCCATCACCATATTTAAACCCAGACTCTGATATATTTGACATATTATCAAAGGCAGGTCATTAAATTCTGCTTCCTCATTTGTGAAATGATAATAACTACCTACTTTGCCCTCTTCACAGCATTGTGCAAGACTCGTAAGAAGGAAAGTAGTACTCTAAAATTTTTCCTAAACTATATTAAGTATTATGAAACAAACAAAAATCAACTCCAAGGGGAAAAAAAAATCTTTGAGATTCAAAAAAGATATAGTTACTTGATTGTAAAAACTTACATACCTGTTTTCAAACAGGTAAAAAAAAAAAAAGTATGTCACCACTGACGTATCTCAAGAAATCTACATCACCATCATCGATGCCCCAGGTCATCGTGACTTCATGAAGAACATGATCACAGGTACCTCACAGACTGACTGTGGCAAGTGGTGTAGGTGAGTTTGTGTCTGTTTTGCTCCAATCACAACTTCTTGATAAAATCTACTCTTTCCCATCATTTCCTATTGAGCTCTCCAGGCTATCCCTCTGAACAAGATCTAATTTCTGAATTTCCCAGAAGAACCAAAAGCAAGCCCTCTACTCTTTGTGGAAAAGCCAGGAAGCTAAACCCAGAAAAAGAGAAATAAGACACCAAGAAAACAAACTCCCATGAGAAAGCCAAGGATGCTTAACTTCAAACCCAAGGAACCTGATCCCTAAAACCAAGGAGCTCAAGTAGAATACTTATAGCTGTACACCCATTACAGCTCAATATAACAGTGCAGAATAAAGATAAATCTAAGGGGATGCCTGGGTGGCTCAGTTGGTTAAGCAGCTGCCTTCGGCTCAGGTCATGATCCCAAGGTCCCGGGATCAAGTCCCACATCGGGCTCCCCGCCCAGCAGGAAGCCTGCTTCTCCCTCTGCCTGCCACTCCTCCTGCTTGTGCTCTCTGAAAAATAAATAAATAAAATCTTTTAAAAAAAAAAAGATAAATCCAAGACTGACACACACAGAATTACACTGCCCCAAAACCAAAACGTTACCTTAAAACTATCTGACCCGTTGGAGATTTTTTAAATGCTTTGCTATTTAAAAAACATTAGTATCTTTGAGATATGCCTCAAAAAGTTTAAATTGTGCAGGCACCTGGGGGGCTCATTTGGTTAAGTGTCTGCCTTCGACTCAAGTTATGATCCCAGGGTCCTGGGATGGAGCCCCACATCGGGTTCCCTGCTCAGCTGGGGGAGCCCGGTTCTCCGCCTCCCTCTTCCCTGCTCATGCTCGCGATCTCTCTAATAAGTAAATAAAATCTTTTATTTTATTTATTTGAGAGAGAGAAAGAGAGAAAGAGCACGAGAGAGCAGAGGAAGAGGGAGAAGGAGGCTCCCCACTGAGCAGGACCCTGGGATCATGACCTGAGCCAAAGGCAGACACTTAACTGACTGAGCCACCCAGGCTCCCCAACAGATAAAATCTTTAAAAAAAAAAAAAAGTTTAAATTGTGGGAAAACATAAATCTATAAATCCTGAGGAACACTGCAATCCAGCATTATTCTTGGGACAGTTAAAATTTTTAAAGAATATATGAAATTACAGGGGCACCTGGATGGCTCAGTTGGGTAAGCATCCAACTCTTAATTTCAGTCCAGGTCATGATCTCAGAGTCGTGAGATCAAGACCCATGTCGGGCTCTGCACTGGGCATGGAGCCTGCTTAAGACTTTCTCTTAAAAAAAAAAAAAAATTAAATAGGGGCTCCTGGTTGGCACAGGTGGTTGAGCATCCGATTCTTGGTTCCTGCCCAGGTTGTGATCTCAAAGTCACTAGACTGAGCCCCACATGAGGCTCCACGCTCAGCATGGAGTATGCTTGACTACAGAAGCATGAAGAATTTAAAAATTCTTAAATTCAAACTGCCACTAAAACACAACGAAGTGTATCCGTTTTGTCTCCTAGCTCCCGTGTACCATATTCTCACTCCCCTAAATGAAGAATCTGCATGAACTAATACACTAACTGCTCTGCAAAAAACTTTTATTTAAAAAACAATTAAATAGGGGCGCCTGGGTGGCTCAGTCGTTAAGTGTCTGCCTTTGGTTCAGGTCATGATCCCAGGGTCCTGGGATCGAGCCCCGCATCAGGCTCCCTGCTCCGTGGGAAGCCTGCTTCTCACTCTCCCACTCCCCCTGCTTGTGTTCCCCCTCTCGCTCTCTCTGTCAAATAAATAAATAAAATCTTTAAAAAAATAAATTAAATTAAAAAAATAAAAAACAATAAATAAAACATCCATAAAACAACTTCTTTCCTCTGACTTCTACACAACAGATATGAGATATCATGAAGTTGGCTAAGCTGACTTTAATTAAGCCTTGCCCACATAGTCTAAGAAAATGACTCAGCAAGATTCAACCCATATGTTAACTATAGTTAAGCGATTAACACAATTAAGTTAAACACCTATTTCTCTAACATGCCCAATTTACAAATAAGAAAAGAGGCTCAGAGGTTAGATGACTTGCTCAAACTCACAAAGCAAATTGATGATTAGAACCTTGTTTCCTGGCTCAATATTCTAATACATTTGGCACTAAAAAGATAATTTCCAAAAATCAGATCATTCCAAAAAAAGAAATATTCTTTGTGTCATATCTATATATCTTTATTAGTCATGTCCCTTGTATTCCTCTGAAGAATGAGGGGTTTTTTTTAGTATGGCTGTATTTTTTAATAGAGTTTTCTATAGTCCCCTAAGTTGTATTTAAAAACTGATACACTGAAAATTGTTGACACTTTCATTTGGCATTTACCTGTATGCAAGATTTTATTTTCAATAACTGCAATTTGCCAAAAACTTCAAAACCTGAACTTTTTGGCATTTTAATTCATTGATTAAAAAAATGCAACCAAGAGGTGCCTGGCTGGCTCAGGGGAGCATGTGACTCTTGATCTCAGGGTGGTGAGTTCAAGCCCCAAGTTGGGCACAGAGCCTACCTTATATATATACATAAACACATAAATGCAACCAAAATTTCTAAGACTCATTTATAAAAAATTATTCAGTGCCACTGTAGGACACTCAGGTAGATTTATGAAGTAGTTCTTTAAAAGTTCAAACATTTCCAGGGCACCTGGGTGGCTCAGTCGTTAAAGCGTCTGCCTTCGGTTCGGGTCATGATCCCAGGGTCCTGGTATTGAGCCCCGGGCTCCCTGCTCGGCAGGAAGCCTGCTTCTCCCTCTCCCACTCCCCCTGCTTGTGTTCCCTCTCTCGATGTGTCTGTCTTTGTCAAATTAATTAATTAATTTAAAAGTTCAAACATTTCCAAAATATGAATGATGACATGTAACAGAGAGAAATCACATGTCGCCATTAATGTGTATGTTTACAGAAATCAGCGCAACAGCCTGATCGCAAATTGTATACTTCAGTCACTGTGTTTCTAAATTTTAACATCTAAATTGGGGCGCCTGGGTGGCTCAGTCGGTTAAGCGTCTGCCTTTTCAGTTCAGGTCATGATCTCCAGGTCCTGGGATCCTGGTATTGAGCCCCACATCAGGCTTCCTGCTCAGCAGGGAGTCGGCTTCTCTCTCTCTCCCCCTCTGCTCCTCCCCACTGCTCATTCTCTCTCTCAAATAAATTTTAAAAATATATATATATATATATAACGTTATCTTTCAAATGGTAGAATACTGTAGCCCTCCCGCTCTCCCCCCTACTTATTTTTGTGAATATAGCTGACATACTATGTGACATCAGTTTCAGGTATACAACATAAATTCAACAACTCTATACCTTATGCAATGCTCACCACAAGTAGAGCCACCATCTGTCACCAAACAATGCTATTACAATACCATTACCTATACTCCCTATCTTGTACAGCTTTTATTCCCATGAATTATTCATTACATAACTGGAAGTCTGCTATCGCCCACTCCCCTTAACCAATTTTGCTCACCTTCAAATCCCCAATTGTCGCCTTTTTGTATGCAGTTAGAACAATGTGTATTCCAGTCATTCCAAGTATATTTTTTGTTCTAAAGTACTTTTTAGTTTAATAGGAACATTTTTGCAATAACACTTTTACTCCACCCAAATTTGTATTCTCACCGTCACTGAAAGAAAAACCTTTCAGGGGTGCCTGGGTGGCTCAGATGGTTAAGCATCTGCCTTTGGCTCAGGTCATGATCCTGGAGTCCCTGGATCGAGTCCCGCATCGGGCTCCCTACTCAGTGGGGAGCCTGCTTCTCCCTCTCCCTCTACTGTTCCCTCCACTTGTGTTCTCTGGCTCTGTCAAATAAATAAATAAAATCTTAAAAAAAAAAAAAAAAACCTTTCCAATCGGGTTTATATAGATTGATAGAGACCTCACATAAACGAACTCACAAATAAGATGGAATGAGATTCCCCATTCTCCTCCTGCATCTGTCCCCTACCACTATTTCACTTAAAGATAGTTATCAGTTAGGGGTGCCTCAGGGGCACAGTGGGTTGAGCGTCTGACGGTTTCCGCTCAGGTCATAATCTCGGGGTCATGAGATTGAGCCCTGCATCAGGGTCTGTGCTCAGCAGCGGAGTTCACTTGAGATTCTCTCTCCCTCTCCCTTTGCCCCACCCCCCACTTTCTCTCTCTCTCCAAAAAAAAAAGAATTAAGGAGACATACATGGCAAATAAAAGACCCAGCTACATCTCTAAAACAGAATATTCACCTCTTATAAGACAAATCAGCAGCATGGATTCTGGAGCCAGTATGTCTGAGCTGAAACTCTCATATTCCACAAAAGGAAATCAACAGATAATGTCTAAAACTGATAAACAGCAATATATTATTTAGAAATATGATGGTAAATACAGGAGAATTAGCAAAAAGTCGAAATGGTTGTCATAGGGAAACAGGACTCAGTGGAAACAGTATTACAGGGAACTCCTATCCTTCATAGTCATACAGTACTGTTTAACTTTTTTTTTAAGATTTATTTATTTATCTGAGATAGATAGTGAGTGAGACAGCAGGAGCAGGGGAGCAGAGGGAGAGGGAGAAGCAGGCTCCCTGACGTGGGGCTCGATCCCAGGACCCTGGGATCATGACCTGAGCTGAAGGCAGACGCTTTACCACTGAGCCACCCAGGCACCCCGTTTAATTTTTTTTAAACTACAAATCATTATTATTTTGATTAAAAATTTTTTTTTAAAGATTTTATTTATTTATTTGAGAGAGAGAATGAGATAGAGAGAGAGAGAGAGACCATGAGAGGGGGGAGGGTCCAAGGGGGAAGCAGACTCACTGCTGAGCAGGGAGCCCGATGCGGGACTCGATCCCGGGACTCCAGGATCATGACCTGAGCCGAAGGCAGTCGCTTAACCAACTGAGCCACCCAGGCGCCCAAAATTTTTTGAAATTTGTTTAAAAAAAGAAAAGGCTGGAAAGACTAGATCAAGGAACCCTATTATGGCTGTGTATGGAGTTGGTTTTGTTTTTTTGTTTTTTTTTAATTTTATTTATTTATTTGACAGAGAGAGACACAGCGAGAAAGGAAACACAAGCAGAGGGAGTGTGAGAGGGAGAAGCAGGCTTCCCGCGGAGCAGGGAGCCTGATGCGGGGCTCGATCCCAGGACTCTGGGATCATGACCTGAGCCGAAGGCAGACGCTTAACGACTGAGCCACCCAGGCGCCCTGTTTTCTTTTTTCTTAAGTCAGGATAATGCTCATTTAATTATGTACCTGTTAACACAATTCTGGCTAATGAAAAGTGAAAGTAAGCTGGCCAAAGGACTCTGGTCAGAGTTTCTATGCTCTTAAAAGAAGATAAAAGGGAATGAGAGAAAGATAATTTTTTTTGAAACCCCAAATGTAATCACTGATTCATTCATGGATCAAACCACTGGGTAAAATGTTATTAGAGAATACAATAGTCACACAGCCTCAAAGCATCACCATACCTAAAATTACAAATGGGAAAAATACCTTAGCAATTTGGCAGATTATATCTTACACAAGGGCTCAAATTTATTATCTCCAATAATAGACAAAATGACATTATGCACACTTCCTGATGTGATGAGTTGAAAAAGACAAATCACCTAGTTAATATATGTGCCAAAAATAGTTTAATTTGAATCTATCGTGAAGAAGCAAATCCAAAATGTGGGGCATTCTATTAACAAAAAAGAATGTCAATATCATGGGGCGCCTGGGTGGCTCAGTTGTTAAGCGTCTGCCTTTGGCTCAGAGCATGATCCCAGGGTCCCCAGATCGAGCCCCGCCCCGCATTGGGCTCCCTGCTCCACAGGAAGCCTGCTTCTCCCCCCCCACTCCCCCTGCTTGTGTTCCCTCTCTGTCAAATAAATAAAATTTAAAAAAAAACCTAATCATTAAAAAAAAAAATGTCAATGTAATCATCTGTTTTGTTCTCAATTAAGGAAAGTAAAGAGACAGGACAACTAAATTCAATGCAATATCCTGAACTGGACTCTGGACACTTCCACTGCCAACTACCCTCCAAAAAAAAAAATCAAAGGAGTTGAGGAAGTTTAAATAAGGACTATAAAACATATAACTGACTAATATTAAATTTCTTGAGTGTAATTATAATATTGTAGTTATATAAGTTATATAAGAGAAGATTCTTGTTTTGAGCTGATATATACTGGAGTATTTGGGGATAAAGTGTCATATCTGCAGCTTACTTTCAAATTTTCAAATGGCCTAGCAAATAAAAGAAATACAGAATGTGTGAGTGCACAAACGCAGCAAAATATGCTATTAGAAAACCCACATGAAGGGTATATATGTGAAGAGTGGTACCATTCCTCCAAATTTTCAGTAGGTTTGAAAGTTTTCAAAATAAAAAGCCAGAAGGGAAAAGAGAGACACAAGGAAGAACTGGTCCTTTTTCTTCTGGATGACGTTATGTCTTAGTATGTCTGGAGCCCAAAATTGCTGCAGCTACCTCCACACGACGAGGAAAGCTAGCCAGGGAAACACTACTGACTGACTGAGTGGCAGGATGGAAAATAACTTGGGCTCTTGTTGAAATTGCTAAGCCACTTAGTAAATGGACCCTTGAAATGGCACAGCTTCAAGCTTATTGTTTAAGCTAGTCTGTGGGATTTCTCGGGAGGCAAGGGGTTGTCACTTCCTAATACACAAATGTATTGAAAAGAAGTACTGCCACCAAAAAGACATGGAGGCTGTAGAGCCAAGGACAGGCAGCAAGAAGAGAGGTACCACATTACTTAGCCTTTCTATGTTATACATTTTAATACTGTATTTTTAAAATAATAGGCATTACTTTTTAAAATTAAATTTTCAATGAATGTAATTCAAATAAAAACAAATGCACCTATTACTGGAAATCACCTTCCTGACCCAGGGGTAAGGGCACTGACTACAGTAATTTACCACAGAATAGGGGCGCCTGGGAGGCTCAGTCGGTTAAGCGACTGCCTTCGGCTCAGGTCAGGATCCTGGAGTCCAGGGATCGAGTCCCGCATCGGGCTCCCTGCTCGGCGGGGAGTCTACTTCTCCCTCTGACCCTCTTCCCTCTGGTGCTCTCTATCTCTCGTTCTCTCTCTCTCAAATAAATAAAATCTTTAAAAAAAAATTTACCACAGAATAAAAATATTCTAAACCAAAGAAAATGTCACATATAGAAACTCCAACTCCACCCCTTTTCTGAAAGCTCCTAGAACTATAAGCTGTTGGTGGTTAGAGCTTTAAGAGGTTTCAGTGGGTTCCATTTAAAGAGGTATGATGTCTATGTGAAGAAAGATGGCTGCTTAAAATTATCAACAGAAGAGATCAAGGATAAAAAAATTTTCAGCTAAATATCAGCTTTTTCAACCTAAAAATATGAATAGCACAAATTGTCTATAAACTATATCTAGTCTGTTTATAACCATCCCTAAATTACATATCCAAAGAAATCACTCATGTAAAAGATTTTTTTTTTAATTTTATTTATTTTACAGAGAGAGCATGCAAGCGGGGGGAGGGGCAGCGGGAGAAGAGGAGAATCTCAAGCAGCTTAGTCTACACTGAGCGCAGAGCCCGAGGCAGGGCTCAATCCCAGGACCTGAGTTGAAACCAAGAGTCAAATACTCAACCAAATGAGCCACCCTGGTACCCTGAGAGATAGTTTTCAATAAAGTCTTTTTAAGTCACAAAATGGTCCAGCCCTGTACTGTCTTATCATTCCATTTAATCCAATCAGGTTTACAAGGTAGGCATTATTAGCCCCTGTCTAAAAAGAGTCCAAAAGATTTTAAAAACCTGCCTGAAATTAAACAGAGGCAACAAAGATATTAATTAATCCATGTTCTTTTCATTACATGATCCCTCCCTCCCTTACCACTCTAGCCACTACTTCTTCATTTCGTTGCTGGATTCCTAACCTGTCTACACTTGAATGTTGGTATTCCTTGCAATTTCTAGAGGTCTTCTCTTCTTACTCCACCATGATTTCAACTGCTTTTATTTCTCCGGACCAGATTCCACTCCTTACTTCCCAGACATGATATACAAAATATCTACTGTCTACTAGATACCCTATAGGCATATAACCCAACTCAAAAACTTATCATGCCGACCTGCTCTTTCTCACATATTTCCTGTTAATGATACCAATTCACCCAACCAGTGGCAGCATCAGAAATACGTGGTACAGGGCATCTGGGTGGCTCAGCTGGTAAAGCATCCAACTCCTAATTTTGGCTCAGGTCATGATCTCAGGGTCACATCAGGCTCTGAGCTGGGCATAGAGCCTGGTTAAGATTCTCTCTCCCTCTCCCCACTGTGTACTCTCTCTCTCTCTTAAAAAAAAAAAAAAAAGTGGCACGGGGGCATCTGGCTGGCTCAGCCGGTGGAGCATGCAACTCTTGATCTCAGGGTTGTGGGTTTGAGACCCACATTGGGTTTAGAAATTACTTAAAAATTAAAAAAAAATAAATAAATACGGGGCACGGCTTTAACCCTGCCACTCACTACCCCATCTACAGGGTGAAGTATAAGTTCACTGCCAGATCATACAAAGCCCCTTCACAGCTGGCACCACATGTTTCTACACACCTGACACCCCAGACCCAAGATGCCAATAAATACAGGACGGACGGGCTGAATGTGATACATCTAATGGAACACTATGCAGCAGTTTAAAAAATGAAGAAACTAACAATGATGAGGAATGATCTCCAAGATACATTACAGGAGAAGGGGGGAAAATACAACTATTTCTGAGATGTATTTATTTAATAGTACAGTTGACCCCTGAACAACATGGGTTTGAACTGCACTGGTCCAAATACATGCAGATTTTTTTTTTTTTTAATAAATACATGCTGCAAGTGTATTTTCTCTTCCTTAGAATTTTCTCAGTAACATTTTCTTTCCTCTACCTTTCCTTATTGTAAGAATATAGTATGTAACGTATAACATAAAATTATGTGTTAATTAACTGTTTACATTATTAGTAAGGCTTCTAGTCAACAGTAGGCTATTAGCAGTTGAGTCTGGGGGGAGTCAAAAGTTATACACAGATTTTCAACAGCGCAGGGAGGTTGGCACCCCTACCCCCCACGTTGTTCAAGGGTCAACTCTACAACCTTGGTTCTCAAACTTTAGGCTGCATCAAATCATCTGAGATGGAACATGAGAACTTGCATTTCCAGCAAGTTTCCTGGTGATGCTGGTGCTGCTGTTAAGGGAACCACACTTTGGAACCTTTACAAACACTGCACATTTCAAAAAAAATCCATTTTTATCATCTTTAAAGAAAATCAACCCATCCCAGACTGTCCAAATTTTACAATGGTAAAGGAAGGCCAAATACTGCCTAAAAGCAAATCATCCACTGAAGCAGACTCATGGCAATTTTATGAGAAAATTTAACTGACAAATAGCAAGAAAGATGAGTCAAGCTATAATACTATTCCATCGTGCATGTCAAAATCTACAAAACAACATACAATCATGCAATACCAAGCAAGCACAGAATACCACTGCTTTCAGGAAGATGAGTTTTAGAGTAAAAGAGTCAAGGACAAATTAACAAAAAATTTATTTACTCTTGAAATTGTTAGCTATAATGTGTTCTTTAAAATTAATGTTTAAGACTTCCAATTCTTGGGGCGCCTGGGTGGCTCAGTCAGTTAAGTATCTGCCTTTGGCTCAGGTCATGATCCCAGCATCCTGGTATCGAGCCCCGCACTGGGCTCCATGCTCAGCAGGAGCCTGCTTCTCCCTCTCCCTCTGCCTGCCTGCCTACTTGTGATCTCTCTCTCTCTCTCTGTCAAATAAATAAATAAAATCTTTAAGAAAAGAAAAAACTTCCAATTCTTTCCTTGTAGCCACTCATTCCCATCAATCAACAAACTCACTTAACAGATAATAAAACAAACTATTTGAAAATACAGTTCCCTAAAAAATTCTCATTCAACTGAGCAGTTTTAAACTCAGTAATTTACTAAAATTCATTTAGATATCAGGAAAAAATGTTAGAAGAACCCCTTCAGCAGGAACGTTTTTATGGAGCTAAAGTATTCCAAGGGTAGACAGAATGTCAAGCATGGAGATGTCCCCAAGACCGAAGAAAATGTTGAAAGAGCAAACTGTGCCTAACCAGATCACTACTGGAGTTGGAAATCATCATTAAATAGGAAGTTCACAACCTAGGGCAAAGGGTAAGAGCATTCATATAAATATATTGCCTTGTCACCAACAACCCAATAAACAATGCCTGTAACATAGCATAACCTAAAAAATAGTGGAAATCAGCTCAAGAAAATATGTATTGGGCACTAAAGAAAGTTTAAAATGTCCTGTGTTAAAAAGAAAAAAAGTCCTGTTAAGTTGTGGCACCTAAACATAAAAACATCTTAATAAGGAAAAATTTTCGGAGCACCTGGGTAGCTCAGTCGTTAAGCATCTGCCTTTGGCTCCAATCATGATCCCAGGGTCCTGGGATCGAGCCCCACATCGGGCTCCCTGCTCAGCAGGAAGCGTGCTTCTCCCTCTCTCACTCCCCCTGCTTGTGTTCCCTCTCTGTCTCCCTCTCTCTGTCAAAATAAATAAAATATTTAAAAATAAATAAATAAGGAAAATTTTTCAGAAGATAAAGTGAGGGGAAGTCATAGTGTAAAACTTAGTTACACTGGAGTTTATCAGGTTAATACTGAATTTATTTTTATTCCCTTAAGTATGCATTAACTAATAGTAAGAAACAGCCTCAAAGTACAGTCCACATATTGCTTAATTTATAGTCACCTGTGTTATATAAGATATTACTATTTTAATATTTTTATTAGAATATTTTATTGTACAAAGAAATACAAACTATCAAATCCTCTCTGACTTATGATCCACAAGTCTACTATTCTTGAGGGAGGCATATAAAGATAAGAACACGGCTGACCTCCTAGAAATCCATCTTAAAGGTTAGGTATAAGCTAGTTTCACTAAGATGCTTTTTATGCCTCTGACATTCATTCACACATCTGTGCAGACCCTCTTTGAGTCCATTTAAAACAGAGAAATTATTTCTCTTAATG
Organism: Zalophus californianus; assembly: GCF_009762305.2. NCBI lineage: Eukaryota > Metazoa > Chordata > Mammalia > Carnivora > Otariidae > Zalophus > Zalophus californianus. The sequence goes on along the minus strand of NC_045602.1, from coordinate 21,333,911 downwards.
TATCATTCAATATGCCAAAAAATCCTTATATTTACCCCCCAAACTGCTTCACTCACATGTCAGAGGATAACCTTCCAACAAATCCTAGAACTTGAGAAGTAGTAAATAAAGTTTACCTTAGCCAGGCTCATAGTTTTCTCTTTGAATTATATGCACCCTCAGGCCTCACTTTTCCAATGCTCATCCCAATTTTTTTAATCTTTTTGAATGTAAGAAATGTTTTATTATTTTATGATAAATCATTTATTCAGCATCTTGTAGAAAAAATAGTCCACAAAAGTTAAACTCTGATTATATGTAACAAGGTACCAAAACTTAATCACTTTTTATGTCTGCAAAATATACCAAACTTTCTACCTTGACAGAAACTACTAAAGATAAAGAATTTCTTCTCACTGATAATCATCAGTTCACAAATCTGTAACTGTATGGTATAGTAATACAATCTTTAATCTTCATTTTAGTTTTCAGGTTTCCTCCCTAAATGTCTACTTGGTCTCATTTTTTCTGGCTAGACATGTTACCTGCATAACAGCAAAAAGTCTGCTGCTTCTTGGGGTGCCTGGGTGGCTCAGTTGTTAAGCGTCTGCCTTCGGCTCAGGTCACGGTCCCAGGGTCCTGGGATCAAGTTCCACATTGGGCTCCCTGCTCTGCAGGAAGCCTGCCTCTCCCTCTCCCACTCCCCCCTGCTTGTGTTCCCTCTTTCACTGTCTCTGTCAAATAAATAAATAAAATCTTAAAAAAAAAAAAAGTCTGCTGCTTCTTAATTGCTTTGGGCTTAATAAAATGGGGTTAAGAATCAAAGTCAGTAAGACACTGAGAAAACATCAAGTACTGCTGTGCTGGAAGACTAATCCCTAGATAAATGCAGTGTTACTAGTTGGTTGTTAAAATTCTCCATCTTAAAAGAACTCTACATCTTTCTAAAAGCAATTATGTAAAAAATTATGTAAAAAAATAAAATAGAAAAATAAGGAATCTTAAAAGGCATAAAGTTTATATTTCTCAAAACACAAAATGTCTTAGAAGAAGAACAAAGAAAAAAAACAGCAAAGGTACTGCAAATCAGATTCTAACTTCAGGTGCTGAGAAAGTAGTAGTTATTTTGGTACTTTTCAACCACTCCCTCCTCCATAGAGCCGAAACTCCACAAGAGCAGTCACCAAGTCTTTACCACTTACAACTACATCCCTGATACTCATACAAGATGCCTAACATATTTTGTAAAATCTCAATTTTTTTTAATAAACAGTAACTGTAGGGGCGCCTGGGTGGCTCAGTCGGTTAGGCGGCTGCCTTCGGCTCAGATCATGATCCCAGGGTCCTGGGATCGAGCCCCGCGTCCAGCTCCCTGCTCAGTGGGAGAGCCTGCTTCTCCCTCTCCCTCTGCCTGCCTCTCTGCCTACTTGTGCCCTCTCTCTCTCTGTCAAATAAATAAAATCTTAAAAAAATAAAATAAACAGTAACTGTAAAGGCTTATAGCTTAATTTCTTAGTTTTTGTTTTTTTGGCTTTTTTTTTTTAATGACTATGGGGGCGCCTGGGTGGCTCAGTCGGTTAAACGTCTGTCTTCAGCTGGGGTCATGATCCCAGGGTCCTGGGATCCAGCCCCGCATCATCACATCACTGCATCATCACATCATCCGGGCTCCTTGCTCAGTGGGGAGCCTGCTTCTTTCTCCCTCCCTCTGCCTGCTGCTCTCCCTGCTTGTGTTCTCGTGCTCTGTCAAAGAAATAATCTTTTTAAAAAATTTTTTAAATAAATAACTATGTTCCCCTTGAAATATGTATCTTTAAACTATTTTAAATCAGACACCACATCATACACAAAATAAACTCTCTTAAGAGACATAAAAGGAAATGTAGCAAAATACCGGCTACTGGCAAATCGGGGATTCACTGTAATAAATATCTTAATTTTTCTGTAGGTTTTCAATTTTTCAAAAGAAAAAAAGTTTTGGGGCACCTGTGTGGCTCAGTCAGTTAAGCATCTGCCTTCCGCTCAGCTCATGATCCCAGGGTCCTGGGATCAAGCCTCATGTTGGGCTCTCTGCTCAACGGGAGCCTGCTTCTCCCTCTCCCTGTCACTCCCCGTTTGTGCTCTCAAATAAATAAATAAAATCTTAAAAAAAAAAGTTTTTAAAACTCTTACTCACTTAGGCAAAGAGCTAATGTTTGAACAATTATTTTGATATTATATTTACCTTCTATAACACTCTTGCCCCTTTACTATGCTGAGAATATATCCCCACAAATACATCCAAAAAGATACTACTGGATTTTTTTTAAAAATTTGTATTTATCTGCTAACTTCTGATTTAAGGAAGGCAAAGGCATTTTTTAATAAGACTAAGAATATATAAAGAGATAGAATAACTTGATAATTATACTTTGTAAGGATAAATGTTTACCAGGAAGTCTCAAACCAGCTAAATCATGAGTGATATACTTTATCATTCAATGCCAAGTGCTATAATATATGGGACACACTGCAATCTTCTAACAGATTACGAATTTGCTGAATCATCTGTTGTTCAGTATTTTATAAAACAGTATACATCAAAAGAAGACTGAAATTATACACTCAGTCATACTTTGTTCAAAAAGCAAAAATACTTTTTCCCCCAAGTAAATCAACCAAGAATTATACATCTAAACTAAAACCGTTTCCTTTAAATAACACTGTTTCTGAACAGAACTAGTCTGATTCTCTACTACATTCATCTGATTATTCTAAGTAACAAAAACAAAAATATTTTGAGGATGGGCTGGATATTTAAAAAACAGTAGCAAAATATTATTCATCCTAACTCTACTGGATGTTCTGAGTTAAAAAGTAGAGTCAATATCATTTTGATTCAAAAATTACTTCAAATTCCAGGGGGCCTGGCTGGCTCAGCTGGAAGAGTATGCAACTCTTGATCTCAGGGTCATGAGTCTGAGCCCCACATGGGGGAGGGGGTAGCGATTACTTAAATAAAATTTTTTTTAATTACTTCAAGTTCCAGTTAAGGTAGTATAGAAAGATCTTTCTGACCCATTCTCTCCAAAATCACACCAAAACAGCAAGGAAAAAAAGAAATATTAAATAAAAAATAGACAGACAGACATCATAACTCTAATCTCGATACAAGAAGACAAAATCTTATGACCTCAGGGTCCACTGAAGACACTGAGGAGGAGCAAGCCAATTCATGTCTCTGAACCCTGGAAAGGTTTTTCAATAGAAGGTATCAGGCACCAGGCAGAAAAGGAAGGCCTGATTAAAGGTTTACATAAGGACACCCCCAAGAGACCAAGGCTCCATCTCACCTAACCAGATTTTACCACTCAAGGCTAAAGCAGGAATCTAAGGGTTTATTCTCTAGAAAATATAAAACAGACACACTTCGAATTCAAGAACAAGAGACTCAATGTAGTGTAGAAAGGACACAAAAAACAGGGAGATTAAAAAGCCCCACCCATGCTTACAGAGCTTGCAAACATCTTTTTAATGATCCATTCTTCATTCTTAATTATGAACATTCACCCTGAAATTACCAATCACTTAAGAAAGACCTCTAAGTACAGAATAAATCGGGGCACCTGGGTGGCTCAGTAGTTAAGCGTCTGCCTTAGGCTCTCAGGTCATGATCCCAGGGTCCTGGGATCGAGCCCCGCATCGGGCTCCCTGCTTCCTGCTTTGCAGGAAGTCTGCTTCTCCCTCTCCCACTCCCCCTGCTTGTGTTCCCTCTCTCACTCTCCCTCTCTGTCAAATAAATAAAATAAAATTTTAAATAAATAAATACAGAATAAATCTTGTGATCCCCCTTATTTGCTGCAAATACAAAATAAATAAAAAATAAAAAAATAAGGGCACCTGGGTGGCTCAGTAGGTTTAAGCATCTGCCTTCAGCTCAGGTCATAATCCTGAGGTTCTGGGATCGAGCCCCACATCAGGCTCCCTGCTCCCCCCTTTCCCTCTGACGCTTCCCCTGCCTGTGCTCACGCGCTCTCTTTCTCAAATAAATAAAATCTTTAAAAAAAATTAAATAAAAAAAATAAAATGCAGAATAAAACAAATGTGGGGACAGCACAGGAAGGAAAAAAACAGCCAAGAAGTAGAGGAAAATGTCAAAGCTATCTTCCAAGAAAAAAATACCGTATTTATGAAAAGAGAACACTTTAAAAGACAAATTTCAAGGGTAAACAAGAAAAAACTACTAGAGGGACGCCTGGGTGGCTCAGTCGATTAAGCGTCTGTCTTCGGCTCAGGTCGTGATCCCAGGGTCCTGGAATCGAGTCCCACATGGGGCTCCCTGCTCAGTGGGAAGCCTGCTTCTCCCTCTGCCCCTTCCCCTGCTTGTGTGTGCATACTCTCTCTGACAAATAAATATTAAAAAAAAGGAAAAACTACTAGAAATTTTAAAGTATGACAGCCGAAATAAAGCCTTCAATAGAAAAGTTAGAAGATCGAGGAAATCTTCCAGAAATTAAAACAAATGAACAAAGCTGGAAAATAGGACTACACAATCAATCCAGGAAGTCCAAAAACCAATTAAAACAGAAAAAAGGGAAGAAAATTATAGGGGGTAAAAATGCAAGAAAAACCCAGAAAGACCCACCAAATATTTAGAAAAATGGGTCCATTAAGAAAAGATCCCACCGGGGCGCCTGGGTGGCTCAGTTGGTTGAGCGACTGCCTTCGGCTCGGGTCATGATCCTGGAGTCCCGGGATCGGGTCCCGCATCGGGCTTCCTGCTCGGCGGGGAGTCTGCTTCTCCCTCTGACCCTCTTCCCTCTCGTGCTTTCTATCTCTCATTCTCTCTCTCTCAAATAAATAAATAAAATCTTTAAAAAAAAAAAAAAGAAAAGAAAAGATCCCACCCACTAAGATACATCATTTGTTACCAGAAATTCAAACATTTTTTAAACCCAAAAACTTCCAGAGACAAACTAGGCCACAAATAATGGATAAAGTATCAGAGTGGCACTGGACTTGCTAGCAACATCAGAAGTAACAAAACCACAGACTACTACTTTCAAAATCAAGAAAAATTATTTTCAACCTAGAATCCGAATCCCTGTCAACCTTCACTGAGTGAAAATAATTAAGACACTGTTGGGCGCCTGGGTGGCTCAGATGGTTAAGCGTCTGCCTTCGGCTCAGGTCATGATCCCAGGGTCCTGGGATCGAGTCCCGCATTGGGCTCCCTGCTCCTTGGGAGCCTGCTTCTCCCTCTGCTTCTCTCTCTCTCTCCTCATCTGTCTCTCATGAATAAATAACTAAAATCTTAAAAAAAAAAAAAAGAATACTTTAAAAAAAAAAAGAAAATAATTAAGACACTGTCAAATGTGGAAAGTCTCAAAAATTTCCTTTGCCATGCACCCCTTTTTCAAGAAGCTACTAAACCATGAAATGATCCAAGGCCATAAACCAAAAAGGAAAAAAAAAAAACAAAACAGTATTGCACAGAAGAGGAGGCTAAGGGAATTCCCAAGGCAATAGCTGTACAATAGGCCTAGTTAATGACCAATCCATTATTGAAGCAGGAAGGAGAAAAGATCTAGAAGAGATGTGTCCAGGAAGAAAAAAAAAAGAAATGATTGATGATGTGACTGTATAGATAATCATTCTGAGAGATTGTTGGAGAATGTAAGAGGACAATGGGTAAAAAAAGGAAATTAATCAAATAGAGAACTTTGAACTTCAGAGGAAAGGAGAGTCAAAAACTATCTGGCTTGACAAGGTATATTTACAAGGACATATTAATGGAACCACTAGAAACCAATTTAACAAAAAGGAGAAAGAGTGGGATGAGATTATGTTAAAATTCTCATTTAATATTAAATTAATGACTCAAGAGATGGCTATATAGGCCTATCATTCGAAAATAGGTATGCAGGGGCGCCTGACTGGCTCAGTCAGTAGAGTATGAGACTCTTGATCTTGGGGTCGTGAGTCCGAGCACCACACTGGCCGTAGAGCTTACTTAAATAATAATAATAATAATAATAATAATAATAATAATAATAATAATAAAATAAATATGAAAAAAAGAAAATGGAAGTAGGTAACAGAAGAGCCAGAGGATGCCTCTCAAGAGCAGGACCAGGCATGGAGAGGAATGGGACAAGAGATTCCTTTTTTTTGTTACTATAAATCTTTTATTTTTTTTAATCTTTTTTTTAAAGATTTTATTTATTTGAGAGAGAGAAAGAGAGCATGCAAGCACACGAATGCATCTGTGCACAAGCGGGGTGGGGGGAGGGCAGAGGAGGGAGAAGCAGGCTCCCTGCGGACAGGCACCTCAGTTACTATAAATCTTTTAGCAGTATTTTATTTCAAATATTATGTATCACTGATAAAAATTAATTTTAAAAACCTTTCAGAAAGCACAGTATAAACTGCTATTATAAAAGAGTCAATCAGGCACCTGGGTGGCTCAGTTGGTTAAGCATCTGACTTTGGCTCAGGTCATGGTCTCAGGGTCCTGGGATTGAGGCCCACACTGGGCTCCTTGCTCAGTGGGGAGCCTGCTTCTCCCTCTGCCTCTCCCCCTGCTCACGCATGTGCTCCTCCTTCTCTCTCAAATAAATAAAATCTTTTTAAAAAATGGAAGAAAAAAGGACTAAACAAAGTTCTTAGACACCAAAAGCATGATCCATAAAAAGAAAAATTAGACTTCATCAAAATTAAAACTGTTTGCTCTATAAGTGTCCACATGAAGAAGAGACAAGCTACAGACTAGGAGATATTTGCAAAGCACACATCCAACAAAGGACTAGCATCTAAAATACATAAGAACTCTCAAAACTCAACAGTAAAAACAATCCAAGAAAATGGGCAACTGACATGAACAGACATTTCATCAGAAGATATACAGATGGTAAATAAGGACACAAAAAGATTTTTGAACACCTCTGGCCAGCAGGGAAATGCAAATTAAAACCACAATGAGAGTATCACTACACATATACCAGAACAGCAAAACACAAAATAGTAACACCATCAAATGCTGGTAAGGATGCAGAGAAACTAGATCACTCACACAGTGCTGGTAGGAATGTAAAATAGTACAGCCTCTCTGGAAACATGAAATTATCATATGACCCACTAATTATACTATTGGGCATTTATCCCAGAGAAATGAAAACTTATGATCATATAAAAACCTATACACAAATATTCATAGCAGCTTTATTTATAACAGCCAAAAACTGGAATCAGCCATGATGTTCCTCAACAGGTGAATGGTTAAACAAACAGTGGTGAATGCATACCATGGAATACTACGCAATAAAAAAGAACTACTGGGGGCGCCTGGGTGGCTCAGATGGTTAAGCGTCTGCCTTCGGCTCAGGTCATGATCCCAGGGTCCTGGGATCGAGCCCCACATTGGGCTCCTGGCTCAGTGGGGAGCCTGCTTCTCCCTCTCCCTCTGCCTCCCCCTCCAACTCATGCTCTCTCTGTTTCAAATGAATAAATAAAATATAAAAATAAATAAATAAATAACATAAAAAGAACTACTGATATACACAACTTGGATGAATCTCCAGAGAATTATGATAAGTGAATAAAAGCCAATCCCAAAGGTTACATCCTATATGATTCCATTTATATAACATTTATGAAATGACAAACTTTATAAATGAAAAACAAATTTCTGGAGGAGCTAAATGGGGGTAGGAGTATAGTTAAAATAACACTAGGGATCCCTGCACCTTGGAACGGTTCATCATCTTGATAGTGGTGGTGACCACATTAACCTACACTAGATAAAACTAGAGAATTTAATACATACACACACAAATGAAAATAAAACTGGGAAATGAATAAGATTGGTGTACCATGCCAGATGTCAATGTCCTGGTTGTGATATACTACAGTATCAAAAAATGTTTTCATAGGGAGAAACTGGGTAAAGTGTACAAGGGATCCCTCTGTATTGTAACTGCATGTGAATCTACAATTGCCTTAATAAAAATCTCCATTAAGAAAAGTCTGCATAAGCATTGCTATTGATATGAAAGAAACAAATCAACAGAGTCCTTCTGTTCTGATTTTGATACGTTGTACTTTTTGGGTCTCCAGAATACTGGTTTTTCCATTTTCTAATGATTTACAACCTTGGATGCTCTGTTTCTGGGTCATACTGGAAACTCAGTGTTCCATCACCAGTTGCTGTTTACCTCAAAAAACAAATTATTTTTCATTTCTGGAAAGAAGGATAAACATCAAGTAATCACTTTTGCTTATAATCCAAAATATTGTTTTCAAAGAAATTTTTTCTCGTTTCAGATTTCCCTTCAGGCAAGTTTTCTTCACCAAAATTTTATTCTAACCATCTTTTCAAATTCTTTATCTTATAATCCAGATTTTAAAAACTTATTTCAGAGGTACCTGGCTCAGTAGGTAGAGCATGTGATTTTTTTTTTAATATTTTTTTTATCTATTTGACAGAGAGCACAAGCAGGCAGAGTAGCAGGTAGAAAGAGAAAGGGAGAAGCAGGCTCCCCGCTGAGCAAGGAGCCCAAACCCCCTGGGATCATGACCTGAGCGGAAGGCAGTCACTTAACCAACTGAGCCACCCAGGCGCCACTGAGCATGCGACTCTTGATTTCAGGATTGTAAATTCAAGCAATTGGGTGTAGAGATTACCTAAAAATAATATCTTAAATTTTTTTCTATTAATCCCCAATATTCATCTATTTGAAGGAAGTAAATCTATGACCTTTACAAGACTTTTATCAGTCTTTCGGGTTCAGAAAATGTTCTATTAACATGCTGTATAGCTTTAAATTGTTCATTTATGACCGAACCATCTCCATAAGCAATTTTCGCATGTAGATCTTAGTCACACAATTTATATTTTATGCTAAATAGCAGTTTCTAATTTGTAAATCAACACTCAAGCAGCTCTTACATTTCTCTATTAATCACAGCTCCTACCACAGCACTGACTGGGGAAACTATAGTACTGTTAAAACTTGACAGATTACCAGTATTTCTCCTATCATTCTTTCTTTTTTACAAATCAAACAGAGTATAAGTATTTCCTTTGCCACATCTCATACACCATGATTCTGGAAATGAAAGTGATTATCCCTAACATTTTGCGCTTAGCTCTGCTCTGTTATGCTCTAAGTTTGCAAAGGACAAGCAACCTGAACAAACTTTTTGATATTTCGTGCTGGTACTTGTTACTCTTCCTCACTCCTGCCAAAACAAAAACAAAAACAAAGCAGAAAACCACTGCAACTCCACTTTGCAAACAGAAATTGATGAGTAGGAAGAATTATCCATCATTAATTTTTTTTTCAAACAAAACAATGAAATTCTCTGAATGAGAAACATGGCCATAGATAGAACTGGATCTAGATTCTAGTCAAAACTTTCAGGGCGTGTAGGTGGTTCAGTCAGTTAAGTATCTGACCCTTGGTTTCAGCTCATGTCATGATCTTGTGGTAGTGAAATAGAGCCCTGCCCTGGGTGCCACACTCAGGGGTGAGAGTCTGCTTGTCCCTCTCCCTCTGCTCCTCCGCCCAAGCATTGCACATGCGTGCAGCTCTCTCTCTTAAAATAAATAAAATCTTTAAAAAAAAAAAACAAAACTCTTTCCCTAATTAGCCATACAATCTGTTGGAACTTCCTTCACCTCACCAGTCTGTTTCCTGACTCTTAAAATTAATTGGAGGGTTCTTTCCTGCATTAATATTTCATGATTCTAAGATTCCAAGGAGATCTACATAGATACACACAACAAAAAGGTAAACCTGTCTTCAGTATCTAGAAGTACAGACCAATGACACTAAAGTGTGGTAAAATACCATAAAGGATTCTCTTGACTCAATGACCACTGGTTAACAGTAACTATCACCTGGAACAGTGAGGGGCTGTCTGTGATCAAATGCTCTTACAGGGAACTGGGTCAAGTGTTGGGTAGTTCTGCTTGTTTTTTGGATTCTTAGTAAAATATACATAACATAAAATTTACTTTTAAATTATGGTAGAAATACACGTAAGACTTACCATGTTAACAAGTTTTAAGTGCATAATGCAGTAGCGTTAAATATATTCACACTGTTGTGCAACAGATCTCCAGTACTTTTTCATCTTACAAAACTGAAACTCTATACCCATTAAACAACTCCCTATTTCCCCATTCCCGCACTCCCTGGGGAACTATCACTTACTTTTCACCATTCTACTTTCTGTTTCTATGAATCTGAATTTAGATACCTCATGTAAGTGCAATCATAGAGTGAATATTTGCCTTTTTGTGCATTTTAACCATTTTTAAGCATACAATTCAGTGTCATTATATTCTAATTGTTATACAAGCACCACCACTATCCATCTCCCCAAGATGAAACTCTGTACCCATTAAGCAATAATTCCCCCATTAACTAAAAATCTGTACACATTAAGCAATAATTCCCCATTACCCAGTCCCCAGGCCCTGTTAACCACTATTCCACTTTCTCTATGAATCTGCCTATTCTAGGTACCTCATATAAATGATTTCACACAATATTTGTCCCTTTTTTTTGGTCTGGCTTGTTTCACTTAGCACAGTGTTTTCAAGGTCCAGCCATGTTGTAGCATATACCAGAATTTCATTCCTTTTTAAGGCTCAGTGATATTTCACTCTATGTATACAATACTACATTCATGTGGACATTTGGGTTGTTTCCACCCTTTGGCTATTATGAATAATGCCACTAAATAGATAATAATGCCGCTAAATAGATAATAGACAGTAAGTGAGGATGTGGAGAAATTGGAACACTGGTGCAGTGATAGTGGGAATGTAAAACAGTGCAGCCACTGTGGAAAATGTGGTAGTTTCTTAAAAATTTAAAAATAGAATTACCACATGATCCAGCAATTCCACTTCTGGGTCCGTACCCAAAGGAAACTGAAAGAAACTAAACAGGTAATGATGTAACAAAGTGCATGTGTGAGAAGTCAGTCATCCGAATGGGTGTGAGGTAACACCTCATAGTGGTTGTGACTGGCATTTCCCTAATGATTAGTGATGTTGAACACCTTTTCATGTGCTAACTGGCCATTTGTATATCTTCTTTGGGAAAGATGTCTGGATAGTTTTTAATCAATCCTAAAAATACCGTGTTCAAACGAATGATCCATTAGGCATTCTGGAATTCCTGTAGCATAAGCTGCTGAATGAAAACCACAGCAAAGTCTAGCCACATTTAATATGTCAGAGGTTTTTTTCATTTCTCTAAAAAGCAGCCTCCCCATATAAATGGGCTCAATTCAACTTCATCAACCAATTCTTAAAAGCAGGCTAGTGGAACCATCCTCCCCTTTCAAAGCTTAGCAAAATCACTCAGAAAGACAACAAAAGGGTGCATTCATAATACCTCTCCCAGGGGCAAGTCTTTACCAATTTAACTTCTTGCATGGAGCCCAGATGCTCCATTTCCCAATGAAAGAAATTCCCTATGGAAAAGGTAATAATAAGTCTAGGCATGGAGGGAGAGATTAACAACACCAAAAAGTAGCACATTCAGTAAGACAGTCCACTAAAAATTTCTGCCTTGAGACAAGTATATGTAACTACTGTACCACTAAAGGGTAATGTTTTCCTGACCTCATACTGCCAAGAGGGTTATAACCAAATCAACCACTAAAATTTGCTAGTCCAAAACCAGTAACTCTCTTCTAGCAAATACTTCTCAATCTTTGAATTTCCAAGGCCAGTTTTACCCTAAAATTGCTCTATTAGCCAAATAGCTAATATCTTTAGGCAAAGATCCCAATCTACTTCACATATACAATGCTCAGAAAGGAGGTAGAAAGGGAAATATTAAAATAAAACTGGTCCCTATTCTATATTAGAGGATCCTGACTCTGTATTACTTGTCTCTCTGCCTCTCTTCATTCATTCATTATCATGCACCCATTAAATGAAGAGACTCTTCTAGGTGCTTAGCATCTATCAGCAAAAACAAAAACAAAAACAAACAACCCACCTCTGCCCTTGTGTAGCTTATAGTCTAGTGCCCTTGGATTCTCTTTGATAATGTTGAGTGTGAAACATACCAGTAATTTATTTTTGCAACTCTATCTGCAATAAATCTGACCATAAATATCATACATAATTTCTGATGTAAATATGTGGGAATTAAAAGTACACAGAAAAATTTAAATACAGTAGTCTTTGAGTGTACTATAAGCACAATAAGCCTGTAAAAATTCTTCCAAGAATCGGGTGCCTGGGTGGCTCAGATGGTTAAGCGTCTGCCTTCAGCTCAGGTCAGGATCCCAGAGTCCTGGGATCGAGTCCCGCATCGGGGTCCCTGTTCCTTGGGAGCCTGCTTCTCCCTCTGCCTCTCTCTCTCTCATGAATAAATAAGTAAAAATCTTAAAAAAAAAAAAAAATTCTTCCAAGAATCAATGACCAATGAACAACTAAAATGATTCTGACTGAAATAATGAGGGCCTGCCTAATACTGACAGTTTGGCCCTTCTGAATACTTATTTCTATTTATTTCTGAATACTCACCTAGCCAGAGAACTACCTATCCAAACCTCAGGAGATTTTAACTATCAAGTAACAACTCAAATTTCACTATCATTATAATTAGAAAATGCTCCAGATTTTTTAAAAAGTCAAAGACAAAAAAAAATACCCTAGTCTACTGATAAAATTTAAAATTTTTTAAAAAGTAGTATACTTCCAAAGTCATTTCCAGGGCGCCTGGGTGGCTCAGATGGTTAAGCGTCTGCCTTCAGCTCAGGCCCTGATCCCAGGGTCCTGGGATCGAGTCCCACATCGGGCTCCCTGCTCCTTGGAAGCCTGCTTCTCCCTCTACCTCTCTCTCTTTCTCTCTCATGAATAAATAAATAAAATCTTTAAAAATAAAAAATAAAATAAAGTCATTTCTAGTCATCTGCACGTTAGCCAACTAGCTAGTTCAGACTGTTTAGACGTGCACTGTCCAATATGGTAGCCATCAGCCACATGTGACTATTGAGCACTTGAAATGTGCCCAGTCTAATTGAAATTCGCTTTAAGTATAACATATACACTGGGGAAAAAAATATAAAATGTCAACATTTTCTTAATTTTGATTATATAATAAAATAACATTTGGGAAAAAATAACATTTGGGATAAAAACGAGTTAAAATTTATCATTAAATTCTTCTTTGGGGGATCTAGGTGGCTCAGTAGGTTAAGTGTCTGACTCCTGATTTTAGCTCAGGGCATGATCTCAAGTCTGTGGATTGAGCCCCTGCTTGAGATTCTCTCCCTCTCTCTCTCTCTCTGCCCCTCCCCCTCCCCACACGGACACGCTCTAAAATAAGTAAATCTTTAAAAAAATAATAATAAAAAATAGGGGCACCTGGGTGGCTAAGTCGTTAAGCGTCTGCCTTCTGCTCAGGTCATGATCCCAGGGTCCCAGGATCATGTCCTGCATCGGGCTCCCTGCTCAGCAGAAAGCCTGCTTCTCCCTCTACCACTCTCCCTGCTTGTGTTCCCTCTCGTCTCTCTGTCAAATAAATAAATAAAATCTTTTTATAAATAAATAAGTAAATAAATAAATCTTTTACTTTTTTTAAGATTTATTTTCTCTGGGGCGCCTGGGTGGCCCAGTCAGTTGGGTATCTGCCTTCTGCTCAGGTCATGATCTCAGGGCCTGGGATCAAGCCCCCCATAAGGCTTCCTGCTCAGCAAGGAGTCGGCTTCTTCCTCTCCCTCTGCCCCCCCCACCTGTGCTCCCGCTCTCGCTCGCTCTCTCTCTCCCTCCCTCAAATAAATAAATAAAATCTAAAAAAAAAATTTATTTTTTTCTTAAAGATTTTATTTATTTTGGGCACCTGGGTGGCTCAGTCAGTTAAGCATCTGCCTTTGGCTCAGGTCATGATCCCAGGGTCCTGGGATCAAGCCCCTCATCAGGCTTCCTGCTCAGCAGGGAGTCGGCTTCTCCCTTTGCCCCCTCCCCTGCCACCCCCATCCTTACCCCCACTTATTCTCTACCCCCCCTCGCAAAAATAAATAAAATCTTAAAAAAGAAAAAAAGATTTTGAGAGAGAGCGTGCACAAACAAGAGAGCACAGGGGGAGGAGCAGAGGGAGAGAGAGAATCTCAAAATAAATTCCATGCTGAGCCCAGAGCCCAACACGGCCCAATCTCACAACCGACCTGAGCCAAAACCGAGTTAAAACACTTAAACGACTGAACCATCCAGGCACTCCAAGTTTTATTTATTTATTTATTTATTTATTTAGAGAGAGCACCCACGTGTGCGCGCACACACACAGGGGAATGGAGGCAGAGGGAGAGGATCTCAAGCTGACTCCCCGCTAAGCACAGAGTCCAAAGCAGGGCTCAATCTCACAACCCCAAGGTCATGACCTGAGCCAAAATCAAGAGTCAGATGCTCAACTAATTGAGCCACCCAGGCGCCTCATTCTTTTACTTCTTTTAATGTAAAAAATATTTTTTACCTTTTTTAATGCCAGAAAAATCCATGTGGCTGGCTCACATTATATTTGTTTTTTTTTTTAAAGATTTTATTCATTTATTTGACAGAAACACATGGAGAGCAGGAACACAAGCAGGGGGAGCGGGAGAGGGAGAAGCAGGCTTTCTGCTGAACAGGGAGCCCAATGCAGGGCTCAATCCCAGGATCCTGGGACCGTGACCCGAGCCAAAGGCAGACAGACGCTTAACTGAGCCACCCAGGCGCCCCACATTATATTTGTTTTAAACAGCACTGGTTTAAGACAACAGACTTCAAAACCTGCACACAGAATAATACATGCAATATACGTTGGAGCTATGTTCAGAATTTTACACTTATGTATTTATTCATTTCTCAGTTCACACTCTTCAACCTATCTTCTTTATCAAAATGCCATCAAATATTTTTATATCAAAATACGAAAGTTTCAGAGTCTAATGTGAAATTGTTCAGCAGAGCACTAACAAATATTTGAGTGACCACTGTACACAGGGCATTCAATCCATAACGTAACTTGTTCTGCTGCACTTCAACAGCCAAAGGGACACACATTCTATATCTAGCTAATATGCACTCTGCTCCTACGGTGTGCCTGGTATCATACTCGATGCTTTACTCTCACTGACCCATAAAATCCTCACAACTACTCTATGTAGTAGGTCCTATTTAAAGAAAAAACTGGGGGCGCCTGGGTGGCTCAGTCATTAAGCATCTGCCTTCGGCTGAGGTCATGATCCCAGGGTCCTGGGATCGAGCCCTGCATCGGGCTCCCTGCTCCGCGGGAAGCCTGCTTCTCCCTCTCCCACT
This sequence comes from Zalophus californianus, assembly GCF_009762305.2. Taxonomy (NCBI): domain Eukaryota; kingdom Metazoa; phylum Chordata; class Mammalia; order Carnivora; family Otariidae; genus Zalophus; species Zalophus californianus. The sequence continues at coordinate 21,318,625 of NC_045602.1, read as the reverse complement.
CCCCCTGCTTGTGTTCCCTCTCTCGCTGTCTCTGTCAAATAAATAAAATCTTTAAAAAAAAAAAAGAAAAAGCTGAAGCACACAGAGGTTAAGTAACTTGCCAAAGCCCACAGCCTATGTAAGTAGGATTCCAGCCCAGCAGGATCAAACCAAAACCACTGCACATCTTCCCTAATAAAAGGACTACACAAGGGGTGCCTGGCTGGTTCAACTGGAAGAGCATGAGACTCTTGATCTCAGGATTTTGAGTTCAAGCCCCAGGATGGGTGTAAAGACTACTAAAAAAATAAATAAAACTTAAAAAAGAAGGACTATACAAGATTGTGTCATTATCTTACAGGATTGAGTTCTAGTTGTGGGTTATGTACCCATTACAAAAAAACTGGAATAGGTGGGGTGTAATGCGTTGCTTCCTACTCTCCACCACCCTTCTCAATGGCAGGTTAAAGCTGCCCACGTGAATTAAATCCTTGATCTTACTACAAGTTTATACTGTGCTCCCTTTTCCAGAATTTCTAGATCCTATGCCATCCCTCTGGTCCAACTCCTATGTCCTACAGGCTTCATTTCAGACATCATCTCCATGCAAGCCTACTCAAGACGCCCCATGATTTAGGCTAGTCACCCCTCCTTCCCTGTGCTCATCCCTACTGTAGCACTTCCCACACTCTGATTGTCCTCACTAGACTGCTCGAGGGGTCTACTGTGTTCACCACTCACCACTTATAGTACCTAAAACCGTGCCTAACATTAGGTGCTCAATAAATATTTGCTGAACTAACCACCCGACCCACCCAGCTACAGTTAAAAGTGAAATGTTAAAAGCAAACTTAGTGGTAGGAGGTGCTAATCCACAAGCAGAGAACAAGTTCTAAATTTCATGAACTTTATGACAGGTCAAAAGAATAATATCGTACACACGAAATAACGATTGCAAGGACTCCTACCCACCCCCAAAAAAGGAAGAGTAAAATTAAAATCTATTTTAAATGATCACTTGCCCAATTTAGTTTCAGCATAATTTGTAAGAATGAATTAAGTAGCTGACAAAAATTCTGACATGAGAAATCCAACTCAACCATTCCAGTAATGCCATAAACTGCAATCAGCTTAATTCTGACAATTCTCAGAGTTCCGAAAAGACTGCAGATGCTTTTTCAAATCGTCTCAAACATAAAACTAGTTACACTTATAATTGGGTTTCACTCCCCAATGCTCAGTGCTGGGCTCCAAATGACAGGAGCAACTACGTATTCTTTAAGACATTTATGGGGGGCAGGGGGACGGTTTTCACATACAATTCATTTAACAAAAGTGTTAATTCCACTAAATTTTCTAACCAGAGTCCGAAGGGACTTTCCTAAAGCCTTCCCTTTTCTTTTCCAAAATGGGAAACCAACTAAAAAGGTCAATCTTTAGTTCTTACTTCCACACTAAGTAATTCTGAAACATGAGGTGAAAGTACATGAGAAGTTCTAGAGCTAGGACTGGCCAAATGTTTTCCTGTGACTTAAACTGCAGCGTAGAGTCAAACAGAAGAGAGAGCTTCATTCTTTCGGATTTGAGGACAGAAACTGATCATCTCTTTTAGATTACTGCTTCTGTTGATGTCTGCAAAAGCACTGTGAGGCAAACATGCCACTGAGTCCCACCCCAAGCACGAAGAGCCTCCGATTGTTTGACACATCAATGGATTAGTCAACGCGGGGGAACTCACTTTTCCCCTCTAATTTGCTTTAATTATTCCTCACACAAACCCTCAGGTTTACTCTAAGTTATGACCATATGGAATCTTCTCTTTGCCCTGAAGTATAAATTCAGGCCTTTACCAAATGACTACTACGGCTTCAATCCAAACCACTAAAATAAATCCCTTACAAGTATCGTACATCTAGTAACGCCACACAAATATGGAAAAAGCCAGTCCCAGTCACTTAAAGAAACACCATTCCGGGACGTGGTTAATGCTGCATATTTTGCAACAGAGGCAATGAACGGAGTAGGAGACTTGAAAGCAAAAGACCAGATGGAAAGCATGGGAAGACCCCGCCCCAGTAAGCTCGATGTCGATTCAAACAGTAACTTGGATCTGTCGCCTGGAATCGGAATCACTGAAACAAAGGCGTTTATTCCGGGAAGCAAGATGTCTGGAGTAGAAGAAACGGTTTGCGGCTACCCAGACCGTACACCATCTTCCCGCAGGTCTTACCTATGGTGGAAATAAAGGTGGTATTGAAGGCATCATCCGAAAAGCGAAAAAGGACGCAGGTCTTCCCTACTCCCGAGTCTCCGATCAGGAGCAGCTTGAAAAGCAGGTCGTACGTCTTCTTCGCCATTGGGAGGAGCGGCTCAGGCTCTCGCCGCCGGCGGCCCCAAGGGATCGGTCCCTCTCACTACGGCCAACTCCTCACTTGGGCGTTCTCAGGCCGGAGTACCGGGGAAGCGTGGGAAAAACGAGGGCTCGAGAGGGCGCGGGCGACCTACGAACGGCCTCGTCGAGAAAGCCCCGACGGTGGCGGCGTCCGGTGCCTCCGAGGGCGGCGACCGCGGCTCCGCAGCCTCTCCCAGCCGCTCCGCCCGGTTCCGGGGAGTCGGTCGGGACAAAATGGCCTCCCCTCCCCCCTCAGAGCTGCTCGGCCGGGACGCTCCCACGGACGAGCGAGCAAGCTCTGCCGTCGAGGAAGCGCGACGGACGTGAGGACAGTCTCTCTCCCGAGCAGAAACTCCGCGCCAGGACGCGGCGGTGGCAGCGAGGAAGGACCCCGAGCCAAAGAGCTCAGCTACATATCCACAGGAAGCCGAGCCGCCCCGGCCAGAGCCACCTTTTCCCCGTGCCCTCTCACGCCGGCGTGCGCGCTGCCTGAGACGCACGCAAGGACGTACGCCCGCCCTTCCCTCCCGCCCTCGCCCTGCGGATCGCCTCTGCGCACGCGCGCCGGCGGGTGTAAGGGTATGCGGGGGCGGAGAGTGGCGCGCCGGATCTCCGAGCCCCAGTCTCAGGCCCCGCGGAGAAGAGAGAGGGGAGGGGCGAGAGAGGGCGAGGCCGCGGGCGCGCTCCCTGCGGCCGTCTGATAGGGTGCGCAGCGTTACGAGCACGCCCCGCGGGGAGGCGCTGTCTGGTGACTGCGCAGGCGCGGCACGCTGGAGTAGCCCCTTGGAAACCCCCCCTTCGTCCTGGGGTCGCCTTCTCGGCTACGCTGAGGATGCTCTCGGTTGTGTTTGTCGCGTTTGTCGAGCTGAAGGTCTTGGAGCAGTGACTGGCTTGGATGACCGTGTGTTCCTGTATAGCTGTAGTTCGTAAACGCGAGAAAAAGTGGCGCCCTGGGTCATTAATAGGTTCTTTGCTAAAAGGAGACGCATCCCGGAGTGCCCTCCCTCGTGGCTAATCGTGACAGGAGAAACACTAGAGCTCCATCCTGGTTTTACTTAAGGAGCGAGAGTTGACGTTCCAGAGAGCAGGAGTTTGACATGGAAAAACTGGCCGGGCTGCTCAAGTTGGGATGATGTAATCCGCCTTTCAGGGCGAGGAGAGCAAGGTTGAGGAACACCTGGGCGCAGGGAGAACCTCCCGGCAAAGTGGGAGCTTCTACGACGAGAACACACTGCAGGACTTGCGGTCCTTTTGGAATACGGGAGAGCCCAGAGCTCCATACAGAAGAAGCAGGGCCCCTCCCTGCCGCCAAAATCGAACCACCGGTGTCCAAAATTGAAGGATAGTGAAGCCAACCCCAACCCTACGCTGCCTCTTCCTTGCACTTTTCTTTTCATATGCCTTACGTCCTTCCTTCTGTCTCTCCCCATCAGTCTTTAGGCTTCCCTCTTCCTCTTCTTCTTCTCTGTAGTTTAGTCATCCTCCTGCCCTCCCATTCTGTTTGTTTCACCGGGCAAAGCACACCTAGGATGTCATGGCTGGAAAGTTGAACCTGGTAGGCTGGTTAAACCTAACACAGGAGAAAACCCTGAGCCATCTGGAAACAGGGATTGAGAGGGAAGTAAAAACTACATTCTTACACCCTGCCACCACCCCCAAAATGTTTGTGTATGTAATATGTGATTAAAATAGGTCTTTGGGGGCGCCTGGGTGGCTCAGTCCTTAAGCGTCTGCCTTTGGCTCAGGTCATGATCCCAGGATCCTGGGATCGAGCCCCGCATCGGGCTCCCTGCTCCGTGGGAAGCCTGCCTCTCCCTCTCCCACTCCCCCTGCTTGTGTTCCCTCTCTCGCTGTCTCTCTCTTTCTGTCAAATAAATAAATAAAATCTTAAAAGAAAAAATAGGTCTTTGAGGGGCGCCTGGGTGGCTCAGATGGTTAAGCGTCTGCTGATCCCACGGTCCTGGGATTGAGCCCCATATCGGGCTCCTGGCTCAGCGGGGAGCCTGCTTCTCCCTCTCCCTCTGCCTCTACCCCTGCTCATGTTCTCTCTCTGTATCTCTGTCTCAAATGAATAAATAAAAAATTTTTTAAAATGAAATAAATAGGGCGCCTGAGTGGCTCAGTTGGTTAAGCGACTGCCTTTGGCTCAGGTCATGATCCTGGAGTCCCGGGATCGAGTCCCACATCGGGCTCCCTGCTCAGCAGGGATTCTCTTCCTTCTCTGATTCTCTTCCTTCTTGTGCTCTCTATCTCTCATTCTCTCTCTCTCAAATAAATAAATAAAATCTTTAAAAAAATGAAATATAAAATAGGTCTTTGAGGCGGTTAGGGTAATCATATTTCAGGCTCCCATTTTTTAAAGGCATGGCTTGCATTCTTCCTCCCCAACCACCCCTAAAGCTTCCCTACTGAAAATGCTTGTCTTCTCTAATACATCTCGCCCTTCAGTTCGTTTCTATAATTGCTCTTGTCACTTAAAACTTATCCTCTAGTTGGGAGTGTCTTAAGATAATACCAACAATTTTAATATAGGGTAGCTAATCAAATCAAAATGAGCTATGGTCAGTGCTACACAGGTTTGTCATCAATTGCATTACATTGAGCACCTCAGGGAATCTTCAGTGTTAGCATGATTCTCCCTTTCAAAATAAGTTTGATTATGGGGTACCTGGGTGGCTCAGTCTTTAAGGGTCTGCCTTCAGCTCAGGCCATGATCCTAGAGTCCTGGGATCAAGCCACCATGGCTGCTTCTCCCTCTGCCCCTGCCCCTGCTTGTGCTCTCTTGCTCACTCAAATAAATAAATTTTTTTAAAAAATAACAAAAGAATAAGTTTGATTAACTCAAGCCCCGATATTGTAAAGCATTTTCAAATGTTATGATTTTTAAATGTAAGACGCCTAATTAAGGGGCACCTGGGTGGCTCAGTCGTTAAGCGTCTGCCTTCGGCTCAGGTCCTGATCCCAGGGTCCTGGGATCGAGCCCCATATCGGGCTCCCTGCTCCGCGGGAAGCCTGCTTCTCCCTCTCTCACGCCCCCTGCTTGTACTTCCTCTCTCGCTCTCTCTCTCTGTCAAATAAATAAATAAAAATCTTAAAAAAAAAAAGCCTAATTAATTCCACTACATAAATTTTGGGAATTAGGGCAGCTAAATATGGAAAATAAAAACTATGCTTTATCCCAGTTGTTTCGAGCAGTTCTATCAATTAGAGCCTTTCCTCCATGGGCTCAATATTCTGAAAACTTAGGAGTTAATTACACTTATTAACAAATTTTATTTATTATTGGGTCAGGATCATAGAATTTTAGAGCTTTCATATCTTTTTTTTTCTGAAGATTTACTTATTTGAGAGAGAGAAAGAGAGCACGTGGCAGGGTGGGAATCCCAAGCAGACTCTGTGCTGAGCTCAGAGCACAGCCCAACGAGGGGCTCGATCCCACAACCCTGAGATCATGACCTGACCCAAAACCAAGAGTCAGATGCCCAACCAGCTGTGCCACCCAGGTGCCCCAAGCTTTCATATCTTTAAATCATAATTCAACACCTGCACGTAATTTACAGGTAAGTCTAAGGCTTAGAGACGTTAGGGACTTGCCAGAGGTCACACTGTTAGTAGCAGAGCTAGCACTATGTGCAAGGGAAAAGGGAAGAAAACCTCAACAGGACATCACACTGCATGGAGGTGGGAATTGGGAGGCTCAGCCAGTACTTAATGTTTGGCTTCCCTAAAGTTAATTAAAAGTTTTGCCGGAGTGGCCACTCCTTCGACCTCTGCCGTCGTCGCTGCCGCCGCCACCTCCAGGGAACAAGGGAAGCGGGAGTGGAGCCCACGTCGGCCGTCACCCAGGTCCTCCAGCTGCCCTGCCCCGAAGAGTGTAAGATGTTCGCCTGCGCCAAGCTCGCCTGCACCCCCGCTTTGATCCAAGCTGGATCCAGAGTTGCCTACAGACCAGTTTCTGCATCAGTGTTATCTCGACCAGAGGCTAGGACTGGAGAGGGCTCTACGGTATTTAATGGGGCCCAGGATGGTGTGTCTCAACTAATCCAAGGGGAGTTTCAGACCAGTGCAATCAGCAGAGACATTGATACTGCTGCCAAATTTATTGGTGCAGGTGCTACAACAGTGGGAGTGGCTGGTTCTGGTGCTGGTATTGGAACAGTCTTTGGCAGCCTTATCATTGGTTATGCCAGAAACCCTTTGCTGAAGCAGCAGCTGTTCTCATATGCTATCCTGGGATTTGCCTTGTCTGAGGCTATGGGTCTCTTTTGTTTGATGGTGGCTTTCTTGATTTTGTTTGCCATGTAACAGAAATTACTGCTTGAAATGTTGGCATTCATATTAATTACGGATGTAATTCTGTGTATCTTACTGTGACTCCGAAAACTGTAGTATTGGTGTCATGGAAATGTACATTATTTCCAAGGTCATTTCATTAAAGATGAAAACTTTAAAAAAAAAAAAAGTTTTGCCGGAATAAGACCTCGACGAGCATCAAGCTGTATCTACCACTGAAGTTGGCTGGAATGATCAAAGCATGAAAGATCTCTGACTCTAGAAAAAAAAAAAAGAATAAAACGGGGGATTTATGTAGGCCTAAAAGGTAAACTTAGCACCATGAAGTAATATTTGATAGATGCTAAAACTTAGTGAAAGAAAATGCCAATTTAGTACTAGCTTAGGATTTACGCCATTTAAAACATTGCTCTGTAAAGACTCTAGTTCAAATATTTGCAAAGCCAAGAAAGAAAATAGGTATATTTATATATTCATATTATTAGTTAAGGAATTATTTGTATATTTTTCTAGAGAACACACAGCTGACTGAAGTCATGTTTCCAGTCTTCAGCTTCAACTTTCAGGACCTGCCTCAGGGCACCTGGCTGGCTTAGTCTGAGGAACGTGCGACTCTTTATCTTGGAGTCATGAGTTTGAGCTCCATGTTGAATGTAGGGATTACTTGAAAACATAAATACATAAACTTAAAAAAAAATCCCCGCTTCAAAAAATATTGACTCAGGTTCATCTTTACTCCTCTTCCTCCATGTGTTTTCCATTCTCTCTGCCTAATTTCTTCCTCTAATTTCTCCGCCCCTTGCTCTCTCTGTTCTCCTCAAAAATGAGAGTTCTTCCCTTGAATGGCAGTCCCACTGCTATGTCATCACCTTGCTGTCAAACCTACCACTCCAACCTCAGGGATTTTGCCCATTTGCTACTGCCTATCTCTCCTCTGTTCACATTCCCAATCTCCAGCAGGGACATCCCTGAGGAAGGTCTGTGTTAGACATTCCTGATGCTGAGTACCAATTGCCCAGAGGCTGCGGCTGTTCTTATCACCATCACCTGCCAATATTCTGCCCTGCCTACATATCTTGACTTAGTCCTATCTCATGTTAGAGAATGATTGCCCCATGAGCCTTCCCCAGCCCTTTGGATGTGTTTGTTCTAATATTCTCCAGGGATACCTCAGTTCTGAAATACGGGGCTCCTGAGCTGGCACTTAAGGGCAAGCCCTAGCCAGTGAGTTCTATTTCCCCATCCTAGCTTCCACAGACTCGTCTCCAGACGAACTGAACTAGTCATCTTTTCTGCAGTTACTATGCATCTTCTTGATTTCATGCTTAGTTTAATGTGGTTCTCTCCATGTGAAATGCACCCTCTCCTCAACTCCCCCCCATATCTCTTCAGCATTCAGCTTAAATATCCTCACCATACTGAAGATATTTAAGTTCTAAGTTTAGAAACTTAGAACTGCACATAAGCAAAACAAAAAATATTAATTATCAAAAATTCTACCTCCAGGGGTGCCTGGCTGGCTCAGTTCATAGAACATGCGAATAGTGGAATAAATACAGTGGAATAAACACTAAACTAGGAGTCAGATAATGTAGACTCAGGGATAGCTCAGCTACTGACTAGCTCTGTCAGCTCACTGGCTAGGGCTTGCCCTAAGTCTTCCCCAACACTTGCTGGAAGGAACTTGTTTGTCTTTTGAACTCCCATAGCACTTTTATTCTTTTTTCTATTTTATTTGCCAGGGGGGGGGGAAGAGAAGGAACACAAGCAGGGGGAGCGGCAGGCAGAGGGAGAAGCAGGCTTCCTGCTGAGCAAGGAGCCCGATGCAGGACTCGATCCCAGGACCCTGGGATCATGACCTGAGCCAAAGGCAGACACTTGACCCACTGAGCCACCCAGGTGTCCCTCCCATAGCACTTTTAAAAATCAACTGTTTCCCCTTTCTTATTTCACAATAACACATATTTATTTTTAGAAACTTAGAACTGTACATAAGCAAAACAAAAAATACTAATTATCAAAAATTCTACCTCCAGGGGTGCCTGGCTGGCTCAGTTCATAGTACATGCGACTCTTGATCTCAGGGTTGTGAGTTTGAGCCCCATGTAGGGCATAGACTTACTTAAAAGGAAAAAAATCTGGGTGCTTGGCTGGTTCAGTCAGTAGAGCATGCGACCCTTGATTTCAGGATTGTTAAGTTCAAGTCCCACGTTGGGTATGGAGATTACTTAAAAATAAAAATCTTTCTGGGGTGCCTGGGTGGCTCAGTCGGTTAAGCGTCTGCCTTCGGCTCAGGGCATGATCCCAGGGTCCTGGGATCGAGTCCCGCATCGGGCTCCCTGCTCACTGAGGAGCCTGCTTCTCCCTCCCCCTCTGCCTGCCGCTCCCCCTGCTTCTGCTCTCTCTCTCTCTTTCTCTCTGTCAAATAAATAATAAATAAATAAATAAAAATCTTTCAAATAGAAAAAAATCTACCCCCAGAGATGACCATTATTAGGACTTTGGTGAATAACCATGTCTCCTCCCCGTAGCTCTTTATTTAAACATTTCTTATGATACATTTTCCACATTTTATAGAGGTATTTATGTACATATCTTATTTTCTCCAATTAAACTCTCCTTGAGAGATGTGACTATTATATACATCACTTTGCACAGAGTCTTAAATATATCAGAAAGTCAAAACATGTTTATTGAAGGAAAAAGAAAATGAAATTCAGAGGTTCACTTTTTTCCCCTAGAAAACAATACTCATTTGGAGAAATTTTCAGTGTTGGGGAAAGAATTGAAAACTTAAAAGAAGTAAATGCAAATATAATACCTTTGCAGCAGGTTTTATTAATTTTAGAAACTACGTGGAGAACTCATCTAACTCCAGTATAGAATTTATTTCCGTAAACAAGAAATACTATTAAGGCTAATAGAGCAACTGTCATGTGGACAGTGGAATAAACACTAAACTTGGAGTCAGATAATGTAGACTCAGGGACAGCTCAGCTCCTGACTAGCTCTGTGACAATGGATTCATTTAACCTCATGCCTATTTTCCCCATATGTCAAAAGGGTGTGGTACTTCATAAGACTGTTTCAAAAGTTAAATAAAAGGATGCAAATAAATGTACTTTGTATAGTATAAAACACCATGTAAATATAAGTTATTACTATTATTCATAAGAAGTAAGTGTGATGAATTACACCATAAGGAAAAAGAAAGAAAAATTACAATGGAACTTAGAATACTTAGAAATGATCAAAGCAATAAGCTATCATGGAAGAAATATGGTGTTAAAAGAAATTGAACTAAGAACAGAAAAGGTCAGAAGAGGGAGAAATGAAGGATTAAAATTGGGAGAAGCAAGAATCAAAACTGACTTGAGTTGCAAAGTTTTAATGATATCATCAAAAGGAATAATGGGACAAGAAAGAAAGAAGGAAGAAGGAAAGGAAGGAAAAGAAATAAAGAGAAAGGGAGAAAGAAAAGGGAGGGAGGAAGGAAGAAGGAAGGAGGGAGGGAGGGAGAAGGGAAGGAAGGAAAGAAAAAGAAAGAAAGAAAGAAAGAAAGAAAGAAAGAAAGAAAATTTAATGGCTGAAGGCAGCAGATTCCCCCCTCCCTCCATCCCAGCTTAAAAAAAAAAACCACACCATCAACTCCAGGAGGTGAACCCAAAACAATCCATGTTGGAACAACTGGTCCAGCACTGTGATTTAAAAAAATGGACCTTGAGTTGGCTAGATCTAAGGTTCTACATCTGTCCCTTTTTTAAAAAGAGACCTTGAGTAAGTTACCATCTCTAAACCTGTTTTCTCATCTGTAAAGTGAGAATAAGATAGAAACTACCATAAGGGGACGCCTGGGTGGCTCCATCGGTTAAGCATCTGCCTTTGGCTCAGGTCATGATCCCAGGGTCCTGGGATCAAGTCCCGCATTGGGGGGGGGGGTCCTTGCTCAGCAGGGAGCCTGCTTCTCCCTCTGCTGCTCTTCCTGCTTGTGCTCTCTCTCGCTATGTCAAATAAATAAATAAAATCTTTAAAAAAAGAAACTACCATAAGGTTGTGTGAGGATTAAATGGGGTGCAGTGTTCGGTTTTCATTTAAGCCTCAGCAGTGTTATTACCACAAGAACTGAGAAAACTTTTTCCACTTGAGGATCATTGGCTTGTAGAAAAATGCAAACCTAGAGAGACATAAATCTTAACAAATCACATATTTTGAGACATGAAACCCGTTCTGTTAATCGATGGGGACATCCTAGAAGGGAAGGGACTTCCCCTAAATCCATCTTTGCAACTTTATGCCTCTTCTAAAGTGATTATGGATCCAGTCGGAACCCTAACCAGTCTAGGGGTTGTATATTCACATATAAAAATGTAAATATGTAAGTTAACCTTTTTTTGATGTTTAAAGAAAAACAAAAAAATCATCCAAGGCAAACGATGATTTTCAAATAATTGGCTATCCAACTAGGTACTAAAGTAATAACTGCTCAATTCACACTACTTAGAAAATGAGAGCAGCAAGAAATAAACATAGTGGTTCTCTTTTAACATGAAGACATACAGAGTAACCCCCTGGATGGATCAATGCAAAACAGGGCTATAAGGCACACATCATCTATCACAGGAACTAGAATTTTTATAACAGCAAAAGTCAGGGCTCTGAAGAGCAAAGAAGGCTTCAGATAAATTGAGAGAGAGACAGGAAGGGAGGGCACAGGGTATGACAACTTGACCTGCATAAAATGGTGGAAAAACTCATAGAAGCATCAAAAGTCAGAAGAGAACAGAGTTAGAGAGAAAAGGCACTTTCGAGAGGCAGAGCCAGGGCACTTGAATGCTTTAACCCTTTTCTAAGCCAAAACATGTGAAGCTACACTTGTGACTTACAAATTCATAGACTCATGGCATGATCCGATGGAGTCACAGTGATCTGATTTTGAATCCCTGTTCTATCTCATTTAGCTGGGTCATCTTAGACAATTACTAATCATCCTGAACTTCAGTTTCTTCATCTGGATAGTGGGGTTATCAGAGGCCAAACCAAGCTATTGTGAAGATTAAAATAATCCATGTAAAGAACCTGGCAGTGGGACTAGCAGTCCCTTAAACATTGATTCTCTTCCCCCTGAAAGATGTAAACCATCTAAGGAAACACTGTTGTATCTTCTATAATACTTAAACCGGTGTCTTGTATGTACTAAGGGCTCAATACACAGAAATGAGATTGAATCACATTTGCATTAGAGGAAATCTTAAAAAGGATCTAAACTAATTTCCTGCTCCATGCAACAATGCCCTAAGCAACCAATGGCCTGTCCAGTGTCTGAATACTCCCAGTGAGTTTGCTGATGCCAAAAGGACCAATTCCAGTACTGGGTATTTCTGACAGAAAAGTGTTCCACATACTGAGTCTAAGTGTGTTTCCCTGAAACATCATCCATTTGTTTTAATTCTGTGCTCTGGAGCAACACAGAATGAACTTTTCCTCCCATTCACATGACAGCTCTTCAACTATGTGAAGATAGCATTGGTATTTTCCTTTAAGCTGCTCCAAGCTAACTCTCTTTGGTAAGATGACTCTCGGATAACTATCAGCCCTACCATTTTGGTTTGCATACGTCCCTCCAGTGGAATGTGGCACCCATAACTGAACGTTATTTGAGTCGAGGATCTAACTCTATGGAAATGCCCAGATCAGGCTACCACTGGCAGGTTATAGGAATCAGGGTCAATTGGGATACTCCCTAAGACTGAGGTGATTTGGTACTTGATTGAGAAGAAACCCCCTTCCATATGAACCTGGCCTTGTAACCATTCTTTAAGTCACTAAAGCTATTCAATAAATTATGATAAAAATCACCTCTTACATATGCAAACTTAAAAAGGAGAGAAATGGTAATTCACAGGAATATAAGAAGAATGTATGAAGAAATGTTCAAATTCACTTGTAATCAGAGAAGTTCAAACAAGATAGTATTTTCTGCCAATCAGAATGACAAAAAATTAAACAGATGGATAATGCCAAGTGTTGGTGAGGATACGGAGGGACAAGAACTCTTGTGCATAGCTGGTGGGAGTGCAGTCTGGTCCAGCCATTCTGGAAAGCAATGAGGCAATATATAATAAATGATGTACATGCCTATGATACCAATAATACTACTCCTGGGTGTGTTCATGAGAAATCCTCACATAGGTTCATCATGGCTTTCTTTGTGGCTGCTAGACAGAATCAATCTAAGCATCTGTTACTAGAGGAATGAGTAAATAAAATGTGGAGGATGCATATTGAGTTAGTCCAGATCACAAAGGGTCGGCCTGGGAATGAAAATTGGCCAATATTGGGTGCCTGGGTAACTCAGTTGGCCAAACATCTGCCTTCAGCTCAGGTCATGATCCCAGGGTCCTGGAATTGAGCCCCATGTCGTTGGGCTCCCTGGTCAGCGGGGAGCCTGCTTCTCCCTCTTCCTCTGCCCTTCCCCTGGCTTGTGCTCTCTCTCACTCACACTCTCTCTCTCGAATAAATAAATATTTTTTTAAAAAATTGGCTAATATTGGGGTGCCTGAGTGGCTTAGTCAGTTAAGCATCTGACTCTTGATTTTGACTCAGGTGATGATCTCAGTGTTGTGGGATCGAGCCTCCCATTGGGCTCCGTGCCCAGCATGGATCTGCTTGTACCTCTCCCTCTGCTTCTCTCCGTGCTCACTTGCTAATGCACGCTCTCTTTCAAATAAATAAATAAAATCTTAAAAAAAAGAACAGAAAATTGGCTAACATGACAACTCAGACCCAAGGCTACATTGTTATCACTTTAGTTTGCTAATACACTAGCAACCAAGTAAAGCAAAGAACAAGGCCATACACATGCCCAAATTCTCATGATCAGTGCAGGCCATGTAGAGGGAGAAAGATGGGTCTAATGAGTTCAGAGTCGGGACTAAGTTTTTATAGGATTAGGTTTGGTGAGAGGCTGGGCCAGCATTCAAGGGCCTATCATTTACCATGTAAGAAAATTCTTCCTCTTGTACTATTGGGCCAATAGCAGGCCTGTGCATGGCCTACCCCACACGCTATAAAATACTGTGTAGCAATATTAAGCTAGTAACAAGCTGCATGTTCACCAACTGGAACAAAGGAAACAAAATGATATACAGTACAATGCCATTCCTGTAAATTAAAAACATACAAAACGATATTGCATGAGGTTTCACACATATTTAATAATGTACATCAAACACATTACAGAGGGAACCTGTGGAAAGGGAGAGCAATGAGAGGGGCTGAGGGAAAAATATGAAATAAAATAAAATGAGAAGGACCTTGCACAGATTAAAAATGTCAGTCGTCAGTGTGCAGATAAGTGAGGAAGGTGGTTAACTCAGTACTCGGCCTCCCAGATCTAAATTTTTACTTTTATTTATTTATTTTTAGAGAGCGGGGAGCAAAGGAAGAGGGAAATAGAGAACCAGATCTAAATTTTTAAACAAAACAGAAGTGAGGAGGGGATTCAGTTGTACCTGGAGATAGGGGCACCTGGGTAGCTCTGCGGGTTAAGCATCTGCCTTCGGCTCAGGTCATGATACCAGGGTCCTGGGATCGAGCCCCTCATCAGGCTCCCCACTCAGCAGGGAACCTGCTTCGTCTTCTGCCCCTCCCCCTGCTTGTGCTCACATGCTTGCACATGCTCTCTCTCTCTCAAATAAATAAATAAATAAAATCTTTTATTTTTATTTTTTTTAAGGTTTTATTTATTTATTTAAGAGAGAGAGAACACGAGAGGGAAGAGGGTCAGAGGGAGAAGCCGACTCCCTGCTGAGCAGGGAGCCCGATGTGGGACTCGATCCCGGGACTCCAGGATCATGACCTGAGCCGAAGGCAGTCGCTCAACCGACTGAGCCACCCAGGTGCCCAATGAATAAAATCTTTTAAAAAATTGTACCTGGAGATAGAGGAAATCAATACTGATACTCCTCGTAGATATGAGTGATAGCAAAGTGAGAAAAAAAAAAAAACTCTACTTGGTTTGGCTTGAAAAAAAGAATAGATTCTGGCTGTTTGTTTTTATGCCTAATTACCTTGTAACATAACAATAGTTATGCAAATTTTAAAATTTGTGACAGATTTATTTGATCACATTGATTGATTACAGAAGCTCAGACTTCATGGAATTGTCCATTCATGAAGCTGGGAGCTCAGCTCTCAGCTGTCACCTGTCAGCCCTTATCCAGTCCTGCTTCCAGAGCTTTGGACTAAGCACCCAGTTATTTGCAGGCTATCCCACCTCTTTCCTGGAGCCCGAGAGAGGGTGGAAGCATGGGGTATCAAAAGCCTCCACACTATATACCAATTGAGTTGGACACTGCCAAGATAATATCTGAGGGCAGCCATCTCAACTATCCAAACTACTCCGAGAGGAAACCAGGCCTTTGACACATAGCTTGTACATCCAGCATTCCACTACCTTTTGCCCTGCTTGGGGCAATGGTGTCCGTGACAGCCATGTGGAAATCCTACAGGGATTTCTCTGCCTCGTTCCCTCCACTGCCAGTCCCCCAGACCTCACCCATAGTCCCACTCCCTTCCTTGTGGAACAGACATTTGTCAGGTTTTTGGCTGCCCAGCATTGAACCCGCTTCCTTTGACAAGCCGACTCCCCACCGCAAGCTGCCAGGATGCAGAGCCCTCCTCCCACTGTTTCCCTTCCCCAGCACTCACCCCCGCAAACACACATCTAGGCTGTGGGAACATGAGCTGGGCTCTACCAGCCCGAAGCACCAGCCTAAAGCTTTGGTACAGGGGCGCCTGGTGGCTCAGTCGGTTGAGCGGCTGCCTTCGGCTCAGGTCATGATCCCAGGGTCCTGGGATCGAGCCCCGCATCGGGCTCCCCACTCAGCAGGAAGCCTGCTTCTCCCTCTCCCACTCCCCCTGCTTGTGTTCCCTCTCTCACTGTGTCTCTCTCTGACAAATAAATAAATAAAATCTTAAATAAATCGATAAATAAATAAATAAATAAATAAATAAATAAAGCTTTGGTACAGGGACAGACGACACAAAGCAACAGGCACAGGGGGGGCATGTCCTGGGGAGGCGGTAGGGTGCAGCAACAGTACTTGGTTCCCAGGGCACGTGCGAGCCCCAGAGCTGGATAGCATCCCAGGCCCAGTGCTGCCCACCCTGGCCCTGCAGGCTGCATCTCTTTGGTGTGCGTGGGGCAGTGATGGCCTCATGCACCCTCTGCAGGTGCAGCCTGCTTGTGCCCTAACTCCTCAGTCTGGTTCTCCAGACTCAGTAATTCTGAGAGCTTCCCAATAACCTTTCAATAAACTTATTTTCTGCTTCTATTTGCCAAAATCAGTTTGTGTTGCAACCAAGATCCCGGACTATCACACTTACTTCTGGTAGAACTCCCACAGTGACTCCAATTTTGCCTGACGTTCCTGCCACGTTTACTTTACCTTTCTCATTTTCTGCCGACCTTGCTGCGTGGATCTGCCACACCCCTGCTCACACTGGGCCTCTGTCTGCCAGTCTTTCTCATAAGGCTGCTGTGCCTTTGATCTCTCTTTCCTAGGACTCCATGGCCTCCCTCTAGCCCCCTCCCTAGCACTCAGGCACCCTGCGCTCCCAGCCCATCCTGAGGCCTGGACAGCTGGGTGGTCATCCTAACCCTGTTGCAATGTCAGCAGTGGACCTAGTGCTGAGAGGGGAGAGAGTCCTTAGATGCTACAAAGAGGGGCCTTTAGGAGGAAAGAGGGGCACATGCAGAGAGATGGGAGGGTAGCAAGACTTTTCCTATTTTTATTATTTTATTTAATAATACAAGTTGTCATTTACTCAGTTCTTGCACTGTGCTGGCCCTTTATATGCATGACCTCACATTAATACTTCAAGGTAGGGACGATTATAATCCCCATTTTCAGATGAGGAAACAAGAGTTTGAAGAAGTTGGGGTGCCTGGCTGGCTCCGTCGGTGGAGTGTGCAACTCTTGGTCTTGGGGTTTTAAGTTCAAGACCCATGTTGGGTGTAGAGCTTACTTTAAAAAAAAAAAAAAAGTGGAAGAAGTTAAGAGGGATGGAATAGATGATGCCTGGGATCTCCTTCAAAATAATTGGAGGGAGGGAGACAAAGCAAGGAATGATGAAACAAGATAGGCCACGGGTTGGTAATTGTTCAAGCTGAATAATAGATATTTGGAAATTTATCATACTATTATGTCTAATTTCTCTATATTCGAAATTTTAGTATGTGTTGTTTTCTTTTAAGTGAAGAAACTTGATCAAAGTTATAAAAATAATAAATGATAAAGTTGGGTTTTGATTCCAGACCCTCCAGACTTCAAAACCTGCTCTCTTAACCTCTACACTGGATTCCTGACAAGTTACCTAAAAAAGATCTAAGAGGAAAAGCTTAGTGATTTTCAGAGGATTCAAAGGGGATTCAGCGGCCTCTTGGCTAATTTCTGCTCCTGTTTTCCAGGTAAATTTTGTCAAGGATCAACAGAGTATGGCCAGATATTAATTCCCCATGCCTAGAGCTTATTATAAAGAAGATGTCCTCATTTTCTCTGCCTGTTTCTGAAGAGATGCAGAAGCAGCCCATGAGTCTTTGGCAGCCAAAGTTTTCTAAAAACACCCAGGCAACAGCTGTCCTTGGACTGTCACCTGACTTGCCAGGCCCTGACTCAGCGCCACTCCCCCGGCCCAACCCCCACTGCTGAGCTAGATCTGACTTGCCCTTTCCTGGCTGAGCTGAACCGGTTGGGCCAGCCCTGCCCTGCCCTGTCCCAGCATCCTCCTCAGTGGGTGGTTTCTTGCTCCCTTACTCTCACCTGGGATTCCCACCTTTGCACCTCTCCTGTCATCAGAGCAGCAAACTCATGCCTGAAACTTGAACTCCGACGGGAGCCAAAAGACAACCTCCCAGATGTTGGAGACATGGACAGGGCCCTGGAAGCTGTCCTTGGACAGAAAAAATGGACTGGGTATCAGCATCTCCTACTATCGGCAAAGGAAGTCTTCCTTCTCTGGGTGACTCTAGCATTAGCTTTAGGAGAAAAGCAGAAACAAAAATACAAAGACACTGCACCTCTCCCATAGAGGAGGATTCCACCCCTAGGCTCAAGCCCAGAAGAGACTGGGTCTGGGGAAATATGGAGACCATATTTTTGGTCAGTGTTTCTGTGGAGAAACTTCTGTGGGTCCTCTCATCACTCCCTTTTCTTGGTCTAGACATAAGCCATAGTAAGTGCTCACATGACATACTCCGCAGGTGCTGGTGCTCATTAAGCCCGGGCGCCAGGCGACTGGACAATGCAGACACTGACCCACTGCTAAGTCACCAGAGTTAGCTTTCTCCCTGATGTCAGCTCCATCCCTCAGGCCTCCAGGCCAGCCTGTTCTGAATCCTGGCCCTGCCACTTAGACACATGTGACCCTAGGATAATAACTAATCTCTCTGAGCTCAGTTTTTGTCATCAGTAAAATAGGAATAAAATACCTACCTTGTAGGTTTGTTGTGAAGGTCAAAGAAAGTAGTGTATATAAAACACTTAGTAGATACACAGCACACATCGGTTTCCTTCACCTAGCTTTGGGTTTGCCTTCACCTTGCCTGTCCTGCTCAAATAGGACTTGCCTTTCCTGCTCAAATTGGACTTATAGCAAAGGTTTCAGGCCTGAGACCAAGCACGGCTCTCATGTCTTAATTCTGAACATTGACACCTACCTTCCCATGGATTCCTACACGGGCTAGCTGTTTCTGATCATCAAATGCAAAATTCCAAGCAATATTTTCTTAAATTAAGAGGTTTTTTTTTTTAAGATTTTATTTATTTATTTGACAGAGAGAGAGAGACAGAGAGAGAGGGAACACAAGCAGGGGGAGTGGGAGAGGGAGAAGCAGGCTTCCTGCCAAGCAGGGAGCCTGATGCGGGGCTTGATCCTAGGACCCTGGGATCATGACCTGAGCTGAAGGCAGACGCTTAACGACTAAGCCACCCAGGTGCCCCTTAAATTAAGAGTTTTGATCGATTTGCCCATGTCAATTAATGTTGGTTCCAAGTACCCATCTTTTTTTTTCCAAACACCCAAAGATCATTTATTTTAAATAACCCAATTTTGAAATGTATAGCATCAACAATAACTCATTATAAATTGTCCCCTACCATAAAGCTGGGCCAATCACACTCCATGGCCACACACATGACCCAGGCCATGACGGTCAAAATCTAATCCCAAGTTTTAGTTGGAAATGCAAAACTTGCTACCTTGGAAGGTTGTAATCCTGTAGACATTGGTGGCCATTTGCCACCACTTAGGGAGAGTCTGCCTGAGAATGAAACCAACATGGGATAGCAGAGCTGAGAGATGGAAAGAAAGGGGTTCTTGGATGACATCATTTGAGCCTCTAGACTTAGCTTTGCCTAAAGCTAACCAACCCCTGTAATTTTTGGCTATGTGAGCCAATACATTGTATTCTTTTTATAAACCGGCTTAAGCTGGAATTCTATTGCTTGCAAAAGAAGTCCTGACTAATACAGTATGAGTGTTGTTGGTTGAGCAATAGAATATATCATCTAAAATGTTGTGTTTTAAAGTTTCGTTTTTGTTTTTTTGTTTTTTTTAAGTAGGCTCCACACCCGGCATGGAGCCCAACACAGGGCTTGAACTCACAGCCCTGAGATCAAGATCTGAGCTGAGATCAAGAGTCGGATGCTCGGGGGCGCTTGGATGGCTCAGTGGTTAAGCGTCTGCCTTCAGCTCAGGTCATGATCCCAGGAGCCCCGTGTCAGGCTCCCTGCTCCCCGGGAAGCCTGCTTCTCCCTCTCCCACTCCCCCTGCTCATGTTCCCTCTCTCGCTGTGTCTCTCTGTCAAATAAATAAAATCTTAAAAAAAAAAAAAAGAGAGTCAGATGCTCAACCGACTGAGCTACTCAGGCGCCCCTAAAATGTTGTGTTTTATGTAGAATTTTTGTATGATCATGTTGTGTGTGCAACATTATTTTTATAACAACTTTATTGAGATATAATTCACATACCATAAAATCCTCCTATTAAAGTATATAATCCAATGATTTTTAGTGCAGTCACAGAGTTGTGCAACTACTACAATTATATTTTAGAACATTTTCATCACCCCCAAAAGAAACTGTATCTATTAGCAGTGACTCCCCAACACCCACCTCCCAACGTTCCTTTAACCCCTACCAACTACTAACGTAGTTTCTGTCTCTATGAACTTGCCTATTCTGGACATTTAATATAAATGAAATCATACAGTATGTGGCCTTTTGTGACTGACCTCTTTCACTTAGCGTAAGGTTTTCAAGCTTCATGCATGTTGTAGCATGAATCAGTGTTTTATTCCTTTTATGGATAAATAACATTATATGCTATGGATACATCACGTTTTCTTCATACGTTCATCATTGATGCACATTTGTGTTGTTTCTAACTTTTGGGTTATTATGAATTATGCTGCTATGAACATTTATGTACAAGTTTTTGTGTGGATGTATGTTTCAGTTCTCTTGGGTACATACCCAGGAATGGAATTGCTGAGCCATATGGTAACTTCATGTTTAACTTTTTGAGGAATTGCCAAACTATTTTTTCAGAGTAGCTGAATGAGCCATATTTAATTCCTACTAGCAATGTCTAAGGCTTCTAGTTTCTCTACATCCTCAACAATACATGCTATTGTCTGTTTTTTATTTTATTTATCCCAATAGGAGGTGAAATGGTATCTCACTGTAGTTTTGATTTGCATTTCCCTAATGATTAATGATGTTGAGCATCTTTTCATGTGCTTATTGGCCATTCCTATAGCTTCTCTGGAAAAATGTATATTCAAATCCTTTGCCCAGTTTTGAATTGGGTTGTCTTTTTATTTTATTTTTTTTTAAGATTTTATTTATTTATTTTACAGAGACATAGCCAAGCAGGGGGAGTGGAAGAAGGAGAAGCAGGCTTCCAGCCCAGCAGGGAGCCCAATATGGGGCTCAATCCCAGGACCCTGGGACCATGACCGGAGCCGAAGGCAGACACTTAACGACTGAGCCACCCAGGTGCCCCTATTTTATTTTTTTTTAAGGTAATCTCTACACCTAACATGGGGTTTGAACTCAGGATCTTGAGATCAAGAGTCACACGCTGAACCCACTGGGCCCTCCAGGCACCCCTGGGTTGTCTTTTAATTTGTACAAGTTACTTTTAAGTTCTGGATACAAGCCTCTTTTCAGATGTATGATCTGCAAATATTCTCTCCCATTCTGTGGGTTTACTTTTCACTTTCTTGATGGTGTCTCCTAAAGCCCAACAGTTTAAAATTTTGACAGTCTAATTTATCTTTTGTTTTTTCTCTCACTCCTGCTTTTGGTATCATGTCTTTCTTCTTCTTCTTTTTTTTTTTTTAAATAATCTCTACACCCAACGTGGGGCTTGAACTTACAACCCCAAGATCAAGAGTCGCACGCTACCGACTGAGCCTTCCAGGCACCCCGATGTCTTAACAACCATTGCCTAATACAAGGTCAGGAAGATTTACTCATGGGGTCTCTGGGTGGCTCAGTGGGTTAGGTGTCTGCCTTCAGCTCGGGTCGTGGTCCCTGGGTCCAGGGATCAAGCCCCTTGTCGGTGTCTAGCTTCCTGCTTGACAGGGAGCCTGCTTTTCCCTCTCCCTCTGCTGGTGCTCTCTCTCTCCTTCCCTCTCTCTTTCTCTCCCTCGCTCAAATAAAAAAAAAAAAATCTTTAAAAAAAAAAGATTTATGCGTAGATTGCCTTTTAAGAATTTTATAGTTTTAGCTCCTACATTTAGGCCTATGATCCATCTTGAGCTTTTTTTTTTAATATGGTATGAGGTAGGGGTCCAAATTCATTTTTTTTGCATGTGGATATCCTGTTTTTTCAGCACCATTTGTTGTATTTTTCCCCCACTGATACAACATTATTTTCGTAAGCATGTTTTACTCAGAAAAATATTAATGTGAATTTACATTCTCTGAACATACCCTAGTTGCTTCTGTCAGTAATGTTGCATAGTAGGGACTGGGAGAAGAGTGATTTCTGTGGACAATTAAACATTTGGTCACAGAATATGATGAGTATGTGTACAATGATGCCCAAAGTTTGGTGTACATCGCTATCATCTAGGGAAATTTTTTTTAAGATTTTATTTATTTATTCATGAGAGACAGAGGGAGAGAGAGAGAGAGAGAGAGAGAGAAGCAGAGGGAGAAGCAGGCTCCCAAGGAGCAGGGAGCTCGATGCGGGACTCGATCCCAGGACCCTGGGATCATGACCTGAGCCGAAGGCAGACGCTTAACCATCTGAGCCACCCAGGCGCCCTAGGGGAATTTTTTTTTAATGGGAATCCCCAAGCCCCACCCTAACCTACTGCATCAGAATTTCCTGGAAGCAGGGTGGAGAAATAGGCAAAACAGGTGAAAGTGATTAAGAGGTACATACTTCTTGGGGCACCTGGCTCGCTCAGTCAGAGAGCATGCAATTCTTGATCTTGGGGTCCTGAGTTCAAGCCCCCTGTTGGATGCAAAGCTTATATTTAAAAAAAAAAAAAAAGGAAAGAAAGAAAAAGGAGAGAGAGAGATACGCACTTCCAGTTATAAAATAAATAAGTCATGGGGATGAAAAGTATAGGATAGGGCATATAGTCAATAATATTGTCATAACTGTGTGGTGACAGGTGACAGGTGCTAAGTACACTTATCATGGTGAGCATATTATAATGTCTGTAATTGTCAAATCACTGTGTTGCACACCTGAAACTACACATTATATGTCAACTATACTGTAATTAATTTTTTTAATTTTTGTAAAAAGAAGTTTAAAAAGTCAGTTAATAAAACCTGAAAAGATTGTAGTTCAGAAATAAATTTAAAAAAAAAAAGAATTTCCTGGCAACAGTCTATTCCATATATTGAATCATAAAATACTAGGGCTGGAAGACTCCGTAAGACTACAAAATTCACTTCTTCGCTTTTAAATTGATTATATAATTGGAAGATGATTGGCTTTTGCCCTCACTCCTTGTACATCCACATCAAAGCCAGACTGAGCACTCTGTTTGCATCCCCCTAATACATTCCAGTTCCAAAGTATTTAGGACTAATGAGATTTTACTGAAGACTTCATGGGAAGATGAAGAAGAGGATTACACTGCATACCACAAAGCAAAACTGAATTAGATCCCTCCATCTGACCAGCTAGACCTGTTCTTCCTTCAGAAGTTTTCTCCAGGGGCACCTGGGTGGCTCAGTTGGTTAAGCGACTGCCTTCAGCTTGGGTCATGATCCGGGGTCCTGGGATTGAGCCCCACATCGGGGTCCTGGGATTGAGCCCCACATCGGGCTCCCTGCTCAGTGGGGAGCCTGCTTCTCCCTCTTCTTCTGTCTGCCCCTCCCCCTGTTTGTGCTCTCTCTCTCTCTGTCAGAAAAATAAATAAAATCTTAAAAAAAAAAGTTTTCTCCTTTGCCAGGTCTTTTCTCTCCATCCCTCCTACTCCATAACTTCTGGTCTTTATGGTCATAGAACCATATCAAGATTTCCTGCTTAACAAGATGCCAGGCTAAGTATCAGACAAAATGGCTTACTTAATGTCGTTGTAGCTCATTAGTGGCAAATTGGGTATGGAATGTTCATTATAGGGGTTGAAGCACAACCTCTGAACCCACTCATATTCATTGTCTTCAGTTTCTTTTGCTTAATAGCCTATGGGACACATGGAGAAGGTGTTATTACTTCATTTTCTAAAAATAGAGAAATTGAGGTAGAGTGACAATGAGTGACTTTGCAACTCAGATAATAGAAGGTCTCAGTCTGAGGTCTAGGATTGTTCATCTTTAGCAGGATATATGAATTGCAGCTGAAATCTCATTGGGAAGCCACAGTAGGAAATGTAACCAGTAAGGGACACTGCGTAATCCTGGGCACAGTAATGTGAGGAAAAGTCTAAAAAAACCAGAGCTTTAGGGCTGATAAGGCACACTGACAAAAGGGAATGGGGGGAAACTGTCAGTATTTCTCCCACAGTGACAGGAAAGAGAGGGCAGTGTTGGGCAAGGCAGGATCCTGTTTGGCAAGGAACATCTGTCCTCATGTAGGAAAGCATGACTCATCAGGGTGCCCCAGCTCAGTGACACAGTCTCTTAAGATCTTCCAAGTCCCCGTAGTCCAACTCTGTATTTACCAAGCAACTCTCAGCTCTACTTTTGGCTTCCGCAGCACGCCTTCCCACAGAGTAAAGAATGTGCTGACTGGGGTTTCTTCGGGGCCTATTGTCAATTATGTTTTACAGGATGAATGAATAATGCTGCATCTGGGCTATCTATCATGGGTCTGGTGGAGAGTGAGTTTATTCATTCAACATTAATTCAACAAATATTTATTGAGTGCCATGTACATGACAGGGGCATTGGTCTGTGCCCTTGTGATACAAGATAAGGACCTATCCTCACCAAGTGCACCGGCTAATGAGGGGTGACACGTAACAAAACAAACAGATCAATAGATAATTCCAGACTGTGATACTCCACACCTACAGTTATTGAATTCCTTCCAACAGGCTTGGTTGTACCCCAGGTTCTGAAGCCCCCCACCACCACATCTTCCCCAGAATGACTTAAGAAGTTTTAGCCCAATCTCAGAGGACTCAGCGTGAAATTTCCCCTCTGGTCTGGCCTGGACCCTGAGAAACTGTTTCAGTAACTACACTTAAGACCCACGGCGTTCTTCACCACCACAGCTCTAGCCCCTGGGCCTCCGTCTTATTTCCTACCCATGACTTGATAACCTCATCCATTCGTTCATCTGACAGACACTTCTGAGCTCTTACTGAACACCAAGCATTGTGCTTGCGCTGGAGATTCAGGAATGAGTAAGACCTGGTCCCCCCCTTCTAGTCCACAGTCCAAGGAAAGGGATACACAGTAATGTATAATGTAATGGTTCCTGCTTCTCCTCTGGAAATGCAGGGTAGCTATGTGGACAGAAGAGGGATCCCGGAGTCACACTGGAGAGTGGTGTGGCCAGGGAAATTTTCCCTGAGGAGAGGATCTTTAAATCGAGGTTTTGGAGGTTTTTTCCTAAGTAACTTCTGTTTTCTTTACAAAAATAACAAATGTTGAAACTTTAGAAAATACAGAAAACAAAGGGCATTTAAAGTCACCCATAAAGCCACCATTGATAACACTTTGGTGGCATGGACCTAAGGGTCTCTTCACTATTTGAGCCTCGTTTTCTGTTTTGTTTTGTTTTTAAAGATGCATTTATTTATTTTTAGAGAGAGAGAGAGTGCCTGCATGGGGAAGAGGGACAGAGGGAGAGGGAGAGAGAGAATCTTGAGCAGACTCCCTACTGAGCAGATTCCCTACTGAGTGTGGAGCCTGATATGGGGCTCAATCTCACAACCCTGAGATCATGACCTGAGCCAAAATCAAGAGTCAGATGCTCAAGTAACTGAGCCACCCAGTCGGCCCATATTTGAGCTTAGTTTGGAAGTGCAAAACTTTGAAGGCAGGGAGGAGAAAGTATATAGTAAAGGCAATTGTCTAAG
The DNA here is from genome assembly GCF_009762305.2 of Zalophus californianus. Taxonomy (NCBI): domain Eukaryota; kingdom Metazoa; phylum Chordata; class Mammalia; order Carnivora; family Otariidae; genus Zalophus; species Zalophus californianus. The sequence goes on along the minus strand of NC_045602.1, from coordinate 21,293,399 downwards.
AACCAGATGTAATAGATAAAGACAAGAAATATATATATTTGCTTTGTTCACTGAAATGTTGTTGGCACCTAGCCGATACAGGGCAGATAGTACTTGCTCAACATATATTGATTAGTTAAAAAAAAAAAAAAGGAACAAGATGTAATGGAAAGATGAGCCTTTGAATATTAAAGCATAAGAATGTAATTCCTTTGGGATGCCGGAGTGGCTCCGTCAGTTAAGCCTCTGCCTTTGGCTCAGGTCATGATCCCAGGGTCCTGGGATCAAGTCCCACACATCAGGCTCCTTGTCAGCAGGGAGTCTGCTTTTCTCTCTGCCTGCCGCTCCCCCTGCTTGTGCTTGCTCTCATTCTCTCTCTGACAAATAAATAAATAAATTCTTTAAAAAAAAGAATGTAATTACTTCTCTGAGATCCAACATCCCCAAAACTGAAAAGAGAGGGTCCTGGGGCACCTGGCTGGCTCAGTCAGTAGAGCATGTGACTCTTGATCTCGGGGTTGTAAGTTCCAGCTACACATCAGGTGTAGAGATTACTTAAAAATAAAAAAATTAGGGGCGCCTGGGCGCCCAAGTGTCTGAGTCTTGATTTTGGCTCAGGTCATGATCCCAGGGTTGTGAGATCGAGCTCCACATTAGGCTGCATGCCCAGCGTGCAGCCTGCTTAAGATTTTTTTTCTGTCTCCAGGTGCCTGGGTGGCTCAGTCGTTAAGCATCTGCCTTCGGTTCAGGTCATGATCCCAGGGTCCTGGGATCGAGCCCCTCATCGGGCTCCCTGCTCGACGGGAAGCCTGCTTCTCCCTCTCCTACTCCCACTGCTTGTGTTCCCTCTCTCACTGTACTCTCTGTCAAATAAATAAATAAAATCTTTAAAAAAAAAGAAAGAAAGAAAAAGGAGAAAGGAATAGAGCCAGAAGCTTTAAAAAAAAAAAAAAAAAGATTCTTTTTCTGTCTCTCCTCCCCTCTTCAAAATAAATAAATAATAAAAATAAATTAAAAAGGGGCACCTGGCTGGCTCGGTTGGTTAAGCGACTGCCTTCGGCTCCGGTCACGATCCTGGAGTCCCGGGATCGAGTCCCGCATCGGGCTCGCTGCTCAGCGGAGAGTCGGCTTCTCCCTCTGACCCTCTTCCCTCTCGTGCTCTCTATCTCTCATTCTCTCTCTCTCAAATAAATAAATAAAATCTTTTAAAAAATCATTTAAAAACAATAAATTAATTAAAAAATAAAAAATTTTCAAAAATTAAAAAAAGGAAAAGAGTCCAGGGAAAAGACTATACTTGGCCGGGGTCTCTTGTCATTTGTCACTAAATTTTTATTTTATAATTTGTGGTTCTGTTATCACATTCTTTGCCTAATCAAATGTCACAAAATGTTCCCCCCATATGATCTTCTAGAAGGTTAACAGTGTTAGGTCTACGATCCGTTCTGAGTTCAGTCGTATACCTGGTATGAGGTATGTGTCAAGTTCATTTTTTTCCCACACATATCCTGTCGCTACAGCACCATCTGTTTGAAAGAGTATCCTTTCAACATAACTGAATTACACTGGCACTCTTGTAAAAGAACATCACTTGATTTGATGAATTAGAGTTTATTTCTGGACTCTGTGCTGTTCCTTTGATCTGTATTCTGCCGATTCCTGTTTTTTTAGATAAAGTTTTATTGTAATACAGCCGTACTATCCATTTGTGTGTTGTGCCTGGCTGCTTTCATGCTACAGCGGTAGTTGGGTCGTTGTTACAGAGACCATATGGCCTGCAAACTTAAAATATTTACTATCTGGCCTTTTTTTTTTTTTTTTTTTTTTTTTTTTTTTAAGATTTATTTATTTATTTATTTGAAAGAGAGAGAATGAGAGAGAGAGCGAGCATATGAGAGGGGGGAGGGTCAGAGGGAGAAGGAGACTCCCCGCTGAGCAGGGAGCCCGATGCGGGACTCGATCCCGGGACTCCAGGATCATGACCTGAGCTGAAGGCAGTCGCTTAACCAACTGAGCCACCCAGGCGCCCAAAAAAAAAAAAAAAGGATTAACATTGAAATCGGTGGACTTTGAGTAAAGTAGGTTCTCCTCTACAATGTGGGTGGGACTTACATAATCATCTGAAGGTCTTAATAGAACAAAGACCGACCTCCCCTGAGCAAAAAGGAATTTTGCCAGCAGAGCTACTTCTTTAAAATCAATTTCTTTCTCCCTCTCTCCCCGTGTCCACACACAGACACACAGATTTGGCTCTGTTTCCCTGGAGAACCCTGACTAATAGAGCTATTTTTCACCAATGAGTATTATTTCCTTTGTTTTAGCAGGAAATTTTCTTGGCTAGGCTGGAACGGCAAATCCCACTTCTTGGGCAGCCTCTTCATTCTCTGTCCCATGCATGTGTGATTCAAGCATCAGTCAGAGATATGTGTAGAGTCTGCTTTTAGGCAACAGGCTTGAGCATTGGAAACTTGATCAAGGCAAAAGGGCCCACAGTGACCACCTAGCTGAATGCAAACAGGCTCATTAAGTGACCCAGCCTGGGTGGCTCAGTCGTTAAGTGTCTGCCTTCGGCTCAGGTCATGATCTCAGGAGCCTGGGATCGAGACCCGCATGGCTTCGGGCTCCCCACTCAGCAGGAAGCCTGCTTCTCCCTCTCCCACTCCCCCTGCTTGTGTTCCCTCTCTCTTGTGTCTCTCTCTGTCAAATAAATAAATAAAATCTTAAAAAAAAAAGTGACCCACCTTAAAATAGCCATAGGCACTAACTGACTGATCACAACCAGGCACAGTTCCTAAGATTACCGAGAAAGGGAAAATTCCATGCATCCCCGATACTCCCTCACTCTGCCCTACAACTGTGATCCCTCACCACCACCTCGTGCAGATAGTCCCTCCTTTGCTGTCCTGCCCACCGCTCCCTTCTGGTGTATTCAATAAACTTCTATCTCCTTCGTTCTCCCTTATATGAATTCTTTCACCGCCCACGCTGCTGGCCTCCACCCTATTGGGAACCTCCACAATATGGGTAGACAGTTTGGAGATCTCCTCTTCTAGTTCTTTCCTTTCTTTTTCTTTTCTAAGATTCTTTGTTTTTGGGTGCCTAAGTGGCTCAGTGGTTAAGCATCTGCCTTTGGCTCAGGCCCTGATCCTAGGGTCATAGGATGGAGCCCTGCATCCGGCTCTCGGCTCTCTGCCCGGCGGGAGGCCTGCTTCTCCCTCCCCCACTCCGCCTGCTTGTGTTCCCTCTCTCACTGTCTGTCTCAGTCAAATAAATAAGTAAAATCTTTAAAAAAAAAAAAAGAAGTTATCTTATTTAATGTCTGATCTGCTATTCACTCCATTCACTATATTTTTCTTTTTTTTAAAGATTTTTTTTATTTATTAATTTGACACAGAGAGAGAGAGAGATCAGGAACACAAGCAGGGGGAGTTGGGAGAGGGAGAAGCAGGCCTCCCGCTGAGCAGGGAGCCTGATGTGGGACTCGATCCCAGGACCCTGGGATCATGACCGGAGCCGAAGGCAGACGCTTAACGACTGAGCCACCCAGGCGCCCCTGTTCACTATATTTTTCATCTGGAATTTTGATATTTCTTTTATATCTTCTATTCACTCCTCCTGATGCTTATGCTCTCCCGTACCTCTTGGAACATATGGGATATATTTGTAACAGCTGTTTCAGTGCCCTTGTCTACTATTAGCTGTGTCATTTCTGGATCTGTTTCTATCGATTGATTTTTTTTCTGTCTTTTGAATGAGATCATTTTTTATTAGATACCAAATATTTTGTGTATTTTTCCAGTTTTATTAAGATATAATTGACATACAATATTGTATGAGTTTAAGGTATACCACATAAAGATTTGATACATGTGTATGTTGTGAAATGATTAGAAGAATAAGTGCCTGGGTGGCTCAGTCAGTTAAGTGTCTGACTTTCAGCTCAGGTCATGATCCCAGGGTCCTGGGATCGAGGCCTGCGTCCAGCTCCCTGCTCCGCAGGAAGCCTGCTTCTCCCTCTCCCACTCCCCCTGCTTGTGTTCCGGCTCTATCTCTCTCTGTCAAATAAATAAATAAAATCTTAAAAAAAAAGTTTAGTTAACATCCAAGAACTATTTTTTTAAATAGCATAGTGATTGGACAAGTCTATACATTATGCTATGCCTGCTGCAAGTGTAGCTCGCATCTGGCACCACACGACGCTAGTGCAATTCCATTGACTGTATTCTCTATGCTGTACCTTTCATCCCTGTGACTTATTTATCCCATACCTGAAAAACTGTACCTCCCACTCGCCTTTGCCCATTTTGCCCATTCCCCCACCCCACTGCCCTGTGGCAACCATCACTTTGTTCTCTATATTTATGGGTCTGTTTTTGATTGGGGGGGTTGTTTGTTTATTTGTTTTGTTTTTTAGATTCCATATTAGTGAAATCATATAAGATACCAGATACTTTGAAGTTTATATTTTTGGGAAGTAGACTTTTTTTAATTTTTTTATTTTTTATTGTTATGTTAATCACCATACATTACATCGTTAGTTTTTGATGTAGTGTTCCATGATTCATTGTTTGTGCATTACACCCAGTGCTCCATGCAGAATGTGCTCTCCCTAATACCCATCACCAGGCCAACCCATCCCCCCACCCCCTTCCCCTCTAGAACCCTCAGTTTGTTTTTCAGAGTCCATCGTCTCTCATGGTTCGTCTAGGGAAGTAAACTTTTTAAAAACTTTTAAATATTTGATGACTTTAGTATAGGATGCAGTTAAGTTACTTAGAAACAGTTTGATCCTTGTAAGGCTTGCTTTTCAGCTTTGTTGGGTGGGTCCGGAGCAACTCCTAGAATGAGACTAATTTGGCATGACTACTGGGGTAATCTTTTCCAGAGGACTCCATGCCTGCTGTGTTGGGAGGTCTTCCTACTCTGGCTGGTGGGACACCAACTCTTCCCAGCCTTGCATAGGCGCTGCTGGCTCTTCTATCTCCTTGTCCTCCACAGGGCTTCTTTCCCCAGTGGTGGCCATTTCTATACACACATGTACTGACTGGTACCCAGGGAAAATTCAAGGAGACTCCTCTGCAGATCTCCAAGAGTCTTCCCCCTCTCTCTCTCTCTCTTTCTGTGCTGTCGCCCGGAAGCTCTCTCTAGGCAGTGAGCTGAGACTCTTTTCCCATTTGTTTCCCTTCTCTCAGGGATCACTGTCCTGAGGTGCCTGTTATCCAATGTCTTCAAATCATTGTTTCCTATATTTTGCTCAATCTTATAATTGACTAAGGCAGAGGATAAATCTAGATTCTGTGACTGCATCATTGCCCAAAGTAGACATTACTTTTATTCTTTTAAGTAATCTTTTTTATTGAAGTGGAGCATATACACATGAAAGTGTCCAAATCCTAAGTGTACAGCTCAATAAATTCACAAAATAAACACATCTGTGTGACTATCCCGTGTTCATAAATAGAACATGGCTAGCACTACAGAAACTTCATGTTCTTTTCCAATCATTACCTGTCCTTCTAGAGTAAACATTATTCTCATTTCTAGCACCACAGTGCTTGTTTTATATAAATGGAATGATGTCGCATGTATATTCTTTTATGTTTGGCTCCTTTGCCCAACATTATGTTTGTCAGATTCATCCATGTTGTTATGTGAAGCGATAATTAATTCATTTTAATTGCTATGTAACATTCTATTTTATGAATATACCACATTATTCCTCTATTCTTCCACTGGTGGGCATTTGAGTTATTTCTAGTTTGGACCTATTATGAATAGTGCTGCTATGATCATGTTTGCACATTTGTGTGTGTATGTGTGTGTATACATATGTATGTATTTCTACCAGAACTGCTGACTCATAGGCTAGGCATCTCTTCCACTTTAGTAGACACCATCAAATAGCTTTCCCAAATTTACACTCCTATTAGCATTGTATGAGTGTTCTAGTTGCTCCATATCTTCACCAACACTTGTTACTATGTCTTTTTCATTTTAATCATTCTGATGGATTTTACTTACATTGCCTTTCAGAACACCCCATGGGCATACTAAAACGACCAGGCAGAATGAGTGAATGGTGTTCCAGTTTGAGACTCCTGTGAGCATTTCCCAAAGCATTCCATTGTTACATTTGTGTTCATCAACATTATTTGAGCAGAATTTGAAAGCTAAGTGTTAGATGATTCAGAGGTGAATATATGGTGAGAGGAAAGGCCAACAGGGGCATTCTTGGCAGTGGAAGCAATATATGGGAAGGAAGTCATAAAAGGACCTGGCTCAGGGCTGCCTGGTAAAATTGTGCACAATTCTTTCCTTTGTCTATGGAAATGTCACCTCCAAGAATTGTGCAGTGCACAACCCATGAATCTGTACACAGCAGCCATGCTTGTCATGGTCAAGAATGATAAGAAATTTGTTACAACTGACAGCAGAGTGGGTAGAGTAGAGAAGCAGGAGAAGATATATCCAGAGTTGGGGCAACATAACTGACTTGGATTTTGCCAGGGGCTTACTTTAAAAGTCCCCTCACCCCCACCCTTACTAGAAGAAGGATTGTACAGGCTTCCTCCTCTTGGATCCCTCAGCCCCCTGAACCAACAGGGCTGCCACTGAACTGGGGCTAAGGTGAAACCCAAGTCAGGAAGCAGAAATGCTGAGCACACTCCAGTTTGTCTTGCTACACAACTCTGGTCTCAACAAGTCGAGGAACCCACGCCCTGTCCTTCCTCTATTTTGGGCTTCCTCTCTTGCCTACAGCCTCAGCACACTCCTTGGCCTGGTAAAACTGGGTAAACGTGGATGGGAAATTTTGCCCCACCTACGTGACCCTTAGGTTCATGTTACTGAGTCACCAGGGGTGGTTTCTGGGAGCACAAGAAAGTGAAAGGAAAATCCCTGGGTCCCCACAGATCTTCCCCATGGCCTGCCAGAATGAAGGGTCTCCCTCCAAAAGAAAGAGATTCTTTGGGTTGACCTTCTTTGTCCCTAAGTCCTCCTTACACGTTGTATGTATGTGTGTCTTGTACACTTGTTCAGGGCATTAGATGATTGAAATAGGCCCCCCGTCGGCTGGAAGGAATGGACTATCCCCCGTGGACCAGAGAAGGCAGGGTCTCTTCTGGAAGGTGAGGTTCATGGTCGAGCTCTGCCTTCCGTCCAGTTACTTGAACAACATGTATTCCGTAAAGTAGAGACCAGACTGCTGGAAGAGTTCCAAGGAACGTCAGAAGGAGACTCTCTTGGCTCTGGTTACAAAGGGAGTAGCTGTGGAGAAACAAGTGGTAAGATGGCACATCCCCAAGGGGGGGACAAAAGCCAGGACATGGAACCCAGGAAAAGTGCCCGGAGTGACACCAGGATTCTGAGACTAGAGTAAATATCGTGAGACCAGAAGGTAGTGGGAGATTTGCAGGCCTGAGACTGAGTTAACTATGATATAAGTAGAAATCTTTCCAACCTACCTTTTTTTTTTTTTTTGGCCTCTTTTTCCGCTTCTTTGCGAGGTCAACTTTTTTTTGTTTTAAATATTTCATTTATTTACTTGACAGAGAGAGAGACAGAGAGAGAGGGAACACAAGCTTGGGGCAGTGGGAGAGGGAGAAGCGGGCTTCCTGCGGAGCAGGAAGCCCAATGTGGGGCTTGATCCCAGGACCCTGGGATCATGACCTGAGCTGAAGGCAGATGCTTAACGCTTAATGACTGAGACACCCAGGCGCCCCTGCAAGGTCAACTTTTTTTTTTTAATTTTATTTTATGTTTTAAAGATTTTTTTTTTTTAAGTAATCTCTACACCCAGCACGGGGCTTGAACTCACAACCCAGAGATCAAGAGTTCCATGCTCCACTAAATGAGCCAGCCAGGTTTCCACAAGAGCAACTTTTTTTTTTCTTTTTAAGATTGTACTCATTTATTTGAAAGAGAGAGAGCTCCTGCTGAGCAGGGAGCCCAACAGGGGCTTGATCCCAGGATCCTGGGATCATGACCTGAGCCAAAGGCAGACACTTAACTGACTGAGCCACCCAGAAGCCCCAAGATCAACTTTTAAATCAACTAACAGGGATATTCAGCACACTCAAAATGTGTTCACTGTGGCTTGGTCAGAGGAGGAGAAGTAGAGAACAAAGACACAGTTTCTCCCCTCAAGGAGGCTACTAAGTAACTGGGGAGAGGAGAACAAGGCCTGGGAAACCCCTAAGGAACAGTGCAACTGATAGGATTTTTTGTTTCTCTTTTAAGCCAAAATTAAAATTATCATGAACTCCCTGAGCAGACACCAGCTGGGCAAGAGTAAGAGTTAAGCATACAGGGCGGAGAGGAGGAGTTATCCTGGGGCCCAAAATTATTTCCCACTCATCCATAAGTGTTGATGATCCTTGTGTGAACTGTCAAATAAAAAAACGAATAAACAATACAACAAAGACCATATCTAGTTAAATATTAAACTATGTGGGTTGAGAGGGTCCACAGGCCCCCAAGAGGGTCTAGGTGCTGAAAAATTTCTACTTGTCACTGGGCTGGGGTCAGAAGGGAGGACAGGCTTTGGATAAAGAAGCAAAGGGCATTCTGGACAGGGGATCAGCGTGGGGAAAAGGCAAAGAAATCATCACCTTCAAAATCACTCCCATTTCTCTTGACTTTTAAAGTTTTCATACAGTCTTCATAGCCCTGATGTATTTTTGATTTTCCCAGTAGCTTTCAGCATTTGGCAGAACAGAGATTCCCACTCACAAGGGAAGTGAGAACTGGAGAATATCTGTTGATCTTGTTTACTGTCTCCCATTTTCTGTAACAGGGACCCCACTTTTCCTTGGGAAAGCACTTTCTCCACTCTCAGACTCCGACCAGAGCTGGCCCACCACTTACCACAGTAGTTCGGGGATGGGCACGTGACCCAAGCAGGCCAATGAGACAATCCAGAACATTTGATGGAACAACTGAGGAAGAAAATAAAGCCAACACAGAGGACACCTGAGCCAGGAGACCATTTCCTGGTGACGTTGTTTGGGTCCTCATATCCAGCTGTGCCTGAAGCCAGTCTTAGCCTCAGATTTTTCAGAGAAGCAAGCCATTACATTTCCTTCTTGATTTAAGCCAGTCTGAATTTAGTTTTTGTTACTTGCTATTGAAAGAGTCCTGATTCAGGGGCACCTGGGTGGCTCAGTTGGTTAAGCGACTGCCTTCGGCTCACGTCATGCTCCTGGAGTCCTGGGATCCAGTCCCGCATCGGGCTCCCTGCTCAGCAGGGAGTCTGCTTCTCCCTCTGACCCTCCCCTCCTCATGTGCCTTCTCTCTCTCTCATTCTCTCTCTCTCAAATAAATAAATAAAATCTTTTAAAAAAATTTTTAAAAAGGTCCTGATTCAGAAAGCTTAGCAGTATATTTAAATTCAGACAGTCAATACATGACAGGGAACTAGAATAGTGTCTAGAGGTAACCACCTGGGTGACAAACAGGTCCTGGTGTGGGCAAGCTCTAAGGTCGGCGTTCGAAGAAAGCAGAAGAAAAAGAGAGACTGGTTTCAGCCGGGGAAGGAGAGGCAGGGGAAGACCGGAGCCCAGCAGCGCTGCTGTGGGTGAGGGCCCCAGAGGGCCTGAGGCCGGGGACATTCTCTCCAGGATCCTCGCTTTCCCATTCCCACGCCACCCCCACCCCTCCCACTGCCCTGCAGCCTCCCTTCCTTCACTCCAGACTCCTTAAAAGCTGCCCCCACTCCCCCGCAGCCTGCTCTGCAGGGACTCCTTAGAAACGTGCTAGCGAGGGCGCCTGGGTGGCTCAGATGGCTAGGTGTCTGCTTTCGGCTCAGGTCATGATCCCAGGGTCCTGGGATCGAGTCCCGCATCAGGCTCCCTGCCCCTTGGGGGCTTGCTCCTCTCCCTGCCTCTCTCTCTGCCTCTCATGAATAAATAAATAAATAAATAAATAAAATCTTAAAAAAAAAAAAGAAAAGAAACGTGCTAGCGAAGTCTCCAGCTTTCTGGTTGCGCTAGCCAGGCCCTAGATACCCTCCAGTTCATTCATCGTTCATTCACCCATTTATTCAGAGAATATTCGTTAGGTGCCAAGTACTCGCCCGGTTGGGGGGGCTATGATGTTGAGCAAGATGAACGAGGCAGAGGCTGTCTGGAGACACAACGTGAACCTCTTCCTCCCAAGACGCCACGCGCTCACCACGCACGCACATGCGCACGTTCCCAGGCGTCTGTGCTGGCATTTTCGGTGCAGATCTTCCCCAAAGCCTCTGACGGAGAACCCAGCTGCCTGCCGAGCATGTGATCTCTGTGGGACACAGACAAACGGAGAGGAAGTTTGGCCTGTAACTTAAGGCAGCTGGGGAGGAAGAGGGGTCAGGCATCCTGGAGGGGGTACCCCAGATGTACACATCAGCCGCCTGGCCTGGGGAGTGTGTAACTCTGAAGGGCAGGCACCCCGTGGAAAAGAGCACCCTGCCAGGGTCTCGGGTTCTGGGCGACTTCAGGCCGTCCTGGGAGCAAGGCTCTTTCCAGAAGGCCAGGGAGGGACCCAGGGACCTGGTTCCAGCATGTACATGCCTGCGACATCGTATTCCTTCACTGAATCCTGGCCTGGCTCCTGAAGCTGAAGCTCCACCCCGCCCCCCTCTCCCCCCCGCCCCCCTCTCCCCCCCCGCCCCCGTCTCCCCCCCTCCCTCTCCCCCCTCCCTGCCCCCCTCTCCCCCCCCGCCCCGCCCCGTCCCCGGAGACGGGAGACTCTGGGCGGGACCCTGGCATCTTAGATAAATGCAAAGAGCCACCCAGTTAGAGCTCCAGCTGGTTGAACACCCAAGGGTTTTGGTGATGGAAAGTCCCAGAATTTTCCTTTCTTTCTCTTACTGGGGAATTATACAAAGTAAATGAAGAATAAAGAGGAGAAGGAAAAAAGAAGAGCAGGTCAGGAAGGAAGAGGTAGAGAAGGAAAGCATTTTTTAACGAAACGCAGATCTGATCACAGTATTTCCCCCGCTTTTAGTAACTTCCCATTGCTCATGAGATAACCACAGCCTTCTTTACCCTCTCCCGGATCTCCCCACCCCTTCCAGTCATATGGGGGTTCTGGGGCCTGCTAGGATGTGTTCACACGACTTGTGGGAAATTGCCCCATGGGGTTGCAGCAACTAAAACAGGGAGCACGGTAATAGGCCCATCCTAAGGAGCACAGAGAGCTCCGAAAAGGGGGTTTTAGTCCTGGCTCTATGACTGTAGGACCGTGAGAAAATCATGGTCTCCAAGCCTCCTTTTCTTCACTCGCTCAGTGGTCAGGGTGAATAATCCCTGCCCTGCTTCACTGGCTATTGTGGGGCTCAGGTGAGATAAAGAGCCTAGAAACCCTTTGTGAATTCTCAAGTACTGAACAAATAAAGGATTGTTCCTACTACAGAGTAAAGTACCTTGAGAAGTGTCAGCGGCCTACCCCTCTTCTGTCTAATAACCCTCATGTCATTACAACACTTTAAGCTTTTCCAAGTACTTCTATATACATTGTGTCCCTTGTTCCGATTCCGTCACGGTGCAGGGGCTGGGCAGGACTGCCCCTTGCTGGGCCTATCCAGGCACAGGCTCAGAGGGGTGAAGTCACCAGGAGGCCCAGTGTCACGGGGCACACAGTGGCCAAGCCAGGCTGGAGCTCAGGTTTCCTGACTCCAGCTCAGAGCTTGCTCCCAGCTCCTGGGGCCACTCCGCTCCCCCTGCTCATAACAGCTGTTGTTCTTTTTTGATTCTAAACCTTCAGAGGGTACAGAAGGGATCTTCTTAGGGAATTAACTTCCCCATCGAAGAGAACACCTGAGCCTTTACCAGAGACACAGGCTTGGGTTTTGAAAATCTATTTGGCCTGGCCTGTGGGCGTTTGTCCCAACTCCTTTGTCACTCCTCGGTGACAGCAGTCAGCCAGCACTCAGGCCAGAGGTGCGCATTTTTTTTTTTAAGATTTATTTATTTAGGGGAAGGGTGGGGGAATGGGTTAGCCTGGTGATGGGAATTAAAGAGGGCACATTCTGCGCAGAGCACTGGGTGTTATGCACAAACAATGAATCATGGAACACTACATGACAAACTAATGAGGTATTGTATGGTGATTAACATAACAATAAAAAATTTAAAGAAAAAAGATTTATTTATTTATTTGACAAAGACACAGCGAGAGAGGGAACACAGGCGGAGGGAGTGGGAGAGGGAGAAGCAGGCTTCCTGCTGAGCAGGGAGCCCCATGCGGGACTGGATCCCAGGACCCTGGGATCATGACCTGAGCCGAAGGCAGAAGCTTAACTACTGAGCCACGCAGGCGCCCCCAGAGGTTCGCATTTTGGACCACTTTGGAATCCTTCCTCCCGACACCATTTGATGGCTCTCACAGCTAGAGAGCGTATTCCGTGTCCAGCGGCGGGTCTGGGGAGAGGCAGACAATCAGCGCATGCTCCCTGACTCACAGCGACAGAAACAGCATCGCATGAGAAACAGTCAAGAGGATCGTGTGAGTGCCCTCTCAAGGGGGGAGACACGGTGACCCCCCCCCAGGATGAGAGACACTACGAGCTCAGAAAGGCAGAGATCCCCGGGGATGCAGGGCGACACTGAGGAAGCTTCCTGGCTGAGGACACCCGCGTTCCCCCTTCCCCCAAGTCAGTCTCTGTGTCAGACTGAAACATTCCTGCAGTTTGTGAATCACACCAGGAAACCGCCCCTGCAACATTCCAGGATGCAGAAGCCAAGACCTTGGTCTGACTGCCGATTGGTGGTGGTGGACCAGGGGAAAGGGCACCAGACTGGGCAGTCTGCAGATGCAGGATTCTGTGCCTTGATCTCCACATGAGTCGGATGAGGCAGAGAGAGTCGGGTGCTTTTCCTATCAAGGTCAAATGCCAGGGTGGCCAGAGTTTCGCCTCAACTCAGGTCTCCTGACTTTCCCCTCTAGGTACCTCCCAGCTTAGGGTTGGCTGACAGGCATGGGGAGAACCATCTGGAATTCAGGAGCAGAGCAAGGCTAGAATGTTAGTGGGCAATACCTCCCACCCCACCTCACCCTCACTTCCTTTTCCTGAGTCCCAGAGGGCTTGGATGAGGTCGTTCCCACATTTAAAATAGTGTTTGAAAATAGAAAAACAAAAGGGTCACCCTAAATGTGCAACAATAGGGAGAATGGTCTGAAATAAATTATAAAGTTAAGTGGCCATCTAAAACAATAACGCTTTTATTTTTTATTTATTTTTTTTAAGATTTTATTTATCTGAGAGAAAGAGACAGATAGTGAGAGAGAGAGCATGAGCAGGGAGGAGAGGAAGAAGCAGGCTCCCTGCTGAGCAGAGAGCCTGGTGCAGGGCTCAATTCCAGGACCCTGGGATCATAACCTGAGCCAAAGGCACTTAACTGACTGAGCCACCCTGGCACCCCAACAATAATGCTTTTAGAGTCTAGGTGATGGTTGAGACTTCACTGCCAAGCTGGGAATGGGGCAGATGGCCGAGACTGACTCTTGCACCTGCAGGATCTCACCTTGGTCGTGCAGACACTCCTGCAACAGATGCAAGATAAATGTCAGACTATGTCCGACCAGATCATGGGAAGAACTGATGGCATGAGTAGTCCCATTGACGACCTGGAGAAAAACATTGTGGACCTCGTGACACAGGCTGGGCTGGAAGAACTGGCAGGTAAAGACAAGATAAGCTGCCACACCAAAGAGCTGAAGGTTGCTAATTTACACTGAAATCCGGAACACCATTTTTACAAGCCAAGAGAAGACTGAAAGGCTTTTTGAAGCAACTACTATGGGTAGACAGGTTTTCTGTGATAAAGTGTGCATTCTTCTCTTATCACATACTGTCTAGTGAGTTTATAGAGTGATTCCTCCCAGTTTCTTGAACATGGTAACTTCACGTCTTGGACCTTAGTCAGTTATGCTGCTAAATATTAAACACCCAAACTTGGCAGTTTCTGTATAAAATTGTCAAATTTTTTAGTGTAAAAAAATAAAACAACAGTTTTAGAAAATAATATAGGAAAATATCTTTGTGCCCTTGGGTAGAGGAAGAGTTTTAGAGCAAAACATGAAAAGGGCTAATCAAAGAAAAAGATTGAGAAGTATGCCTGCATTCAATTTAAGGAATCCTGGATATAAAAAGGCACCACGAAAAGAATGAAATATCAAGCCACAGAGAAGATGCTTGTAACACATATAAGCAACAGAAAGTTCAAAGCCAAAATATAAAAGAACTCCTATAAAGCAATAAGAACAAGACAGGTAACTCAGCAGAAAGATGAGCAAGAGGGGCGCCTGGCTGGCTCAGTCAGAAAAGCATGAGATTCTTGATCTTGGGATTGTGAGTTTGAGCCCCATGTTGGGCATAGAGATTACTTAAAAATAAAATCTTAAAAAAATGAGCAAGAGATATGAAGGGATAATTCACAAAAGAAGATACGAAATGTCAACAGGCATATGAAAAGATGTTTAACTTTATCACCAGGGAAATCCAAAATAAAGCCACGATGAGATATCAAGTATCCAAAACTGAGAATGCCAATATTAAGTGTTGGTTCTGATGTGAAGCAACTGGAATGCTCATACATTGCTGTCAGGGCAACCCGTTACACCCAGTTGGGCAAACCATTTGACACCATCAACTGAAGTTGAAACTTGCATGCCCTATGACCCAGCAACTCCACACCCAGGGATACGTGCAACAGAAATGGGTTCAGTGTGCACAGGAGACGTAAACAAGAATGCTCATAGGAGCAAAACCTATAATAACCCCACATTGGAAACAACCCGAATGTCCATCAAGAATAGATGATAATTTGGAGGTGCTGGGTGGCTCAGTCAGTTAAGCATCTGGCTCTTGACCGAGATTTCGGCTCGGATCATGATCTCAGGGTCCTGAGATCATCCCCACGCATCAGGGTCTGTGCTCGGTGGGGAGTCGGCTTGAGGATTCTCTCTCCCTACCCTTCCCTCCTCTCGTGCTCTCTCAGTTTCTTGCTCTAAAATAAATAAATAAATCTTAAAAAAAAAAGAGTAGGTGATAGATGGTATAGTCATACAATGAAATATCATACAGAATAACACTATACACAACAGACGCAACAACATGGGTGAATCTATCAAATAAAAGAAACAAGAAAAAAGCCAGGTACAAAAGAATACACACTGTATAAAATTATATAAACCTCAAAAGTGGGCAAAACTGGGGAACTTGGCTGGTTCAGTTGGTAGAGCATGTGATTCTCCGTCTCAGGGTCGTGAGTTCAAGATCCACACTGGACGTAGAGTTTACTTTAAAAAACAGGCAAAGCAAAACCATAATCTTTAGATGGTAAAAGAACAACAACAACAACAAAAAACAACCAAGTGCATATCATAAAATCAGGAGTGGTTTCCTTAGAGAAGAAGGAGAGAAATGTGACTGCAGAGGGTCCTGCTGGGCACTCCTGGGATGCTGGCAATGTTCTGTGTTTAGCGTGGGTGGTTGGCATGGGGATGTTGGTTTTTTTGGGGGGGGTTGTATTTTTGCGGGGGGAGATTGTTTTATAATAATTCTTTAAGCGGTATATTCAGGCAATGCAACTTTCTGGGTGTGTTTTTTTTTTGACTGAACTATGTGAAATTGCCAATATCAACCATTTTCAACCTATAAAATGGCAATTTCAGATGGTTCAACCTAATATTTCACAATAAAACCCAGTTTACATGAAGATAAGAAGCCATTCAAAATGATGATTGTAAAGGCCATTAATAACTACATTTGCTTATATGCTTTATTTAAAGATTTATTTATTTATTTGCGAGAGAGAGGGAGAGAGAGTGCATGCGAGCTAGTGGGTGGGGAGGGGCAGAGGGAGAGAATCCTCAAGCAGACTCCTGGCTGAGCGCGGAACAGGGTGCAGGGGCTTGATCCCATGACCCTGAGATCACGATCTGAGCCACAACTAAGAGTCGGACGCCTAAGTGACTGGGCCACCCAGGCGCCCATCATTTATTCAACAAATGTTCAAAAAAACAAAAAAACCACAAATGTTTCCCGAGGGCTTATGATGAATCAGGCATACTTCTAGGCACTGGACTAGAGAATCGAATTCTGTCATGGTGCTCCCATTCTAATGGATTTGAAAACGCAAGTGAATGAAGTGGAGGAGAGAGGCCATGTGCAGCCACGGGAGGAAACGCCCAAGGGCAGAAGAGAGAGCAAGTGCACAGGCCCCATGACTGGAATGTGCTCGGCAGGGCTGAGGAACAAGGAGGCCGGTGCTACTGAATCAGAGCGCAGCCAGGGCAGAGTCTGTACACATGACACGGGAGCAGGAACCGGGGACCCGTCACGGAAGGCCCATGTGCCCAGGCAAGGGACTCCGGATTTTATTCTGAGAGTGATGCGAGGCCACTGGAAGGTTGAGAGCAGGAAGTGGTATGATTCGATTTAGAGCGTAGAAGGAAGACTCTGGCTGTTCTATAGCAAAGGGGAAGTAGGGGCGTGGAAGCAGGGATTCCTGTTAAAATGCTACTGCAGTGTCCAAGTGAAAGGGAAGGTGAGACCAGGGTGGCAGTGGCGGGAGTCAGGACTGGTAGATTTTATAGGTAGAACCCAGGTAGGATTTGTTGATGGACTGCATGGAAAGTAAGCAGAAAAAGAGTCGAATATAAATATAGATAGATAGATAGATAGGTAGGTAGGTAGGCAGGTAGATAGATAGATAGATTAGATAGACAGATAGATAGATAGATAGATACGTAGGTAGATAGATACATAGATAGATAGATAGATGATAGATAGATAGATCGATAGATAGATAGATGATCGATAGATAGATTTAGATTTACTTCAGTGAGAGAGAGAGAAAGAGTGAAGGGGGGAGGGGCAAAGAAAGAGGGAGAGAGAGTCTCAAGCAGACTCCCTGTTGAGTGTGGAGCCTGACGCAGGGGCTCAATCTCACAACCCTAAGATCATGACCTGAGCTGAAACCAAGAGTCGGGCGCTTAACTGGCTGGACCACCCAGGCACCCTGATAATATGTATATTTTTTTAAATTAGGACACACAATTCTATATAGAGCCAAAACTCTTCAAAACATGTTCTGGGGCACCTGGCAGGCTCCAGTTGCAGGAGCATGCAACTCTTGATCTTGGGGTTGTAAGTTAGGGCCCCATGTTGGGTACAGAGATTACTTAAAAATAAAATCTTTAGGGGCGCCTGGGTGGCTCAGTCGTTAAGCGTCTGCCTTTGGCTCAGGTCATGATCTCAAGGTCCTGGGATCGAGCCCCACATCGGGCTCCCTGCTCAGCGGGAAGCCTGCTTCTCCCTCTCCCACACTCCCTGCTTGTGTTCCCTCTCTTACTGTGTCTCTCCCTGTCAAATAAAAAAATAAAATCTTTAAATAAATAAATAAACAAACAAACAAACTGAGGTTTAAAAATAAATAAATAAATGAAATCTTTAGGGGGGGGGCCTGGGTGGCTCAGTTAAGCAACTGACTTGATTTTGGCTCAGGTCATGATCTCAGTGTTGTGAGATGGAGCCCCTGAGAATCTCTCTCTCCCTCTCCCTCTGCCCCTCCCCCTACTTGCACACATGCCCTCTTCTCCTGCTTGCTCACATGCCCTCTCTCCCTCTCTAAATAAATAAATAAATCTTTAAATAAAAAAATAAAATAAAATAACAAAAATTAAAAATAAAATAAAAAAAAACACATGTTCTTAAAGTAGTTTCGTAATAAGAAGCTCAGGCATGGAGAAGTAGAAGAAAGGCAGTTGGGGAGATGGAAAATTTTCATCACTGGATGGGTAACACCATTTAAAAAGCCAATGCTAATTACACATAGTACAAATGGCCACAGGAGGTAAGGAAAGAGACACACCGCCCTGCCCCAGGCCTGGAGAAGGCAGAAAAGTGTTCACTGAGGAGGCAGGAGCTGATATGGGTGTTGAAAGAAGAAAGTGGAGCTGGTCCACAGAGGGGACCTATTGAAAGCAAAGCCTCTGGCTTTGCAAAGCCTTAGCCCAGTACAGAGTGATAGAAAGAGCACCCACTTTGGATTCAGAGACATTCAGCTCAAGTCCCAGGGCTGCCAGGTACCACCCGGATTAATGTGGAAGTTAGAGAAAACGTCTGTAATCCACCTATTAGGTGCCCAGTAAAGGATAGCTACTAAGGACAGTGTTTTTTTAATATTCAGATTTTTTTTAATTTTCAGATTTTTCTGTATTTTGAGTGGAGGGGATGGGTAGTTGACTCAACTCCCATTTACCAGAAAATACCGCAGAGGAAGGAAAAAATAAACTGTTAGGAAAAGGAGAGCTGCTAGTAATCTAGACCTGGACACTGCAGGGGGTCTAGAGTTAGCTAATCTCACAGTGATGGATAGTCTGGAGACTTGGCACTCAGCCAGTGATTCTGTCACATGGTCATGTCTCCCTCTGCTGGCAGAACTTGGTTTTGCAGGGTAACCCCAAATCCTGAATAACTTGGGTCTGAAAAATTTGCAGGCCCCAGGATTACTAAAGAGCTAACACTGTCTTCTTGGTATAATCCCACCCTGACTGGTTTCTGGGACCTCACTGGAAGAAGATGCTTTTATGGGAAACCCCTGGGAAAGAACTGTCATTGTCACAGAAAACACGTGGAAGGGGGTTTCTTCCTCCCACCGAGCCAACGATGGGTCTGGACTCCTGTGAAACCATTATTCAAACCACGACTGAGAAGCAAGCATCCTGCCATGTCCACAGGAAGCTCGCCTTGTGGCATAGGAGACAGACCACCAGGACTGAAGGTTTGAAGTCTGAAGACTGACTGTGTCACTTGGTGGCAGGGTGTCCTTCCCTAGTCACTTAGCCTGAAGCTTAGAGTCCTCCTTTTAATGTGGGGATATTAATATTTGCCCCTCTCCTGGGGTTGATGTGGGGATTAAGTGAGAAATAAATGTGATAACACTTTATTAACTGTAAATCATTCTATAGGTATAAGGAATTTTTTTTTCCATCGCTTCTTTGTCTTGCCTCCCCATTTCCTTACTCTGAAGGTCTTGGAACATTAATTCATTCATTTGCTTAACAACCGATTTTGATCACCTGAAGTGAATATAGTATCATGCTAGGTATGGGGAAAGGAGACACAGAGGCTAGCTCCTGTCTTTGGGGGGCACACGTTATGGGGAAGGAGACAGACTCAAGTAACCACAGTACAAGGCAGACTGTGATGAGTACTATAAGGCTAATTAAACAAGGAGCTATAATATTATGAGGAAAGGAAAGATTAATTAGAATAGATAGAATTAGGGGAGTCAAAGGAGCCTTCCCAGAAGAAGTGATATTCATACAGGGCTTTCATTTATTTCATTTATTTA
Source organism: Zalophus californianus (assembly GCF_009762305.2). Taxonomy (NCBI): domain Eukaryota; kingdom Metazoa; phylum Chordata; class Mammalia; order Carnivora; family Otariidae; genus Zalophus; species Zalophus californianus. Next base: position 21,274,077 of record NC_045602.1, on the reverse strand, counting down.
TAAAAATATTTCCTGAGCACATGCTGTGTGCCAGGAACTGGACTAGTCATGGTGGATACAAGAATGAACCAAACAGGGGCGCCTGAGTGGCTCAGTCGTTAAGCGTCTGCCTTCGGCTCAGGTCATGATCCCAGGGTCCTGGGATCGAGCCCCACATCGGGCTCCCTGCTCAGTGGGAGGCCTGCTTCTCCCTCTCCCACTCCCCCTGCTTGTGTTCCCTCTCTCGCTGTGTCTCTCTCTGTCAAATAAATAAATAAAATCTTAAAAAAAAAAAAAAAGAATGAACAAAACAGAGGCACCTGACTGGCTCAATCGATGGAGCATGCAACTCTTGATCTCAGGGTCGTGAGTTTGAGCCCCACATTGGGCATAGAGTTTACTTAGAAAAAAAAAAGAAAATGAATGAAACAGTCATGTTATATCTTCACGGAACAACAAAAGTGGGCAAATAATTATTTAATTACAATTATGCTAAGTTGGGCGCCTGGGTGGCTCAGTTGGTTAAGCGACTGCCTTCGGCTCAGGTCATGATCCTGGAGTCCCGGGATCGAGTCCCACATCGGGCTCCCTGCTCGGCGGGGAGTCTGCTTCTCCCTCTGACCCTCTTCCCTCTCATGCTCTCTATCTCTCATTCTCTCTCTCTAATAAATAAATAAAATCTTTAAAAAAAAACCAAACAATTATGCTAAGTTCTATGAAAGAAAGTGCAGGGAACAATAAGAACATATTACAAACGGATATAAACTAAGTGGGAAAGTCAAGACATATATCCTTAGGGATTGACATTCAAACTAAGAGCTGGAGGATGAAGAGCAGATATCTAGGTACAGATGGTGAGGATAAATGTTCTATGTAGCAGAAACAGGCCCTGTGTAAAGGCCCTGCGGTAGGAAGGTGGAAGGGAGCTGAAGAAGGCCATTGTAACTACAGCCCAGGGAGCAAGGGAAGAGTGGCATGAGATGTGACAGGAGATATGGCAGGTACCAGCCTGTAGAGGTCTTTGGGGGCTACATTCATGATTTGGACTTTAACTTAATAGCAGTGAAGAGCATTAAGAGGTTTTAAGCATGGGGTGACATGATCAGACGTGTGTTTTTAAAAGATTACTTTGTAAAGAATGGATGAGTGGAAGCCAGAGCACATCTAGTGAGACCAGACTGGAGGCCATTGTGGGACACCAGGCCAGAAAGGTGGTGTCTTGGGTCATGATATTGGCTGTGGAAGGGGAGAAGAAGTTGATAGATCTGACAAATATTAAGGAAGTTGAATTGATAGGATTTGGTGTTTGGAGGGATATGTGGAGGGTTGGGGAGGAGCTGCTTACAGAGCTAGGGATCATTCTTGGAGGACAAAATTTGGAAGGGAGGATGATGAGTTCAGTAAAAACAAACAGAATTTCAAGCACATGGGAGCCATCCAAGTGGCTATGTCCATTAGAGAATTGGAGATATATATATATATTTGGAGCTCAGAGAAGTCTGGGCTGGAATACCAATTTAGGAATCATTTAGACATTAACTGAAGCCATGAGCTATGGCGATCATTATAGGGTGACATTGAAAGAAAAAGAGGGCTTAGGACTTTAATGAACACCATTTAATGTTGGAGTTGAATGAGGTCAATTGGTTAGGAAGACTGAAACTGAGCAACCAGAACTCATGAGAGCTGGAGGAGGAAACCCAGAAAAGTGTAAGTGTAAGGTATTGAAAACCCTGAGAATTTGCTAAAGAAGGAAGATCTGTCAAAGGCTCCTATTGAAAAGGGCCCGCTAGAAATGGCACCTTGAAGTTACTGATATCCTTGGCAAGAGGAATCTCTATTGAGCAGTGGTTGTAGAAGCTATATGGAGTTGCAGAACGAATAGGTGAGGCTGTGTAGACAGGAACAAAGTTAGGAGAACATTGCAGACAGAGATGCCGTATGAGCAAAGGCATATGGAGGCCCCCAAAATCATGGTGTGTTTGGAGGACTTCAAGCAAACCCCAGTGGCCAGAGACTTGAGTGTGGAACAGGGAGAAGGAAGGAAGAATGGCTGACAAAGATGCTGAAAAGGGAAACACAGGATGTGACAACCTTGACTATGAAGGACAAAAGGAAGGAAAATTCTGATTTCTTGAACACCTTCTACATTCTGGGAGTTTTTACATTATCTCACTGAATACTCATGTAAACCCTGTGAGTAATGGCAGAATTCTTATCTTCACTTTTCCCACTGAGAAAATAAGCTATTCAGAGAAGTTTTACTTTACTGAGGATCATACATCTTGTGAGCAATGGAATTCCAGACTCCTTCCCATGCAGAAGGATCTGGGCAAGTGTCTTGCCAGCTGGTGGTATCAAGTGGCAAAAATGGGGCCAAAATCCCTTTCATCCAGCAGCTCCATGGTGTCAGGTGAGTTAGCCAAAGCAGAGAAAGGGTAGTCCAACAACCAAAGCCAAATGCAACAAGAAAATAGTCCAAGAGCCAAATGATCGGTCCATCCAGAAGTCAGGTTGCCAGAGCCAAGAGAGGTTAGTCTACAAAGCCAAAACCCTACCCAGTAATTGGCCCAAAAGCCAAGTTAATCACAAGCTGCACAGCTTGATCAAAGAGAGGGTTGTGGAAAGCCAGGAAACTTCACAAGTAGGCAAGCCACCGGCTCAGTCTCAAGCTTCTGGTCGAGCTGCCCTGCAGGTCCTGGGAATTTGAAGATGGGGAGGAGGTGAAGAACTAAACCAAAAGGTCCTCAAGAGAATAATATCGGAAATGTTTTGTGCAAAGATTCTTCTGGCGTCTCTGTGGAGAGGGGCCTTGAGGTTTCAAATAACACTACCTCCTCAGTCTGGATCTCAGAGAGGAAGGACAACTCAGGCTCAGTCCACAGATGCAACTGCCCTCTGCAGAGTAGAACATGGGTAGGACACTGGCTCGGTCCTTGGACTTGAGGAATTATACCTGATTTGTATCCTAGAGGAAAAACGCAAAGACCCCCAAAGAGGAACACCAAACACGGACCTGGTCTATCAAGGTTACTCAAGAAAGTGAGAGCTGTTAGGCAAACCAAGCCAGGCCACAAGCATGTATTAAGGGCTTACTTAAAAATAAGTCTCAGGGACACCTGGGTGGCTCAGTTGGTTAAGCGTCTGTCTTCGGCTCAGATCATGATGCCAGGGTCCTGGGATCGAGTACCACATTGGGCTCCCTGCTCCATGGGGAGCCCGCTTCTCCCTCTCCCTCTGCCTGCTGCTCCCCCTGCTTGCGCTCTCTCTGTCAAATAAATACAATAAAATCTTTTAAAAAAGTCTTCTCAGGGGCACCTGTCTGGCTCAATGGGTGGAGCATGTGGCTCTTCATCTCCAGTAGTGAGTTTGAATCCCATGTTGGCTGTAGAGATTACTCAAAAATAAAATTTGAAAAAAAAAGTCTTCTCATTGGCAAAATAGTTTATTCATCATTTCATTTGAGTCTCACAGCCTCTCTACAGAGTATTATTCCTCTCCCCCTCTCCAGTTGTTTTATTTTTTAAAAAGATTTTATTTATTTATTTTTATTTATTTATTTATTTATTTAACTTAGGGAGGGGAGGAGCAGAGGGAGAGGGACAAGCAGACTCCCCGCTGAACCCCAAGCAGATGGGGGCTCATCCCAGGACCTTGAGATCATGACCTGAGCCAAAATCAAGAGTTGGAGGCTTAACCGACTGAGCCACCCAGGCACCCTCTAATTGTTTTAAACAGATGAGGAAATTGAGCCTAGAGCAAGGTTAAGAGATTGCCCAAAGTCACACCGCTGGATGGAGATGAGAAGTGCAAGCTGAACCCAAGCTTTGTTTTATGCAAATTCTGTGTCTCTTTCTGCTATGGAAAAGAAATTGATCAGGGAAGGCGCCCCAGAGGAGGAAGTGCCTGAACTGCGCCATTGGCAGGCCACCAAATGTAGAAGGGTGACAGCTCCCTCTGGGCAAAGGCACAAGGATGCAACACGGCACAGCCAGTTAAGAAAACAAAACACGGTTCTTAGAATGTGAGCTCCTTGCGGACAAGAGGTCCAGCTCCTAGAATGGGGCCTGGGGCTCAGCAGGCGCCGGGTAACTGTTTGAAGGAATGAATGTCTGGAACGTAGGTTCTCTGTGGAAGAGTACCTGGAACGGAGGCTGGGAAATTAGGCCGGGGTCAGAAGATGGAGGGGCTTGTATACAATATGGAAGCCTAGAGGAAGAGGAGGGAGGGGGACCCGGGTGCATGTGCAGAGAAGACGTGAGGCGAGAATCAGCTGGAAGGTGGTACCAGGAGTCAAGAGCAAGGCCAGAAGTAAACAGGCTAGGGAAAGGGAAGGGCAGAGTCAAGAAACATTCAGGAGTCAAGGTGCCTAGCAACACTCTGAAGGGAAGGGGTGACATGAACACGTCCGCAGGCTGAAAGGCAGGAGCAGTGGAGAGATGGAGGACGGTACCTTTGGAGGGAACAAGTTGGGTGGTGGATACCCCCGTCCCAGGTAGGCTGCAACCTCAGCAGTCCCTCGTAGGCTGCGTGCCAGAGAGGGAGGGGCCTCCCGGACTGGAGAAGGCATCAGCAACCTGCCAGAACCGGGTTAACAAAGGCAGGACTACAATTCCCAGCATGCTCGGGCCCAGTGGGGTGACGGCGGGCGGTGGCTGCGCCGCACCCGCCTGGTGGGCGCGGGACCTGGGTCGGCACCCGAGCCTGTCATTCCGGAGGGGCCTGCGGGGGTGCGAGCGGGCGATGCACCCCTGTCCCCCGCGCAGCCGCCGCGCCGGGCTCGCGCCTCCCGCGCCGCGGCCCCGCCCCTTGCCCCACCCCAGCCGGGCGGTTTAGCTGGGGCCGCAGCGCGGCGGCAACATCACTCTCGCCGCCGCTGCTCCGCCCCATCCCCTTCTGTTTTTCTCTCTCATTCTCCGGTGGCAGCGGCGGGGAAGGTGGAGGCAGGGGCAGCAGCAGCCGCGCTGGCTGCAATGAATGATCCCCCAGCGCGGGGGAAGGACTCCAGGTGAGCCTCTGCCCTCGGGAGGGCCGGGACCCCCGGCTGCCCAGGACCGGCAGCCCCTGCCATGGAGCCCTAGAAGAGGAGGAGGAGAAGACAGCTTCGCCGCCCACCCCCATCCCATTTTCCTCTTCCTTTATCTCATTGTTGCCGTTGCTGTTTACGGCAGCGCTCCCTCTGCCCCAGCATGGGGCGGGCTCCGGGCACTGCCATTCGGCCGGCGCGGCTCCCGCGGCTGCCGGGGGGTTCTGCCTAATTCTCCCCTGCCCGGCCGGTGCAGCGAGGACCGGAGAGCGGTGGAGGGAGGCCCGGACTGCAGCAGCGGCGGCGGGGCCACCTCCCAGCATCCCCACCCTAGGAGGCTGCATGCGGATTGAAGAGCGGCGCCTGGGGGCTGGGCTGGCCCCGCTGATCCGGACCTAGGGAGGACAGCAGGACCGCCCAGGCTGCGGAGGGGTCCTGGGGGCAGGAAGGACAGAGCAGCAAGATGGCCAGTAAAACCAAGGCCAGCGAGGCCCTGAAGGTGGTGGCCCGGTGCCGCCCCCTCAGCCGGAAGGAGGAGGCTGCTGGTCACGAGCAGATCCTGACCATGGACGTGAAACTGGGCCAGGTGACCCTGCGGAACCCTCGCGCTGCCCCAGGGGAGCTGCCCAAGTCCTTCACCTTTGATGCTGTGTATGATGCCAGCTCCAAGCAGGCGGACTTATATGATGAAACCGTGAGGCCCCTGGTAGACTCGGTGCTTCAGGGTTTCAATGGCACGGTGTTTGCCTATGGCCAGACGGGCACCGGCAAGACCTACACCATGCAGGGGACCTGGGTGGAGCCCGAGCTGCGCGGGGTCATCCCCAATGCCTTTGAGCATATCTTCACCCACATCTCTCGCTCCCAGAACCAGCAGTACCTGGTCCGGGCCTCCTACCTGGAGATCTACCAGGAGGAGATCCGGGACCTGCTCTCCAAGGAGCCTGGCAAGAGGCTAGAACTGAAGGAGAACCCAGAGACCGGTGTCTACATCAAGGACCTCTCCTCCTTCGTCACCAAGAATGTCAAGGAGATCGAGCACGTGATGAACCTGGGGAACCAGACCCGGGCGGTGGGCAGCACACACATGAATGAGGTCAGCTCCCGCTCCCATGCCATCTTCGTCATCACCGTGGAGTGCAGCGAGCGCGGCTCAGATGGCCAGGACCACATCCGTGTGGGCAAGCTCAACCTGGTGGACCTGGCTGGCAGTGAGAGGCAGAACAAGGCCGGCCCCAACTCCACCGGAGGGGCGGTCACACAGTCCACGGGTAGTGGCGGCGGTGGCGGCGGTGGTGGTGGTGGTGGTGGTGGTGGTGGTGGTGGTGGTGGAGAGAGGCCTAAGGAAGCCTCCAAAATCAACCTCTCACTGTCTGCCCTGGGCAACGTGATCGCTGCTCTGGCAGGCAACAGGAGCACCCACATCCCCTACCGGGACTCCAAGCTGACCCGGCTGCTCCAAGACTCTCTGGGGGGGAATGCCAAGACCATCATGGTGGCCACTCTGGGCCCGGCTTCTCACAGCTACGACGAGAGCCTCTCCACCCTGCGCTTTGCCAACAGGGCCAAGAACATCAAGAACAAGCCCCGGGTGAATGAGGACCCCAAGGACACGCTGCTGCGGGAGTTCCAGGAGGAGATCGCCCGCCTGAAGGCCCAGCTGGAGAAGAAGGGGATGCTGGGAAAGCGGCTCCGGAGGAAGAGCAGCCGCAGGAAGAAGGCCGTGTCAGCCCCCGCCGGGTACCCTGAGGGGCCGGTGATCGAGGCCTGGGTGGCTGAAGAGGAAGATGACAACAACAACAACCACCGCCCGCCCCAGCCCATCCTGGAGTCAGCCTTGGATAAGAACATGGAGAATTACCTGCAGGAGCAAAAAGAGCTCCTGGAGGAGGAGAAGGCAGCCATCCAGGATGACCGCAGCCTGGTGAGCGAGGAGAAGCAGAAGCTGCTGGAGGAAAAGGAGAAGATGCTAGAAGACCTAAGGCGGGAGCAGCAGGCCACAGAGCTGCTCGCAGCCAAGTACAAGGTAAGGGCCCCAGACCACAGGAGTACTCCAGAGGTGGCCAGGGGGATCTGGGCTGGCAGGCTTTTCTTTGAGGGTCTATGATCTGACCTGAAGCAAGGTGTCCTCCCTCAGCACAACACACTTGCCCTCCTGCCAAATACTCCCCTGGAGCAGCCGGGCAAATAAATCCCTGTGATTCTGGGCTGCCGGGCGGAGCCTCCCAGGAGCATTTAGGAGGACAGACAAACCACACACGCACACACACACACACACACACACACACACACACACACACACACACACACACGAAGCAAAGCAAGCAGGTGGTCTTTCAAGCCAATGAGCTTGGGCTGACCTGACCCACAGCCTGTCTGTCTCTGCTGGTGGCCCTCTGGATCAGGTCCACGGGATGACAAGGCAGGTCCTCGGCCTCATTTGGGTGTGGGTTCTCTTGCATGGCCACCTCCCCTGGGACCTCCTCCCCCTGTAGCACCTTCACACCTCACACCATTTTAATAATATCTGACATTTGGATAGCACTTCCCAATCTACCAAATGCCCCACAGACAGGATCTCATTTGATCCTTAGCCATCCAGGATACTGGTTCTTAAATCCCCATTTTATAGGGGGGGAACTGAGGCTCAGGGGTGGCATGACCAAGCTTCCATCCTACCAGGCAACAGAGCTGAGCCGAAGCACATGGACCTTGTGCTCTTTTGGTGCTTGGATGACAAGGAGGGACTAGGCATGGATCCCGCTCCCCCTGAAAGCTGTCCTTGGGACCCATGCAGGGCCCAGTGCTTGGGAGCATTAGGAAGGAGATTCAGAGATCACAGAGAAGGGAGGCGAGAGCACTGGGCTCTACCCTGGAGAACCAGAGTCTAGGCCTAGCTATTCTGTCGCTCGTCGAGTGACCTTGTGTAAGCTGCTTCCTCCTTCCCTGAAGCCTCAGTTTCCCTTTTTGTAAAATTGAGGTGGCCTGGGTGATCTCTGAAGCTCTTCCAACCTGAGAAGCAAACTGGCCCCCACACCCAGGCCTCATCCCAGCAAGATCTAATTTCCCACTGCCCTGAGAGCTATCCGGCCATCCGGCCATCCTGAGCCGTTCCCTTCCTGATGGGGGCCCCCTAGGCCCAAGGTGGGGCTAAGCTACAGAGGCCGCTGCCAGGCACAGCCACAGACCTGTTAAATTTCATTGCTGCAGATACCACAACTCAGTGTTCCAGGCATTTCCAGGTCCCTGGATTCCTCAATGCTGAGGTTTGGAGGAAGGACACAGGGAACCAGGAGCCGATCACTTGCTGGAGAGAACAAAACATTGCTATTTTTTTATGCCCTCTCAAGAGTGTGGGCTGGGGAGCAGGGAACCCAGCCTGGGGAGGGAGAGCGGCAGCTGCTGGGAAGCCGGGCAGATGAGCTGTATGCCATTGTCTGTGTTATGGGAATGTGCTGCTGCATCGGGGGCTCTGGCCTTGCATCTTTAATATTTAATTCACCTCCATGAGCTCAGCAAGGGTTCTGCTAGGGGGCTTCCTCAAAGAATGGCTCAGGGGCCTGGCACCTTTGGGGCCATCCGGGGAGAAGCAAGATGTTAGCTGAATAGTTAGACTCAGCCCTCTCTCGGAGGAAAGGAATCCAGGCAATCTTGTGCTTTCCACTGGGAAATCTTACATGGGCAGTCTGTCATTGGCTTCATTACCAAGGGTACCTCTTTCCTCCTTCCTTCCCTTCTCCACCCTCATTCCCCTTAAAGCTGGGAGGTAGTGGAGGCCCAGACAGTACAGAAGCACACTTCAGCCCTGAGGAAATGGGTAGAGGGGTTGGTGTGAAGGATCCAGTGGATCCTTCCCATTGGGAACAATGGGATCTCCCATTGTGGGCAGCTGACTGGCTCCCTCAGTAAGATTCTTGGATCTAAGGCAATGGGGGACACAGATAATAGGACAGTCAAGAATTCAGGGCAGCTAGCACCAGAATTCTTGCACTGGAGGCATGGTCCACAGAACCCTTCTTCTTAGAGCTGGCAGGGGCCTTGGGAAACTGAGGCCTGGACTTGCCCAGGGCCACACAGGTGAGTTAAGGAGGTCCCAGACTCTTCATGCTTGATCCAGCCTCTTTCCATTACACCAGAGTCCTCATGTTACCTGTGCTACTTGATAATCAGACTAATTCATTTTTATATAACACTTTGACATCTTCATCTCAAGCAACCCCAAGAGATGGGTATTCCTGTTCCCATTTGACAGTTAGGAACACCAAGACTGGGGAGCTGGAGTGGCTATCTCCATGCCCCCAGGCTGAGAAGTGGTGGTGGAGCCGGGACTGGGACCCGGGGCTCCTCATGCTCCCAGACCCTTCCCAAGTCCTCACCATCCCTCCATGTCTGCTCACTGTGTGACTCAGGGCAAAGGCCTTTGCCTCTCTAGGCCTCAGGTTTCTATCCTCCTAATGAGGAGAAGTCTGACATATCTCCCTGGGGACTGGGTGAAATGGTCATTATGTGCCAGGCTCTCAGACATTAGTGAAGGGGGCGGGGTGGCTGGGAAATTCCAGGAGGGGAATGAGTCTGTATCCTGTGACTTCTTGTCACACCCAGCCCAGGACAAACAGCAACAAGCAGCTTGGAGTGGAGCCCGGACAGAGGACCCCAACCCAACCTCTTTGTACCCCCAAGGCACTGCCTGGTTCGGTGTTGGATCTTTCTAGGATGGAGGAAACAATTTGAGGGCTCCTGAGGGATCACAGTGTAAAAGAGGGGAGGAGCACATTAGAGATAATCCCAGGCCTGCCTATTTCACAGGTTTGTGCCCAAGATGAAATGAGATCATTAGTGGGAGGCATTTGAAGTAAGTTGAGAGTACCAAATAAATGGAGGGGCATTAGCAGCAACAGGGTGGCCTCTGTCAATCAAGCAGGGGTCCAGTGATCTGGGGGACTGACATCTTAGTTGTTAGCTTGACTCCCCCCCGCCCCCCCCCCCCCCCCCCCCCCCCCCCCCGGCCAATCCCAGCTTCTCTCCATAACCCTACAGCTCCGGAAGCCGAACCAGGCAAGAAAGATCTGGGAGAACTCGGAAGACAGGAGCTTGGGTCCCTCCTGGAAATTAACTGAGTTTTTGCTGCCCACCTGCAACACACTTCTCCGGGTCCCACTTCTGAGCTCCCCGAATCGCCTCCCCCCCATTCCCTTCTTCCGGTTCACGCCACCCTCTGGGGGCAACTAAGCCATAGCTGATACGACCTACTGCCCTCATTCACTCTCTGACTCATCTTACAGTCTAGCTCGCCTGCTTCCCCTGCTTGCCACCTCCAGGCTCCCCGTTTCCTTTGTTCTCCCCTCACTGTGTACAAACACCATGCCTGTCTCCTTGGAGTCTCCTTTCATCTCTCCTTCCATATTCACTGTGGGCCCCAGGGGATGTGAGGGTGTGCAAATGTGTGATTGTGATCAGTGCCCGGTTTCTCACTAATCATTAGCAACCCTTCCTTCCGTAGTATCCCCAGGGGGCTTGATAGCATGCGAGGCCGATGAGGAAGGGGGTGCAGGGAAAGTCAACTGCACAACGGAGGCTGTAGCTCAAATGTTTGTGCACAGTGCACGGACCACAGTGAGGACTGGTGAAGGCGTGTGGGTGGGTCGGGAGAAGGCCCACTTTACTCACATTTCATTGTGCGAGACATTTTTTTAAATGACTGCTTTAATTTTGAACCCAGTTTTTTGAGGGATTGGACCAGGTGATTTCTACAACTTTGATCGTAGATACTTAGAAGGAAAGAAGAGTGTCTAGGGGAGGTCAGGGCTGCAGATGGCACCAAATGCAGGCTCCAACTAAAGAGAGGAGTGTAAGAGGCCCCGCCTGTTGATCCCCTCATAAGTAGGTCTGGAGGGAGAAGAGCAGGCGGGTCTTGGCTGGAGCCCAGCTCTGTCTCTGGTGGGTGTAGAAAAGAGACCCTGCAGAAGTAGCCCCCACAGCCAAAGGGATGAGGTAATTGCAGAGAATACAAACTGCATTGAATGTTTACTGCCCACTCTGTGGCTCCCTCTTCTTCCCCCCACCTCTCAGCATTGGCATTAACTATAAAAAGGTATGCAAGGAGGGAGTGTCAAGCCCCAGAAACAGCAGTAATCACAATAATAATGCTGTTTCCTTAACACTTGCTATGTGCCAAAGCCTATACTACATATTATGTACACATGATCGAATTCAATCCACACAAACACCTTCCAAGAACGGTGTTGTTAATCTTCCCATTTTATAGCTGAGAAAACCAAGGCCCACAGAGGCTAAGTAACTTGCCCAAGGCCTCATAGTTTGTATGTGGCAAATCTAGTTGAGCCCAGGTTGGTTTAACACAAAATGTGATTTTCTTTTATGCTTCAAGACTTGGAATATCAATTTGGGAACTGGTTGCTAGGAAGGTGGTGAAACTGGCAGAAGCTCGTGCCGTGGAATGTGAGGTGACAAAATCCAGTGGGCAGCTGGAAAAGGATCGGTGGAGTTTAAGAGCAAGCACAAGACTAGCGATGGAGATTGGAGGCCCGTCTGTAGAAGAGAGCTCAAATGAGACCCATGCCCTCTGTTCTTGACACTCTCCAGCTAGTAAATGAGTTCCAGATCAGAGTCTCCCATTCTGGTATCTCTGCTGACCTTATTTTGTAGAGTGCTGTCTTCAGATCATGTGTATCAGACACAGATAGGCTTGGGTTTCATGACTTATTAGCTCTAAGACCTCAGTTACCTCATCTATAAAATGAAATAATAACAGTACCGACGTCGGTGTTATTGAGAGGATTAAATGAGATAATGTCAAAGCACTTTGCACACTTCCTAGCAGGTAAGCACAACTGTTTATTACTGCCTAATGGACAGTTTCACTTGGCTTCACCTTGATAAGTCAAACACACCACATTTTAGACTGGCATTCAAGACCTACCAGAGACGGGCTGCCATATATCTCCTCCATCTTCCCCATCCAAGCAAGCTACTCTAATAGGAGAACCTCACAGCCAGCTGATCTACCCCTATCTTTTGAACCTAATATGCACCTCACTGCCTTTCTGCTGATGGCACTGTTTTTATATCCTAGGTTGTCCTGGTAGCCAGGGGGTGGGAATTATGGGAGCAGACTAGGCTCAATATAAAGAATTTCTTGACACCTAGAAATGGGCTGCTTCTAGAGGTAGCAGACTCCAAACCCTGGAAGTGCTCAAGGAGAAATGGAGTGTCAGAGTCGCTCTAAAGGGATTCATGTATCAGCAAAGCCATTGAACTAGATCGTCTTTAAAGTCCCCTCCTCCTAAAAGTCCTTAATTGTTAAAAATACTATTTTTTTATTTTTCGTTTTTTTTTTAAAGATTTTATTTATTTGACAGAGAGAGAGACACAGCGAGAGAAGGAACACAAGCAGGGGGAGTGGGAGAGGGAGAAGCAGGCTTTCCTGCTGAGCAGGGAGCCCAATGCGGGGCTGGATTCCAGGGCCCTGGGATCATGACCTGAGCCAAACGCCTAATGACTGAGCCACCCAGGCGCCCTATTTTTAATTTTTTTAAAAGATTTTATTTATGTATTTATTTATTTATTTGTCAGAGAGAAAGCGCACAAGCAGGGGGAGTGGGAGAGGGAGAAGCAGGCTTCCCCGCCCAGCAGGGAGCCGGATGCACAACTCGATCCCAGGGCCCTGGGATCGTGACCTGAGCTGAAGGCAGACGCTTAACTGACTGAGCCACCCAGGTGCCCCCAAAATACTATTTTTTATGATTTTTTATTTTATTTTTTGAAAAGATTTTATCTATTTATTTCACAGAGAATGAGAGAGAGAGAGAGCATGAGATGGGGGAGGGTCAGAGGGAGAAGCAGACCCCCTGCTGAGCAGGGAGCCCGATGCGGGACTCGATCCCGGGACTCCAGGATCATGACCCAAGTGGAAGGCAGTCGTTTAACCAACTGAACAACCAGGTGCCCCCAAAATACTATTTTTTAGAGCAAAATATAAAATGCTCACTTCATCTTTTTGAAAATTAAGATCAGAGGGTTTAGATTTTCATGTATGCATTCAATCAATAATAAATAATTTTCCAGCTCTTTCTCATGGCCAATTAGAGAAAGACAATGAGACGAAGAAGAGAGAAGAGAATGGGGAGAAAAACAGGGAAGAAACAGAAGGGGACGGGGGGGGGGGGGGGGGGGGGGGGGGGGGGGGAGGGGAAAGTGGAGGCCTACGGGCAGGGAGAAGGAGGGAGAGAGTGGGTAAGGGGGTGAACAGCAGGGATTCTGGGGAGAAGCCCCAATAGGAGAGAAAGTGCTGTAGAGGACAGTTAAATACTCATCACTGGCAGTGTGATCATTTAACAGAACTATCACGAGTTGGGGGCATTTTGTAATATAAAGATTTGACTGGCAGGAAGCATTTAATACATTTCCATCAGAGGTTTTGGGCTTCAAGTTACGTGGAGGCTCCGCAGGCCTTTTGGTCCAGGGTTGGGTTTCTCCCGATGTGCGTTGGCTGGAGGAGTGTATTATACATTGCCCTTAGTCATTGCCAGCCCCCAGATAGCACAAGACTGGATGAAGTGGCTGTAATAATGTTCTCTTTGTGCTCTGAGGACTAGAGGAAGGGCCTGGAATTCAGCTGGAGAAGGGCACCCTTCTCTGGCCATGCCCTGCTAGCGCGTTGCACCTGGCCAGTCTTGCACACTTCTGGAGGCTAATGGGCCCGAGAGCTGCTGAGCCAGGTGGCCTGAGAAGATAAAAAAAATGGTCCCTCTTCCCACAAATGCAGCCCTTCAGCCCTGCACTCTGTGCAAGGCACACCCCTGTGCTCAGAGTTCATAGGGCATCTGCTCTTGTGGTTTGGTGCATCTAGAATTTTTTATCCTGAGAAATTCTTGGGCATTAACTCCTGGTCAGACTAAAGAGTTACTTTTTAGTTGTCTCCCTTTCCTGCCAGATGTACTCAGCCCTGGAGGACCAGGCCTTGGGCTGGTCTGTTTCTATATAGCACTAGGTAATGGACCTGCAGGTTTTCTCCTTTCTCGAGGTGAGCCTGCAGAATATTAATGGCAACAATGGTAATGATGATGACAGCTACCATTTCTTTATTTTTTATTTTATTTTAAAGATATTTATTTATTTGTTTGTTTGAGAGAGAGTGTGAGAGTGAGAGAGCACAAGCAGAGGGGAGTGGCAGAGGGAGGGGAGAAGCAGGCTCCCCAAGCAGGGAGCCCGACATGGGGCTCGATCCCAGGACCCTGCGATCATGACCTGAGCCGAGCCGAAGGCAGATGCTTAACCAACCGAGCCACCCAGGCGCCCCGACAGCTACCATTTCTTTAATGCATGTCTAACACCAAGCATGCCGCTGTTTTCTTTATGTGCATTGTTTTCCTTGAATCCTCACAATAGCACCATGAAGTAGTACTATTTTAATCTGCATGTGACAAAGGAGGATACTGAGCCGCCTTAAGGAAGGAACAACCCAAGGTCACATGCCTAGGAAGTGTTAGGGCCAGAATAGCAGCCTCTGTGTGCCTGATCCCAGAACCATGATCTTTACCTCGACACTGTAATACCAGCTTCGGAAATGAAAGATTCATACCAGATCCCTGGCTAATAGGCCCCAGTGGGAGCTCTTGTCTGCTGAAATACTTAACTCAACCCATCTCTGTCCTTCCATATGATGCAAACCCCCAGCCTCTGACTCACCTGGCTCCATCCATTCATATAATCAACAAATCTTTTTAAGTACCCATGACCAAGAACATAAATCAGTAATCACAGTTAACGAACTCTTCAAATTATTTAAATTTCTGGAAGGAATCATGAGAATTGACTAATAGTGGTTGTTTCTAGGAATTTTAATGGGGGAGGGGGCTTTTATTTTTCACTTGATACTTTTTTTTACTTTTATCTTTTCATTTTTACGTAAGCATGTATTACTTTGTTAAATAAAAATTAATCTAAAAAATTTAAGGGAGAAAAAATATAAAAGAAATGTGTTAACACCTGGTTGGAAGGTTGGCTTAAAAATCATGAATAACTGGGGCGCCAGGATGGTTTATTTGGTTAAGAGCCCTACTCTTTGATTTCAGCTCAGGTTATGATCTCAGGGTTATGGGATTGAGCCCTGCGTCGGGCTCAGCATGGAGTCTGCTTCTCCCTCTCCCTCTGCTCCTCCTCCCCTCGCAGATAAATAAAATCTTTTTTAAAAAATGAATAATTGGGGCATCTGCGTGACTCAGTTGGTTGAGTATCTGCCTTCGGCTTGGGTCATGGTCTCAGGGTCCTGGGATCAAACCCCTCGTTGGGTTCTCTGCTCAGAGCCCTGCGCTGGGTTCTCCGCTCAGTGGGGAGTTTGCTTTTCCCTCTCCCTCCCCCTCTCCCTCTCTGTTCTCTCTCTCTCTCTCTCTCTCTCAAATAAATAGAATCTTGGG
Source organism: Zalophus californianus (assembly GCF_009762305.2). Lineage (NCBI taxonomy): Eukaryota > Metazoa > Chordata > Mammalia > Carnivora > Otariidae > Zalophus > Zalophus californianus. The sequence continues at coordinate 21,258,636 of NC_045602.1, read as the reverse complement.
GTGCCTGGGTGGCTCAGATGGTTAAGCGTCTGCCTTCGGCTCGGCTAACGTTCCCAGGGTCCTGGATCGAGCCCTGCATCAGGTTCCCTGCGCCGCGGGAAGCCTGCTTCTCCCTCTCCCTCTCTCCCTGCTTGTGTTCCCTCTCTTGCTGTGTCTCTCTCTGTCAAATAAATAAAATCTTTTAAAAAATAAATAAGTAAATAAAATCTTAAAAAATAATACATTAAAATTAAAAAATAATAAAAAAATGAATAATTGAGGGAGATCCAGGGTTGATAATAATTCTCAGTGATACCCAGTTATTGGCAATCCTGTGACCTTGGACAAATCCCTTTCCCTCCAGAGACTGTAAGAAATCATCAGTAGATGATTCCTTGCTTTCTGCACGATTTGCTGATTCACCTCTGAAGCAGCAGGTCAGGAGCCCAGGGTTAGAGGTCAGCCTGAATGTCGGGCAGTGGGAACTGGAGCGGGATGACCAAGCATTGCCCGGAGCTGCAGGCCATACGACCCCGGATGACCCACCTAAGCCCTTGGGCCCTGTGCCTAGGCTGTCAAAGGCTGAGTCTGCACTTGATGCCTCCTTAGTTCTTATCCAGTTCTGACACTGTAGCACTCTACTGTCTGGCCAGAGGGAAATAGGAGAGAAGGAAGAGGGTAGGAATGAGGTCTGAGGTGCTCATGGTTTTCTCACTGAGGTAGAGGGGCCGATTTTTTTCTTCCTGCTTTTCTCCGAGGGGCATCGAAGCACTACCGGGCATCCATACTCTGTCCAGGACAAGGCTGCAAGTGGAGTCCAGCTCACCTCACTCCCCAGCCTACACGTTTCCTGATCCCAAATTGTTTCCTTCTTGATGAGAGAATTCCTAGCATTGGAGAGACCCATCATTTCTGTTGTGTTTCGAGCCAACCAAGGAGACTCAAGGCAGGAAATAGACTGGGTCTCCCGATTTCTGTTCTGCAGGACAGAGAATCACTGAAAATAGCGCTCTCCTTCCCTTTACCATTGTCTCTTTTGTTTCTTTTTCCCTTACTACTGGCTCCTTGAGATCTATAACCAGGGAGCCCCAAAAGGAGAAATAGGTCTGGGACAGTTGGAGTGGCTGTAATAAGAGAGAGAAGCAAAGATCGGCCCGCGAATTGGGTTTTTTGGCTCTTTGTGATGAGTTTTGAGTACCTGTCAATCAGATACTGATTGACGAGTAACCACTGACATGTGATTGTACTTTATCACTTACCAAGTACTTTCACGTCTGTTATCCAACTCACCCTTCTTACCCAAAGCCTGCAAGGTTAGTGGATATTCTCTTCCGTTTTACAGATAAGAAAACTGAATTCCAGGGGCTGATGCCCTAGAGTTCATAGCACATAGGGTGTACTAGCGTTCAGGCTCTCTGAAATTGCCCAGTGCTCTAGATGTCGCCCCTCTATGGAACAGGGGACGTGGCCCTTTCCCATGAGCATCCCAGGACTTAGCCTCTCTCCGGGATGCTAGCGATCCTGACAACCTCCCCCAAGCACGTGATTAACGCTCTAACCCACTCATCTCAGAGGTCCCCATAAGATGCCTCAGGTTCAGAAGCATCTTCAGCAGAGATCGCGCGCAGAGAAAGAAATGGTGCCCCGAGCTTTCCTGATGGTTCCTGAATTGGCAAAGGTGCAAATACCAAATGCTGCTGCTGTTCTCCAAGGCACCTTCCTGCCTGAACCCAGGAGAAAGCTGTAGCCAAGGGAAAGGGACCCCAGTGGAATTAAGAGGCTGGTGTTCAAATATCACCTCTCCCGTTTGCTGGCTCCATAACCTGGAGTGAGTCAGTTCACCTGTCTGAATCTCGGTTTTCTTTTACATCAGTTGGGGATCATACTTGTTATCTCGCGTGGTTCTTAGGGGGATTAAATAGGATGATTAGTTTAAAAGGGACCTAGCCCAGCCACAGGCAACATGACAAGTTGCATCTGACACTCCTGTCTCCTGCCGTGTGTGAGCAATTAGCTGGCAGTGGCCGAGCAGAGCCTGTCTGGCTTCTCTGTGAAATCAGACCTGATGGTATCTTCTCAGACAAGTGGCTGGCTGGGCCAGGCTGTCTCCACTCTGGCTTTTCAGATCAGCACTTAATGAGTCCTGGGGCCTCCTTCCTTCTCCTGGTCTTGCACCCCAGTTGCTCCTGGAACAGGAAGGGGTGGAGCCTCTGGATATCCCAAGCTGGGTCTGTAGACTGACATGGTCCCTGTAATGAGCTTGGCTGTTAATTGTCACAGCAGCTGACCCACCTCTAATACCTGGAATCAAGACCCTGATCAAATTGGGCAGTTATTCGGAAAGAACATAGTCAATGTAGGAGCAGATACACGTAAAAATTCCTTAATTATGAGACTCCAGGCTTAGACTACTCCGTCTCTGGGCCAGTTTCCTACTCTGTAAAGCAAAGGGGATTGGGATCGAGGATTCGCTGAGGTCGCCTTAGTTATGCTGTGATTTGTGGTGGTCTCTCAAGAGTCAGACCACGGCCCCGGAGCTCTCCGCCCTGCCTCTTCCACCCCCACAGCTGCTGCTGGCCTTTTAGCTACACTAGACTGATTTAGAACCAGTAGGACCAAGCCCAGTCCTGTCTGCAGGCCCCACCCACCTATCTTTTGCCTTGAGGGATCACAAAGGCATCATTAACTCCGGGGGCTAAGAACTCCAGGGAACTTTTCCTGGGGACTAGGACCCCTATATTCCCAGCCCCTCTGCTTAGTATCCCCCAGCCTGAAGGGGGACCTAGAGATTTGAGACATCCCTGTCCCTCCCTGCCCTCCATAGATGATAGTAAGGACAGAGATCTGAGGCAAAGGAGGAGATGGCCACGGGTATCCTCAGAAAAATGGGGAAAAATTAAAAGCAACAGCAAAAAAATAAAATAAACCAAACCCTGTTTCTAAGCAAAGAACTGAAGTCATGCATGATGTATTTTAGAGCATGGGGGTGAAGCAGACAGCATGGGTTGAGACTGGGGAGAAAGTGGGGGCTGAGACCTTGCACCTGGATTGGGGCCCACCCACAGATTTCATGCCAGGACCAGCCCCCTCTTCTAGCACAAGACAGGCTCTGTCAGGCAGGCTTGGCTGATAGTGTGGGCTAGGCAAGTGGGCAAGCCTTGGCGAGTCACCAGAAAGGCAAATTCAGTTGTCATTCAGACCACGTCTGTGCTGGGTCTCGGCGGGACTAGTAGAGAAGCATAGGGGCAGTGGACAGATGGAATGGGGTGATACTGGACAGTCAGACATCATCCAGAATTCTCTTCATGGAGCCCAGGACCCAGCCAGAAGGAGAGATCCTGAAGCAGAGTTCCAGGTCGAAGGAGGGGATCTAACCTGAACGTCAATGAGCCAGAACCAACAGAGAGAAACTTGTCCTGGGGATCACGTCATGGGGATGGGGAGAGGCTTAGAACTTGGGGGCCCTGGTAATCTTGGCTGATACATCAGATTCCAGGCCTGATTGGCAGCTCAAATCCTGCCTGTGTCCAAATGGGTTTCTTGAATCCAGAATTTTGAATGAGAAGAACATGGGACCAGGTGTGGGTAGCTGGAGAAGGTAGAGGCTGAACAAAGAATTGTTTGAATCAAAGGTCTGTCTCCTTACTTAAAAATCACCAAGAGGGGCGCCTGGGTGGCTCCGTCAGTTGAGTGTCAAATCCGTAAAAAAAAAAAAAAAAAAAATCACCAAGAAAAAAATAATTTAAAAAACGCACAAAGGGGTATGTTGTGAGAGATCAGACCTCCACAAGTCTACCTCAAAGGTATAGAGAATATAAAATCAATGGGGAGGCTCAATTTTTTATCTATTATTATAGCAAATTTTTTAAATAATAATCATGCCTATGACACTATAATAAAAGCTGTTCCATTATTTATTGCTGGCAGTAATTTAAGTGGTATAATCTTTTTTTTTTAAGATTTTATTTATTTATTTGAAAGAGCGTGAGCGAGAGAGCATAAGCAGGGGGAGCAGCAGAGGGAGAGGGAGAAGCAGACTTCCCACTGAGCAGGGAGCCCAATGCAGGGCTCAATCCCAGGACCCTGAGATCATGACCTGAGCCGAAGGCAGCCGAAGGGATGCCCCTAAGTGGTATAATCTGTTAGAAAGGTAACTTGGCAATATGTTCTAAGACAGACAAAATGTTTATAATCCTTCATCAGATCCTGAAATTTCCTTCTAAGAAAGTCATCTAGGGGAGTCTGGGTGGTTCAGTCAGTTAAGCATCTGCCTTTCGCCCAGGTTGTGATCCCAGGGTCCTGGTATCAAGCTCTACATCGGGCCCTCTGCTCAGCGGGGAGCCTACTTCTCCCTCTCCCTCTGCTTCTCCCCCTGCTTGTGTGCTCTCTTTCTCTCTCTGTCAAATAAATAAAATCTTTAAAAAAAAAAAGTCATCTAAAAAAATTATATGTATAAGGGTTTTTTTTTTAATAAGGGTGTTTATTGTAAACATTGTACACAACCAAAATATCTTCTCATAGGGGTTAATCAAATATTTAAATTATCCACTGTAAATACTATGCAACCACTAGGTTTATAGTCATAAACCTTAAGGAAGTAACAGGAAATTCTGGAGAGATTTGATAAAATGGAAATAGCAGGACATGAGCTTATATTTATACCGTATGTATTGGTATGAAAAAATAATGTGTGCATTTGGAAAACTCTGGAAAAACAGGGAAAATAAAAGACCTGATTAGGTGAGGAATATGTGAAGTTTTTTTCTAATTTTGTTTTATTTCTGTAGTTATTTTGATATTAGTTCATATTTTTTTTTCTAAAAAGAAAGACAATAAAAGGTTAAAAATATGTCCCCAGGGGCACCTGGGTGGCTGAGTCGGTTAAGCGTCTGCTCTCTGCCTTGGGCTCAAGTCATGATCCCAGGGTCCTGGGATTGAGTCCCGAATCGGGCTCCCTGCTCTGTGCGGAGTCTGCTTCTCCCTCTGCCTGCCGTTCGCCCTGCTTGTGCTCTCTCTCTCTGTCAAGTAAATAGGTAAAATCTTTTTTTTAAATGACACCATTTTATTTTTTTTAACATTTTATTTATTTATTTGACAGAGAGAGGGAGAGCACAAGCAGGGGGAGTGAGAGAGGGAGAAGCAGGCTTCCCGCTGAGCAGGGAGCCCGATGTGGGGCTTGATCCCAGAACCCCGGGGTCATGACCTGAGCTGAAGGCAGGCGCTTAACTGACCGAGCCACCCAGGCACCCCTAAATAGGTAAAATCTTAAAAAAAAAAAAAAAGTCCCTAGTGGGGCTCCTGGCTGGCTCAGTCGATAGAGCATGTAATTCTTGATCTCCGGGTTGTGAGTTCGAGCCCCACTTTGGCGTAGAACTCATTTAAAAAAAAAAGTGTCTCTAGAATCCCTTAATAAACTCCTAGATATTTAATACAGTCCTCCTGAGATAACAAATTCCATAAATTTATTACCTTCTATAAACAGTAGAACGTCCCGTTATTTGTCCTAAAAGTCCAAAGTATAAGCTCTTCCTCTGTGTACCAGGATTGGAAAAGTCTGGATCATTCCTTTTCACACCTATTTTATTTTATTTTTTTAATTAAGGGAGCTCTACACCCAACCTGGGGCTCGAACTCACAACCCTGAGATCAAGAGTCACGTGCCCTTGGGAGCCTGGGTGGCTCAGCTGGTTGAGCAACTGCATGGGTCCCGCGCTGGGCTCCCTGCTCAGCGGGGAGTCTGCTCCTCCCTCTAACTCCCCCCTCTCGTGCTCTCTCTCTCTCTCTCATTCTCTCAAATGAATTAAAGAAAAAATCTTTAAAAAAAAAAAGTCACATGCCCTGCCGAGTGAGTCAGCCAGGTGCCCCCACACCTATTTTGATCATATAGTTTCCAGGTCTATCCTCTTAACCTTTCTTTGTCTTTGCACACAAAAGAGTCCTATTTTTTAATAGCCCTTGGATGGTTTTAGCTGTCCTTCTCTGGATTTCTCGCTCCTGCCTGTCCCCAGAGACGCAGTGAGGGACTACACACAGCACTCCAGATTCAGCTGCATCACCAATTTATTTTAGGGTAGAATGATTTTTGTTTTGCTTCCAAAAAGCCTTCATGATGGTGGCTGGCCAGATGCTAGCGGCCTTTTTAGCTCTGGCGGCATATTAAGCCAATGTCTTCTGGGAACAGTAGCGAATTACTCCCCACCCCATGCTTTTCTTTTTCTTTTTTCTTTCTTACATGTTAAATTAAATTAAATTTATTTTATTTTATTTTTTAACTTATAACTGACAGTGCTCACAGCTATCATTTAATGAGTAGAGCTAGGATTACTTTTTCCCAGAGCATAAAACTGTAACTGAAGCTCATCTGACATTTTTTGTCGGCTCACACGGCCTAGAAATGCTCTCGAACATTATCACTTAGGAGGATCTGGGGGCATCTGTGGAGCTGGGTGTCTGGCCATTGCTCTTTCTTGCATGATTTCTAATGGAGATCAGTCCTGTCTTTTCATATCCGCACATTTTCCCATCCAGAGACATGCCTGTTTGATTGTTTCCTCTCCCCAATCCACCCCCCATCCCCCCACCTGCGTTCTGAGCTAGTACTTCCCTGTCTCTGTCTCCTCACCCCACCCCCATCTAACTTTGACTAACCTCTGATGTAAAACCATGCCAGGAGCATTTTAACCCCTAAAGGGCTGCTCATTGCTTCCCCAAGTACGGGAATAACCTAACCGTGGAGATTAATTAGGCAGACGTGATTTCCTCCTGCTGGAAACGTGTTGCTTTTCTTTTAGCAGGTTCTGTTTCCTAAAACATTGAACAGAAAGAATGTATGGAGTAGAAAGAGCACGGGCTCTGGAGCCAGGCCGACCTGGACCTGGATTCTCCATTTAAATTGAGTGGCCATGGTGTGACCTTGGATGGATTACTTACCCTGTCTGAGCTTATATGAGGAAATTGATGGTGTTAGTATCTGCCCCTTAAAGCATGTCCCACAGGCCACCTGGGGATCTCGTTACAAAGCAGATTCTGAGGGGCGCCTGGGTGGCTCAGATGGTTAAGCGTCTGCCTTCGGCTCAGGTCATGATCCCAGGGTCCTGGGATCGAGTCCCGCATCGGGCTCCCTGCTAGGTGGGGAGCCTGCTTCTCCCTCTACCTCTCTCTCTCTCTCTGACTCTCATGAATAAATAAATAAAACATTTAAAAAAAAAGACAAAGCAGATTCTGATTCACTAGGTCTGCAGAAGGCCTGAGATCCTGCATTTCTTTCTTTTTTTTTTTAAGATTTTATTTATTTGAGAGAGAGAGTGAGAGAGCACAAATAGTGGGGGTGGGGGGAAGGGCAGAGGGAGAAGCAGACTCCCTCCTGAGCAGGGAGCTGGACGTGGGACTTGATCCCTGAGATCATGACCTGAACCAAAGGCAGACATTTAACCGACTGAGCCACCCGGCGCCCCTGAGATCCTGCATTTCTAACAAGTCCCCAGGTAATACTGATTCTGGGGGACCTCAAAAAGCAGTGATTCTTTTTTGTTGTTAAGATTTTATTTATTCATTTGAGAAAGAGAGAGACAAAGAGAGCACAAGCAGGGAGAGAGGCAGAAGCAGACTCCCCTCCCTGCCCCCGATGAGGTGGGAGCCTGACCCAGGGCTCCATCCCAGGACCCAGGGATCACGACCTGAGCCAAGAGCAGTGATTCTTTAATGTGAACCTTTAAAAACCGCTGATGCCTGGACCTCATCACGGACTCCCTGGCCCCTTTGCAGTTTGATCAGCCGTGGGGTGTAGTCTGGGCACTGGGCCTGGTAAAAGCTCCCCGGGTGATTCTAATATGCATCCGAGTCTGAGACCCACTTCTTTTTTGTTGTTGTTTTTTAAGATTTTGACAGAGAGAGACACAGCGAGAGAGGGAACACAGCAGAGGGAGTGGTAGAGGGAGAAGCAGACTTCCCGCCGAGCAGGGAGCCCAGGGCTCTATCCCAGAACCCTGGGATCACGACCCGAGCCGAAGGCAGACGCTTAACGACTGAGCCACCCAGGTGCCCCTGAGACCCACTTCTTAAAGGGTATAATTAGAAGTAAATGTGAAACAGCCGACATGCAAAAAAAAAAAAAAACAATGGTTTTCTTCCTCCTGGTTCCTTGCCCTATTCTCTCTCCACCGTAGTCCCCAGCCCTTCAGTCAGTCAGAAAAGACCAGGGGCACCTGGGTGGCTCAGTCATTAAGTGTCTGCCTTCGGCTCAGGTCATGATCCCAGGGTCCTGGGATTGAGCCCTGCGTCGGGCTCCCTGCTCAGCGGGAAGCCTGCATCTCCCTCTCTCACTCCCCCTGCTTGTGTTCCCTCTCTCGCTGTCTCTCTGTCAAATAAATAAATAAAATCTTTAAAAAAAAGAAAAGACCAGGGCATCAGCAGCTGCCCCGTGCCTTCCTTACTAGACTCCACCCCGGAGCACCTGGCATGGGAGTTCCTGTAGCCACTCATGAGAGGAGGGGCCCAAGATAATAACTCGATGTGGCTGGGCAGTGGGAATTTTATTTATTTATTTATTTAAGATTTATTTATTTATTTTGAGAGAGTGAGAATGAGAGAGAGAGAGTACATGAGAGGGGGGAGGGTCAGAGGGAGAAGCAGGCTCCTCGCTGAGCAGGGAGCCAAAGCTCCCGAGTGATTCTAATACAGCAACCAAGCTTGAGAAGTAGTGCCTTTGCGAGGTGGCGAAGAGTGAAGAACGCTAGAATGCCGTAAATTACCAAGGGCGGTGCAAAGACTCAGGGCTGGAGTGTCCCAGAATAGGAAGCCAGGCCAGACACCAGGTCCCCAAGATCTCATGACCCCAGTAGTTAGAGGGATCGGTTATCCATGGCCCCAGCAGGTGGGGGTCTCCTGCCTTGTCTCCTTCCTCCCTTTTCACACCCATCCCCTCCCTTCTGTCAGGCTTCCCAGATGCTCAGACCCTGCTGCTCTGACCTTTCGCCCTGCAACAGTGAGTGGGTTGGTCCGTTGAAGGAGGAGAAGCTGGGATAAAGTGTCAGTTCTGTTCTGGATAAGAGAGCCCAGGAAAGGGGTGCCTGGGTGGCTCAGTGGGTTAAGCGACTGCCTTCGGCTCAGGTCATGATCCTGGAGTCCCGGGATCGAGTCCCACATCGGGCTCCCTGCTCAGCAGGGAGTCGGCTTCTCCCTCTGACCCTCTTCCCTCTCGTGCTCTCTATCTCTCATTCTCTCTCTCTCAAATAAATAAATAAAATCTTTAAAAAGAGAGAGAGAGACCCCAGGAAAAGGACTTGGAACCCCCCCACCGCGATGACCCCAGGGGTTCCTTTCAGGTCCTCAAACATTTACTGAGCACTTACTATGTGCCAAGTACTGTGCTAAGCCCTGGGACCCTAAGACCTGAGTAAGACATGATACCTGCCCTGAAGGAGCTCACTGGGGAGACAGGATATAAGCAATAATGTTCCACGAGGGGAAAAGAATAGGAACGTGTCCTGGTTATTGAGGAGGCCCAAAGGGGGAAATGTGCAGATGTGAGGGACTCGGAGAACACATCCCAAGTCTCTCCAGCTGGGTCTTGCAGGGTAAGTAGTGGTTTTCCAGGCGGACATGGAGTGGGAAGAGAAGCCCAGTGTTGTGAAAAGGCCCAGCACATTCCAGGAGCTGGAATTCTTTAGGCGAAGCTGGAGCGCAGAGCGCATGGGGAGTCAGCAGTAAGAGGAGCCTGGGAGGCCGGGCCAGCCCACGGGGCAGAGCGCCACTGCAGACTTTGGGTTTCAACCTGCAAGGAATGGAGGGCTGTTGAGTACTTTGCAGCAGAGGAGAGGCACGCTCTGACTTGTGTTTCTGGTGAATGCCCCTGGGTGTCATGTGGAGAGGCATGGAAGGGGGAGCTGAAGGCAGGAACAGTGCAGGTGACTCACGAGGACGGCAGTGAAGTCGGCAGGTGTATTCGCGGCTGGAAAGGTGGGAGCCCTAGCAAGAAGGCAGACGGGATGGGATTTGATGACCGGCCCAGCATAGTCCCGAGGCAACAGATGCACGCAGGGCAGGGCCTGGGCCAAAGGAGGTAAGGTGCATAGGGCACAAAATTTAAGGAATTGTTCACTCAAAGGATCGTGCAGGTGCTGGTCTTAAGGGAGAAGGAAGCATCTGGGATGAGTTCAGGCCTGTGCTGTGGGGGTTGGGCCCGATGCTGAGACACTGCCCCAGAGCAAGGCCTGCAGGTGGCAGTGGTGTGGCGGGGAGGACAGGAGGCTCTCAAGGGCCCCGGGCTCTGCAGTGGCTCCTCCCTTGGCCTCTGAGGCTGCGTGGGACCACTCTGGCTGGCCTGCTTTCGTGCAGGGGCCCATGGCATCCTTACACAGCCCAATATCTGACACCCCCAAAAGCAGCCCTCCACCCCCGTCCCGCTCTGTCCCCAGTGACGGGGCTTCCACAGGTGGCGGGGGGGGCCCCCCCTGCCCCACATTGTGACAGCACCTCCTGCTTTGAAAGCCCGCAAGCAGGTCACCCGGTTCCCCTGGGAAAAGTTCCAGTGGGGAGGCAGCCAGTATCTTCTGGTGGCTCAAGGTGATTTCAACCTTCCGGGAAGCGGGCGATGAAATCAGAGGACAGCTAGAGCGCCCTGGGGCAGCACCCTCTGATGAGCAGGAGTGAAAATGCATTTTACGGAGTCACACTTTACCCAGTTTATACAAATCCATTATCCGTGAAGCCCCAGATTCAACAGGCACCTGTGGCGCGTCTGTGCCAAACTCCGGGCTGGGGGCCTTTCACACGGCGCAGGGGCTCCCGGAGTGGGATCGGGGGTGGTGGGTTCAAATCCTACTTCTTCGTTAACTGGCAGCATGACCTTGGGCCACTCTCAATTTCTTCATTTAAGTGGGGAGAGTAATAGCCTTCTCTTCGGGTGAGGACGGAGATAGTGTTTGTTAAGGGCTTAATTCAGCCCCTCGAAAACAGTACTCAGCAATAGTTGTCAGCCATCCTGGAACAGAGGCCGTTCCGATATTACAGATGTGACAGCCGAAGGGGGTACCTTGGTCTAGGCCTTGCATTTAGTGGGCCAAACCCCGGTCTCTCTGGCCGTCTCCAAAGCTCATGCAGCTTCTGGGGCCTTACACTGCCCCTTAGTGCTACAGAGTCTCGTCCCCTTGGCTTTTCTTCTGCTTTGCATGTCAGCTGAAGATTACACCTGTGTTGAGAGCCCTCTTCTTGAGCCAGGAGCCAGTTAGCTCAAGAGCTGGGCTGCCCGGTGACCGTATCTCTGCTCCCCACTCTTGAACACTGGCTGGGAGCTAAGTGCCAGGATTCAAAAGCCTCCTGCGCACCCCTCCCAGGCATGGTGAACCAACCTTCCATCTGTATCCAAAGCAAACAGATCAGGTGCCTCTGTTGCCTGAGGGATGCCCTCTCTTATGGTCTTATCGACAATGGGGGCAGTGGGCTAGAGCCCAGGAGGCTGGAGGGGAAACTTCGTTCTCAGTGGGGGCCACGAGGCCGCCTCTGGGACACATCTTTTGTCCACTCCTGGAAGGACCACAGAGCAGGGAAGCCAAACCTCTCAAGCTGGTGATGCTGTGGCCATCTTTGAAAAGCCCACCTCTTAACCCCTCTGTGTCCGCAGGCCATGGAGAGCAAGCTGCTCATCGGAGGCAGGAACATCATGGATCACACCAATGAGCAGCAGAAGATGCTGGAACTGAAGAGGCAGGAGATTGCAGAGCAGGTAGGGCTGGGGGCTTCAGGTCTCACGGGAGCACATGGCCTTGAGGTCTCGTCTGGAGGACAGAGGGCCGTGAGCCATCATGGACTCAACATCCCTGGAATATAGTGCTAAGAACCTAAGACATGCCGCCCTGGATCCCTTGGGTCCACCAGCCCAGGAGCCTACCTCTGTCAAGGGCACTGCCAGCAAAGGGGTGAGAGGAAGTGGTGGTTCTCCATGATGTCAGCCGATACAGGGCGCCTCGTGTTAATTCCTGGGCCTTCCATAAGGGTGTAAGTTCTTTGCCAACTGTATGACGATGTCCTATATCTTCAGGAACCACAATTAGTTGGTCCTACCAGTCGTCTGTGATACCACGTGGGGAGAGGGTGAGGCAGCTGGGAAGCCAGTATGATGCCAATCTATGTCGGCTCGACCCTGCTAGAATGCACCAGCTATTCGGGCTGGGGTCTCCATCCCCCGGCGGGCGGGGGGGGGCAGTGTTGGCAAAGACATGGCCATATGAGCTAAGAAGAAGGTTCAGAGAGGCTCTGCTGATGACAGGCAGGAGCGGGGGCCGTGGGCCATGGGCCGCTCTCTTCTTCCTGGCCTCTGTGGCCACTGTGGAGCCAGATTCCCTGATAGGCAGCGTGAGCTTGTCCCCTGAGCTCCCTTGGCCCTCCCTGGTACACGCCGCCCCACTGATCCCCTGTGCCCTGCCTTGGCCTAGAAACGCCGTGAGCGGGAAATGCAGCAGGAGATGATGCTCCGTGACGAGGAGACCATGGAGCTCCGGGGCACCTACACATCCCTGCAGCAGGAGGTGGAGGTCAAAACCAAGAAACTCAAGAAGGTGAGGGGCCGCAGGGGGCTGAGGGCCTGGCAGCCTCTGCCCAAGACACTTACCCACCCAAGGGGTCTGTGCTTTAGGGCCCCTTCCCCGCGTTGCTCGAACTGCTGAAGCCTGATTGATTTCGCCGGGGCTGCCGGGGTGAGGAGTAGGGGAAGGTGGGGGGTCTGGTGCTGGAGGGGATGAGAGCCTCTTCTCCCGGGCCAGGCCGGGCCTGGTGGGCTGGGAAGGCCTTCACTTCAGTCTCCCGTTGCCATCCTCACGGCGCTGGGTAACGTCCCCTGCGCAGTGTCATCAGTGGGTCACGGTTGGGTAGCCAGGCCCAGGACAGGAGTGTCAAGGAGGCCTGAGGAGACGCAAGCCTGGGGGAGCTCAGGAGGGGAGCTGCAGGCCCCCGTGGACATGGGAAGGGATGAGACTGTCTGATCTCCAGAACCCTGCAAAGTCCACAGCCAGGGAAGGGCACGTACAGGGACAGGAAGCAGCAACTCCAGCCCAGATTCTGGGAAGCACCTGGAAAGCCCACGGGGTCGCCGACGTGACTGGCCCAGAGCAGGCCAGGCAGAGGCCCAGCCACAGCGGCAGTTTCCGGGGACATGCGTACCTCCTGGCGGGTGAGGAGCCGGACAGCAGGCTCTCTGCTGCGCTCCACACCCCCATACTTGAGAGCCCCTAGAGAGGCAGGAGCGGGGCGGGTCACCTTCCAAACTGGCTTAGGCCCCCCTTCCCCCCACCCCCCACCCTCCACCCCCCACCCCCGGAGCCCTGCACAGCAGTTCTGTCTTTGGGTCCTGATTGGACTCTTAACAAGTTGTGTGACCTTGAGCAACTGTGTACCTGAGTCACCTCTTCTATAAAAAGAGGGTGTTGGGACTAAAAGGCCTCTCGGGTCCCTTTCAGTTTGAACATTCCACAAGGCTGACAACAGCGGAGGGGGAGCAGGTAACAGGCCCTAGGGTAGGAGGGAGAGGACAGCCCGTTGAAGAACCTGCCCTCATTTGTGGTGGGGCAGGAGGGAGATTCAGACCGGGGCCTCCCCTGGACTCGGCCTGTGGAGCCTGAGCCTGCAGCGTCAGGGCCCCGGGCCGGGTGACAGGGGCCTCGCCGCCACACTGCGTAGCCTCTGAGTGGCGCCTGTCCCCACGCAGCTCTACGCCAAGCTGCAGGCGGTGAAGGCAGAGATCCAGGACCAGCATGATGAGTACATCCGCGTGCGGCAGGACCTGGAGGAAGCGCAGAATGAGCAGACCCGGGAGCTCAAGCTCAAGTAGGCCCCCTCCTCATCCCAGTCCGGGTCCTCACAGCCGTCCTTCACTGCTTGGCCTCTCCCTGAGGGGCTTATTTCCTTCCTCAAGGCCTCGTTCCAGGCGTCTAGTCCCCCAGGAGTCCACGTCCCTTAGGAATAGAATGTGTCTGAGGGTTGAGGACGAGGTCTAAGTTCCAGAGTTGCTTCTATCTCCTCTGTTTCCTTCTCCTTCCTCTGCTCTGCCGTAATGATGAGGCCCCCGAAGTGCATGCTGGGTGCTGGCCAAGAGTAACCCCTAAGGCCCTGAGCCCACAGCCTTTGCACTGGAAGCAGGGATTTCAAGTTCTGTGATTGCCGTAGGGATCCTCTCTTCGTCCAGCTTTCTGGTTTTTCCCTCTCCACTGTTCCCTCTGCCTCTTTGCTTCTTGCTGCAACCTTCATGTGTCCCGACCCCTGTGGTCTCTCACTCCCCAGTTCCCCATCTCTACCTCATTCCTGCTCCCAGGTACCTAATCATCGAGAACTTCATCCCCCCTGAGGAGAAGAACAAGATCATGAACCGGCTTTTCCTGGACTGTGAGGAGGAGCAGTGGAAGTTCCAGCCGCTTGTGTCTGCCGGAGTGTGAGTCTCTCGCCGCCTGGTCTGGGCCCACCCCAGGTCGGGGGTGGCCAAGGGCCTGCAGGGAGACAGAGGTTTCTGTAGATTTGGAGACGGGTAGGAAAGATGCAGGTGGAGGATGGATTTCTCCAATGTAGGGGTCTTCACGAAGGGTGTTCTGCCCAAAACAAAATGTCTCAGGTGCCCCGCGAGGGACCTAAGGAGGGGAAGAGCATCTCAGCCTCTTGGCAATCCCAGTGAGTGATAACATTCGGTCAGTCTGGTGCATATTCATGCATATTCATTCGTCGGGTGCCCAAAACAGCAACAATAGTTAATATTTGCCTTGCTGTGTTGGGCACTATGTACAGGACTCTCCAGACAAGGGAAATCAGACATAGTCAGAGCTCCCATTCCAGTGAGGAATGCAGGGAAGTGATCAGATCAGGAAATGATAGAGGTGTGACCCAGTCTTTATAACCTCATGCAGCTCAGCTTGGTGATTCAGCATTTCCACCTGTTTCCGTATAGCCTAGCTCTTAGGTATAGTTTGCATCCACCGGCTCGGTATGTAGCTCCCTCTGCTGGTGGCCATGAAGAATAAGGTGCTACTCACACCCAACAGAGGGACTGCCTCACTCAGCTGGGCCACACTGTCCCTTAATTGAAAATCTGTATACAGAGCTGTTTAGGAGGCTGGATACCAAAGCACTTCCCTGGAGGTTCTTTGCTCTCTCTATCTTAGGAATATTAATGACAAGATAGCACAAGATTCTCCCCAACACTGGGTGGGAAGCTAGCTATAAAGGTCTCTGGCTTCTCACATCAGATGCCTACTTAATCTGTCTACTGTCTAAAAGGCTGACCCTACCCAAACTGACACTATGCAGCTTTGTAAGGGGCAAGTTCAAGAGTAGAGGACTTTTCAATGGTGCCACTTTGGAATTTATGCAAAGCTTCCAGGTGATTCTGCAAGGAAACCAAGCTTGAAAGCCACTACTCTAGTGCCCTCTGCTGGAAGGAGATGCTGGTGAGGCTTCTGATTTGTAGGGTTATTGATTTTGTACTTAGAAGAGTTCCTCCATTGAAGTTTAACAGGGGCGCCTGGCTGGCTTAAGTGGTAGAGTATGCGACTCTGGATCTTGATCTTGGGGTTGTGGGTTCGAGCCCCATGTGAGGTATAGAGATTACTTAAAAATAAAATTTTAAGATTTTATTTATTTATTTGAGAGAGAGAGAGAGAGCAGGGGCAGAATAAGGGGCAGAAGGAGAGGAAGCAGACTCTCAATCCCAGGACCCTGAGATCATGACCTGAGCTGAAGTCAGGTGCTTAACCAACTGAGCCACCCAGGAGCCCCCAGAATAAAATCTTTGAAAAGAAAAAAGTTTGGAGTGCTTGGGTGGCTCAGTCATTAAGCGTCTGCCTTCGGCTTAGGTCACGATCCCAGGGTCCTGGGATCGAGCCCCACATCGGCTCCCTGCTCAGCAGGAAGCCTGCTTCTCCCTCTCCCACTCCCCCTGCTTGTGTTCCCTCTCTCGCTGTCTCTGTCAGATAAATAAATAAAATCTTTTTTTTTTTTAAAGAAGATTTTAGGGCGCCTGGGTGGCTCAGATGGGTAAGCGTCTGCCTTCGGCTCAGGTCATGATCCCAGGGTCCTGGGATCGAGTCCCGCATCAGGCTCCCTGCTCCTTGGGAGCCTGCTTCTCCCTCTGCCTCTCTCTCTCTCTCTCTCTGTCTCTCATGAATAAATAAATAAAAAGTTTTAAATAAAATAAAATAAATAAAAAAATAAAATAAAGAAGATTTTATTCGAGAGAGAGAGAGAGAGTGCGAGAGCGAGTGGGGTGAGGGGTAGCTGGACAAGCAGACTCCCTGCTGAGCGTGGAGCCTGGCCTCAGGCTGGATCCCAGGACCCTGAGATCATGACCGGCACCAAAATCAAGAATCAGCCACTTAACCAACTGAGCCACCCAGGTGCCCCAGAAAAGGTTTTTAAACCTCTCTGAACCTAAATTGCTTCACCTGTAAAGTTGGGATAGTACATGTACCCTGTAGGGTTGTTGAGGTTGAAATGGGATAATGTATGGGAGGCTCCAGGCCACAGAAGAGATGATCAATAAATGGTTGCAATCATACCAATAAGCCAATATTATAATTACAGGGACTCCAGAGAAGCCAATTTGCCTTCATCCCTTAGAAGTGCCAGAGAAGGGCAGTTTGGTTTACTGTTTTTGTTTTAGATTGCGATTTTTTATTCAGGCTGTCTCCAAGTTTAGAGAGGGAGCATTCCTTGCTCTAAATAGAATCAAGATAGTTAAACTGGGTTCATGATAGAGGCAAAGTTTACCTCAGTAAGAACATTCTCAGCTCTGGGTTGAGTCCATAGCTTGATTCACAGGTCTGTGACAACTGAGTTGAATCTGACACTGGGAGAAGTTGCAGCCTCCCCAGGCAGGGTAGGGCAGTGTGGAGGGAAGGAGAAAAGTAAGCAGAGGAGCGCCTGACTCTGGATTTCTGCTTGGGTCAGGATCTCAGGGTCCTGGGATCCAGTCCCGCTCTGCACTCAGTGGAGAGTCTGCTTGAGGATTTTCTCTCTCTCCCTCTTCCTCTGCCCCTATGATGTAGGATGCCAGTTTTCAGCACAGAAGAGCAAAAGAGGGAGATCAGACAGCCGATAATAATGACATTGGGGTCAGCCCCTAAGACAGACTGAGAGATCACTTTTTAATATTAAGGGGGAAAAATTTATTGTGATAGCAGCCATATAGCAGCCAGGGTGGGTCATATGACAATTCTTGGGATCTGCTCAGCCCGAAACTATTGTGGGTCTCTGTTGGGAGGGGCAGATACAGGCAGAGCCAGGCCCCTGCTCTGGGCTGTCAGCCACAATCTGCTTACTAGAGAGAGATCAATCATGGAAAGTAGGCCTGGGGCAGAAGAGGGAATAGATGGGAAGTTTGGTGTCCCAATTACAGACTCCCCTCCCCCAACCTTTCTTCCCGCATGCCACCCAGAATAGCCCTGGCATCTTTACTGGGTCAGGCTGCCAATTCACAGTGATCCACTGCTCCGCTCGCCCAGCCCTGTCCCCCGGTCCTATTCTCAGAGCTTGCACCCTGGCGGGGTGTGCTTCTGAGAGACGGTACAGCATATCCTAAAAAGAGTATTTGGGCAGGTCGAGTTCCGAGTGTCTTCCTAATCGGTCGACCTGAGGCACAAAAGGCATTTTGCTTGTCTGAGCCTCAGGCTCCCTGTCTGCCCTGTCTACACCTCGGGAGATTGTGGCAAAGTTCAAACGGGATGTGTAGATGCAGCTTACAAATGATAAGCGGTGATGTTACTAATTTCCCCCTCTCCCCTTGAGTTGTCCCGGCCTGCTGTGCGCATGCACAGCCTCCCATGCCCCCCACCCCCCTCCTCCCCCGCCCCCCTCCTCCCACTTCCCCCCTCCCTCCCCTGCTCCAGGGGCCACACAGCCGCAGAGGGAGCTGGGGCTTCTACAGTGTCATCCTTCCCTGTTTTTATCCATAAAGTGGGCTCGAAGGGACCCCCTAGGTGGGGTCCAGCACTCTTTCGTGTGCTTGATAAAATGAACCACAAGAATGGATTTCTCAGTACTCTGCTGCAGAAGGCAGGCACTGTTCCTTCAGCCCCTGCACTGCTCTGCTCGTTCCACTCGTTCCACTCGTGAAAGACAGGATGTCCTATCTGTGAAGTACTCGGCCTGCTTCTTCTCTTCCGTCTTCTGTCTGCCTTTTGGCTTTTTTTTTTTTTTGCATTGCTCCTTTGTATCCCTGCTTGAAATTAGCAAGTTGAATCAAGAGTAATCATCACAGCTGCGGGGCGGGGGCGGGGGCGGGGGCGGGGGGTGGGGATGGGGGGGTGTTTGAGCCTTTGCCCTGTGTTGTGCTAAGTGCTTGCCTTGCTTCATCTCCGCAGTTCTGGGTGACCCGGGGCGGGCGGGGGGTGGGGGTGGACGGGTCATAGCTGAGTCTCAGAGGTAGCCGGCCACTTCCCAAGGTAACAAACCTTTAAGGGGCAGAGCCAACATTCAAACTCAGATATGTCTTACTGTAAAACCTGTGTTAATTTGTTTTAGTGGAAGTACTTTCTTGATTTCTTTGCTATCTTTCTTTGTTTTGGATAATAAAAGCAATACACCACACTCATCAAATTGCTGAAAGGAAGAAGGCTGACATACTGTGAGTTGGCTAGGATAGAGAGCAATGGAAGCTTTCATACATATAACCAATTTGTTTTTTTTTTTAAGATTTTATTTATTTATTTGAGAGAGAGAGAGAATGAGAGATAGAGAGCATGAGAGGGAAGAGGGTCAGAGGGAGAAGCAGACTACCCGCTGAGCAGCGAGCCCGATGCAGGACTCGATCCCGGGACTCCAGGATCATGACCGGAGCTGAAGGCAGTCGCTTAACCAACTGAGCCACCCAGGCACCCCATATAACCACTTTGAAAAGCAATTTGACAATATCTAGTAAAGTTGAAAATGTACATACCCTACAGTGGAACCATTCCATTCCTAGATATATCCCCCAGGGAAACTGTTGAATATGTACTTGAAGATACCTGTACAGAAATGTTCACAACAGCACTGTTTATTTATTTATTTATTTATTTTTAAAGATTTTATTTATTTGAGAGAGAAAGACAGCCAGAGAGAGGGAACACAAGCAGGGGGAGTGGGAGAGGGAGAAGCAGGCTTCCCACCAAGCGGGGAGCCTGATGTGGGGCTCAACCCCAGGACCCCGGGATCATGACCTGAGCTGAAGGCAGACGCTTAATGACTGAGCCACCCAGGGGCCCTACCGCACTGTGTTTAATAGAAAGAAAGAAAAAAATCAACCCAGGTGTCCATCAACAAGATAATATTATACATATACATATATATATGATATGTTGCAACCTTAAAATAGTTCATATAAGCAAACTGTAATAATCTAATCTAGAGGTACATGGATAAATCTAAAAAAAAAAAGCTTGTTGATGGGCGCCTGGGTGGCTCAGTTGGTTGAGTGACTGCCTTCGGCTCAGGTCATGATCCTGGAGTCCCGGGATCGAGTCCCGCATCGGGCTCCCTGCTCAGCGGGGAGTCTGCTTCTCCCTCTGACCCTCCCCTCTCTCATGTGCTCTCTCTCTCTCTTTCATTCTTTCTCTCAAATAAATAAATAAAATCTTTAAAAAAAAAGTTTGTTGAGCACAAAAAACATGCAGTATGTATACCACACAGTTCAAATTTTAGAAATAGGCATACAAATACCCATGTATATTGTTTATGAATATCCACATATATAAGTAGCTAAAAACATGCACTGCGTTGATTAGCACCAAGCTCAAGAGAGTAATTAACTTGCCAGGGGCGGGGGGGTTGGGGAGAGATAGGAGTTTTAAAAACTGCCTACATTTTATTTCTTAAAAAAATTTTGGTGTGGGCACGTGGGTGGCTCAGTCATTAAGTGTCTGCCTTCGTCTCAGGTCGTGATCCCAGGGTCCCGGGATCAAGCCCCGCATTGGGCTCCCTGCTCCGTGGGAAGCCTGCTTCTCCCTCTCCCACTCCCCCTGCTTGTGTTCCCTCTCTCGCTGTCTCTCTCTCTGTCAAATAAATAAATAAAATCTTAAGGAAAAAAAAATTTTGATGTAAGTATAACAAAATGTTAAACAGATGATTTGACAAAGCTGAATGGTAAGTTTACATATATGTTATTTTCTATACTTTTCTGAATGTCTGAGATAATTAAATATAAAGTGATATATTTTCATTATCAAAAAAGTTCAGATTTTGCAGAAGAGCATAAAGATAATAAAAGTTACCTGTAATGAAACCATCCAAAGATAGTACCTATTCACATTTTGTTGAATATGCAGACTTTTTTCTTAGCTCTTACATTTAAATCTGTGATCTATTTTGAGTTAATTTTTATAGATGATACAAGATAAGGATCCAACTTTATTTTTTTGCCTGTGGACATCCAACAATTGTCCCAGTACCGTTTGTTGAAGAGACTGTTCATTCCCCATTGAATGGTTTTGGTACCCTTATAGGAGATCAACTGATTGTAGATATAAAGATTTATTTCTAGACTCTCAATTCTACTCCATTGGTCTATATGTCTGTCCTTATGCTAATACACAGCCTTGATTACTGTAGGCTTTGTGTTATGTTCTGGAACTGGGACACGCAAACCCTCCAACTTTGTTCTTTTTCAGGATTATTTAGGCTATTTTGAGACCCTTGCATTTCAAGCTTGATTTTTTAATCATTTCTTTTTGTCCTAACTCTTAAGAAAAATAAAAAGAGGAACCACTAATCATCAATGGTTTTGCATAGTGTGTGAAATCAGCATATGAATCTGAAAGCTAAAAGAAGATTGGATTTCCTTTCTTCATTTCAGCCCTTAGTCAAACCTTTTTACTGTGGAAAGAAAATAGAAAAAAACAAGAGTAAAGAAATATATGCTTTCTTGTGTTACAATAGTTTTTAGTTGTCCAGCTGAATTAGAAGAAATGAGAGGAAAATTCCTGTGAACCAGCTGCAGAGCCTCCTGCCTACTTTGAACGATACTTAATTCTTCACGATATTTTCCCCATCTTCCAAAGAAATCCGCTCTAATATAGGCTCTTCCCCACAGCAGTAACAGCCAAATGAAGAAGCGGCCAACGTCTGCAGTGGGCTACAAGAGGCCTATCAGCCAGTATGCTCGGGTTGCTATGGCAATGGGGTCCCACCCCAGGTACAGGGTAAGAAGCTGGGAAATAGAAGGGGGGAAAGGAGAGAGAACCCAAGGGAGGCGATGCTCATAATCTCTGCTTGCTTTTCCCACCTCATCACCTTTGCTGTAAACCAATATTTACTGAGTGCCCAAGACACAGAATCATCCGCACCACTGCTCACGTCTGGTCTGACATTCCCACCACAGGCTGAAAACATCATGTTTCTGGAGTTGGATGTGTCCCCTCCAGCTGTCTTTGAGATGGAATTCTCTCATGACCAAGAACAAGACCCCCGTGCGCTACACATGGAGAGGCTCATGCGCTTGGACAGCTTTCTGGAAAGACCTTCCACATCTAAAGTTCGAAAGTCCAGGTCCTGGTCAGTACCACTGTGGTCAGAGTGGGCAGTGGACTTAAGAGGCAGGGAGACCGTATGGGCTGGTTGAGGCTGAAGAGGGTTTGGGTTGTACCTGTGAGACATTAAGGGTGGGGGGGAGTAACTGGGCGGCGTCGGGGAGGAGTTCCCACAGCAACAGGATGAGGGAAAAGCAAGTCCTCACTTCTCTGTTTCCTGCTGTTTCCCAACCTCCCCATTCACCCACCTCATCCCGACCCTCTGCAGGTGCCAGAGTCCTCAGCGGCCTCCACCCTCTACCACACAGGCCTCACTGGCCTCCGCTGCTCGGCGCCCCACAACAGTGCTAGACCATGAGTGACAGCCTTCAGTCAGGCTGCCCATCCAAGAGCCTCCTGGGATGGGGAGCCAACCCTGGATCATCTCACCTGACGCTCAGTGTGTGTGCGTGTGTGTGCATGTGCGCGTGCGTGTGTGCGAGGGGGTGAGAGTCTGGCAGACCATGCGTCAGCCTGCTCCTCTTAGCCTCCTTTATTTAATTAATGTTATTTATTTGTGGAGCTCAGTTGTTGGGGGGAGATGCCCTCGCCTGAGCCCGCCGTGGTCACTGCATAGCCTCCTTTCCTTCTGACTTTAGACGCCCCCCCATGTCAGACCTCAAGCTCCTCCCTGTCAGCTGCTCCCAGAAGGGAAGGTAGCCAGTGCCTGGGAAGAGAGTACTTTTTCTTCCTGTCTCACTCCATAATCCATCTCCTCCTACGCTGATGGTGAGCAGTTCCTAAGCACTTTCTGGGACTAGAAAAATGCTAGATGTCTACAAAGGACCAGAGATGTCCTGCCAGTGTTGGGCCTATGCTCCCAGTGAAAAGAGCCCTACACTTCACTTTCTGGACCTCAGATAACCTCTTTTGGCCTCTTGGGCTCCTTTTCAAGGACTTAACATGACCTCACCGACACAGCCCATGCTCTTCGGCTTTGGCAAGAACTCGTGGCTTACCAACTCTGCTTCCTGGCCACCTTCCCAACCTTTGGATGGGAATTGTGAACCAGACGGTTGCTGCCTCCTCAGGACCTGCAGAAAATGAAACAGTAATGGAGACAACATGGACAGTCATCAAAGGAAGTCCCTTCTCTGAGTCCCTTTGTTTCTGTCCCCTTGGAGAAGTAACTTGGGTCAACAAGTGATCAAGCCAACTGCCCATTTTTGAGATGCTGCTCCTTCCTGCTTTGGTCATTTTCCTCTGCAGCTGCCTGGATCCCAGTTCATAGTGGGAGGAATCAATGTCATTCTCCCCCTGGCTACGCAAAGGTATTGGAATCTGTTGCTTCCCCCTTCATTTAGCACAGGCAACAGAGACCCAGGCACAATCTGGCAGCTTTGCTTATTACTCCTGTTTCTGCATCACATTTGTTGAGCACTATTTTGTTGAAAACGGATCCTTTCTTCAGCATTGTGAAAATTGGTCCCTACGGAAGTACTCCCCACCTCCTTCTGTGACATCCCAAGATGTCTCCAGGTATCTCAAGTAATAAGTAAATTTCTACCAAAAAAAAAAAAAGAGAGAGAGAGAGATGAATTTTCATTGATTTACTTTTTAAGTGTATATTTTGGTAGAGGAGTGAAGAGGTAATCATGAAAGAAACAAGTGATTTAAGATCTCAAAATGCCCTAAGAGTGGGAATCTCTGGTTCCCAGAAATATAAGGATTTTAGTCATTGGGAGAAAAGCATGAAACTGATGGAGCTGCTTGAATTTGGTGAGTGGGAGGTGGGGGCGAGGGGTGGGGGCTGATTACCTGGTTCTTCTCTTTCCATCAGGAAGTGGACCCTTCTTGCACAGTTCAAGTTCTGCTCTAAGGACCAAGCTATGGTCTGGTTTAATTCAATGATGCTGTCCTTTCTGCCATAGTTACTGGACTAGATGGTTGGACAACTCAATTGCCATTTACTCCTGTCCTTCTAGGAAGTACCATTCTTCATCAGAGCCCAAGAGATTATTTGAGACTCAGGATTCAGATCAGAGGTTTGGCTGTGTCTGGGACAGGAATTATGTGTAGAAATCCCCCAGGTGGCCTGGACACCGGGGGACTTCATGCCTACATTGAGCAACCTCTCCCGCTGACCTTTCTTGTTTGTGGATGAAACAGCACGTGTCACCCCCATTCATCACTTGGACACATCGACTGCATCATCTGGTCACTTGACCCTCACAGTCTTAGAGCACAAAATACCCAGTTCCACCACCCCCAGTCTGAGGGCTGGGCCCGAGGTGTGTCAGAGGAGGAGCTCTTGCCTGCGGCTTTCTGTACGTGTGTTATGTGCGTTTGTGTGTGCGTGTTTGTGTGTGTGTTTACCTCCGCTCTACACTCGGGGGACACTCTACACTCGGTGTAAGATATGCTGGGAACAGGACCACCGAGGCGGTTGGATCTGTCTCTCTGTCTCTCTCCTTTCCCTTGTGATGTATCAAACATTTGATTGACAAAGTGAAGGCCTTGATGAGGACCAAATTTCCATGTCTGTTGCTATGGTCTTTATTTAGGACAACAGTGAATGCAGTGGCCCATTCTTGTCACTCTATACATATGACTATACGGGGACATATGTAATATATAAATATATATAAAAAAAGTTACCCTCCGTCTCCTTGGCTTCAGATGAGGCCACTCTGTTGAGCTGAAATGCACCTGCAGCTTGGTGCTGCCTGCAGCCTGCAGCCCAGCCCTGCTCAAATTAACACAGTCGATAATAAAGGAATGAGTATCGTCACAGAATTGGTTGACTGCCTTCTCTTCCCTTTGTTCTTACTTATACTCTCCTATGCACTTTCTCCTTTTTCTTCCTTGTTTTTCCAAGCGGGGTGGGAGAGTATTTGGAGCTCAACGGCAGCTATCAGGACCTTGGAGAAGAACGGGCTGCTTAAAAGGGACTCCTCTGCGCAGGAGAGCTGAGAAGCAGGTCCCAGGCTCTGAAGTCTGTGCCAGACCCATGGCAACAGCTGTTTGTGTTCTGGGCGAACGGTCCCCACCCCATTCGTTCTGAGCTATTAGCAGATGTCCAAACAGCCTAGATGTCCAGATCAGCTGTCGATATCCTCTGACAGCTCTGCTCCTGCATTGATCAGCCAGGAGAGATGAAAGTGCGTAATAATGTGTGTAAAGCACATAGATGTGCCCAGCACATGGTGGGCACTGAATTAAAACAGTTTCAAAGACTAACATCCCTTTGGGCTCTCTTCCTAAGGCTTCTTCCCCTCCTTCTGGGTTCTGGCTGTTGGTTCCCTGGAGCCGGGAGGTCTTAAGGGAAATGAAAAGTAGTTGCTACTAACAAACACAAAGCCCCTGACTCCCAGGGGAGTGCTGTGGTTGGCCTGGTGCACGCAGCAGGTTTGGACACTGACACTTCTCCTGGAGGGGTGCCCTGCCCCGAGGGCCAGGCCTGGAGTGGCTCTGCTATTTGAGATCTGCCAGGTGCTGTGTCAGGCACTTACCCCATGCACACTCACTTCATCCTCCCACATGGAAGGTATTGTCACTGGTTTACAGACGGGATTTAGGAAAATGAACTAACTAGGCTAAAGACGTGTGGTTAGCGACGAGGCTGGATTTCCCCACTCTAATGCCCGCTTTTTTTCCTTCCGGGCCACCCCTCGAGCCCAGCCGTACCTTAAGAAAACTGATGGGCACCCTGTGTGTTTTATAAGTAGTGAAGGCCAGGGACAGAAGGGCAGTGGTCGGAAATAAAACCAAATCTTCAGAACCTGAACGTAGAGGTCCTCTTTTAAAACCACTCATTTCGGGGCGCCTGGGTGGCTCAGTCCGGTAAGCGTCTGCCTTCAGCTCAGGTCATGATCCCGGGGTCTTGGGATCGAGCCCCGCATCGGGCTCCCTCCTCAGGGTGGGGGGAATGTTTCTCCCTCTCCCACTCCCCGTGCTTGTGCTACCTCTCTGTCAAATAAAAAAATAAAGCCACTCGTTTCTCCTGTCAGCAGTGAGGTCACTTGTATGGCTGACATCGGTGGATTTCTAGAGCTTCACAGAAAAGCCAGAGGGTAGGAACTTTCCCTTGGTGCCCAGGTCTTTTGTTATCTGTTTGTTGATAAAGAAGCTGCCATGTTTCACTTCTTTCTCCAAGGCTGGGCACCTGATCTCCAGAGGCTGGGGTGTGTGTTAGTTGAAGCTCTTGGCCACTACTAAAGGTTCATTTAAGATGGCCTGAATGAAAAGTGTGCCACGGACCCCAGGGGCAAGGACAGAACCAGTCCTCGGGAATAATCGAGTACCGGGCACTCAAACACCACAAAGACCCTCTCTAATTCACCGACCTTCTTTCCGTGTGGGGTTCGTGCTTGCCTCGGCTACTCCAGTTGGTGATGTAGAAAATACACCTGCGGGCACCTGGGTGGCTCAGTCGTTGGGCGTCTGCCTTCGGCTCAGGTCATGATCCCAGGGTCCTGGGATCGAGTCCTGCATCGGGCTCCCTGCTCAGCGGGGGGCCTGCTTCTCCCTCTCCCACTCCCCCTGCTTGTGTTCCCTCTCTTGCTGTGTCTCTGTCAAATAAATAAATAAAATCTTAAAAAAAAAAAAAGAAGAAGATGAGCAGCTAGCAGCAGCTCATCCAGAGAGACTGCGAATCTCAGTCCCAGTGCCATATGCAAGGGAATGTGATCCCAGTTCAGTGGTTTGGGTCAGGTGGATGAAACATGATATCTGATCAAGACCTTTGAAAGTTCTGCTGCTGTAACCATGTGTATGGAGGAGGGGTGGAAATAAAGATTTTTCTCAAGAAAGATGGTGGGGGTGGCAGTGGGGATGGAGTATGCTCTGCACAGCCAACAGAACAGCCGTCCATGACCAGTGCATCCATCACCCACGAAGGCTTAAGAAAGGTCGCCCTGGGGCACCTGGGTGGCCCAGTTGGTTAAGCGACTGCCTTCAGCTCAGGTCATGATCCTGGAGTCCCGGGATCAAGTCCCACATCAGGCTCCCTGCTCAGCAGGGAGTCTGCTTCTCCCTCTGACCCTCTTTCCTCTCGTGCTTTCTATCTCTCATTCTCTCTCTCTCTCAAATAAATAAATAAAATCTTTAAAAAAAAAAAGTTTGCCTTGGGCTCATCCTATTATTCTGGCTATTCTTCTTACAACGTGGTCCAAGGCTCAACTGCATCAAAATTAACACCCTCAGAGAGTCTACTTCATTAGGTCGAGGATAGATCCATGGGGTAGACACGATAGGTTGTCTTTCCAATGTCCGTTCTTCCTTTCTTCCTTATTGACAAAAATTGTTCAAGGAGAGCAGTGTACCCAGCTAAAAATAAGCATATTCCTAGACTCCCCAGCTGTAACAGGTGGCCATGTGACATGGTTTTGGCTAAGCAGACGTAAATGGAAGTCGGTTAGGAATTTCTGGAAATGTTTTTCCTCTTCCCCTTTCTTCTTCCTTCCTAAAACTCACATGTACCTCCTGGAAGTGCATTCTGTCACTGAACAACCATTTATTGAGCACCTGTTACCCATATGTTCATCCCAGGCATTGTTCTAAGTGCTGGGAATACAGGAGTGAATGGAATAAACAGAAGCCCCTGCCCTCCGCCGCCCCTCCGCCTCGTGCGTACACTTTAGGGTGGGGAGAAAAAGACATTGAACAAGAAAAACACATTGCATGTCAGATGGTGATAGTGTGAGCAGAGAAGGGAGACGGGGGTTTCCCAGATAGTTGGGGTGGGGCGGGAGGAGTTGCAGTTTTAAAGCCTTTACTAAGAAGGTGATATTTGAGCACATTTCTGGAGGTACGGAAGTGGACTCCAGGAGAGGAAAGCAAATGCAAACTTCGTGGGTGGGAGTATGTCAGGCTTGTTCAAGGAGCAGCCACCATATCCCCACCCTGAGGCTGCGAGCACAACATGTAAAGGCTGATGGAGGGGAAGACACGGAGAACCAAGTTCCTGATGACGTTTGTGCTGCTCTACCAGCCTGGGTCTCTCCGCTTCCGCATTTATAATGGCGGCAGATGGGGGCGCCTGGCTGGCTCAGTCGGTGGAGTGGAGCCTGCGACACTTGATCCCGGGGTTCTAAATCCAAGCCCCACATTGGGTGTAGAGATTACTTAAAAATAAAATCTTTTAAAAGAAGAATGGTGGCAGACAAATCCCTACAGGTTTAAGCCAGTATTAGTGGGATTTGCCAGGAATTTGCATTTGAAATGAGCACCTCCAGGTGATCGCAGTGAATACTCACTAAAGTGTGAGAATCTCCTTTCAACCATTTGCAATTCCAAGTCACGCTCACAGTGGGCCTGCCCTTCAACACCTGCCGGCACTGGGATCCTGGGCTTGTGTAGACACCGGGACCATGCACAAGGATGGTAGAGGAGGAAGGCTCAAAGCCACTCGAGGCCCCTCAGAGCCCCTGGAGCCCCTGTACTCAGTCATGCATCATTTTTTCTTCACAACTGGGTAGAGGGAGGGGTAGGGTGCTACCTCCTTTGGGCTAGAAAACCAAAGTGATTATTTGTTCACATCCAAAGCTCCCACTTGCCAATAAGCAAATGTAGACCCAGAAAAGGAAAATGATTTCTCAAAGTCACACAAATGGTTAGCAGGTGAGATGGGCCTGAAAGGCATAGGATTTACTAATCTAATTCACTGTTTATATTTTCTGTGTGTGTTGATTTTATTCTTATTTTTTTTAAAGATTTTATTTATTTAGTCATGAGAGACAGAGAGAGAGAGAGACAGAGAGCGAGAGAGGCAGAGGGAGAAGCAGGCTCCCAAGGAGCAGGGAGCCCAATGCGGGACTCGATCCCTGGACCCTGGGATCATGACCTGAGCCGAAGGCAGACGTTTAACCGTCTGAGCCACCCAGGCGCCCCTGTTTTATTCTTATTTTTTAAATAACTTGAAACTCATAGAACAGTTGCAAGAATTGTACTAAGAACAGCCATATATACTCTTGTTTTTTTTTAAATGTGTTTGTTTGTTTGTTTAAGTAGGCTCCATGCCCAGCGCAGAGCCCAATGCAGAGCTCAAACTCAAGACTGAGATTGAGATCTGAGGGGAGATCAAGAGTCTACCGCTCAACCGACCAAGCCCCCCAGGTGCTCCTTTAAGATTTTATTTTTAAGTAATCTCTACACCCAGCATGGGGCTCAAACTCACAACCCTGAGATCTGGAGTCACAGGCTCCATCGACTGAGGCAGTCAGGCACCCCACCCCCTTAGTCCATTCTTGACCTTTGCACCCTTAACATTTTTCGTTCTTTCAGGCCAGTTAATTTGTGGACTACCCCTCAATTAAGGTTTGCTGTTTCCTCATGATTAGATCCAGGTGAAGCACGTGACGCTGTGGCCTTCTCACTGTACCCCATCAGGTGGCAGGTAATGACATTGCTTTGTCCTGTTACTAGTGACCTTAACTTTGATCATTTATTAAAGCAGTGTGTCGGGCGCCTGGGTGGCTCAGTTGGTTAAGCGGCTGCCTTCGGCTCAGGTCATGATCCTGGAGTCCCAGGATCGAGTCCCACATCGGGCTCCCTGCTCAGCGGGGAGTCTGCTTCTCCCTCTGACCCTCCCCCCTCTCATGCTCTCTCTCTCTCTCTCATTCTCTCTCAAACAAATAAATAAAAAATCTTTAAAAAAAAAAATTTAAAGCAGTGTGTCTACCAGGCTTCTCTGTTGTAAAGTAATTCCTCCTTATCCTTTTGTAATGAATAGCATTTTGTGAGGAGATACTGTGAACTATGTAAATATCCCACTCTTCTGTTTCACTCACTAGTTTTAACACACATTGATGTTTCCTGCTTGAATTAATTCTTGTTATACGGTTGCTGAATGGTGGCTTTTTAATTCCATTATTTCTTCTGCATTTATTAGTTGACATTAATGTGAGAAACAGCTTTCTCTTCTCATTTTTTTTGCTTGTTTATATCAATGTGGCCTCATGGATTCCTGTTTTATTCAATGGGTTATAATCCACTATTGTCATTGAATTCTATGCCCAACGTGGGACTCGAACTCGTGACCCCAAGATCAAGAGTTGTATTTGTTTCGATGCTCAAATTATGCCAGATTTGGTCAGCAGCAGTGCCTTCAAGCAGGCTTCTGTGTTCTTTTGAAATATTCCCTTTCTTCTTTGTGCACTTCCCTACTTCATGGCACAAAAAAAGTGTTCCAGACTCACCCAAGAAAACCCAATTCCTTTTAGTGGTGAGTTGTGCCCTTATTATTAATGGTGGTCTCTACTCCCAGACTCTCAGTGCACAGGGTTTGGAAATATATACACGTTGTATTCACATAGTCCATTCGTACAGTTACAATTGTATCTACCTTATATCTGTCTAATCATGAGTTCACACCAATTCCTCCACTTTCTTTCCTTTTTTTAATAATTCAATTTCTTTTTTTTTAAGATTTTATTTATTTATTTGAGAGAGAGAATGAGAGATAGAAAGCATGAGAGGGAAGAGGGTCAGAGGGAGAAGCAGACTCCCCGCCGAGCAAGAAGCCCGATGTGGGACTCAATCCCGGGACTCCAGGATCATGACCTGAGCCGAAGGCAGTCGCTTAACCAACTGAGCCACCCAGGCGCCCTCCTTTTTTTTTTTTTTTTAAGATTTGATTTATTTATTAGAGGGAGAGAGAGCACAAGCAGGGGGAGCTGGCAGGCAGAGGGAGAAACAGGCTCCCTGCTGAGCAAGGAGCCTGACGTATGACTCGATCCCAGGGCCCTGGGATCATGACCTGAGCCGAAGGCAGATGCTTAACAACTGAGCCACCCAGGTGCCCCCAATTCCTCCACTTTCAACCCAACATCTCAGGCTTGGTTTTGGTGTTCCCGTTTTTCATATTTGTAACTCCTTTCCCTGACAGATGAGACACCTGCCTCCCATTAACCCCAGTGTATTTACTTATTTGCCCAATTCCCCTTGTAGGGGGCTAATTTCTTGACCTCCCACCCCCCCCCCCCCCCGCAGGACTGCCACCATGCGGTTGCGCTCCTCCTGTGGGTATCCACTTTTGCCACGCCCTGCTCTGCAGCCATGCCAGGTGGTTTTTTAACTGAATCCCTAAGGAAAGGCGGGAATAAAGAAGGACAAGGGGAGAGACATATTATATTTGAAGCAGGAACCCTCCTCGATTTTACATCCCTTTCCATGTGCTGTAGCAAATTTCCAAAAGTATAAGACGAGAAAAGCAAGGATGTAAACTGACCTTACCCTAGGGGTTTACAAATAAAATAGGTGTGAATGTTAAGAGCAAAAAGCCAGGGCACCTGGGTGGTTTAGTTGGTTAAGTGCCTGCCTTTGGCTCAGGTCTTGATCCCAGCTTTCTGGGATCAAGTCTCAGGGCAGTCTCCCTGCTGAACAGGGAGTCTGCTTCTCCCTCCTCCTGTTCTTGCTCTCTCTCTCTCTTTCCCTCTCAAATAAGTAAAATCTTAAAAAAAGCAAAGAGGGGCGCCTGGGTGGTTCAGTCGTTAAGCGTCTGCCTTCAGCTCAGGTCATGATCCCAGGGTCCTGGGATCGAGCCCCGCATCAGGCTCCCTGCTCAGCAAGAAGCCTGCTTCTCCCTTTCCCACTCCCCCTGCTTGTGTTCCCTCTCTCGCTCTTTTTCTGTCAAATAAATAAAGAAAATATTTAAAAAAAAAGAAAAGAAAGAAGAGCAAAGAGCCAGCGTGCTCATCACCCACACTGAGGCCCAATGTGCCCACATGGGCTTCCACCTGGCACTTGTCCCCATTGGGGAGGTAGTGGTATTAGGGACCCTCCCTTATGTTCCCAGACAAGTCAGTCAACAACCTGGGCCTCAGGACCCTCATAGAAAAGGTCAAAGTGATGACCTTTCCCTACCCCACCCCCTCGCCAGCAGTTACTGATCATGAGAGACACCAGAATTTTATAAAGAATAAAGAACCCTATGTTATTTTTTTTTTGAAGATTTTATTTATTTATTTGACACAGAGACACAGCGAGAGAGGGAACACAAGCAGGGGGAGTGGGAGAGGGAGAAGCAGGCTTCCCGCCGAGCAGGGAGCCCGATACGGGGCTCGATCCCAGGAC
Organism: Zalophus californianus; assembly: GCF_009762305.2. Taxonomy (NCBI): domain Eukaryota; kingdom Metazoa; phylum Chordata; class Mammalia; order Carnivora; family Otariidae; genus Zalophus; species Zalophus californianus. Next base: position 21,227,128 of record NC_045602.1, on the reverse strand, counting down.
CCTGGGATCATGACCTGAGCAGAAGGCATTAGCTTAACGACTGAGCCACCCAGGCGCCCCAAAGAACCCTATGTTATTATTATGGTTGTTCTATCAGCTAGGATATAAGGTCAGCTGCCTAAAGGCAATCCACAATAACTGGGGCTTAAACAAGATAGAAACTTTACTACTCCCTCACATAGTATTATGGGTCTAAGTGGACCAAGGCTAGTTTGGGGACTGACAGGGCTGTTCCGTGGGACTAGAGACCAATACTCCTTGCATATTGTTGGTTGAACATCTTTAGAGTGTTGTCCTTGTCCACGTGGCCGAGACGCTCACCACCTTATCGGCTTTCCAGTCACTGGAAAGGGAAAAAAGAAGTAGAGGGCATGCCCTGTTCCTTTACAGGAACCTGGAATTTGCATAATCCTATTGGCCAGAACTTTGCCACACCTACCTTCAAGGTGGAAATCTGTCTTTATTCTAAGAGGCTAATTATCAGGGATTTTATTATGGTACTATTGCATGTATTGGCCCTGTTCCTGTTCGCAGGGTATGCCCTGTATTCTTTTTTTTTTTTTAAGATTTTATTTTTAAAGGGCGCCTGGGTGGCTCAGTTGGTTAAGCGACTGCCTTCGGCTCAGGTCATGATCCTGGAGTCCCGGGATCGAGTCCCACATCGGGCTCCCTGCTCGGCAGGGAGTCTGCCTCTCCCTCTGACCCTCTTCCCTCTCATGCTCTCTATCGCTCTCATTCTCTCTCTCTCAAATAAATAAATAAATCTTTAAAAAAAAAAAAAGATTTTATTTTTAAGTAATCGCTACACACAATGTGGGGCTCGAACTCACAACCCTGACATCAAGAGTTGCATGCTTGGGCGCCTGGGTGGCTCAGTTGGTTGGGCAGCTGCCTTGGGTTCAGGACATGATCCTGGAGTCCCGGGATCGAGTGCATCGGGCTCCCTGCTCAGCAGGGAGTCTGTTTCTCCCTCTGACCGTCCTCCCTCTCATGCTCTCTCTCTACCATTCTCTCTCTCTCTCAATAAATAAATAAAAATCTTTAAAAAAAAAAAAAAGAGTTGCATGCTCCACCGACTGAGCCAGCCAGGAGCCCCTGCCCTGTATTCTTTGGGCTTTTCATAAGGGCCTCTACAAAGTCCAGGTGTGTCTCTGCCAGGAACAGCAGAGACAAAGTTTGCAGGATTTGGACCTTATACAATTTTGGGGAGAGGCAGGAGAGCGCTTATTAAGAAAAAGAACAAATATTATGAAACAAAGGGCGCCTGGGTGGCTCAGTTGGTTGGGCGACTGCCTTCGGCTCAGGTCATGATCCTGGAGTCCCTGGATCGAGTCCCGCATCGGGCTCCCCGCTCAGCGGGGAGTCTGCTTCTCCCTCTGACCCTCTTCCTTCTCGTGCTTTCTATCTCTCATTCTCTCTCTCAAATAAATAAATAAAATCTTTAAAAAAAAATATTATGAAACAAAATTAGATATCAAAGTGAATATTTGTTTAAAATGAGAAAATAAATCACAACGTATTACACAGTTTAAGAGCTGACAAATACCACATTGCAAAATTTAGAAAAATAATACAATATTGGTATTATTTAAATACCTGACAGACCTCTCTAAAACTTTTTGCCCTGTATTTTTCTACTGTGCATCTTTTGGATGCCTCTGCCTTTGACAGCAATTTTGTAATGTTTTCTAGCCAAAAAATAGAAAAATAATTCAGTCTTTCTCTAATTGAGAGTTTAGAAGTTTCTTTCCACTTCAAATCTTTATCGGTAATGTCATGTAAATTCTTAGAATTATGGTTAAATTTGGGAAAACCTCTATCAAATTTCTTTTCATTGGGCGCCTGGGTGGCTCAGTTGGTTGAGCAACTGCCTTCGGTTCAGGTCATGATCCTGGAGTCCTGGGATCGAGTCCCACATCGGGCTCCCCGCTCGGCGGGGAGTCTGCTTCTCCCTCTGACCCTCTTCCCTCTCGTACTCTCTATCTCTCATTCTCTCTCTCTCAAATAAATAAATAAAATCTTTAAAAAAATTTCTTTTCATCTATGAGCTATAAGATTTCAGGGTATTCCAAGTTGTGTGTGTGCAGTAACTAATCTTAAACACTGTTTGAAATAATGCTTTTTTTTTTTTAAAGATTTTATTGATTTATTTGACAGAGAAAGACACAGCGGAAGAGGGAACACAAGCGGGGAGTGGGAGAAGGAGAAGCAGGCTTCCCGCGGAGCAGGGAGCATGATGTGGGGATCAATCCCAGGACCCTGGGACCATGACCTGAGCTGATGGCAGAGGCTTAACAACTGGGCCACCCAGGCGCCCCAATAATAATGCTTATTAACCAGTTTGTTGACAATGTTCTAATTGTGATGGCTTCATATGAATTTTTGGCATTATTTGCACATGTCAGTATCTGTGGGGTTGCTGAAAAAATACAACATGTACACAGATGTCCTAGCTCTTTTAGTATGGCTACAAGATTGTGCCTGTAAACACAAGAATCCCGATAAATTCTCTTCTGCACAGTTTCCATCAAAAAAGAAAAATAATGAATTTTATGCTTATGATTATTTTTTTTTAAGATTTTATTTATTTGACAGAGAGAGAGCACAAGTAGGGGGAGCAGCAGAGGGAGAGGGAGAAGCAGGCTCCCCGCTGAGCAGAGACCCTGGGATCCTGACCTGAGCCCAAAGGCAGATGCTTAGCCAACTAAGCCACCCAGGCGCCCCTATGCTTATGATTATATACACTGTCATGTACATTCCTAACAGGAGGGAATTTCCATTTTGATCAGGCATTGCAGAGAACCCAACAGTCCAGTTACACTGTTTTGCACATCTGAGAGTTGGAAGAAATTTCTGCAGACTAGCTTTTGGCTCTGTAAATGTCAGCCTTGTCTCTCCTTCACTACCCACCAACGTCTGGTGCCAGACACTGCATGACTCTTCATTATCCATTTATAATGTCTGGCCTTGCACCTTCACATTTTGCTACCAGATGAGTTGGGAGTGGATGATAGGCATATTCCTGGCAGCCATTCCTGCACTAGGTCAGCAAGCAATAATGTATCTATACATGCATGTGACTGTGAACCATACAAATAGATCCCACTAAACCAAACTAAATTTGTCTCCAACTCAACTTCTCTTTAGTTAGATCTCAAAAATGCCTGCAGCCATGCCATGAAGGTATGAAGGAAGTGGGAGTAGAAAGAGACAGTGGTTTAAGTAACTCCAGTAAAAATATCTTTTTTTTTTTAAGATTTTATTTACTGAGAGAGAGAGAGAGTGAGCGAGAGAGAATAGGAGCAGGGGAGGGGCTGAGGGAGAGGGAGAACAGACTCCCCGCTGAGCATGGGCTGGATCCCAGGACCCCAAGATCATAACCTGAGCTGAAGCGCAGAGGCTTACCCGACAGAGCCACTCAGACGCCCCTAAAATTTCTTTTAGAAATTTTTTTAAAAAACATCTTTATTTCTTAATTTGAGAGAGAGAGAGCACAAGCAAAGGGAGAGGGAGAGGCAGACTCCCCGCCGAGCCGGGAGCCCCACGTGGGGCTTGATCCCAGGATCTGGAGATCATGACCCAAGCCAAAGGCAGACGCTCAACCATCTGAGCCACCCAGGTGCCCCATCTTTTAGAATTTTTTTAAGGGACATATGACCATATAAATACATTGTTAAGGCTCCTCACTGGGCCCTGCAAGCAGGGGTGTCCTAGGGTTTTAAGCTTCAGCAGCTTCGGAATAAATTTTCCTCAGTCCCTGCAGCCATAGGGCAGAGCTTTTAAGGCAAAGTGATTCAAGTTAGAAAGCAACCTTGCATTCCCCTTTGGTACCTTAGCCCTGGTTTTTCTGCCCTCCCCTCTTTAGCACTTCACCCCCCAACCGCCATTCCAAAGACCACTCTACTCCGGATAAAGAAAACGTAAAGAGGCAAGTATCCCCATGGAAAATTTGCTTAATGTGAAGCTATTTTTTTTGTTTGTTTATTTATTAGGTTTTTTTTTTAGTAACCTCTACACCCAATGTGGTGCTCAAACTCACGACACCGAAACCAAGAGTCGCATGCTCTTCCAACTGAGCCAGACAGGTGCACCAGAAATTAGTTTTTTAATTATAAAGATCAATACCTGCCAAGTCAGAAAATTTGAAATAAATAAATAAACATACACATACATGCACACATATACACAAGAAATTAAGCGATACCTAGACAAATAATTTTAATATTTTGATCTATGTATTTGGGGGACTATTGAGAATGGGAAGCTAAGAGCTGCCCAACCCACTCCGGGGCTGTGCTCAGTTCACAGGCTGCCGTTCATGGCAGGCGGACCTTCTCCAGCCCTCGGGGGTGGGGGGCGGCCGAGCCTGTGGCAGGGGTGAGGGGTGCGCATGCGCAGGCCCTCCTGCGCACCCACACAGGTATAGGCACCTGGCCACGCATCTGGTACCGTGTGGAGTGTGTTCTCTTTGGCTAGCACTCTTCTTTCCGTGATGCCCTTTGAACACATGCTTCCTCACCCAGCCATCTGTTTGGTCTTTCTCCAAAGGGGAGGATGAACAATTTCTAGAGCTACATATTCATACAAACGTTCATTTTTGATGCCCAGTCTGTGTGACCTCCCTTTCCTGAGCTAGTGCCAACACTGGATTGTAGATGATTAAATAACATCTTTATTTAAAAATAGGCATAAAGTCTGATGACACAATTAGGCGGCCCCCACAGAAAGGAATCTAAGTGCATAGAGCTTCCATTCATTCCTTCCTTCCTTCCTTCCTTCCTTCCTTCCTTCCTTCCTTCCTTCCTCCCTCCCTCCCTCCCTCCCTCCCTCCCCACCTCTCTTTCTCCCCCCCTCCCCCGCCCCAGTCGGTGACCCACAGGGGATAAAATCGTAATTTAAAAACAAGACAAGAATAAATTTAAAAAAAAAGATTTTTTCCCTATTTTTGAGAATGTTAATACATTTTACTTATGTACATTTTTAAAAAGATTTTATTTATTTATTTGAGAGAGAGAGAGAATGAGAGATAGAAAGCACGAGAGGGAAGAGGGTCAGAGGGAGAAGCAGACTCCCCACTGAGCAGGAAGCCCGATGTGGGACTTGATCCCCGGACTCCAGGATCATGACCTGAGCTGAAGGCAGTCGCTCAACCAACTGAGCCACCCAGGCGCCCTATGTACATTTTTTAAAAAGATTTTTATTTATTTATTCATGAGAGAGAGAGGCGGGGTGGGGGGCGCAGAGGGAGAAGCAGGCTCCCAAGGAGCAGGGAGCCCGATGGGGGACTGGATCCCACGACTCTGGGGTCATGACCTGAGCTGAAGGCAGACGCTTAACCATCTGAGCCACCCAGGCGCCCCGCTTATGTACATTTTCAATGAGGAACTGAGAAGATAGAACTAATAGTTAAATATATTTTTAAAAAATCGGGCTCCCTGCTCAGCAGAGTCTGCTTCTCCCTCTGACCCTCCCCCCTCTCATGCTCTCTCTATTTCATTCTCTCTCTCAAATAAATAAAATCTTTAAAAAAAAAAAACTACTAAAGTTCTGCAACTTGGCTGCTTTTGTATTTGCCTGGTTAAGAGACGTTATTAGAGAGAAATGGGTTTGCAGGAGAGAGGAAAAAAAAAAAGGTGCGAGAGAGCTCTCCAGGAACCTCAGCTAGAAAGCCCAGGATCTGGAGAGGACAACGCCCGGCAAGCAAGGACTCGATGGGAGATGAGAGGGAGCTCAGCAGGAAGTGCTTTGTGCTCACGCCCCACACGGGCCCTCCAGGTCCTGGGAGCTAAAGGAAGTTAAAGCTGACCTTTAATCCTTTGGACTGGTGCAAGAATCTCAATGTCACCGCTGCAACGAAAAAATAGGGTTTCTCCTTCTATTATTATCATTTAACTTTTGAAACTTAATGCTAAAACAATGGCTGAATGCTAAAACAATGGAATTTCTTAAACAGGGAATTCTCAATGTTTTGCTAGCATTTGAAGGAGTGACTTGTGTTTCAGATGCTTCCCCCCACACCTAAGCTTCCTCCCTGGAGCAGTTTGACAGCTCTCTTTAATCTGCAAAAGCTGCTTGACTCATCTTTGTTCTTGCAGAGATCAGAGCTGTCGTCTGCCACAGCACTGACAGTTTACAGGTGTTCATGCCCCTTTCCCCTTGTCAAATTAAATCCATATTTAATTGCATTTTGTTCTAGCAGGATGAGATGCAGTGGAAACGGTAATAAAAACAACTCAGTGAAAATGACTTAGAGGAATAAATTGATTTTGCCCTCAGTGCAGCAGGGAAGATTCGCTCGTCACTCCCAGCCTCTCCCGGCAACCAGAGTCCCCAGAGCCCAACCAACGCCTTACACCTCCCAGGGGAATCGCAGAGCTCCCAGGCCGCCCCCACTCAATTTGCTTTACAAAGGGAAAACGATTCTCAGCGAGCTGTTGGAAGCTCGCATTCTATCCGGCAAAAAGGGGGGAGGGTAGCAGTGAAATATTTATTTATTTATTTATTTATTTATTTATTTATTTTTAAAGATTTTATCCATTTATTTGACAGAGAGAGACACAGTGAGAGAGGGAACACAAGCTTGGGGAGTGGGAGAGGGAGAAGCAGGTTTCCCGCGGAGCAGGGAGCCCGATGCGGGGCTCGATGCCAGGACCCTGGGATCATGACCTGAGCTGAAGGCAGACGCTTAACGACTGAGCCACCCAGGCGCCAAAGCAGTGAAATATTTAAAAAGAGAGCTAGAGAGTGAAGGGGCACAGGAGAGCCAAAAAAGATTCAATTAATGCGAACACCCACACCCACACCCACCTCTACAAAATCCCTGTTACCAAGTAGGCAGTGGAACCCAGTTTGGGGAACAATCATGTGCAGAATTCTTCATTTCATCAGTGAAGGATTATCATCTTGTCATTTCCGAAAGGAAGTGAGCTTCGTTCTTTCTCTCATTCGTTCGGTGACTATCTGCTGATCCCTACAAGGAGCCAAGCAGTGTGATGGGTTGTTCCAACAGCAAGTGCTCACCACTCTCTAGTTCACCATTTCTCACCGTTTCACCGGCAACTTCCCTGCCCCCATCGGGAGCCTCCTAACCGGTCAGTTGGCTGGGCCTTGCTGCCCCCTCCCCTCCTACCCCTCCCCCAGGGAACATTATCCACACAGTAGCTAAAGAGATATTTCATAGCAAACAAGTTATATTGAAAATGCAAAAGGATGGGGCGCTTGAGTGGCTCAGTCGTTAAGCATCTGCCTTCTGCTTAGCTCACGATCCCAGAGTCCTGGGATCGAGCCCCGCATCGAGCCCCGCATCGGGCTCCGATTGGCGGGAGACCTGCTTCTCCCTCTCCCACTCCCCCTGCTTGCGTTCCTGAAAGAGAAAGAAAGAAAGAAAGGAAGGAAGGAAGGAAGGAAGGAAGAAATCTTTGTCTCTCAAATAAATAAGTAAAATGATAAAATAAATAAAATGCAAAAGGAGGTTATACTAGTCCTCTGCTTCAAAGTCTCCAATGTCTTTACGTTGCACTTCAAAAAATCCTGTCTGCTTTTATGACAATCTTGTATCCCTCTACCTCTTTCAAAATACTCTGCAGTTACATTGGCACTTTTAAAGTCCTATTTTTTTCCGCAAATATGCTGTGCTTTTTGCCTGCTCAGGGCCTTTGCACTTGCTTTGTCTTTTTCTTGGAATTGCCCACACTCCAGATTTTTTGATGGCTGGCTCCTTTTCATCATTCAGATCTCAATCAAATATCACCTCAGAGAGGTGTGCCCTGGCCACCCATCTAAAGTGGCCCCCCCATCCAGATAATGTTCTACTCTTATTCCCCTTTTTTATTTTCTAAAAGCATAGCACTTACCATTATCTGAAGGTATTTTAGCATTTGATTATTGACATCAGTGCTCAAAATGTGGCCCCTGGGACCAGCAGTTTTAGGATCCACTGGGAATTTACTAGTACTGCAATATTCTCTTGCTCTACTCCAGACCTACCACATCAGAGCATCAGACCTTCTGCTGGTTGGGGCCAGAGATCTGTATTTTAACAAACCCTCCAGGTGATTCTGATGAAAAATGAAGTTTGAGAACCACTTGCTTACAATGATTATTGCTTCTCTCCCCTGTGCCCCACCTAAAATGTAGACTCCGAGTAAACAGAAGGCCATCTCTCGTGGCCTGCACAGTGCTACCAGCACAGAACTCACAGCAGGCACTCAATAAAATAAATTGTTGAACGGTGACAGATTGAATGAATGATGGATCTGGTGCCTTGCGTTCTGTCTCAGGGGCCATGTGGGAGAGACTTAGCAGAGATCCCATAGAGCAGTGCCCCAAGGATCTCCTGGCCACCTTTCCACTAGCACTTTTGTCTGCCAAGCATATTGATCTTGCAGGCTAGAAAAACCCAAAGAAGGGGTTCTGAGATTAAAGAAACACTTGAAAACTGTGATTCAAAATGTTATTAATTACAGTTTGGAAACTGCAAGTGTGTTCCAAGGTCCTTCTCAGAGAGCCAGAAGGTCTGTAGATTTGTAGATGGTATTCAATTAGAGGGGAAGGATAATGTCTTTTTCTTTCCAGTTCTGTAGAGCTCTTAGTGCATTTGTCCCAGAGCAGGCTGCTGACTGACAAAGTGGCTTTCTCTTCCCTCAGTCTTTCTGCTTTATATCAATCTCGGAATCGTAAAAAAAAAAAAATAAATGTGTGTGTTGGGGGCGGGTAGCGTGGCTCTAAACCAATTAAGCCTGTCTCCAGTGCTTTCTAAAAGCTTTCTGGTTGCAAACACCAGGTCAACCCCTAGTCCAGATCAGGGAGGAAAAACACTATCTTTCCAGAAGACATTGAACTTTAGAAAAGGTTAGATCAACACCAAAAACAATGGAAGGGCCTTGGGAGACTGTCCTTAGAAATAATATGTTGGTTTGAAGCAAATACTATGGGCCAGACACCACGCTAGATACCAGCGTTACAAAGACCCGGAGAATAAAGTTCATGTCTTCAAGGAACTCACAGTCTGGGGGAGAGACAGGTGTGTACACAGACGAAGCAGGGTGTCGGTGCCGTAGGAGTGACCAACTGCTTAGTTTTGCCAGGGAAAGATTTCTGAAGGAGGTGATATTTGAACAGATTTGGAAAGCTGTGTCTGCTCGGGAGGTGAGAAAGGAAGCACAGTCGAAGTAGAAGAGACAAGTGTAAAAACAGAGATGAAAAGGGGCAGGGTTCAAACACAGTGAACAGAAATGACTGAATTTGTTAAAATATATATATACACACATTTAGGGAAATTTGAATACTGACTGGTTAGTTAATAAGATGATGGAATTATTAATTTTTTTAAAGATTTTTATTTATTTATTTGACAGAGAGGGAGAGGGAGAGAGCACGAGTCAGGGGAGAGGCAGAGGGAGAAGCAGACTCCCCGCCAAGCAGGGAGCCCGACACAGGGCTCCATCCCAGGACCCTGGGATCATGACCTGAGCCAAAGGCAGACACTTAACGACTGAGCCACCCAGGAGCCCCATGGAATTATTAATTTTTATTTATTTTTTAAAAATTTTTTTAAAGATTTTATTTATTTGACAGAGAGTGAGAGAGAGAGCAGGGGAAGCAGCAGGCATACGGAGAGGGAGAAGCAGGCTCCCCACTGAACAGAGAGCCTGATGCGGGGCTCGATCCCAGGACCCTGGGATCATAACCCGACTGAGCCACCCAGGCGCCCCTGGAATTATTAATTTTTAAAGTATGTTAATGGGGCGCCTGGGTGGCTCAGTTGGTTAAGCAACTGCCTTCGGCTCAGGTCATGATCCTGGAGTCCCGGGATCAAGTCCCGCATCAAGCTCCCTGCTCGGTGGGTAGTCTGCTTCTCCCTCTGACCCTCCCCCCTCTCATGCTCTCCCTCTCTCTCATTCTCTCTCAAATAAATAAATAAAATTAAAAATAAAAATAAAAAAATAAAAAATAAAAATAAAAATAAAAAAGATTTTGGGAGGAGGTAGATATAAAATATAACTACCACTTCTCTCCGAAAGAAATCTCACTGGAAAATTGGAATACCCAAGCAGGGCTGAACTCTTTATAGGTAGACCAGATGACCTTCTCTTGGTCAGTTGGAGAGACTTCAGTGTAGACTTTCTAAAAACAACTTCCTTAAACACTACAGAGACTAGAAATATCACTATTGGAGAGTATTTCTTTGATACTAAAATTCATAAGAGGGGACATACATTGTGCAGTTATCAGACTATTATTAATTTTATACTAATAGTGTCTTAAATTCATGTAGTATTGTGAGGTTTACAAGACTTTTTTTTTAAGATTTTATTTATTTATTTGACAGAGACAGAGAAAAAGAGCACAAGCAGGGGGAACAGCAGAGGGAGATGGAGAAGCAGACTCCCCACTGAGCAAGGAGCCCTATGTGGGGCTTGATCCCAGGACCCTGGAATCATGACCTGAGCCAAAGGTAGACACTTAACCGACTGAGCCACCCAGGTGCCTCTACAAGACTTTTTTTTTTCCTAAAGATTTTATGTATTTATTTATTTTTCTTTTTTTTTAAAGATTTTATTTGTTTATTTGATAGAGAGAGACACAGCAAAAGAGGGAATACAAATGGGGGGAGTGGGAGAGGGAGAAGCAGGCTTCCCGCAGAGCAGGGAGCTCAATGCGGGGCTCTATCTCAGGACCCTGGGATCATGACCTGAGCCTAAGGCAGCCGCTGAACGACTGAGCCACCCAAGCGCCCCTTATTTATTTATTTGACAGAGAGAGATAGCAAGAGCAGGAACATAAGCAGGGGGGACAGCAGAGGAGAGGGAGAAGCAGGTTCCCTGCCAAGCAGGGAGCCCAATGTGAGACTCGATCCCAGCACCCTGGGATCATGACCTGAGCCCCGAAGGCAGATGTTTAACGACTGAGCCACCCAGGTGCCCAAGAATTTTTTTTAAAGATCTTATTTATTTATTTGACACAGAGAGAGAGAGAGAGAGAGAGAGTGTGAGCATGGGTGGGGGGGCACAAAGGGAGAGGGAGAGAGAATCTCAAGCAGACTCCATGCTGAGCACAGAGTCCCATGTGGGGCTCGATCCCATGACCCTGAGATCATGACCTGAGCTGAAACCAAGAGTTGGCCGCTTAAACTGACTGAGCCACCCAGGACATTTTTAAAATTTATTTTTTTGAGTAATCTACACCCTCTCCAACGTGGGGCTTGAACTCGTGATGGAGAGATCAGGAGTCACATGCTCTTCCGACTGAGCCAGCCAGATGCCCCAAGACATTTTGATTTGCCTTATCTCATTTAGTCCTCATGAGGGGCCCCTACATTACAGGTAGTATTCCTTTCATTTCCCTCCAGATCCTATAACTACTGGGGTTTGAATTCAAACTTTTTTTTTTTTAAGATTTTATTTATTTATTTGAGAGAGAGAGAATGAGAGATAGAGAGCACAAGAGGGAAGAGGGTCAGAGGGAGAAGCAGACTCCCTGCTGAGCAGGGAGCCCGATGTGGGACTCGATCCCGGGACTCCAGGATCATGACCTGAGCCGAAGGCAGTTGCTTAACCAACTGAGCCACCCAGGCGCCCTTAAGTTTTATTTATTTAAGCAATCTCTATACCCAAGGCAGGGCTCAAACTCTCCACCCCAAGATCAAGAGTCACACACTTCCCTGATGAGCCAGCCAGGTGCCCCGAATTCAAACTTTTTAACTCCCAGAATAAAGTTCCTCCCTGCATGTTTCAGTCAACGATCACTGTATAACAAGCTACCAGAAAACGTTATTAATTCTCATACGTCCGTGAGCTGCCGGAGGAGTTCTAGTCTTGCGTGGAGTCACTCATATGCCCACACTCAGCTAGTGGCTGGGCTAGGGTGGCCTGCTGGTGTACCTTGCTTCCCCTGGCTTCTCCTAGTGGCCAGCTTGGACTTCCTCACCATATGGTTGTCTTAGGGTTAGTCAGACTTCTTACATAGCAGCAAGCTGCCAAGAATGAAAGTGGAAGGTATAAGGCCTTTAAGACCACATTCAGGTGCGTCTGGGTGGCTCAGTTGGTTTCGCAGCTGCCTTGGCTCAGGTCGCGATCCCAGGGTCCTGGGAAATAAATACAACCTCAGATTCATCCTGCCTGTTGTCGCACTTTATATACATGGAATAATACAGTATGTATTCTTCTGTGTCTGGCTTCTTTCACTCAACATTATGTTTGTGAGATTCATCCATGTTGTTATGCTTTGTTGTAGAGGTTGCATTCTTGCTATGTAAATTTCCCACCTTGGCTTCCCTCCCCAAGAGTCTGAAACGTTCCATGTTTCTCAAATTTATTTCATTGCCATCTGAGGTTGGGGTCCTCAAAAACAGACTCTGAGACAAGAACATAAACGCAAGTAATCTATTGGGGGTTGGTCTCAGGAAGCCCTGGTCAGGGATTGAGGAAGGAAACAGAAGAGAGGAAGCCAGGCAGGGGAGTTAATGAGCAATCAGAGGTCAATCCTGGGGGAAATCCAGGCAACTGTGCAGAACGTGTCTCAGAATGGTCCCCCAGAAAAGCAAAGAAGCCAGAGTGTGTATATAGCAACTCCTTTCAGTCATTGGTTGGGAGTTGCTTCTGAGTACATTAACACTCTGACCACTGCAGTCTGCTCCAAGGGTGGGCTAAATATGCACCGATAGCCAGAGAAATCTGGCAGGCAGAGGGTTGCAGGTACCGGCAGGAAAAAGCCATCAGAATGAGGAGAGGTGTAGGCCAAGGGAATATGCAGGGCACAAATACACCTTGTCCCTCTCTGCTCTATTCCTATCCCACATTAAGTCCATTCTGTCATTGACTCTTCAAAGTGGTAGCTGGCAACAATATATAAAATAAAAATTAAATGAGTTAGATGAGTTCATAGAACAGCCTCAGTCCATGTGATTACATGGACCCTGCAGCTGTTCTGGTATCTCTCATATCCCTCCTCTACCACTCATTCTGGGTCTCCCTCACCCTCAGTCAGATCTCTGCTGGTTTTGGTTCCTTGTTTCCAACCTTGAGGAATCTGTTTGAATCTTTGGTTATGGGGAGCCCTTGCCTGAGAACCAAGTGCTCTAATCCAGTAGATCCCCCAGTAGGGAACCACGCTGGTGTTTTGAGTTGGTGGTGTCAACCACCAACTATTGGTGGTCAACTCATAGCTCTTGAAAGGTCAGGATCTTCCCTTTCCCCCATTGTTCAGTTATTCTAGTAAATGGCCATAGTCCCCTTGTGGGAGGAATAATGGCATCACTACTGTATATGATTATGGTAGCATTGTAGGGTCCTTCCTCAAGGGGACTTGGCATCCCCTTCAACTGATGGGCTCTAGATCTGGAAACTGGGTATAGGATTATGATTTTCCATCATAGTGGCTGACCTCAGCTTTCTACTCACTCGTATTAATTTTATGTTGGAGCATAACAAATTACCACAAACTTAGCAGCCTAGAACACACCCTATTTTATTCACAGTTTCCATAGGTCAGAAGTCTAGACATGGCCTGGGTGGCTCAGTCATTAAGTGTCTGCCTTCGGCTCAGGTCATGATCCCGGGGTCCTCGGATTGAGCCCCCGCATCGGGCTCCCTGCTCCGCGGGAAGCCTGCTTCTCCCTCTTCCACTCCCCCTCCTCCACTTCTGTTCCCTCTCTCGCTGTGTCTCTGTCAAATAAATAAATAAAATCTTAAAAAAAAAAAAAAGTCTAGACATGGCTTAGCTGGGTCTTCCACCTGAGGTCTCCCAAGGCTGTAATCAGCGTCAGGTGGACTATTTCCTTTCTGGATAGAGCTCCTTTCTGGAGTTTGGAGCACTCTTCCAAGGTGAAGTCCTTGTTGAGGCAATTCAGTTTCTTGAAGTTGCAGGACAAAGCGAGTGCTCTTGATACATGGCCCTATCTCTCCCAGGCAGTTCACCTTCTAGCCGCTTCCTTATTCAAGAGCAGCAGGAAGATTTCGCAGGGCAGTTGACTAAGATGGTGTCTTTCATAACATAACCTAATCAAGGAAGTGACTATCCCATCACCTTTACTATACTTTATTGGCTAGAAGCAAGGTATAGGTTCTTTTTTTTTTTCTTTTTTTAAGATTTCATTTATTTATTTGACAGAGAGAGTAAGAGCGCACAAACAGGGGGAGCCGGTGAAGGAGCGGGAGAAGCAGGCTCCCCGCTGAGCAGGGAGCCAGATGCGGGACTTGATCCCAGGGCCCTGGGGTCACAGGGCCCTGGGATCACGACCTGAGCCAAAGGCAGATGCTTAACCATCTGAGCCACCCAGGCGCCCCAAGGTATAGGTTCTTGAGAAGAGGGGATTATACAAGGGTGAGACTCCTGAGGGGTGGGGGCTCCCCCTAGGCAGAATGCATCTCTTTCATATTCATTCTTGATCTCGGTTTTTTTTTGTTGTTATGTAAGTTAAGCAATACCCCTATTGTCTGCCCATCTTTCTTGTTCCTAGGTGCACCCTAGTCTATGAGCCATTGCCCTTGAATCTGGGATGATCTTGTGACTGCTTTGACCAATAAAAATGGCAAAAGTGATACTGTGCCTGCGACAGAGCCTAGACCTCGAGGTGCCTGGCACTTTCTGCCTTTGCCCTCCTGAATGCTGAGAATTCTATGTAAGGAAGCTGGTCTAGCACAGTAAAGAAGAAAGACCATGTGGAGGAATACCGAAGTGTTCCAAGCCAACAGCCAGAGTGAATTGCGGGACATGTAAGTGATGCCACATTTCGGCCCAGCTAACCACAGTTGAACGCAGCTCTGTGAGTGAGCCCAGGCAAAACCGGAAGAAGAACCACTCAGTCCACCCACAGACTCATGAGAAATAACAAATTGTTGTCTTAAGCCACTGGTTTCAAGTGGTTTGTTACACAGCAACAGGTAATTGAAATATGTATTTTTTTTTTTACAGGAAATTTTTTTGAAGATTTTATCCACTTAACAGAGAGAGACACAGCAAGAGAGGGAACACAAGCAGGGGGAGGGGGAGAGAGAGAAGCAGGCCTCCCGCAGAGCAGGGAGCCTGATGCAGGGCTCGATCCCAGGACCCTGGGATCAAGACCTGAGCCGAAGGCAGACGCCCAAGGACTGAGCCACCCAGGCGCCCCTGAAATATGTATTTCTATTCGAACTCCAGTCAATCCTTGTTTGATGGTGGCTCTGGGGACATTAAAACCCTGGCTTTTCTGGTCTGTCCTGCTCATGAGTCAAGCGTGCTCCAGTGATTAGGGAAAACTCTCAGGCAGGGAGTCCCAGATGTTCGCAGGAAGGAGCTGTCAGCAGATACAGGAACACTGAGTATTGGGCAGATATGACGGAGACCAGCCGCATTTCCTACAACCTCAGATGATCTTTTTCTCCAACTTGTATGGGGTGTGTGGGGGGGAGGTGGAGATGAGTGGTTTCTTTGAGGAACTGCAGATATGGGAGAGGATGATACCTCTAGGAGACATCACCACGTAGGAGAAGAGTTTGCAGAACACAAAGGTGGGGGCTGTCCAAAACTGAGATTGGGGGGCCTCTTTTGTTCTTTACAACTTCTCTAAGAGCCAGAGTTCTCACAGCCTGTTCTTAGCCCCCATGCCTAGAATCCCACATTTTGCCTGCTCTCAGATTCCTCTCCATTGCTCTCTGCTTCCTAGTTGGCAAGCCCACTTACTCTCCCTGGGTGGACTCCTCACTAGCCTCCTACCAGCCTACCAGCGATTCATGCTCACCTCTCAGCACCTCCCTGTCTTTCAGTCTCTGTGCTTGAGGTCCCTACCAACTCCATGTCCTGTCCTGTTCAAATCTAATTCATCCATATCAGCTTTTCCCATATCAAGACATCTAAACCTTAAGGAGTTTTAAAAAGGCATTTGTCAAAAAAGATCTTATCGGGCGCCTGGGTGGCTCAGTTGGTTAAGCGACTGCCTTCGGCTCAGGTCATGATCCTGGAGTCTGGGGATCGAGTCCCGCATCGGGCTCCCTGCTCGGCAGAGAGTCTGCTTCTCCCTCTGACCTTCTTCCTTCTCATGCTCTCTCTCTATCTCATTCTCTCTCTCAAATAAATAAATAAAATCTAAAAAAAAAAGATCTTATCAGTGAGATGAAATTACAGAAAACCTCAGGTGTGATTTTCTCCATTTCTGCCATCGAGAGGAGATTATATTTAAGGTTGCAATAGATGTGATATTCTAGGTTGCAGAATTGTTCCCAGGTATCAAATGTTGTGAATTAACATCTTAAAACATCTTGGAAAGGTACCAGAAGAAATCTTCCTTTTGTCTGAACATGCAAAAAGATAAAGAGAAGCAAATTTTGTGCATATACTGACATGAGCTGTGTTCCTGTACTTGGAATATAAGGAAGTGGCTCTACAAGAGACTGACGAAAGAAATTTACTTCCAGTTTATTAAGACCACAAGAGCAAAAATCACAGCATTTTGCATTGGGTATGCAAAAACCCACAGGTTTAAAATATCCAGATGCGAAAAAACTCACTTTAGAAGAAAAATTTAGTCTGAACCCAAGGATCAGAATATTATTTATTTACCGCTCCTCTGAATTGCAAATGGCAGCAAAAAATAAATGAGTTGGTTTAGTTTTCTTATTTATTTACCGCTCCTCTGAATTGCAAATGGCAGCAAAAAATAAATGAGTTGGTTTAGTTTTCTTCATCTTAATATTTTCTCCCTCATAATAGCTAGTGAACATTTTTGAGCATCTACCATGTGTCAAAATCTTCCATTCACTTGATCTAATCCTCAGAGCAACATCCACTATGCCAACTAGTTCTAGTTGAAATTCATGACCACACATCTCAGAAGGAGTCTCAAGGCTGCCAAGCAACCCTACTACACTTCTCCAGTATGTTCTCTCCCCCATTCTCCCAAACAAGCATTTCACACATTCCCGGCTCTTCTCAAAGCTCTCACATCCTCCTCCACTTCCTCAGTCCTGCCCACCTCTCCCATCTCTCCCCAGACCTCTCTCCACCTCACTCCCTTCTAGGTCTTTTTTATATTCCAAGGACACACCAAACTCTCTCTTCTGCCGCAGGGCTTTTGAAATTCTCCTTCCCTCTAATTGGAATGCTCCACACCCTAATCTTCACAAGGCTAGTTCCTTGTCGTTTTCCTCTTCTTGTCTCAGCTCAAATGTCAAATTCTCTGAGAGGCTTTCCTTGTAATCCGAAGATGCTCCAGCTCAGTCCCTGTCTTGCACATCAACTTGGTTGACTGTCTTCCAAGCATTTATCAACATCCAATACTGTCTTATCTATTTATTTCTCTCTGGTCTTCACTTGGTGGTGAAGAAAACCCTACATGGTTTTCTTCTGTACTCTCAACATCCAAATGTGAGCCTGCCACATAATAGGGACTCAAAAATGAATCTTTATTGAGTAAATTATATGAATTTTTGGCAGATGAGGAAGCTGAAGATTAGAGATTCTAAATAAATTGCTTATGTTCACTTGGGTAAATGACAAAGTTGGGACTTGAACCTAAGTTCATCTACTTAGGTCCAGGCTGTATCCCCATCTATGTAAACAATCTCTTTTTAGGATGAACATTTAAAAATGTATTTGGCCTCCGAGGGGCATTTGTGAATGTGGACAGCATTTAAGATAACTTCAGAATGAATAGTCAAATGCCTCAGGCAGAAAACCAAGGAGATGCTGAGGACATCTGGCTGGACAAAGCCCGTGGTAACTAAGGAGCAGTGCAGCCTGGCTATTCCCAGCTTGTTCCTGGCTGGCCTCCAATTCCTCTGCCTTCCTTCCTGCTTCCTGCATCTCTGAGCTTTTGACCACCTGCAGTCCAGCAGAGTTGAAGCTGGGCTCTCATACCCATGAAGTGAGCTAGTTCGTGCTTTGTCAGTAGCATTGAGATTTGTGCTTTAGAGAACCTGGAATAAGATAGTTTCCATGGGGACCTGTTGACTCTAAATCTGTGTTTATATGTCAGCCTAAATTCTCAGGAAGTTGTCCTTTTGTCCTTTGCAGAAAATGGGAACCTTGTGTTGACGCTTCGTTGATCCTCAAAATGATTAATAAAAGGTGAAGGAGAGAAAATGAGGACCCTTTTGGGGTGCCTGGCTGGCTCAGTCAGTGGAGCGTGCAACTCTTGACCTTGGGGTAGTGAATTCGAGCCCCACATTGGACATGAGCTCACTTAAAAAAAAAAAAAAGAAAAAACCCCGAGGACTCTTTTGGTTGTTATTTTAACTAGCATTCAGGAGAATCTTCACAAGTAGGTTACAGTCTCAAGGAATGCTGGATTTAAGGGATCATTCATTGGCTTTTCTTCAGAAACCAAGATCCGGACAGGTTATGATATTTATTGAATGTTTACCATATACCTGGCATTATTTTCAGTTTTCTATGTGTATTTACTTTATTTTTACAACACCTTATGAAATAGATACTATCAGTATTACACCCATTTTCCACATAAGGAAACTGAGGCCCAAAAAGATTTTGAAAATTTGCCTAAAGTCACACACTATGATGTGGTGGAGCCAGGATTTCGTTTACTCGATCTGACTCTGGAGCAGGAATTCTTAACTACCCCCTCTTTTTGTGTTCATTTGTTTTTACTATGGATTCCTTTGGTGGTTTGTGGAAGCCTATAGACTCCTTCTCAGAATCTCTTGAAATGTGTAAATAAAATACATGGGATGACAAAGAAAACCATTTATATTGAAAAATAGTGATGAGCTTATTAGAAAAACAAATTTATGTCATAGTGATACATGTGCTTCATTATTAATGCATCAAATAAGATGCAGTGGTAGTTCTAATAATACTGAAGTTGTGATAAACATAAAAATATTCCTAGATATCTCAACTGTAATGTAACATGAAAATATCTGTGATTTCTGTTGGTGACAAAGTCATAAGTTTAAGGTTAGTGAAAATAAAGATGTACATTTGTCTAAGCTAATGGACCACCCCCCCGACCCCCGGACTGCAAATTAGGACATTATGTCCTCTGAAGTATTGCAAAACCCTCCTAACTGGTCTCCTTGCTTCCAGTCTCTTTCACTCTCCCTGCCCCGTCCACTCTCTTCACTGGGTGCCATTTCTCCTTGGAGACTTGTTGGATACCCTCCCTTGCCCTAAGATCTGTAGACTTTATCACTTATTCCTCTATGTCACTTTAGGATCTTGTATATACAGTTATGATTGCATGTATAATAATGTATGGTATTTTGGGGCACCTCGGTGGCTCAGTTGGTTAAGCGACTGCCTTCGGCTCAGGTCATGATCCTGGAGTCCCAGGATCGAGTCCCACATCAGGCTTCCTGCTCGGCAGGGAGTCTGCTTCTCCCTCTGACCCTCCTCCCTCTCGTGCTCTCTATCTCTCATTCTCTCTCTCTCAAATAAATAAATAAAATCTTTAAAAAAAATAATGTATGGTATTTTACTTATAGGTCTTATTTTACTTTTTTTCTTTTTTCTTTTCTTTTCTTTCTTTTCTTTTATTTTATTTATATGACA
Organism: Zalophus californianus; assembly: GCF_009762305.2. NCBI lineage: Eukaryota > Metazoa > Chordata > Mammalia > Carnivora > Otariidae > Zalophus > Zalophus californianus. The sequence continues at coordinate 21,207,643 of NC_045602.1, read as the reverse complement.
CAGAGAGAGAGAGAGAGAGAGAGAGAGCAAGCACAAGTAGGGGGAGTGGCAGGCAGAGGGAGAAGCAGGCTCCCCTCTGAGCAGGGAGCCCAATGCAGATGTAGCTCCATTCCAGGACCCTGGGATCATGACCTGAGCTGAAGGCAGACCCTTAACTGATTGAGCCACCCAGGTGCTCCAGTCTTTCTTATTTTAATATGAGCTTTTTGGGAGTAGGGACTGTGTCTTGTTTATTTATTCCTTTATCTACTTATTCTTTCAATAAAAATGTATTGAACACTTCCTGTTACAAGGTGTTATTCTGGGTACTGCAAATATAATAAACACGACAGACTCAGGCCCTGATCTCACTGTTTTTGCTAACTTGCACTCATTTCTGGTCCTCAGTATTTGGCTCATGATTGAAATATACTAAATTAACCTGTTTAATTGAACTGGATTGAGTATCAAGATCATATTACTAGTTGGCAGAAATTGTCCCTAAAAAAATGTTTCTTTATAAAAAACAATTTTTTTAAATATTTTATCTATTTATTATAGACAGAGAGTGCATGTGGAGGGGCAGAGAGGGACAGAGAGGAACAAGCAGACTCTGTGCTGAACGGGGAGCCCGATTTGGGGCTCAATCTCAGGACCTTAAGATCATTACCCGAACAGAAATCAAGAGTTGGAAACTCAACCGACAGAGCCACCCAGGCGCCCCTAAAAAAATGTTTCTTGAGAAGGTCCTCAATCTTTGTATCCTCCTATAAATTGCCAGGTATATAGCAGACATTCAAAGATTCCTTTCCTCTAGGCTCTTGCTGGCCCTGTCAGCAAGTAAGCTAAATCTTGCTGCTTAGTAGAGAAATGGGAACAGCTAGTTATTTATAAGTTTTGCAGGAGGGAAGAAGAGTTGAGAAGGCCTATTTTTGCCCTCTTTTCTGGTCAGATATAACATACAAGATACAATAGCTAACATTTATGGATAGCTTCCAATGTACCAGACACTGTTCTAGGCGCTTTACACGTATCCCCTCATTCAGCCATCATAATAATCCTCGTCGAGAGAGCCCAACTTCTGATAGGTAGAAGGTACTCAGGTAGGGGAATTCCAGCCCAGTCTGGGCCCAGCACCTCTTCCTCTGAGCAGTGACTGCTATTGACTGATGTAGGGTCAGAGGCGAGGACTTTGAACAGGATCCACCTACAGCTTGCCTCCTGGTCATAACCTAACTCAAGGCAAGCACGTTTGAGATGGCCAACTGCTTAAAGCTGAAGTCTGTGGCCATGGCAGAGTTAGTGAGAGCAGAGCTAACAGCAGCCCTGTTTTCTGGCACATTCATACCACACTGTTTATCTCATATTGCATTTTTATAACAATTGCTCAATCTATTTCCCTCTGGAACTAATGTTGGTCCTGCTAGCTGTGAAGCTACAGGAGGAAGTCTCTTAAAAGGAAAGTCTCTTTGGGCGGCGCCTCGGTGGCTCAGTCGTTAAGCATCTGCCTTTGGCTCAGGTCATGATCTCAGGGGCCCAGGATCGAGCCCCGCATCGGGCTCCCTGCTCAGCGGGAAGCCTGCTTCTCCCTCTCCCACTCCCCTGCTTGTGTTCCCTCTCTGGCTGTCTCTCTCTCTCTCTGTCAAATAAATAAATAAATAAAATCTAAAAAAAAAGGGGGGGGGTTTCCTTCTCCAGTCAAAAGATATAGAGTGGCTGAATAGATAAAAAAGCAAAACCCAATTATATGCTGTCTTGAAGAGACTCACTTCAGCTTTAAGGGTACAAATAGGCTGAAAGTGAAGGGATGGAAAAAGATATTGTATGCAAAGGAAAGCGGAGGTAAGCTATATTTACATCACCCAAAATAGACTTTAAGCCAAAGCCTGTAACAAGAGACAAAGAGAATCATTATATAATGGTAACGGGATCAATTCATCATGAGGCTGTAACATTTGTAAATATTTACCACTCAACATGGAAGCACCTAAATATATAAAGCAAGTATTAACACTGAATGGAGAAACAGCAATACAGTAGCAGGGAAATTCAATATCCCACTTGCAACAAAGAATAGATCATCCAGACAGAAAATCAATTAAGAAACATTGGACTTGGGGCACCTGGATGGCTCAGTTGTTAAGCGTCTGCCTTCAGCTCAGGTCATGATCTCAGGGTCCTGGGATCGAGTCCCATGTAGGGCTCCCTGCTCAGCGGAAAGCCTGCTTCTCCCTCCCCCATTCTCCCTGCTTGTGTTCCCCTCTCGCTGTGTCTCTCTCTGTCAAATAAATAAAATTAAAAAAAAAAAGAAACATTGAACTTAAATGACATGCTAGACCAGATGGACTTAACAGACATTTACAGAACATTTCATCCAACAGTAGCAGAATACACATTCTTCTCAAGAGCACATGGAACATTCTCCAGGATAGATCATATGTTAGGTCACAAAACGAGTTTTTTTTTTTTTTCACGAAACGAATCTTAATAAATGTAAGAAGCTTGAAATCTTATCAAGCATCTTTTCTGACCACAATGCTATGAAAATAGAAATCGATTACAAGAAGAAAACTGGAAGCTTCACAAGTATGCAGAAATTAAACAACATGTGCCTGAACAATCAATGGGTCAAAGAAGTCAAAAGAAAAAGAAAAAAACCATCTTTGAGACAAATTAAAATGGAAATATAATATATCAAGACTTATGGAATGCAGCAAAAGCAGTTCTAAGAGGACGGTGTATAGCAGTTAACTCCTACATTCAGAAAAAAGGAAAGCTCTCCAATGGAGAACCTAATTTTACACCTCAATGAACTAGGGAAAAAAAGAAAAAGAACAAATGAAGCCCAAAGTTAGTAGAAAGAACAAAATAACAAAGATCAGAGCAAAAATAAATGAGAGACTAAAAGACAATAGAAAATGTTAATGAAACTAAGAGATTTTTTTTATTTTATTTATTTTTTATTTAAAATGTTTTATTTATTTATTCATGAGAGTCAGAGAGAGAGAGAGAGAGAGAGAGAGAAGCAGAGGCAGAGGGAGAAGATGCGGGGCTCGATCCCAGGACCCAGGGATCATGACCTGAGCTGAAGGCAGATGCCTAACCATCTGAGCCACCCAGGCGCCTGAGATTTTTTTTTTTTAAAGATAAACAAAATAAACAAACCTTGAGCTAGGCTAATCAAGAAAAAGAGAGAGGACTCAAAATAACAAATGAAAGAGGAGACATTACAACTGATACCAGAGAAATTTGAAGAGTTGTAAGAGATTACAATGAACAAGTGTATGCCAACTAATTGGAAAACCTAGAAGAAATGGATAAGTTTCTAGAAAGACACAACCTTCTAAGATTGAATCATGAAGAAATAGAAATCTGAACAGAATGATTACTAGCAAGGAGATTGAATCAGTTATCAAAAACCTCCCAATATGGGGCTCCTGGGTGGCTCAGTCGGTTAAGCAGCTGTCTTTGGCTCAGGTCATGATCTCAGGATCCTGGGATCAAGCCCCAGGGCAGGCTCTCTGCTCAGTGGGGAGCCTGCTTCTCCCTCTCCCTCTGACTGATGCTCCCCCTGCTTTTGCTCTCTCTATCAAATAAATAAATAAAATCTTAAAAAACAAAAAACCTCCCAACAAAGAAAAGTCCACAACTAGGTGGGTTCACTGGTGAATTCTACTGAACATTGGGAAAAATTAACACCAATTCTTCTCAAGCTCTCAAATAGAAAGAGAAGAAACACTTCCAAACTCACTTTATGAGGGTAGTATTACTCTGATACCAAACCAGATAAGGATACTACAAGAAAAGAAAATTACAGGCCAATGTCCCTGATAAACATGGATGCAAAAATCCTCAAAAAAAAAAATGAGCAAACCATAGAACAATGAAACCAAGAGCTGGTTCTTTGAAAAGTCAATAAAATTGAAAAACTTCTAACCAGACTCATCAAAAAAAAAAAAAAAAAAGAGAGAGAGAGAGAGAGAGAACTCAAAAAATGAGCAAACCAAATTCCACAGTACATTATAAGGGTCATACACCTTGGTTAATTGAGATTTATTCCAGGGATGTTCAGTATCTGCAAATCAATGTGATATACCACATTAACAAAATGAAAAATAAAAATCATATGATCATCTCAATAGATGCAAAAAGAGCTTTTGACAAAATTCAACATTTTTTCATGATAAAAACTGTCAACAAACTAGGTATACAGAGAACATACCTCAAACATAATAAAGACCATATTTGACAAGCCCAAAGCAAACATCATACTCAATGGTGAAAAGCTGAAATGTTTTCCTCTAAGATTAAGAACAAGACAAGGATGCCCACTCTTTTTTTTTTTTTAATTTAACTTACTTTTTTTCCCCCTAAGTAATCTTTACACCCAATGTGGGGCTCAAACTCATGATTTTGGATCAAGAACCACATGCTCTACTGACTGAGCCAGCCAGGTGCCCCAAGGATGCCCACTCTTGCCACTTTTATTCAGCATAGTACTGGAAGTCCTAGCTAGAGCAATTAGGAAGAAAAAGAAATAACAGGTAACCAAATTGGAAGGGAAGTAAAATTGTCTCTATGTGCAGATGACATGATATTATATGTAGAAAACCCTAAAAATCCCACCAAAAAACTGTTAGAACTAATAAACAAGTTAGTAAAGTCGCAGCATACAAAACCAATATATACGGGACGCCTGGGTGGCTCACTCGGTTAAGTGTCTGCCTTCAGCTCTGGTCACGTCCCAGGGTCCTGGGATTGAGCCCTGCTTTAGGTTCTCTGCTCATTGTGGAGCCTGCTTCTCCCTCTCCCTCTGCTTGTGCTCTCTCTCTCTCTCTCCGATAAATAAATGAATCTTTTATTTTTTTAAAAAGATTTTATTTATTTATTTGAGAGATTGAGAATGAGAGATAGAGAGCACGAGAGGGAAAAGGGTCAGAGGGAGAAGCAGACTCCCCGCCGAGCAGGGAACCCAATGCGGGACTCGATCCAGGGACTCCAGGATCATGACCTGAGCTGAAGGCAGTCACTTAACCAACTGAGCCACCCAGGCGCCCAATAAATGAATCTTTTAAAAAACAAAACAAGGGTGCCTGGGTGGCTCAGTTGGTTAAGTGACTGCCTTCAGCTCAGGTCATGATCCTGGAGTCCCTGGATCGAGTCCCGCATTGGGTTCCCTGCTCGGCGGGGAGTCTGCTTCTCCCTCTGACCCTTTTCCCTCTCGTGCTCTCTCTCTCTCATTCTCGTTCTCCCAAATAAATAATTTATTAAAAAATAAAAAACAAAACAAAACCAATATATAAAAACCATTTGTGTTTCTACACAGTAACAATGATCAATCTGAAAGGGAAATTAAGAAAACAACATCATTTATAATAGCATCAAAAAGAATAAAATACTTAGGAATAAATCTAACCAATGAGGTGAAAGATCTGAACACTGAAAACTATAAGACATTGATGAAAAAGATAGAAGAAGACACAAATAAATGAGAAGGTATTCTGTGCTCATGGGTTGGAAAGATTGTTATTTGTTAAAATGTCCCTACTACCCAAAGCTATCTAGATTGAATACAATCTCTATCAAAATTCCAATGGCATTTTTCACAGAAATATGAAAAACAATTCTAAAATTTGTATGAAATCACAAAAGTCCCTAAATAGACAAAGCAATCTTGAGACAGAAGAACGAAGCTGGAGGCATCACACTTCCTGACTTCGAGCTATATTACAAAGCTACAGTAATCAAAACAGTATGGTATTGATATATAAGACACATAGGTCAATGGAACCTAATAGAGAGCCCGGAAAAACACCCACACATATATTGTCAATTAATTTATGACAAAGGAGCCAAAAATATATGCTGGGAAAAGGATAGTTTCTTTAATAAAAGGTACTAGGAAAACTGGATAGGAAATGATCCTGGTATCAGACAGACTTGGCTCTGCAATGGAGCTGTTACCCAATGAGGAAGTTAAAGATTATGTGAACTAGGGGTTCAATGTCCAAGATTCTGTTCAGTATATAATAACATCATTGTCTACTTTGAAGGGACAATCAGAAATCCAGGCCATGTGGGTAGAGAGGTTGGGATAGTAGGGATCCATAGCTGTAATTGTGAAAACCTGAGGAACTGGCCTCAAGAATAGCTAGTCTTGAGTTCTTGCTTATCTGAGCAAGGAGGTGAAACCAGAATGACTCCTCCCTCATCCAATCCTGTGGAAAGCCAAACACTCTAATTTCTTGGCCAATGATGATTTCCTACAGATGTACAAGAACTAGTGTCATCTCTCTTAACCATGATAAGATTTCCAGTAACAGCTTCATGAAAGAGAGTTGATTCTTTACAAAATTGCTCTAGCAATATTTCTGCCAATGCCTGTCTCATAAAAGATGTTGAAAAGATCATCTCTACCTCTGATGGGTCTGGCATGTGGCCCGTGGCCATCATGATAGAAGCTATGTTCCAACATAGGTGCTGTCAGCAGATACTGCCCATTTGGACCCTGGCCTGATCAACAAGGAGAGGTATCTATTGTATCTATGTATCTATCTATGAATCTATTATCTGTATCTACTGTCTACATTTTCTGTTTATTTATTTATTTATTTATTTAAGATTTTATTTATTTATTTGAGAGAGAGAGAATGAGAGATAGAGAGCACGAGAGGGAAGAGGGTCAGAGGGAGAAGCAGACTCCCCATCGAGCAGGGAGCCCGATGTGGGACTCGATCGCGGGACTCCAGGATCATGACCTGAGCCGAAGGCAGTCGCTTAACCAACTGAGCCACCTACGCGCCCAATACATATATATTTTATTTTATTTTATTTTTTTAAGATTTTATTTATTTATTTGAGAGAGAGAGAGAATGAGAGATAGAAAGCACCAGAGGGAAGATGGTCAGAGGGAGAAGCAGACTCCCCGCTGAGCAGGAAGTCCGATGCGGGACTCGATCCCGGGACTCCAGGATCATGACCTGAGCCGAAGGCAGTCGCTTAACCAACTGAGCCACCCAGGCGCCCCCAATACGTATATATTTTAAAGATTTATTTTGAGAGGCACCTGGGTGGCTCAGTTGGTTAAGTGTCTGCCTTTGGCTCAGGTCATGACCCTGGGGTCCTGGGATCAAGCCCTGTGTCAGGCTCCCTGCTCAGCGGGGAGTCTGCTTCTCCTGCTCCATCTGCCCCTCCCCCCAGCTCGTGCGTGCACACTCTCTCTCTCTAATAAATAAATAAATATCTTTTTATTTTTTTAAAGATTTTATTTATTTATTTGACAGATAGAGACATAGCGAGAGAGGGAAAACAAGCAGGGAGAGTGGGAGAAGGAGAAGCAGGCTTCCCGCCGAGCAGGAGGCATGATGCGGGGCTCAATCCCAGGACCCTGGGATCATGACCTGAGCCGAAGGCAGATGCTTAATGACTGAGCCACCCAGGCACCCCCTAATAAATAAATATCTAAAAAAATAATTATTTATTTTGAGAGTGAGCGAGAGCAAGTGCCCGTGGGGGGAGGGGCAGAGAGAGAGATTCTCAACCAGACTCCCTGTTGCGCGCAGAAGCCTGTTGTGCGGCTCAGTCTCATGGCACTGAGATCACAATCTGAGCTGAAACCAGAAGTCCAATGCTTAACTGACTGAGCTACCCAGGTGTCCAAGATCTTTTTTTTTAAGATTTTATTTATTTATTTATTTATTTTATTTTAAAGATTTTTATTTATTTGAGAGAGAGAGAATGAGAGATAGCACGAGAGGGAAGAGGGTGAGAGGGAGAAGCAGATTCCCTGCCGAGCAGGGAGCCTGATAAGGGACTCGATGCGGGGTCTCCAGGATCATGACCTGAGCCGAAGGCAGTCGCTTAACCAACTGAGCCACCCAGGCGCCCCAAGATTTTATTTATTTATTTGAGAGAAAGAATGAGAGAGAGAGAGAGCACATGAGAGGGGGGAGGGTCAGAGGGAGAAGCAGACTCCCTGCCGAGCAGGGAGCCCGATGCAGGGAGCCCAATGTGGGACTCGATCCCGGGACTCCAGGATCATGACTCGAGCCGAAGGCAGTCGCTTAACCAACTGAGCCACCCAGGTGCCTGGTGTCCAAGACCTTATTTTTTAAGTAATCTCTACCTCCAATGTTCAATTCAAACTTAAAACCCTGAGATCAAAAATCAAATTCTCTACTGACTGAGCCAGTCAGGTGCCCCAACACTGGTTAACTTTTTTTTATACACTTTATTTATTTATTTGAGAAAGACAGAAAGAGCACAGAGGGAGAGTGAGAGGGAGAGAAAGTCAAGCCAACTGTTCTATTTCTTAAAAAAGAAAAAAAAAATTTTTTTTTAAAGTAGGCTCCACACCCAGTGTGGAACCCAGTGCAGGGCTTGAACTCACAACCCTGAGATCAAGACCTGAGCTGATATCAAGAATCCGACGCTTAACTGACTGACAACCCAGGTGCCCTAAAGATTTTTTATTTTATTATTATTTTTAAAAAGATTTTACTTATTTATTTGTCAGAGAGAGCAGCATAAGCAGAGGGAGGGGCAGAGGGAGAAGCAGGCTCTCCATTGAGCAAGGAGCCCAATGCAGGACTCGGTCCTAGGAACCTGGGATTATGACCTGAGCTGAAGGCAGATGCCCAACTGACTGAGCCACCCAGGCATCCCATAAAGATATATTTTTTAAAGATTTTATTTTTTTATTAGAGAGAGAGAGCACAAGTGGAGTGGGGGGCAGAGAGAGAAAGACTCCTGCTGAGGAGGGAGCCCAACACTGGGCTCAATCCCAGGTGTCTGGGATCATGACCTGAGCCAAAGGCACATGCTCAACTTGACTGAGCCACCCAGGCGCCCCAACCCCCAAGACTCTATTTATTTTTAAAGATTTTATTTATTTGTCAGAGAGAAAGAACACAAGCAGGGGGAGTGGCAGGCAGAGGGAGAAGCAAGCTCCCCACTGAGCAAGAAGCCTGATGTGGGACTCATTCCCAGGACCCTGAGATCATTACCTGAGCCAAAGGCAGACACTTAACCGACTGAGCGACCCAGGCATCCCCAAAGACTTTATTTTTAAGTAATCTCTACATCTGAGTTGGGGCTCAAACTCAGGACCTCAAGAGTTGCACGTTCTACCGCTCGACTGATTGAGTCAGCCAGGTGCTCTTAGAGGGTGGGTTTGGCGGGAGATGGTACATATCTTGAGTGCTATGGATAGTGCTATGAGTTCCTAAAAGGATTTGTGAAAATATATGCATGTCATATATATGACATGTCAAATATATGACATGCATCATTTCCTTCAGTCATTTCCTTCAATGACTGAAGGAATAACATAAGGATCTAGATGGCCTCTCAAACTCCCTATTAAGACTTTTTGTGTGTGTGTGTGTAACAGCCCGTTTTGAAACATTGAATTAAAGTTATGAATCCTTCTTTTTTAACTAAGTAATTAATTAATTAATTTTAAGTAGGCTCCATGCCCAGTGTGGGGCTGGAAGTCAGACCCAAGATCGAGTCACACACTCTACCAACTGAGCCAGCCAGGAGTCCCCTGAATCCTGTTTTCAAAAATGCACAATTACACCCAAAAATCGTTCATAATTTGAGGGGGTCCATGAACTTCTGACACCAAACCATGGCCTCCAAGCTAACTATTGCCTCTCAGTCCTATTTTAGAATACAGTAGAGGGCTAGGTTTACTAAACTAGACCAGAAGCAACTTCTGGAAGCAGATATATTTTGGAGAACAGGAAGTGTTAGTACACATATTCTTTTTACTTCGCGAAGTATAAAAACATGGATAACACGATGGAATATGCCACATTCTGGATTCTTCAGGAGGCTTTTATAGACACTACAAATAATGATTTCTGACCACACACATAGCTGAATCGTTCAGCAAATATTTACTGGGTGCCTGATATTTACAGGCACTGTGCAGTGACTGAAGTCACCCAGATAAAAGACACCATGGTCCTTGATGAGACTTCACTTGAAAAAGCCTGAATGTAGTACTGGTGGCCTTTAAAAAGGGGGGGGGGATCATCTAAGTTTGAGAGGCATTGTGGGAGATGGAAAAAGGGCTCTGAGCTGGCGATTTGATTCTTGGTTTCTCCACATCCTAGACAGGTGAGCTTGGCAAGTCACTCAAACTCATCTATCATCTATCGAAATGGGTTAATAAGCAGACGAGAACTGTTGCAAATCGTCAAAAAGACAACCTTTGTAAAAATGAACATGGACAAACGAAAAAACCCAAGTACGAGGCTTGTTGAGAGTGACAGTTCGGGTGCCTGGGTGGCTCAGTCGTTAAGCGTCTGCCTTCCGCTCGGGTCATGATCCCAGCGTTCTGGGATCGAGTCCCACATCGGGCTTCCTGCTCGGCGGGAAGCCTGCTTCTCCCTCTCCCACTCTTCCTGCTCGTGTTCCCTCACTCTGTTAAAAAATAAATAAAACATCTTTTAAAAAAAAGAAAGTGACAGCCGGGAGAGTCGCCCCTTGAGGGAAAAGTCTGGCTCTTCCAAGGCTCTAAGACCACCGCTGCGCCCAGCACGCGGTCAGAATCCACTCAATAAACCTTCCGGGATGGATTAAGTTCCGCTTCCGCAAGCTGATTTTCGCTGTAGGCGTGAGCACAGGACGGCCGACGCACTTCAGCGTCGGACCTCCCTCCCGCGCATGCTCCAAAGGACAGGCGGAGAGCGGAAGGGCGGGGGAGGGAGGAGACGCAGCTGACCGCCGGCTCGTTCGCCCTGCAGGCCCTCGCTGGAGGCGGGGGCGCGCGCGCGCACGCTCGCGCGGCCGGTTGCGTACAGTAGTGACGGTCGCGCGGGAGCGGTCACGTGACCTTAGCGGCTGCCTGTACAGTAAGGACCCAATATGGCAGCGGCGGTAGCAGTGGCAACGGCAGCAGGAGGACCGGCCGCCCCATAGACCCCCGCCCCCCCCCCGCGCACCACCCCCGTCGCTTCCTCTGCTTGGGTGCTCCACCGGCCTGACTTCCCCTTTCTCCCACCTTTCCCGGCACCGCGGGAAAAGCATCGCAGGGCAGAGCAGGCAGGGAGGGCGGCCGGAGCCCGGACACGGGAGCCTCCCAGTCAGTTCAAGACCCGACATGAGGGAAAAGGGCCGTAGGAAGAAGGGCAGGACCTGGGCGGAGGCCGCCAAGACGGTAAGGGGGAGGGAGCGAAGGGGAAGCCCGGGAGAATTTTGTTCCCTCGCCGCCTGCCGGTCGCAGGGGAAGGGAGGTCATTGGCTCAGCGACCCGGCTGAAGGGGGCACAAAACCGCGCGGAGAGGGCGGCGGTTAGTGTCGGGGTTGTGATCCCTGTGGAAATGGAGGCGCCCAGCGGAAGAGGGTCGCCGCGGGGCTGTGGCTTCTCCCTGCGTCTGCGACGAGTCCCCTTGGTGTTTTGAAGCTGCCTTTCGGGGTCACGTCGCTCTCACCTCCACTCTGTGGTAGCTCCCGCCCCGGCATGGGGAAGTCTGTTGTGCTTGCACAGTAACCGGTTCTTCTCCCTTGTGCGGCTGAAGAGCCCCCATTGGATGCAGATAGGAGAAGGCTTGTGCGTGCACCCAGCCCCGGAAAGAAGAGAGGAGCGCTGGATCTTGGTAGAATTTACCCGCTATAGCGGACATGCCGCCTGACCCCGGGTCCCCCGCTCGTCTGGGCTCCCAGATCCAACGTGAGGTCACGAGGCTCATGTTTTTGTTTGCTGTTGAAAGCTGAAAGTGCAAGAGGTGTTTAGAAACGAAGTAACAGGTGGGACTTGTAGAATTTTTTTTTTCTGTTTCCGTAGAGACCTACTCTGAACAAGGCAGCAATGCATGGTGGGACGTGTAGTTTACCCGGCCTTGACTTTTCCGTAGCTAAAGTGATGGTGGGTACACGAAGTTGTAATTAGTAGGTAAAACTATCTTTTTTTTTTTTCCTTTTTCAATAACGAGGCTTAGAGGTAGGATTTAAGTAATCAGTGAGACTTATTGTGTTGTATGAAAAAATGAAAAGCGTGTATGTATGTAGAAATGAAACATTAGGAGACGCAGCAAAAAAAGTAATAGGACATAAAACGGCATCTTGGTGCTGGAAAGTGAGAAAGTGTGGAGACATTATCTTTAATCGTGAACCATGTCAGTAATACTTGTATAATATGGAGACCCCTTCTAAATGAACCTTTTTTATATGATATACGGTTTATTTTTTAAATGAGGTTTTTTTCTGATTATGAAAGTAATAAATGTAAACTGTGGGAGAATTTGGAAGATTATAGGAGCGTATAAAGAAGAAAATGAGAAATCACGTATTTCACCCCTCAGCTATATCTGTTGAATGTTTTGTTATCATCCAGTCTTTTTAATTTATTTCCCCACATTTGGATCCTGCTGTTTATTCAATCTTATGCATTTTTGTAAACCTTGTCCATTTGTTTTGTAAATTTGATGTGATAGGGGATTGATGAGTCTTAAGCTTGTATTTCTGTTTTAGTTGGAAATGTGAAAAAGTTAGTGAATAAATAAAAGCACATTTTATTTATTGAGTGTTTTAACAGTCTCTCTTCATAATTGTGACTGTGCTGATAGTTTCCTTCTGAAAGATAAACTCTAGAAATAATTTTTTTGGTGGGGAGGAAATTGCTGCTTCACAGAAAGCTGTTACACTTTCTTCTACTTGATTAATACCTCAAGACTTTTTCTTTTTATTAAAAAGGTGGCAAATTTTAATTATAGGTAAGCAGACCACAACCCTAATTATGTTCATTAAGTCTCTAGAATCTTAAGAGTACTTTTGAATTATCTCTTTGGATAAACTAGTCTAATCATTAGGAAATTGTGACAAGTAGGAAAAATTTGCATCTGCTGTTTAGATTTTCCTTTTTTTTTTTTAAAAGATTTTGTTTATTTGACAGAGCTGGAGAGCACAGGCAGGGGGAGTGGCAAAGGGGGAGGGAGAAGCAGGCCCCCTGCTGAGCAGGGAGTCTGACTTGTGGCTCAATCCCAGGCTGAAGGCAGATGTTTAACCAACTGAGCCACCCAGGCACCCCTAGATTTTCCTTTAATTAACATACTTGTTCATTCATAATAAGCATTTCATGCCTAGCTAGCTATGTGAAAAATAGTATCTAAAAGATGGAAAGGCTAGTTTATTAAGTAGAGTACTGTGTGAGTTCTTAAAGGGATCAGTATATTACTGGCTTGGTATTATATTTGGTTCTGGCAAATGTAAGGCCTCAATCTTAGTAAAAATGAATTTTAGAAGGAGAGTGGTGATATTAAAACTTTTTTCCCCTAGTAGCCAAAATGTAAAAAAAACATTCTACTCACTTTGGCTTGGTTTATCATCTATAAAGTGAGGAATTAAACTAAATCTCTGTATTCAAACGATTTCCATTTGTAGGAAGGACTGTTTATTTATTTATTTATTTATTTTTTAAAGATTTTATTTATTTGAGGGGCACCTGGGTGGCTCAGTCATTAAGCGTCTGCCTTCGGCTCAGGTCATGATCCCAGGGTCCTGGGATCGAGCCCCGCTTTGGGCTCCCTGCTCCGCGGGAAGCCTGCTTCTCCCAATCCCACTCTCCCTGCTTGTGTTCCCCCTCTCGCTGTGTCTCTCTCTGTCAAAGAAATAAATAAAATCTTTAAAAAAAAGATTTTATTTATTTGAGAGAGAGAGAGCACATGAGAGGGGGGAGGGTCAGAGGGCGAAGCAGACTCCCTGCTGAGCAGGGAGCCCCATGCGGGACTCGATACTGGGACTCCAGGATCCAGCCCCATGCGGGACTCGATCCTGGGACTCCAGGATCCTGACCTGAGCCGAAGGCAGTTGCTTAACCAACTGAGCCACCCAGGCGCCCAGGAAGGACTATCATTAGAAGTAAAATTGGAATAGATAAAAGTAAATTTTTAATATTTCAGAATAATGAGGTCAGAAAATTAGTGATTTGACAAATGGAAGTAACTTTGACCTAAATTAAGAAATGTAGCATATATTTATAAGATCAAGAGGTCTAGGAGAAGTATGTCTTAAGAAACTTATTTCATAGGCATTAAGGTCAAATGTTCTAGGAACAGAGTTTCAGCAAGGAAAGAATAAAATTATTTACAAAAAACAGCAATATCTGCTTCTTGTTTCATTGTGTGTACCTGCATTGTAGAGCTGTCCTGTTTTAGGGAGCACTATTAAAATGGGGTTGTATTTCTTTTTTCTTTTTTTAAGATTTTATTTATTTATTTGACAGAGAGCGAGAGCAGGAACACAAGCAGGGGGAGTGGGAGAGGGAGAAGCAGGCTTCCTGCTGAGCAGAGAGCCCAGATTTGGGGCTTGATCCCAGGACCCTGAGATATGACCTCAGGCGAAGGCAGACGCTTAATGACTGAGCCACCCAGGCGCCCCAAAATGGGGTTGTATTTCTGACCAATAGTATAGCAACAGATAAATAAAATTAATTATATATGTATACATACATGTATGATACGGAGGGTATGTGTGTGGATGTGTGAGAGCGATGGATTGATGTAAGGTTATTATGAACAATCTGAAAAATCAAGATACGATTCATAATTACTGTAAGATAGTAAAATTATTCCAAAAGGCTGATTAAATACGGAGTATATAGACTGGTTCCAATAACTAGGGACACCAGAGAGATGGATAATGGAGTTGAGATTCCACAGAACTTGAATGCTCATTCACTACACTGGACCGTCTCCCTACTGATCTTATATTTGCCCTATACAGATACCCTAGTTATAAAAAGCATTACTCAAATACTTAGTTAACAGTTGTACATGTTTTAAATTTTAAGGGTGGCAGTGATGGTGATGAAATGATTTGGAATTAGATCTGTAGTATATAGTGTGCCAGAGATCTTAAGAACTATTACGCTGATTTTAGAACTATGCACAAAGTTATGCTCTTTTTTAAACAAAACAAAGAACCTGTATCATCTAAATATATAATGACATCCCTGAGGAATTTAGCTGTTTTTATAAAGCAGAGCTTTTGAAATAGTACAATTTTGTTGATCCTGTTTTCTCTTTTGACGTTTTCCTTGTTACGCACCACAACTAGGGAAGCATTGTCCTAAAAGGACAAGTTTGTTGTAATTTTAAGTAGAATGGACAGAGAAGCAGACCTTAGAGATTGTACAGTAGAGGTGCCTTTGGATATCTTGGGAATAAGGTGGTCAGGTATGAGAAGTGAAGTATGGATGTTAGAGGTGAGGAGCACAGCAGTCTGTCTTGTAGATCTTTAGCATGTGGTTTGTAGACTGAAAAAAAGGTGGGGGGGCGCCTGGGTGGCTCGGTCCTTAAGCGTCTGCCTTCGGCTCAGTTCATGATCTCAGGGTCCTGCGATGAGCCCTGCATCGGGCTCCCTGCTTAGCCGGAAGCCTGCTTCTCCCTCTCCCACTCCCCCTGCTTGTGTTCCCTCTCTGGCTCTGTCTCTCTCTGTCAAATAAATAAGTAAAATCTTAAAAAAAAAAAAAAAAAAAAAAAGTTTAAAAAAAAGTGGGTTTTTTTGGGGAGGAGGATGCTATCTATATAGATTTCCCTTGGTTAATATGATTTTGAATGTACATAGATTTTTATTTTTGTCATTTACCTAAAGTCATTTAACTTTGGGGAATAAGATGGAAGATAGAAAATTTCTGTTAAAGGAATAATCAGAGGCTAATTACTTTGTGTAGGAAGTATAGAATATGGAAAGTAACTAAAAGTATAATGGGGATGCCTGGGTGGCTCAGTTGGTTAGAGTCTGACTCTTGATTTCACTCAGGTGATCTCAGGGCTGTGAGATCAAGCCCTGCGAAAGGCTCCCACTAAGTCGTGGAGCCTGCTTAAGATTCTCTCTCTCCCTAGGGACGCCTGGGTGGCTCAGTCCGTTAAGCGTCTGCCTTCGGCTCAGGTCATCCCAGAGTACTGGGATCGAGCCCCGCATCGGGCTCCCTGCTCCGCGGGGAGCCTGTTTCTCCCTCCCCTTCTGCTGCTCCCCCTGCTAGTGTTCTCTATCTCTCTGTGTGTCAAATGAATAAATAAAATCTTAAAAAAAAAAAAAAAAGATTCTCTCCCTTTCCCTGTCTCCACCCTCCCCCCCCACGCGTGCACACAGGCTTGCGTGGGCGTGCTCTCTCTCTAAAAAGTATAATGATAAAAATATATAATGAATAGAAAGATGATTAGGAAAAAATCTAAACAAAATAGGCTTTAGAAAAAAATACAAGTCTTAGAAATTTTCAGGACCCTTAATCTTTATTGTGAGTAATTTTTTTCTTAAAAATTATAAATACAGGGGTGCCTGGGTGGCTCAGTTGTTAAGTGGCTGCCTTCGGCTTGGGTTATGATCCCACGGTCCTGGGCTCCACATCAGGCTCATTGCTCAGTGGGGAGCCTGCTTCTCCCTCTCCCTCTGCCTGCCGCTCCCCCGCTCCTGCTCTCTCTCTCTGTGTCAAATAAAGTCTTAAAAAAAAAAATTACTGTGGCACCTGGTTGGCTCGGTCAGTTGGACAGCTGCCTTTGGCTGGGGTCGTGATCCCAGGGTCCTCCGATTGAGCCCCTTGTTGAGCCCCTTGTTGAGCTCCCTGCTCTGCGGGGAGCCTGCTTCTCTTCCTCCCTGGCTTGTGCTTGCTCTGTCTCTCAAATAAATAAATAAAATCCTTAAAAAGATAAAAATGAAAATAAATTATAAATACAAATACAGACTTAAAATCCAGGCCTGGTATGTCCCTTTGGATGTATATTGATCAGTCCAGAGTCCTCTTTAGTCTGTATTTGTATTGTATTTGTAGTTGTATTAGAATCTCCAGGAGAGAGCGTGCATATTTGAAAACATAGTAAATCTATTGTTTTTATAATACAGACTATAGAAGGTAAAACTGGGCAAAGTCTTGATTTGTAGAATATATGGAAAATAGGATGAGAAAGCATTGTAGGGACCATGGGTTAAAAATTGAGAAACTGCTCTGATCCATAATTACAAAATACTGCATATTTATATTTATTATTTCAGCTTTATGGAGGTATAATTGGCATAAAATTGTAAGATGTTTGATACATTCATGAAGTTGCTATTTGCAAGTCTATTTGTGCTAGGTGATTTGATGTAACACTTTACTTGACTGATCTTCCTTCTTGCCATAGTATTAAAGTTCCCCTGTTTCGTGTCTTAGAGTTTGTGTTATTTTCAGTTCACCCTTCTCTCCTGTTTTTATGTGCCTGCTTTATTTTGTTTATTTATTTTTTAAGATTTATTTGACAGAAAGAGACACAGTGACAGAGGGAACACAAGCAGGGGGAGTGGGAGAGGGAGAAGCAGGCTTCCCACGGAGCAGGGAGCCCGATGCGGGGCTCGATCCCAGGACCCTGGGATCATGACCTGAGCCGAAGGCAGACGCTTAACGACTGAGCCACCCAGGCGCCCCTATGTGCCTGCTTTAAAAGCCCACAAACCTAACTAGTCGAATGAAAAATCAAAATCTTTTTGAACACATAAATTAAAAATTTCTATGAAAGGTGCTGCTACTGCATCTCCTAGAATTCTGACAGGAGCTGAGAAAATAGCCATCACATTTGCAGAATTCCTTGCTATTTCCTCCTCTACAGATTCTGTCTTCTCTTAAAAGGCCATGCAATTTTGCTATGGTGAAAGGGCATTATGTTTTCACTACAAAAGCTGTTTGGAAGGAGACTACTGTGTGGAAGATAAAACTACAGGGAACTGATCAGTAGGGTTTGTTAAAACCTGTTCTCTTTGTCCTTTTTACCAAAGACCTCTGAATGCCCCTCTAGTTCTGTAGTCTATCTTTCCATGTTGCAGAGACCATCCTCATAGTTAATAGGAGTGTGCGATTTAGTAGTAGTAGTCTTATTTTTTATTTTTAAAGATTTTATTTTTAAGTAATCTGTACAGCCAACATGGGTCTTGAACTCAGAACCCTGAGATCAAGAATCATATGCTCCACTGACAGCCAGCCAGGTACCCCTTTATAGTATTTTTAGTACAGTTTGACTTACCATGTTTTTAATGTTGTTGTAAAAGATTACTGATATACTAAATTTAAAAAAAATCCTAAATTTTAGAACTCTTTAAATATGAATTAAAAATTTGAGTTTCTATTGAAGTTATATAGGCTCATTTTTTTTTTAATGATTTTATTTATTTGATAGAGACACAGTGAGAGAGGGAACACAAGTAGGGGGAGTGGAAGAGGGAGAAGTAAGCTTCCCGCTGAGCAAGGAGTCCAATGTGGGGCTAGATCCCACTGAGATAATGATTTGAGCCAAAGGCAGATGCTTAACGACTGAGCCACCCAGGTGCCCCTATAGGCTCATTCTTAAAAAAAGATGGAACAGAACAGTGTAGAGTTAATCTTTGATGAGTCACTGTAATGAAAATGGGATTAAGTGAAAGTCTGCATACTGAAATATTGAAAATAGAGTTACCATACTGAAATTAAGTATGGTTTATAGTTCAAATATAGTTTTCTGGACTTTTAACCCTATATGTGGAGATATACATAAACATGTATACTTATTTATATTTTATATACAGTTCTGCAACTGTTTTTAGTTAGGAATATCATGGATGCCTTTTTTTTTTTTAAAGATTTTATTTATTTGTGAGAGAGAGAGAGCACAAGCAGGGGGAGTGGCAAGCAGAGAGCGAGGGAGAAGCACGTCCTGCTGAACAGAGACCCTGACATGGGGCTTGATCGCAGGACCCTGGGATCATGACCTGAGCTGAAGGCAGGTACTTGCTTAACTTACTGAGCCACCCAGGCACATTATCATGGATGCTTTTTAATGTCATGATTTATGTATCTGCCTCATTCTCTTTAAGTTTTTCTTAATATTCCACTGTTTTTAGATGTACCCTCATTTAAAAAAAATCAGTCCTTGATTTTTTGAAGTTTAGGCCATTTATAGGTTGGTTTTTTTTTTAAGTTTTTTTTTTTTTTTTTAGATTTTATTTATTTATTTGACAGAGAGACACAGTGAGAGAGGGAACACAACCAGGGGGAGTGGGAGAGGGAGAAGCAGTTTTCCTGGAGAGCAGGGAGCCCGATGCAGGGCTCGATCCCAGGATGATCCCAGGGCCCTGGGATTATGACATGAGCCGAAGGCAGATGCTTAACGACTGAGCCCCTATAGGTTTTTTTTCTTTAATAAATACTTCAGTATCTACATGTGGGCAAATATGTATGTATGTATGTACATTGTATGTGTGAGTGTGCACATGCGTTTGTGTGAGCGGGATAGTTACAGAGTTTGTAAACTTGAGTTTGTGCCAATTTATATTCCCCTCCAAAATTTTGAAGGTTACTATTTTTTTCCTACTTTTCTCTTTTCCAAGGAATTTAGCAATCTTTACACTTTGCCACTTTGATATACATTTCTTTTTTTTTAATTAAAAAAATTTTTTTATTAACATAAAACATATTATTTGTTTCAGGGGTACAGGTCTGTGATTCATCGGTCTTACACAGTTCACAGCGCTCACCATAGCACATACCTGTCCATCACCCAACCACCTCATCCCTCCCAACCCCCTCCACTCCAGCAACCCTCAGTTTGTTTCCTGAGATTGAGTCTCTTAAGGTTTGTCTTCCTCTCTGGTTTTGTTTCATTTTTCCCCTCCCTTCCCCTAAGATCCTGTGTCTTGTTTCTCAAATTCTTCATATCAGTGAGATCATATGATAATTGTCTTTCTCTGATTGACTTATTTCGCTTAGCATAATACCCTCTAGTTCCATCCACGTGTTCTTCTTTATCCATTCATCTGTTGATGGACATCTAGGCTCTTTCCATAGTTTGGCTATTGTGGACATTGCTGCTATAAACATTGAGGTGCATGTGCCCCTTTGGATCCCTACATATGTATCTTTGGGGTAAATACCCAGTAGTGCAATTGCTGGGTTGTAGGGTAGTTCAATTTTCAACTTATCGAGGAACCTCCATACTTTTTCCAGAGTGGCTGCACCAGCTTGCATTCCCACCAACAGTGTAAGAGGGTTCCCTTTTCTCTGCGTCCTCGCCAACATCTGTCATTTCCTGACTTAATTTTAGCCATTCTGACTGATGTGATTGATACACATTTCTTTTGTTCAGTAGAACTTAGTGGAAATGTTCTATATCTGTACTGTGCAACACAGTAACTGGTAGTCATATGTTGCCATTGAGCACTTGCAACGTGGTTCGTGTAAGGAACTGAATTTTGAATTTTTTTTTTTTTAAAGATTTTATTTATTTGACAGAGATACAGAGAGAGATACAGCGAGAGAGGGAACACAAGCAGGGGGAGTGGGAGAGGGAGAAGCAGGCCTCCCGCTGAGCAGGGAGCCCGATGCGGGGCTCGATCCCAGGACCCTGGGATCATGACCTGAGCCGAAGGCAGACGCTTAACGACTGAGCCACCCAGGCGCCCCTGAATTTTGAATTTTTTTTTTTTAAAGATTTTATTTATTTATTTGAGAGAGAGAATGAGATAGAGAGAGAGCATGAGAGGGGGGAGGGTCAGAGGGAGAAGCAGACTCCCTGCTGAGCAGGGAGCCCGATACGGGACTCGATCCCGGGACTCCAGGATCATGACCTGAGCCGAAGGCAGTCGCTTAACCAACTGAGCCACCCAGGCGCCCCTGAATTTTGAATTTTTTAAAAAAATTTTATTTATTAGAAAGAACACGCACACAAAGTAGGCAAAGGGACAGTCATAGGGAGAGGGAGAAGTAGGCTCCCCAGTAAGCAGAGTCTGATG
Organism: Zalophus californianus; assembly: GCF_009762305.2. Taxonomy (NCBI): domain Eukaryota; kingdom Metazoa; phylum Chordata; class Mammalia; order Carnivora; family Otariidae; genus Zalophus; species Zalophus californianus. The sequence continues at coordinate 21,186,922 of NC_045602.1, read as the reverse complement.
CGGGACTCCATCCCAGCACCCTGGAATCATGACCTGAGCTGACGACAGAGGGTTAACTGACAGAGTCACGCACGTGTTCCCGATTCTTTTTTAATTTTTATTTATCTATCTATTTATTTATTTTAAGATTTTACTTATTTATTTGACAGAGAAAGAGTGACAGCGAGAGAGGGAACACAAGCAGGGGGAGTGGGAGAGGGAGAAGCCCGCTTTCCCTGAGCAGGAGCCCCGTGCAGGGCTCGATCCCAGGACCCTGGGATCATGACCTGAGCCGAAGGCAGACGCTTACGACTGAGCCACCCAGGTGCCCTCGGATTCTTTTTTTTAAATGAAGATTTTATTTATTTATTTGAGAGAGAGCTCATAAGAGAGCGCGAACTGGAGTAGGGGGAGGGAGAGAGGGAGAGGGAGAAGCAGACTCCTTGCTGAGCAGGGAGCCTGATGATGTGATGATGTGGGGCTCCATCCTAGGACCCTGGGATCGTGACTAGAGCTGAAGGCAGACACTTAACTGACTGAGTCACCCAGGCTGAATTTTCAGTTTTCTTTAATTTTAATTTAAGTTTAAATAACCTCATTTGTTTAATGGCTACCATTATTGGACAGTGCAATTATAAAGTAACTTCCTATACTTATTGACTATCTGGATGTTTTTCAGTAAACTTGTCTGTTCATATCTTTTGCCTTTTGTTTTTCTTTCTGAAGGAAATAGTTTTTTGTCAGTGTTGCAGATCTCGTTTCTATTTTTGTTTTTTGATTTGACTGATTTAGGCTTTTTTTTTTCCTGTCTATACATTTTTAATTGTAATGTAGACAGATTTATCAGTCTTTACCTTTTATGCTTTTCTAGGTTTTGAGTCGTTTTCCCCACTTAAAGATTATGAATTGAGTATAAATTTTTTTTTAAGATTTATTTATCAGAGAGTAAGAGAGCGCACAAGAGAGCCCCTGAGCCAGGGGGAGGGGCAGAGGGCAAGGGAGAGAGAGAATGTCCCAGGATCCTGAGACCATGACCCGAGCCGAAATCAAGAGTTAGGAGTTCAACTGACTGAGCTACCCAGGCACCCTAAATTGAGTGTAAATTAAAAAAATTAGCTTCAAAGGCATATCTTCCTTAAATAAAATACATGTTTTATTGTGAACAAATAAGAGGAATTCAGTTAATATCTTAGTAAGACTGTGCTGGTGGAAGAGAGTTTTTTTTTAAGGTTTTTTTATTCATTCGAGACACAGAGATAGGGAGAGAGAATATGATCAGGGGGAGAAGCAGAGAGGGGGAGAAGCAGGCCCGCCGCTGAGCAGGGACCCCGATGTGGGGCTCGATCCCAGGACCCTGGGATCATGACCTGAGCCAAAGGCAGACGCTTAACCATCTGAGCCACCCAGGCGCCCTCCCCCTTTTTTTTAAAGTAGGCAGAAGACCCTGGGAATAAGAGTCACATGCTCTACCAGCTAAGCCATCCAGATGCCCCTAAAGGGAGACTTTTACATGTTTCTGTCTGCAGAGCTTAACTCACTTTTTTGCATGACTGCTAAGTATTTTTTTTTCCCCACCGTTTTTTATTGGAGATAAAAAAGACCTTGTTCTCACTTTCAGGAGAGCACAATTTGAATAAAGTTAGTCAACTATAATCAGTTGAGTTTGCTAGGAAAACTGGTCAAGTAACTCTTGTTTTGAGAAAGAAAATTATTCCAAGACACACCAGGGTATCCAAAGACCCTTTTGAGTTATGGTTGGACGTGGGGAATTTACTTTTTTTAAAATTTATTTTAGAGAGCACATGCATGTGTGGGGGGGGGAAGGAGAGGGTGAGAGAATCTTAAGCAACTGGAGCCCCATGTGAGGCTTGGTCCCATGACCCTCAGATCACCCTGACATTACCTCCTGAGCCAAAATCAAGAGTCTGGCTCTTAACCTACTCAGCTCCCAGGCATCCCTTGACATTGGGAAATTTTTGTGACAATTCTTACTTCTGACCTTGCTTATTTACAAAGCTAAAATTGGTTAATAGTAAATGCACATGTACTTAGTACTAGGCATCAGGTAACACTTATAAAATCTTATAGTATCTTTTGAGTAATTTGATCCATCTTTTGGTAAAAATAATGTGAAGACTTTTCATTTGAAAATTCTTTGGCTACTGACATTTAAAACCTGATACTTCCTTTTAGAATGAACTGTCATTGGAATTCACAGCTTGGGATGTCTCAAATCATCTTTAATCTTTAACCCACTGATGTCTGAATTATTTAGTAGCTGGTTTAGCTATACTCAGTTTCAGATAAAGTGCTTAATGGTGTTAGTGACTTATTTCTAAATAGTAACGAAAAAATTTTAATGTGTTCCTGTTGATTTATAGAGATTAGTTTCTTGTATCATTTGAGTGGTTCAGACAAATTTTTTTTTTAAAGATTTATTTACTTATTTTGGAGATAGAGATGGAGAGGGGGAAGGGGCAGAGGGAGAGTGAGAGAGAAAATCTCAAGCAGACTCCCCACTGAGTGGGGAGCCTGATGCGGGGCTTGATCCCAGGACCCTGAGATCATGACCTGAGCCCAAATCAAGAGTTGGATCCTTAACCGACTGAGCCACCCAGACGCCCCCAGACAAATTTTTTATATTTAAATGGATTTTACCCATGAAATATATTAATGTATTAGGAAAGGTTTTCTCTTCTGTATTATGTGTGTAATGTAAAAAAGAGAGGGATTACAAGATAAAGGTAATAAGAAAAACAGTTTTCAGATCACTGAACAGTTTTCAATCACTCAATAAAGACATAATAGGTAAAATAGAACTATTTTTTATTTTACTTTTTTGTTTTTATTATGCACTACATTAATACACTGCATAACCTTCTAGAAGGGGTAGATGAGTATGACTGGGTTATTTTTCATCAATCAGGAAAATGCTTCCTTAATCGATATTCTCCAAACCCTTTGACACATAGTAACGATTAACTCCAGAGACCCTCTCTTTGCATCAAACTTCACTGATATGGATGATAGGCAACCCTTTTTTCCTTGCCCCCGTTACTGGACCTGTGGATGTGCGCTGTGGCTATGCCGGGGATGACCAAGCACACGGCCATGACGCCAATCCCGGCAGGATCTCAAACCACGTCGCAGCTCGGTTGCCAGAGCCAAAAAAATATAGGACTATTTTTTTAAAGATTTATTTATTTTATTTTGGCAGAGAGGGACAGAGGGACAGAGGGAGAGGGAGAGAGAGTCTTTTTTTTTTTTTTAAGATTTTATTTATTTGAGAGAGAGAGAATGAGAGCTAGAGAGCACGAGAGGGAAGAGGGTCAGAGGGAGAAGCAGACTCCCTGCTGAGCAGGGAGCCTGTTGCGGGACTCGATCCTGGGACTCCAGGATCATGACCTGAGCCAGGATCATGACCTGAGCCGAAGGCAGTCGCCCAACCAACTGAGCTACCCAGGCGCCCCTGGGCAGAGAGAGTCTTAAGCAGATTCTGCGCTGAGCATGGAGCCTGATTCCAGGCTCAATCTCATGACCCTGACGTCGTGACCTGAGCTGAAATCAAGAGTTGGACTAAGCCACACAGTCGCCCCTGGATAGGTTATTTGTATTTGTATTATTATTTTAAAAGATTTCATTTATTTATTAGAGAGAGCACAAGCAGGGGGAGCAGCAGGCAGAGGGAGAGGGAGAAGCAGGCTCTCTGCCAAGCAGGGAGCCCAGCACGAGGCTGGATCCCAAGTCCCTGGGATCATGACCTGAGCTGAAGGCAGACGCTTAACCGACTGAGCCACCCAGGTGCCCCTGGACAGGTTAATTAATTAATTAATTATTTAAAGATTTTATCTATTTGAGAGAGAAAGAATGAGACAGAGAGAGCATGAGAGCGGGGAGGGTCAAGAGGGAGAAGCAGGCTCCCCGCTAAGCTGGGAGCCTGATGCAGGACTCGATCCCGGGACTCTAGGATCATGACCTGAGCTGAAGGCAGTCGCTTAACCAACTGAGCCACCCAGGCGCCTTGGACAGGTTATTTAAACCAGTGCTCAAATATTAATGTAAGAATCATCTGGGAGCTTATTATAATGTATATTTTTTAAGAAAATTTTATTTCTAAGTAGTCTACACCCAATGTGGGGCTCGAACTCACAACCCTAAGATTGGGTCACATGCTTGACAGATTGAGAAAGCCAGGTGCCCCATATAATGCAGATTTTTATTAAGTAGGTCTGCAGGGTAGCCAGAGATTCTGCATTTCTTTCTTTCTTAAAATTTCTTTTTAAGATTTATGCATTTATTTATTTAAGAGAGAGTGGGCACCTGGGTGGCTTAGTCGGTTAAGCGACTGCCTTCGGCTCAGGTCATGATCCTGGAGTCCCAGGATCGAGTCCCCCGTCGGGCTCCCTGCTCAGCAGGGAGTCTGCTTCTCCCTCTGACCCTCCCCCCTCTCATGCTCTCTCTCTTTTCATTCTCTCTCTCAAATAAATAAAATTAAAAAAAAAAGAATTAAGAGAGAGAGTGAGCAAGTGGGGGGAGGAACAGAGGGAGGGAGGACAAGCAGACTGCACTCAGTGCAGAGCCCAGCGCGGGGCCCAGTCTCACAATCCCGAGATCATGACCTGAGCCAGAGATGCCCAACCTACTGAGCCATCTAGGCACCCCCAGAGAGTCTGCATTTCTAACAAGTTCCCAGGCCATGATGGTGCTTTGGTCTAAGGACCACATTTGGAGTTGTAGGGATTGAACTAAGCTTTGTCAATTTTCCTGATGTTAAAATGGAGATAATAATAGAACCACCATTTGGGGTGTTAGGTGATCAGGTTAGAATGTATGAAAAGTTCCTTGTACAATGCCTAGTATAAGTAAGTACTGTGTTGATGTTACTGAAAAGTTAATAAATCCTTTTTTTTTGTTTTATGTTTTTTGAATGGGAAAACTAAATATTGTGAAGTTATTTCTTAGCAAGTAAGCACAGGTTTGAGACTATTCTAATGAAAAGCCTTTAACCTCAGGGACCCCATTGGCCAGTTGTTTCCCTGGGTGAATGTGGAATCACACAGAGAGTTAAACTAGCTCTGAACAACTTTGGGAACTCACTGAAAGATCCATCTCCTGCTTCAGGAGATTCTGCACAAAATCCCACTCTTTACTTAGACATTGTGAACTGCCTGTGGAGAGGGCCATGTGGCAAGGAGTGGCAGGCAACCTCCAGGAGCTGAGTGACTCCTGTCCAAGAGCCAGCATGGAAACAGAAAGAGACTTGAAACCTGCCAACAAGTAAGCTTGTTAGTAGGCTTGGAAAAGAACCCAAAGCCTCAGATGAGTTCACAGTCCCAGATTTCAGCCTAGTGAGACCCTAAGTGGAAGGCTCAGTTAATCCATGCTCAGAATCCTGACAATAGGGGTGCCTGACTGGCTTGTCGTGAAGCGTCTGCCTTCGGCTCAGGTCATGGTCCCAGGGTCCTGGGATTGAGCCCCACATCGGGCTCCCCGCTCAGCGGAGAGCCGGCTTCTCCCTCTCCCACTCCCCCTGCTTGTGTTCCCTCTCTCGCCGTGTCTCTCTCTGACAAATAAATAAATAAAATCTTAAAAAAAAAAAGAATCCTGACAACATAGAAATAGAGATAGGATCGCCTGGCTGGCTCAATCAGAAGAGCTTGGCGATTGGGGCGCCTGGGTGGCTCAGTCGTTAAGCGTCTGCCTTCAGCTCAGATCATGATCCCAGGGTCCTGGGATCGAGCCCTGCATTGGGCTCCCTGCTCCGCGGGAAGCCTGCTTCTCCCTCTCCCCCTGCTTGTGTTCCCTCTCTCGCTGTGTCTCTCTCTGTCAAATAAATAAAAAAATCTTTAAAAAAAATTTGTGTTGTCTTTTTTTTTTTTTTAAAGATTCTATTTATTCATTCGACAGAGAGAGAGGGAACACAGGCAGGGGGAGCGGGAGAGGGAGAAGCAGGCCCCCCGCCGGGCAGGGAGCCCAATGCAGGGCTCGATGCGGGGCTCGATCCCAGAACCCCGGGACCACGACCCGAGCCGAAGGCAGACGCCCAACGACTGAGCCACCCAGGTGCCCCAAATTTGTGTTGTCTTAATGTAAGTTTCATTATTATAAATAATCACAAAATAAGGGGCGCTTGGGTGGCTCAGTTGGTTAAGCGACTGCCTTCGGCTCAGGTCATGATCCCAGAGTCCTGGGATCGAGTCCCACATCAGCCTCCCAGCTCAGTGGGGAGCCCGCTTCTCCCTCTGACCCTCTCCCCTCTCATGCTGTTTCTCTCTCTCTCACTCTCTAATAAATAAATAAATAAAATCTTAAAAAAAATAATCGTAAAATAAATTTGTGTTGTAGAGGCCATATAATAGCAAACTAGTAGTAATACTAAAGTTTGGTGGAGAGGGGAGCATGGCAGGGTTGGTCTTAGAATAGTTGGCCTGGGTGTTAAGGGATGATGGATAATCAGGTGAATATGGGTAAGCGCATTTTAAGCAGAGGGAAGAGCCGAAAAGAGGGAAGACTAAAAAAATGCAGGGAATGTTTGATGCATGGCTAATTTACCTGTGAGTATTGTAAAGTATAGTGAAAGATAAGACCAGAAAAGGTAGATTGGGGCCAAAATGTGGAGAGTGGTAGAAGTTGGGCTGACAACTATCTTTATTCTAGGAGCAGTAGAGAATTTTTATGCAGGAGATAACATCATATCTGTATTTGAGCAGTTTGAGTCATTTGTAGGATTTATTGTTAGAGGGGTTTTGAGGGTTAGAGTGGGGCTTTCTTGAATTAAAAGGGAGGGAGGAGGTACACATTTTCTTCATATCATTCAGATTTTTTTCTCATTTTGTATCTATTCTACCCACACCTATCCCATTTACAGTTCTCCAGCAGAAGCCTTTATTGAAGTTCTGCTAGTCTTCTGAAGTTTTCACACATACAGGAGGTTGTGGAATGCTGTTCAGCACAACAAAATGTTACCATGCTTGACATGAAAAAGAAAGCAAAACTTTCCCAGTTATTCTAGCTCATGTTGATTTTTCTTATTTCTGGATTCCTGAATGACTGTTCTTTCCATACCACTGTCCTCTGTACCCCTGGTCTTCAGGTTTGGGCAGGTGGTAGAATCAATCAGGTGTGTGTGTTGCACAACTCCAAGAATGGCTCCATACTGTGTTCTATGTGAATACCGTTCCCTGGAGTCACAGTAGCTTTGGGATACATGCTGCTCTGTGAAAACACCGTTAAATATCGATTATTTCCCATTTTTTCATTTAGTACTGGATTTGCTTCATATGTATTTCCCAGGTTTGTTTTCTAGCTGATAAGATGTAGTAAATGACACTGATTTAATGAAAATGTTTGTTTTAACTCTCTGTGGACCTCCCACCAGGAATTTGTAGATTAAATCAAGGGGTTTTGAAAGTTGTCTGTGAAGGATATTTAAGTTTTAATGCTTTAAAGCTAATCTTAGAAGTTGTGTGAACATGTTTGTGATTTGAATTGTGTATGCCTTGAAACACTATAATTTGTAAATGGCTTTATTATACTTTGTATCATTTTTAGATATTTTCTTAATATGTATTTAATCAAACATTTTTGTCAGTCTTCTTAATTACCTAGATGAGGTTTGACCATTTATACATTTACTTCATTTTACTGTTTGTGAACTTTGGTTCAGAGTTAGGATTACTGTATTATTTTTCACTCTATTGAGATTTATTTATTATTGAAAAATAATTAACATACAATATTGTATTAGTGTCAGTTGTACAACAGTGATTCAATATTTATATATATTATGAAATGTATATAATTTGTCATCATACAAAGTTTTTGCAGTATCATTGACTGCATCTTCATACAAAGTTTTTGCGGTATCATTGACTGCATCTTCTATGCCCTACATTATATCCCTTTGTCTTATTTACTTGACAACTAGAAGATTGTACCTCTTCATCCCCTTCACCTGTTTGGCCCAGCCCCACTCCCCTTCCTGCTGGCAACCATCAGTTTGTTGTTTAATCTCTGGGTTTGTTTCTCTTTGTTTTGTTGGTTGGGAAATCATACGGTATTTGTCTTTGACTTATTTCACTTAGCGCAATGCCGTTTACGTCCATCCATGTTGAAATTTAAAATAAATATATCTTAGTTATAGTAATATGTAACAGGTTTCTTTTCATTTTGCAAAAGTTTCATGAATTATTTAAATTTAGAAATAATCTTAACTTGGAAAAAATCACTTATTCTGTTATTTCCTTCTAGTCTTTGATACATTTTTTTTCTGTGTGGTTGTAATTAGTCTCTCAGTTTCTATTCTGCTTTTTCATGTTAAAAAATACTTTTATGTGTCATTTTGTGGTGTTGCTAATAATAACCCTTTTTTATGGCTGACGAATATTCCATTATGTGGTTATGTCATAAATGCTCAACAGTATTAAAATTAGAAAACTTAAAATGGCCACTTTAACGCTGTAGGGACTATCTTTTTATTTTCTACTTAAACACAGCCCTGGTACCTCACTCCAGTATTTTGATTTAGAAGTTTATTTTAAAAATTACCATGCAGTAAAAAATTGACCTTTTTGTTACACGGTTGTGTGAATTTAAAACATGTAACCACCACCACTATAGTCAGGTAAAGCCAGGAAATTCTTTTCTTGCTATCCTGCTATAGTTACCCTCCACTTGTCCCTAACCCTTGGCAACCACTGATCCGTTCATCACTAGTTTTGTCTTTTGAGAATGTTATATAAATGGTATCATTTAGCCTATGACCTTTTGAGACTGGGTTTCTTTAATTCACTTTAATGCCTTTGAGATTCATCGATGTTGTTTTGTGTATTAATAGTTCATTTTTATTGCTGAGTGGTGTTTCATTGTGCTGATGTATAATGGTTTATCCATTCACTGTTGAGGAATGTATTGGTTGTTTCTGTTTTGACAAATAAGAATGGAGTTGCAATAAATATTTGTGGGCAGACTCTCCTTTGAACGTTAAGTTTTCATTTTTCTAGTGTAAATACCCAGAAGTGGGATTGCTGCATGATTGGTAAGTGTACGTCTACCTTTGTAAGAAATTGAGAAACTTTCAGAGTGGCTATATCCTTTTGCATTCCCATCAGCAGTCTGTTTGAAATGCAGTTGCTCTTCATCCTTGCTAGTGCTTGGTACTGTCAGCATTTTTTTATTTTAGGCCATTTTGTTTTGTTTTTTAGAGATTTTATTTATTTGAGAGAGCGAGAACATGAGTGGGGGAGGGGCAGCGGGAGAGGGGGAAGTAGACCCAGACCACCCCCCACCACAAGCAGGGAGCCTGATGTCACAAAGGATCCCAGGATCCTGAGAGCCAAAGGCAGACGCTTAACCCACTGAGCCACCCTGGCGCCCCTATTTTAGTCATTCTAATATCTGTGTAGTGGTAAATCATTGTGATTTTAAATTCCCTATGGCTTATGTTGTTGAGCATCTTTTTTTCTTTCTTCCTTTTTGTTAACTGAACTAAGTGTTTTTATTGGGGAAAGCCAGGATTACAAGGGACGACTTAAGAGTTGGCATTGGGGCCCTTTTTCTTGCCAAAGATGGGCACAACATTGACAAAGCGTCGGTTGTATTGCATCTGCCACTTGGCTCGGCCTATCTTCTTCTTTTTCTCTTGTTTGGCCACCTTGGGAGTCTGCCTTCTTACTTTCCCAGCACGGGCCAGGGAACCATGGGAGTTTACCTCCAAGCATGCGGCCGGCTACTTCCAGGGTGGTCAGAACCTCCACTCCACACTGACCCAGGGTAGCCTCATCCTCTAGAGGTATACCTGCCAGGAACGCTACTTGATCTTGTGGAGCAGTGCCCTCCAGTGAGGCTACATGAGCCTTGATCTGGGAGACTGTCTCCTGCCCAGTCACCTTGAGGGTGTGGAGCTTCTGGGCGCAAAGAGCTGCATGTCGGAGACAGAACTGCGGCTACTGCAGCTGCTACCGCACAGATGGAGTGACGAAAGAGGAAGCGTCAAGGGTGCTGTGTCCTCACCGCCTACTGTGTGCCACGTCACTCTTGAGCATCGTTCTACGTGCTTATTTTCCAGCTGTATATCGTCTTTGGTGAAGTGTCCGTGAAAATCTTCTGCCCACTGTTTAACTGGGTTGTTTATTGTTCTGCTGATGGGATTTGAGAATTCTGTGTGTATACTGGGTACAAATCCTTTGCTGGATGTGATTTGCAGATTTTTTTTTCTGATTATAGGGGAAAGCATTCCGTCTTTGATAGTTAAGTGTACTAGCCATAGGTTTTTTGTAAACACTTACTGTCAGGTTGAGGAAGCTCCCTTTTATCTTTATTTTTATTTATTTATTTTTTAAAGATTTTTATTTATTTATTTGTCAGAGAGAGAGCACACACAAGCAGGGGGAGAAACAGGCAGAGGGAGAAGCAGGCTCCCAGCTGAGAAGTGAGCCCGATGTGGAACTCGATCCCAGGACCCTGAGATCATGACCTGAGCTGAAGGGAGACGCTTAAACAACTGAGCCACCCAGGCGCCCCCTTTTATCTTTAGTTTACCAAGAGTTTTTGTTACGAATGGATGTTGAATTTTGTCCGATGCTTTTTCTGACTCAATTGCTAGGATCATTTTGCTTTTAAGTTTTAGACTATTAATATGGTGGATGATATTGATTTTCAAAGTTTGAATTGGCTTTGCATTCCTGGGGCAAAAAATAATTAACCTGGTTGTGGTGTATTATGCTTTTTATATATAGCTGGATTTGCTAATATTTCATTGAGGATATTTACAGTTCTGTTCATGAGGGATATTAATCTGTAGTTTTCTTCCATTGTCTGTGTCTGGGTTTTGATATCAGGATAATGCTGGCCTCATAAAAATCAGTTGGGAAGTCTTCCTCCCCTATTCTGTTTCTTGAGGGAGATCACATTCTATCATCATCATTCCTAGATCAGTATTTGTGAATCCACCTACTTGCTAAAATTTACTCCCTTTATTTTTAATTTTTATTATTTATTTTTAAAAAATATTTTATTTATTTATTTGACATTGAGAGAGACAGCAAGAGAGGGAACATAAGCAGGGGGAGCGGGGGAGGGAGAAGCAGACTCCCTGCCGAGCAGGGAGCCTGATGTGGGCCTTGATCCCAGGACCCTGAGATCATGACCCGATCTGAAGGCAGACGCTTAACGACTGAGCCACCCAGGTGCCCCTTTAATTTTTATTATTTTTTAAAAGATTTTATTTTTATTTATTTGAGAGAGAGGGAGAGAACACTGAAGCAGGGGGGAGCTGCAGAGGGAGAGGGAGAAGCAGGCTCCCCACCGAGCAGGGAGCCTTATTTAGGGCTCCATCCCAGGACCCTGGGATCATGACCTGAGCTGAAGGTAGACTCTTGACTGAGCCTCCCGGGTGCCCCTTACTTTTTATTTTTAGGGAGAGCGTGAGTGAGCCTGGTAGGGAGGGAGAAAGAGGAGGAGGGAGAGAGAGTCTTAAGCCAGCATGGAGCCTGACACAGGGCTTGATCTCATGACCCTAAGATCATAACCTGAGCTGCAGTAAAAAGTCAGAAGCTTAACGGACTGGGCCACCCAGGCACCCCCTAAGGTTTACTCCTAATACTGAAATCAATACTCATGACATTTTTGTGGTCATTCATGGACATGTACAGTGTGGCAAAAAAATTTGACTCACCTGATGTGAGTATGCCCACCTGAGGTCCCTGCTCTGCCTTATTTCACCTCTCATAGTGAAAATGTGTCCTTTTTGTGGCCTATTTAGTGCCTTGGCTTTTGCATTTTTGTTGGTGCTCTCACTGTTTAAAATGGCCCCCAAGTATAGTGCTGAAGTGCTGTCTAATATTCTTAAATTCAAGAAAGCTGTTAAAAAACAAAAACAAAAACAGGGCGCCTGGGTGGCTCAGATGGTTAGGCATCTGCCTTCGGCTCGGGTCATGATCCCAGAGTCCTGGGATCGAGTTCCGCATCGGGCTCCCTGCTCCTTGGGAGCCTGCTTCTCCCTCTGCCTCTCTCTCTCTCTGTCTTTCATGAATAAATAAATAAAATCTTTAAAAAAAAAGAGAGAGAGAGATGTTCCTTATGGAGAAAATTGCCTGCGTTAGATAAGCTTTGTTTAGGCATGAGTTTTACAGCGCTGTTGGCCATGAGTTCAGTGTTAATGCATTATTAATATGTATTAAATAAGATATCTTTAAACAGAAGCACATAAAATCAAAGTTGTATTGATTAGTTGACAGAAATGTGAGCAGAGTCTTTCAGGAACTTAACTGTATTTATTTTAGGAGCAACGATTCAGTGTTTGCTAATGTAGTGTTTGCAGGTACTTAATAGAACATAACTGTTGTGAATAGTGAGAATTGATAGTTTGTAGAACTGGTGTTATGTCTTCTGTAAATATCTGATATAATTCACCAGTGAAAATTTCTGGGTCTGGAGCTTTCTTTTACAGAAGCTTTTTAACTGTGAATTCAATTTCTTTTATAGTTACAGAACTATTAAGATTGTCATCTTGGGGCGCCTGGGTGGCTCAGTTGTTAGGTGTCTGCCTTCGGCTTGGGTCGTGATCCCAGGGATCTGGGATCGAGCCCCGCGTCGGGCTCCCTGCTCCGCGGGAAGCCTGCTTCTCCCTCTCCCACTCCCCCTGCTGGTGTTCCCTCTCTCGCTGTGTCTGTCTCTGTCAAATAAATAAAATCTTTAAAAAAAAAAAAAAAAGATTGTGTCATCTTGGGTAGGTTTTAGGAGTTTGACCAATTCCTAGAGTTGGTCAGCCATTTCATGTAAGTTGTTGAATCTGTGTCTGTAGAGTCTTTTGTAGTATTCCTTTATTGTTTGCAGAGTCTGTAGTGATAGCCCCCTTTATTCCTGATACTGGTAATTTGTGTCTTTTCTTTTTTTCTTTGTTCCTTTTATTGGAGGTTTATCAATTTTATAGATTTCTTGAACAGCTTTTGGTTTCTTTTTTTTTTTTTTAAAGATTTTATTTATTTATTTGACAGAGAGATAGAGAACACAAGTAGGCAGAGTGGCAGGCAGAGGGAGAGGGAGAAGCAGGCTCTCCACTGAGCAGGGAGCCCGATGCGGGGCTCGATCCCAGGACCGCAGGATCATGACCTGAGCCGAAGGCAGACGCTTAACCGACTGAGCCACCCAGGCGCCCCAGCTTTTGGTTTCTTTAATTTTTCTCTGTTTTTCTGTTTTCAGCCTCATTTTTATTACTACTAGCAGTCACTTTCCGTCCCCTCCTCCTCTCAGCCTCTGGTAACCACTAATCTACTTCCTATATCTGTGCATTTGCCTATATTGGATTCATAGGAATGGAATCCTAACAGTAAACATGTGGCCTTTTGCATCTGACTTCTTTCATGTAAGATAATGTTTTCAAAGTTCATCTGTATTGTAGCATGTGTCCTTTTTATGACTGATGGATAATATTCCATTGTATGGATATACTCCCTTTTATCTATTCATCAGTGGATAGGCATTTGTGTTGTTGCCACTATTTGGCTATTGTGAATAATGCAGCCATGAACATTGTATGTACAACTTTTTGTATCAACGCTGCTGAACAACCCACTTGTAGCCTGTGGGTTCCAGCCCACATTTCCCTGCTGCATGTGGAACAGGAGGTTGCTGGAGACAACACTCCTGCCCTGCAGAGTGTTCTAGAGAGTAACAACATAAGAAGAGAGGACCTTTAGTAGAGGGAGCAAAACTGAAAAATAACCAAAACAATTCTTTTTGGTTTTTAAATTCTTTTTGTTATATATCTAGGAGTGGAATTGCTAGATCGTATGTTAGCTCTTTGTTTAACTTTTTGAGGAGTTGCCTGTTTTACCATCTATTTGTTTACATTGTTACCAGCAATATTTGAGGATTCTAGTATCTTCACATTCTTGCCAATCCTTGAGGCAGAGAGAGAGGGAGAAGCAGGCTTCCCGCTGAGCAGGGAGCCTGATGCAGGGCTCGATCCCAGGACTCTGGAATCATGACCTGAGCCGAAGACCGACAGATGCTTAACCATCTGAGCCACCTAGGCGCCCCCCATACAAGTCTCTTATCAGATACATCATTTGAAATATTTTCTCCATTCTGTGGGTTGTTTTTTCACTTTCTGTGTTTGTTTTATTTATTTTTTTAAAGATTTTATTTGTCAGAGAGAGAGGGAACACAAGCAGGGGAAGTGGGAGAGGGAGAAGCAGGCTTCCTGCTGAGTGGGGAGCCCGATGTGGGGCTCCATCTCAGGACCCTGGGATCATGACCCGAGCCGAAGGCAGATGCTTAACTGACTGGAGCCACACAGGTGCCCGTAAAGACTTTATTTTTAGGTTATCTCTATACCCAGCATGGGGCTTGAACTCACAATCCTGAGATCAGTAGTCTCATGCTCTCACCAACTGAGCCAGCCAGGTACCGCTGTTTTTTCACTTTCTTGATATGTCCTTTGACATACAAAAATTTAAATTTTGAGTAAAGGTTTTTTTTTGTTTGTTTTTCCCTCCAATCATTAGGTAATTCCTATTTTTCTGTTTTCATGTTCACTTCCTCTTCTGCTGTTGATTTGTTCAGTGAGGTGTTTTTTTGTTTGTTTTGGTTGTTTTTCAGTTCTAAAATTTCCATTTGGTTCTTCTTTATATTCTACTTTGTATCTTCCTCTTCCTTCAAGAGTGTTTACCTTTACTTGGAGCATTTTTGTAATAAGTGCTTTTAAGTCTTTGTGAAACATTTCCCCTATCAGGGTTATCTTGTTGCTTCTATCTTTTGATTTTCTTTCCCAAGGAAGTTGAGGTTTTCCTGGGTCTTGCTATACCAACTAAATTTAGATTGTAATTGATACTCTGTGTCTTGTTTAAGTTTTATGGAGAATGTTAATAGTTTTGTTTTAGCAAACAGTTGACTGAATTGTGTTTAGGCTTCAAGTTTTTACCAGCCTTCTGTGGGTTGTCTCAATGTCAGTTAAGTCTTCAAAGACGTTTGACTGCTATTTGGATTTGTCCTTTGTGTGAACCATGATAGTAGTATCTGGGATTTGGGTGGTGGTCTTCCCTATGGGTTATGAAACTATGGTCTGTGGGCCAGATGCAGTTCACTGCCTATTTTTATAAATAAGATCTTACTGGAACACAGCCATGCCCACTTGTTGGTATTTTTTGTGGCTGCTTTCATACTTTATTGGTCACAGTTGAACAGTTGTGACAGACTGTTAGGCCCACAAAACCTAAAATATTTAGCGTTTGGCCCGTTATAGAAAAGTTTTGCTGACCCCAATCTATCCTATAGTTCAGTTCTGAAAGTCTATCTATTCTGTTTTAGTATCCAGTCCACGTATGCACAGCTCAGGTGTTAGCTGAGGAGTTCGTTCACAACTTTAAGGGGTCACTTTCCTGAGTTCTTTTGTCTGATTCCTTGGAACTCCCATTTTTCATCTTTGGCCAGAAATTTTCTTTATTCCACTCTGTATTTTTCCTACAACTGTGTCCCCCTTGGGCTAAGCGGCAGGAAACAAGAGACGTTAAAAGAGCAATGGGGTTTTGTCTCATTCTCTTGGTACCATAACTCTTCTGATATGGAGGGGAAGGTTTCTCTCCTTTGAGAGTTTTAGGCACCTATTTAACTCTGTTGCTGTTGTTGCCACAGAATTACTTGGGATTTGAGGTATGAGAGAACAAGGAAAATTAAAAGTAAGAAAGAGAATGGGGAAATTCTTGCTTTGTTGCTGAGCATTAGGAGACTTCTATCCTAATGGAACTATCTACACAGATGCCTGTATCCAGGTTTTGGGCTGTGTTGAGTTCACTTTGAGAGGTACTCAAAGTATATCTCAAAGAGGGGAAAATTTGCTATCATTGCCAATTGTGGTATTTTGAATTCTGGTCTTCTCCAGTCTGTCTGTACCATTCACTTTGTTGGATTTGATTTGTTAATATTTTGTTAAGGATTTTTGCATCTATGTTAATGAGAGATAATGATCTGTAGGTTTTTTTCCATTCTGGTTTTGGTATTAGGGTATTGCAGACCTCAGAATGAGTTAGGAAGTATTCCTTCTGCTTCTCTCTTCTGGAAAGGATTGTAGAGAATTGGTATAACTTTCTTTTTTTCTTTCTTTCTTTCTTTTTTTTTTAAATTTTATTCATTTATTTGAGAGAGAGAGAGCACATGAGATGGGGGAGGGTCAGAGGGAGAAGCAGACTCCCCGCTGAGCAGGGAGCCGGATGCGGGACTCGATCCTGGGACTCCAGGATCATGACCTGAGCCGAACGCAGTCGCTCAACCAACTGAGCCACCCAGGCGCCCTCTTTCTTTCTTTCTTTCTTTTTTCTTTCTTTCTTTCTTTCTTTCTTTTTCTTTCTTTCTTTCTTTCTTTCTTTCTTTCTTTCTTTCTTTCTTTCTTTCTTTCTTTCTTTCTCTTTCTCTCTTTCTTTCTCTTTCTCTCTTTCTTTCTTTTTCTTTCTTTCTTTCTTTCTTTCCTTTCTTTCTTTCTTTCTTTTTTAAAGATTTTATTTATTTATTTGACAGAGAGAGATGGCAAGAGAGGGAACACAAGCAGGGGGAGTGGGAGAGGGAGAAGCAGGCTTCCTGCTGAGCAGGGAGCCCAATGCGGGGCTCGATCCCAGGACGATCCCAGGGCCTGACCTGAGCCGAAGGCAGCTACCTTAACAACTGAGCCATCCAGGCGCCCCTAAATAAATAAATCTTAAAAAAAAATGTTTAGTAGAATTTACCAGTGAACCAGTGTGGGCCTGGTGTTTTCTGTTTTGGAAGGTTATTAATTATTTATTCTATTTCTTTAAAAGATACAGGCCTATTCAGATTGTCATTTTCTTCTTGTGTTTTGACAGATTATGCCTTTCAGGGAATTGGTCCATTTCATCTAGGTTATCAAATTTGTGGGCATTGAGTTGTTCATAATGTTCTTTTATTATCCTTTAAGTGTTGATGGGATCTGTAATGATGTCCTCTCTTTCCCTTATAATTCTAGTAATTTGTGTCTTTTTTTCTTAGCTTTAGGTTTATTGATTTATTGATTTTTTTCAGAGGACCAGCTTTTGGTTTTACTAATTTTCTTTATGATTTCCTGTTTTAAGTTTCACAGATTATTGCTCTCATTTTTATTATTTCTTTTCTTTTTTAAAGAAGATTTTATTTATTTATTTAAAAAGATTTTATTTATTTATTTGTCAGTAAGATTGAGAGGGAGAACAAGCAGTGGGAGCAGCAGGCCGAGCAGGCCACACAGGCACCCCTAGTTCATAATATTTTAAAATTTCTTTTGAGATTTCCTCTTTAGCCTGTGTATTATTTAAAAGTGTGTTGTTTAGGGGTGGCTGGGTGGTTCAGTCATTAAGCGTCTGCCTTCAGCTCAGGTCATGGTCCCGGGGTCCTGGGATCGAGCCCCGCATCAGGCTCCCTGCTCCGCGGGAAGCCTGCTTCTCCCTCTCCCGCTCCCCCTGCTTGTGTTCCCTCTCGCTGTGTCTCTCTCTGTCAAATAAATAAATAAATAAAAATCCTAAAAAAAGTGTTGTTTAATCTCCATGTATTTTGTCTTTTTTACTTTCTTTTAATGGCTGTGGTTTTTTAAAATTTTTTAAGTTTTTTTATTTAAGTGAGCTCTAGACCCAACATGGGGCTTGAATTTACAACCCAAGATCAAGAGTTGCATGCTCTACTGACTGCCAGCCAGGTGCCTCTCTCGCTGTCTTTCTGTTACTGATTTCGAGTTTTAATTCCACTGTGGCCCAAGAACAGACGTAGCATGATTTCTGTTCTTTTAAATTTATTAAGATGTATTTTATGATTCACAGTATGCTGTATTTTGGTGCATGCTCCATGTGAGCATGAGAAGAAGCCATTTACTTTGCAGAATCCTCAGGTGCTCCTTTCATTCTGCTCAAGTTTTGTAGCTCCATTCCAGTGGGAGTGACAGGATGGAGTATATTTACCCCATCTTACCTGGGATTGGGGGGCATCCCTAGTTTTGGAGTATTTCCTTTGGGGAGATTAGAAATATGGTTGTTTATAATTTGCTCTTTGACATAACTGCCTTTTTTAAGGGTTGTACCAATTTATATTGATTGCTATCAAGAATGTATCTGATCACCAGTTTTGCCACATAGTGGATACATTTTAGGGCTAACATTTTTTGTTTAGAAGTTATGAGATAGCTGGGAAGTTAAATTATAATGAAATAATACTGCCTTACATGGCTAGAAAAGGTTTTTTTTTTTTAAAGATTTTATTTATTTATTTATTTATTTGACAGAGAGATAGCAAGAGAGGGAACACAAGCAGGGGGAGTGGGAGAGGGAGAAGCAGGCCTCCCGCGGAGCAGGGAGCCCGATGCAGGGCTCGATCCCAGGACCCTGGGATCATGACCTGAGCCGAAGGCAGACGCTTAACGACTGACCCACCCAGGCACTCCTACCAACTCCCCTCTTAACACTAGTTTTTTGTTTTTTTTAAATTTCCGCTTGGAAGTAGACAAAATGGAGATGAAGGTATGGCTGCTGTGAAGTGAGGGAAGGCACCAAACTGACATACTCTGGGGGTGGGGTGGCAGGAACATTTTCTTCTGAAACCTTTTCTTGTTTCCTCCATGTAGGGTAAGAGATTTAGGCGGAGACCAAGGATGATAGTATCATTATAAATATTGTCAGTTTTTTTTTTAAGATTTTATTTATTTGAGAGAGTGAGCAAGTCTGCGAAGAGCACCAGCAGGGAGATGGGCAGAGGGACAGGGAGAAGCAGACTCCCCGCTGAGCAGGGAGCCTGATGCAGGGCAGGATCCCAGAACCCTGAGATCATGACCTGAGCCGAAGGCAGATGCTTAACGGACTGAGCCACCCAGCTGCCTCTAAATATTGTCAATTTTATTTTTTTCTAAAGATTTTATTTATTTATTAGAGAGAGAATGAGAGAGAGCACGAGAGGGGAGAGGGTCAGAGGGAGAAGCAGACTACCCGCCGAGCAGGGAGCCCGATGCGGGACTCGATCCTGGGACTCCAGGATCATGACCTGAGCCGAAGGCAGTCGCTTAACCAACTGAGCCACCCAGGAGCCCTAAATATTGTCAATTTTAAAAAGTCAGGTCTTTAGATTTGTAAGCTAGTGGAAGGAGCAGTTCTTGGCGAATATCTTAGGTTGGCTTAGGTTAGGATCAATTTGCAAACACTCTATCTTACTGTCATATCTTTGGAGATTCAGTATATGGAACATTTGATTTATTTAAATATTTATTGAGGACTTATGTCAGGCATCATTCTGAGATCTGTGGGTGTAGTAGTGAACAAATCAGGGGAAAAAATCCCTGTCAGCATGAAACTTTATAATATGTGGGTGGGGTAGAAGACAGGCAACATAGTAAATACATAAATTATATACATATTATGTTAGTGATTACATGCTGTGGGGAAGAGGAAAGCAGCATGGCTGGGGAATGCTGAGCTGGAATTGGAGTGGTTTGTAATTTTAATTGGATATTCAAGGAAACCTTCTCTGAGAAGTTGACCTTTGACCAAACACTTGAAGGAGGTGAAGGATCAAGCTTTGCAGAATTCTATACAGAGGGAGCAATCAGCATAAAGACTGAGGCAAGAATGTGCCTGACTTGGTCTAGTAATGGTGAAGAGGTGGGTGTGGCTGGAGTACAGTGACTGAGGAGGAGAGATGTAGAAGTTAAAGTCATGGAGGTAACGGGTCATTACTAGGACCAAACTATGTTCTCTGGGATTCTTGGTAGGTTTTACTTCCTTTCTGTCTCAGTTTACTCCCCAGGTCCTCTCATGTTGAATGTCCTACCTAGATACTAGATAACTCAAGATCTGGAAAGATTCTGGTTTGGCACTGGCCTGTGGAAGACAGGTTACATAGGGCATCAACCTTCTTCCTTGTGGCATGTAGTGGCCAAGGCTTCATCAAAAAATTTATAGAGTCCTTTAACAGCTTTAGGAAGTTCATGGCATTTTAATTTTAAGTTTTTTTTTTTTAAGATTTATTTGTTAGAGAGAGAGCACGCACGTGTGCGCATAAGGAGGGGGAGCAGCCCACAGAGGGAGAAGGAGAGGGAGAAGTAGGCTCCCCGCGGAGCAGGGAGCCCAATGCGGGGCTCGATCCCAGGACCCTGGGATCATGACCTGAGCTGAAGGCATTCGCTTAACGACTGAGCCACCCAGGCACCCCTTTAATTTTTTTTTAAAGATTTTTATTTATTTATTTGATAGAGACACATACAGCAAGAGAGGGAACAGAAGCAGGGGGAGTGGGAGAGGGAGCAGCTGACTTCATGCTGAGCAGGGAGCCCGATGGACTCTGGGATCATGATCTGAGCCGTAGGCAGACACTTTAACTGACTGAGCCACCCAGGCGCCCCTAAGAATATTTTTTAAAAGAGAAGTGTAACATTAAAAAAGTGGTATAACATATTAGTAGATGTTAAAATGTATTGCAAAGGTACAGTGATTAAAGCAACATGGCACTGATGTGTGTCTAGACAAGACTGGTAAATAGTATAGATAGGAAAATCCAGAGATTGTGACATATATTTAACAATTCTGTATATAGGTAGTGTTGAGAAACCTAATCATCTTGGGAAAAAACATTTATATATATCTGCCTTCTATCACACACCGAAACAAATTATAGAAGGGTTGATATTTTTAATGTAAAAAAAAAAAAAATGAAGCCATGAAAGTAGATGACAGTAAGTGAATATTTGCTTTGTAATGGGAAAATGGATGGTGGATGTAGGCCTGGAGAAATGTATATATATACAATAAAAGTAATAAATGCTCTTGGCAAAAATTCCAAATATTTAAGGGTATAAAGACTTTTACAGGGGCGCCTGGGTGGCTCAGTCAGTTAAGTGTCTGCCTTGGGCTCAGGTCATGATCCTGGGGTCCTGGGATTGAGCCCCACATCCTTCTTCCTCTCATTCTGCCCCTCCCCCTGCTTGTGCGCACATGCTCTCTCAAGTAAATAAATAGAATCTTAAAAAAAAAAAAAAAAGACTTACATCTCCAACTCTTTCGAGAAGTAAATATTGATAATGGCTTCTAAGATGTAAGGCCAGAAATTTTCTTTCCATATATATAATTCCACCCCCCCCAACAAGTTTAGAGGGTAAGCAGTTAAACTACTATATATAATTCTGCAGCTTGGATTTTTCACTTAATAGTTTGGGACTGTTGGGGCGCAGCTAAGTTGAAAGTTTTACAGAGAATACCCATATACCCTCCACCTAGATTCTATTAACATTTACTATTTATCCATCTATCTCATATTGCTCTTTTAAAAAAGTTGTGGTGAAATACATATAGTTTACATGAATGTGCAGTTCAGGGGCCTCCTGAGTGGCTCAGTTGGTTGAGCGTCTGACTCCTGATTTTGGTTTGGGTTATATATTCAGGGTCGTGAGTTCGAGCCCCACGTCAGGTCAGTCTCTGCCCTCAGCAGGGAGTCTGCTTGAGATTCTCTCTCCCTCTCTCCCTCCCTTGCCCCCCTCCCCCGTTTTCTCTTTCTCTCTCAAATAAATTTAAAAAACGTGTGCAGTTCACTAGTGTTAAATATATGCACATTGTTGTGTCATGAATTTCTAAAACTGCCGCAACTTATAAAACTGATATTTTGTACTCATTATACAATTCCTCATTCCTCCTCCCCCCACAGTACCTGGAAGCCAGCTTTCTCTTTTCCATTTCTTATCAATTGGACTACTCTAGAGACTTTGTATAAGTGAAATCTTACAGTGTTTGTCATTTCGTGATTCACTTTTTTTTCCTTAAGATTTTATTTGTTTGAGAGAGAGAGGGAGAGAGCATGAGCAAGGGGAGGGTCAGATGGAGAGGGGGAAGCAGACTCCCTGCCGAGCAGGGAGCCTAATGTGGGGCTTGATCCCAGGACCCTGAGACCATGACCTGAGCGGATGGGAGATGCTTAACGGACTGAGCCACCCAGGTGCCCCTGTGATTCGCTTTTTTTATCTAGTATAATGTCCTCAAGGTTCATCACATTGTAGCATGTGTCAGAATTTCCTTAAGGCCAAATAGTATTCCATTATATGTGTACATCACATTTTGTTTATTCATCTGCAATGGGCGCTTCTGTGTTTTGGCTATTTGAAAATGCTGCTATGAACATGGGTATACATATATCTCTTCAACACCCTGCTTTTGATACTTTTGGATATGTAACTAGAAGTGATATTGCTGGATTCATATTATAATTCTATTTTTAATACTTTGTGGAACCACTATATTTTCCATCAACAGTGCACAGGGTTTCCAATTTTTCTACATCCTCATCAACACTTGTTATTTTCTGTTTTTGTTCTTGTTTGTTTGTTTTGAAAGCAGCCATCCTAGTGGATATGATGTGATACTGCATTGTGGTTTTGATTTGCAATTCCCTAATGATTAGGATGTTGAACATCTTTTCATATGCTTGTTGGCCATTTGTTTTTCTTTTTTGGAGAAATGTCTGTTCAAGTCCTTTGCCCATTTTTGAATTGAGTTGTTTGGTTTCTTTGTTGAGTTGTAGGAGTTCTGGATACTAACTTTTTTTTTGTAGTTTCAAGTTTTTATTTAAATTCCAGTTAACATAGGGCACCTGGGTGGCTCAGTCGTTAAGCCTCTGCCTTCGGCTGAGGTCATGATCCCAGGGTCCTGGGATTGAACCCCACATCGGGCTCCCCGCTCAGCGGGGAGCTTGCTTCTCCCTCTCCCACTCCCCCTGCTTGTGTTCCCTCTCTCACTGTGTCTCTGTCAAATAAATAAAAAAATCTTAAAAAAAAAAAATTCCAGTTAACATATAGTGTAATATTAGTTTCAGGAGTAGAATTTAGTGTGTCACCACTTACATATAAACCCAGCACTCATCACAAAATGTGTCCCCGTTAAAACCCATCACCCATTTAATCCATCCTACCGTAGCCCACCTCCCTTCCAGCAACCCTCAGTTTCTTTTCTATAGTTAAGAGTCTGTTTTATAGTTTGCCTCTCTCCCCACCCCCCATGTTCATCTCTCTCTCTTTTTTTTTAAGATTTTATTTATTTATTTGAGAGAGAGAGAGAGAATGAGAGATAGAAAGCACGAGAGGGAAGAGGGTCAGAGGGAGAAGCAGACTCCCTGCTGAGCAGGAAGCCTGATGTGGGACTCGATCCCGGGACTCCAGGATCATGACCTGAGCCGAAGGCAGTCGCTCAACCAACTGAGCCACCCAGGCGCCCCCCATGTTCATCTCTTTGGTCTCTTAAATTCTATATATGAATGAAATCATACAGTATTTGTCTTTATCTAACTTATTTCGCTTAGTATAATACATTCTAGCTCCATCTGCATTGTTGCAAATGGCAAGATTTCATTCTTTTTGATGGCTGAGTAATATTCCATATGTATGTGTACACACACACATACACACATACCTTATCAGTCCATCAGTCATTGGACACTTGGTCTGTTTCTGTAATTTGGCTGTTGTAGATAATGCTGCAGTAAACATCGGGGTGCATGTGTCCCTTCAGATCAGTGTGTGTGTGTATTTTAAGTAGGCTCCATACCCAGTGTGGAGCCCAACACAGGGCTTGAATTTATGACTCTGAGATCAAGACCTTGGCTGAGATCAAGAGTCAGACGCTTAACTGACTGAGCCACCTAGGTGCCTCTCAAATCAGTATTTTTGTATCCTTTAGGTGAATACATAGTAGTGCAATTGCTGGATCATAGGGTAGTTCTATTTTTAATTTTTTGAGGAACCTCCATACTGTTTTCCAGAATGGCTTCCACCAACAGTGTAAGAGGGTTTCCGTTTCTCCACATCCTTGTCAACATCTCTTGTTTCCTGTGTTGTTATAATTTTAGCCATTCTGACAGTTGTGAGGTGATATCATTGTAGTTTCGATTTGTATTTCCTTGATGATGAGTAATGTTGAACATCTTTTCGTGTGTTTGTTAACCATCTATCTGTATGTCTTCTTTGGAAAAAAAAAAGTGGAATGCTTCACGAATTTGCGTGTCATCCCTAATCTCTGTGTCATTGCAGTTTTGGTATATGTGCTGCTGAAGTGAACACTATTCTGAACATTAACTCTTTAACATACATGATTTGCAAATATTTTCTCCCATTCTATAGGGGCTTTTCACTGTGGTGATTGTGTCCCTTGATGCATATGTTTTAAATTTTGATGTAGTTCAATTTGTCTCTTTTTAATCGGTTCTTTTGATGTCTATATTGCTCTTTTTGATGGTGACGTATTCCTCTTTTATTTGGTTATCAACCTATTTTACTAATTACTTCTTGGAATTTAGGCCATTCCAGTTTTATGATGTTGCAAAAATATTTTAAGTAAATGTTGTACATATTTATTTGTGTTTTTGTAAGAATATAGCCATAGAATTAATTTTTATATTGGAATTGATGGGTCAAAGATATATCCATCCAGGACTGGAGAGTGCCAAATTGTGCTTCAAAAGGATTGTACCATTTTTATAGCAATGGATGACAGTATCTGCTCCCCATACCCTGACAAATAATGGGCTTTTCAGTTCTTTTCACTTTGGCAAACTCTGTACGTGAAAAAAAATTGGTTTTGATTTCGATTTCTGTATTTATGGTTTTATGGCTGTGGTTGAACATCTTTGTAATGTTTACTGACCACTTGTGTTTTTTTCTCTGAACTACCCTTTTATTCCTTTGCCAGTTTTTTAAAAAAATTGTTTTTCTCATTTATAACAACTTTTCTTTTGTTTTAATTTTTAAGATTTTATGTATTTGAGGGGTGCCTGGGTAGCACAGATGGTTGGGCGTCTGCCTTTGGCTCAGGTCATGATCCTAGGGTCCTGGGATCGAGCCCCATGTTGGGCTCCCTGCTCAATGGGGAGCCTGCTTCTCCCTCTCCTTCTCCTGCTCCCCGTGCTTGTGCTCTCTTGCTCTCTCTGTCAAATAAATAAATAAAATCTTTTAAAAAAATAAAAGATTTTATTTATTCAAGAGGGAGAGGGAGAAGCGGGCTGTTCGCTGAGCCTGGGGTCATGGCCTGAGCTGAGGGCAGACACTTAACCGACTGAGCCACCCAGTCGCCTCTATAACAGCTTTTTCTGTGTGTGATATATTTTCCAATTTTTTTTTCCTACTTTTTCTTTAGACTTTGTTTATGGGTTTGTGTGTGTACATGTGCATACACGTGCATACGTATGGTACCAAGTTTTTCATTTTTATGTAGTCACATTTGGTAATACTTTTCTTCCTCTTGCCCTGATTTTGTGTCATTCTGTGGAAAGCATTCTTAACAAAAGCAGAATCCATGAAGTATAAGATTTGACTGCATAAAAATGAAAAAAACTTTTGTGGGTCAAAATAATACTTGGACATGATAGAAAATGTGGGGAGGGTTAAAAGGAAAAAAAATCACCCATTGACCTACTACCCAGTGGCAACAACTATTGGTATTTCAGCTTAATTTTTTTCATTTTTCCCCCCTCCTAATTTAATCTCGTTTTAGTTTGTGGAGAATTATTAGTATGTGACATGGTCACTCACCTTGAGATAACACTGGGCTTACTAATTGTGGAGGAAGGATGGCTCTTACTTCTTGAATGAACTCTTAGCAGTTCACTAGACGTCCTGTCAGCTGTTAAGGAGGTAGAAGGGCAGGAGCTAAAGCAGGGAGTATTGGTATTAGGAGGTCATCATGGTGAGATTCTGCAATCTGTTCTTATAAAAGTGACTGCGAATTATGTTGTCTTTTCCTTCCTTGTATTGTGCAACTTTCCCTCATTATTTAGTAAAGTCCTCTTTAGACAGTGCCTGCGGTTTTCTTTTTTTTCTTTTAAAACTTTGCAAGGGCAGAAAAAAGGTATTTTAATCCACTTTTCCACGGAGCTTTAAATAGAAATCGTTCCTCTGGGGGGATACTATGGGGGTCGTGGTATTAATCACAATGAGAAAACTGAGTTTTCTTCTAAAAGAAAGGTGAAATTCGATAAATCTAGGTTGGAATTACCTGGTTATCTGTCCTCTTCAGGAGATTTTTTTTCCTCGTTCTCTTTTTATTAAAACCTGGACTATTTCGTCTCTGTGAATAAGTGCACTGCAGTATGTGGAGTCAAGAATAAGAGACTAAGGGGCGCCTGGGTGGCTCAGTTGGTTGAGCATCTGCCTTTGGCTCAGGTTGTGGTTCCAGGGTCCTGGGATCGAGTCCTGCATCAGGCTCCTTGCTCAGTGGGGAGGCAGCTTCTCCCTCTCCCTGCTGCTTCCCCTGCTATGCTCTCTCTGTCAAATAAATAAATAAAAATCTTAAAGAAAAAAAGAATAAGAGACTAAAATAAGTAGAAATGAGGGGCCCCTGGCTGGCTCAGTCAGTAGAGCATGTGACTTGGTCTCAAGGTCATGAGTTTGAGCCCCATGTTGGGTGTGGAGCCTACTTAAAAAAAAATAAAAATATTTAAAAAATAAAATAAGTAGGAATGATAAAAAATTTGTGTAGTTAGCTGCTGAAATTGCCCATTTTAAGTACCTAAGGTTGAGAAGGAAGGTGTCAACTGAGGATTTGAGCAGACTTCATGGATGAAGTGAGACTTCAGGTTCTTTTGAGCAAGGATTTAGAGGTCCAGATTCTGTTTGACATCTATGAAATTCTTGTCTTGGTAGCTTCAAAGCATTGTTTTCACTGGTTTCTGGGAATATTTCATCATAGAGTTCAGTGATTTACAAAGCTTAAAAAAAAACTTTTTTTTTTTTTGGTTTTTGTTTTGTTTGCTAAACTAGGCTAAAAGCTTTTTGTGACTAGTAGGCTCTAATTATTGCCAGTGTATTCACCATAATTAACTTTACTGTTATGAACCCATATGTATGGATTCAGAATACAGATTTCTTATCTACTTCAGGAGTTCTTAATCTTGATCTAGGAATGGGTTCTATGTCAGGACTGTTTTTGAAAATGGTAGAAAATCTATCCCAAAGTGGTAGAAGAAAGAAAAGAGAACTTGCTGTCATTGGAAAATCTGGGGGTGGAGCTTCAGGTATGGTTGGATTCATTGTTTAAATAAAGGCATTATGAAGATTTTTTTTCTCTTTCTCTCTCTCTTTTTGTTTGTCTTTGGGGTGTTTAAAAGCTACTAGCTTCAGTCTCCCATCATTTAAGTCCGGTAGTTCCTGGGGCAAAAAATGTCTTTCACCTGTTATTCTGCTCCTGTAGCCTTAGTTTGAGTCTTCTGCCGGTTTCTAAGCAAATTACTGTTGCCAAGAAGTTGGAAAGTGCTAATTTGTTTCCTGCTTTATTGCTAGTGTTGGTTCCCACCAATGGACTGAGAATGGAGGAGGGAGGTGGATCTCCAAAGGTAAATCAAGGCCTTTTAACCAGAGGAATGTTGAATGGTACATAAGTGGTTAAAATCACAAATCTACCTTAACCTTCGTGGGGTCTGTTGACCCATAGAAACTAACCATAAAATTTATTTTTTATTTTTTAAAGATTTTATTTATTTATTTGAGAGAGAGAGAGAATGAGAGATAGAAAGCACGAGAGGGGGGAGGGTCAGAGGGAGAAGCAGACTCCCCGCCGAGCAGGAAGCCCGATGTGGGACTCTATCCTGGGACTCCAGGATCATGACCTGAGCCGAAGGCAGTCGCTTAACCAACTGAGCCACCCAGGCGCCCCAAAATTTAATTTTTTTTGAGAAGAGTTTTCATAGCTGTCATCAGACTTTCAGAGGGATATGCACCTGTAAAAAAAAAGTTTAGTTTTTGAAATGGGTCTGGAGAGAAAAGGGCATTTTATTTTTTATTTATTTATTTTTTAAATGGAGAGGCAGGCTCTCTCTTTTTTTTTTAAGATTTTATTTATTTGACAGAGAGAGAGAGAGAGAGAGCAGGAACACAAGCAGGGGGAGTGGGAGAGGGAGAAGCAGGCTTCCCGCTGAGCAGGGAGCCTGATGCGGGGCTCGATCCCAGGACCTGAGCTGAAGGCAGACGCTTAATGACTGAGCCACCCAGGTGCCCCAGAAAAGGGCATTTTAACTGAGGAAAGGTTCATTACCAAAGCTGTACATGAGAATGATTTTTGAGAGACAGTGGAATTGGATTAACTTAGTCCTGTGAAGATAGTATGTTGAGGATAGTAGAGTATATATTTGGATATTTTAGATGACTTGTTATGTGATGGAACTACATGGGTTAGGGGCACTGCCCCCCTCACACAGTTGAAAACCCAAGTATAACTTTGGACTCCCCCTAAACTTAACTACTTACAGCCTACTACTGACATAGCCTTACTGATAACACAGTTGATTAACGCATATTTTGTATGTTATATGTAGTACATACTGTGTTCTTACAATAAAGTAAGCTAGAGGAAAGAAAATGTTAGGAAATCATAAGAGAAAATACATCTACAGAATTCTATTGTATTTATAAAAAAAAAATCT
The DNA here is from genome assembly GCF_009762305.2 of Zalophus californianus. Lineage (NCBI taxonomy): Eukaryota > Metazoa > Chordata > Mammalia > Carnivora > Otariidae > Zalophus > Zalophus californianus. The sequence goes on along the minus strand of NC_045602.1, from coordinate 21,158,533 downwards.
GTGTATAAGTGGAACTGTACAGTTCCAACCCATGCTGTTCAAGGGCCAACTCTATAGAAGGTGCTTAGATATTTGTTGAAATCAGTTAAATATGGTAAAAAAAATTCAAGTAGTTTAAGAAAATAAGAGAAACACTTTTACAAATAATAAGTTGCTTACTTCTTTTCCATAATTACACCTTTCACTTACTTTTTTTTTTCTTTTGTCTAGGTATAGTTGTGATTTCCTTCTTGGTCCAAGGTTTTTTTGGGGTAGGGATTAAAAACATTATAAAAAATTATTTTTTATAATTTCTGCTTTTATTGCATTACAATGAGAACAAGTTTAACATTTTATAGTTTTTGTAATTATTGAGGCTTCCTTAATAAACAGGCAGTTTTCTAACCATTTTCACTAGTGATTATGAGGAAAAAGTAGGAGTTTTTGAAGAGTTTGAAGTTTGGTATATCTTGAAATCAACTTACTCATTTATATTATTCATATACTCTTAGCTCTGTCTTGTAATCATAAATGGGAATTGTAGTGGAAGGAAGATGGGGAGAGAGGTGCACCCTAACTTTAATTAGGAGCTATACCAGCTCCAGTTTTTAATTTTAATTTTAATTTTTTAAAAAAGATTCATTTATTTATTTTAGAGAGAGTATGCAAGTGTGCACATGGAAGCGGGGGGGAAGGGCAGAGGGAGAGAGGGAGAAATCCTCAAGCAGACTCCCCGCCAGACCCCGGGACCCCTAGATGATGACCTGAGCTGAAACCCAGAGCTGTTGCCCAACCAACTGAGCCACCCAGGCATTGTCAAACCCCCCCCATTCCATTTTTTTTAGTGTATGGTTTAGCTTAATTTTGTTGGAAATTTTTATCAGGGATGGTCTAACAACCCTAGAATTTGGAACCTACTTTTATCTTAGAATCCTTTTACTGAAATTCTTTTCTGGTAGTAACACATTTGTAGAGTGGTATTATCAGCATTGTTTCCCTGTTCTTGTTCCTTCTCCTTTGTCAGCTGGCTCATCTTTTTGAGGGATTGTAACATACAGAGGGCTCAGCGTTGGCCTTTTTTGATGACAAGTTTTGGATACTCAGCAGCAACAGTAGCTAAGCTTTACCAGTTTTCATGAAAGGAAGGCTCTATGTTGTTGGGGTCATAAATAGCCTTCATCCCTGTCACCACGACTTCTTCATTTGTGCGTCTATTGCATGTGTACAGAGTGGGTTAAGACAGTCTGGAGTAGGGGCGCCTGGGTAGCTCAGTCGTTAAGTGTCTACCTTCAGCTCAGGTCATGATCCTGGGATCAAGCCCTGCATTGGACTCCCTGCTCCGCGGGAAGCCTGCTTCTCCCTCTCCCACTCCCCCTGCTTGTGTTCTCTCTCTTGCTATCTCTGTCAAAGAAATAAATGAAATCTTAAAAAAAAAAAAAAAAAAAGACAGTCTGGAGCATTTTGTTCATCCTGGGAGGGGTTGAGGATTTCTGGTAGGGTTGCTAACTCCTCTGCACTCATGGGCTGCCCTGTTGCTGTTTGGGCTTCCTTGGCTTTGGAGAAAGCCCTGTGACGGAGAAGTGAAGAGACTCATGGAACCTTGAGATAGGCCTATTATCAGCATGAGGTGGGACACTGTTACTGTAAGTGGGAATCATCCACAGCAAATGTAACTGAGTTCACCTGTGGACTTGGGATGTGATACAGGGCACCAACTGTTTTTGCTACATACTGTGCAAAAGATGGGAAACAGTCCCAAAATTAGGAGATGGCTAAGTAAATTGTAGTATGTCTATAGAATGGGATGTTATGCAGCTATAAAAAAGAATAGATGCTTTCTATATAAACATAAGGACCTTCAGGATATACTAGATGCATAAGGTCATATATTGAATATTGTATGTGACTTGCTGCCTTTTTTTTGTGTGCAAAAGTGAGAGTGTTTGCTTATGATTGTTTTAATGTTAGGAGGATACATAAGAAACTAGTAAGTGAGGAGGAGAGGGGAGAATAAGGGGTGGACAGTGAGGGGGAGAAGGGAATAAAACTTTTCACTGTTTATTTTTTGCTTTCTTTAAATGTATTATCTGTTTCTTTTTGTTTGTTTGTTTTTGGGTTTTTTAAAAGATTTTATTTGTCAGAGAGAGAAGAGAGCACATGCAGGGAGAGCTTCAGGCGGAGGGAGAAGCAGGCTCCCCGCTGAGCAGGGGGCCCGATGTGGGACTCGATCCCAGGACCCTGGGACCATGACCCGAGCCAAAGGCAGACGCTTAACAAACTGAGCCACCCAGGTGTCCCTGTTTCATTGTTTTTTAAGTGAAACCACCCTGATGAAATATTTATTATTGAGTTTGAATTTTATTTTCCATATGACTAAATAGACTAAAACTTTTCATGGCTTTTGAGCTAAACTAATGAAATGGGCCTTTGCTTTTGTTTTGCCCTCAAATATTCCCTTGTCTGGCAACTTGTCACTCAGTTCTCAGTTACATGTTGGGTAGTTACTGAGGCCTTACTACTTGGTGGAATTATTTCTCTTCCCATTCGCTGTCAACCTTAGCATCCTGTTTTATTTTGTGTTGTACTTACCACTATGTGAAAAAAGAATTTTTTTCTTACGTATTTGTTGTCTGTTTCTACCATTAGAATTCTCACTTGCCTAAAACAGGGGCCTCTTGTATATTGTTTGCTGTCTCTTGGCATCCTACTTTTATTTTTGTTTGATGGCTACAATTGGTGGCCATACAATTTTTTTTTTTTTTTTAAGATTTTATTTATTCATTTGACCGAGAGAGACACAGCGAGAGAGGGAACACAAGCAGGGGGAGTGGGAGAGGGAGAAGCAGGCCTCCCGCCGAGCAGGGAGCCTGATGCGGGGCTCGATCCCAGGACCCTGGGGATCATGACCTGAGCCGAAGGCAGATGCTTAACGACTGAGCCACCCAGGCGCCCCAGATGGCCATACAATTTTATATGAATATCTTTTCTGTAAAATATCTTTTTATACAAATATCTTTTTTCTTAAAAATTTAATTTTTTTTCCCCAGAGAACTTTATCCTTTCTGCTTCTCATCCCTCCTTCCCTAACTTTTTCTGTTGGACATCCCTTCACTGCCTCTCTTGTATGGTCATTTCAGGCATTAAAACAGTCTGGTTCTCAGATATGAGTAAGTTGAGTTTAATACAAAACATTTCCATCCTAGCCCATTTTCAAATTTATTTTTTTTCCATAATAAGTTCTTACTCTTGAATTTCAGGGAGTGTGGCATTTTTTCTCTCTATTCCTTCATTTTGCTTTAATTTTTTTTTTTAAGATTTTATTTTAATTATTAGAGAGAGAGAGCACAAGCACGGGGAACAGCAGGTGGAAGGAGAAGCAGGCTCTCTGCTGAGCAGGAAGCCCAACACTGGCTCAATCCTGGGACCCTGGGATCATGACCTGAGCTGAAGGCAGATGCTTAGCCGACTGAGCCACCCAGGCACCCTAATTTATTTAAAAATCAACTAATTGAGGTATATGCCAGCTTTATTGAGGTGCAGTAGTTATTTAGTATAATGCACATGTCTTAAAAGTACAGCTGAATTCATTTTGACAAATGTGTGCATCTGTGTGTTACCACCCTAGTCTAGGTATAGAACATTTCTATCTTTTCAGAAAGTTCCTTCATTTTCTTTTTTCTTTCTTTCTTTTTTTAAAGATTTATTTATTTATTTGATACACACAGAGAGAGAGAGCGCACAAGCATGGGGAGAGGCACAGGGAGAGGGAGAAACAGTCTCCCTGCTCATGATACTGGCTGGATCCCGGGACCCCTGAAATCATGACCTGAGCTGAAGGCAGATGCTTAACTGACTGAGCCACCCAGGAGCCCCAGTTCCTTCATTTTCTTTTGCAGGTTAGATAAAGCTTGCTAGTCCATACATAAGTTTTCTTTTATTTTATAGTTTCCTCTATATTTGAAATAGTGCATAATTTTTATGGGAACAATTAAATGTTCTTTTTTTTTTAAAGATTTCATTTATTTATTCATGAGAGACACACAGAGAGAGAGAGAGAGAGAGGCAGAGGGAGAAGCAGGCTCCCAAGGAGCAGGGAGCCCGATGCGGGACTCGATGCCAGGACTCTGGGATCATGACCTGAGCCGAAGGCAGATGCTTAACCATCTGAGCCACCCAGGCGCCCAACAATTAAATGTTCTTTACCTTATTTTCCATAGTTATTTATGTTTTTTTAGTATTTCTTATCTAATAGTTGTCTTTCTCTCCTTTCCGCCACTCTTTCTCTACCCGAGTTGTGGACTATAGGACTTGTTTATTAATCATCTTCGCAGCCCCAGGTTTTGGCACTTAATTGTATGTTACAGTAACAGTTAATTTTAGGAGTAGTATGAATGTGTAACTGATTGAGAGAGGCAGTATAGCATAATGCTTGGGAGCAAAGAATCTTGTTCTCCATCACTTACTAGCTGATGTCACCTTGGGCAAGTTACTTATTTTCCCTGTGCCAAAGTTTTCACATCTGAAAAAAATGCCGTAATAATATCTACCTTACAGATTTAATATAAAAATTAAATGAGCTGATGTATGTAAAGCACTTTAGATGGAACCTAGCACTTAACTGCTAGATAAGTATTAAATCAAGAATTTTGGGAGAATTAGGTTTTGAGAACTTTTTTTTGCTTGAACTAAGAGTGGTATAACATACAGACTTCTTGGATAATCAAGTAAAAAGAATCTAAGTGGAATGAACTAGATCAGAATGCCTTGATAGATAGAGCTGTTCAGAATTGAGGGACCTTTAGGTAAAACTATACTTGTGAGTTTACAAAGCCAGCCTATGTAGCAATCTTCTCTGGCTATCTGTAGCTGTCTCTTTGTATTTAAATCTCCTCAGCCACTTCTTACATCTAAGTTTCTACCCTGAATCTACAAACTTATTTGCATTCACCTTTCATCCTTCTTTCTTGTTTAAAAACACACACACACGCACACAAATATTTTTACAATTGTGTAAGGCCAGTTTTGCCACCTGTGTTCCTAATTTGGTCAGTCAGCCACCACGTTTTAGACCTACCATATGATAGGCACGAGGGATACTCTATGAACAAGACAGAAGGTCCCAGCCCTTATGGAGCTTATGTACCACTGGGCAAGAGTAATGATTTTAAACGCATTTATAATAAATACAGTGTGATAAGCACTACTGGGGGTATATAGAATGCTGCTGTAGGAACTTACTGATTCTTGAAACCATGTGATTGTGAAAATGTGCAAGATTAGAAATTAAGAGAGAATCCTGAGGAAGATCAACAGTAAAGGATTGTGGAGAATGAAAAGTTGCTGGTCGAGAGGTAGGAGGGAAAAGGAGAGTCTGGTGTCACAGAGCTGAATAGAGGAGTGCATCTCAGGACAGAGATAGTGATTAACAGATACTGCTAAGCAGCCAGGTAAGGTCCTTTCCCCTCTTTCCTTTTCAGATATTTGGCTCTATTAGTTATTCCTTCAAAATTCCATGTATTGTTATTATCTGTTTAGCTTCTAAACTCACATAGAAGGTTTTTATATAGTTAGTTTGGTAGGTGGTGGATACTACATCCTTGGAATTCATCTTGTTCCCAAGTGTGAAATTTTAAGTAGCACATGTTTGGATAATGAAGGATTTGTCGAACTTGATCTCTGGATGGGGGAGAATTGGGCAGCTAGGGATACTTTTGTTTCCTTTTATCTTGGCTCCGTAAAACTTGTTCAAGTCCATTTGACTAAACAATTTTTCCTTGACTCCACCTTTCCTTCACTGTTGTTGGAAGAGTTGTTTTAACTCTCTGTTGCCACCTCTGGACTCCCCATTGAGTGCTCAGACCCTCTCAAGTTTGGTTTCTTCCCTCTTGATTAAGTGGAATCTGAACTTGTAAAGCTAATTAAAGAGCTCCTTGTTGCAAAATAGAGTGGTTTTTGAAGTTGTTATCTCAACTCCTCTCGGTTTTTGACATTGTTGACTATTTCATCCTTCTTAGAATTCTTTTGTCTTTTCTGAGGTACCATGTTCTTCTGATTTTCTTCCTATTCCTCTGGCCACTCCTTAGTTATTTGCTGGTTTTACTTCTCTGACTCTTTAGCATTGGTATGTTGGTTCTGTAGCATAGGCTTTCATCATTCTGCGTATATCCTGGGTGACCTTTTTCATTACTATGACATTAGTTACACCAATTGAAGCTTTTGTAAGTAAGCCATATAACACTGATATAAACCTATAAAGATTAATAATTTTTATCTGTACATTTAAAATGTAAAATAAAATCATCTAGATGATGTAAAATTCGGGCTCCGCATATTTGCCTATCTGGAAGGAACTCATAAGTGCAGCAATAATTGAAAATGGCTGTTATTTAGGTTAGAGTTAAACTCGAATCTTAGGGGCTCTCTACATTATTCCTGGTACTCAAAGTATAGTTTTAATATATTTTTCATTAGCTGGATGTGAGAATCTGCAAGTAAAGAAATAGATGTATAAGCACACTTTATTTATTTTTAAAGATTTTATTTGTTTGTTTGACAGAGAGAGAGCACAAGCAGGGAGAGTGGCAGGCAGAGACAGATGCGGGGCTTGATCCCAGGACCCTGGGATCATGACCTAATCTGAAGGCAGATGTTTAACCGACAGCCACCCAGGCGCCCCTTAAGCACACTTTAAAAAACTATTTTGGGGCGACTGGGTGGCTCAGTCGTTGAGCGTCTGCCTTCGGCTGAGGTCATGATCCCAAGGTCCTGGGATCGAGCCCCCCACATTGGGCTCCCTGCTCGGCAGGAGGCCTGCTTCTCCCTCTCCCACTCCCCCTGCTTGTGTTCCCTCTCTCACTGTCTCTCTCTCTCTGTGTCAAATAAATAAATAAAATCTTTAAAAAAATTTATTTTATCATGCTTTAATTCAGTGTGGTGTTAATTTTAATTCTTCTGAGCAGGGGCGCCTGTCTGGCGACTCTTGATCTTGGGGTCATGAGTTCAAGCCTCACATTGGGCATAGGGTTTACATTAAAACAAAAAGTTCTTTTGAGCAGCTACTCTGATTGTCATAAAGTAGTTTTAAAAATTGTGTTTTGTAAGTAATTCCATGAACTATTCCAAAGGAATGATACTTTTGTTTGATAAACACTGCCCTCCTGTGGTTAAAGTAAGCTAAATGTTTTGTAAAAGTACTGTGGTCTTTTCGTTTACATTAAACTTGTGGTAAAATAATGTAATAGTAATAGTAATGGTAATACAATATAGTAGTAGTATGTAATACTAATTTAATGGAATATGGTATTTTTGCTCAAATATATGTGGCCATTTTGTTCCTTTCTGCATCTCTCACTCTTGGGTTTCTTTAGTGTGCGTACATATTTTCTTATTAAAAATTAAGTGAATTCAAAGTTAGATGTAAATGAAAAGACGGAAAAAAAACTATCGAAGGGTGAGAAGATATACTTAAATGTAGAAGTGCTAAAAGAAATCAAAAGAAAAGACCACAATCAGTTGTAATATGTGAAGTTAATATAAACCTCCATGGAAAAGCAACAGTAACGAAAAGATGAATAATAAACTGGAAAAAATATTTGCAATAAATGTGACAGTAAAAGTTTTATTATTTATTTATCTTACAGTTTTGCTATATTGAATGTGAAGATAGAACGCATACAAATGGAGTGTATACTAAGTGGACAGTGGTCATGAATAACCAGTTTGCAAGTGAGGAAATATAGTAATTAATTACTTTACTGGTGGTATAGATGAGATAAGATATAAGCCATGTGTTGTAATTGTTGATTGTAGTGTTCTCTTTTGTATATGTTTTAAAATTTCCATAATAAACTTTAAAAATAGATTACTTCAGTCTTTAATTGAAAACATTTCTTTTTCTCCCCCTAACTAAATGATTTATATAGCTCTAAATATTGAGACTATTTAGCACAAATAATTTTCTTTTTCTTTTAAGATTTTATTTATTGTCAGAGAGAGAGAGCACAAGCAGGGGAGCGGCAGGCTCCCCGCTGAGTAAGGAGCCTGATGTGGGACTTGATCCCAGGACCCTGGGATTGTGACCTGAGCCGAAGGCAGATGCTTAACCAACTGAGCCACCCAGGCGTCCCCACAAATAATTTTCTAAATTAAGATTAATTTTAAGTGCCTAGTATTTATTTTTACTTACTTATTAAAAGATTTCATTTATTTTTTAGAGAGAGAGCAAGCCCCAAGTATATGGGGGGGGAGGGAGAGGGACAAGCAGACTCTGCACTGAATGCAGAGCCCTACACTGGCTTGATCCCAGGACCCTGATCATGACCTGAGCCAAAACCAAGAGCCACCTAAGTGCCTAGTATGTATGTATGTATGTATGTATGTATGTATTTATTTAACTTTTTATTTTTTAAGATTTTATTTATTTGAGAGAGCGAGAATGAGAGAGAGAGAGAGAGAGAGAGAGCGCACATGAGGGGGGAAGGGTCAGAGGGAGAAGCAGACTCCCTGCTGAGCAGGGAGCCTGATGTGGGACTCGATCCCAGTACTCCAGGATCATGACCCGAGCCGAAGGCAGTCGCTTAACCGACTGAGCCACCCAGGCGCCCTAAGTGCCTAGTATTTAAAGGAACTAGTGATAAACATTTCTTTTTTTTAAGGAAAGTAAATACCCCTTATGCAGTTTTAAGGGTGTCTATTTTATTTCCTTAGAGAATAGTACACCTAGAAAATCTATGAAGTCCTCACTAAAAGGGATACAAAAATTTTAGGTCTTCAACTTTAATAACTTTAATGTTTCGTGTTAAAATACGTATTTTTGTATAAACAGAAAAATGCCACCATATTAAAGTAATTCCTTGCTCTGGGTAATAAATTAGAACATATTAATTTTTATCATTACTGTTACCATGAATAACATAAATGTTTTAAATTCTGAATATGGCTCATTCGAATAGTGGTTTAGTAGTCACCTTTCTTTTTTTCTTTAAAGATTTTATTTATTTTTTTGTGTGTAATTTTATTTTTTTATTAACATATAATGTATTATTTGTTGCAGGGGTACAGGTCTGTGATTCATCAGTCTTACACAATACACAGTGCTCACCACAGCACGTACCCTCCCCAAAATATTTTATTTATTTATTTGAGAGAGAGAGAGGCATGAGTGGGGTTAGGGGCCGAGGGAGAATCATGCTTTCTACTGAGCAGGGAGCCAGATGCAGGACCCAATCTTGGAACTTCAGGATCATGACCTGAGCCAAAGGCAGACGCTCAACTGACTGAGGCATCCAGGCACCCTAGTAGTCACTTTTCAATTAAGATGTGATATGCCAGAGAAGTTTTTTTTTTTTTTTTAAGATTTTATTTAATTTGACAAAGAGAGACACAAGCGAGAGAGGGAACACAAGCAGGGGGAGTGGGAGAGGAGAAGCAGGCTTCCCCCACTGAGCAGGGAGCCCGATGCGGGGCTCGATCCCAGGACTCTGGGATCATGACCCGAGGTGAAGGCAGATGCTTAACAACTGAGCCACCCAGGCGCCCCTCAGAGAAGTTTTTTTAAAGATTTACTTTTTTATTTTAGAGAGAGAGTGCACGCACGTGGGGGGGTTGGGGGAAGGGCAGCGGGAGAGGGAGAGAATCTTTGTTTTTGACAGAGAGACAGACAGTGGGAGAGGGAGAAGCAGACTTCCCGTGGAGCAGGGAACCCAATGTGGGGCTTGAACCCAGGACCCGGCATCATGACCTGAGCCGAAGGCAGATGCTTAACGACTGAGCCACCCAGGTGCCCCAAGAGGGAGAGAATCTTTTTTTTTTTTAAGATTTTTATTTATTGAGAGAGAGAATATGGTAGAGAGAGAGCATGAGAGGGAGGAAGGTCAGAGGGAGAAGCAGACTCCCTGCTGAGCAGGGAGCCTGATGCGGGATTCGATCCTGGGACTCCAGGATCATGACCTGAGCCGAAGGCAGTTGCTTAACCAACTGAGCCACCCAGCACCCCGAGGGAGAGAATCTTAAGCAGACTTCCCACTGAGTGCAGAGCCAGACTTGGAGCTCTATCTTAATGACCCTGAGATCATGACTGAGCCGAAATCAAGTTGGATGCTTATCCGACTGAGCCACCCAGGCGCCCCTACAAATTTTTATTTTTAAGTTTTAAGTTTTTAAATTTTTATTTTAAAAAATATTTATTTTTTTAAAGTAGACTTTACACTCAAAGTGGGGCTCAAGCTCATGACCCTAAGATTAAGAGTTGCATGTTCTGGCTGAGCCAGTCAGCTGCTCTGCTGGAGAAATTTTTATTAATTTCCATTTTCTAGCTCCTTGGGCAGACAAAGAAGCCTCATTATGATTAATTAATCAAAATATTTTTGCATATGAATGCAAGTTCCTTATTCAGTGATTTTTCACTCTTGTTTTTTTTCTTGCAGAATAGTCTTAAATCTGGTCTTTTATAGTAGGTCATCTGTAATGTAAACAGGATTTAAAGTCTAGAGAAATGACTTGATATGATTGTGAAGTCTTAGCATTTAATGTAAAATTATTTCACATTGTAAATTTTGCTTCTTATGTAATTTTTTTTATTACTGGCAGCAATTATTGTAGGGCATTGTTAATTATCTGAGATGAAAATAGTGGAAAAATCAAAGGGCAGGTAACCTGAGAAAAGCATGCTATCTTTTGTATTTTTCTTTCTTTTTTTGAATATTCAGCTTTTTAAAAAATATTTTATTTATTTATTTGACAGAGAGAGCAAGCACACAAGCAGGGGGAGTGGCAGGCAGAGGGAGAGAGAGAAGCAGGCTCCCCACTGAGCAGGGAGCCTGATGCCTGGCTGGATCCCACAACCCTGGGGTCATGACCTGAGCCAAAGGCAGCTGCTTAACTCACTGAGCCACCCAGGCGCCCCTTTTGTATTTTTATCCCTCTTACGAACACTGGTGAAATTTTAAATGAGGGTAGTATCAGAAATGTGAACTGGGAAACAGTTTTGTCATATAGTTGACTAATAATAACAAAAGCCACTTTTGTTTATCAGCCACACATGGTAAGTTAAGAATACTGCAGAATGTTTTATTTCATGTTCCTATTTATGAGAATGTTATAACCCTCACTCTACCAATGAAGGATTGGTGTTTAGAGCCTTTAGTCACCTAGGATGTATTCTTAGAGCTATTAGAAGCAGGCTCTTTGACCTCTCTACCTACGCTTTGAAACACTTGAATGTTTTCCATCAGTTAATTTTTTTTTTCCAGCTGAAATCCCTTTCCCATATTAATAGCTCTTACAGAGACCAAAACAGAGTCTCAGTCAATTTACTACTGTGTGGAGAGGAGTATTTGTTGTAAGTACTGATATCATTTAAGAAAATCAAGCAGATCTCTTATTTGTGCCCTTATTTAAATTTGTATTATATGTTTTTAGTATCCAGGATTTCCTAATGATAGTAACAGGGTGAAATTTAATTGCCAGGTGGATGATTTTATCAGTTTCCCTAGAAATCCCTTCTAGTTCTTGACCAGGGCAAGCATGACATCTGTTGCACAAAGTGGTCTTCTTTTGTCAACTCCAGGGTTTTCAGTACGGTTTACAAAAACCTCTACATCTTCCCACTTTCCCAAGCAGAACTTGGAGCAAGAATTCCTCATAGATTTCAGTGGCTGTGTGTTTTCTTCCAGCAACCAGATGGATTATTTGAGGGGAAGTTCTATGTTGGAACTGAATTTGCCTAGAATAGCAACTAAATATGGAGCATCGTTTATACCCATACCATAGTTTTCTGCTTTGGGCCAATAAGGTGTACAGTTTTACTCTTTTAACTTGTTGATAGAAATAAATTTAGGTAGACTTGGCAAAATCATTGAATGTTCTCCTTTCTGTAATGGAATAAAAGCAGTGTATTTCTAGTGTTCAGACAACTCTCTGATATTTCTGTGACGTAGTTGTTAAATTTTTTGTTTTTTTTTGTTTTGTTTTGTTTTTTAAGTAGGCTCTATGCCTAACGTGGGGCTCAAACTCATGACACCAAGACCAGGAGTCCCATACTCCACTGACTGAACCAGCCAGGCACCCCTGGCTGGTTAAATTTTACAATTTTTTAATTAATTTTTTTAAAGATTCCATTCATTTATTTGACAGAGAGGTACATAGCAAGAGAGGGAGCACAAGCAGGGGGAGTTGGAGAGAGAGAAGCAGGCTACCCACGGAGCAGGGAGCCCGATGCGGGGCTCGATCCCAGAACCCTGGGATAATGACCTGATCCAAAGGCAGACGCTTAACGACTGAGCCACCCAGGCACCCCTATAATTTTATTTTTTAATATGATTTTTATTATTTAGATCAAGTAACTTATTGCCTCATGTCAGGGTCATTCAACATAGGAAATACAAATGTCTAATGATGTGAAAAATCCAACCTCATTAGTAACTAGCATTTTAAAATTGTAGTATATGTATATTTAAAATAGTTACCAAGGATTTTTAAAATGATACAGATGCTGGTTAATGGTATGTGAAACTCCTATACATCTGGTGGATAGCAATTTGGTAATATTAAAATAACTTTATTCAGCAATTCCCTTGTTAGAAAACTTTAAAAATAATCAGAAACATTTGGCATTTGTTACAGTAAAAAAAGAAACAATAACACAGTTATTGAGAATTTGCTATTTCTCCAGTTCTCAGCAGAGCAGCTCAAAACAAAGTATTCTCTCTGATGCTCATGGTTATTCCATAATTTAAAGATGTTCTTATTCTAATTTTCTTGATGAAATTTAGGCACAGAGATTGACTTTCCCAAGTCACAAAGCTCTAAATGGTAGATTCAGGAATAAAATAAGGATGTCTCACTCTAAGCCTGTGTTGGTATAGTGTCTCAGGATATAGTGCCTCCTTAAGTTATTCTGATATGCAACAATAGGAAATATGGACTGCGTGATTTAGTGTGTATATGTATACACATTCAGTGGAGCATTATGCTGCTCTGAAATATATCAATAATGTTTCAAGATTTGCAAAAAAGGGCTTGTGATAATAGAACAGTAGCAACTGGTATATGCAGAAGAAATCTCAAGTATGTACAATGTTACTGAAAAACTCCTGGAAGGGAATATGCCAGAACGTTAAGTCCTGTTCTCTCATGGCAGAATCCCTATCCATACAATACATACAATTAAAACTTTTTTTTGTATGTTTTAATTTTCTAGAATGAATATGTTTTATCATTGGGGAAACCGTTGTTACTTTACGTATGGGGTATGACTATATAGTAACTCAGCACCTGGAATTAATTTCTTTGTGGAATACCATGAAAAATCATTGGAAGTTGGTGAAACACCCTTGTCTAGCTTTTTTTGGGGGAGGGGTGAGGCAGAGGGAAAGAGAGACTCTTAAGCAGGCTGTATGCCCAGCCCGATGTGGGGCTCTGTCTCACAACCCTGAGATCATCACCTGAGCCCAACTTCCAGAGTCGGGACACTTAACCGACTGAGGCCACCTAGGCGCCTCAAGCCTGATTAATACTAGAGTTTGCGAAACACACTCAAAATACTCAGAATCTTCCCAGGCCCCACCAGGATCTTGTTTTTCATTTTTATGTCTTTGCTCATTACTAAAGCCAGAGCCAGGAACCTACCTCTTAAGATAACGACTTAATTATAGACATGTGGAGGCTGATGTTTTCATTAAGCTAATCTTGTCATGTTTCAAAGTAGACCTCTGAGAAAAAGGTCTCTATCTGATCTTTACAGTTGAATGTTCCATTCTCATCTTAATCAAAATAGCAAGTGACATTTCTGCAATTCTGTTAGTTTTTTTGCCTCAGTAAGTAAGAACCTACCTATCCAACAGAGGCACAGTTTTTATCATTCCAGTGTATATTTTAGTTAACAAAATAAATATATATTTTTAATCATTGAACCGTTTGCTTTGTATAAAGTGTTATTATTATCCTCTTTAGCTTGGGGAATTAAGAGTTTTGCCATCTAAGTTCAGACTATGCTTTGTAACTTCTCTGAGTCTTACTTTTCTTCCTGTAAAATAGACATAACTAAACCTATGCTGCTCGCTTTTTTCTTTTTTTTTTTTTAAAGATTTTTATTTATTTGAGAGAGAGAGAGCACAAACAGGGGGAGCGGCAGGCAGAGGGGGATGCAGGCTCCCCGCTGGGCAAGGAGCCCTATGCGGGACTTGATCCTAGACCCTGGAATCATGACCTGAGCCGAAGGCAGACACTTAACCGACTGAGCCACCCAGGCATCCCTATTCTGCTCTTTCTTGGGTTGTTGTGAGGATCAAATGAAATAGAATGGCTATGCAGTGTTTGTGAACCGTATGGCAGTTAGAAATATTTATAAATTAAGGGAAAAAGTAAAAATTTTGTACATTTTATCTGGGCAGCACTATAGGAAGATATGTTTTCTGTGGGCTCAGGTTTTGTTTTTTTAGTAGGTATATCAGTCTTTTTTGTTCTTATTTGACCATCTTTTGTGTGTATATCTCTATATAAAAGCTCTTTTTGTGCTACATAAGTTGGTATAGCCATTATGGAAAACAGTATGGAGGTTCCTCAAAAAATTAAAAAGAGAACTACCAGCAGTCCTACTTCTGGGTATATATCCAAAGGAAATGAAATCACTGTCTTGGAGAGAGATCTGCACCCTTGTATTCATTGCAGCATTATTTACAATAGCTGAGAAATGGAAACAACTTTATTTTTTAATTTTTATTAATTTTTTTAAGACTTCATTTATTTGACAGAGAGATCGAGAGCACAAGTAGGCAGAGCAGCAAGCAGAGAGAGAGGGAGAAGCAGGCTCTCTCTGCTGAGCAGGGGGCCCGACGTGGGACTCAATCCCAGGACCCTGGGATCATGACCTGAGCCGAAGGCAGATAGATACTTAACCGACTGACCCACCCAGGTGCCCCTGGAAACAACTTTAGTGTCTAACAACAGATGATCAGATAAAGAAAATTACTATATGTATGCAATGGAATATTATTCAGCCATAAACAAAGAAGGAAATCTGCCATAGTATACTAGCTGTATAGTGAAACAAGTCAGAGAAAGACAAATACTGCAGATTACCCTTAAAAATCCACCACCCCCCGGTCATTCTCCATTGCATTTAAAGAGACATAGAGTAAGATAACAACATCAAAATGTCTAATGTACAATCCAAAATCACTTGACAAATGAAGAACTAGGAAAATCTCAAGAACTCATAAGGAAAAGACAACCTACACACAATAAACCCAAGATGACACAGATGTTGGAATTAGACAAAGACTTTATTAAAAGATTTTATTTATTTATTTGTCAGAGAGAGAGAAAGAGAGAGTGCATGCGTGCTTACAAACGGGGAGTGGCAGGCAGAGGGAAAAGAAGCAGGCTCCCTGCCGAGCAAGGAGCCCGATACAGGACTCTGCGATCATAACCTGAGCCGAAGGCAGATGCTTAACCAACTGAGCCACCAAGGCATCCCCAGAGAAAGACTTTAAAGCAACTATTATAACTATGCTTCAAGAAGCCAAGTTTAAATTCAGTGGAGAATGGTGGGGGGAGGCAATTTTTTTAAAGCAGGCATTTGACTTTGTTAGGTTCAGATCACAAACTTGAACCCATACTTCTCTTCACTAAAATTCCAATGTCTAGTTTTCAAAGCCTTTGCAAAGCTGTTCTGATGTGTTCTGCATGTGTACCACCTACTGGCTAATTTGGAAACCTGATAGTATGATTAGTGTCAGATACACATTTGCATAGATCTGGAGTGACCCCAGGAGTGTTTATAGATCTTCATGGTATCACTTTCTCAAATGGCTTTCTCTTTGCAAGTTCCCTGATACTTTCTGCCTCCTAGAGACCGTCTTCCATGTCCCATGGCTAGACAGTTGGGGCTTTATTTCTCTTTTGCTTTATACTTCCACAACCACATTTGCCTTTGATGCCAAACAACAGGATGGCAGAGAAAGAAAGCCGTGTGGATTCCTTTCACACTTATGGGAACAGAAGGATTCTGCTTTGTTGGAGTTTTGGGTCCCTGTTCAGCCACTGCTGATACTATCACTGCCAAGGCTGCTGCTCTTGGCTTGGGGGCACAGGTCAAGTGGAAGAGGGAAAAACCCAGAAAACCCCATCTTCCTAGGGGCCCCCTTTATGGATCCTCAGACCAAGAAGAATTCTTTTGGAGCCATTTCTGTCTGCACTTAGTGGACAATTCTGAATTTGTACTGCCTTTGAGTCTAGGCTGAGTGGTCCCAGAGGAAACAAAACCAGGAAACTCACTTTGGGGTTATTATAACTTCTAGTTGTGGTTTCCTGCTCCGGGCCAGTTGCTGCCATTTTCAGAGACTTTAGATAGCTGCTCCATGCATTCTGTCCAGGTTTTTAGTTGTATTCAACCCAAGAGACAGGACAAACTATGCTTACTCCTTTTTTTTTTTTTTTTTTTTTACCAGAACCAGAACATAGATACCTGTTAATATTGCTACAAATGTATTACTCATTTGTTTTTGTTAAGAATTTATTGAGCACTCATGGCATACTAATCTTTGCTGGAAACGTAAAGATGGATAATTTTTTTAAAAAGTTTTTATTTATTTGACAGAGACACAGCGAGAGAGGGAACACAAGCAGGGGGAGTGGGAGAGGGAGAAGCAGGCTTCCTGCTGAGCAGGGAGCCCGATGCAGGGCTCGATCCCAGGACCCTGGGATCATGAACTGAGCTGAAGGTGGACGCTTAACGACTGAGCCACCCAGACGCCCATAATCTTTAAGTAACTATAGTCTATAGATCCACAGTTAGGCCTGTGATATGGGGGTGGAGGCAGAAAGTAAACATAATTTCATATTACACATTAATAATAGTTATTTATCTTATCCTTTTTGATCCATTTCTACTTCAGGACTTGACATACTGTTTGTGGCTAAAAGAGAGAAGAACCTGTTTATATTCCATTAATTTTCTGTTTTTCTTATTGTCCCCAAATATAAGGGATGGAAAGTCTCTGGATATGTATGTGCTGGGTGAAATTAATACATAGTTTTAGTAAGAATAAGAGATATAATTACATATATAATTATAATAAAAGGAAATAATTTATTATTATGTACTTGTTTCTCAGGTCTTAGAAAAATACCCCAATACACCCATGAGTCATAAAGAAATTCTTCAAGTTATCCAGAGAGAAGGACTAAAAGAAATCAGGTGAGTTATTTAAATATTATTAGTAATAATTATAATACTTGATTAGAGTATTTCATAGTGTATAGCAGTGTACATTAGTCCTGAAGATTGATGATTTAGTAATAACTGCTTTCCTAATTTCTGATTTGTTCAGTTGTCAGATCTTTGAAGTTTTCAGTCATAGCACAGTTACAAAACCACAAGTAAATTAAAAAAAAAATTCTTAGTTGTGTGCAACCCATGCACTTTAATTCTTAGGAAGGCCTGGAGCCATTTTCAAGCCTTCATCTATGAGTTCAGGCTTTTGATTTAATAAGCTTGGTCATTAGCAGGTAAAAAATATTTTCTAGTACAGGGAGAATGCTAGAGGTAGACAGTCTAGGAAGAAGTAACCTTGGCCAAAAGGAATAAAATGGAAAAAATACGAACAAAGCAGTATATATTTTAAGTAATAGTTTTATGTACAACAAATAAAACAGCTTGGGGTCAATTAATACAGGACCAAAGATAAAACACACTTTAATTTCTAAGAGCCTTATATTAAGAATAGCACATAATAGTCACTTCATAATTAAGATCTTCTCCCATCAAGAAATGTTAAAATTATGGTCAACATACTTGGTATTGCTAACGTGGAAATCTGGGAATCTACCTGAGAGATACTTTCATTAAGGTGGGAAAGGTTGTGGTGCTTTAAAACTGCTACTAGTTGTTCTCAAGTGGGGGTGGCATTGTGTAAATGCCCTTAGGGAAAGTGTTCAGAATTTATGAGGTTATTTTTGATTTTCAAAGTGTCTAGAAAGAAGGGGAGCACCGTGGCATTTAATGTTCGGGAAACAGGAATGCTAAATGTCTCACATTGTGCCAGGCAGTCCTTCACACTGAATAACTGTTCAGCTCGGATGCCAGAGTAATAGTGAGCTATGCTGAAATATTTGTAAATGGACAGTAATATATTTTTTGATACATAGCTATTGCATGTTCTAGATTTTAATTCTTTCTTTAATACAGAATTGAGTTTTTGGCCCTTTGCTAACAGCTAAAAAAATTTTGTTTTGACTTGTGGCCAAATGTCAGTAGGCTGGGAATAAATTAGCTTTGTTTTATTACTGTGAAACAATGAAGTATAAATTAGTATTATTTCATTTTATGTAACATATGTCTCTGAGAAATTGTGTGAACATTTGTAAATGGAAACATTGAAATGCATTTGAGGAATTAGCTTTTAAACATTTATTTTTTATTTTTTTTAAAGATTTTTTTATTTGACAGAGACACAGTGAGAGAGGGAACACAAACAAGGGGAGCGGGAGAGGGAGAAGCAGGCTTCCCGGAGAGCAGGGAGCCTGATGCGGGGCTCGATCCCAGGACCTTGGGATCATGACCTGAGCCTAAGGCAGACGCTTAATGACTGAGCCACCCAGGCACCCCGTAAAACTTTTTTTTTTTTTAAAGATTTTATGTATTTATTTGACAGAGAGAGACAGCGAGAGAGGGAACACAAGCAGGGGGAGTGGGAGAGGGAGAAGCAGGCTTTCCGCCGAGCAGGGAGCCGGATGCGGGGCTCGATCCCAGGATGCTGGGATCGTGACCTGAGCCGAAGGCAGATGCTTAACTACTGAGCCACCCAGGCGCCCAGCTTTTAAACATTTTTGTAAACTAGAAAATTAATCACTTAATTTATCAATGATACAATTCTAAATTTTTATTTGAATTAGATAAGATTTATTAGATTAAAATTAAAGCATACTGCGTATTTTTTATTTTTTATTTTTTTTAAATTTAAATTCATTAATTAACATATAGTGTATTATTAGTTTCAGAGGTAGAGTTCAGTGATTCATAAGTCTTTTTTTTTTTTAAGATTTTATTTATTTACCTGACAGAGAGAGACACAGCAAGAGAGGGAACACAAGCAGGGGGAGTGGGAGCAGGAGAAGCAGGCTTCCTGTGGAGCAGGGAGCCCGATGCGGGGCTTGATCCCAGGACCCTGGGATCATGACCCGAGCTGAAGGCAGACGCTTAACGACTGAGCCACCCAGGCGCCCCCAGTGATTCATAAGTCTTATGTAATACCCAGTACTCATTACATCACGTGCCCTCCTTAATGTCCATCACCCAGTTACCCCATCCCCGCAGAATGCCTATTTAATACCACCAATTTGTGCAAAGGTATAGGAAAAAAGGACAGTGATTTTTGTGGTCTGAGGAACAATTCTGCTAAGGTATTCTAATATTCTTTTATAATGCTATTGACTTATAGAATAGGAATGAGCAAGAGATTTCATTTTTTTTTTCCTTAAAATTAGATTTTTGATATGCTGGGGAAATTGACCAGGATATCTGGTGTATAGAGACCAGACTCCCATCAGTCCCTTAGTTCTAAATGCCAGTCAGGGTCATCTAGCTCCAACATACTAAGGCTCTATGACTTTAAACTTGTCGTTATCATTTCTAGGGAGCAGGTAAGAATAGTAAATAAAGAAGGGCAAAAAGAAGAAATTTAGAAAAAGTAGCAAGATGGTAGAGTCATCAAAAATAGCTTCTGGCTTTGCTTAGTGATAACAATTTATAGGTAGCTGTCCTTGGTTAAACTATATTGTTGTGAAGCCGTTATGTGACCACAAAGCAGTTCTAAGTCACCAATGACTTCCATTTTGTTAACTCCATGGGACTTTTCGTTCCTGACTCTTTCTTCTTAGAATTATTTAACACAGTTGAATACTGCTTCCTTCTTGAAACTGTTTTGTTGCCTGAAGTGACCACAGACATTCTTCCTTCTTCCTTCTCAGTTTTTTTGCTCATTACCTTCTAACTTAATGCAGTTTTGTCCATCCCCATAGCTTTAAATATATATGTTGTCAATTCTCAAATAGGTAGGGAAGCTGTTTCTCACCTCAGCCTTTGTATATGCTGCCTTCATAGCAGGGAATGTGCTTTTCTCTCAGTTCCATCTTATTTTTCAGGTGTCAGTTTGAGTATGTCTTATTCAGAGAACTTTGGCTGAGTTTACGAGCTAGAGCAGATTTCCTTTTTTAGTGTCTTATAGTGTTCTGTTTATTTCTTCATACCACTTAAGGCTTGAAATTACATATTTTTGTGATCTTAAAAAAAATCATACAACTTCTCTATAGCTTACATTAAGGTAGCTCTATGAGGGTAGTGGCATCTGCTCATTTTCCCCTTCTCTTTTGTGCTTGAAAACCTACTTGTTAATGCATATATGAAGTATCAGGGGTTGGAAGATTATATTCAGATGCAGTTACAGCTTATTCTCTTGCTGCAGCGTTGTGTTGAATGATAGTCTTATAAACTTTAAAGTTTTTAGACAGGTTACAGAATGAAATAGATAATTTCTTTATTGAAGATATGCTACTTCTTAAAGTTAATTTTCATTCTTCAGTCCTCAGTACCTGGCTCTCAATTCTTTTTTCCCTTTGTAGTTTTCCCTGTGTTCCCCATTCTGAAGAAGCTCACTTAATTTTGATTATTCCATATTATATTATTTTATTTTAAAATAAAACAGCCCAAATGTCCATCAGAAGATGAGTGGATAAATAAAGTGTAGTATATATGTTCAGTGGAATATTATTCACCCTTAAGAATTGAAATTCTGATACATGCTGTGTGGATGAACCTGAAAAACATGAGAAGTGAAATAAGACAAACAAAAGGACAAATAGTGATGTGGCAACAGAAGAAAAAAAAGGACAGATACTCTACAGTTCCATTTATATGAGATACTTAGAACAGGCAAACTCAGTAGAGACAGAACGTGGAATGGAGGTTACCAGGGGCTGAGAGTAGGGAAGAATAGAGAGTTACTGTTTAAATTAGTACAGAGTTTTTTTGGGGGATGATGAAAAAGTTCTGGAAATGGGCAGTAGTAATGGTTGCACAACATTGTGAATGTATTCAGTGCCGCTGAAATCTATACTTACAAATGGTTCAGATGGTAACTTGCACGTTGCGTATATTTTGCCACAACCAACCAACAAAAAAAGTATTAAAAATGATTGGCTCCTGGCTGAGAAAGAGTGAGGTACTAGTCCCTTTAAGAACTTAAAAGGGTTTTTCAGAGATATTTTCTGCAGTCTTGGAGCTATACAGTTTTACGTCTCAGGGTCTGGTCAGCAGACAAAAGTTACATGGTAATTTAAACAGGGAAGTTATTCAGTTAACTGGTTAAGTTACTAATTGGTTAACCAGAAATTTTAACTATTTAAAGGGAGTAACCAGTACCTGTAGGGCTGAGGCAATGTGCCCTAAGAAAGAGTAACTTTCGAGACCTCCCTCTAAGTCCCTAGGTTGCGATTCAGATCTTAATGGAGTGGGTGGGGCTCTGGTCCAATGGATGACAAAGTTCACTGGTGCTGTAGCCTGGGCTGGCAAATAGGAAACTGCCTACTAGGTATTAGTAGAACTTGCTGGAAAACTTCCTGCTGGGCACCTGTCCCACATTCACTGGGGAGCCGGCTGAGGCACTAGCAGAATTTTCTGGGAAGCCACCCATAGTCATTCTGCTGAACCTTGCTGAAGGTTGGGTGCCATTGAGTGTCCCTCATGTTGCTGGGTGCTGCCTGCCGTAAGAGCAGGCTGGCAAGGGCACAGTAAACCAGAAAGAAAAGCCCCCTTTCATTCTGCAGTGTTCTTCCGGTGCTCTGCTGACAAAACTTAACATCGAGCCGGCTGGCAAAGGAGGTGTTTATAGGGTCCAGCTCCACTACCACAGAGAAGGACAAAGAAGGTTGGATTTGGAGCTGAAAGTCAATAAATTGATAACTAGCGCAGCAGCTTTCAGTAGTTTTTAAGTAGAGTAATCGAGATCATTGTCTGGCCCCACACACCACTTTGGTTCCCTTGATTTGTTTCCATCTGCACTCCAGCTGCACTCTAGCTAAACAGATACATGGCTGTTCTCTGTATGGGATCTAAGATTTCTCACCTTAGGACATCAATCTTTTATCTTCACTTTTTTATGAAAACATCTTGACAGTCTTTCAAAATCAACTCATGTTTTTTTCTTATTTAGCCTGTTTATCTGGTGGATTATTGGAGTTGATTTTTTTTTTTTAAAAGAGAGAGCACAAGCAGGAGGGGGAGAAGCAGAGGGAGAGGGAGAAGCATAATCGCCACTGAGCTGGAAGCCGTATCTGGGGCTCAATTCCAGGACCTGGAGATCATGACCTGAATTGAAGGTAGACACTTAACTATTTGAGCCATCCAGCACCCTTTCTTAGTTAAAGCAATCGATCGATCAATCAGTCTCTTAAAAAATCATTGTATCTGATAGTCATCAATATGGTTGGTATTTCTTAGTCCAAAGGCAAAGGGCAGACCTCTCTTTGGGTAAAGGTAAATTCTTTACTACATACTCCATATGAATAAAATTTTGACTTCCCAAATGTGCCAGCTTTCTTGATTTTTAATGTTTAAGGTTGTTGCTTTTTAAAAATTGATATATAATGGGGCGCCTGGGTGGCTCAGTCGTTAAGCGTCTGCCTTCAGCTCAGGTCATGATCCCGGGGTCCTGGGATCGAGCCCCGCATCGGGCTCCCTGCTCCGCGGGAAGCCTGCTTCTCCCTCTCCCTCTCCCACTCCTCCTGCTTGTGTTTCCTCTCTCACTGTGTCTCTCTCTGGCGATTAAATAAATAAAATCTTTAAAATAAATAAATAAATAAATAGATAGATAAAAAAAATTGATATATAATGAACATACCGTAAAAGCATTTTAAAGCATACAGTCCAGTGTTTGTTCTTTTTTTAAAAAGATCCTATTTATTTGAGAGAGAGAGTGAGTGAGCACAAGCAGGGGGAGGGGTTGAGGGAGAAGCAGATTGTGCTGAGCACAGAGTCCGATGTGGGACTCGATCCCGGGAGTCTGGGATCATGACCTGAGCCAAAGGCAGACGCTTAACCTACTGAACCATCCAGGCGCCACACAGTGGTTTTCATTTAATATATTCACCCAGAACATTTCCATTACCCCCAAAGAAACCCTGCAATATTAGCTGTCACTCCCCTTCCTTGCCTCACCCCCAGTACCCCAGCCCTAGGCAATCAATAATGTACTTTCTGTCTCCATAAACTTGTAATTTTGGATATTTCATATAATGGAATCATAGAATATGTGACCTTTTGTGACTGGCTTCTTTCATATAGTGTAATGATTTGAAGGTTCATTCATATTGTAACATTTATCAATACTTTGTTCCTTTATTGCTAAATAGTATTCCATTGTATGCACATGCCACATTTTGTTTATCCATTCATCAATTGATGGACATTGGGGTTATTTTCAGTTTTTGGCTATTACGAATAATGTTACTGTGAACATCTATGTACACATTTTTGTATGGGAAGTTGCTTTTTGTATTTTTGTTCACAGGTTTTAGTTGCATCCAGCCAGAGGGAGAGAGAGGCTGTTGTGGGTCTGCTCTGTCTTCACCAAGTCTCTCTCACTCAATTTTAAATCATGAAATTGGATTGAAGGTGTTAAGGAGACTAATAAAGGGGCTGTTTTACTAGAGTATATATACAAGGTGTGGTGGTTTGGATTACCTGAGTAGTGCTGGAGACAATAGACTGATTTGAGATACGTGTTTCAGGACTTGCTGTTGGATTGGATGTGAGAAGTAAAAGGAAGGAGGAAATAAATGATTTCTAGGTTTCGGGATTACATAGCTGCCATTTACTATAGAAAGGAACCGAGGAATTAAACTGGTCAAGTGAGGAACTGATAAAGGATTCACTGAACATGTACTTGTGAGTTCAAAAAAAAAGTTTTGAACCTCAAGAGAGGTGAGAAAGTATTCAGGTGCAGGGCCTGGTTATGTTATAAGTCTCAAGATAGCAGTTAAAAGGTAGCATGATCTGGAGCTGTAGAGTAGGTATCTGTTGTCAGAGATAAATACCTAATACCTGTTTTGGCTGTCAGTAAGTGAAGAGTTCTCCTGGTACGTTATAGAATCCAAGAACACGTCCTTTTCCTTTCATGCTAATATGCTTTCACTTATGTTACAAGTCTAGGTTAGTAAAGTAGGTACTGAAGTCTGTTATTTATTTATTTAAAAATATTTTACTTATTTATTTGAGAGAGAGAATGACAGAGAGGACGAGAGGGAAGAGGGTCAGAGGGAGAAGCAGACCCCCCTCTGAGCAGGGAGCCCGATGTGGGACTCGATCCCGGGACTCCAGGATCATGACCTGAGCCGAAGGCAGTCGCTCAACCAACTGAGCCACCCAGGCGCCTGAAGTCTGTTATTTAAATAAAAATTTTTACTTTTAGAAAATTGCAAATTGAAACAAAAGTATGTGTCCTCCAGCTAAATTATAAAGGGTCTTCCCACCCCAGACTGTTTTGATGTCAATCTTAGGCATTTTATTACTTCAGCATTACAGTATATATCTACAGCTATGAACCCAAGGGACTGTGTGCAAATTGGATATTGTGGCCTATCAGAAAGAGAGCAACTAAGCACAGACATTAAGTATGCATACTATGGGTAAAACATACAAGGAACATTCTGTCAGTCGAATGCTTATATATGCTGTGAGACCATTCCTGCTAATCCTTGCTGTTATCACTCATTACTACTTTTTTCCTTAGTCTTGTACAACAGGTTTCACTCCTTCATCAGCTGTGGCAGCCATTGATGTTACAGTGTACTTTTATAGCATTAAGTGTGGGACTTCAAGCCTTCCTTCTAAAGTAGCCATTGCTTTAGTGCCTGCCCCCATCCCCAAGATTTCTTAACCTGCCTTGTTCATCCTATTAGCTATATTACCTTGACTCTTCTTATATCTGCTAATAGAGAAAGAGTTTTTAGGAAAGAAGAGAAAAATAACAAAATAATTATTTTCTGAGACCCTATTCTACTGGTTTTTCTTCCCATTCATAAGTAGAAGAGGAAAAGACCAATTAAGATTCTTGTTTTATGAATTTATCATCCATAGATTGAGTATTTTCTGAATTAGCCCATTTAGGAGTTGTCACAAGGATTCTTGATATATAATGATGATTTTGGCGAGGCATGAATTTGAATCTTGTATGCCATAAAATTGATGTGGGAGAATAAGTTATGTAGCTGATAAGAATGTAAGTTTATCTAGTTGTTTACAACATCATGACCCCAATTAAAAGGGTAATCTCTTGCATTCCTCACCCTTGTGTCCCTTCCCTGACCCCTGTTTTAAAGCCAGTCACATTATTTCAGTCACAGAATATTATAGCTGGAAAAGATAATTGGGATATTACCATTACATCTCATTTTATTATTGAAGAATTAAGGCCCATGGAGATTGGTCAGGGCCATACAAGTTCTGTGAAACTAGAAACCCAGGCTTATTGCTTCTGGTTTTGTTCTTATTAGTGTATCATACTGCCTCTACAGCCCTAGTTTTTCCCTACTCTTCTGATTAGTCTCTGCTCTCTTTTTCAAATCAAACAATATTTATATTATGTGCTGACATATAATAACTTTAGGATAGTTGCTGTCTAACTGTAAATGGCTTTCTGGAAGAATTTGAAACAAAAACCTCAGGCATTATAATAACTTGGCTTCTGAAGGGGCCAGTACATTTTTTTAAGTAGGCTCCACACCCAGTGTGAAGTCCAGTGTGAGGCTTGAACTCATGACCCTGAGATCAAGACCTGAGCTGAGATCAAGAGTTGGATGCTTAACAACTGAGCCACCCAAGGGCCAGTATATTTTTAAAGAACTTGTAGTAATGGAACATTTAAGTAGCTCTTTATATTGTTGTTTTGTAGAGCTCCCAGTTTCTTCCCTAACAAGGGTTGTTTTTCTGTTTTTTGTTTTTTTAATGTCTCAGTCTTGTATCCTAAGCAAGTTCCTTTAAGAGTTGGAATTGTAAAGAATCCTGGGAACTACCTAGCAAAGATCATACTCAGGAAACATTTGCCAGATTGAAATTTTACCTCTTTGGAGGAGTCCCAGTTGAATTTGATTAGTATTAATACATTTACTTGTGAACAAAATAATCTCTCTCGTGGTATTAAAGTATGTTTTATCTCATTTCATTCTAAAAACTAACCTAGCACCTGTTTTTTTCCCCCGTCTGTCCTTATGTAAAATACGTAGCAAGGGAAATAAAGTCTACAATCTCTGTTAATTTTCAGCAGAAATCATTATCTCTGCAGAGTAGGTCATTGGATTATTTGCCAAGCTGAATTGTCTTAAGGTGATTTACTAGAAAGAGCTCAGTTTAAGAATGAAGAACATTATTGATTATATTGATACCATATTTATCTAAAAATTAGCTGACTTTGAGTTCAGCCTGTGTTTTCTTTATCTGTCCATTGCAGTCTGCTTTCAAGCACACAAACCTTGTAGGGATGTCAAAAAGGATTAATAATGAAAAAACAAAAACCCCCAAATGCTTGCATATTGACAGAAAAGACTATTTTTATCCATTGTATTCAGCTTCATGGTAGTGAGTTCATTATGGATCAAAGGGAAGCTAATAAACCTTAGGGTCCATAGCTGATGGCTTTATGATGGCTCCTTGAAATTGAAATGCATGGGAAGAATATTAAAGAATATTCATTGTGTCCACATTTAACTCCAAACTGCTTTTAATAGTTTTTGTATGCCACATAATCAAGGTACTGCAACTGCTATCTGAAATGGTTTAGACTATTTAGTTGAGTTTAACTGTGCATTTCTAGACAAAGTCATATTTTGGGCTAATTTGTAAATTCTAAAGAAGTAATGAATGTTATATATAGCAAAGTGGGGAGAGGGTGCTAATTTGAAGAATTGTGGATATTGCTGGGAGGGGAAGGGAGAGTTTATTTTTTGACTTTACTATTAAAATTAAAAGTTTTTTTTTTCTTTCTTTCATTTTCTTGGGGTGCATTCCAACTCCAGAAGGTAAGAAGTATTACTTTATTCTAAGGAAGTATGTATAATGATAAAGTCTCTTCTACAAGTTTAATTGAACTCACCTTTGGATGCATGATTTTTACTTTATAAAACTAAACAATTAGTCCAGAAACTAAATAAGAGTGAAATTACTATGTAACTATTTATTATATTTGCTGTTTTTGTCCTTGCTGTTTGTAATAATCATTATTTGATCATAATTTTAGAAACCAATCAACATTTAGTTTTAAAATTATCATTTGACTTACTAGCATTGGGATACCTAGTATTCTGCAGAAACTATTTCGGGTTGAAGATGTGTGAGCTAACATTTGCTTTATGACTATAAGATTGAAAATATATATGTTTATGCTCTGATTTAGAGAGAATATTGGTAAAATCCTCTATGGTAGTGACACTTATTTAAAACCAGGTTAGAACAGGTTAAGATTCATAGTTTAGACCCTTTACTGAATTGGCTTTTTTCTGTGTTGACATAACATTTTAGACACACCTCTGTTTTAACATTTCCTATGTTATATTATAATTACATATTATAATTATCTGCCTTGCCTGTGAGACTTGAGAACAGGAACCACAACAATGTATTTTCATGTACTTGGGTATGGCGTGGCTTTTAGTTGGAGCTTAGTACATCTTTTTAACTCCGGCTATATTTGCATTCCATTAAGTTCATTTACAAGAATCTATTCATTTTTGAGCATCAGTTTATGGAGGAAACCTTAATCCAGGTTGTACAAAGTGTTAAAATTATAAATTAAAAATATTTAAAACTAGATAAGAAAAGTGTGTGTGTGTGTGTGTGTGTGTTTTGAGCGGGACTTATATTGATTAGATTCTTTAGGTACAAATAACAGGAACCAAATGTGAATAATTTAAACAAAATGGGATTTTTTTTTTGAAGAATGTGGGATAGCTCACAACCTCAAAGGAAAGAAACAGGCTTTGAAATTGAGAGAACTAAGGCAGCTTCAGAGATCAGGTAGCTAGAACTAATGGATGGGCACATCAAGACTCTCTGGCTGGGATGAGTTAGTCTATGTCTACTCTGTTCAAGGTTAAAATTTAAGAAAGAGTGAACCTGGCTGGCTCACTGTCTAGGCATGGTGAAATAACTTGACTTTCCAGTGGGGTAGGTCATAGGTCCCCAAAGCAAAGTGCACATTCTTTCCAGAAGAAGAGAAACAACAGATGTCGATATGTTGCGCACTGTAGAAAATTAGAGTACAACAGAAAAACATAAGCTACAAGCAGTTGTAATAACTAACCCTTCATACAGATGGGTCCAGTGGTAATATATGCACTACCCTAGTACAGTATCACAACCAGAATATTGCTTTTGCTACAATCTACTTTGTTTTACTTGTACTGATTTGTGTGTGTGTATGTATGTGCACTTGTGGATGTGTATTTGGCTCTGTGCAGTTTTATCACATGTATAGATGCACGTATCTACTACCAGCCAGAATATAGAACAGGTTCATCAACAAAAGGATCCCTTGTGTTGCCAGTTTCACAGCCACACCTCCCTAGTGCCACCTCCATCCATTCCCCTTAACCCCAACAACCACTAATGTGTTCTATATTTCTGCAATTTTGTCATTTCAAGAATTTTTATTAATGGAATCGTATAAAATATGTAATTATTTGGGATTTTTTTTTCAGTGTAGTTCCCTGTAGATTCATCCAAGTTGTATGTGTCAATATTTCATTCCTTTTTATTGCTGAGTAGTATTCAGTGACATGGCTATACCAGAGCTTATTTAATCATTCACCCATTGAAGGACATCTGAACTGTTCCAGGTTCTTTTTTTTCCAGTTTTTGACTATTACAAATAAAGCTTCTATGAAAATTTGTGTACATGTTTTTGTGTGAACATAAGTTTTCCTTTCTCTGGCATAAATGCCCAGAAGTGCAGTTGTTGGGTTGTGTGGTAAGTGCATGTTAGTTTTAAAGAGATTTTCACATTGTTTTCCAGAGTGATTGTATCATTTTACATTCCCACAAGCATTATGCGAGATCCAGTTTCTCTGAATTTGGAATGTTTCTTGTAAATAGCATATAGTTGGATTGTGGGGTTTTTAAGTCAACTCTGCTAAATCTTTGCCTTTTAATTTGCATATTTACATCATTCATGTTTAAGGTGATTATTGATACAGTTTATGCCTGCCATTTTATTATTTGTTTTCTGTTTGTTTCCTCTGTTTCTTGTTCTACTCTCCTTCTTTTTGAAAAAGATTTTATTTATTTATTTGAGAGAGAACGAGAACTAGAGACAGAGAGAGCATACAGAGGGAGAGGCAGAGAGAGAAGCAGACTCCCCGCTGAGCAGGGAGCCCAATGCAGGGCTCCATCCCGGGACACTGAGATCATGACCTGAGCCAAAGGCAGAGGCTTAACCAACTGAGCCACCCAGGTGCCCCTCTTGTTCTATTTTTCTTTTCTTGCCTTCTCATGTTATTTTTTTAGGATTCCATATTGGTTTATTTATAGTGTGTTTCTTTGTATCTGTGCATAATTTTCTCAGTGTTTGCTCTGGGTATTACAGTGTACATATGTGATTTATCAGTCTGATGGTATGAACATTTTACCATTTTAAGTGAAGTGTGGAAGCCATTCCATTTAGGGTCTTATCACTTAATGTTATAATTTTTGTTTCAATCATCAAGTATTAGTTAGAAATTCATGAGAAGGGTAGTCTCTTGTATGTACCCTTATTTCTAGTCTTCTTCTTTCCTGATGCTCCAGTATCCCTTTTTTTAAATCTTTTTATAAAGATTTTATTTATTTGAGAGAGAGAGAGAGCACGAAAGAGCAGGGGGGAGGGGCAGAGGGAGAGGGACAAGCCAACTCCGTGCTAAGCGTGGAGTGCAAGGTGGGGCTCGAACTCATATCGAGATCACAACCTGAGCCAAGATCAAGAGTTGGTCGCTCAACCAACTGAGCCTCCCAGGCACCCCAACAAATTATTTTTTGAAGTACTTAATGAAATCTGTTGAAGTTTGTTCTCTCTCCAGCTTATTTCTTTTAGAACTATGTAGCTTACATTGACAAGTATTCTATTTTTAGTTTGTTTTCTTCACTGGTACTTCTTTTACCCTGAATAGTGTGTCCTCATATGCAACCCTCTATACCTCTTTAGTTCAGAGACATGTGCTGTTTCAGGAACTTGGCCTAGCCAAGTTATGTTAGCATCCTGATCAGCTGAAATAAAGGCAGTTGATGATACTGTTTTATATGCAGTAGTTACAGAGTGACCTTTCCTAGAAGGATTGTGTTTCTCTCAAAGTCTATATTTTCTTTTTATTATGTGTTTCTCATAAGATTGAAAAGCAGGATGCTTTAGTTAATCAGTAGTGGAAATGGCTATTGGCTAAGATAGGAGTCACGTACTTTATGCATATGATCTATTTAATCTTAAACCCTCTGAAGTCTTTATTTCTTAAAGACATTGAAGCAATGAGAAATTACTTAACGAGTTAGTGGTAAAACTTAAATCTACATCTGTCTGACTGTAAAATATAAGTCCTACTTCTGTTGCCTCACTTTTGAGTGGGATGAGGAGACTGAGTAAGGCTCTTAAAGAACTCTTTTATATTTCTCATTAGGTGAAAAGTTATGGTGTTCTCTGAAGTCCTTCTCTATCGAGAGTTTGTAATTTTCTAATTTAAATATAATTGAACCTTGTTCATGTATTTACTTTAAAATAAAACAGAATCAGTCAAATAAAACAACCATTGGACCATATTTTTTCTTTTTCTTTTTTTCAAGATTTTATTTATTTGACAGAGATCACAAATAGGCAGAGCGGCAGGCAAAGGGAGAGGGAGAAGCAGGCTCCCCGTTGAGCAGAGAGCCCCACATGGGGCTCCATCCCAGGACCCCGGGATCATGCCCTGAGCCGAAGGCAGACACTTAACCAACTGAGCCACCCAGGAGTCCCTGGACCATATTTTTTCTGTTTTTTTTTTTTTTTACCCCTTTGATGAAATGGTTTTGCTCACATCTTATAGGTACTGGACAAAGCATGCTTTTGGAAAAACGGTAGTGGGGGAAAAGGCAATAATGGGAAGATAAAGATGAGAGGATAGAGAGAGAGTACAGACAAATTTTTCAGAGTCTGTGTTTATTTCTGTGACCTCCCTCTCCAGGCTAGTCCTAGATTACTCTTACTTGTTTTGTGCCCTTTCACTACTCTGCTAATCCACACCTGTCATTTTGGGGTCCCCACTGGGCTTCTCCAGAAATGCCTGTTTAAAAATTTCCCGGCACACCCTTTCCCTTTCCAGTGATTCTTTCCCTTTTGTTGCATGGTATGTTTGGGGAGGAAAATAGTCTGAAGAAACTAATTCGTTAACGTATGGATGGGTCAGATGCTATTTTTTAAATTTAAAAACTTACATTATATTTAAGTTACTTCCTTTTTAAAAGTAGATTAGTTGTTACCCAAATGAATTTCTTGTTGGAAGAATTGCTGGTTAACATGACCAAGAGAGAGCAAACAAAAGACTTTAGTGAAAGGGTTTTTAAGAATACAACAATTGCCAGTGAATTAAAAACATACCAAGATTATTTATTAATTTAGTAATTTCTTAACTCCCTATTTTTCAACATAATGGTGCTGTTGAGTTTGGTTTTGTTCTGTGTGGGTAGGCATGCCATAAAAATCAGTTCTTAGTTTTAAAGTTATGTGGTGCTGAATTTTTAGTTTGTATGTGGATAATGATTACATATGTTTCTGAGTTTGTATAGATATATGTATAAGCATATCACGTAAGCAAAAGATTCTTACATGTTTATTATCTTTGTATATTTAAAATTGACCTGAAATAGGGCATTCAAGCATCCATTGGGGAACTAGATGACTCTACATTTCTTGTAACTTTGGAAGTCTGAGCCTGTTATTTAATCCTATTGAAATTCAAGGGATTGAACTTTGAAGGATAAATATAGAATGTGTAATAGTTTAGTCAGAGATAGGGAAGCTGATTAATTGAGTCCTAGTTTTGACAAGCTTGTTCTGTAGGAGGGAATACAGAAAAATGAACAAGAGATTGGGATTAGAGATTAGGCTGGGTAATTTATTGCAAGGGGAAATATCAGTAAGAATAAATAGACTGGTGAAGTCTCTTTAAAGCTTTTTTTATCAATGGCTTGAAATGGACATAATAAATACTGGAGGACATTGGTGAATTTTATTTTTAATTTTAATTTATTTTTTATTTTTTAGAAAGCTTTTCTACCTTTATTTTTTTAATTTATTTTTATTTTTTAAAGATTTTTATTTATTTGTGTGAGAGAGTGTGAGCACAAGCAGGGAGAGTGGCAGGCAGAAGGAGAAGCAGGCTCCCCGCTGAGCAAGGAGCTGGATTTGGGACTCAATCCCAGGACCCTGAGATCATGACCTGAGCCGAAGGCAGGTGCTTAACCGACTGAGCCACCCAGGTGTCCCTATTTTTTATTTTTTTAAAGATTTTATTTATTTATTTGTCAGAAAGAGAGCATAAGCAGGGGGAGTGGCAGGCAGAGGGAGAAGCAGGCTCCCTGCTGAGCAGGGAGCCTGATGTGGGACTGGATCCCAGGACCCTGGGATCATGACCTGAGCCAAAGTTAGATGCTTAACCAACTGAGCCACGCTCAGTGGTTAATTTTAAGGATGGACTGTAAAGTTTATTAAATTTATTAAATTTCTTTTTCTTCTTCTTTTTTTTAAATTTTATTAAATCTCTTGGAGAGGATGCCCATGAGGAGAGAACCAAAAATATGAAAAGGAGTAGAGTTTAGGATTTTATGAAGAGTCTTAACGTACTTGAAGGGCTGTCTTAGAGAATAATCAAAGTGTTAATTTTTTTCCCCCACTCACAAAGATAACTTATTACAAGGTCATTTTGGAAAATTCAAAGTACAGAAAGTCATAGATTTTTTTCACCGTGATAGCCACTGATTCCCAGCAAAAATCAAGACTAAAAATGGATTTACGGGAAGACACACACTTGGCTTAGCTTAAGGA
The DNA here is from genome assembly GCF_009762305.2 of Zalophus californianus. Lineage (NCBI taxonomy): Eukaryota > Metazoa > Chordata > Mammalia > Carnivora > Otariidae > Zalophus > Zalophus californianus. The sequence goes on along the minus strand of NC_045602.1, from coordinate 21,125,462 downwards.
AGAATTTATGAATTATTGGAAATGCTTGAGGCCATAGTTAGCCTCCACCACCTTATATGCTTGTGTGAAAGACTGGATGATGACCTACTGATGATGTTTTAGGAGGAGCTCTAAGCATCTGTAGTAAATGGGCTAGATGACCTGGGAAGCTCCTTGTTGACCTGTGGATTCGTCTGATTCTTACCTGTAGGCGTTGCATAAACTGAAAGTAAGGTAAAGAATGAGTAGGAGTTACAGGATTTTATTTGATCCAGCAAGTATGCTTTTGGGTATATATACAAAGGAATTGAGAGTAGGTACTTGAATAGATCTTTTTACACCAATATTCCTTGCAGCAATAATCACAATAGGCAAAAGAGAAACAACACAGATAGCCACTAATGGATGAATGGATAAAGAAAATGTGGCATGTATATCAGTGAACTATTATTCAGCCTTAAAAAGGAAGGAAATTCTAACATGCTGCAGTATGGATGAACTTCAAAGACACTGTACTAAGTAAAATAAACCAGACCCAAGAAGGGAAATACTGTGATCCCACTTATATGAGTCCTATTTATAGCGGCAAAAAGTAGAAGAGTGGTTGCCACGGGTTGGATGTAGGGGAGAAATAGAGAGATGTTTAATGGGCATAGAGTTTGAGTTTTGCAAGATAAGGGTTCTAGAGCTTGGTTGTATAAACAGTGTGAAGATACTTAAGTGTAAGTAAAGTGTTCACTTAGAAGTTAAAAGTGGTTGAGATGGTCAATTTTATTTTTATAGTTATGTATATAGTTATTTCTGATTGTGTTCAGTTCTTGATAGCAAAATTACAAATATGGTTAAATTTTTTTGTTACTGCACATTTATTTATTTTTAAAGATTTTATTTATTTATTTGAGAGAGAGAGAATGAGAGAGAGCATGAGAGGGAAGAGGGTCAGAGGGAGAAGCAGACTCCCTGCTGAGCAGGGAGCCCGATGTGGGACTCAATCCCAGGACTCCAGGATCATGACCTGAGCCGAAGGCAGTTGCTTAACCAACTGAGCCACCCAGGCGCCCTTGTTACTGCACATTTAAAACTAGCACCAACTTGCCTCATCTCTCTGGTAGGAAGGAAATATCAGTTAATCATAAATTAAGTGATTGTACAGTGTGTGTGCATGCGCTAGGAAATAAAGACATATCATCTGGCTCTGCTCAGTGCCAGTTCCATTATTTTTATTATTAATTCATTTTTTTTTACAGAGAGAGTGTGTGAGGGCACGGCAGCAGGAGGAGGGGCATAGAGACGGGGGGCGAGAGAATCTGGGCATGGAGCCTGACTGGGGGCTCAGTGTTTGATCCAGAGATCATGACCTGAGCCCAAATCAAGAGTTAGACGCTTGGGGCGCCTGGGTGGTTCAGATGGTTGGGCGTCTGCCTTCGGGTCATGATCCTGGGGTCCTGGAATCGAGCCCCGCATCGGGCTCCCTGCTTGGCGGGGAGTCTGCTTCTCCCTCTCCCTCCGCCGCTCCCCCTGCTCATGCTCTCTCTTCTTTCTGTATCTGTGTCTCAAATGAATAAAATCTTTTTTTTTTTAATATTTTTATTTATTTATTTGAGAGAGAGAGAGAATGAGAGAGAGCACGAGAGGGAAGAGAGTCAGAGGGAGAAGCAGATTCCCTGCCGAGCAGGGAGCCCGATGCGGGACTCAATCCGGGGACTCCAGGATCATGACCTGAGCCGAAGGCAGTTGCTTAACCAACTGAGCTACCCAGGCGCCCATGAATAAAATCTTTAAAAAAAAAAAAAGGGAGACGCTTAACCGACTGAGCCACCCAGGCACCTCCTGTTATTTTTGCATTAAATGTAAGAATGTGTACTTACGGAAACCTCTGCTTCCTCTTTTTTTTCTTTAAAGATTTTATTTATTTGACAGAGAGAAAGACAGCCAGAGAGAGGGAACACAAGCAGGGGGAGTGGGAGAGGGAGAAGCAGGCTTCCCACGGAGCAGGGAGCCCGATGCGGGGCTCGATCCCAGGACCCTGGGAACATGACCTGAGCGGAACAGATGCTTAACGACTGAGCCACCCAGGCGCCCCTGCTTCCTCTTATATCACCAACACTTACTACCTTTTGCTTACATGATAGCTCCTCTGTAAATGTTCAGTGAATGAGAAACCAGATTAACTTCTTTTCCACGTTTTTTGTTTTTTTTTTTTGAAAAGCAACTTTATTGGTGCACCTGGGTGGCTCCGTTGATTGAACCACCAACTCTTGATTTCGACTCAGGTCTTGATCCTCAGGGTCATGAGATCAAGCCCTGCGTCAGGCTCCGTGCTCAGCGTGGAGTCTGCTTGAGATTTTCTCTCTCCCTCTCCCTCTGCCGCTACTCCCTCTCATGTTTTCTCTCTTTCTCTAGAATAAATAAAACCTTAAAAAGCAGGGCGCCTGGGTGGCTCAGTTGGTTAAGCGACTGCCTTCAGCTCAGGTCATGATCCTGGAGTTCCAGGATTGAGTCCCGCATCGGGCTCCCTGCTCAGCAGGGTGTCTGCTTCTCCCTCTGACCCTCCCCCCTCTCATGTACTCTCTCTCTCTCTCTCAAATAAATAAATAAAATCTTAAAAAAAAAACTTTAAAAAGCAGAAGCAACTTTATTGAGGTATGGTATACATACTATAAACTTCACCCATTTTAAGTGTAGAATTCAGTGATTTTTAGTAAGTTTACTGGATTGTGCAGCCATCACCATAATCCAGTTTTAGAATATTTCCATTTCCCAGTAAGATCCCTAACACATGTATACAGTTAATACAGGTCCCCACTGCCAGTCCCTAGTCTACTTTTTGTCTGTAGATTGACCATTTCTGGATATTTCGTATAAATGGAATGATATGTGGGTTTTGAGGTTAATCCATATTGTAGCATTTTTCAGTAATTCATACTTTTTCATTGGTCCATGTTTTTTTTGGATAACTTTTCTCATACGGTGCATGCTTTTAGCTTTTTATTTATTTGTTTGACATATAATTTCAGACTAAGAAAGTTGCAAAAGTGGTACAAAGAATTTTTATATAACTTCTACCTGAATTCCCTAAATGTCAACATTTTATACTTTCTCTATCATTCTATCTAATTTGTATTTCTTAAATGTCAGAATAAATTGTAGACTTGATGCCCCATTCACCTTTAAACACTTCACAGTGTGTTTTCAAAGGGAAAGTACATTCTTTTACATAACCGCAATGTACCTCTCAAAATCAGAATACTAACACTGATATAATATTACTACTATATAATCAGCAGATTTTATTCAGATTTGGTAATTCTTCCCCTGATATCCTAATTCAGGCTCACACATTGCCTTTGCATTTAGTTTCCATGTGTCTTTATAGCCTCCTTTAATGCGGTGCCGTTCTTTAATCTTTGTCTTTCATGACCTTGGCATTTTTAAAGATGGCCAGCTCTTTAGTAGTCTGTCCCTCAAATTGGATATGTCTGATGTTTTCTCCCTATTAGATTCGGGTTGTGCTAGAGTAGGCGGGAGCAGAGGGTGTGGGAAAATGATCATGGTCAGGTCACAGTAAAAATTTGATTCTAAGAGCATTATGATGTCATGGATGAATTTTAAGTTTGGCAAGGTGGCATGATCATATTTGTTTTTAAAAGTTTCCTCTGGGGGCGCCTGGGTGGCTCAGTCGGTTAAATGTCTGCCTTCGCCTGAGGTCATGATCCCAGGGTTCTGGGATCAAGTCCTGCATTGGGCTCCCTGCTCAGCAGGGAGCCTGCTTCTCCCTGTCCCTCTACCTGCCTCTTTGCCTACTTGTGCTCTCTCTGTCTGTCAAATAAATAAAATCTTAAAAAAAAAAAAAAGTTTCCCCTGACTTTGGAGTGAAGAATTGATGGGAGTGGAGGTGATTGACTATCACTTGAGACAGGGAACACTGGAACACTATGAGACTGGACTGGAGGAGCAAGTTGTTAGGGTAATGACCACGGTTACTGAATCTCTTCTCTGACTACACTTTATATATATATTATCTGTAATCTGTGCAGTCAAATTACAAAGTAGGTGGTATTACATCCATTTTACAGAGGAGAAAATGAAGATTAAGGGTATTTAAAGTGACTTGCCCATTGCCACTGTCAGATCTGAATTGGGATGGGTTCGTGAATATCTAAATCTGGCTCTTTTTGCTACAAGGTGATATCTCCTTTCCTTAGTTACTATATTTAATGCTTCATCTGAGCAGTGTAATTACAAACCTCAGGTCTGTCAGCCCTCCTCGTCACTGCTAAGTAACCACTTTTCCTGTAAAGGGAACTAAATAAGGTCATTGGCAGTATAACTAAAGTTACTTCTGTTCTTGGGCTTTGTGTATGAAACATCTTACCTGTATTTCCTTACATGAGGTGGATTCAGCATAAAATTACAGCACTGCACTTTTTCCTTTCCTAACCTTCTTCCCCAACTCTGCTGTCTTGAGCATGGGTAAGAAAAATTAGAAGCTGCATTGTCTCATGATAATTCTGTAATCTTTTGAGGTATTGTAGCTTTAGCTGCTTTGGGTGTCAGGACTTCCCTCATACTGTACTGTATTTGACTTTGCCATGGCATTGATCTCCTCAGTACCAGGGTGTTATTGACCATTCAGACGGTACTTATTTCTTGGAGTTACTCAGTTATTTTTATTTCATTATGTAATTCTGGAGTTATTTTCCTTGAAGATCTATTCCTGCCATCTTGGGAAATGTACCCTATTATACTTCTTGCCATTGCTTCATTATTCATAAAAATAAACTCTGCCAGGATTCTGACTTTTTACATTTTCCTGAAACCAAATCTAAAATTTTGTTTTAAATGGTGTAGTGTTCTGGTGGTGTCTGCGTGGCTCAGTTGGTTGAGCATCTGACTCTTGATTTCGGCTCAGGTCATGATCCCAGGATCCTGGGATCGAGCCCCACATCCGGCTCTCTGCTCAGTGGGAAGCCTGCTTCTCTCTCTCCCACTCCCCCTGCTTGTGTTCCCTCTCTCGTTGTCTCTCTCTCTGTCAAATAAATAAATAAAAATCTTCAAAAAAATATATTAAAAAAACCCCAAAAAACAACAGTATAGTGTTTGCATATCTCGTGGGTTATTCCAAACTTACTTCCTTTAAAGGAAAATTATACCCAGATTTGCAAGGAAAGTATTATGATGGTGTTTGAATGATTTTTACCACATCTTTTCACCAGATGTGTGTACCATTTACTTTAATTTCTTGGGTTTTACTTTAAGGAGTTTTTTTGGTTTGGGTTGGGTTGTTTTGTTTTGGTTTTGGTTTGTTTTTGTTTTTTGGGGTTCTAGGTACTAGATCCTAGATCACATTATTTGTTTCTTTCTCTGAGTTAAAGTACTTTATTATTTTTAAAGATTTTCTTCTTTTATTTTAAAGATTTTACTTATTTATTTATTTTACACAGAGACATAGAGAGACAGAGAACACAAGCAGGGGGAGAGGCAGAAGGAGAGGGAGAAGCAGGCTCCCTGCTGAGCAAGGAGCCCAGTGTGGGACTTGGTCCCAGGACCCTGGGACCATGATCTGAGCCAAAGGCAGACACTTAACCGAGTGAGCCACCCAGGCAACTCAAAGATTTTCTTTCTTTCTTTCTTTTTTCTAAAAAATATTTTATTTATTTATTTGACAGAGAGAGACACAGTGAGAGAGGGAACACAAGCAGGGGGAGTGGGAGAGGGAGAAGCAGGCTTCCCGCTGAGCAGGGAGTCCGATGCGGGGCTCAATCCCAGGACCCTGGGATCATGACCTGAGCCGAAGGCAGACGCTTAACGACTGAGCCACCCAGGTGCCCCAAAGATTTTCTTTTTTTAAAGTATCCCTGCATTCAAGATGGGACTCGAACTCACAACCTGGAGATCAAGAGTCGCAGACTCTACTGACTGAGCCAGCCAGGCCACCCCTGAAGTACTTTAAATATACAGAATTGCAGTTTCTATTCCATAATTCTAAAATCCAAAATGCTTGAAAGAAGTTTTTTTCATACATTTGATACCAAACTCGTTTGACAATAGCACTTCTCTTAAACTGACATAAAACTATATATATTATTAGTTTATCCCATTTAGTGTAAATATTTATGTTTCAGTGTATTTGGTTATGGGATGCTGTCCCTAGTCCTCCTGATGGTGTTACATAATAGATGGCATATCATGTTACTTTTCTAAAATTCAAAAGATTTTTATGCCTAAAACATTTGGTCGTAACTGTTGTGGTTCAGGGATTGTGGACCTGTGTCTCTATTTTTAGCACTGATTATGGTGTGCTATGGCTTTGTTCCTTCATCTGTCTTCCCTTTTCTGAGCTAAGAAAGATTTCCTCCTTGGACCTACCCACAGACCCTAGTTTATTGGCCTAAACAGAGTGGCTACTTAATACTGGGATCGAATACCATTCGATGGGGCAAACTTTTACCAGATGGATTATTGAACTACAGATAACATGTCTTTTCACTTGGTCTTATTTTCTTTCTAAGCAGTCTTTTTCATGTTATGCTTCTGTTTTGTTTCTTCTTACTGGAATCTTGGGTTCACTATTTACTAATCTTAACAACCTTATATATGTTAGTTCATTTATAAAAATGGCATAACAATTTTGCCTGCCTCAAAGGATTGTTGTGAGGGCTAAACAGAATGCTTCTTAGAATTTAGCACTTGTTAATGTAGTTGTTATTGATTCGTGCATGTCCTGTTGGTTACTTTACTAACATATGGTCAACCATTCCCATATTGGACTTTGAAGTCATTTTCAGTGCTTTGACATTTTTAACAATGCTGGATATGATCCTTCCATATATGGCCGTAAGTCTTTGTGGCCTTATTTTTGTAGGATAGATAGAAATGGGATTGTTGGATCACTGGGCCCTAATATTTTTCATTTCAGTGGATACTTCCATGTTTCTTCCCTAAGGCAAAATTGAGATGGGGTGGGGAAGGTAGCAGTTTCTGGTTCTGCCAACAGTCTATGAGGAGTACTCATTTGCCCATAACTGTACTAACAATGGATTTTATCAATTCATTTGCTTTTTTGTTTTTTATTTACTTATTTATTTTTAAAGATTATTTATTTGAGAGGGCGCCTGGGTGGCTCAGTTGGTTGGGCGACTGCCTTCGGCTCAGGTCATGATCCTGGAGTCCCGGGATCGAGTCCCGCGTTGGCTCACTGCTCCTGAGCAGTGAGCCTGCTTCTTCCTCTTACCCTCCCCCCTTTCATGTGCTCTCTCTCTTTCTCATTCTCACTCTCTCAAATACATACGTAAATAAAATCTTTAAAAAAAAGATTTATTTGAGAGAGAGCACACATGGTCAGGGAGGGGAGGAGGGGGACAAGAAGACTTTCTGCTGAACAGGGAGTTTGATGTGGGGCTCCATCCCAGGACCCCAAGATCATGACCTAAGCTCAAGTCGGATGCTTAACTGACTGGGCCACCCAGGTGCCCGTGTTTTTTATTTTAAAGTAATTATAGACTCACAGGAAAATGGAAAAATAGTCTCATGCTTATGTCACTCAGCTTCCTCCAGTGGTAACATCATATAACTATAGTACAATATCAAAATCAGGCAATTGATTAACAGTACCATTAACTAAGACTTGGATTCATTTGATGTCTTCCAGTCTGATCAATGGTATCTTGATTTTTTTTTTCTCCTTTGATCACTAATAAGTTTGGGCTTCTCCATGTGTTCCAGTGACCATTTATGTTGCATGTTTTGCGATCATTTATTCTATCCTTTATCCATTTTCTTAAATTGGTTGTTTGTGTTTTCCTAAAAGCAGCTCTCTGGACTCTTCATTGTTTTGTCTGCTATTTTTTTTGCAGTTACTTATTTCAGCTTCGTATACTTTCTATAGTTTGGTTGATCTTGTTTTTTTTTTCCCTACGTAGAGCTTTTTATTTATTTATTTATTTTTAAATATTTTATTTATTTGACAGGGAGAGACACAGCGAGAGAGGGAACACAAGCAGGGGGAGTGGGAGAGGGAGAGGGAGAAGCAGTCTTCCCACTGAGCAGGGAGCCTGATGCAGGGCTCGATCCCAGGACCCTGGGATCATGGCCTGAGCCGGAGGCAGACACGTAACGACTGAGCCACTCAGGCGCCCCTAGAGCTTTTTGTTTTTATTTAGTTAATTTGTTTCTCTTTTGTGGTTCTTAGGTTTTCTCTCTTATTTAGATAGTTTTATCCATCTGGAAGGTTGTATACTATTTTTTTTTTTTAAGATTTTATTTATTTGAGAGAGAGAGCAGAAACAGGGAGGGAGAGAGAGGGGGAGAAACAGACTCCCTGCTGAGCAGGTAGCCCAAGGCAGCTTGATCCCACCACTTTGAGATCGCGACCAGATCGGAAGGCAGACACTTAACCAACTGAGCCACCCAGGCGCCCCCTATTTTCCTTTTAATACCTTCTACTTTTTACTTTTTGGTCTTTAATCCAGTTGGAATGTGTTTTGGGTATACTGTGAGAATTATTTTCCCCAGATGTATAACATGCTGTTCCAGCACTACTTAACATAAACTATTTTATTTGCTACTCTTTTGGGTTGCTTATGACTTAAAAACCTCAGTGATTCCAAAGGTAGGGATGACTCAAGGCATTGCTTGATACAGTGGCAAAAGTAATATTGCTAAAATTATTGCTGTTTTCTTTACTCCCCTCCCTCCCTCCAGTTCAGTGCCTTTTTGGGTGTTGTATTTTTCCCTATAATCCTTACCTAACGCTTCTTTTGTCTGTCCTGTGTGTTGTTTACCCCAGTCCCAGATATTTTCCTCATGGTCACATGATTGAAAGTTTTAGGCATTACTTCCTCTTACTGCTCAGGGGAAGAGAAAGAGTTTCTTTCTGAAGCTTCTCAGCAGAACAAGTTTCTCTTCTTAAATGCCCAAGTAAATAGCTCCTTAGATTGTTGCCCCAGATTGAATCCTTTGTCCATTCCTGAATCTGTCGCTGTGGGAGTGGGGAAGAATGGGGTGCACACAGAAATGCTGATTGGCATTTTCAACCAGGAAATAGGGGTTAACAGTTTGGATTTACACCTGTGATTAATTCTGTCTCAGCCACCTTTATGAGGGTGGGAAAGGGATAATGTTTTATGGGAAATTTTAGATACTGTCTCCAGAAGAGGGTTCAGGTAGATGCCAGGTAGTCAAACCACAGGTGACCAGATCATGACCTTGTCTCCTTCCTACTACACAGATAATACAGAAAGGTACAGAATTGTAGAAAGGTACAGAGCTTGCAGCTTTTACACTTATTATGATCTGTTTCTGTGTTCTGTTTTGTTCTACAACAGGCCAGGGTGTTCATTTGCCTCTTTACCCTGTCCTAGAAACATATTGCCTCAATACTAGTCGCTTAGAGTACATTTTAATATCTTCTTAAGAAGGCTCCCATCATTTTTTCCCCAGAAATTTCTTATATATTTATTTGATATAAACTTTGGGACTCTGACTAGAATTGCGTTATGTGTATTTTTAAGATGGAAATTCCAAATTATATAAAAATATGAGCAGCAGCCTGGAGGCTCTCAATACTTTAACAAAAAAAAAAAAGAAAAACAATTTTTTTTTAATTTTCTTCGTTGCTCTCCTTCTTCTTTACAGTTTTTGACCCTCAACACTTGCACAAGTACCAGAAGAGAATGGACCCATGGTCCTCCTATCCCCCACAGAGAACTCCTATTTTTAAGTATATCCAAGATCCCTAGCAGCCTCTTCTAGTAGGCTTATTTGGGTTATTGAGTGGTACCAGCAGAGAACTGAGAGGGAGAACAGCTGGGAATATGCAAATAAGCTGCCTTATCCCTCAGGTATTAGGAGAGATTTTTTTTTAATTAAGGATGCCACACATCTTCCATTATATTGCTATTTGTTATGTTAGGTACAAAAAGATAGGAAAATGAAATGTGATAACAGAAAGGAAAATAATAAATTTTTTACAGTTTTATGCCTAAAACTCTAGAAATACAGTAAATGTGTATTGAAATTAGTAAACATTTAACCAAGGTGCGACATAGACGATAAATATTCCAAAACCTACTTTATACCTCTTTAAGTGATACCGTGATAGGTCTAAGTACAAGAGACCATTGCATTATACGTGTGTGTGTGTGTGTGTTTATATATATATATATGTATATATACATGGCAAAGTATACATGTTGTATACTTGAAACTAATGTATTATATATGTCAGTTAAATCAATAAAAATATAAAAAAATAAATACAAGAGATGATAGAAATGTATTCATTTCACACCTTAGATTCAGTCTGTTGCAGCAGTGTGCAAGATTTATATATATATATAACACATATATATGTTATATATATATAATATATATATATTTTAAGGAGACTAGTATTTTTATTTGAATCTGTAGGTATGTTCTTTCCTCCCTCTGTTTTACTTCTGGGCCTGTAAAGCTTGTGTTAAATGAAGTCGAGAATGTTTTTGTTTGTTTGTTTTAAATCTCAGCTTTAGTGAGGTATAATTGACAAAATTGTAAGTGAAATACAATATTTACAAAATATATTTGTAAGACTTCTGTGAGGTCTGTGAGGTCCATGTTTTCTTACATGTTAAATATTGGATCAGGATTAAGAAAATGAAAGAATTATCTTTCCTTTAGCTATATGAGGATGAATTTTACATCTGTTTTCTCCATGGAAGCCTCTCCGTAGATTGATAGACTTTTTATAGTTTATAAAATGTGTTTATGTCAAAGGATGTTGCTCAGTTAATTTTATCTTAAGTCAGTGTTACGTAGGATACTCAGACACAAAAACTAATCATTGTGCTCCTCTTGTTCTTTTTTTTTTTTTGCAGTGGGACTTCTCCTCTTGCATGCCTGAATGCAATGCTGCATACAAACTCCCGAGGTGAAGAGGGCATCTTCTATAAGGTTCCAGGTAGAATGGGAGTATATACTTTGAAGGTAAATATTTTTGTTAGGGCAGCATTTATAAGGTAAAAACATGAAGTGATGACATCTAAATGATATTTGTATCATAGAGACAGAACTCTGTTCTTGAAGAACTTATTTTCAGGAAGAGGTAATATGTTCAATTCTGTATCCTGTACATTTTTATACTAATCTGTGGCCATCTGTATGTAGACCAGAGAACTAACTTTATTTTGTATTCTTTATGATAATGCTGTCTTGAAAGGATGAACTGAAAATGACTTCCAGTAACTTTTTAAAGGACCTCAGAACATTTGAGTAATGAGTGTTACCTTGGAGCATATGACTTTGTTATTTAATTCTCCATTACAGTTCAGAGCTGCGACTCTTTTTTTTTTGTAATGGACAACGCCCAAGTTCAGAAGATTGCATTTTCTTGTTTTGTGTTTGCCAGATAGTATAAGAACTGGAATATGGACCCAGGTCTGACTGAATTCCTGAGCTCATGTTCTTTTTACCATAATAGTCTTGCTGATTTCTATGTCTGGCACTGAGAAGACACCTTGACTTATCAGTGTCCCTTCAGTCACAAACAGGAAAACCAACTCAAAGGAGCTTGATTAAAACAGAGAGTTTATTAGTTCATATAACTGTAAATTCTAAGAAAACTCAGCCCGGATCCAGGAGGTCCCATGATGTCATCAGGGATTGATCTCTTTGCTTTCTTTTGGCTTTATTCTCAGGCAGTCTCTCTCCTATCATACATGACTTCACTGTCAACCCCTGCTTGGCAGGCTGTTAAGTCTGAAGAGAAAGCTTCAGGAACTGAACTGGGAGCCCTTCAGTTAGTTCTGATTTGGCTTAATTGGTGTGTCTTGGCCCATGTGTCTATACCTGAATAATCGCTGTTGCCAAATGCATTGAGTCTTCTGACTGGCTATATGTAGGTTCATGATCACTCTTGATGTGAGGTTGAGGGTAAGCCCTCTGCCAGATGAATTCAGGGATTGTTTGCCAAAGGAAATTATCAGCAGAAGGAGAATTAATACTTGGCATGCGCTGACTATTGTCCATGTGTACGTGGGACTCTGTCCCCTCTTTTTAGCTTTGAGCTGTAGTCATCACTATGCTCAGTGGTTGTGTGTAGCCCACTAACATTAGAAAGTTCTAATTTGGGGCGCCTGGGTGGCTCGGGTCATGATCCCAGGGCCCTGGGATCGAGCCTCGCATCGTGCTCCCTGCTCTGCGGGAAGCCTGCTTCTCCCTCTCCCAGTCCCCCTGCTGGTGTTCCCTCTCTCGCTGTGTCTCTGTCAAATAAATAAATTAAATCATAAAAAAAAAGAAAGTTCTAATTTACCTGTAGTACCTCCTTCTTATATACTTTGTTAAACTTCCTGTGATACAGGGCTCTACTCCCACAGGGAGCTTTTTGCGTTGCTTTTAAGTTTTAGCTGTTCTAGACCTTCCATATTGAAAATAACATCAATTAAATGCTTATCCTATGCTGGACACTGTAGAGACTATAAAGAAGAATAAACTGTGGTCCCTGATCTCTCTATGCGCACACAGTTATTGAAGTAATTATATGCTGCCGAAACATACTGTGATATTCTGTACTATAAGGCATCGTCGTAGTGTAGAGAAATAAAGATTAATTTTGAATAAGAGGATCTAGAAAACCTTTGTTTTTGTTTTAACTTGCAAGATTTTAGTTGAACTTTGGCTGGTAAGTAATGGGAGGAAGGACCTTCCAGGATAAGGAACTAGCTTAAGCAAAGGCACAGATGGAGCGATTCAGAATGGATTTGAAACTAGCGTAGATTGAAGTGGTTGCCGTCATCTGTGTGGGCTAGTGAGGTAAGGAGTTGGGGGCGGGGTAAACATTAGGTGAAGATCAAATTGTGGAGGTTTTTTGAAAACCTGAATTAGCAGTTTGAGAGAGAGAGAGCACTGAGGAGATGGCAGAGGTTTTTCAGGAGAATAGTATGATCAAATCTGTGTTAGGAAGATAATTCAAATTGGATAGATTTAAGGGATTGTTTACAAGAGATAATTGGCCTGAACTATGAGAACGGTTAAAGAGAGGCAAGGGACATTAGAGAAATAAAATGTATCCTATGGAGTGGGTAAAAGGAGGGTGAAATGATTCTGAGATTTAGGGCATGCACAGCCGGCCAGTTGATCCTGGAAGGGTTACAAGTTTAAGCTTAAGAATTACATCTGTACTTAAAAATACTTGTTGAGCCTACAGGTCAGGAGGTCTGGCTGGCAACTATGTAAAAGTTGTTCCACATTTTGAAGGAAAGGATAGAAAAATATGGGATGTGTATTTCAAGAAAGCATATGACATAAGAAATGTCTTAGAAATGGCACGAGGATATAAACCTAAGTGGGAAGTAATAGTTCCTTACTAGATGAGAGGTTATTACCTTGGCTATAATGTGTCAGTTGTAGGAAGGAGGGTCACATGTTAGAATTATTTTTTATCTGATTATAAAATGTGGGAAAATAAAAAAATATATTGAGGAAAAAATTAGCCATAGTTTCATAACTTAGAAATTCACTAATATGTTTGTTTACATGTGTATATTTTTATATACTACATACATACATAGTAGGTAATATTTATTGAGCTCTTATTACATGCCAGGTACTATTCTAAGCATTTTACATTTAACTCATTTAATTTCAGAATGATCTTTTAAGGTAGGTATTATTATCTCCATGTTACAGACAGGGGAACTGAGGCATAAGAGGTTAAGACTTTGATCAGACTGCATAATTAGGCAAAGATAAAGCCAGAGTTCAACTCCAGAAAGTCTTAGTTTTCTAGTTCTTGATCTTGCACCTATCCTACTATATCTCTTACATACTGTGCTGACATAGGTATCTTTTCTGATTAGCATTCTCATTATTCAGTGGAAACCAAAGATTTCTGTGAGTTTTTAAAAAAATTTACTCCTTTTGGGGTGCCTGGCTGGCTCAGTCAGTAGAGCATGCCAGTAGGGCCTGTGACTCTTGATCTTGGGGTTGTAAGTGTGAGCCCCACATGAAGAGTTTACTTAAAAATAGAAAAAAAAATTTTAGATTATTCCTTTTGTATTTAACTCTTGTTACTTATTAACCATTATTTAGGAATCAATTAGATTCAAATAATGCACTGTTTCTTCCTATCCAGAGTCAGCTCAACTCACAGTACTTAATGGTACATACACACAAATATATATCCTTGGATGATGAGTATATCTACCTTTTACAAAATTGTTATTGTATAGTTTTTTTGTTCTGGACATCTTCTCATTTACTTGGACTTACATATACCCAGTTGTTTCGAATTTAAGAAATTAGATTTCTCTGTTGTGCTTTCATATGATTGTCATGTATAATTTTTATCTTTGGATGTAGATGGAAACGTTAGCTAATTTGACCCAAAGAAGAGAGATGACAGGAATTCAGAAAATATTGCTGGTTCTGCTACTGAATCCTATAATACTAAAAATTAATCAGCACAGTTAAGTTGCAACAATGCATATAAGAAATTTAATTCCTGTTTGCTGAAATGGTAATGATTAATCCTAATTGGATGCCTACATTTTCAGAAGGATGTGCCGGATGGGGTGAAAGAGCTATCAGAAGGTTCGGAAGAAAGCAGTGATGGTCAGTCAGACTCCCAGAGTTCTGAGAACAGCGGCAGCAGCAGTGATGGTGGCAGCAACAAGGAGGGGAAAAAAAGCAGGTGGAAAAGGAAAGGTAAATCCACCTGATCTCTCAATAAAGTACTGAATGCTATAGTACAAATGCTCTTGTGAGTAGCTCCTCTCTTTTCAGATCCCAGGACAGTCTGTCTCTTCCTTTCCTTTTATGATTGGTACCATCCAGTTGACTTTCTTGTAATGATGGAAATGTTCTGTGTCTGTGCTGTCCAACCCAACACAGCCAGTAGCTCAGTATGTCTGTTGAGCACTTGAACTAGGGTAGTTTGAGGAATGGAATTTTTTATTCTTTTTAAATTTTAATTTAAATAGCCACACGTGGCTAGTGGCTATCAGTTGGACAACATGGCTCTCTAGGTTTTACTTGGGTTAATATTCAGCTCTTGGTCATCCATAGCCTTTTTGAAGGATGCTCTTATCTGATTTGCCTCTTTAATCCTCTCTTCTAAAATTTGAGCACTTATTGCTCTAACAGCTCTCTACTTACCAGGAAAAGAATGCTTTTCATTTCTACTAGCGAAGACTAAATTTAGTCTGCTGTTCTTTGCTCTCCCCTGCTTGGTGTTTGCTTCATAGCTTACCCAAAAAACATTTTTTAGGGAATAATGTCTGTTGCTGCAGCTTCCCTGGGATGGATTTTCCACTTAAGAATAATTTTATTACCTATTCTTGCTAATTATATGTAGCTTCTTGTCAGAGTCTTCTTGTTTTTACCTCAATATTTATAAACTTAGCTGTATATGGCAGAGCAGATTTGAGCCAACTCATGATGGTTCCTTTACAAGGACTGATATAGTGATACTCTAGAACAAAATGACATCCAAGAATTTCCCTAGCTTGGATACCCTCTTCGGTTTGTGTTACAGGTGAGCTGTTTTTGGATCTAGAAGCTAGAGTTATGTTTGTGGGAATCCTTGATTCATTAGTTTTAAGTGCCTTTGGAACTTTTGATTTGGAACTGCATCAGAAAAATTGTCTGATTCATTACCGTCCCTGCATTCATGTGTGTGCTACTCCTGGAGATAACTAAGATAATTGGTGGCATCATTTGTGTTCTCTGGTAAAGCTACCACACATACAATTTGGGCAAATTTTGTAATCAGACGATTTTAGCTTTAAGATCACGATCACTTGGAGAGTAACCCAGACCTCAGATGTTAGGAACAAATGGAATAAAGTCAAGGTAAAGCTAGCTCCTGTAACCAGTATTCTTGAGATAGATTTTAAATCAGTAGTGAAAGGAGGTGTGGTCCAGGGCCTTATACTCCTCAGAGTCTACTAAGGATCTTTTTTTTTTTTTTTTTAAGATTTTATTTATTTATTTATTTGACAGAGAGACACAGCGAGAGAGGGAACACCAGCAGGGGGAGTGGGAGAGGGAGAAGCAGGCTTCCCGCGGAGCAGGGAGCCCGATGCGGGGCTCGATCCCAGGACCCTGGGATCATGACCTGAGCTGAAGGCAGACGCTTAACGACTGAGCCACCCAGGCGCCCCAAGATTCACAATTTCTGGATATGTCTAAAGACAGGAAAATCAGTAACTAAGTAGGCCAGACTAGTGAATTTGGGAACAGAATCATGGTCTCAGAGGTCATTCCTTTTCACTTTTCAATAGCCATATATGCTACAGTAGCTGTTTTGAGTAGTGGCTGTTACATGTTTGTTAAAGGTGATCTCTAAGAAATTCAGGTGTATTTATTGCAATACAGGAAGATCTAAGAAATAACAACAGAATCCCATTGTCAATAGGTTAATAGATTTAAATAGCATAACCTCCACTATATTTGGCATTATAATAGAAGATATTTAACAGCAAAGTAATAGCAAATTCAGAATTGTGGTCCAGATAAACTGTTACTGAACTGCCTTTGTATTCATTCCTCTTCTAGAAATTATCGCATTATTGAATATTTATCCTCAGTTTACATTAAGATGAGATGTTCTGTGAAGATCTTTTCTCATTATAGGTAGTCTCTTAAACTGGGAGTAGAATGGGCTATATATGGTGTTTGGATGGTGAAGGTAAGAGGTGAACGTAATGTCATATGGAATTCATGTTTACTCTTT
This sequence comes from Zalophus californianus, assembly GCF_009762305.2. Classification (NCBI taxonomy): domain Eukaryota; kingdom Metazoa; phylum Chordata; class Mammalia; order Carnivora; family Otariidae; genus Zalophus; species Zalophus californianus. Next base: position 21,108,769 of record NC_045602.1, on the reverse strand, counting down.
GCTGAGTGACCAACAATGAGGAATGATTTAGTTTCTCATAGGATGTGCTTCTCTTGTTCATGGGTCATACATATGGTATGTGGCATAGATATGTAAATTTTTAGGTACATATTATATAATCTCTGAATGTTTTTGTTCTCCAGTGGAGATTAATGTGGAAAGCTTGTAGTTAGCAGTGATAGGAGCAGCGTGCAACAGAGCAGTTCTAAATCAGTTACAGTTATTAATAAAGGTAAAGCAAAGTAATTGTGCCTATTTCTTTGTCTTATTTAGGGTTTTTACTCTCAGTCTGACATCATTTTAATTCAAATGCATTGTAAGACAGGAAGAACATTGAGATAGTATCAAAACCCACTTCCTTTTATGTACAAAAATAAAGAGTTCTGACAGCAAAACTGATACTTCTAGTTGAAAATCAATAGAAACTCTCTTGATAATAGATACACCTTTTAACCAGATAGGAACAGAGAACAGAACTTTGAAATTCAGTCCAATATTAAAACTAGTTTATTGATTTCCATGTAAAGTGGAAGAACTTAGAAGTTCATAGTTTGGGTTCCTAATTATCAGACAGGAAACAATGTTCAGAGAAGAGCTTTATGGAATTCCAAGCCAAGGTAAGGTGGAATAAATTCAGAAAAAAAGATTAAAATCAACTTTTTCTGTTGCTTTGTTTTGCAGAATCATAGCTAAGCAAAGTCTCTGCCTTTTCCCCAAAATAAAATATAAATATTGCTTTATGAAGCAACGATAGAAGTATTTTTATCTTCTGGTAGAGAAAGTTTATTAAATTTTGGCCTGCTTTTAAAGTGTCTTAAGAAAAAAATTAATTATGTAAAATACACCTTTTTACTTACAAGGAATTACTAATTCTTTCCAGGGGCATAAACTAATGTTAATTTAATTGCTTGTTCAAAATTACTTTAAATCAGGAATTTGATAAATACTGTGTTTGGAGTTATTTCAAATACCAAAGACCTGCCTGCCCTCTAATAACCATTTCTGTATGTAAGTTTACTGAATGGGGATGATTATGTATATAATGTTTCCTTTAAAAAGTATACTCGGGAGAAAAACTCCTTTGGGCAAAGTTAACTTACATGGAGAGCAATCTTTGAGAGAGATCTTCTCTTTTTCTGTGGTGTGGTTGGTGGCTGAGTCAGAGGTTTTAGCTCTGTCATGTGTTAAACATGGCTCCACTGTTAGGACTTGGATAGGTAGGGTACCCAGAAGCAAGGAACGGTGCTCAGGTATGGCCTCTCCATCTTTGATTAGGGGATTGTTTGAATATTAATCAGTAGCCACAGCCTGCCAAATTTGAGGTAGACTGCACTTGGTGTGGGAAGTTAACAGTCTTTTAACTTCTGGAAATAAAATTCCTCAAAAGACAGACTGGTGAAAATAAAAACTCTCCCTTAAGAGAGGGATTGCTGTTTAGGAAGATTCAAACAATTTTGGATACCTCGGTTGTTAATCAGTCTTTCAGCTTTTAATCCTTCAACTATAGAAGGCTAAACTTCAATTTTGATGTTATTGCTTCATTATTTCCGATAGTATTTCTAATACTTGAGAGGGGCCCATTGAATATCTTCAGGAAGAAATAAAATAGGGATTATTCAGTAAAGCCTTTAATTCAAAGGTATCTAATGTGGATAGTCTGTATCCTTTTGACCTTGTTCAATATAATATCCATTGAAATGGAAAATTCTCCATGCTGTAATATATCTGAAAAGTAGTACCGTATGAATGTGTACTCAGTGGGTAGTAGTAATTGTCCAGCAACCTGAGACTATTTCAGTAAACTATGTAAAACTGGCTTTAAGTGCCTCAAGTTCTAGGGGCGCCTGGGTGGCTCAGTTGGTTAAGCGTCCGGCTCTTGATCTCAGTTCAGGTCTTGATCTTGGTTCAGGTCTCGATCTTAGAGTTTTGAGCTCAAGCCTCAAGTTACAAATTTGTTTTAAATAATTTTCTGGAAATAATTTTAAGCTTAAAAACTCATTTCTCTACTCGGGGTGGGGGGGCTGGTTTTTAAATCAAGTAACAAGTAACTGTGGGTCTTTTGATCAGAGTTTGTTAATATTTAAAAAAATTGTTAATATTTTATTATGTCTATGTATTTATATGAAAGCAAGCATTTTTTTTCCTAATCCAATACTAAAAATGTTCCTAAATAAGAGAGCTTTTAAGTGTTGAGCAGTCCACATTGGAGGACCAGTAGATCAGGATATAATCTTGAGAAGTATTATTTAGGCCATTCATTAGTTTACTTACAAAGTCAAAGAAATAGGGGTGCCTGGGTGGCTTAGTTGTTGGGCGTCTGCCTTCGGCTTGGGTCATGATGGGATCGAGCCCCGCCTTCGGCTCCCTGTTCCACAGAGAGCCTGCTTCTCCCTCTCCCACTCCCCCTGCTTGTGTTCCCTCTCTCGCTGTGTCTCTCTGTCAAATAAATAAATAAAATCTTAAAAAAAAAAATCAAAGAAATATCTCTATTTAGACTGCTTGCCACACTCATTCTTTGTCCAGTACGTATGTACTATTTGCCAGGTATTTGGGAAACCAGTTTAAATAAGGTGTGGGCCCCATCCATATCTAGAGGTATAGAAAAAGAAGCAGACAGTTAGCAAATGACTTTAATAAATAACAAGTGTTAATATGTGTCATGTTATGGCAGCATTAGAGAAGGAAGTTGTTAACTTTACCTGGGTTAGTATTATGTGAGCTATAGAATATTTTAATATACTTCCTTCTGTTGGGAGTATAACCTCTAAGGAAGACAGGATGTATCACGGAAAGAAAACATACAAAGACAAGAAGGTAGAAAGGAGGCCATATGAAGATAAGTTTGGGTGGAAAAGGAGATTTGTGGAAAGAAAGAAGGGGAAAGAAGTAGGGATCAGACTGTTCTTCTTTAGTGCTAGTCTCCACTATTTATAGGGTATTGCTCTGCATAAAGTGATTTCTTAGGAGATTTAAGAAATGTAGTATGTAGGGGTGCCTGGGTGGCTCAGATGGTTAAGCATCTGCCTTCGGCTCAGGTCATGATCCCGGGGTCCTGGGATCGAGCCCCGTGTCGGGCTCCTGGCTCAGCGAGGAGCCTGCTTCTCCCTCTGCCTCTCTCCCTGCTCATGCTTTCTCTCTCTCTCTGTATCTCTGTGTCTCAAATGAATAAATAAAATCTTTAAAAAAAAAAAAAAAAGAAATGTAGTATGTATGGATCAGAGAATAGCAACCCCACTGACTGTTTCAAATTTTCATAGCCACATACCAAGAGGAACCAAAAAAACATTTTTTTAAAAGATTTTTTTTGACAGAGAGAACCCAAGCAGGGGGAGCCGCAGGCAGAGGGAGAAGCAGGCTCCCGGCCCAGCAGGGAGCCCAACACGGAACTCAATCCCAGGGCCCTGGGATCATGACCTGAGCTGAAGGCAGATGCTTAGCCGACTGAGCCACCCAGGTGCCCCAGGGAACAAAATTTTTGTTTATAGACCTTTTGCTGTTGGTTTCCTCCTCTTGTCCATTTAAGATCTGAGTTAGTACACTGGCTTTTTTAAATTTTAATTTATTTTTATTATTACTGTTTTTTCAAGTTTTTATTTAAATTCCAGTTCATTAAATACACTAGCTTTGATTTGTTTTTCTATTGACTATTGTTTATTGTGGTGTCTCTCCCAATTGGATGGGGGCGTTTTTCTACTGACTATTGTTTATTGTGGTGTCTCTTCCAATTGGATGGGGGCCCCCAAATGTGGGGCGACAATCAGGTGGAAGCTGGTGGCGCTGGTAGCACGGGCAGTCAAAGAATTCACCTGAGGCAGAACGAAGGAGATCGAAGTTTACTGAATACACCACAAGGGAGCAGCGGGCAGGACAGCAAAGGAGGGAATATCTGCACGAGGTGGTGGTGAGGACTCTTTTTAAAGGGGGAGAGTTAGGACAGATGGGGATGTATGGAATATTCCCCGTTTTTGGTAACTGTGCCTGGTTGTAAGTAGCCCATTGGTCAGTTAGGGCTTATGGATATTTTGAGGTGGGTCCCCTGATGGGCCCTTCTGTATTCAGCCTGGGGGGCCGAGGTGGGCCCTTTTGCCTTGTTCAACATTCCATTGCTCAAGCCTGTTGCCTAAAAGTGACCTCTACATTTATGTTAGTTCAGTTTTCTAGTCACTGGTATTTGGGTTAAAAACATTCATTTCTGGGGCAGCTGGGTGGCTCAGTTGTTTGGGCGTCTGCCTTTGGCTTAGGTCATGATCCCAGGGTTCTGGGATCGAGCCCCGCATCAGGCTCCCTGCTCCGCGGGGAGCCTGCTTCTTCCTCTGCCCCTCCCCCCTGCTCACGCTCTCTTTCCCTTTTTCTCTCTCTCTCTCTCTCTCAAATAAATAAAATCTTAAAAAAAAAAAGCGTTCATTTCCATTTCACTCTTGAAAATCATTTGTTCTGGGTAGTAGATTTCCTTGATACAGGATGAGATTAATTGGTGGCATTAATTGGTTTTATTTGAAGTAGTATAGAAGTGTGAGGGATTATTTTTCTCCAAGTGCCACTTTGTAAGATAGGATTATGAACAATGTCTCAGTCCTTGTGGGACTTTGTGGGCCAAAACACTGGTGTCCTAGCACTAACCAATGGTCTGTGAAACCCAGGAAATATTGGAATGGAGGGAAGGCAAAAAATCGTAACAAAGGTTTGATCTCCCACTGCTTTGTGCTGATAATGGAAACTACAGAAATATGTGTCTTGCACATGAATTTGTACACTGAAATTACCTGCAGTACAGATAATATCTACCAAGAAATAAATGTCATTTGTTTTAAAAAAAAAAGATTATAAATAGGGGCTTGATGAAGTTAAAATGCAGCCTTTAATGTTCATTTTTCAAAGTGCCCTATTCTTAATATCTTTATCCTTTTTAAAATGTAGCCCTAGGAAATCTTGGTTCCTTATTTTGTAACTCTGGGCACTATTCCCATGCCCTTCCCACACATCCCTTACCCTGCATCCTCCCCTCCCCAGCTAGCTGATTTATTCTCAAACTTTTCATCACAAAGTACTATTCTCTTCCCTCCTCTATCCATTATGGACACTTATAATAAAAATGGCCCAGCAGTGTCAAATTTCTATGAAAATACCTAAACGCTTGTTCTCACTTTTTGTATTTATCATATAGCCGACCAGTCTTTGGACTACATTCCTCCTCTAAAGGAAGAAAAACATAAAATGATCTTGTTCCCCCTTTTTTGAATTGAGAGTGGAAAATAACTCTAGTAGACTTCATGAGTAAATAATGAACGGTAATGATTTTTTTTTAAAGATTTTATTTATTTATTTGACAGAGACACAGCAAGAGAGGGAACACAAGCAGGGGGAGTGGGTAGAGGGAGAAGCAGACTTCCTGCCAAGCAGGAAGCCTGATGCGGGGCTCCATCCCAGGATCCTGAGATCATGACCTTAGCCTAAGGCAGACGCCTAATGACTGAGCCACCTAGGGGCCCCTGTAATGATTCTTTACTAGCACTGCAGAGGCATTAGGCCAGCTCTCAGTCACTGCTCATCCTTCCTCAGAAGTAACTATTGTCCTGACTTCTGTCAATGTAGTTTTACCTGTTTAAAATTTTTTATTAAATTATATATATTCAGAAAAATGCACCTTATGCAGCTTGTTGAATTTTCACAAATGGAACAACACCGTGAACCATCATTCAGATCAAAGAACAAAACATTGTCAACACCCCAGTAGTCCTCTCTGTGCTCCCTTCTGGTAATAACCATTGCCCCAAAGTAACCACTGTAATAATTTATGATAGTATAGAGAAGATGTGTCTGGAGCAGAACCAGAAGCTGGTTTTAAACTTAAATCAAATCATGCCTTTTCTTTTTTTGGCCCAAATAATGTTTGTAAGTTTTCATCCATGTTTTTGTGTATATTCATCAAGTTCTTAAAACTGTATTCCATAACTGTTCTCCCCCAGTAGCTCTACTTATCTATCCTACCATTGATGAACATTAGGTTATTTCTAGTTTTTGCCTATTCTACTGTGAATGCTTTTGTATGTCTTTTTGTACTCGTTTCTTCTGGGTATGTACTTGGGAGCAGAATTAACTATAGTGTATGCTGCCAGACAGTTTTTCAGAGTGGTTCTACCAATTTATACCCCCCACCAGTAATGCGTGAGTTCCAGCTATTTCACATGCTCACTAATTGTCAGCCTTCTAAATTTTAGACTTTGGTTAGTGTATAATAGTGTTCCATGTGGTTTTAAGTTGTACTTTCATGATGGCCAACAGAATTGGAGTCCTTTTCATTATGAATCATTTGGATATCCTCTCTTATGCAGTGCCTTTTCCAGTCTTTTCCATTTTTCATGGGTCATCTTTTCCTTAGTGACTTGTAGTTTTTCATATATTCCCTTATTGAATATATATCTTGTAAGTAACGTCTCCCTCTTTATGTCCTGTCATTTTACTCTCTGAAAAGTGTCTTTTGACGAATTTCTCAATTTTAATATAATCCAGCACATCCTTAAGAAAATTGCCGCTCTCACTGACATGAAAATCCTTTCTTCTGGGCCATAAAACATGCCTTAACAAATTTAAAGGGATGGAAATGATCTAATGTCTGCTCTCAGTTCACAATTAAACTAGAAATCAGTAATAGAAAGATAACCGGAGGGGTGCCTGGGTGGCTCAGTCGGTTATGTCTGTCTTCATCTTGGGTCGTGATCCTGGGGTCCTGGGATCAAGCCCCACGTCAGGCTGACTGCTCATCGTGATCTGCTGCCCCTCCCCCCAGTTTGTGCATGTGCGCACTCTCTCAAATAAATAAAAATCTTTTAAAAAGAAAGATAACTGGAAAATTGGAAAATACATGGAGCTTAAACAACACACTTTGAGTAAAACGTGGGTCAAAGAAGAAATCTCGAGAAATTTTTAAATATTTTGAACTGAATAAAAGTGAAAACACAACATAACAAAATTTGTGGTATGCATTGAACAAAGCACTGATTTACCTTTTTTAAAAAACAGAAAAGACCTAAATAAACAAATTCAGGTTGAAGTAAATACCCAAACAAGAAAAATGTAAAACATGAGACTTTTCCACAGTGCTTTAAGAACTTAGATGAAATGGAATGATTTTGTAGGAAAATAGAATGCATAAAAATTGAACCCAATAGAGATAGAAAATCTAAACGATAAATTTTCGTACCAATAGGGATATAGAAGAGCTCCCCTTCAATTGAACAACGTACTTAAATGGCTTTTCAGGGAAATTCAACCATATGTTAAAGGATCAAACAAGCCTAATGTTTTAAAAACTATTCCAGTGCAGGAATAGTTTATATTATTCAGATTCTTTTAGGAAGTAAAATTTCAAAACTTTTTAGAGTACAGCGCCATCTTGGGAATACTGAGGGAAAATCTTAAAGTTAGCATATAAAATCCAACCATACGTTAAAAATTATAAATCCTAAACAAATGGGGTTTTAGGTTGTAAGTATGATTCACTACTGGGAAATCCATTATTATTCATCATATTAGTAGATGATATGGAAAATCCTATTGCCATTTCTATACTTGCTGAAAGGCCTTTATGTAAATTCAGTACTCAATAAAATTGAGAATTGATGGATACTTCTTTAACATAATAACTGAGTCAGAAAACCAGCATCTTAATGGGGAAACACTAGTGGCTTGCTCTTGAGCTAGAAGTCAAGAACAAGGTGCCCAGTATCTCAGTTCTTAGATCTCAACACAAGGAAGCAAGAGAAGCAGTTGGAACAGTGAGCAACAAAAAAGGGGGAAACTACTTCAATGTGCGGATGGTACAGTTATGGATCTGACAAAAGAATCAGTGGAGATAAAGACTGATGAAGAAGGTAAAGAATTTGGTAAAGTAGCAGATGTAAATAAAAATATTTGGCAACCAGCCATATTTAGATAAAGGGAACACATTCAAAATAACTACAACAGCAGAAACTCTGAGCATGACCTTTGTAAGATATGTGCAAAGGTGTTAGAACTGAATTTCCAAAAAAGGTGGAAATGGGTTCATTTTTCATACCATACTCTAGGATAAATTCCAAACAAATGAGAGATATAATGTAAAACATGAAACCAAGTACTAAAGGAAAACATGGTGAGTTCCTTTTAAAACCTGAGAATAATGAAACTTTTTAAACTGTTTCTGGAAGCATGTGATTTTATCCCCTGACTCAGCAAACCCACCTCTCAGAATCAGTCCACAGATACGTCAGCAATACAAAACAGCATAGCTTAAACTAACGCTTCTCAAATTTGAGCATGCATCAGAATTAGGTGTTTATTTCGACAGATTCCTGAGCCCTATCTTCAGAGTTTCTGATTCAGTAGATCTAGGCTGGGATCTAGTAATTTGCATTTCCAAAAGATTTTTTATTTTATTTTTATTTTTTTAAAGATTTTATTTATTTGAGAGAGAACGAGCACGGGGGAGCGGCAGAGGGAGAGAGAGAAGCAGGCTCCCTGCTGAGTAAGGAGCCTGATGTGTGGGGCATCATCCCAGGACCCTGGGATTATGACCTGAGCCGAAGGCAGACTCTTTTTTTTTTTTTTTTTTAAGTTTTTTTAATTTATTTTTTAGAGAGCGAGCGGGAGAGAAACAGCATGAGAGGGGAGAGGGTCAGAGGGAGAAGAAGGCTCCCCGCGGAGCCAGGAGCCCGATGTGGGACTCGATCCGGGGACTCCAGGATCATGACCTGAGCTGAAGGCAGTCGCTTAACCAACTGAGCCACCCAGCCACCCCTGAAGGCAGACTTTTAACTGACTGAGCCACCCAGGTGCCCCTCCAACAGATTTTAAAATACTGATTGTTTTTCTTCGTGTAACACCTTAAGAGCCACTGGTTAGGACATTGTAGTAATAAGAGCAAAAATCCAGAAAGAACCAATATACTCATCATTCTGGTTGAAGTAATTATAGCACATCTGCACAATGGAATTCTGTGTACCTATTAAAAGGAATGTGGTAGATCTCTATATTCTGTTCTAGAATGTTCCCCAAGGTATATTAATTATTTTAAGTTTTAAAAAATCAGTATTCTAGACAGCTTATGTACTTGATTTTTTGCTTAAAGAAATGAGTAAAAGTATTAAAATACCTATACTGTTTTCACCAAAACAAAAATACAAGTATAAAAACAGTGGAAGGATACAAATTAATATAAATGATTTCATAAACAGGAAGAGAAATAATAAAAGGGTGTATACAGGGGAGGGAGCTAGACTTATATGGAAGTCAGTTTTATCGCTTTACAATAATTACAACAAGTTTTTAAAATGTACTTTCTAGGGGTGCCCGAGTGGCTCAGTTGGTTAAGTGTCTGCCTTTGGCTCAGGTCATGATCTCAGGGTCCTGGGATGGAGTCCCGCATAGGGCTCCCTGCTCCTTGGGAGCCTGCTTCTCCCTCTGCCTCTCTCTCTCTCTCTCTCTCTCATGAATAAATAAATAAAATCTTAATAAAATAAAATGTACTTTCTAGAAATATGAAACAAAGCAAACTCAAGAATATGTCAAATTTGTGGCATAGTGACATAAGTAAGTTGCTTGGAATCTTAGTTATAGGAGACCAAACATCAATAAATCTTAAACTGCATTCGATAGTCTTATTTTCAGTAATAGGTACGGTTTCTTTGAAATTAGATCTATAGTAGAAAGCAAATTAATAATTATAGTAATGTTATCAGGAACCAGGATTATCAAGGAAGAAGAGAAGTGATAGAATTATAGAATCAGAAAAGTTAGGTGACAGTCCTGTAATCTTAAATTTAATTTGGTATCCATCCATGAATTTATTTTTGTCTTTCTTAAAAAAAGGGCTTTCTTGTTCTAACCATTGAAAAGTCCTAGAACCAGTGGTAACCCCGTAGCAGTGCGCACCCCCTACCCTGCAGCACATGGTCTTTTAATAACATTTACATTTAAAAGATACCAGTGTCTTTGGAGAAGTGGCTGATCCAAGTTGGGCAAAAAAATATGCAAGGTTGCCTGAGACACTTTCTTTGGCAGATAGCGAGGAAGCTGGATACTGCTGAGGTCATGTCCCAGAGATGGTTTACAACTTGAAGGCTTGGCCACAAAACCAAAAGGTTACAGTTTGAATGCCAAATTTGTAATGATTGGTTTTGATTTAAACATTTTAAATACTTAAACATCTATGGGTTGATGATGACACTTCAAAATCAGTTTTATGTACTATTAGCTTTCTGAGACTGCTGTAACAAATTACCACCAACTACATGCCTCTAAAGACAACAAAATTTAGGGGCACCTGGGTGGCTCAGTCGTTAAGCGTCTGCCTTCGGCTCAGGTCATGATCCCAGGGTCCTGGGATCAAGCCACGCATCAGGCTCCCTGCTCAGCAGGAAGCCCGCTTCTCCCTCTCCCACTCCCCCTGCTTGTGTTCCCTCTCTCGCTGTCTCTCTCTCTGTCAAATAAATAAATAAATCTTAGGGGAAAAAAAAGACAATAAAATTTACTTTCTCATGTTCTGGAGGCCAGAAGTCTGAAATCAGGGTGTCAGCAGGGCCATACTCCCTGTGGAGGCTCTAGGGGAGAACTCTGTTTCTTGTATTTTTTTAGCTTCTGGTGGTTGCTGACTTACTTGCCTTGTGGCCACATCACTATAATCTCTGCCTGTCTTCACATCACCTTCTTTTCTGTCTGTCCTCTGTGTCATTGGATTTAGGACACTTGAGATAATCCAGGATGATCTCATCTCAAGATCCTTAACTTAATTACATCTGCCAAGACTCTTTTTCCAAATAATGTAACATGCACAGATTCTGAGGATTAGGGCATAACTTTTGGGTGGCCACCATTCAGCCCACAAGTACCCACTCATTTTGAAAATATACTGAGTTTGGATCTTGGTTGTGCCCCTTAATGTCTGAGTCCTCTGGCAAGCTAATTAAATTTCCTGATATGCAAAATTTAGATGATATTACAATATACAAAGAATGTGTATATTTGAAATTTATGTATAAATATATGTCCTTGGATTGAGCCCAGTGTCAGTCTTCCTGCTCAGTGGGGAGTCCGCCTCTCCCTCTCCCCGTGGTACCCCCCCCCCCGCTTGTGCTTCTCTCTTTCTCTCTCTGCCTCAAATAAATAAATAAAACCTTTTAAAAATAGATATATGTCCTTAAAAATCTTTTCATATTTTTATTTGTGTAGAAAAATGTCAGTAAGGATGCTAATCCAAATATATTATTTAGTTCTCGGGGTAGAATTGCAAGAGTTTGGGTGGGAATAGAAAGGACTTGTACCCACCTTAGAGGGTAGTTCAGTGAAATTCTGTTCAGATGAACCTAGCATGCTGTTAGAGGCATACAAGATAGTTACTTTTGGTTGCTCTTATTAATAAAATTGTGCCTGTCAGTGTAGCCACTAAAAGTAATTATGAGAGAGAAGTTTCCCAGCATGTGCTTAAGCCTTTAATATTTAAAAGTTAGGACAAAGTTTAACTTTCATAGAAGTTGAGACCTGTACTTGGCATTAAGTCAATTCTGGGAGATGTTCCTTACTGGTGGGTCCTGAAATTTTCATGATTTACTTCAGCTGGCTTGAGATAATGTCTATGGTTCATTTGTTAGAAAGGGCTTTTGCCTTAAGGGGGAACAGTCCAAATAGTTTGCCGTGGTAACTACAGATAGCTTTATTGTCTCTTTTTCAGGCTGCAAAGTGGAATTCTTATATACACTAATGGAATTATTTTGTTTGTTTTCTGTTTATTTTCAGGTGGTATTTGAGGTGGGTAAGGAAATAATATATTTTCAGATTTCTGCAAACCATTAAAAAGAATGAACATAGTCAAATATTAATAGTCTTTATTTTTATTATGTCCCTTTAGAAACATTGGTCAAATCAAAAAGACAGGCAATAACAAGTGTTGAGAAGGATTAGAACCCTCATACATTCCTGTAGAATTGTGAAAATGGTATAGCCATCTTGGAAAACATTTTGACAGTTCCTCAAAAAGTTAAACATAGAGTTGATATAAGACCCAGCAATTCTACTTTAAGATCTGAACACAGAAGAATTGAAAATATATGTCCAACACAAAATCATGCTAATGAGTGTTCAGAGTGGCCAGAAGGGGAAACAACCCAAATGTCCATCAGCTAATGAATAAACAAAATGCAGCATATGCATACAATGGTCTATTATTCGATGATAAAAACGAAGTATTGATACATGCTTTAGTATGGATCAAACTTCAAAACATGGTCAGTGAAAAAAGCCAGTCACAAAAGAGCACGTATTAATGATTCCATTTATATGAAAGGTCTAGAATAGGCAAATGCATAAGGACAGAAAGTAGATTAGTGATTGCATAGCACTAGGGGCATAGTTAGGGAAAGAGGGGTGATAGCCAACCAGTGCAGGGCTTTTTGTGGGTGGTGAAAATAGATTCTGGTGATGGTTGCACAACTTTTAACCAAAGCCATTGAATTTTTACACTTTAGGTGAGTTGTGTGTTATATAAATCTTAGTAAAGCTGTTGTTTTTTAAAATTCGTTAACGTAAGTAGACTGAGGATGTGGTTTCTTTTCGCTGCTCAGTTATCTCAAGAACTTTATTTTTGTATGATATATCACAGTGAATTTTTTCTTAATGTTGCATTTTATGTCAATTCTTTCCCATATATAAACCTTATCCTAAGGGTGGGAGTGCAAAGTCAGGTATGCCAAGTATGAAAAGTCACCTTCTTAGTATTGTCCTCTTTAAATGTTATCTACCGTGTATTCCTTTCTTAGGATTTATAAAAATATGTTGAAAAGCTGTTTTCCCAAATTTGTATATTCCAGTGAACCATGCTTCTGCATTTTTATGTCAGGTAGCTACCCACCGACATACTTTATATGGTATCTTCAAGCTTTTAGCCATACCACGAAATCCCATTTTGCTATCCGGGCCTTTTTAGTCCAATTACTATGGAAGGAGAAGGTGTTAGTAAGCATGTACTTACTCTTCCAGAGTTATCACTAGCAGTAGCGATTGCTATTTTATTATTTCTGTTATTAAGGGGTCTGAATCAGCATTTTCTTTGTTATCTCTTATCATGAGTAATGCACTGCTGAACTTTACAGAATATAAAAATCTAATTGCTATTTTAGTATAATAGGCTCCTGAAGGGAAAACCGTTATTCATATAAGACTAAGGTTTGGCCAAGCTCTGATGAGGTATAAAACAAGTAGTGATGAAGTAGAGAGAAATTTCACCCTGTGCAAATGTACATTGCTTCCATGAGAGAAATCCTAAAGCATCCTCTCACACTGGTAGGCCTGAAACTGTTGATTTAAGAGATGAAGTAATACTAAGAATTAAAGCTGTAGTAGAGTTTTTGAGGTGGAGTGGCCTTATTGCCTTCATTTTAAAGATAGGGAAAACTGGGACCCAGTCTGTCAGCCCAGGGCTCTTTCACGATATCATGTTGTCATTAGATTTACCTTAACATACATGCTATCCAACAGGCTCTAGAATCTTCTCTAAGTTTTACCTAATTTGATGACTCATGGTTTATATTCTGCTTCCTGTTTCAATCAGTCTATTGAAAAATCAAAGAATAAAAAGTAATGAATACTAACTCCCATCCCTTCCCCATCCTATCATCCTTCACTAGAGCTTTCTGAGGAAATAAACTGAAAAGGGAGGCTGTTTGCAGTAGAACTCCAAAAAGAAGATCCTTCCCAAAAGTGTTTGGTCACAGTTCTTAATACAGGTAGCAGCATATGATTGGGGAAGGAATGGTGCTTGATGTCAACTCTGATAACCACATTATTTATTGTCATTTTTCTCCCCACTAGTATCGTCTAGACTGTCACAGCCATCTTCTCCCCAGTCAGGCTGCCCATCACCTACCATTCCAGCAGGTAAAGTCATTTCTCCATCACAGAAGCACAGCAAGAAGGCACTAAAGCAGGTAATCATGCTAGCCTGTGTTTATCAAGTCTTATCTCCTGCATTAAAAATTCATGATTCTAGAAGTCATTGAAAATTTCTTGAAAGGGCATTAGGTCCTTTTAAGGAAAAATTTCATGCAGTTTCCCACTTTGGATTTAATAATTTATGTACTTGTGTGCTATAGGTTTGTGGTAGCTAGTCTTTTTATCATTTTTTTTTAAAGATTTTATTTATTTATTTGACAGAGAGAGAGACAGTGAGAGAGGGAACGCAAGCAGGGGGAGTGGGAGAGGGAGAAGCAGGCTTCCCATAGAACAGGGAGCCTGATGCCGGGCTCGATGCCAGGACCCTGGGATCATGACCCGAGCTGAAGGCAGACGCTTAACGACTGAGCCACCCAGGCGCCCCTTTTTATCACATTTTAAAAGCTCTTTATTTGTTCCTAATTTGCTAAGAGGTTTTTGTTTGTATGCATGTTTGTGGGTAAATTATGAATAGGTGTTGAACTTTTTGGCTTTGTTTTATTCAGCATTTATGGAGATGATCAGGTAGCTTTTCTCTTTAAAATTGCTAATATACAGACTTCCATGACTAGATTTTCTAATGTTAACATATACTTAGTTTCAGGAATAAACTCTACATGTTTGTTCCATATTTTTTAATATGTTATGGATTTTTCTTTTTTAAGATTTCTGCTTGGATTTTGCTGTTTTCTTGTACAATTCTTGTACAATTTTGGAATCAGGATGGTTCTAGCATTATAAAATAAGCTGGGTAGCTCTCTGCATTTTTCTAGATTTTTGGAAAATAATTATAGAATTGTTTTCTTAGCACTTCAGTTTCATTTGTTACTGATCTGATTTGATTCCTGCTTTTTGAACTAATTTTGGAAAAAATCTTTTTCTTAATTTTGGATATTTATTTCTCTTAGAAAATGGCCCGTTTCATCTGACTTTTAAAATATTTGCATAAAATTGTAGTAGCATTCCTTTATGTTTCTTTTTCGTTCCTCAGTGTTGTTCACTTATAATATATCTTTTTTTCCCCAGTGCTACTTGCCATTGGTCTGTGTTATTGGGCTTTTCAAAGAACTTTTTTTTTTTGAAATGCAAATGGTCAATAAATACAGATTCACTAATAACTGAACATGACAGACTACTTTTTTCCTCAGATTGGTATAAACTGAAGAACTTAATTATCAGGCATTGGCAAGTGTATAGAAAAATGGCTACTGGTAGTTTGCTGATGGAATATAAATTATTGTACTTTGGAAAGAAATCTTGTGATTATTAAAATTGTGAAGGCACATACCCCATGACTAAGCATTTGAACATTTTGGAACTTAGGTTAGAAAAATACAAATATCCATACCAGTTACACACATACACACAGAAAAATATTTGCATTCAAGTTTGTAACAGCAAAAACTTGCAAGTAACCAAATATATATCAGTTAGGGAATTCCTTCGTAAATGATGCCATTTCTATATGCAAGATCAAGTTTGTAATGTGTTTGTTTTATGTATATAGACCTGGAAGCATCATCACACTGTAATGTTGAATCACTAAAATTAGTTGTATTACAACATATAGAGTGTAATACCATTGATAAAAATAAACACATACCTACAAAACAATATTATATATATACACATATATATTTAAAGATTTTATTTATTTATTTGACAGGGAGAGAGAGAGAGGGAGCACAAGCAGGGGGAGTGGGAGAGGGAGAAGCAGTCTTCTTGTTGAGCAGGGAGCCTGATGTGGACCTTGATCCCAGTACCTGGGATCATGACCTGAGCCGAAGCAGACGCTTAATGACTGAGCCACCCAGGCGTCCCACAATATTATATTTTTATTAGAAACACACATTAGTGTAAAAAAAAAAACAAAACTCAATAAGGAAAAATAAATTGACTGTAGTTATCTCTGAAGATTAGGGGACAAGACTGAGTGGTGGTCAAGAGAGTTTAACTTCATGTTTGAATTAAATGGTAAAGATATAATCATGTATTATGTAATTGAAATTTTTAAAAATTATGTAGGCCTTAAAATATTAAAAGAAGTATTTAAAGCAAAAGCGCTTTTATTAAAAGAGTTTCAGAAATTTGATAGGATTTATTGCTGTCTGCCTGGATTAATCTCATAGCAGTTGTATTTTTATAAATTTTTTGAAAGATTTTAAGAAGTGTAAGATGCTTCCTTCCACAGGAAAAAGGCATGTATTTTCCTAAACCTTGTTAGATAATGCATGACACGTTTACTACTCCTGTATTATACTCCTATAATCCCAAGAGTCGAATGTATTTTCTTTAAAGAATACCAGTATGGAAAAGTATGTAAATTAGGTTGTTGGTATGTAAAGTAAGACCTTGCCTCCAGTGTAAGTTTTTTATAGTATTAGGTGAGAAAAATTACTTCAATATAAGGTATCCTGTATAACGATAAAGGTGGTTGTTTTTTTAATTTTAAAATAGAATTAGGAATAGAGTTTGTAAACTACTGAGGGAGGAAAAAACTGAATACAGTTCTTAAATAGGCTATAAGTTACTCTGTTTCTATCATGTGTCTGAATTTACACCATCATAGCAGGAATAGATGAGAGCAAATGGTTCTATTAAATTTTGCACTAACCTAGAATAATCTGGATATTGTGAGTGACAAGGAAAGACCCAGTGGCTGCCACCCAGGATTTTCTGTTCTGATTGCGGAGAATGAGAGAGAAGCTGTAATCAGTGATCAGACAACACTGACAATTTTTTTATACATTGTGCTCCTGCCGTGGCTGTTAAAAATGTTGTAGGTAAATGTAAGTCAGATCCCTGACTCACTCAGTTCATTTTTTCCTTTGGCAGCTAAGGTCAAGATCAGTTGTTGCACCATGACTATATAACATTGCCAGAGATGAGGGTGAAGAGGCAATGGGAACCAAGTAGCCAGTTATTCCACACTTTTTTGCATGATAGTCTTGATGGTTAAAGCTTAAATTGGCAATTTAGCAAGGTCATAGATGTCCAACCTTTTCCTGAAATGTAGCTTTACTTTCTTAGTTTCTGTGTCTTTTTTTTTTTTTTTAAACCTTGAATTAAAAAGTTGCCTTCAGGGGCGCCTCTGTGGTTCAGTCAGTTAAGCGGCTGCCTTGGGCTCAGGTCATGATCCCAGCGTCCTGGGATTGAGCCCCACATTGAGCTCCCTGCTCAGTAGGGAGCTTGCTTCTCCCTCTCCCTCTGCCTGCCTCTCTCTCTCTGTGTCAAATAAATAATAAAATCTTAAAAAAAAAAAGTTCCCTTCATATATTTTCATGACTAAACTCTGGGAAGTTGTCATCTTTTTCATTCTAAATAGTTTAGTGTAGTGTATTCTATAAATAGAAACATTATAGAAATTAAAATATGCTGAAATAGCCAGAAGAAATTATACTGTTCTTAGAACCAGTGTTTTGTAACTTTCCTTCCCTTCTATTTACTGTGTTGCTGTAAATTGCTGAGGATTTGGTCATTGGGCCAAATCTTACTGCTCTTACAGGAGATGAGAATCAAATGGTTATTTAACACCAATTGTTCAAATGTATCATCTCTGAAATAGATGTAAGCTAAATATTTATATTTCTACATAGAGCTAATGCAGACTGGGACTCTCTTTGGTCAAGGGCTTAGAATTTTATTTCCAGAAATGATTGGAAACCTCTAAGTTTCTGCTGCTACAAGTATGGGAAGTCCATGCCTTACTGGTGATTTTTAAGTTCTAAAAATGTTTGTGACTGATTCTCATATTTATACACAAGAGTAATACTGCCCAAAAATATGCAGACTCTTAAGTATCATTTTGGGCTTGTATTTAATTGGTTTCATTAAGGTTTTTGTTTACTTTGATAGCTTTCAAAGAAATGGGATGGTCATCATGCTTCTCACCACTTAAAAAGCATTCACTTCCTGTTATTAATTACTAAAAAATGATGTTATTTTGTTGCTTATAGTCAGTTTTCTTTTTATAGGCTCTAAAACAGCAACAGCAGAAGAAACAGCAACAGCAGTGCAGGCCGAGCATGTCCATCTCCTCCAGCCAGCCTCTCTCTCTGAAGACTGTCAAAGCAGCCAGTGACTCTATACCTGCCAAACCTGGTAGGCAGACTTGGGGTCTTTTGAATGGAAATTTCTTTTTCCAGAATTTTTATGCTGTTTTTCTAATTTGTATACCTTATCATTTATTTTTAAATTACTGGGTTTATTTACGTAGTCTGTTACTGCCAGATCATCAGTATAAATCTTTTCAGGAGAAATGGGAAAATTTATGCAGAATCATCCATCATGTAGTTACAAAAAAATAAATCGGCGAGATGTGCATGTTAGAATGGAATCAGTGACTGACTTCCAAGATGTCTAACCTAGTAATAATTTGGACGCCTCTAATCATTGACCTTACAAAGCTGATGTTGCCAAGACACTCAGACTAAACTCTTCACCAGTTCTCTCCTTTAAAGATAAAAAAGTTTTCCTAAGAACATAGGCTGCATTTGAGTTTCCATTGGATATAAACACAGCCTTTGGATTTTTGATGTTGTTGTTTGTTTTTCATCTAACCCAGATTAGATACAGGCTTTGTATTTTATTACACAATTCATTTTGATACTAGCTGATTATATGGGCCTGCCAAATTTAAATGGTATCTTGCAGAACTTTGCATTTTTGTTAGGAAGGAAATTTACCACCAGAAACAAATAATGTGCTGGGGAGAAGGAAGTGATTTTATTTTATTTTTTAACTCTGAATTTGCAGACTCAAAACGCATTTGCAGGGTCACATTGCATCATACGTAACTCCTTTTAGTTTGTGTTGAATGATGTGTTTGATTGATTTCTGTCTATAACCTCAGTGTCAACAGTCTTTGCTATATTTTTTCTCTTAGCAATATGGGAAGGAAAGCCATCTGATGGGCAGTCAGGCAGCCCTCAAAACTCAAACTCTAGTTATTCTTGTTCAGTTCAAGTGGAAAATCCCTTGCTGGGCTTGGGGAAGAAGTCATTCCAGAGGTCTGACAGGCTCCACACAAGTAAGTTAATTTACAAAGACTTCAGTTCTGCATCTTAATTTATCAACTCTGTGTTTGAAATTCATCAGCTGTTTTGTGGTTTCGTTCTTTTTCTGACAACAGGTTGTTTTGTCCAGCATTATTTATGTCTTATTTCTGTGTACGGAAAAGTAGAAGGACTCGTAATTAAACATGCTAAACTGACCCTTTTTTTTCCCTGCTCCCTTTGAAATCCCACTAAGATGGGAATATGGAAATCCAAAAGATTAGATCCATAAGGGTGAAGAAAACAAGGAGACAACAGATGGGCAAGCAGTGTCAAGAAATTTTGATGAAAACTAGATGCTGAGCAACAGATGCCAATAATGAGCAAGCCAGCTAAGGCTGCAGAACACCAGAAAGAATCAAGAATAGCAGACATTGGGTGCCTGGGTGGCTCAGTTGGTTAAGCAACTGCCTTCGGCTCAGGTCATGATCCCAGGGTCCTGGGATCAAGTCCCACATCGGGCTCCCCCTTCTCTGGGGAGCCTGCTTCTCCCTCTGCCTGCCACTCCCCCTGCTTGTGCTCACTCTGTCTCTCTCTCTCTCTGTCAAATAAATAAAATCCTTAAAAAAAAAAAAAAATAGCAGACATCATGTATCATAGTGGGAAAGGGTGAAGCCTAGGGTTGAAAAGAACCTTTTTTGGAAGTTAATAAGAAGCAGTTTGATGCCTCACTCTAGCAGGAAATAGGTGGTTTATTTTTGAAATTATGTACGGACTTCAAACTCAGAGATAGCACTTATGGCTGATGGCAGATAATGAGGCAGTGTACTGAAATCAGGAAAATTAAGAAAAATATAAATACTAATAGTGATCCTTCTTCTTGGCTTCCAGAATGTTAGTAGTAAGGCATATTTCTGTCACCACAACTTCCTTCCTCCCAGCCCCACCTATGTTCCAGCAGGAGATGGGTGGGTTGGTGCCTAAAGAAATTGAATAGCCTTGGGGCACCTGGGTGGCTCAGTTGTTGAGTATCTGCCTTCGGCTCAGGACATGGTCCCAGGGTCCTGGGGTTGAGCCCCTCATCGGGCTCCATGCTCGGCAGGAAGCCTGCTTCTCCCTCTCCCACTCCCCCTGCTTGTGTTCCCTCTCTCGCTGTGTCTCTCTCTGTCAAATAAATCAATAAAATCTTAAAAAAAAAAGAGAGAGAAATTGAATAGCCTCAGAAGAAAATCTGCAGGCTAATTTACAGATTCCCAGCTAAATAGAAATCATCTTGGTCATACTTCTGTGATGCTCACCAGTCTATAAGACCCACCTACGCACCCAAAATTTCAAGACAGCCTTCTTAATGTATTTTCATTGTGATTATTCATGATTACCTTTGAAGAAGACCTCCATCATGAGGCACAGAATCTGAAATACAGATTCAGAAGAAACAGACAATTCAGGAAGATTTAAAACAAATAACTTTAAAAACAGTAATATCCACAGAAAGGTATAAAAGATGACATTGCATCTATGAAAGAACAGACTGCTATTTTAAAAATCAAAAAATAAAGAGTTCCACGGTATTAACTAATAGGGTAGCTGAAATAAAAAATAACAATAGATGGGGTGCTTGGGTGGCTCAGTCGTTAAGCATCTGCCTTCAGCTCAGGTCATGATCCCACGGTCCTGGGATGGAGTCCTGCACTGGTCTCCTTGCTCAGCGGGGAGCCTGCTTCTCCCTCTGCCTGCCCCTCCCCCTGCTTGTACTCTCTCTGTCTCTGTCTCTCTCTCTGACAAAGAAATAAAATATTTAAAAATAAATAAATAAAATAGTAGAACCATCAGAAAGAACAGAAATTGAAAGGGGGCTTAAGATAATAAGAGAAATAATAGAAGAAAATTCCAGAGAATTTAAAGTCACAGTTCCAAAGATGAGAGTTCATAGTTGGTGTCAAGGAACATGAATAAAAAGAAACCAATTCCAAGACACATTCTTTTGAAATTTCAAAACATCCAAGATAGTGAGAAGGTTCCAAAAAAGAACCAAGGAGAAAGAAAATACTTCACATACAAAGATGTAAGAATTGGAGACACCTAGGTGGCTCAATCTGTTAAGCGTCTGCCTTTGGCTCAGGTCATAATCCCAGGGTCCTGGGATCGAGTCCCACATCGGGCTCCTTGCTCAGTGAGGAGCTTGCTTCTCCCTCTGCTTGCCATGCTTCCTGCTTGTGCTCTCTCTCTCTGTCAAATAAATAAAAATCTTAAAAAAAAAAGTAAGAATTGGGATGGTTAACATTTCAGCAGCAGAATAGAAGTTAAAAGGTGTGCAGCAATGCTGACAAAATTCAAAGGATTATTCTTTTTAAAAAATTTTTTTTTAATTTTTAATTTTTTTAAAGATTTTATTTATTTATTTGGCAGAGAGAGACACAGCAAGAGAGGGAACACAAGCAGGGGGAGTGGGAGAGGGAGAAGCAGGCTTCCTGTGGAGCAGGGAGCCCGATGTGGGGCTTGATCCCAGGACCCTGGGATCATGACCTGAGCCGAAGGCAGACGCTTAACGACTGAGCCACCCAGGTGCCCCAAGGATTAGTTATTCTATACCCATTTATATGTTCCAGACACTTCCAAACTATTAAGTGTGAAAACAGAATTAATATTTTCAGACTGCTTTATTTTTTTGTTTTTTAATTTAACAAAATTATTTATTAAAAAATAAGATAGCTGCCTGGTGGCTCAGTCAAGTTAAGCATCTGACTCTTGATTTCAGCTCAGGTCATGGTCTCAGTGTCATGAGATCGAGCTCTGGGTTTGGCATACCTTCTAAAAGTATTTATGAATATTTTTAATCTTTGGCAGTGGAATTGATGATCAAAGGGTATGCTCAGTTTATGGCAGATATTGCCTCTAAGAAAAATGCACAAGGAGGACAATAAAGCAAAGAAGCTGGCACCCCCAGCAACTTGTAGATTAGGTTTTTACATTTCATTGCTTATATTGTGCCTGGTAATCTTTAAATTATTTTCCCTCCTGCCTTAAAACTCACTTAAGCGTCTTCTTGGGTAGCAGGAACAAATTAGATAGGTTCTGCACTCTGCAGGTGCCAGGACACCTGAGCTACAGCTCCTGCAGGACTGGAAGTGCTTCTACATCTCCATCGTGTAGCATAATTTTCCAAAAAGCACTATAATTAAAACTTAAATCAATCCCAGAAAAGCAAGTGTTGGATTTCAAGAATTCTTTTTCCTTTCCTTTTTTTTATTTTTAAGCAATCTTTATACCCAACGTGGGCTTGAACTCACAACCCCAAGATGTAGAGTTGCATGCTCTACTGACTGAGCCAGCCAGGCACCCCCAGACTTCAAGAATTCTTATTTATTTTTTTTAAATTTTATTTATTTATTTATTTATTTTTAAAAATATTTATTTATCTCAGAGAGGGAGGGAGGGAGCATGTGCCCGTGTGAGGAGGAGGAGCAGAGGAAGAGGGAGAGAATCTCAAGCAGATCTCCACTGAGCTCAGAGCCCAAGTCAGGGCTTGATCCCACGACCCTTGAGATCATGACCTAAGCCAAAATCATGAGTTGGATGCTTAACTGAGGCATCCAGGTGCCCTCACAATGAGTGTATTTTATTATTATTATTTATTTATTTTTAAAGATTTTATTTATTTGCGAGAAAGAATGAGAGATAGCGAGCATGAGAGGGAAGAGGGTCAGAGGGAGAGGCAGACTCCCTGCTGAGCAGGGAGCCCGATGTGGGACTCGATCCCAGGACTCCAGGATCATCACCTGAGCCGAAGGCAGTTGCTTAACCAACTGAGCCACCCACAATGAGTATATTTTAAATGTATGGAAGAAGCTGTACATTTTGTGTAAAGCAAATGTAAAACAAAATTAGATAATTCATCTGAAATCTTTTTTAGTTTACATTGGTATAATTTGTTTTAACTTGAGTAAAATAGGGTGTATCATATATTTTTACATCCCAGATTCTATTTAAAAAAAAACATAGCTCAGATTTTAAGTATAATATGATAGAATACAGCAGCTTAACATGGGGAAAAACAAAGTCAACTTTACCAAAATTAGAGGACTTAAACTTTAGGGTGCCTGGGTGGCTCAGTTGGTTAAGCGACTGCCTTTGGCTCAGGTCATGATCCTGGAGTCCCGGGATCGAGTCCCACATCGGGCTCCCTGCTCAGCGGGGAGTCTGCTTCTCCCTCTCACCCTCTTCCCTCTCGTGCTCTCTATCTCTCATCTCTCTTTCTCTGAAATAGATAAATAAAATCTTTAAAAAAAAAAAGAGTGAAACAAAAGAAAAAATACAATTGGCATGTATATTGTTATTTCATTTATTCAAATTAAAAATGTTATTTTTTTTTAAAGATTTTATTTATTCATTTGACAGAGAGATACAGGGAGAGAGGGAACACAAGCAGGGGGAGTGGGAGAGGGAGAAGCAGGCTTCCCGCGGAGCAGGGAACCCGATGCGGGGCTCGATCCCAGGACCCTGGGATCATGACCTGAGCCGAAGGCAGACGCTTAACGACTGAGTCGCCCAGGCGCCCCAAAAATGTCATCTTTGGTAGGAAGCCAGGGTTTGAATGTTGAAACCTTTACTTTTCATTTTATATATTTTGGTACTATTTCAGTTTTGGGGACATTTACCTTCATCTCTCAAATGCTTTTTTAATATCATTCAATTTGGGGGCGCCTTGGTGGCTCAGTCGTTAAGGGTCTGCCTTCAGCTCAGGTCATGACCCCAGGGTCCTGGGATTGAGCCCCACATCGGGCTTCTTGATCAGCAGGGAGCCTCCTTCTCCCTCTCCCTCTGCCCCTCTTCCTGCTTGTGTTCCCTCTCTTGCTGTCTCTCTGTCAAATATATAAATAAAATCTTAAAAAATAATAATTCAATTTGAAAAGTTTTAAAATATTTTATTGTGATTTCTCCTTTGTCCCAGGAATTGTTTTGAAGTTTTAAAAATTTTCTTAAAATGTATAGGGATTTTTGGGAAAATTTGACAGCTATATGAATGAAACTGGACCACTTTCTTACACCATACACAAAAGTAAACTCAAAATGGTTGAAAGACCTGAATGTGAGACAGGAATCCGAATCCATCAAAATCCTAGAGATCACAGGCAGCAATCTCTTTAACCTTGGCTGCAGCAGCTTCTTTGCTAGACACGTCTCCAAAGGCAAGAGAAACAAAAGCAAAAATGAACTCTTGGGACTTGATCAAGATAAAAGGCTTTTTCATGGTAAAGGAAACCATTGACAAAACTAAAAGCAACCTATGGAATGGGAAAAGATATTTGCAAATATCTTATCAGATAAAGGTGTAGTATCCGAAATTCTATAAAGAACTTACCAAACTCAACACCCAAAAAAACCAAAAAAATCCAGTCAAGAAGTGGGCAGAAGACCTACAGATGGCCAACAGACACATGAAAAAAAAATGCTCAACATCACTCGGCGTCAGGGAAATACAAATCAAAAGCACAGTGAGATACCATCTCACACCAGTCGGAATGACTAAAATTAACAACTCAGGAAACAACAGATGTTGGCAAGGATGGGGATAAAGGAGAACCCTCTTATACTGTTGGTGGGAAAGCAAACTGGTGCAGCCATTCTGGAAAACAGTATGGAGGTTCCTCAAAAAGTTTAAGTAAAGCTACCCTATGACCCAGCAACTGCACTGCTAGGTATTTACCCAAAAGATACAAACATAGTGATTCAAGAGGGCACATGCACCCCAGTGTTTATAGCAGCAGTGTCCAAAATAGCCAAACTATGTTAAGAGTACAGATGTCCATTGACAGATGAATGGATAAAGAAGTGGTGTGTATATACAATGGAATATTACTTCTCCATCAAAAAAAACAAAATCTTGCCATTTGCAACGACGTGGATGGAACTAGAGGGTATTATGCTAAGTGAAATAAGTCAGTCAGAGACAAATACCATGAGATTTCACTCATATGTGGAATTTAAGAAACAAAACAGATGAACATAGGGGAAGGGAAGGAAAAATAAAGTAAGACGAAAACAGAGAGGGAGGCAAACCATAAGAGACTCTTAACTCTAGGAAACAAACTGAGGGTTGCTGGAGGGGAGGTAATTGGGTGATGCGCATTAAGGAGGGCACTTGATTGAATGAGCATTGGGTGTTGTATGCAACTGATGAATTACTAAATTCTACCTCTAAAACGAAGGATACCATATAGGTTAATTAAATTGAATTTAAATAAAAAATTTAAAGATAAATATTGGGATTTTGGGGGCACCTTGCTGGTTCAGTGTGTAGAACATGTGATTCTTGATCTCATGGTTGTGGCTTCAAGCCCCACAGTGGGTGTAGAGATTACTTAAAAATAAGGTCTTTAGAAAAAATATATATATTTTATGTTTCTGTTTTGAACTTTTAACTGAAATACCTAATAGTCAGAGATCATGCACTTTATGATAGCTCTGCCTCTGTATAGTGATAAACAACAGATTCTGAAGCCACAGCGCTGGGTTCGAATTCCTGCACTGTAACTTAATAGTATAATTTTGGGCCAGTTTCTTACCAGGTCTGGGCCTCATTTTCTTCATCTGTGAAATGTACAATAATAGTGTCTTACTTCATAGGGTTATTTGAAAAATAAATGAATTAACACATGTCAATGTTTAGAATAGTGCCTGGCACTGATGAAGCCTTATAGAAATGTTTGCTGCTGCTATTATTGATCATTATATGAAATTTACTGAGACGTGATTGTGTTCATTCCTGATTATTTTATCCCCATCTTTATAATCACATTCTTTATTTCTTTAATCATTTTATGCAGCGCTGTTCTGTATTTTATCTGTGACAGTTTCAGTGATAGTACTTTTAGGTCTAAACCTTTTATTTTTGATTTCTATTGACTCTGTCATAGTAGCATGTCTGCTGGTTTGTCAGGGTAGTCTGTGTGAGATAGTGCTGGATTTTAATTTGTAGGAATCCTATGGGCCTAATTTAAGGGAAATCCTTTCCTCTTAAGAGAGATTACTTTTGCTTCACCTTCAGCCAGGAACAGAGGTTATTCATATTCAAGATTGTGTAGCCTTGTGCATGTATTTCTAAATTAAAATTACTGGGTCTTAGATTCCTATGCACATTAAATTTTGCAGTATATCATCAAATTTTCTTCCAGTAAGATTATATTAATTTGAGACCCATCAGTAGTATTTGACAGTTGTCTTTGCTTTTTCTCTTTGTAATCTCAGCACTGTATTGCATTTGGCATGCCATATTGCAATGGCATACAAAATTGCCATTTTGATAGACAAAAAAATGTTCATTGGTTTAACTGGCATTTAAAAAATACTAATACTGTAGCATCTGTTTATGGTTAGTCAAATATGAATTACCTGTAATTCCCTGTGCTCGTTTTTCTCATGGTGGTACTTCTTTTTCATATTGATTTATAGATGCACTTAAAAATTTTTTTAAATATCTATCTACCGATCTATTTATTAAAGTAAGCTCTGCGCTCAGTGTGGGGCTTGAACTCATGACCCTGAGATCAAGAGTCGCATGTTCTACCAACTGAGTCGGCCAAGCACATTTATTTATTTATTTAAAAAGGTTTTATTTATTTATTTGAGAGAGAGTGCACAGGCGGTGGTGGGGGGACGGAGGCACAGAGGGAGAAGGAGAAGGGGACCCCCTGCCGAGCAGGGAGCCCATGCAGGGCTCTATCTCAGGACCTTGAGATCATGACCTGAGCCGAAGGCATACGCTTAACCGACTAAGCCACCAGGCGCCCCTAGATGCACTTTTAATATGAAAAATCGTAAAGTTTTGTCATGATTTGCAAATGTTTTTGGCAAGTTAGTCTTGTTATAATATTTTTTGTCATTTACATTTGAAGACTTTGTGTACTCAAGTCCGTCAGTCATTTGAAAGACTATAACCTTTTGATTGTGACTAAGTTTCTTGAAACCACTAAGGTATTCAGTCACAGCATTTTAGGTAATCAAAATTAAAATTGATGAAAAAATTCTGATGGCAAAGGAAAAAGGATCTCAGTATGGTACATATATAGATTTGAATTTTTCTGGATTTTTTGGATCATTTTGTGTATGTGTCATGCCTTGCTTTTATTAGTCTTAGAAGAAATTTCTAAAACCTTTAAGTGTTCCCTTCTTCACAGTCTGATATTTAAGGTAGTTACAACTGTGCTTTTTACAAGAATGTAAAGGAGGCCCAAATGATTCTTTTCCCCTATTTTTGTAGGGCAAATGAAAAGGACTAAGTGTGCTGAAATTGATGTTGAGACACCAGACTCCATTCTGGTTAATACAAATCTACGAGCACTGATCAACAAGCACACCTTTTCAGTCCTTCCTGGAGATTGCCAACAGCGACTGCTTTTACTTCTTCCAGAGGTGGATCGACAGGTGCGTTATTTTCAAGCATAAGCAGTTTTTAAAAAACCTTCTGAGGCTTTCTTCACTCATCCCCTTTAACACTCCTTAAGACTTTTTAAATAGCTTTTTATTAGCTATTTATTTTAAATAGCTTTACTTGTAAAGAAATGGTATCAAAGGTACTAAGACAAGAGATAAGAATATTTTTATGTAAGTGTTCTTAATAGTTTTGCCCTGTAAGTCTTAGAAAAGAAAAAAACTGTCTTATCAGAATGTCAAGATTATGGCATAAAATTTGTGTAGCTATCATATTAGGAGGTCAGGTATTCATTGAATACAGTCCAGGAGGAAGAGTTGTCTTGTTTAAGACATTTAACAGGGATTTTTTAATGGATTTTTTGAAGGGAGAATGAATGTTAATTATTTTCATTCTTTTGTTAGTTTTTCTTTTTTTTTAAGATTTTATTTATTTATTTATTTGACAGAGAGAGAGAGACAGTGAGAGAGGGAGCACAAGCAGGAGGAGTGGGAGAGGGAGAAGCAGGCTTCCTGCTGAGCAAGGAGCCCAATGTGGGGCTTGATCCCAGGACCCTGGGATCGTGACCTGAGCCGAAGGCAGCAGTCGCTTAACGACTGAGCCACCCAGGCACCCCCTTCTGTTAGATTTTTAAAAAATAGAAACATTTATTATTTTCATAATAAAGAACTTTAAACACCCAATAAATTATACTCCTAAAAAAAAGATAGCTAGAAGAAATTCCAAAGTTTTGGGACAGTCTGGGTAGGGACCGGAGAGATTTAGGTTGGTCAGGAATAAGGTCAAGATCTGAGACCTAGGCTTTTATCTAGGAAAGAGTGACTAGCAAGTCACTCCCCCTTCTGATCATCTCTTTCCTCCTCTACACAAGGAAGATAGGACCATTATGATTTTCTAAGGTTTATTCAATTCTGAGGGGTTTTTTATTCATTATTATTTCCAAACACATACTGTGTTCTAAATAATCTGATAGGCCCTCCCCTTTTTTCCTAATCATTATAAAAACAAGATGAAAGAGAGGTTTTTTTCCCTAGTTTACAGTAAGAAAACTAGATTTATACCCTGGTTTGTGGTAAGAGATTAAAGGAGAGTAAGTAAGTTATACACATCATCCAAGCTAATTGACTATGGCAAAAGAATATTTCTAATTCTGAAAATTATCTTTCTATTAAACTGTATTGATACTAGTTTCAGTCGCATAATGATGTGAATTAGCACATAGGAAAGCAGGCCAGATTCCATTTCCAGTGAGACCAAGTAAAGTCAGGTACACTACCAGCAATAGGGCAAAGAAGTAAATAAAGCTGATCCTTCCCAACTACTGCTTTTCCCTCCTTAAAACTTCTTGGGGAAATTACAGTTTTTGGGATGTCCACCTTTTGGTTCGAACAAGTTAGGAGGCTGATGTTTCTGCAGAGTTTTTAAAGAACTTCTCATTGGGGATTGCTCTCGTCTTTTTTATTTTTATTTTTTAAAGATTTTATTTTATTATTTATTTGAGAGAGAGAGAATGAGAGATAGCACGAGAGGGAAGAGGGTCAGAGGGAGAAGCAGACTCCCCGCAGAGCAGGGAGCCGGATGTGGGACTCGATCCTGGGACTCCAGGATCATGACCTGAGCTGAAGGCAGTCGCCCAACCAACTGAGCCACCCAGGCGCCCGCTCTCGTCTTTTTTAAAGGCTTAGGTTATTAGGTTGGGAATAAGATAGGACCTAACTGAAAGCCTATTTCTAGAACTCTAGTGCAAGTTTCTTAGAACTGTCTCTTTTTTTTTTTAAGATTTTATTTATTTGACAGAGACACAGCGAGAGAGGGAACACAAGCAGGGGGAGTGGGAGAGGGAGAAGCGGGCTTCCAGCCGAGCAGGGAGCCTGATGCGGTGCTTGATCCCAGGACCCTGGGATCATGACCTGAGCCGAAGGCAGACGCTTAATGACTGAGCCACCCAGGCACCCCAGAACTGTCTTTTGACTAATGGCTCTTATCCTCTCTCAGAAGAAGGATTGCTACATAAAATTTTAGAATGAGGGGTGCCTGGGTGGCTCAGTTGGTTAAGCAACTGCCTTCGGCTCAGGTCATGATCCTGGAGTCCCGGGATCGAACCCCACATCGGGCTCCCTGCTCAGCAGGGAGTCTGCTTCTCCCTCTGACCCTCTTCCCTCTCGTGCTCTCTATCTCTCATTCTCTCTCTCTCAAATAAATAAATAAAATCTTAAAAAAAAAAGATTTAAAAAATAAAATTTTAGAATGAAAAGAGACCTTATAAGTTATCTATTCAGTTTCCCATGGAGTACAGTCGTGTGAGGAATTCTTAATAGGACGTTACTTGGCCTTTTTTGAGTATGGTGAGAACGTACAGTAAGAAATAATGTCCTTATATATAGAAGTATGGAACTTGAATCAACTTCACTGTCAGATGCAATTTAGAGTGTTTTTAGAATCCTGGTTATTACTAGGATGAAACATTGAACACCATATTTCATTGTATGGATTGCCCAGCCATGAAGTAAAAATAATTGAGACCAGAGAAAAGAATATAGGAGGGGAGTGGATTAAAGCACCTCTCTAAATATATTTAAAGGTCTGTCGTATTAAAGAGGTAAACTTTTTTGTTTGTCCAGAAAGCAGATGTGAAGTTAAAATAACATTTTTAACAGCTGTAGCTGTTAAAATGGCTTGGCTTGTGATGGATTACCTTACTCATCACTGGACTATTCAAGCTTCAGTTGGATGACCTGTTCTGATAGGGAAGACCGTTACCCCTCTGCCAACTCTATAGAGTGCAAATTGGCAGTCAGCAAACCTGGGCCAGTTTTGGCCAACTGCCTATTTTTGTAAATAAATCTTTATTGGCATACATCCACCTTCATTAGTTTACATGTGGTATATAGCTGTTCGTGCAGCAATGGTGGTGGTATGTGGTTGCAGCAGAGCCCCGGGGCCTTCAAAGCCTAAAATAATGGCAGTCTCTCCTTTGACAGAGAAAGTTCACCAATTTCTGCCCTGGAGCTGGGGGTGGGGAGATAACGTGGGCCCAGATAGGTGTAGAAAGTGAAGTTGGTTGAGAAGAGTTCCTCAATCCCTAGGATGTCCCAATAGTTACTTAAATTTTCTTCAGAAAATTGTTTTTGACTTAAAGGTTACATTTAAGTTTTTAATACACCTAGAATTATTTTTTGTATTGCTTTGCAATTGGGCTTCAACTTTATTTTCTACTTAATAATAGCCAGTTGTTTCACCACTACATATTTAATATAACCATCTTTTTCTCACAATTTGAAATACCATCTTCATTATATATTCTATGCAGTTACATGCAGTATGTGTTTATGCGTACACTCCACTCTTCCACTCATTTCTTCATTCTAATGTTACTAATAATAGTTTTGACTGCAGTGGCTTTGTGTGTGATATGTTTAATAATTGGAAAGGCGATTTTTCTTATTTTTTCCTTACGAATTTTAAAATAATTTTGTTAAAAAAATATAAAATCGTTTTGTTAATGAAAAATCTGCATAGGGGTTCTGATTGGAATGTAGATAATAACTATGGGGAGAATGTCAGTTTTATTAAGCTTTTCTATCTAAATTTTTCCAGATCTTGTGTTTTATGTCCTTAAATAAGATTTATGGTTCTAAACCAAGATAGGAAATCCAGACTCTTTAATAGAATCTTAAAACCTTTTGGCAAGACATCACAAATCAAGTCAGTGGGCAGATAAATTAGGGGAAATTTTTTAGCATATGTGACAGTTTTACTATGAATAATATGTAAAGGATTCTCACAAATTGATAATAAAAATAAGCAGCCTTATAGAAAAATGTGCAAAATGATAAGAATTTCACAAGGTGATAAATCTAAATATTTAATAAACATGCAAAAAGGTGAACAAAATTCCAGTAGTCAAGATAAAGGAAATTTTTACCATTTCAAACCCATTAGACTGGCAAAAATTAAATAATTTAGTTAACAAATATTGTTCACAGGATAAAGAGTACACTCATATATTTCATAGAAATATGAATTATAGTCTTTTTGGAAAATAACAGTACCTTACAGGCACAGATATTTCTTTGCTTTTAGAACTTATTCCACAGAAATAAAAGCCCTAGTATATTCATCTTTGCCAGAATGCTAATATTGCAGTGTGGTTGATTATGGGAAAACAGTGGAAACAAGGTTCATGTTTATGATTAAGAAACTGGCAAATGAATTAAGGTGCATGCATCCAATGAAATAATATGCAGCTATTATAAAGGAATAGCTAACACTATGCCACTTGACTTGGAGAGAAGTACACAATGTATTACGTGAGAAACATAAGATTCAGAGCTTGGTCTGGAGCTTGGTCACAGTTTTATAAAACAAATAATAAACCTCTCAGGAAAAAACTTCTTACATGTAGATTTATTTGTTTTTGGATGATTCTTTGAGTATAATTAATGGGGAATGGAATTGAAAGTAGAAGAAGGAGGAGCGGTAAACAGGAAATAAATTTATTAGAAAAAATGATATATTACAAAATAGAAGTATCCATAATAAGCAGCATGGTATGATGTAGTCATGTTTCTATAAAATTAAATGTATATACATTCTTCTCTAAAATGAAAGAAAGTTCAGTTCCACATGATACATTTGGCTTTCTTTGTAAGCTTCTCTTGGCTTATTCTTTGACCCAGGTTGGTCCCGATGGTCTGATGAAGTTAAATGGCTCAGCCCTTAACAATGAGTTCTTCACTTCAGCAGCCCAAGGCTGGAAGGAAAGACTCTCAGAAGGTAAGTGTTCAACCTTATGTGCCTCCTAGATTGTATATGTACTTGGAGCTACTTTGAGGGCAGATTGGCACCTCTATGCCTCAGTGAGTTTTTGAGCTAAGGACGCGATGTTTCCATAGGGTAGAACTAGCTATCCTGTGTGAAACACATATACTGACTTTTTTCTGGAGCCTGTGTAACCAGGTCTAGTTCCAGATGGAGTCTAGCAATGTTCCTTTAAGAAATCAAAGACAGGGCGCCTGTGTGGCTCAGTTGGTTAAGCGACTGCCTTCGGCTCAGGTCATGATCCTGGAGTCCCGGGATCGAGTCCCACATCGGGCTCCCTGCTCAGCAGTGAGTCGGCTTCTCCCTCTGACCCTCCCCTCTCTCATGCTCTATCTCATTCTCTCTCTCAAATAAATAAATAAAATCTTAAAAAAAAATAAAAAAAAGAAATCAAAGACACCTTTCAATTTAGGGAAACTAAACAAATACAGATTTTAGGCCCTCTTCCTCAATATTTTTATCAGTGATCAGATTCTGATCAAGATTTTGATTCAGTGATTCTAGGTTAATGCCTAGGAATTGAAATTTTAATAAGCAGAGTATAGAATTAGTGCTCTCTTATATTTGTTTTTCAGTACACATGGAATACAAACTAACACTTGAAAGGTCATATGAAGTTATACCAAGGCATAGCTTAAAGCAACTGTGAAAAGCTTTAAAATGAATACATTTGTGTTTTGTTTTTAATGAATACATTTGTAGGGAGAGCAATTAGGAATGCTATTCATTGCTGATATTTTGTCAGATCATTAGCATTTAGAGTTAATTGACCAGCTAATTAATATCTATATTGTTCACTGCAGTTGTTGACATTTGCCTTCTTATTGTTTTGAGCTTTTTTTTAATTGTTTTGGGGGGACAAATTCTGTGTAGAAAGGCTCTCTCACTAATTACTCTGGTCCTATCAAAGATTTTCTTGAGCAGAGACCACCTTCCCCCCCCCCCCCCCAGAAAGAGCTGCAATCACACAAGCACTTTAAAACATATGCATTACTATTACCTTTCTTTAAGAATAATTTGATAAGGGGCTCCTTGGTGGCTCAGTCGGTTAAGCGGCTGCCTTCAGCTCAGGTCATGATCCCAGGGTCCTGAGATCGAGCCCTGCATCAGGCTCCTTACTCAACGGAGAGCCTGCTTCTCTTTCTCCCTCTGCCTGCCTGTCTCTCCCTCTACTTATGCTCTCTATCTCTCTCTCTGTGTCAAATAAATAAATAAAATCTTAAAAAAAAAAAGTAATTTGATAAAGGATTTATGCCCCACCCAACTCCCCATTTTTTTGTTTTTGAGAGAAAGAGAGAGCAAACTGTGGCAAGGGGGAGGGGGGCAGAGGGAGAGAGAGAATCTGAAGCAGGCTCATGCCCAGTGCAGACCTGGAAGCAGGGCTTGATATCTGGATGCTGAGATCATGCCCTGAGCCGAAATCAGGACTGTTACGACTGAGCCACCCAGGCGCTCGCCCCCCTGGCTCCCCCACCACCCAGTTTTTTAAAGTGGGTATTATCATCAGTGATACCTTGATTGTTATCAGTGTTACTTTTTTCTTTTTTGCATATAAGCAGTCACTGCTATACCTAGTCATGTGATCATATTTTATGAGCAGCAAAAACTGAGCACTGTACACATGTGAACAGAATTCAATACTTTTTATTCCTCATTCTCTCATGCACAGTAGACTCAATGAAAAAGTAGTCATGGGTTGGATTCTGACAGGCACAGTCCTCTTTTCCTGCTCCTGTACCCAGGACTGTGTCCTGGAACACTTTTCCTTTCGATCCTCTTATCCCAAAGAGACCTAAACCTGAAGTCCACCATTTCTGCCTCTTTTTCCTTGGTGTCCTGGGTATTAGAGTATAAAAGAGAGCAACCTTTCTGAGCCACAGTTTGAAGGTGGCCTACCCAGCACATTCAGCTGTTCTCTGCTGTTGGAGTGGGAGGGATTGAAGTGCTTGGTGATATATGCAAATAAATGTCATTTTCAGAGCAGTGGGGTCATTGGCATGTTGAGCACTTTATTGCCAAGGCACTAGAGTGGTGCAATTTCTGGAGCAATTAGAAAACTGATGACTCCCAAATAACTCCCTGTGGTTTTACTGGAACCTCAACTGCCTATAAGCAGGATCATGGGTCACAGCTGTTCATTATGCAGTTAGAGATAAAAGGCACAAAATAACAAGTTGCCTGAGAGAAACAGGACGCTAAAATAACAAAGTGCCCAGTGGCATTATTTACTGAAACCACGTGACTCTTTTTTGCAGGGGGAAAGAAATGACAAATTCAAGGTTAGTGATAAAAGAAATCTGTGGGGAATATGATGTTTGGAGCAGGAGGGAGGTGCTATAGGAGAGCCCAGAGAAAAGGCACAGGTGGCCTCAGCTGAGTACCGGAAACTGCATGCAGGGGTGTGCAAGCATTGTATGTCCCCTGATGGCTTCCAGGGGCTCCTTTCCAGTGAGGGATTGTGGGAAGTTTCTCTTACTTTCACATGGTAGTATTCTGACTCCTGCATGAGTCTTTCATGATTTACAAATAGTTAAAAGTTAGAAACAGCATATTTCTATCGAGTATCTTTTTTTTTTGTTTTTGTACATTATAGGTGAGTTTACACCTGAGATGCAAGTGAGAATTCGACAAGAGATTGAGAAGGAGAAAAAAGTAGAGCCATGGAAAGAACAATTCTTTGAAAGCTACTATGGTCAGAGGTAATACCAAGACAGGTTCTGTAAACCAAATGTGAATTCCTACATATATCTCACAGCGTGTTTCATATTAACTACCTTTCCAGAAATTCTAATCCTCAGTTTCCTTCTATTATTTCACCAGTTCTTTTTAACTAAGAATTTTTTTTCTTTTTATGAATCATGCATGCACAGAATTGGGTTCCTTGACTCTTGACACATTACCATTGTGGGTGGGTTGGTTTCATTAAAAAAAAGAAAATTATTATCTTGAATTGGAATCCCTTTCTTTGAATAGATTGAATAGTTCTTATCAATAATTTTATAAGTTATAAGAATACTGAAGTTCAGTACATTTTTTCTAGTAGTTAATTATCCCACAAGATGGTAATTTACCCAGAATCACCAAGGAATCCTAGGAATCCCTAGATTCCTAGGATTAAACAGCCTCTCCTCTAGAAGGCCCTCTGGCAGGTCTTCATAGCTGAATGAAGATACAAACCCTGTTCTCAAGGGAATATACGTTAAATCTTTTTTTTTTAATAAAATATCTGAAAAGAAGTTAATGGAGACATTTAAATAGATGACAGTGGAGCTGTATTATTGTTTGAAGTAGAATTGAACATCCAGAGATTTATTGGTTTGTCTCCCTTCTTGCCTTCTGCATACCTAATGGCAATCCTTAAGGATACTCTGTAACCACAGTTTGACAACTAATGGCTCTTTTTCTTATTTCCCAGTAGTTCATTGATCCCCTTTATGGTCACGTAGGAAGTGATTCCTGTTGTGATTAATGAGTCTCACGTACGGGTACGCCTGGCCGGCTCAATCAGTAGAGGGTGTAACTCTTGATCTTGGGATTGTGTGTTGGAGCCATATTGGTCTTAAAAAAAAAAAAAAGTCTCACATATTGATCTACACTCTTGGTATGAACTTTGAGCCCTTCTCCATAAATGATGGTGTATCCATTTAGACTGTTATCACAGGTAACTGTCACTCTGTAAGTATTGTTAATTTCCTCCATAGGCATTGTAGGAATTTTTGGGTCTTTTCTGTTTTCAGCTGTTACTTTTTTTTGCCAGTTTTTACAGGAGGACTGTTTTCTATTATTGTCTAGTTTTGTTGTTAGCCACTCCATTTCAGAGGTGCAGTACAGATCATTTGAAGTCACCAAAGAGGGTCCCTTGCTTTTGCCTGTTTAAACAACATTCTAAAACATGATGAAGAGTCTCTAGTGACCCCCGCTGAGTAGCCTAGTTCTAGCAAGGCCACACTGTGGAAGTCCCAGTTGACCTTCACTCCCAGGATAGCTCAGGGACATTGATCTCAGAATTATAGAGCTATACTAAGTGAAGTGTAAACGGGCTTTCCAGAAACTCCAGAGTTCTAATTTTCTGAAGAACGTTGACAGCCACCTCCTATCTCCTCAGGGGCCTGTAGATTTCTTGGGCCCTCCTTTCTGCAGGTGCTACAGAGCAGAGTTGAGCAGGGTGCGTGGGTCTTGGCCTTCTTTCACTTCCCTTGTGGGTAGTCTGTGATGTTTGCCTCTAGACAAGGTAGCCCTTCTTAATAAACATAAGTAATAATGATAATTAACATTATTGAGCTTTAATATGTGCTAAGTACTGTTCCAAGACTTTATATGCATAATTTAATCACACCAACAGTGTAAAGTGATGAACCTCAGTATATAATGAAGAACTGAGATACAAAAGACTAGTGACTTACTTAATGTCACATGGATGTATCAGAGCCAGGATTTGCATCTAGGCACTCGAACTCCAGAACTTCACTACTACTAATAATAATAGTGATGATATATGAGGAATACCTACTATATGTCAGGGTTTCTTCTGGGCATTGCCATATACTATTATCTCCTAACGCTTTCAATAACATAGGCCATTTTTCAACTAGAATATTTTTTTCTTCCACCTTTTAGTTCTGGTCTGAGCCTTGAGGATTCAAAGAAATTGACAGCCTCGCCCAGCGATCTCAAAGTAAAGAAAACCCCAGCTGAGCAACCAAAATCCATGCTCCCTTCAGAGGCCTCACCTGTCAGTATAGTCCCAGTAATTCCCCAGTTAGGGTCTAAAGAAGAAGTGGTGCAAATGCCATCCCCAGGAAGAAAAGAAGAGCATGAAAGCCAAGATATGGTGCAGCCAAACCCCAAATCCACAGAGCCCCTACTTCCCTCAGCAAGCAATACACAAGAGCTTAGCAGCATTCTTCCCATCAAGTGCCCAAAGGATGATGATCTCTTGGAGCAGAAGCCAGTTGCCTCTGCTGAACAGGAGTCTGAGAAGGAGAATCATCTCACTACAGTTTCTAATTATAACAAAGATGAAGGCCAAGAAGCTTTAGTTACATCCCCAAACAAACCCAAGAGTCCTGGGGTGGAAAAACCAGTAATAAAGCCCATGGCAGAAGCAGGTCCCCAGGATATCACTGCGAAAGAACCTCCATCAGCTCTGGTTGATCACAGCCCAGAAAGCCTCAAGAGGAAATCTTGTCTCATCCAAGAAGAGGCCCCCGTGAGCTGGGAGAAAAGGCCCCGTGTCACGGAGAATCGCCAGTACCAGCAGCCATTTCAAGTCTCGCCACAGCCCTTTCTCAGTAGAGGGGACAGGATCCAGGTGCGAAAAGTACCACCTCTCAAGGTAAGAGAGTGGGAAGAACTGAAAAAGAGAGGATGCATGAACACTAAGTTTCGGGTCTTACTTATTAAATTTCAAGTCATTTGTGGTATTTCTTAACACAGAAGCAGTTGTATGTATGTGATAAGCCTGTAACTGTGTTCTTACATGAGCAAAATTATTAATAAACAGGCATTTAGAACTGCATTCCTACAGATCTTTATTAGTGTTTGAGTAAGTAATGGGTGTCTAATTAATTAGACCACCTCCACCCACGCTCCCTGCTGGCTGCTCTTACATCCTAAGATAGTTGTGGAAATTATTCTGTCTCATGTGACAACATAAGAAATAAAATGAACAGAAGGAAGCCATCGGCTTTTTTGTGGCAAGAGCCATGATATTTAAGTGTACCCTGGCCCTTTTCTTACTGCCATAACTGATTTGATGTTCTGTGGTTCTAGAACTACCCTTAGTTCCATCTTTTTAAAGGAAACCTCTGTGGTTGCCGTGGGTCACTGCTGGTTACTTGAGGGACATTAGGAAGGTGGGGTAGCCTTGTTAAGCTCTCCAGCTCAGGCTGTGTCACTGACTTCCATGTTAGCATTCTGTTGCTGCTTATCAAATCTTTCACATTCGTAAAGCAGTATCCTTATCTTAGTATATAACGACTGCATCTAACCAGTAGTGAGCCCTTTAAAACCCAAACACATTTTTACTTCTGATCTAAAGGTTTCCTAATACTTGGGCTTGCGCTTAATAGCAGTTTGCAGTTCATTTATTCACTTAATAAATAGTATATGTTAATAAATTTTTACTAATGGTATTCATTAATACTATTGTGTCTACTATGCACGCAGGCACTGGGTATTACTCATTCACGTTAGGATATAAATAGAAAAAAAAGTCACATAGAAATACTTTTTCCCCCTTTTTTATTTATCTTAGATGAACCAAAGTTAGTTCCATCAGGAAATATCCCTTAGAAACATTCAGTTGCTAGTACTTGACCCATTTCATTTATTATGTATTTCTCTCTCATTTTGCGTCTATTACTAATTGTATGACATTCTCATTACTTTTTAAGATTTGTGCACCTAGGAATCTCCCTTTTTAAAAAATGTTTGCCACTTTTCTACCATTAACATACCTTGCATGCTTTGCCAGAGATTGTGATTTTTTATGAAAATCACTTAATTTTTTTCCCCCACTTTTACTGTTATAAAAATATTAGAAACCTTTCTGTAATGAATGTCAGTCAGAACTTCTATGCAGACCTGAGAGCCGAGTTACATTTTGGGTTTTACTTTATATAAATGATACTGGGTAAGATTCATCATTTCTGTTTCCTCATCTGTATAGAGGCTGAATTATATGCCACTTGGTCTGCTTTCTCTAATCCAGAGAGGCTCCACACTGAAAACTTAAGTCTACCGTGACTGTGTTATTGTTATTTAATTTTTTCCCTTTTGCTTCTCCTTCCTCATCCCCCTCCACTCCCCCACAGAATATTTTCTACCAGAAGTTGCTTTAATAGCTCTTACCTTAGGCCGTATCTCAAATCCCACTTTCTTAGACAGAACTTAATGTAATTTATAATAGAGCAAAATCTTTTAACTAAAACTTAAGTAGAAAAATAAAATTTTAATTTTATTACAAATGTTATACATGTGTGTATATGTAAGTTATATACATGCATATGTGTGCGCATGTTACAACATGGATATCTGTAACGATATGTACGGGGGGGATGGAAAACTGTGTTTCCTATTTGGTATCCATTTATTTATTTATTTATTTATTTATTTATTAATTAAAGATTTTGTTATTTGAGAGTGAGAGAGAGCACAAGTGGGAACAGGAGCAGGGCTGTGGATGGTGGTGGGGGAGAGGGAGAAGCAGACTCCCTACTGAGCAGGGAGCCCGATGCGGGGCTCCATACCAGGACCTGGAGATCACGACCCAAGCTGAAGGCAGATGCTTAACTGACTGAGCCACCCAGGCACCCCATCTGTTCAGTATACATGAGAAGAATTTACCTTGCTCTACTAGGATAGCGCTTCTTGGTGTTAAGTTGTTACCAGTGCCCGGACAACATTGAGCCCTTAGTGCTTACAGATGTAACATCTCATTTATTCCACATAAGCAGGTAATAGAGCTATTTACATAAATAACTGAAACTTATTATTTTTATGTATTAAGACTTTTATTAGAACCACTTTTAATGAATTTATCAACATGTTAGTAATGATTTTCAGTCATTACAATAGATATTATTTATTCTGCTAGGTATGTTATTATTCTCAAGATTATTCTGATACAAGGTTGTTTGTCCCTATGTACAATTCCCCTAAACAACTGTGCTTTTACTTTCTTGGATTTAATTTTCTGGTTTTACCTATTTTCTCCCCGTCCTAGGGGTCTCTTCTGGGTGATATTACCAAGGGGCAACAATTGCTTCTTTCCCTCTATTGGTAGCTTCTAAAATACTGTGCAGTTAGATGTAAAAGAGACTCTCAGTGTTTAAGAGAGAGATGAGGTACATCTTCTGACGTGAGACGTGTGGACTGTGTGACGCCTGTGACAGTCCCACAGCTCTGACTTCTGAAGGACAGAGAATCTGTTTCTCAGGACTACTGACCTTTTGAGAAATGGATATTGCAAATAATGAAAAATTTTTAGTGACTTTACTATTCTTAAGGAGTTCCAGAAAGATAACATGCATTTTCTTAGAGCCCTGTGGCTTAATTTTTCTTTTTTTTAATTAAATGCCCTAGAAAATCTGTAACCGTTATTTGCTCCTTTAAGTTCTGGCCACTACTAGAAGGGTCCAGACTTTGATGCATTCTAATTGAGCTCTGATAGCTTCCAAAGTATTGTTTCAAATAGGAGTCTGATTCCTTTCAGATACAGTATTTTATGGTATGAAAATCAGCGGTTTCAAACTCCCAGGAAGTGTTTCAGAAAAGCATATTTTCTCTAGAGTTCTAATTTGTCAATTTGGGGATAGGACCCGGAGCACATATATTTTTTTTAATTTTTTTTTTTTAAGATTTTATTTATTTGAGAGAGAGAGAAACAGCATGAGAGGGGAGAGGGTCAGAGGGAGAAGCAGGCTCCCCGCCGAGCCAGGAGCCCGATGCAGGACTCGATCCCAGGACTCGAGGATCATGACCTCAGCTTAAGGCAGTCGCTTAACCAGCTGAGCCACCCAGGTGCCCCCAGAGCACATATATTTTTAACCAGCTCCCCAAGTAAGGATAAAGCCAGCCAGGGATGAAAATGAGTGTGGTGAACACTGTATACATTATGTACATACTCCCTTGTGTGGACGGACGGAGTGGGATGCATCTATGGATCACACACTGTCTACCTTCCAGTGCTATCTAGACGCCTCTGTCATTGAGATAATTCAGCCTGAGTGCTTACGCGTGCATGTGTGCGTAGAGCAGAAGAGAGCAAGAATTCTCCTCGGAGCTTGGAAGGAGAGCTAAGAAGAAAAAGACAGTGGTATGCCTCTTCTCTCTCACACACATTCGAAAGTCAAATACCCCACAAGGTCTGTAGCTTAAGTAATACGCAGTCGTGAGTAGTAATGCCATTAGGAGGGAGTTGTGTTGAGAAGGGGATTTGGGGCAGAGAGGATGCTGGGGGAGGAGAGGCTTTGGCACCAGTAGCGGAGGTGGAAGGACCCTAGAGACACAGTCACGTTGCTGTCTCCACGCTTTGGTCTCTCAGCCATGACCCCCCCCATCTCTGTGACTGGGGTGTAGCGGTTACCGCAACAATTCAAGTGTTCGGGAAGTTCTGCTTATCTTGTCAATGAAAACTAAGCTCTGGGTTTTTTTCCTCCCTCCTTCTTTCAGATCCCGGTCTCCAGAATCTCCCCCATGCCTTTTCCTACATCGCAGGTCTCTCCCAGGGCTCGTTTTCCAGTCTCCATCACTAGTCCTAACAGAACAGGAGCCAGAACTCTTGCAGACATCAAAGCAAAAGCCCAGCTGGTCAAAGCACAGAGGGCGGCCGCCGCTGCAGCCGCCGCCGCTGCCGCCGCCGCGGCCTCAGTTGGAGGGACCGTTCCAGGACCTGGCCCCGGGGGCGGACAAGGCCCAGGAGAGGGCGGTGACCCCAAAACCGCTGGAGGAGGGAGGCCAGGCTCAGACAGAGGCCACGAACCTGGAGAGGGCCCCACCCTGGAGTTGGCAGGAACTGGAAGCGGGGGAGGTACGAGAGAGCTTTTACCCTGTGGGCCAGAGACTCAGCCCCAGTCTGAGACCGAGAGCCCAGACCAGGCACAGCCTCATGGTGTCTCTGGAGCACAATTACAGCAAACCCCCTCGGTGCCTCCAACCTCTGCCAGCGGTGGAGCCGGCGCAAGGGCCCCCTCACCAGCCCACACTGACGCGCCCCCACCAGCTGTAGGGAAGCCGGCTAACGAACCCCCGCACCCCCCTAGGGCAGCAGCCGCAGTGGCCTCTCTCCCCCACCCACAAGGCCCCGGGACCTGCAGACCGGAGAAGGCGC
Source organism: Zalophus californianus (assembly GCF_009762305.2). NCBI lineage: Eukaryota > Metazoa > Chordata > Mammalia > Carnivora > Otariidae > Zalophus > Zalophus californianus. The sequence goes on along the minus strand of NC_045602.1, from coordinate 21,066,732 downwards.
CTTCTACTCCGGCGGGTTCCGCTCTCATCTCAGATGCCTCCCCACCTGTTCGTTTTGCAGCCGATGGCACAGTCGAGCCCAGAGCAGGTTCTGGTAGGAATATGCCAGACCCTTCGGCCTCAGCGGAGACAACCGCTAGTACTTCAGCGGCTGTGACTCCCTCTCCTTTAACATCGTTGTTGACCGCCGCCGCTTTAGAAAAGCTTCCTGTACCCCAGGTCAGTGTAAGCGTAGGGCCTCCGGGATCAGCTCCGTCCTCGAGCACTTTGCCAGTAGCTTCTAGCCTTAAAACTCCAGGAACTTCTTCAAATTTGAATGGACCCATGCCAAGGCCGAGCTCTAGTATCCCTGCGAATAACCCTTTGGTCACTCAGCTGCTTCAGGGCAAAGATGTTCCCATGGAGCAAATTCTGCCTAAACCTCTCACCAAAGTTGAAATGAAAACTGTTCCACTGACCACGAAAGAGGAGCTGGGGACAGGAGTGCTCACAGGCACTGGTGCTGCAGAAAACAGCATCAGAGAGGAAGGTGGTGAGAGGCAGTCCCACCCAGCTCTGCAGCAGCTGGGGAAAGCCTTGCAAAGTAAGCAGCTCCCCCAGGTTCCAAGACCCCTTCAGCTCTTTTCAGGTAAGGAACTGAGGGACTCTAGCATTGACACACACCAGTACCAGGAAGGACTAAGCAAAGCCACCCAAGAGCAGATCCTTCAGACTCTCATCCAAAGGGTTCGGAGGCAGAACGTTCTCCCATTTGTGCAGCCCTCCCAATTCAACTTCACTCACTCAGGTTTCCAGTTGGAAGACATCTCCACAAGCCAGAGGTTCATGCTGGGTTTTGCTGGCAGAAGGACATCGAAGCCTGCAATGGCAGGTCACTATTTACTTAACATTTCCACCTATGGCCGGGGTTCAGAGAGCTTTAGGAGGACCCATTCTATAAACCCTGAAGACCGTTTGTGTCTAAGTAGCCCCACGGAGGCCTTGAAAATGGGATACACAGACTGTAAAAATGCAACAGGAGATAGTAGCAGTGGCAAAGAAGAAGATACCGATGAGGAAAGTACCAGTGATGAGCAAGAATCCATCATGGTGAAGGAGGAGCCCCAGGCTGCCCAGGGCCCTGGCAAGTGTGAAGCAAGTTCGGGACCCCACAGTAGAGAAGCCCTAGCCACCAATGATTGTTTAGCAAAAAAGAATGTGAAGGCGGAGACACCAGTGCATGAGCAAACCACTTTAAGCAAGGAGAATTACCTGTTCACCAGAGGCCAAACATTTGATGAAAAGACCCTAGCCAGAGATTTTATTCAGGCAGCACAGAAACAAATGGCTCATGCAGTGAGAGGCAAGACGATGCGTAGCAGCCCTGAGCTTTTCAGTTCTACTGCTCTTCCTCTGACTGCAGACAGTCCCACCCATCAACCTCTCCTCCTTCCACCACTGCAAACCCCGAAGCTGTATGGAAGCCCCACCCAGATCGGGCCAAGCTATAGAGGCATGATCAATGTCTCCACCTCGTCTGACATGGACCGTAACTCTGCTGTCCCGGGGATGCCTGACTGTAGCCAGGTGGCTAGCAATGTAGGTGATGTCATGTCCTTTTCGGTGACTGTCACTACTATCCCTGCTAGCCAAGCGATGAATCCCAGCAGCCATGGCCAGACCATTCCTGTTCAGGCCTTTCCTGAAGAGAACAGCATAGAGGACACACCTTCGAAATGTTACTGCCGATTGAAAGCCATGATCATGTGCAAGGGGTGTGGAGCATTCTGCCACGATGATTGCATTGGCCCCTCGAAACTGTGTGTCTCCTGCCTTGTCGTTCGGTAACGAGACTAGAAAGAGAACATGCTGTAAAGGAGGCAGGGAGGGAAGGGTTGATGAGATGTGTTTTTTGCGTCCTTTCGGAATCACAGAAATAAATTAAGTAGGTTTCAGTTGTCTTAAGAGACGTTACTTAATCAGGAATACAGAGTACAGATCTTATATTTTAGAGGAAGAGCACCTTGTATAGTAAGTCTAGGTCAAGCAAGACTTTGTGAATTTGTGACAAGTTTGCACTTACAAAATCATGTAAATATGTCACATTTTGTTTTAACATTGTTTTCCCAAGTGTTTAGGTAATGATGTATTTGAATTCAGATTTATGTTCCACTTCACGTGACTCTGAGAAAAGTTTAATGCCATGCATGGTTAAAGGAAGCTGTCTTTCTTCTCTCCTTTTTTAAGAGGCCAGGAAAAGGAAGGAATGAAGGAATGGTCTGGAGAAATGACCATTCAAGCTGATTATGTCATGATGGTCTGACTGCAGGCTTTACTTAGATTATTCAGCCTTGGCGGGATTTGGATTCAGGGTTTACTCAGTCCCTTTACCTTAGACAGAACCTTCTTAAATTCAATTTTTTGATACCGTATTAATTTCATAGGTAGTAATTCAGACTCTGAAAGCTCTCGACCTGATTCTTGGCTTCCACAGACCAGTGCTGTTGCCAAGCTCTCTGCTTGCGCTTTGTGGCCCCCTGCCCTCAAGGCCCCCTACCTTGCCCTGAGACCATGAATGTGGCCCACGAAGGGTGTGCCACCCCAGGCCCCTGCTGTTAGCTGAGCCTGTGCCGGGCAGCAGTTCCAGCAGTAACATCCGGGTACTTCGTCAGTCATGGGAGCTTACAAACAGGTGTGAGATGCTAGTAGAGCAGTAACAAAAAATGTTAGTGATGGGGTGATTTGAACTATGTGTTTTGTTGGGCAAGGGAGTAAAAAAAAGTGCAGAAACTATTAAACTGAACATAAAGAACTTTGGAAAACGATTTTAACCCTAGAAACAAGGTAGCCTCTCTTTTCCTCTTCTTGCCCAACCCTGTTACCTAATGTTCTGTAGTCCGCTGTGGTGCAGGAGGGAAAGCTCCTTGTTGCCACATTTGCCCGTTCTGTTTAGCCTGTTTTGACCTCCCAGGCATCTGAGGAGTGTGGCGTAATCTTACTAGATATTACTTTGAACACAACGTGTGCACACAGACACACACAGTAAAAGTTAGACACTTCTCCTGTTCTAGAAAATATGTCCTCTGTTTTGGATTACTGTTGTCTATGCACTAGAAATTTCTAATGTAAAGGGGCTTCAGTAAATGGCTAAGGGAACATCTAGAAAGGAAGAGAAATTAGCTCCAAAGTTTTGTTGCTTGTTTTGTTGATTCTTTTTTGTTTCCTTTGTTGTTGTTTTTTAAATCTTGTCACTAGTGACTGAAGAGTTTTTGAGTACATATATTTAGGTCATGGTTAAAGAACATTAAAATAAATCTACAATTTATCAGAACTTGGTATTAAGGAACCAGGTATTGTCAATGTGCATCATGCATATTGATTTTAAGTTTTCCTAATTTCAGGCGTGTGAAGTAAAAATACTACTGCAAACCTAGTACACTTGTAGCTGTACTTAGTATTCAGGATGTGATACTTACCATACGCAGAACAGTGTAAACTTACTAAATCACATTCCAGATTAGGAGGAAGTAGAAAGTAATACTCTTTGCTCTTCCCCATTCTGTTACCCATTCTTCCCCCCGCATTATACATGCTTTTAATACTTTTGAACCCCATAAGAAACTTACTACTTCACTGTTTTTCAGTTTTTGCTTCTGTTATTTCTTGTGGCTCAAGGCGAATACAGGATTAATGTCTGTGTTCTAGTTTCAGCTGAGACAATAGGATGTCCGCCTAATTTCCCTTTTTCTTCCAGCACACACACAAGGATCCAGGGGTAAGGAGGAAGTTCTCCAGCCAAGATCCAGTAAGAAAAATGGTTTAGTTCCCCAAACTTTTCACTACTATGGGTAATCCAAGGGCAGGGGCTAAAAGGACCTATTGCTGGTTAAAACTCTCCATGCTCAGCTTCTTCACTCCCCATGTTCAGTGCCAGGACTGAGGGCTGGTCTGTGTGCTGGAAGTGCCTGAGTATTTCTGAACTGACCCCATGCTAAACATGAATTACCAATTTGGATTGATCAAAGTGAACTTTCTTCTTTGCACCTTGCCTGTCATAGAAAGTCTCTCCTCCACAGTTCCCGTAATCTGAGTTTGGACAGACTAACCAGGAGAGGGGGAAAGGGATCAGGGATTTTCAAGTCCATTTGGAGAGCAAACCGTATTGTGCCTCTTCTTCTTGACCAAGGCTCTTGTAGATAGGTCCTAAGCATTATTATTCCCCAGATTCTCTTAACAAATAATACTCAGCTAATAAAATATTTGCATTTATGAATGTCCCTAAAACAGGATATGTCAACTAGATACACTGCCTCAGTCTTGACAAAATGAGAGAATAGGTTCTCTCGGCTTGGTAGTATATTGAATACAATCTGTTTGTCAGTTTGTTTCAACACAGTGGTTTCAGGTAGAAAGTCATTCATTTTAAGAGCTGAACAGAAAAACAATAGCAACAATCCAAACACATTACAATACAATTTGGCCCTTTTGAAAATAGAGCAGTAGGAACAAGAAAAATCTATATTATTGAGAGCATGGTACTCCAATACCTTTAAAGCAGTTTTTATTTTAGGTTTTCGGAGTTGCTTTACCTTTCAGTTCAATCTGAAAGGTTGCTAATCAATGCTAAATTCTTTTTGTGTTTTTTTTTTTCAATGGTATTTAGTTGCACTATTTCCAGTGACTAGTCAGGCATTATGCCTGATGCTTATGCCTCCAGGGTATGCTTCTCGAGCCTTCAGAAACCTTCCATTGTAGGTCGCATTGGGGAGATAGCATTAACAATAAATATGTCATCTCAGTCTTAATGACGGTTCTGAGTTGTCTAGTAGAGAAGGCTCCCTGAATCTTAAAAAAACATTCGATAAAAATTCTCCACCCTATTAAACAACCTGGGGTTGTTCACCCTACTATTCCTTAACCCCTGTGCTCAAGATACTGAAACCATCTGTGGTATCCCATGTAACATTTCTAAGAATAAGATCTGGCAAATGGGACATTTTTCTTGAAGAAGGGGAAGCATACTTGCGTGGGCTGGGAAGGCACCCAGATGTAGGTGTTTTAGGAATTATCTCAGTTTTAAATAGCCAAAGGAGCACCTCCTTGCCTTCCCGGTGAAGGTATAAATTCATACATATTGATGACTTGACAGTTACCATCCTAATTGCTTGTTATTGCCTTTCTCCACCTTAGAGCCCTTAAAGAACTCTTGGGTAAAATTATTTGTTATAATGAGGGGTTCTTCTGTGGTCATTACACCACTATTTATTTCTAGAACTCACTGTCAGTGAGCAGTGCCAGGGTTTTCAATGTGACCTAGAGGTTTCACTTCACAGCAAGGAGGGAAAAGTCCCCGTTGCATTACAACAATGTGCTAAGTAAAAAACTTGGCCAACGGTAGTTTTCAGCTCAATTTATAGAATAGTCCAAAGAGACTGAGAAACATGATGATAGGCAGGGATCTTTTCCTACCATGTTTCAATACCTACGTACCTATTGAAAGGGAACAATAGGTAAAACATTTCCTAAAGTTGAAGTAAGAGCTTCATAGATTCTTGGTTACTTTATTTTTTTTAATGCTTTACATTTGATACAACTATTAAAGATCAATTTTAAAAAAATAGCTTTCCAGTAATATATTTTAAGTAATATATATTTTAATATCTATGTAAAAAGTGACAGTGGAAGACTTTGAATTTCTCATATATGGTATGTTTAATGTAGGACCTCACTGTTAAGGCACAAATTATTACAAAGGAAGTTACTCTAAAGACACTCAGATTATTTCCGAAAAATGCAATAAGGGGAATAGTTTTGGAGTTTATTTTTTATTTTAAAAGAAAATCGACTTATTTACCACGAGCTATTTTTTTTCCTTCTGGCTTATAAGGTTTGTACAGACTGGTTTGGTAAATGCTAAACTTTTGTGTCTTTTGCCTTTTTAAAGGAATTGTTAACATTGGAATTGAGGGTATGTACAGAGAAGTTGGTGTCAACACCATTTAAAAAGTCATATTTTTTCACAAATATAGAAAAATCATTTTACATAAGAATTTTAAGTATTTGCAATAAATATATGTATATAGATTGTATGTATTCATATATTCTTATTTTTCATTTTATTATTAAGTAAAAGATAATTAAAGTGAAAATAAAAACCTTGGAGTTTTTGGTGACTCTTGAGGTCTGACATCCATCTGAGAGCGGTGTGGGTAAGGGCCCTCAGCTGTTGCCTTATATCACCATTGCAAGATGATCACAGATTGTGTAGAAGAGTCAAAATGAGGAATTTGGTGATAAATCAGGGTAGCGTATTTCTTTAAGAACTCTAGTAAAAATATTAAATAATGCCTAATCTGTCTGTCTCTGTTTTCACCCTTGAACTGTTCTGTCTCTTAACCATGGGATATTACTGGGAATGTTAAAAACAGACAAACACAAAAACATGGTGCATTTTTTTTTTTTTAAGATTTTATTTATTTGACAGAGACACAGCGAGAGAGGGAACACAAGCAGGGGGAGTGGGTGAGGGAGAAGCAGGCTTCCTGTGGAGCGGGGAGCACGATGCAGGGCTCGATACCAGGGCCCTGGGATCATGACCCGAGCCAAAGGCAGATGCTTAATGACTGAGCCACCCAGGCGCCCCCCCCTTTTTTTTAATGTGCCCACTGTTTGCTTCTAAAACAAAGAATGGTAAGAAAATATCTCAGGGGTAAAAATAGGTTTTTCTTTATCAACAGTGGTTAATAATTCATTAGCAAACATTCACTGCCACCACCCTCAAGGCAGTAGGAGTATGTGAAGAAATAATTTCATGAAGATAATTGAAAACTTGTTTTCTGTTCCCAGTTCTCTGAGAAGTGAGTTTCCTAACCAGTTCTGTATCCTTCCTGATTGGTCTGAGAGGGAGTTTCCTAACCAGTTTTAGGTCCTTCCTGATTGATCCGGAGAGCTAGAAGCGCTAGGAGAACTTGGATTTTGATCTGAAGTGTCAGGAAGGGCATTTATGCAGATGAGGACTGAGCCAGGTATTAGGAGAGCTTAACTGTCCATTGTCCCATACCTACAGATAGCCTGGAATCCTGCTGTTCAAGAGATTTTGTGGTTGCAAATACTTGGTTTTAGGATATGATTGAAGGAGCAAAATGCTACCTAGATAATCTTTGGAAATAAAGGTATCTAGTCCATTCTTTAAATAGAGATTTATTGATGAAATAAAAAAAAGGTCAGAACTTCACGAATGTATCTTAGTGACCCATGAAACTCACTTTTTATTCCAGTTCCCTAGTTCTCCCCATAATTACTCCGCCGTGATTATTTTCACTGATAAAAATAGCATATTTTGGAAATCAGTAAGGATACATAGAATGCTTTTTAAAAGATTGCCTTGTTATTTTTCAAAAATTGAAATTGCAAACATCGGGGTTGCCCAAAGATGCTGAAGATCGTTTGCCAGTCCAGGAGAACAGCATTCTAAATCTTTGCTGAAAATATGCTTTTTCTAAAGGAAATTTCTTATGTCTCAGGGAACATCTGCATCCTTACAATTCCTGTATATAATGGGAGTGAAAGTGAAATATTTCAGTGTGTGTGAACCAGCCCATTGTGGCCATTTCCAGAAACCACCCCCCCTCCACTGTTTATAGTACATATTTGTTATTTAAATGGGCCTCCTACCTCACTGGAAGTGAAATTCATATGCAGGTTAATGACGTAGGGGCCTAAATGTATAGTTGATAGGCAGTTGAATGAGAAAGAGCAATATACTAGAACACAACTTCAACTTGAATCCCCAACTGTCCTTTATTTACATGACAGTCCAGAAACCTGTGTTCTATGCTTTTGACGCCACTTGACCACAAGTGGTCTTAAGAAATAAGATTTTGCATAACGTTTCTAGCTGGTTTTGTGTACAAATCACGTTGTTCACTAATTCATCTATTTCTCAGAGCACCTACTATGTGCTAAGCACTGTACTAAGGTTCAGGTTCTGCAAGGGTAAACAAAAGCAGCCATGTAAATTGTAAAAGGTCTTCCTAACGTAGTAGCCATACAGCATGTGTCTAGTTCAGGGCTCAAGGAGTACTGTATGCTACATATTTCCCAAGACGTGATGGAAATTTTAAGTGTAAATGAGTTACGGAAGGGAATCATTTGAGGCACTGGGTGAAACCCAGTGGCAAAACATGAAGCAAGAAAGGAAAGGCATTGCCCCTAGGTGAAATAACAATGTGGAAGTGAAAAGCCATGTTAGTAAAATTTACCTTTTCTGAAAACAATCATTGGAAGATGTAGAATTCTTTTTTTTTTTTTTTTTTTTTAGATTTTATTTATTTGACACACAGAAGGAGAGAGCAAGCACAAGCAGGGGGTGTGGCAGGCAGGGGAGAAGCAGGCTTCCTGCTGATAAGGGGCCCGACGGGGGCTCGATCCCAGGACTTTGGGATCATGACCTGAGCCGAAGGCAGCCACTTAACTGACTGAGCCACCCAGGGGCCCCCAGAAGATGTAGAATTCTTAACAGAAACTTCAAGAAATTTCTTTTTTTTTTTTTTAAGATTTATTTATTTATTTGACAGGGACACAGCGAGAGAGGGAACACAAGCAGGGGGAATGGGAGAGGGAGAAGCAGGCTTCCAGCCGAGCTAGGAGCCCGATGTGGGACTTGATCCCAGGACCCTGGGATCATGACCTGAGCCAAAGGCAGACATTCAACGACTGAGCCACCCAGGCGCCCCAAACTTAAAGAAATTTCTTAGTAAGGTCTCAGTTGAAGAAAGAATCCCTTTCAATTAATTCTGGTGAGTGCTTCTAACTAACCCTTTCTAATAACTGTTAGGTAAATAATGCAGCCTACTTGCAACTGATGTTTAAACCCACAGGAAGCTTAAGGGAATTGAAACTAAACCTTGATTTTTATCTTTTAGTCTGGTGAGAATGAAGTGTATCCCTTTATTTTATATTGTTAAAGAGTTGTTGTATCCCTGTTTTTTCTCCATAATGGATAAAATTAGTGTTCTAAAGTTTTTATCCTAATACTGTAGAATTGGCTCCTCCACCCCATCTCTAAGTCACAGAACTTGAATTACAAGAAACTTCAGCAGGATCATAGCTTTTTTTAGTGGCCTAAATTCCCAATTCTTACTTTGAGAATTTCTGGTTTAAAAAAAAAAGTTTTTAAAGGATAAATCGTTGTATTTTGTTAGTGCTTATTCTTGAATTTTTCTTACCATTTATCATTAACTTGGATTGTTGGATTTGCAACTCAAATTCTGGATGCCAAAATATCCATATTCACCTTTCAGTCAAAGAGGTATTTGGTATATTCCACCGTGAAATGTCTCAACTTTGTCCAGGAAGTAGGAGGGTGGGTATCCTATATTTTCCTAATACTTGGTGGCCTTAAACAGAAGATTGGGTTTCTTTTATTGAGACTGTATGAACTAAGGAATCTCTATACCTCCATGGAGCTCTCAGTCTTAACCGAAAAAGGTCATCCCTAGAAAGACTTCCTTTTAACAGGAAGGAGGGCCTGGGCCTGGAAGGGAGAGCCAGAGATGATCAGGCTGTGGAGAGGGGCTATGACCCGATGGTCAGTTCTCCTGAAGAATAACTTCCAACTCAATGTTCCTGGTTCTTCAAACTCAAAAGAGGCTAAAGGGAAATAATAAACCTACTGATTTCCATCTTGACTGCAAAACCCAGAGAATTCCTAGGGGAGAAGAAAGGTAAACCTAAGATTGGATTTAAAATAGGTTTAAGTAAACTTTCAGTTATTATTAACTTTTATGAAATTTTTTTAAGGTTTTGGGTTCACATGATGTTAAATTGCCATGATTAGAACATGGAATTTGATATGAGATATTTTATGGGCTAAGTGATGGTTTTCTATTGAATTACATAGCGGCAGCTTTTGCTGCTGATCAGGATTTAGGATTGTGCACCTGTGTCTGTTAAATAATGCCAAAGTTGCTCATAAATACTATTAAGCTAACTTGAGTCAACACTTAATTTTATTAACTTTAATCATGGATCCTCTTCTTAAATATTTAAAATTTAATTAGTCCAATAAGAAAGCAATGCATTAAATGTTATCAAAATATTTGAAGATACTTTAGAACTATTATTTTACACACAGCCTATTTCCTTTCTATGGAAAGTACGGTACAAAAAAGTTTTACTTTTTTACTTTCTTTCCAAAAGCCCATGTCTGATGTTTTCAGATACCTAGAGCTTGGAAATGATAGAGTTGGACTTTGGCCCTAAGTCAGCAATTCTCATTCTTTTCAGGCAATAGCAATTTGAAGACACGGGTAGTGACCCCAACTGAACTTATATGTAATCAATTAACACAAACTTTAAATTAATGAAACTCTTGGAGAGTCTCATATTTGGTTTCCCCTTTGTTGCATAAGGAGATAGACTCTGGGCCGGGAAGGACCTGAAAATTTGTTCTTTGATAATAAACTACTGATTGAAGGACAAGTTCTTACTAAATTCACAAAATTCATAGAATCCATGAAAGATCTCAAGTACATGACTAATGAAACTCTAGAAATTAAAAACCTTTCTCTTAGCCATAAGTGCTATGACCTGTTTTTTTAAAGCCCATGTTAATCCTGTGACTCATTGCATCACAGCTTAAAACTTGCACCGGCACCAAGAGAAATCAGAATGGAAGAAATGACCTTGTGCTGGTCTTGTTCACTTTAAAATCTTTGTGCACATAGGCCTTAGCACTTTTGACAGATAAAACTCTGCCTTCTAGCTCCCTCTCACTATCGTCTTTATTCCTCTCACTTTTAGACTGTTCCTTGTACTGGTTGTATAAAACTACCTTCCTCAGAATTGAATGTATAATGTTTCTGCACATGGGCAAATTGTATTTTCTCTTAATGACTCATTTAAGTTGAATAAAGGCATACAGTTTTACTCTAGTGACTGTGCCTTCTCTTTTCCAAAGAAACCAGATACCATGATGAATGACTTACCTGTTTGTTGCTCCTTTTCTTGCACCTGCTTGCACAATTATCCCTGGGTCCTGGCTAAATTTGGTCACTACAGAAAATGCCAGTCTCTAAGCAACCCTCGAAGGGGCTTAAAGAACTGAACAAGAGCCAAAAAGAATGTGTTGTGCATTTCAAGAATAACAAGGAAACGTATACTACAAAGCCACAGTAATCAAAGCAGTGTGGTAATGGCATGAGGACAGACCTATGGACCAATAAAGTAGAACAGAGTCCAGAAATAAGCCTTCACATATATGATCAAGTGATTCTTGACAAGGGTTCCAAGACTAGTCAATGAAAAAAGGGCAGTCCTTTCAATAAATGTTGTTGGCAAAACGATATCCACATGCAAGAGAATGAAATTGGACCCTTACCCTACACCATACATAAAAATTAACTCAAAATTGATCTAAGACCTAAACATTGAAAGCTAAAAATACAAAACCCTTCTTAGAAGAAAATTAGGAAAGCTTCATAATTTGATTTGACAGTGATTTCTGGGATTTGCCAAAAGCACAGGCAACAAAAGAAAAAACATAAATTGGATTTCATTAAGAACTAAAAACTTGGTAAAAACAAACAAACCAACCTAAAACTGAAAACTTATACATCAGAGGACATTATTCATAGTGAAAAGGCAGCCCACAGAATGGAGAAAATATTTGCAAATCATGTATCTACAAGAAATAAATATTAAGAATATATAAGGAACTACAGCTCAACAACAAAAGAACAACCAATTAAAAAATGAGTAAAGGACTAGAATAGATATTTCTATAGAGTAGATATACACAGATGGACAATAAGCACGTGAAAAGCTGCTAAAGATCCCTAACCACCAGGAAAATGCAAACCAAACCATAATGAGACAACTTCATACCCATTAGGATAGCTATCAAAACAAAACAAAGCAAAACATGGGGCACCTGGCTGGCTCAGTCAGTAGAGCATGCGACTCTTGATCTCAGGGTCCTGAGTTCAAGCCCCATGTTGGGAGTAGAGTTTACTTAAAAAATAATAATTATATATATATATGTATATATATATATATATATATATATATATATATATATATATGATCAAGTGATTTTTGATAAGGGTTCCAAGACTAGTCAAGTCTAAGTAAACTAAAGTTTATTTTTAAAAAAATTTATATACATACAGTTTATATATATATATAATCGAGTTTATTTAAAAAATTTATATATATGATCAAGTGATTCTTGACAAGGGTTCCAAGACTACACACACACACACACACACACACACACACAAGAAAACAGTGTTGGCAAGGATGTAGAGAAATTCGAACCCGTGTGCATCGCTGGTGGAAATGTGAAATGGCTCTACTGCTGTGGAAAACAGTAGGGCAATTTCTCAAAACAGAAGTACCATATGATCCAGCAATCTCACCTCTGGCTATATACCCCAAAGAAATGAAAACAGGGACTTGAGCAGATATTTGTTCCTCAATGTTCATAGCAACATTATTTATAATAGCTAAAAGGTGAAACAACCCCAATGTTCATCAACGAATGGGTAAACAAAATGTGATATACTTGGAATATTATTCAGCCTTAAAAAGGAATGAAATTCTGACACACACTACAACATGCGTGAAACTTGAAGGCATTGTGCTAAGTAAAATAGCCAGACACAAAAGGATAAATATCGTATGATTCCACTATACAGTATACTTAAAGTGGTCAAATTCATAGAGAAATTAGAATGGTGGTTGACAGTGACTTGGGAGTAGAGAAGATTGGGAGTTTGTGTTTCCAGTTCTGGAGATGGATGGTAGTGTGGTTGCAACATTCTGAATGTACTTAATGCTACAGCACTACACACTTAAAAATGTTTAAAATGGTAAATGTTATGTATATTTTACCACAAATTTTTAAAAAATATTTACTTCAGGGCACCTGCGTGGCTCAGTTGGTTAAGCGACTGCCTTCAACTCAGGTCGTGATCCTGGAGTCCTGGGATCGAGTCCTGTGTCGGGCTCCCTGCTCAGCAGGGAGCCTGTTTCTCCCTCTGACCCTCCCCCATCTCGTGCTCTCTCTCTCTTTCTCGTTCTCAAATAAATGAAATCTTAAATATATATATTTATTTCAGAGAGAGAGCGTGTGTGCCCATGTGCGTGAGCAGAGAGGGGCAGAGGGAGAGGGAGAAAGAATCCTTGAGCAGGCTCCCCACTGAGCATGGAGCCTGAATCGGGCCCCATCCCAGGACCCCGAGATCATGACCTGAGCCAAAATCAAGAACCCGTTGCTTAACTGATTGGGCCACCCAGGTGCCCTGTTTTACCACAAATTTTTTTTAAAGATTTTATTTATTTGAGGGCGCCTGGGTGGCTCAGATGGTTAAGCGACTGCCTTCGGCTCAGGTCATGATCCTGGAGTCTCGGGATCGAGTCCCGCATCGTGCTCCCTGCTCGGCAGGGAGCCTGCTTCTTCCTCTGACCCTCTTCCCTCTCGTGCTCTCTCGCATTCTCTCTCAAATAAATAAATAAAATCTTTAAAAAAAAAGATTTTATTTATTTGAGAGAGAGCACAAACGGGGTGGGGGGGTGGGGAGGGGCAGAGGCAGAGGGAGAAGCAGACCCCCTGATGAGCAGGGGGCCAGACTTTGGGGCTGGACCCCAGGACCCCGGGATCATGACCTGAGCCAAAGGCAGACACGTAACTGACTGAGCCACCCAGGCGCCCCTTACCACAAATTTTTAAAAATGAGGCTCAAAAGTGGATTAAAAAAATAAGACTTGCATAACATTTTCTTTTCTGAGCAACCTGAGGAGATTAATTTAAAAGTAGTGGTTTTTTTGTTGGGGGGGGTTGGCGTGCCGGGGTGGCTTAGTGGGTTAAGCCACTGACTCTTGATTTTGGCTCAGGTCATGATCTCAGGGTCACAGGATCAAGCCCCGCCTTGAGCTCCACTCTTAGCACAGCATATGCTTGAGATTCTCCTCTCTCTCTCCTCTGCCCCTAGCCCCTACCCCTTCTCCCTGCTCCTGCTTGCACTCTCTCTCTAAAATAAATAAATAAAAATCTTTAAAAGGTAGTTTTTGGGGTGCCTGGCTGGCTCAGTCGGTGAAGCATGCAACTCTTGTCCTTGGGGTTGTGAGTTCAAGCCCCATTTTGAATGTAGAGCCCACTTATAAAAATTAATTTAAATAAATAAAGTTTTGTTCAAGGAAATGCAGAACCTAAAGTCCACCAGTGGAATTAAGAAAAACCCCATAGCACTAAAGAAACTGGTAATGATGGATGGTTAGAAGAAGCCACGTGTCTTTGAGGGAAGCAAAGCTCTTAGAATCCTCGCCGAGCAATGACTCAGCAAATTGTCCTTGATCTAAGAAATTACAGCTGAGAATGGAACCAAATTCAACATTTTAGTATAGCCAGGAACCCAGACTGTAGCATCAAAGTTGAAGATTACCAGAACGTTATAAGAACTGAGGGCAACAAGGAATGAGTACCTTTTGAAAATAGCAAACCATCGGCTCAGGTCATGATCCCAGGGTGCTGGGATTAAGTCCGACATCGGGCTCCCTGCTCAGCGGGAAGCCTGCTTCTCCCTCTCCCACTCCCCCTGCTTGTGTTCCCTCTCTCGCTATCTCTGTCTCTGTCAAATAAATAAATAAAATCTTAAAAAAAAAAAAGAAAATAGCAAATCATTAACCATCCTTCTTCCTCATATTAAGCAATTCTAGTGAAGAGTAGAGTTCTTGGAGTGGATATCTTTGCTGATCTGCGAGGTAAAAACTTACTTCATATTAAAGTTTGCCTTTAAAAAAATTTTAGTCCAACATCTCTTTATATGAGCTATTTGTTTCTTTTTTTTTTTTTTTTTTTTTTTGAGCTATTTGTTTCTTGTGAATTTTCTGATCAGGACTTTTGTCAGGTTTTCTACTGGCATGTTCCTTTTTATTTTTTTTAACGACTTCTAAATGTTCTTCCTACAGTAAAAATATTAATCTTTTGTAATGTGTGTTGCATGTATTTTTCCTAATTTTTCCATGTCTCCCATTCTTGTTTATAATCTGTTTTGCCATACAGAAACTCTTAAATTGAAATTCAATTGCTGCCCGCTAAGATTTTTGTTTTCGGGGTGCCTGGGTGGCTCAGTCCTTAAGCCTCTGCCTTTGGCTCAGGTCATGATCCCAGGGTCCTGGGAAGCCTGGTTCTCCCTCTCCCACTCCCCCTGCTTGTGTTCCCTCTCTCGCTGTGTCTCTCTCTGTCAAATAAATAAATGTCTTTAAAAAAATAATAAAAAACTAAAAAACGTTAAAAAAAGATTTTTGTTTTCATGATATACTTAAGAAGCCCTTATACATTGATTATAAAAACATTTAACAACCCCCTTTTTAATTCTTCTATAGTTAAAATTTTTAAAATTACATATATATTCTCTCTCTCTTAAGTAAGGTCTATGCGCAACATGGGGCTTGAACTCATGTCCCCAAGATCAAGAGTCCCATGCTCTGTTGACTGAGCCACCCAGGCACCCCCAACATGGGGCTTGAACTCAAGACCCTAAGATCAAGAGTCGCACATTCCGCTGACTGAGCCAGTCAGGTGTCTGATTTCGTATTAATTTTTGTATATAGTGAGAGGTACAAATCAAAGTTCTTTTCTTTCCTTGTTGATATCCAATTGTTCTCACATTAAAAGACACACTGAATGATTTTCATATCTCTGTTGAAAATCAGTTGTCCATATATGTGTGAGTCTATTTTTAGATTATTCTGTTCCATTAATATGTTTGTATATCTTTGCGTCAATACCACATTGTCTTAATTACTGTAGCTTTATAAATGGTTTAAAATGAGGTAATGTTAATCCTCCAACTTTGTTTTTTACCTTCAAATTCAGTTAGGCTATTTGTTTGTCCTTTGATTTCCATATGAATTATAGAACGAGTTGTGAGTTTCTGTAAAACCAGGATTTGAGCTGGGATTGTGTTTAAGGTATGCATCAATCTGGAAGGAATTGAGATCTTAGTATTTTGCCATTGATCCATCTTTTCATTTATTTACATATTATTTAATTTCTCTTAGCAATGTTGTATAGGTTCCAGTGAATAGAGCTTTCATATATCTTTTGTCAGATTTAACCCTACATTTCCATTTTTTTACATTTAAAAATGTTCAAATGATACCGTGACAATTTTTAAAAATTTCACTTTTAAAATTCAACATTCAATTTCTGAGTGTTAATTGATGGATATGAACATTCACATTATAGTTTTATACAGATTTTGCTAAAATCAATTGCTAACCTCACTTATTAGTTTTAGCAGCTTCTTTGTACATTCTGTTGGATTTTCTATATAGATTGACAGTGTTATCTCCAAAGACAGAAAGTTTTATTCTAGATAACTTTTCTTTTTTTCACCTACACTGGTTAGAACCTGTCATACAATGTTGAATACAAGTGGTGAGAATAGACCCTCTTGTTCCTGATCTTACAAAACAAGCATTAATATTTCATATTAAGTATGATGTTAGCTAAAGATTTCTCCTAGATAGCCCTTCATCAGGGTGAGGAAGCTCCCTTCCATCATCTATTTGTTTTTGTTTTTTAAATCAGGAATGGATGTTGAATTTTGTCAAATGCTTTTTCTGCATTTATTGATTTGATATGGGTTTCTTTTTCAGTTTGTTAATATGATGAAGTTTGTTGGTTGACTTCAGAATATTAATCCAGCTTTGGATTCATTGGTTTTCTATATTGTTTTTTTGTTTTCTAATTTCATTGATTTTGTGTCTCTCTCTCTCTCTTAAGTAAGGTCTACGCACAACGTGGGGCTTGAACTCATGTCCCCAAGATCAAGAGTCCCATGCTCTACTGACTGAGGCACCCCCATTGATTTCCACTCTTACTGTTTTGTGTCTTTTGCTAATTTCAGATTTAATATGTTATTCTTTGTCTAATGTCTTAATATGGAGGCTGTTGTCAATAATTTGAGAACTTTATTATTTCTTAATGTAAATGTTCAGTACTATGAATTTCCCCCTAAGTACTGCTTTAGTAGCATCCCAACAATTCTGATATGTTGCTTCATTTCTCTTCAGTTCAAACTACTTTCTAATTTTGATTTTGATTTCTTCTTCAACCCGTGTATAATTGAGAGATGTGCTATCTGGTTTCAAATATTTGAAGACTTTTCAGATATCTTTCTCATACATTTCTATTTTAATTCCATTGTAGTCAAAGAACATACTTTGTGTGACTTGAATCATTCTAACTGTACTGAGGCTTTTTTTTTTTAAGATTTATTTATTTATTTCAGGGAGAAACTGGAAGCAGTGGGGTGGTGGGTAGGGGCAGAGGGAGAGGGGAAGCATACTCCTTGCTGAGGGTGGAGTCTGATGTGAGGTTCCCCATCTGGAGATCATGACATGAACCCAAACCAAGAGTCGGATGCTTAACCGACTGAGACACCCAGACGCACCCCACTTTTTAAGATTTTATTTATTTATTTATTTATTTATTTATTTATTTATTTAGAGAACAAGAGAGCCCATAAGCACAGAGAGGGGCAGAAGGAGAAGGAGAAAGAGAATCCCAAGCAGATTCCTCACAGAGCACAGAGTCTGATGCGGGGCTCAATCCCACAACCCCGAAATCATGACCTGAGCTGAAGTCAAGACTCAGACACTTAACCAACTGAGCCACCCAGGCACCCATAAATATAGCCCATATTCTGTGTGCTTTTGAAAAGAAAGATGTGTATTCTGCTGTTGGGGTAGTGTACCATAAATGTCAGTTAGGTCAAATTGGTTGATGAAGCTGTTTGTGTCTTCCATATTTTTACTGACTTTTCTGTATACTTATTGAGAGAGGAATATTGAAATCTTTAACTACAGTGGTAGATTTCTCTCTCTCTTTGTAGTTCTATTAGTTTTTGTTTCATATATTTTTATTTTATTTCTTTAAAGATTTTATTTATTTATTTGACAGAGAGAGACACAGCGAGAGAGGGAACACAAGCAGGGGGAGTGGGAGAGGGAGAAGCAGGCTTCCCGCAGAGCAGGGAGCCCGATGCGGGGCTCGATCCCAGGACCCTGAGACCATGACCTGACCAGAAGCAGGCTTCCCGCAGAGCAGGGAGCCCGATGCGGGGCTCGATCCCAGGACCCTGAGACCATGACCTGACCTCAATGACTGAGCCACCCAGGCGCCCCTCATATATTTTTAAATAGACTTTTAAGAGCAGTTTTAGGTTCACAGCAAAACTGAGGGGAAAGGACAGAGAGTTAACATACACCACCTGCCCCCACACATCCCGCATTATTAACATCCTATACGAGAGTGGTATGTTTTTTTTTAAATCAGTGAATCTACGTTGACACACAGTCCAGAGTTTACATTAGTGTTGTAACTTCTATGGGTTTTGACAAATGTGTAAGGATATGTATCTACCATTACAATATCATACAGAATGGCTTCAGTGCTGTAAAATCATCTGTGCTCCACCTATTCATCCCTCTCTCCCCTCAACCACTGATCTTTTTACTGTCTCCATTGTTTTGCCTTTTCCAGAATGTTCTGTAGTTGGAATCATACAGTACGTAACCTTTTCAGACTGGCTTCTTTCAGTTATATACATTTAAGTTTCCTCGTATATTTTCATGGCTTCATAGCTCCTTTCTTTATAGCTCTGAGTAATATTCCATAGCGTGGATATATTGCAGTTTATTTTGTCCATTCACCTACTGAGGACATCTTGGTTGCTCCTAAGTTTTGGCAATTATAAATAAAGCTGCTATAAACATCAGTGTGCAGGTTTTTGTGTGGACATTAGTTTTCAACTCATTTGGGTAAACAGCAAGAAGCATGACTGCTGGATTGTATGGTAGCAGGATGTTTAGTTTTATAGAAACTGTCAAACTGTCTTCCAAAGTGGCTATACGATTCTGCATTATCATCAGCAATAAATGAGAGTTCCTGTTGCTTTGTATCTTTGCCAGGATTCAGTGTTGTTAGTGTTTTTGGATTTTAACCATTCTAATAAATGTGTAGTAGTGTCTCATTGTTGTTTTAATTTGCAAGTCCTTTATGACATTTGATGTTGAACATCTTTTCATATGTTTATTTTACATTTGCATATCTTTGTTGAGGTGTCTGTAAAGTTCTTTGCCCGTTTTTTAATCAGGTTATCCATTTTCTAATTGTTAAGAGTTCTTTGTATATTTTAGGTAACAATCCTTTATCAAATATGTCTTTTGCAAATATTTTCTCCCAGTTTGTGGCTTGTCTCATCATTCTCTTGACAGTCTTTCAAAGTTTTTAATTTTAAAGAAGTCTATCTAACCAATTATTTCATGGATTGTGTCTTTGGTGTTGTATCGAAAAAGTCATTGTTGTACTCAAAGTCACCTAGATTTTCTCCTATGTCATTGTCAGTTTTATATTTGTGTTTTACATTTAAGCCTTTATTTCATTTTAAATCTTGATCCCTGAGCACCTGTCATTTCAGTATGTGCGACAAAATGGGGAGTTTACACATAAAACACATCTGTGTACTGAAGTATAGTGGTTATTTTGAGAAAATGCATTGGTGTAATTATTTGGGTGATGAGCGGATCTAGCTGCTTTTTTCATGTTTAAGAAATGGGTGAAGGAGCACCTGGGTGGCTCAGTCTGCTGAGGAACCGATGCTTGATTTTAGCTCAGGTCATGATCTCAGGGTTGTGAGATGAGCCCTGCCTCAGGCTCTGTGTTCAGCGGGGAGTCTGCTTGTCTCCCTCTCCCTCTGCCCCTCCCCCTGCTCACACTCTGTCTCTGTCTCTTTCTCTCTCAAATAAATAAAATCTTTTTTTTAAGATTTTATTTATTTAATTGACAGAGAGAGAGACAGAGGAAGAGAGGGAACAAGCAGGGGGAGTGGGAGAGGGAGAAGCAGGCTCCCCGCTGAGCAGGGAGCCCGATGCGGGGCTCGATCCCAGGACCCCGGGACAATGACCTGAGCCGAAGGCAGACGCCTAACAACTGAGCCACCCAGGTGCCCCAATAAATAAAATCTTTAAGAAAAACCAACAACAATACACCCTAGAGAAACAGACTCAGTAGATATCTGATCTGCCAAGAGATCAAAAAGTTTGAGAACCCTGTTCTATAACACTCTCCATTACAGCTGATCCGTGAACAGCATGGATTTGAACTGCAGAAGTACATTTATATGCTGATTTTTACAGTACTGTAATGGTATTTTCTGTCCTTTATAATTTTCATTACATTTTTTCTCTAGCTTACTTTATTATAAGAATACAGTGTCTAATACATATAATATACAAAATATGTGTTAATTGACTGACATTGGTAAGGCTTTCAGTCAACTGTAGGCTATTAACTTTTGGGGGAGTAAAAAGTTATGTGTGGATTTTCGATGGGTGGGGGTGGTCAGCGCCCCTAACACTCCCCACTCTCCCTTTTAACGGTCAACTATATATGGTTGGTATCTTAGGAGATGGTGGGCGGTCACCAGGCCCACCTAGCTTAGGCACCTCCCTCAGCCATTGCTACTCTTCCAATCCAAAGCCAAAGTCTGTCTGAGAGACAATGATCAGTATCCTCACACTCCCTGGGGAACCAGAACACCAGTCTTGATATTCTGAACGTTACCCATACTAACCTAGTGTGTAGCTACTGCACAGTTCTGACACTAAGGTGAGGCAAGAGACCTGCATTTAAACCCCGCCTTTTGGGGCGCTTGAGGGGCGTGGTCGGTGGAACCTCTGGTTCAGGTCATGGCTGTGGGATCCAGCCCTGGGTCGGGCTCTGCGCTCAGCGCAGAGTCTGCTTGAGATTCTCCCTATCCCTCTGCCCTCCAGCGAGTGTTCTCTCTCTCTCTGAAATAAATAAGTAAATACATATTTTTTTAAAAAATAATAAAAAATCAACCTTGCCTTTCTCCTTCTCCTCCTGAGCTCATTCCCACTCTGGTGGAAGGGCTTTCTCCCCCACGTATGGCAGGAATCTATGCTTCCTACTGTCTGTGGCTTATTCTATCGTCCGTCCTCTAAAAGGCATTGTAGAAACCCAACGTTAGCATTTCTGAGAAACCCCTCTTTAGTTCTCAAAAGAACCCTGGCTCTCAAGACTATTGTCTCATGGTGAACTTTTTAAAAAATTTTTTATTGTTATGTTAATCACCATACATTACATCATTAGTTCTTGATGTAGTGTTCCATGATTCATTGTTTGTGCATGACACCCAGTGCTCCACGCAGACTGTGCCCTCTTTAATACCCATCACCAGGCTAACCCATCCCCCCACCCCCCTCCCCTCTAGAACCCTCAGTTTGTTTTTCAGAGCACGGTGAACTTTTTAAAAAGTCTCATTCGAAGCGCAAAGCTGAGCCACAACTTCTTTGTTTTAGCTCGTGTTCATCTTTCTCTTCCCTCAGGCGATAAACTCTAGTTGGAGGGAAAGGGTGACGGGGAGGGTGGGGGGGGCGGGCGGGGAGGAGCTACCGGGAAGGGAAAGTACATTATTACCCAATAATTATGGATTGCACGTGCTAATTAGGTTGAAGAAGAAGTTCAAAACACTGAGATCCAGGGTATTGAGTGGCAAGTCCACGTGTAGATGGGAACAGCAGGTTTACAGCGGGTGAGTTGGAGAAAAAAACCCCACAGATTTCAGACGTCTTTCTCAGTTCTTTCTCATATATGTAAATGTACGTTGAATCAAGCAGAACTCTTCATTTGCAATTTTAAAATTTTTCCTTTTACTTTCCAGAATTGGGGAACAACGACAAAGGGAAAGCAAGGGGAAAGAAGTTGGGTTTTTTTTTTTTTTTTTGACGCACCGTCAGAAAGAGGGAAGAGTTCATTAGACTCTCTAATTTCAAATTACACTTAATTTGATGTCAAATGGTATGAAAATTATTAAGTTAAAAATGTACAGCTGAGGGCGCCTGGGTGGCTCAGTTGGTTGGGCGACTGCCTTCGGCTCGGGTCATGATCCTGGAGTCCCGGGATCGAGTCCCGCATTGGGCTCCCTGCTCAGCGGGGAGTCGGCTTCTCCCTCTAACCTTCCCGCCTCTCATGTGCTCTCTCTCTCTCTCTCTCATTCTCACTCTCTCAAAATAAATAAATAATCTTTAAAAATAAATAAATAAAAATAAAAATGTACAGCTGACAGGATAAACAGAGGCATATCAATCTTATGTACTGCTTTAAGTGTACTTGAGAATGAAAAAATGCTCACTTCTCCTCAATTGATTTGCAAAGTGTATATTTAGACAAATACACGGTTATCTCTTCTGTTTGCTGAGTCGATACTTCTCTAGTTTAATACTTTAATTGCAAATAGTAATATTAGCCATCAAATATTTATTGAGCACTAACCATGCGCATGAGGGTTGGGACACTGTGGTCCCAGAGAGGAGGAAGGGCGAGAAGATGATGACACACTTCACAAGTAGGCGAGAGCCTCACACATCAACGTTCAGTGGCCACTGGCCTTTGGTGAAAGGGGAAATCTGGGCACCTCTATTATGACCACATGCCTGCATTTGTATCACACATCTACAGTTTATACAAAGTGCTTTACAAAATGTATCCCATTTCATCCTCTCATCACTCTCCTGTTAGGTCGAGATTATCATGCTTATTTAACATGCAAACCTCTGAAATCTGGGCACCTCTATTATGACCACATGCCTGCATTTGTATCACACATCTACAGTTTATACAAAGTGCTTTACAAAATGTATCCCATTTCATCCTCTCATCACTCTCCTGTTAGGTCGAGATTATCATGCTTATTTAACATGCAAACCTCTGAGGCTTCGAGGGGATTGCACGACTAGTTAGTGGCAGAATTGGGAGTGGAACCCCATGTCCTGAATCTTGGGCCCAAGCACACGTCTGCCTCCCTTCTGAGAAGGGGAGAGCATGCCCTGCTGTGGCGAGGGCTGGTCCGCTTGGTTGTATTCCTTTTCTGGCCTTACCATCTACTGGGGAGGAATCCCAGGCTCCTCCAGGGGAAAGAAGCTCTGCAATTAGACTAAATATAGTCTGAGAGAGGCTGCATCTCATTTGGACTAATTATCCTGTCACCCACCAGAAGAACAAAGAGTGAAGAATTTTCAGGCCTCATCATTTCCATTCCTCTCGCTAGCTTGGGCTTCCATGGGATCAGCCTGGAGACGAATGTTAACAGAAGAGACCTGCCCGTGGACTGAGGAAGGTCTGGGCTTCCCTGGCCAGGACAATGACTGCATTTAGAACTGGAAGGAGGCCGGCCTGGGGAGAGATCCCTCCGTCCTGGAGACTTCTGGATGAGAGACCGTGGACAGTGCAGCCTACCGGGCAGTCGCATGACACATTGACCACCCATTTCGCAAAGCCCTCCGTGTCCTTCCCTCTAGCAAACTCTTGGCGAGCACAGGTGCGAGCCACGTGGGGAGTTTATGAAATATCGTGCTGGAAGGAAAGCAGAAGAAACCCACCCTGAATCCCTAAGCGTTGAATTCAAAACCAAAGTTAGAAAAATTCAAGAGGAGAAAGATACTTTGGTCAAGACATGTGCTTGTACCAGTAAGTTTGGGGGTTGAGTTTCATTACTGAAGGTTAATATGTCAGGGGCAAGGTTAAGCAAGGAAATATTGTCTTAGGAAGCTTTTACTAAGTTCTGTTTATATTAAGGAAGTGCCATTGAACACCTGGCATCAGCCAGTAACAAAAAAGTTTTTTAAAGATTTTATTTATTTGAGAGCGTGCGTGCGAGTGAGTGCACAAGCAGGGGGAGGGGCAAAGGGAGAGGGAGAAGCAGACTCCCCGCTGAGCAGGGAGCCCAAATGGGGCTCAATCCCAGGACCCCGGGATCACGAGCCAAGCTGAAGGCAGACACTCAACCGATTGAGCCCCCCGGATGCCCCAGATAAACTGTTTTATCAAAGAATCAGTAAGCACATCTCTGACAGGTTCCAAGTAAAATGCTGCATTGGAAAAGACGGATGGCACATTTCAGATCACGTGTTTGCACACTTTAAAATCAAATCTCATTTCTTAGAAAAGGTACGTAACTTGTTCAGCCTATGGGATGTGAAATACCGAGTTCAAAGCGTTCACACCCTAGTTTGAATCATCATCTAACCCAGATGAGTAGGGACATGACTCACACATCCTGTGTCTGGTACTCATTTGTGGCTGTTCAGGCTTCGTCAATAAAGTACTGATAATCCACTAGGATAAAATGAATGGAAATGATAAGTAGTCTTGCATTTCAGGTGCACGTCCTAGCTTCCTTCGGATCCATATGCTGCTTCATTGAACTCAGGATTCTGCTGCAGAACTGCTCTATGAGACAGGAGCTCCCACCTCTACCCAGAAGCTAGAGGAGAGGGAAGGAAGCTAGAGCCCAACACAGTGCTTCTGGAAAGCACTACGGAAGGCAAAGGAGTAAGCTGATATGAGGGTCCAGGGCTCTTCATGCTGAGAAGGTTAAGCCTGGCCATTTCCATTCTTTCTGGGCTTGGTAGCCCCCCCGTCCCCCCCGTCCTTTGGTTCTCTCTCTCTCTCTGTCTCACTGTGCTGAGCTCTTGCTCTCTCTCCCTCCTTCTTCCCTCCCTCTCCTTCTGGCTTCGTGTCATTTTGCCTCACTATTCCTCATCCTCTGCTTTGTCCCAAATGTGTATTGCTTTGCTGCACAGATGTGAGAAAACTATCAGATCAAAAGCCAGCCACTCTGGAAGTCTGGGCTGCCCTAAAAACCAAATTGGATTAATTACACCCAGACAAGCTTTTTTTTTTTTTTTAAAGATTTTTATTTATTTATTTGAGAGAGAGAATGAGAGATAGAGAGCACGAGAGGGAAGAGGGTCAGAGGGAGAAGCAGACTCCCCGCTGAGCAGGGAGCCCGACATGGGACTCGACCCCGGGACTCCAGGATCATGACCTGAGCCGAAGGCAGTCGCTTAACCAACTGAGCCACCCAGGCGCCCCACCCAGACAAGCTTTTAAAACACTTTAAAAAGAAAGAAAACCAAATGAACTGAAAACTCGGATTCAGTGGCCTTGAGATGATTTGGATCACTTGCATATCTTGGTAGGGTTTTCAAAGCATAAAAAAGATAAGGTCTTTTCCAAGAACTTTTTTTTTTTTTTTTTTTTAAGTAGGCTCCATGCCCAGCATGGAGCCCAACATGGGGCTTGAACTCAGGACCCTGAGATCAACACCTGAGCTGAGATCAAGAGTCAGACACTTAACCGACTGATCCACCCAGGCGCCCCAGGAACTTTTTGTTTGAAAACTTATTTCTGTAAGAGAATCAGTCAAATACAACACTCAAGGAATGCAGTTACCACGCTGAGTTACTCTGAAGACGACTCCCGGGTCCATTCTCTCCGTCCCCGAGAGGAGTACGTTTCTGGTTCGAGAAACTGGAAGAGCCTCCGCTAACATGGGCAAGTGTCATAGAGCCTAGAACAGAAGGGCTGGTTTTTCTAAGACTCATTAGGGTGGAATGTGTTTCTCTCCCTTTGTGGCCCAAAATAACCGATTGTGGGATAAGCAGGCCCCCTCTAGACCATGGTTTCTCAGCCTTGGCGCATTGAAATTTGGGGCCAGGCGAGTCTGTGCCGGGGGGGCTATCCTGTGCCCTGTAGTGTGTTTAGCAGAACTCCTGACAGCTACCCATCACATGCCAGGAGCACGCCCGCCTCCCCCAGGTTATGACAACAACATCAAAAAAATGTCTTCAGGGCAGCAAAACTGACCCCTGTTGAGAACCACTCCTTTAGAGAAGAGGATGGAATATTCTGTTCCAAAATATACATATAAGATATTAAGTTTTTGAAAGTATTTGGGAAAAGAGGATGTTTTAGAAGAAATATGATGATAATCCCTTCATAGCTTGCAAGGCATTGCTCCAAGCTGTTATTTCTGCTAAATTATAAGCTTTCAAGGGTGGGAACAACATGCATCTTTCTTATTTACTGCCGTAGTCCTAGGACCCAGTATAGTGCTGGTGACGTACTAGGCGTTTAATAAACAGTTGTGGGATGAAGCCATGATTTATTGAGCAAATACTACATGCCAAGCACTATGCCATGTTCATGTACTAACCCTAATTGTCATGATGACACTAATAAGATAGGCATTAAAGTAAAACTCTTCAACAAAGCAAATTCAGATATTGCATAATTGTTATTTGCCTCCCGGTTCCTGTCCTTCCCCCAGGCTCTGCTCTCAAGTGGATGAGCTAAAGTTCTTACCCTCACCGACCAGAGTGGGGAGGGCTGCAACTCCCTCTGGGGAAGTGGGGCGGGGAGAGAGCGAGTCCCGGTGTGTCCGCAGCGTTCTTCCAGCCAAATTCCCTGGATCCAAAAGACACTGTGGGTGCCAGGTGACTCGGAGATTCCTGGAATTCTTGCTCCTGTCCTGGGAACTTTAGCCAGCCGCGGGACCCATCCTTGACCCCATCAATATTTAAACCAGAGTAAACAGTACTCAGGTGGCACCAAACCACAGCTGAGACTGGAAAGGGCTTAGCTCACATCATCAGAACCTTGGGAATCCAATCTTTTCATTAACTTCTCGAAATGGTGCCCTTGCGTTTTACACGATTGACCTCTTTTCGGTCTACCCATCACCTGATGGTGGGATTTTATTGTATCATTCCCATGGTACGAATGGGGAAACGGAGGCCCTAAGAGATCACATGACTTGTTCACCTCACAAAGTGGCTTTGTGGTAACCCAAGATCCAAACCGTGCAAGGTTGGGCTGACTCCTTACTCTGCCAGACACTACGGAGCAGGACACACGAACTCTCCCAGCGCTGAGCTGCGGATTGCCATTCCTGCGTTCCCTGTGTTACAGTTCCCTGAACGGTGAGGGGAGGGGGGGGTCACAGTCTCTATTGCGTGGGCTGGGGAGGGGCAGATGAACAAGACCTGGCTTAGGGCCAATAGCCCCTAAGCTACGCCAAGCCGGGGTGCAGCAGACATACCGGGGATGCGCAGCGGGCAGGACCAGACTGGCCTGGTAAGAACAGGCAGAGGCAAAAATGCAGCATCGACGGAGGAGGGGAGCAGGGTGAGGCAGCACCCGGATGGGGTGCTTGCTCAGCACTTCTGCCGTAGACCGGACCGCGGGGTGGGTGGTGGCCTCCTAGAATGCCGCCAAGGGGAAGCCAGCCATCAGAGAAGCAGGAATCTTGCAGCTGCCACGTGGGGGAGACTGCGTGTTGAATGACACGCATCTACAGTTGCTTGCGGGGAAGAAAGCGAGCTGGGTGCAGGAGGAAGCTCATGGTCTTTACACGTACCCTTTTTAATTTTTTCGAGCTCTCTCATTCGTTAAAAAGTGTTATGCTTTGGGCAGTTGTGTGGTCACCAGTGTGGTTGTTGATCTGCATCAGCGAGTGGCGCAGACAGGACAGACCGGGAATTCAGCTGGTCAGAAGTCAAGCGCACAACCGTTTCTAGCACAGACGGTGGATGCCAACACGCTTTCATTTAGGGAGGAGCCGCGGGACACCTGACCCCATCTTCCTGATCTGGGAATCCCATTGCAGTAAGGCAGCCAGGTGTGCTCTGGGAGCTGGAAACGGAAAAGGAAATAGACCCAGAACACAGTCTGCGTGAGCAGGTGGTCCCAGAGGTGAGCCTAGGGGGAGGTGCTTCCAGGAAAGAAGAGCAGGCCTGCTCGGTGTGACGAGCCCAGGGTGGCAGAGGGGGCGATGCCATGGGACAGGACGGAGCTCGCTGCCTCCCCCCCACCCCCCGGGGGCTCGCTCTGTCTACTCCTGGCCCTCACCTCCCAGGGTGCTCTCTTCCCTCTGCAGGGAAGACGAGCTGTAAGCAATTGTACTTACGACATCCCTCTCCTTCATAGTGTGAACCCATGTCATATATTACTATGAAAATGATTTCCTATTATTTGATTAATCAAATTCCGTCCACACAGGGGAACTCAAGTGCTACGTCTTTCTCATTTATTTTTTTGTGCGTGGAAAGTTAGTAGTATATATTTCTAAAAAATGTATCCAGATATTTATTGGTATTTACTAGGTTCTAAATTTTGTTGCAGAACCTAGGAACATAAGACACAGAAGATTCCTGCTCTCTCATGCCATTGGTAATGCTAGGGAAGCAAGGTGGGAAAGAAATGTGTGTAAACAGATAATATAATCCAGATGGCGATCATCATATCTCTGAAGTTAACACCATGCATTACAGTTTCCTGAATCACTACATTTATTGTTCTAGATAATATTCCGATGCTCATCACACGTGATAGTTTCCCTGCTCCTTGGTGTCCCAGAGAAAGCATGAACCCTAAATGCAGGTAGGCTTCTTTTCGGCAGAGCCACTTAGCTCTGAAGCTGTTATGTTTCCAGGGGGCTAGTTTGGGTCATCCCATTTCTTCCCAGCAATGTTAAGTTCCATCTACGATCAGTGAGTCAGCCATGTCATTGATTTGCTGCCATGGTTAAGGAGGTGAGAAGTATCAGGGAAAAGCTTTTTGGGTAGGCAGGATTTTGTAATGGTGAAGAGTTTCACCTTCTTTGGCAGGTTGTAACAGGCTGAATAATGAGCCCCTGAGATGTCCACACCCTAATTCATAGAAGTGGCATTGCTTTATACAACAGAAAAAGGGCAACCGTTTGCAGATGTGATGAAGTTCAAGATCTTGAGTTGGGGAAATGCACCTGGATCTTCTGGGTGGGCCCAATGTAATCCCAAGAGTTCTTATTAAAAGGGAGGCAGGGGATACAAATGGGCAGAAGTTGATGGGATGATGGAAACAGAGGGGGAAAGGCAATGTGATGTGGGCCAAGGAATGAGGAGAGCCTCTAAGTGCTGGAGAGGCAGTGAATTCTCTCCCAGAGCCTCCAGAAAGAAACAGCCCTGCAGACCTTGATCTTAGTCCTGTAAAACTCATTTCGGACATCTAACCCCTATAACTATTAAAAAAATCATTTTGGTGTTGTTTTAAGCCACTAAGTTGTTATGATGACAACAAGAACCGGAAATCAGTGCATGTGTGATTTTCATCCAGACCCCACAACAGGAAAATGTACGACTCCTTCTCCTTCTGGCTCCATCTCTTCCATCTGGTTGCAGAGCAGGACTCAGTTTGGGAAGCCAGAAGGAGCGATAGAGTTGTCTAGGGAAGGAAGGTCACGCAAGGGCAGGCATCTGATCTCCTTTTTCTCTAGCTGCTAACATTACATCCCCTGCCTCCTGCCTTCTTTTGTAGTCTCTCTTCTGGAAACATAGAAGGGAGCCTTCCATGGCTCTCTCTCTGCTCCAAGCGGAGAGGGGCCACATTGATCTGGGAAGACCAGACTGATCGGGAAAGACCAATCTGAACTAGTCCTGATATTGATTCCCTGGCAGCCAATTGAGGAATCTGTAAGGAATAAACGAGTGAAGGAATACATGAGGAATTCAGTTCGTTACCAAGCATCTATTGAGAGCCTCAATTTCCCAAGAACTGCACTGATACTAGAGAGCCAAAGATAACGAAGCAGAGTCCCCGACCTTGAGGAAAGGCAGATGTGCACACAACGGATTATAAAACCATACGTCACATTCCGTAACAGACGGATCGAGTGTGTCTTAGGAACACAAGACACAGGCAGTAATTCTGGCCAGAGGTTAGCCGTAGCTCCGTGCAGGAAATATCATCCGATCTGGGCTTTGAAGGATGCACAGGAATTTCACAGAGAAGAAGAAATCCGTGTTCCAGGCAGAGGAGAAGAGACATGAAAAATGCATGATTTAGCAGCCCGCAGACCCGCATCGCCCATCCCTCTTCTTTACCTTACGGGCCCCTTGTATGGCTTCATTAACAAGCTGACGCTAAGTTTCATGCAGAAAGAGTGTGGGTAGGAGTCATGCACCAAGGACCATGGAGACGAGAAACTGGCAATGTGTGGGGGGACAGTTTCCTTCCAAACGCAGAATTACTGGCCTCGTATTAGCTGCCACCCAGGCTTCTCTTCGTTCTTTGGCTGTTCCAAATCCGCCATCATGTCTTACTCCCTATTTATATACAACCCATGGGCGGTGGAATATTTCTCCCTTTTACCTATGTGGAGACCACTACATAACTGTTCAGAAATGCATTTTTAAAACTATGAGCACAAGACATTATAGAAAAAAAGGGGGCAACCCTCTCGGGACCCCTCTCTCTTTGGGGGCTTTGTACTATCACTCACTGAACTTTGCTTTACTATATAACTCAATAAACTTAGCTTTGCTGTCCACCACTCTGTCTGGTCTACCTCTTCGTTCTTTGAAGAAGAGGCGTGACCAAGAACCGTGGCCACTAAAGGAGAAGAAATCTGTAACAATCCCTCCAGAGGGTGACTGGGTGACTCAGTTGGTTAAGCAACTGCCTTCGGCTCAGGTCATGATCCTGGAGTCCGTGGATCGAGTCCCGCATTGGGCTCCCTGCTCGGCAGGGAGTCTACTTCGCCCTCTGACCCTCCCCCCTCTCATGTGCTCTTTCTCATTTTCTCTCTCTCAAATAAATAAATAAAATCTTAAAAAAAAAAATAAACAATTCCTCCATAACTATTAACCATAGCAACGAGTCAACCCTAAGGCAAAACTCCCAGATCAGCCCCAGGCAAGTAGTGAAGCTGGCCATCTGTGGCTTTTCTTTCCCTCACCCCATCCAGTCCCTCCCCTTTCCAATTCTTTTATTTTTAAGTTTTTTTTTTTTAATTTATTTATTTGACAGTGAGAGAGGGAACACAAGCAGGGGGAGTGGGAGAGGGAGAAGCAGGCTTCCCGCGGAGCAGGGAGCCCGATGCGGGGCTCGATCCCAGGACCCTGGGATCATGACCTGAGCCGAAGGCAGACGCTTGACGACTGAGCCACCCAGGCGCCCCCCTTTCCAATTCTTCTCCACCCCCCAGTTAACCATTCTCCCCGAGCCCCTTCTTAAGGCCAGCCCACTGGCCCCGAACATGCTCCACCCCCCTGCTGTGTCCCCGGTGCCTTGGGGCCTGTGCTCTGTCACTTCCAGGGACAGGCGGAGACGTCCTCCCCAACCAGTCCTTTCCCTCTCTCGGCCCCCAAGTAGAATGTGTGCGTCTTCCTCTTCGCAGTGACCTTGGTGACACAGCCTTCCCATTTGCTTCCCAATGGAAAGGAGGGAGGGCGTGGTGAATCCCTTCCCTGCCTCTAAGCCTGGGGTCCAGCCTCGCTCCTGCTTGCCTCTCCTCGGCCCAACTCAACACTAGGAATCCTCTCCTTTGCCTTCTCTGCCTCAGACCCCGCTCTGGAAAGGAGACCTACATAAAAGTTGCAACGCAGGCGGGGGCAGCGAAGCCGGGAGCCCTCCCAGGGGCAGGCTGGGCGCGGTGCATGGGGTGGTGGTATTTCCAGGGCCGGTGGGGCTCAGGGCCAACGCCACAGTGGCCTGACTCCCCGCGGCCCTGCGCTGTCACCCATGGAGTGGCCCTGCTGGCAAGCATCTTATCAGACCTGTTCCTGGGCCAGAAACGCAGGTGGCAAAAATAAATAAAAAATAAAGGACAACCCTACCACCACCAGGGAGAGGGAGAGAGAGAGAGAGAGAGAGAGAGAATGCAAACTAAGACTCTTAGCTAGAGACCACACACTGAGGGTGACCAGAGTGGGAAGATGGATGGGGGGGATGGGTGAAACAGGTGCTGGGGATTAAGGAGTGCACCTGTTGTGAGCACCAGCTGATGTATGCAAGTGTGAATCACTATATTGTACACCTGAAACTAATATTGCACTGTGCGTTAACTGGAATTGAAATAAAAACTTAAAAAAAAAAGGAATTTGATAAATGTTCATCTTGCATGTACCGTTTCAGCTTTTCTGGCTTTTGTCAGGAAACTTAAGTTAAAAACTCACAAAGTTAGCAAGCTCACTTGTCAAAGTCAGGTCCCTATCCCCCCACAAACACTAAGAGACAGGGGCTCTGTCTTCAGGTGTTGGCTGGAACAAACAGTGCATGCCTTTGGCAGCCTTGAGTTTTCTCACGCAGGTACTTCAAGTGGGGCCTATGGTCATCCCAAGGATGTGGCCTTGAGCTGTTGGCAACTATGTTCATGTTCGTTCAGGTCTTTCTAGGCTGGGCGCCCGGGTGGCTCAGTCGGTTAAGCATCTGCCTTCGGCTCAGGTCATGATCCCAGAGTCCCTGGATTGAGCCCCGCATCGGGCTCCCTGCTCTGCGGGGAGTCTGCTTCTCCCTCTCCCTCTGCCCCTCTCTGCTGCTTGTGTGTGTGTGCTCTCTCTCTCTCAAATAAATAGATAAAATCTTAAAACAAAAAGTCTTTCTAGGAGGTCAAGGAGAGAATAGTCATCACCACTCAGATGGCTGGCCTTGTCCCTGATGACTTTCCAGGACATGTTCCTGTCTTTGAGACACCTTGTTCTATTTGTTGCTCTTGGGACCCCAAAGATATCTCTCAATAAGTTCTCCTAGTCTCCCAAGAAATGTGCCTTCCTTTTTTTCTTTTTTAAAGATTTTATTTATTTATTTGACAGAGAGACAGCGAGAGAGGGAACACAAGCAGGGGAAGTGGGAGAGGGAGAAGCAGGCTTCCCGCCGAGCAGGGAGCCCGATGCGGGGCTCGATCCCAGGACCCTGGGACCATGACCCGAGCCGAAGGCAGACGCTTGACGACTGAGCTACCCAGGCGCCCCATAAATGTTCCTTTCTTTAAGGTACTTGGCTGGAGTCTGCTCAGTAGGAAGCAATCCCTAACCAAGACAGATCACCTTACTTGTGTCAACACAGCCCACACACTTGTCATTTTTAAAGGTTAAATGGCCGTTCCTTCTTGTTAATGCATCTTAGCTTGTTTTACAACGACTGAGGTCATTTCTAGTTTTTTTAATGCTATTGCTAGAGCTCCGGAGAACATATGTAAGAGTTACCCGTTCCTCCCTCCTGTAAGGTCAACAGGTGCCCTGACTCCAGAGCTCCTCTCCAGCTGGAGAGCAGAGTCATCTCTTCTCCCACAGCCCCATCTCAACAGGGTTTCATTTTTATGTATTTTGGTTTGTGTAATGGTACCTTGGAATTGTTTCACTGATATTTTTAATTTGCTAATGAGGTTCTGTGAGGATTAAATTAGATACTATGCGGAGAGAACAGAGCACAGAGCCTGGCATACAGGAAACTATCGTCATTAGTATTGACAGTTGCTGAGTAAAAAACAATTAAATATTGACCTTCTATATTTGTGTTTTTTCTTTTTTTAAAAAAGATTTATTTATTTCAGAGAGAAAGAGCTCCCCTGCATGCAAGCAGTGGGGAGGGGCAGAGGGAGAGGGAGAGGGGGAAGCAGGCTCCCTCTGAGCTCAAAGCCCGACCACCTGGGGCTTGATCCCACCCCCAACCCCTCCCACCCCCCACCCCCCACCCCCCACCCCATGACCTGAGCCCAAACCAAGAGTCGGAAGTCCAACTGACTGAGCCACCCAGGTGCCCCTGTTTGTGTTTTTTCTTATGTATTTGTGTTGAGGGTTGTTTCTCTTTTTTAAAAAAAGATTTTATTTATTTGGCACAGAGAGAGAAAAAACGCAAGCAGGGAGAGGGAGAAGCAGGCTCCGCACTGAGCAAGGAGCCTGATGCAGGCACTGCAGTTGTTTCTTTTTATCTACATGGAAGCACCTTCTCAGTCTGTGTGCTGCCTCCTGGCTCAGGCATCAGGCTGCTTCACTTTACTCACCAGTTAGTGGTTTCCTTCCATCCTGCGTCCTTACTACTATCTGTATGCGGGCAAAGCACGCTCCTGTCTCTAGCCTGGACCTCTCTCCAGTCCTCCAAGCACATCTAACTGCCTACTCAACATCTCTGCTCGGATGTGGCATCTCACACTTAATAGCCTCCAAAGCTGAGCCCCTGCTCCCCACTAAAGCTGCTCCTCCCGTGGTCCTTTTCCATCTCAGCCAATGGCAACCATCCTTCCAGGTGCTCAAGTTAAAGACTCTTGAGTCTTCCTTGACTCATTTTTTTCCTCTCACTCTTTATATCCCTGGCCTCCCAAATCCTTTGGGCAGTATCTTCAAAATATATCCCGAACCCAGTCAGTCGTCACCAACCTGGCCAAGACACCACCATCTCTCACCTGGCTCTCTCACCTGCAAGAAACCAGTCTTCCTACTTGTACACTCGAGCACCCTCAGCATTTCAGCTCTGACCTTGGCCCTCCTCATGCTCATGTCCCACATGTGGCAATGGTCCTGCCTTCATGGTGAAGATGCAGTGGGAGAAGAGGACACCTCTTATTTATGGCGAGAGACTGTTTGCAGAAGCTCCCCGGCAGAGCTCCCTTCACCTGCCCATCCCTAAACCAGTCACCCACAAGAGGGACGGATCACCGGACTGACTTGGAGCGATCGGGATCACCCCTGAGCAGTGCTGGGGACAGAGTTATCTTTTCTGACGAGTAGACCTCCGAGCAGCAGTGAGGTTTTGTTTGTTGAGGAAGAAATGGGGGACAGATGTTGGGTGAATACCCAAACAGAGTCTATCACAACGTGGGAGGTCAGAGAGTCAATAACAGAGTTTCTGAGCTGCTCAGTGTGGGTGGCCCCGGATCCACAGGCCTTGGCCATATACCAGGGACAGGGATGTGGCAGGGAACTTGGGTGTATTTCTGCCAAGGGGAGGTTCCCACCTTTCTTGGGGGGCCCTTTATTTCAGGTTAATGGAAGAAGGCATTTAACAGTGTTAGTATCCTCGGGCTATGTAACAGATGACCACAAACTGGGGCTTAAAATAATAGAAATTTATCCTCTCTGAGTTCTAGAGCCTAGCAGTCAGAAATCAAGTTGTTGGCATGGCTACGCTCTCCCAAGGCGCTAGGGGAAAGTGGATTGATTCCATGTCTTTTTCTTACCTTCTGGTGCCACCAGTGAGCCTTGGCGTTCCATGGCTCATGACTGCATCACTCCTGTCCTGACCTCTGTTGTCACTTGGTCTTCTCCCTGTGTGTCCCTGCATTCTCTTTGTGTAAGGACATAGCCATATTGAGTTAAGGACCCACCCTATTCCAGTATGACCTTATCTTAACTGATTACATCTACAACTACCCTATTTCCAAATAAGGTCACCTTTTAAGGTCTGGGAGTTAGGACTCCAACAAATTTTGGGGGTGGGGGGACATGAATGAACCTGTAACACATATTTACGGTACTAATGAGAACCTAATTTTTCTTCACTTCTTCCTTTCTGATCTGAACGCCTTTTTTCATTTTTCTTGCCTAACTGACTGATTTAGAACCTCCAGGCATTTATAACTATTAAGTTTCCCTCTATGTACTGCACTAGCTGCATCCCATACATTTTGGTATGTTGTACTAAATTTTCTTTAGAAACTATTGTGTGTTGAGGCTTGACTTGAGTTTGCTATGTCAGTATTAGTAACTGAAATTTTGAAGATGAATATGTATAAAATATGTTCCTTTCTTCCCTCCTTTCTTTCTCTCTCTTTCTTTCTTTCTTCCTTTCTTCCTTTCTTCCTTTCTTCCTTTCTTTCTTTTCCTTACCTTTAAAGAGTAAGGGTCATTTACTGGAATAGTAGCCACAGATTGAGAATTGTAGTGCTTAAAGAGAGAGCATAAAGACGTTGTGCATTAACGTCCTCTGTTTTCTCCTAGTTGTTCACACCTGGGTTGTGTCTTCCCCATCGGTGCGAACCGGGCCACAGCTTGATCCCGCTGCACACAACCCCGTCAGTCCACAAATTACAGACGCTGTGCTTAGGAGGAAGCAGCCGCACATATAATCTTAAGACTATATGTGAAATTCGCATTTTTCATTTTAGTGCACCACTGCTTTAAGTTTTATCTGTAAGCCAGCAACTTTTGGTCTAGTTAATCACCTTCATTTTACAGAACCATTTTTAAGACCCGTGGATGGAATTAACTCAATGATGAAGGGTTTGTATTCTTCAGCATCCTAGGGATTGGAAGAGCCAAAGGCCCAAAAGGGAAGCATCACAATGGGACCGGATCTTCTATTGTCTCCCTCTGAAAAAGATGCTTTTCTTCCCCTCCCCCCTGCTGCTCCCCCACAGCTCCCAACATCGCTGTGGCACCAAAATGCTCTTCCAGTTCACAAGCGTTCCCCTGCGAACCCCGCCTTGGCCCCCTCTCTCCAGCAAAGTCCTCCCAGTCTCTAATTACATCTCAGGAACTGGCATTCTCTCCCTGCCCTCTGTCCCCAGGGAAAGAAGCTTCTGCCTCTCATTGAGTTCACAGCAGGCAAACCTGACACTGAGGCGAGGATTTCTCCGCCTGCATCTCCTTGCGCGCCAACACCGCTTCACGCACATTCACCCGGAGTGACCAGTCCCTGGCGTTTCCACCTGCGGCACGTACACAGCACTACCGCGGCACAGGCTGTGAAGGCAGGTGGACCCTTTCGAGCTTGCCCCTCCTTCTAGACCCGGCCCCTGCAGAGGCTCGAAAGCTGCTACTGGGGGCGGGGGGCGGGGGGGGGGGGCGGGCGGGTAGAGCGTGGCTCGGGGCGTGAATCTACTCATCGTAGAGATCGAGCAGAATTAGGCCAGATAAAAAGTCAGACTGTCAGCTCTTCTCGCCGCCTTGCCCAGACCTCATCCTCCGGCCGTCGGCAGAGCACACCCCAGCCTGCGGCTTGAGCAGCTGCTAAGGGGCTGCCCCCCGCTCCCCACCTGCCTCTGCAGGGGACCATCAGCTGCCGGGAGCGGAGGCTCCGGTTGCTGAGAACAGGCTGGGCTCAGAGCTGCCAGCCGGAGCAGCGACCGTGGAGTTCACTGGGATGCTTTTTGACCTTGGAGTTCACCGGGATGTTTTTTGACCTTTCAAGGTTGGTGAAGACTCCGCAGTTGCATACAGTTCTGTTGTTACACGTTTCCATCCTGAGTAGGGTTTCTCATCTTGTAATTCGCAGGAGAAAAGGGACAGTAGCAAGGTCTTTTTTTAGTGACTGTAACACTGTGACAGTTTTAAAAGTTTTAAAGAAACAAAGATGGTTACAACTCTCACGTTTTGCTTTTTATTTTTGTGCAGCTATAATGATATTTTCTGCACTTAAAATGCATATTTTTTATTGAAGGATAGTTGGAGTGTAGGGTTACCTTCGTTTCGGGTATAAACACAGTGATTTGACGTCTCTGTGCGTTCCGCCGGCTCATACAGGGTAGCTGCCTTCTGTCACCGGGCGGCACCATTGCAGGGTGGTTGGCTGTGCTCCCCACGCTCTGGTTTTCATCCTTGGACCTCCTCACTCCATGACTGGAAGCCCGTACCTCCCACTCCCATGCACCCATTTTGTCCACCCCCCACCCCCACCCCTCTGACAATCACCAGTTTGTTCTATTTATGGGTCTGTTTGTTTGTTTAGTTGTTTCATTTTTTAGAGTACACATAGAAGTGAAATCATGTGGCCTTTGTCTTTCCCTGACTTATTTCACTTAGCATAATACCCTTTAGGTCCATCTATGTTGGCAAGATCTCATTCTTTTTTATGGCTGAGTAATCCTCCATGGTATGTGTGCACTACATCCTCTTTGCTCCTCTGTCCATAGACACTTAAGTTGCTACCATATTTTGGCTAATGTAAGTAATGCTGCAAATAGGGTGCATATATCTTTTCAAATTAGTGTTTTTCTTTCCTTTTGGCATTATTGGATCTATGATATTTCTATTTTTAACTTTTTGAGGAACCTCTGCCCTGTTTTCCACAGTGGCTGCACCACTTTATATTCCCACTGGCAGTGCATGAGGGTTCCTTTTATTTTATTTTATTTTATTATTTTTTAAAGATTTTATTTATTTATTTTGATAGAGAGAGAGAGAGAGAGACAGCGAGAGAGGGAACACAAGCAGGGGGAGTGGGAGAGGGAGAAGCAGGCTTCCCGCCGAGCAAGGAGTCCAAGGCGGGGCTCCATCCCAGGACCCTGGGATCATGACCTGAGCCGAAGGCAGACGCTTAACGACTGAGTCACCCAGGCACCCCAATGAGGGTTCCTTTTAAAAATCAGATTTTTGGGGGGCTCCTGGGTGGTTCAGTCGTTAAGCGTCTGCCTTCAGCTCAGGTCATGATCCCAGGGTCCTGGAATCGAGTCCCGTGTC
The DNA here is from genome assembly GCF_009762305.2 of Zalophus californianus. Classification (NCBI taxonomy): domain Eukaryota; kingdom Metazoa; phylum Chordata; class Mammalia; order Carnivora; family Otariidae; genus Zalophus; species Zalophus californianus. The sequence goes on along the minus strand of NC_045602.1, from coordinate 21,028,666 downwards.
GGGCTCCCTGCTCAGTGGGAAGCCTGCTTCTCCCTCTCCCACTCCCCCTGCTTGTGTTCCTGCTCTTGCTGTGTCTCTCTCTGTCAAATAAATAAATAAAATCTTTAAAAAAAATAAATAAAAATAAATAAAAATCAGATTTTTTTTTTTTTTAGTGTTGAGCTGTGTAAGTTCTTTATATATTTTGGATATTAACCCCTTATTGAACATATCATTGCAAATATCTTCTCCCATTCAGTAGGTTGTCATTTTGTTTTGTTGATGGTTTCCTTTGCTGTGCAAAAGCATTTTACTTTGGTGTAGTCCCAATAGTTTGTTTTTGCTTTTGTTTCCCTTGCCTGAGGAGACATATCTAGAAAAATGTCGCTAAGGCAGCTATCAGAGAGATTAGTGCCTATGTTTTATTAATAATACATATTATTTAATAAGTATTGCCCTAAGTTTCTTTTTTTAAAGATTTTATTTATTTATTTATTTGACAGAAAGAGAGAGAGCACCAGCAGGGGGAGGGGCAGAGGGAGAGGGAGAAGCAGGCTCCCCGCTGAGCAGGGAGCCCGATGTGGGGCTCGATCCCAGGACTCTGAGATCACGACCTGAGCCGAAGGCAGACGCTTAACCGACTGAGCCACCCAGGCACTCCTTGCCCTAAGTTTCTATACAATCCTTATGGTAGTTTTTGTTTTTTTTTAGATTTTTTTTATTTATTTATTTGAGAGAAAGAGAGAGAGCATGTACGTGGGGGGGGGGAGAGGAGCAGAGGGGGAGAGAGAGGAAGAGGGAAAGAACCCCAAGTGGACTCTGAGCTGAACACAGATCCCCACGTGGGGCTTGATCTAAGGACTCTGAGATCATGACCTGAACCAAAACCAAGAGTCGAAGGTTTAACTGGCTGAACCACCCAGGCACTCCTCTTTATGGTAGCTTTAAAAGGCTGCCTAATCCACTGAGTTGATGTGCATCACAGATGACATATCACTTCCTTATTTGTTGCATATTTAGGTTTTTGCAGAAGTCATTTAGTTGAAGAAGGTGACAGAGAAGGCAGTACTCGCCAGGGGCGTGGTAAGGGGGGCCACAGTGAAGGTTCTGGTATCCACTGCCATGTGAAGCCATTGGGTACCATGGGATGGGGTTGTAACGGGACAGAAACAAACCACTCACCTATTTTGTCAGAGACTAACCCTGGTTGTATGTATGTCAACTCATGCTTCATCTTAACAAGAAAAAGAAAAAAACCCAAACCCAAAAAACTCATGTTAGAAAAAAACATTGAGGTCTGTGTCATTTTTAGTACTGCAGGAACCCCATGGTGTCCTATCAGGCTCCAAAAGCCAGAGCCCACTGGTCAGCACATGGTAGAACTTCTGTTAGGTTCCAGGACTAGCATGGCTGCAGCTGGGGTTTGTGAAGTGGGTGGTATACACACTTAGGAATAGAAACAGGAATCACCTTGGGGAGGGGAACCACAAGTAGAGATTCTTAGCACACACACACACACACACACACACACATGCGCACACACACACACACACACGCACCCATACCATGAAGAACGGGAGGTCTGGGCTGGGGCCCAGAAATTAGCATTTTGACAAGTATGCTTGTTATCCTGATACGATGATCAACCGGATGGGAGACACACAACCTCTGGACGTAGTTAGGACTTGTGGTCAAGACTGCTTTCCTGATGCAGTAGCTGGGCCCTACCATGTACTCTGCCCACTTCTCAGGGAAGGGGCGTCTGCTTGGCTCCTCCACCCTCCCAGGTTCTGGCTGGGCCCAACTCCTGGCTCCTGGGCCTCCACGACCCCAGCCACTTGAACGTGGGGCGCAACCGTCCTCACCCTGCCTGGCTGTCGGACACTCCCGGGTGACTCCTTGAAGAGACACTCACCAGTCCGCACGCTCTCCTATCTCCTCCATACCTCCTGCCCGGTACCGACGGGCCTTTTCCTCCCGTCTGCTGCCAGGCCCGCGCCACCTCCTCCCCACCCCTGGTCCTACCTCCCCTCAGCCAGCCCATCCACCTGCCTCGGAAAGAATCACTCTCCAGTCAGAGAGCCAAACAGACTTCCCGGGAGCTACTATGAATGCTGTGCTTGGCAGCCGCGGAGGCTCCCTCCAGCTCCCGTTTCTCAGCTTTTCTGAAAAAACGGCAGGGTGTCTCACCCTCCATCCTGTGGGTCTTTCATGATCACCTCCAAAATGACGCCTTCTCACGCCTCCGCCGTGCCCTGGTCAGTGCTCTGATCTGGGACCTCATGATGTCTACCCGGTGGCCTCCTGCTCTCCGCAACCATCAGCTCGTTCCATTTCCAAGCAGATGAACATGAGGCCAAATAGGTACAGTTAGTGTTGGGGTCAGTCAAACCAAATAAATATGATATATTTAATGGTGCCTTCTAATTATTCTGCTGTATAGTACTTCATCATGAATAATAGTCAGCCGTAAACGCGAGTCACACTGATGTACGGCTGGTGACTCAGACATGGGTTTGTAAATTCGACCTGACCTCCGCTCATAAACCAATCAAGTAGGAACGGCCGTGCAACTGCAATGGGCCTGCCTCACCACTAGAAGGCAAAGGTGCAGGGTTTCTGCCTCTCTTTCTGGTAGCTTGAAGCACTGGGCGAAGGTGCTAGAGAACAGCGGGTTCCTAGGCTCCTGGAGTCCCAAAGTGAGTGGGGGCAGTGAAGGAAGCTACTAAGGTGGGAAAAGAAGGAAGTCGACATTAACTGATCGTTTCGGGTGCACCGGCTTCTGTGTTAGTCACTTCCACACACCTATCTTAACTTAATCCCTTTAGCCGCCGATTGACAGAGGAGCAAACAGAATCAGGGGGGACAGAACACCCTGCCGAAGACAATGGAGCTAACTCCAGCGGAGCACGGATCGAAGCAGAGGCTGTCTTGCCTCCCAAGCCTGGGCTTTAGGGCACAAATCAGACCAGCAAGGGAAAGCTAGGGTGCCTCATCATAACCGGGCTTCGTTTGTAGGAATGACCAGCTCTGTTCTTATCTCCTGGGCTCCAACCACAGCCATCTGTGAGCTTTAGGCTTCTGCCTCCAGAAATGGTGCTTCGGAAGCCTGGCAGGCTCCTTTCCTTCCTGAAATTCAAATACTCAAGTGTCCCTCTAGGATCAGGCCTTGAATCCTAAAAGATGGACCAGACACCCTAGTGTAGGGCTCTAGAAATGGGGGTGTGAGCAACTGCCATACCAGCGACTCTGCCCAGGCCAGGCTGGTCGGCTTGTACCGAGCTTGCACACGTCCAGCATCACCTATTTTGTCAAAGTTGTACTGGTCTATTTTTATTCAGTTATGCGTATCATTTTGAAGAACACACCGTGGACAACTCCACTTCTGGGTACACGCACAGAAGAACTGAAAACAGGGACTGAAGAGGTATTTGTCCACCAAAGTTCCCAGCAGCATTATTCACAGTAGCCCATTGTTGGACTCAACCCACGTGTCCACTCACTGAGGAATGAATAAACAAAACGTGTATCCATACAATGCAATTTTTTTTTAAAGGTTTTACTTATTTACTTGAGAGAGAGAGAGAGAGCACAGAGTCAGAGGGAGAAGCAGACTCCCCACTGAGCAGGGAGCCCGATGCAGAACTCGATCCCAGGACCCCGGGATCATGACCTGAGCTGAAGGCAGATGCCTAACCGACTGAGCCACCCAGGTGCCCCCATACAATATAATATTATTCAGCCTTAAAAAGGACAGAAGTCCTGGCACATGCTATAACATAGATGAACCTTGAAAACATTATGCTAAATGAAATAGGCCAGTCACAAAAAGACAAATATTGCATGGTTTCCCCAATAGGAGGTACCTAGAGTAATCAAATTCCTAGAGACAGAGAGTAGAACAGTGGTTACCAGGCATGGGGGTGGAGGGAAAAATGGAAAATTGGTGTCTAATGGGTACAGAGTTTCAGTTGGGGATGATGGAAAGGTTCTGGAAATGGATGGTGACGATGATTGCACAACAATGTAAATTATTTAATGTCACAAAGAACTGTACTCTTTACAATGGCTAATATGGCAAATTTAATGTTATGTACAATTTACCATAATTTTAAAAATTGTGTTAAACACACCTCTCTGAAAATCTCAGCCCTAATTTGCCGGTGACCTGTCCTTCAAAGGAGCTTCATCTCCCACCGATCACAGCCAGAAGAGCACTGCCTTGGACACCCGGGAAATCCCTGCTCTCTGGCGTGGTAGAAAGGGGACCCCAGGAAAGGCTGGCTCTCTGGACCATGTCCTTGAAAGCTCCTGAGATCCCCTCACGCCCCAGCCTCCCATCAGACTGTGTCAGCCCCGAGCCTGGATAATCAGTGTCAGGGGCTGCTTCTGCCGAGGCAGCCAGACTTGCGGGAGGAAAGCCTTGCAAGTGCCAGCTAGCTGCACCTCGCATTCAAGCTCCACCTCAGTAGGGACCTTCGTGTTGCTTGGAAATCCCATGCTTTCCAGCTCAAGTGCCGTCAGCAGCTCGTTTTTTTCCACGATGACTCTTCCAAATTCTTCCTTTTTTTAAGCTTTCCGTTTTTCACCATCCCCATCATGCCGGCAGCAAAACCTCTCCATTTCTTCTTCACTCACTTCATTATGTTCTCCTCCCGTTCTGTTTTGCTTGGAGCAGATGCCCCAGGAGAACGAGGGCCTTCCATGGCCCCCCTGGTTTCCTATTTCAACTCAACATCAATGATTTTAGATATTGCGGTTCTGAATAAGATTTGCCTGAAGGATGTTGCTGTCATTTAAAAAAGTTTCTTCTTCATCGTCTTCTCTTTCTCCTTTTTTTTAATAAAGATTTTATTTATTTATTTGAGAGAGAGAGAAAATGAGAGAGAGCACGAGAGGGGAGAGGGTCAGAGGGAGAAGCAGCCTTCCCACTGAGCAGGGAGCCCGATGCGGGACTTGATCCCGGGACTCCAGAATCCTGACCTGAGCCGAAGGTAGTCACTTAACCAACTGAGCCACCCAGGCGCCCATTCTCCTTCTCCTTCTTTTTTAAAGTTTCTTTCAACAGCATTGCCTTGGAGGCTCAGGTATCTCTCTTCTGCTACGGCTGACTCCACCACGGCCCATCCATCCTCTCTTCTCCAGGAGAGGACCATGCTCATGGTCCTCCTATCACTGTCTTCTTACCTACAAGCATGCTCAAAGGTGTACACCCCAAAAAACACATTCCCTTGACCCTGCACCCTCTTCAGGGGGCCACCTAACCCTCTTCTCCTTATGACCAAACTTAATGAAAAAGTTGTCAGAGTCTGTCTCCGCTTCGTGATGGTGCTTTCCGCTTCTTACAGCCTGGCTTCCGGCGCCCCCCGCCCCGCAATGCTTACCTGGGACCCCCTGGGCTGGCCTTGCCTGCACATCACGGTCGCCACTTTCCATCCCAGCCCGGAGGCCCTGCTCTGCTCTGTGCCCTCTGTCCCACCTCTTTCTCCGTCATTTGCTTCTTCTCCGCAGCCTACAGATGGGGTCATGAGGTTCTGCCTTCAGCCCTGACATCTTGCCCTCCCCTGCTGCAGGCTTTGAAGGGCTAGCTCTCAAATGCAGCCCTGACTTGCTCTAGCAGGCGTCTTGTTGGACTCACTGCATCCTGAGCAAAACCCCTCCCTTTCACCTCCTGCTCCAGCCCATTCTTCCCGGTTTCCTGTCCCCATTGTCAGCATCTCCAGCGCTCTGTCTCCTGGGCTTGAAGCCCTGGACTTATCTAGGGCTCCTTCCTCCCGCCAGGCACCAGTCAGTCACCAAGCCCCATCGGTTCTGCCTCTGCAGCCCTCCTCACGTCTTTTCCTTTCTGTTCGGCTGCTGACACCCCAGCCCCGTCCAGCTCTCTTTGTCCCTCCCTGGTATGGCTGCTCCTTCCTGTCTTCCCGGCTCTGACTGTCCCCAAGGTCCTGTTGCTGTGCACACTGCGTTATTCTAAAGCACGGCCAGGCCAACCATTGGAGGCATGACCCCCCTCCTGGCTCCTCCAGTCCCCCTTCGCACCAAATCTCTGGCTGCCCTCACTCCGTGGGCTTGGGCCCAGGCTCACCGGACCCTCACGGCTGCCCAGGTGTCCCAGGGCCTCCCCCACCTCTGCCTTTTCAGCTTCCACCGGCTCCTCAGCCTGAGACACCTCCCCAGAGGTCATCTCTGACAAAATTCATCCTTTAAGGCCCGGAGCAAGGGACCATTCTGGCTGGACACGATCTCTTCCTCCTCCTGACTTTGGTAGTTCTGGTTTGCCCCACTGTTAAATATTCTGCCGTGGAGCCTACGCCTCTCGGTCTCTGTGTCTCGCCCCCTTCTCCCCTCCCCCACGCCCCTCCCCCACACCCCGGGTGGGGTGCCAGCTCCTTGCAGCGACAGCCCTGTCTTAGTCATCTTTGTATCCTCTTGGGTGTCTTATGCAAAGTAGATGCTCAAAAATGGGATTACTTTGACAAGAAGATGATCTTAACTTCAGATGGGGGGCTGGTGAGGAGATGTCACTTCCGTCAGTGTCTCTCTCTGGTTTCCAGCAGCAAAACGCCTTGGTCAGGTCACCCCTCGGGCCATGTGGTTCCCTTGTTTTCAGGTCTCCTGACAGAACTCTCTTGGCAAAAAGTGGGGCACCTCACGGTCTCTCACAATTGCCTTGTTACACTTTCTTCCTGAGTTACCCTCTTGGATGGAGCTACAGATGGCCTGAATAACCCTTTCCTAGCTTAGGGACTCAGGGTCGACCCCTCTGGGTCACCGGTGGGTCTCCTGGATGCTTCCAGGAGAGGCCTGGGCCTGTGTCAGGGCTTCTACAGCTTGGCGGGCCTCAGGGCACCCCCAGAGCATGTGTGGTGGGCTTTCCTGTTCTCTTGCTCCCGTAGGAACACCTGCGTAGTCACCAGAGTGAAGAGCAAAGATAATTTCTTTTTTTAAAGATTTTATTTATTTATAAGGGAGGGGTCAGAGGGAGAAGCAGACTCCCTGCTGAGCAAGGAGCCCGATGCAGGACTTGATCCTGGCACTCCAGGGCTGTGACCTGAGTGGAAGGCAGTTGCTTAACCAACTGAGCCACCCAAGCACCCTATAATGGCATTTTTTTTTATAGTTTTTTTTTTTAAGATTTTATTTATTTGAGAGAGAGAGAGAGACAGTGAGAGAGGGAACACAAGCAGGGGGAGTGGAAGAGGGAGAAGCAGAGTTCCCACCGAGCAGGGAGCCCGATGTGGGGCTCGATCCCAGGACCCCGGGACCATGACCTGAGCCGAAGGCAGACGCTTAACCGACTGAGCCACCCAAGCGCCCGATAACGGCGTTTTAAAACACTTTACTATAAAGGCAACCTATAAGAAATAAGAAAAACTTTCACCATGATCTCAGCTCTTTCATACAACTATTTTCATATTTGCATGTTTCTTTCTAGCTGTGTCCATGTACAGTCTATTTTTATACAGCTGCTGGAATATGATATATATAGCCTTTTCCACTAATTGTAAAATCACGAACACTCTCCTGTGATTTTACACCTTTCATAATAGTTCTTGTAATGGCTATAGAATATTGCCCACACAATAATTTATTTATCCTTTTTATTAGATATTTAGTTGTTTTTGATTTTTTTTCCACTGGAGTTGATGCATATAGCTTTTTTGGTATGTTTAATTATTTCCTTGGGATAAATTCCCAAGAATGGGATGACAAAAGTCAAAGTCAAACATTTGTATGACTCTCGATTCTTATTCCTGTATTGGATTCCAAAAGCATTGTACCGACCTACAGATCATAGTCTTTTAGTGCTACCACAGTCCATGTTGTTGCTAATGCCTACTCAGATTCAACAATATTTGCTTATTTTTTTTAAAGATTTACTTATTAGACAAAGAGATCGTGTGCCTGTGAGCTAGGGGAGGGGCAGAGGGAGACAGAGAGGATCCTAAGCAGACTCCCAACTGAGTGCAGAGCCCGACACGGGGGCTCGATCCCAGGACCCTGAGATCACGACCTGAGCAGAAATCAAGAGTCGGATGCTCAACTGACTGAGCCACCCAGGTGCCCCTTGACTGCTTATTATATGGGAGGTACTTACGTATTTATTTATACATTAAAATATCTTCCTGGGGCGCCTGGGTGGCTCAGTCGTTAAGCGTCTGCCTTCAGCTCAGGTCATGATCCCAGGGTCCCGGGATCGAGCCCCGCATCAGGCTCCCTGCTCAGCAGGAAGCCTGCTTCTCCCTCTCCCACTTCCTCTGCTTGTGTTCCTGCTCTTGCTATCTCTCTCTCTCTCTGTCAAATAAATAAATAAAATCTTAAAAAAAATAAAAAAGAAAATATCTTCCTAGAACCTTGGGCTTTCAGAGTTGGAGGACACCTGCTCATTTTACAAAGGAAGCACGAAACCCAGAGAAATTACGTTCAGCATTCAGCGTTGCATGGTTGGAAAACAACGGCACATGTATAGTAACCCTTGATTCTCTGGTCCTCGAGCCCTTCGCACTTTCTGCCACGCCCAGCGGGTGCAGTCTGGGTGTTTGTTTCTTTCCTGTTAATGCACAGCAGAGAAGTGACAGTGCGTGTTTGCCCTCTGGCCACGGCCACCCAGAGAATCTCTTGCGCCGCATATGTTTGGACAGTAGAAGCGGGAAAGCTCCAGACCTTTAAGACCCCACAGCCAAGCCAAGACCTCTGATGCATAATGAAAGACTGACTGGGGCTGCTTCTAAAAGAGGGCTCCTTTACTCCTTCTTGTGGTGGTTCGGGCCGACTGGCTATTAAGCTTGAAGTAGCCCGTAACTCCCTGTCCTTCCCTTCACCTCCGCTTATACTCCTACCTTGCTGTGCCAGGAATAACCTTTCTCCAGCCTCCTATGTGCTCACCCTCCCTGATCTTTAAGTACTAGCTCCTCCAAGAAGGCATTTAAAAATCTTCCTGTGTATCAGTTATCTATTACTGCCTAAAAAAACCATCCTGAAACTTTTTACTCAAACTATTTTTTTTTTAAAGATTTTATTTATTTGACAGAGAGAGAGACAGAGAGAGAGGGAGCACAAGCAGGGGGAGTGGGAGAGGGAGAAGCAGGCTTCCCACGGAGCAGGGAGCCCGATGCGGGGCTCGATCCCAGGACCCTGGGGTCATGACCTGAGCCGAAGGCAGACGCTTAATGACTGAGCCACCCAGGCGCCCCACAAACTAACAATTATTTATAATTTCCCATCATTCTGTGGATTGACTGAGTGGTTTCAATGCTGGTTTCACCTGAAAACACTCATTCAACAAGGGTGGGCGGGCTGATGGTCAAGATCTCTGGCAGTTGTTGGCTCACACCCGGGGCACCTCAATTCCCCTTCCTGTGGCCACTCCTCCGCCAGTGGGCCCAATAGGCTTACATGGCAGGTGCGGGCGATGTTCCAAGGTGCACATGCTTGTCAAGCTTCTGGTCTGGCGTTGTCCCATTGGCCAAAGCAAATCACAAGGGCCACACTCAGAGTCTATGGGAGAGGGAGACACACACGGTGGGTATACTGGACGGTTCCTTGAACAAATGGCTCACATCCCTCCCACGTGCAGCATCCCCTCACTGCTCCTGGCGCCCTCACGCCTCATCCAATCACACCCCAGGCTCACAGTGCAGGGCCTCCTGATCAGATCGGGCCCTGGTGCATGCAAGCCTCCTCGGGGGCAGTGCCTCTGTCGCTCCTCTTGGTCCAAGGACTGTGAGCTTAAAAGAAACCATCTCCTCTTCTCCAAACACCCAACACACAATGGTGAGAGGGGGCAGGATGACTTCCGTAAATACATCCAAAGCGGGAGCAGCGGGAGACACACAGCCACAGAACAATTCTAAAACGAGCAGGATCTGGGTTGTCAGGGCTCTCTACTTCCGGGGTAAGCGTGCTTCTGCCCTCGGGCCCTGCGAGCTCCCGGGGACTGACTCCTCTGTCCATTGTTCTCTGTGCCTTAGCTTTGCCCTCTGGGCTTTGGTTCCACCTTCTGAGATACTCTTCCGGGTTAGGAAGAACTGTGTCTGCAGCTAAGGACCTCTCAACCTGCTTTCTGCACTTAGAACTCTCCCTGTCCAACGACCCCCCCGAAATAGTGTCAGAAAAGAGTCTACTTGGTTCGACAAAAGCCATTCCCGCAATTAATTTAGAGATGGTTCTCCCTTCGTTTTGGGCAGCATGTTGGAGACCTACGGGGCTATGACCTTTTGATTCTTGGAAGCTCCTTTTCTGGAGAGGGCTAATGGCCACCACCTTGTATCTTTCTGAGGTCTTAACAAAGAGTCACAGCCTCAAACTTAAATTTGATCTTTACCCTGAAGCCATGTCTTACTTGGAGACTCTTGTGGGTTAGAGACCAGAAGTACAAAACACTTTATTTTGTTTTTTATTGTTATTATTGTTATTATTTGAGAGAGAGAGAGAGAGAGAGAGAGAGAGAGAGCATGCGAGTGCGAGCAGGGGGAGTGGCAGAGGGAGACGGAAGAGAGTGAATCTCAAGCTGACTCCCCGCTGAGCGGGGAGCTCTTGATCCAGGACTCGATCTCACAACTCTGAGATCATGACCTGAGCTGAAATCAGGAGTCAGACGCTTAACCAACTGAGCCACCCAGGCGCCCCTGAACTTCTGGCTTCTTGCTGCCAGTGGCCTTGGTGATCTTCAGTACACTGAAGAGCACAGTCTTGCTCGAGGGCTGGCTCTCGCCCACGTTGACAATGTTGCCAATATGAAGGTCCCTGAAACAGGGGGGCAGGTGCATGGATATGTTCTTGTGGCGTTTCTCGAAGTAGCTGTACTTTAGGATGTGGTGGAGGTAGTCTCGGTGGGTGAAAATGATCCTTTGCATCTTCATCTTGGTCAACACACCAGATGGGATCTGCCTTCAGATGGAGACACTACCAGTAAAGGGGCATTTCTTGTCAGTACAGGTGTCCTCAGTGGCCTCTGTGGACATCTCAAAGCCCAGACTGACGTTTCTTTAGTATCACAGAGGCTTCTCATTGCCAGTGTCGCCAAACAGGCCCCACTTCTTATTTTGAAAACTGGTCAGCTGCTTTTGGTAGGTATGCTCACTCTGAATGTCCACCATCTTCCTGCCCCACTGAGGAAAGGTCTGTAAGCTTCTTTAAGCAGAAATTTCCAGGTCTGTTTTTTATCCCACCTTTTATTTCACAGCCTAGTATGCAGTAAGTATTCATAAAATAGTAACTGTTAATGAGGAAGTCCTAGAAACACAGCGCAGGGCATGGTAGTTTGTGTAGGGTTGGCATGGAGTTCCTCTGTGATGTTTCTCACCAAACACCCAAGTACTGCACAGGTTCTCAATCTCCTCAGGTCCATGACTTTTTCAGAGTTCTGAAGAGCCATGAAAGAATGCTGACTGGTGGGAATGTGGCTTAAGCTGTTAGTCTATGTATAGCAGAGTCTCCTCCTTCATAATCACACTTAACACCTGCATCCCAGCCAGGTGCAGACCCTCTGAGGCCCAATCCAAGCCCCGAGGTCTCCCTCTCATCTCTTTTTTTTTTTTTTTTTTTTTTTTTTTTAAAGATTTTATTTATTTATTTGAGAGAGAGAGAATGAGAGATAGAGAGCACGAGAGGGAAGAGGGTCAGAGGGAGAAGCAGACTCCCCGCCGAGCAGGGAGCCCGATGTGGGACTCGATCCCGGGACTCCAGGATCATGACCTGAGCCGAAGGCAGTCGCTCAACCAACTGAGCCACCCAGGCGCCCTCCCTCTCATCTCTTAAGGACACAGCTCTCATCATGTGTTCTGACCATGAGTCCTGGGTTTTGAGGAACTCGAAATCTAGTTGAGGAAGCAGAATGGGCACATACGGAAAAAAAAAAACCCCAAACTACTTACTAATCAACATGTCAACAAAGGCAAAAATCAGTACACTACCACTGGGCCTGGGGGTGTAGGGGATACAACACCGAAGTGGTCAGAATGCAGTGAGGCTAATTCTGATACACCGTCTCCTGGAGAAGGCAAAGTTTGTGTTGGATCTAGAAACAGGGTATGGACGGATATTGGTGCAGACAATAGAGGATGATCTAGTATTTGTGTCTGTGAAGGTCTGAGGTCAAATGAATGAGGTAGGAAATTAGCACTCAATGTGTGGCCGAGAGCAAGCAGATCCAGAGGCGGGAAACAAAAAAGGTTGGGAAGGTAAGTGGAGTGCCAGATATGCGTCTAAAAGCCTCAGCAGGGGCACCTGGGTGGCTCAGTCATTAAGCGTGTGCCTTCGGCTCAGGTCATGATCCCGGAGTCCTGGGATCGAGCCCCGCATCAGGCTCCCTGCTCGGCGGGAAGCCTGCTTCTCCCTCTTTCTCTCACTCCCCCTGCTTGTGTTCCCTCTCTTGCTATGTCTCTGTCAAATAAATAAATAAAATCTTTAAAAAAAAAACTTAAAAAAAAAAGCCTCAGCAAATCAAACTGTACCCAGTGGGTGTCCTCTGGGTACCTGAGGTTGCCTCTGTGGGTGCAGTTTTTTTCTGGAGTTGGCCTCACCCTCCAGTGGTTTTGCATTCGGGGCCATTAAAGAAGGGAGAAATAAAGGAGGTGGGAGGCTGCTTGGCTCTCCCTGTGTTCCCCAGTTCCAACGGGTAACTGCTTTCCTCTCTGCAATTTGGGCTCTTTGCTCCTGCATCTTTGCAAAAAGGGGAAACATCCCAATGAGAGAAAAAGGAGGAACTTTTCTGGGCACACTGTGGTTCTAACCCATACTGGAAGCACCCTTAATAGGACATGAAATTAAGGCCCAGGGGCCCCTGATGAGGCCCAGAGAGGCGCTCAGCAGCCGTGACCCAGGCCCTAGAAGAATTCATGGTGGGGAACGAGAAGAGGCCTCCACGGGCTGAGCTCTGAAATGCTGAGATGAGGAACACAAATGTGCCGAGGCATGGAGCAGGAGAGGCTAACTGCTAGACAAGGAGACCAGAGAACGGTGAGGAGAGAGAAAAGACAGGACAGCTCAATACAGGTGACCAGGAAGCGCGTTCTTGTTCTCGGGCTTGCTGGGCTCACGCGTCCTTCCTTCTAGTTCTAGAGAGGGGCCCAGAAGCGGGGCGCAGAAGAGGAATGCACATGCGTAGCTCTCTTCGCTTTCTTCCCTCCCATGGTCACAGGGACCTGAAGAACCTTCCGATGTCCAAGGCGACATTCTGGCATATAAAGCAGCTCAGCACACCTGCCCCAGTCACCCACACGGGGACAGCCGGGGGTGCACTTGGGCCTGCGTGGGCACTGGAGATCTGGTGGAGTTGTCTGCCTCCTTCCGCTGAGCTGGTCCACGGAGGCCTTTGCCCCTCCTCCTATAATCAGAACCTCTTCAAATAATTAACTTTAACAAATGGAGAAGCTCAGTGCTTCACTTCGGCTACACATGGTCTCACTTGCAGGCACTTTAAAAAAAATTCAGTTCATCTAGGGTGGGCCTGAGACGGAGGGATTTCTTTTTTAATTAATTAACTAATTTTAATTTAAATTCAATTAACATATAAGGTATTATTTGTTTCAGGGGTACAGGTCTGTGATTCATCCGTCTTATATAATACCCAGTGCTCATTATAACACATACAATACCCAGTGCTCATTATAACACAGATGGAGGGATTTTTTTTTTAAAAGCATACCAGGTGATTGGTATGCAGCCAGATTGAAAACAGCTGGATTTACTAATCTTGAGCCACTTTAGAAAGTTTAGTCAACATAGAATTTGTTGATCTTTTGAGGTGTCTGAAAATACCACATAAATAATTAGCCTTTGGGGACGCCTGGGTGGTTCAGTTGGTTGAGCATCTGCCTTCAGCTCAGGTCATGGTTCTGGGGTCCTGGGATCGAGCCCCACATCAGGCTCCTTGCTCGGCAAGGAACCTGCTTCTCCCTCTGCCTGCCGCTCACTCCTGCTTGTGTTCTCTCTCTCTCTGGCAAATAAATAAATAAAATCTTTAAAAAAAATTAGTCTTGGTATACCAGCAAAACCTAGGAGATACCTTCCCTTGGATTCTGTGGCCTCTGGGTTGCCTTCCTGGGGGAATTCTTTTATTTTCTATAGATTTTATTTATTTATGAGAGAGAGGGAGGGAGAGAGCAGGGGGAGGAGTGGAGGGAGAGAGACAAGCAGACTCCATGCTGAGTGTGGAGCCCAATGGGGGGCTCGATCTCAGGACCCTGAGACCATGACCTGAGCTGAAACCAAGAGTCAGATGCTTAACCGACTGAGCCACCCAGGTGCCCCTCCTGGGGGAATTCTCGAGGATCTTCAGTGTATCTTTTAGGCTCTGGCCTCCTGAGCTTTCCACAGTATGGCAGAATGGGAGATCCTCCTGTGACCATCAGCACGCAGAAAATACCCTAGTGGCTCAGTGTAGCTGTCTGTTCGGGTCCACTACAATCTTGAGCTTGACACCCAAGGACAGTTTTGTTGAGAAGCACAACTGCTGTCCATAATGTAAATCTCAGAAAGTTTCATTCGTAAGGTTTTTTTTTTTTTTTACTTGAAATATGTTTAATAATAAAAGGCCACCAACATTCTCTTTTTATTTTTATTTGCATTTATTCTGCAGAATTTACTCCCGGGCCATAAGTTTTTGTTTCTTCAGTTTCTTCTGGGATATCTTTTTCTTCTGTGCAACCTCCTCTTCTGGTTTAGGAACAATCTGCTCTTTTTCAGTAAGGATCATCTCAATGTGGCAGGGAGAGCTCATGTATGGGTTAATCCGACCATGAGCCCTGTACGCTCTGTGCCACATCTTGGGGGCTTTGTTCACCTGGATGTGCTCAATGACCAGAGAATCAACATCTAAACCCTTAAGTTCAGCATTACTCTCTGCATTTTTAAGCATGTGCAGTAAAAATTCAGCACTCTTCTTGGGCCACCGACCCTGTGTCCAGCCCCACTGTTTGGCCTGGGCACACCTACCAACTCCACCCTTGTAGCGACGGAATGGCACACACTGCTTCTGTAAAGTGACGTCTTTCAGATACTTGGTGGCTTTTCGGATATGCATACCCTTGATGGCCTGGGCAGTTTCACGTGTGTTCTTAAAGTGAACACGAAGATTTGAACCTCTTGATTTACATGATTTCGTAGGGTTTTCTGGGTCAAGCGAATAGCGAACCATTTTCAGAGGTCACCTCAGGCCGCTTAGGGGGAAGAGTCATTCGTAAGGTTTTCCATGCAATTTGTCACAGACTCTCAGACCTCACAAGACATTATGGAGGGTGAGACTACCCCTGTCTCAGTACTGTCTCTCTTCCTGGCGGTCCTGTCCCCATCCAGCCTCCCAGTCGGTCTCCTGGGCCATCTTCATTTCATGTTTGGACAAGACCGAGAACCAGTGATTTTTGGACAAGACTGAGAACGAATGATTCAGCCTCCAGGGGTGGCGGGGGTGGGGAGGATTTCCACATTGCTACCCACAGTGCAAAATAGCAGTTCCTATTTATCTCTTCCAAATTTGCCTCTTTCAACCACCATCAGCCACCAACTGCTGGTATAGAAGATTTGGTGACCGCATCTTTCCGACTCTGAACGCCTTTGGCATATCACCTTTAAGCCCTGGTCTTCCTCTGAAGGCCAGTGTTTGGTTTTTGTTTGTCATCATGTAAAGAACACTCTTTCTGCTTGTCATTTTAATTACTCTCTGTCGAACCCTTTCCAGTCCTGTTGTATCCTCTGTAAGTGCCAGAGAACAGAATGACACACATTATGGTGTCCGTTTACTATAATTTGATACAAGGATGGGATTGTGATATTTTGTGTCCAGGATTCTTATCTGCATGTCATCAGGGACTTTTGGTGGGGGGCGGGGTGAAGGGCAGGGCAGTGGATTCATAACTTTAAGAAATGGTTTTCAGGTTCATTAAATTATTTTCCTTGAGCTGCTATTACCTTCTTGTTGCCCACACTGACGCTCAGCAGGTAGGTGTCTGCCCTCCCACGCAGCTCCCTAACATCCTTCTGCCGCTTTATTTCTATCACTGTAAGCTCGCTACCTGGCCAAACTTGGTGTCACAGATGACCTTGGCGACTCCACTGCATATCTCTTCCTCGGATCATTTATAACCATGGAAATTAAGACTTGGATGTTCAGACTGCAGAGTGCAAATGGGACAGGTTCTAATAATAGATTTTGAAAAATATTTTTTCTTGTTTTCAAAAAAGTGCATATTCATTTAAGACTGTTGGAAAATATAAACAACTACAAAGAAAATTAAAAACACTCCTAATCCTACCTCCCAGAGATAATCTCTGCTAATATTTTGGTTTCTATTCTTCCAGTCTTTTCTTCAGAAAGCACAACACACACACACACACACACACACACACACACACACACCCCTATAAAACTCTTTCTCTCTATCTTTTTTAACACAAACACCAAGAAGCAAAACAGTATGAATAATTGGCAATAATTGTCATTTGCCTAAGTGCTCTCCCAGCTTTCCCCCCGTGGGGTAACTATTTTCTCAGAGTCTGGGTTTATTATTCCCTTGCTTTATAAACGTGATTTTATAAATTGTGTGGGTTTACTTGATTTTAAACTTTACAAAAATGGTATCATGCTCTAATCACACATCTCTTGCTTTTCTTCACTCAAAAAACACATTGGTTCACTTTATCCATGCTGTGTTGTGTAGCTCGAGTTCATTCGTTGTGACAGCCATTCAGTATTTCCGTTGTAGAGATGCACATGGTTTATGTGTTCATTCATCTCTTGCTGGTCACTTGGATTGTTCTTAGTATTTTGTCACTGTAAGCATCGCTTGTACATGTGTCGAGAGTGTCTTTGGGGTGAAATCTTTGGCTATAAAGTATGTTTCCAACTGATGAGCCTCCTGTCCGACATTTGTAATCATCAGACTTTAAAACTTTTGCCTTTCTAGAGGTTTATAATATTGTAGTATTAATTTGCATTTTCCTGAATACTAATGAACTTGAGGATCTTTTCATGCGTTTACTTGCCATATGTGTTTACCCTCCTATAAAATGTCTGCTTATATTTTTGAAACTTTTCCGCTAGAGGTTGTTTCTCTCTCACAAATATATTTTTTTATTTTATTTTTTTAAAGATTTTTATTTATTTATTTGAGAGAGAGAGAGAGAATGAGAGACAGAGAGCACGAGAGGGAAGAGGGTCAGAGGGAGAAGCAGAGTCCCCGCCGAGCAGGGAGCCCGATGCGGGACTGGAGCCCGATGCGGGACGCGATCCCGGGACTCCAGGATCATGACCTGAGCCAAAGGCAGTCGCTTAACCAACTGAGCCACCCAGGCGCCCCACAAATATATATTTTTTAATATTTTATTTATTTATTTGACAGAGAGAGACACAGTGAGAGAGGGAACACAAGCAGGGGAGTGGAAGAGGGAGAAGCAGGCTTCCTGCTAAGCAGGACCGTGGAATCATGACCCGAGCCGAAGGCAGACACTTAACCAACTGAGCTACCCAGGCGCCCATCTCACAAATATTTTTAAGCAAAATTTGAATTGTACTCACATATCATTTTATACTCTTCTATGACATAAAACATTCTTTTAGGGGCGCCTGGGTGGCTCAGTCATTAAGCGGCTGCCTTCGGCTCAGGTCATGATCCCGGAGTCCTGGGATCAAGCCCCGCATTGGGCTCCTTGCTCAGCAGGGAGCCTATTTCTCCCTCTGCCCCTCCGCCTGCTTGTGTTCCCTCTCTCACTGTGTCTCTCTCTGTCAAATAAATAAAATCCTAAAAAAAAAAATTCTTTTATACTATCATTTTCATGGCGGTGACATCTTCTCTCTCATGGATATCTTGTAATTTAATCGAAGTTTTATACCTGCTTTTTTTTCAATTTTAATTTTTAGAAGTAATTCTGATAAGATATCCTAATGCATAAACATAATTACACATCACTAAATGTATTTGTCAAAGAAGCTTCAAGAATTTGGATTTCTGGGTCAAAGGATATCAATATTAAAAAATATTGATATATATTTCCAAATCATTTTAAAGAAAGGTTCTATAATTTATATGTCTTCAAAAAACTCTTTAACACTGGACATTAAATATTAAATATTTTGCTAATTTAATTTGTAAATATTAGCAATAAAGATAATATTTTAAATTGTTTATTGGCCACTGTGTTTCGTCTTTTCCTGGTATTCTTTTTTCCCCAGCTTATAGTTTGCATTCAACTGAAGGTATATCTAAGTACTATACACAAAATTTCTTGGTTTACTTCTTTCTCCCTCTTCATGTGGTTATGTCATTCATTTGACACACAATTGGGTTTGTTTCTGTTTGAATCTAGTTAAAGGTTTTTAATTTTTTCTTATGCATGTTGGTTTAATTTTATTATGATTTTTAGAAGTTTTATTTATTTAAATAATCTCTACACTCCACACGGGGCTCGAACTCATGAACCCGGGATCAAGAGTCGCATGCTCCTCCGACTGAGCCAGTCATGTGCCCCTTAATTTTATTTTTGAATGTATATAACATTAACATGTTTCCAAAGCCAAAACTATCCCAAAAGATATCCTCAAAATTGTCTCTCCCTCTCTTCCTTTCTGCCTGTTCCCTCACCCAACTCCTTATAGGCAACCAATTTCATTCTTTTCCGTTTATTTTTCTTGTGATGATCTTTTACTAAAAGAAGCAAATCCATTTTATTTTCTTATTTCTTATCTTTATTTTACAGAAGGTAACCTACTATACATTTGCTTTTGTACTTTGCTTTTCAAACTTAATAATATACCCAGGAAATTACTATGAATCAGTTCATAAAGATATTCCTCATTCCTTTTTATTGCTTCCTAGGAGTCAATTATAAGCTATTCAACCAGTGTTCTCCATTTGGACATTTAGGTAGCTTCCAATATTCTGCAAATACAAATAATGGTACAATGAAGAAGCGTACATATGTAGGTGTACGTGTTATTTCTGGAGATATCTTTAGGACAAGTTCCTAGAAGTTGGAGAGCTAGGTTGAAAGGTAAATACACAGAGGCACCTGGGTGGAGCAGTCGGTTAAGATCTGACTCTTGGTTTTGGCTCAGGTTGTGATCTCACAGTTGCGGTCTCAGGGTCATGATCTCAAGGTCATGGGATTGAGCCCTGCATCTGGCCCTGCACTCAGCAGGGAGTCTGCTTAAAACTCTCTCTCCCTCTCCCTCTGCCCCTCCCTCCTCTCCCTGCCATTCTCTCTCTCTCTCTCATAAATAATCTTAGAGGGGCACCTGGGTGGCTCTGTTGTTAAGCGTCTGCCTCTGGCTCAGGTCATGATCCCATTGAGCCCCGCATCGGGCTCCCTGCTCCACCGGAAGCCTGCTTCTCCCCCTCCCCCGCCCCCTGCTTGTGTTCCCTCTCTCGCTGTCTCTCTCTCTGTGTCAAATAAATAAATAAAATCTTTAAAAAAAATCTTAGAAAAAAAAAGAAAGGTAATATTTTTCTCCCCACAACCTCAGCAACAGAGTGAGGCTGTGTATGGCTGGACAGACGTCCCAACACCATAATTAAAAGTCCTTCTTTGTCTCAGCCGTTTGACTGCTTCTCATATACTAGAATTCATATGCAGTTGGACTGATTTCTGTACCTTCTACTCGGTTACATTGGCTGCCTATTCATGTGCCCAAATCACCCTGTTTTCAATCAAGAGGCTGCATAGTAAGTTTTGATATTTATTAGAGCTAGTCTTCTCTCATATCTCTTTTCAGTGTTCCAAAGCTGTTCCTGAGTGTTTACTTTTCCACAAGAACTTTGGTATCAATTTGTCTAGCTCCAGAAAACAAGAAAAAACTTGTTTCTATTTTGGGAGAATCATATTAAATTTATAAATTAACATAAGGAAAACTGTCATCTCAACGATGTTGTGCTCTTTTAACCAAAACTAAAGGATGTCTCCTTCAAGTATACTTTTGCGTCTTTCAGGATCATCTTATAGTTTTCTTTTTTCAAAGAACCAGATTTACTGAGACATAATTCATATACCTTTCAATTCACCCATTTAAAGCATACCATTTGGTGGTTTTAGTATAATCACAGACTTGTGTACTCATCACCACAATCATTTTAGAACATTTCCATCAACTCAAAAAGTAATCCCATACCTGTTAGCAGTTCTTTCCTAATCCCTCCAACCCCTCCTGCCAACTACCAACCACCAACCTACTTTCTGTCTCTGTCGATTTGTCTATTCTGTATATCCCATATAAATAGAATCATATAATATTTGGTCTTATGTGACTGGCTTCTTTCACTTGGCATGTTTTCAAGTTTCTTCCATGTTATAGAATGTGTTGCATTCTGTCTTGTTTTTTAAGAGAAAGAGAGCGTACATGTATGCACCGGATGGGGTGGGTGGGAGAGGGAGTGGGAGAGGGAGAGAAAGAGAGAATCCTAAGCAGGCTCCACGCCCAGCACAGAGCCCAAGGTGGGGCTCAATTTCACGAGCCTGAGATCACGACCTGAGCAGAAATCAAGAGCTGGCCGCTTAGCTGACTGAGCCACCCAGGCGCCCCTGCTCTGTTCTTTTTTATTGCTAAATACTATTCCATCATATGGGTGGATGTACCACATTTTGTTTATCCATTTATCAGGTGATGGAGTTTGGGGTCCTTTTCACTTTTTGGCTGTTATAAATAAGACTGTGAACATTTGTGTATAGGTTGTTGTATGGGCATATATTTTCAAGTCTCTTGGGGTATGTACCTAGAAATAGAATTGCTAGGGCATATGATAATGTTATTCTAACGTTCCAAGGACTGCCAAGCTGTTTTCTGAAACAGTTGCACCTTTTTACATTCCCACCAGCTATGTATCAAGGTTCCAGTTTCTTCACATCCTCACCAACACTTGCTATTGTCTGTGATTTTTTTGGGAGCCATCCCAGTGGGAGTGAAGTGGTATCTCATGTTTTTGATCTACATTCCACTAAGAGCTCATTATGTTGAACATCTTTACACGTGCTTATTGGCCAGATATATATATATATCTTCTCGGAAGGAAAGTCTGTTCAAATCCTTTTCTTATTTTTCAACTGAGTTATCTGTGTTATAATTGTGTTGTTCATATATTCCCAATATAAGTCCCTTAGCATGTATATTATTTGGAAATAATTACTCCCATCCTGTAGGCTGTCTTTGCATTGTTCATGGTGTCCTTTGATGCACAAAGGTATTTAATTTTGATAAAGTCAAATTTATCTACTTTTTCGTCATTTGTGCTTATGTGTGTATCTAAAGAGGCTTTGCCAAGGTGACAAAGATTTACACCTATGTTTTCTTCTAAGAGTTTTACAGTTTTAGCCTTTATACTTAGGTTGTTGAAGTCCTATTCAGTACTGAGTGTGACTGTATTTAAAGATAGGATCTTGAAAGAGATAATTATGTTAAAATGAGGTCATTAGGGGGCACCTGGCTGGCTCAGTTGGAGGAGCACGTGGCTCTTGATCTTGGGGTCATGAGTTCAAGTCCCACATTGGGTGTAGAGATTACTAATAAACACATAAGTAAGTAAATAAATAATAAAAAAATAAAATGAGGTCACTAGGGTGGGCCCTACTTCACTATGACTAGTATCCCTAGGACCTAGGACAGACACTCACAGTATACAGTGAGGACCATGTGAAGACACAGGGAGGAGAAGGCTATCTACAAGCCAAGGAGAGAGGCCTCAGAAGAAACCAATCCTTCCGGCACTTTCATATTGGACTTTTAGCCTCCAGAACTGTGAGGAAATAAATTTCTATTCTTTATTTTTTTTTTTTAAGATTTTATTTATTTATTTGTCAGAGAGAGAGAGAGAGAGAGAGAGAGCAAGCACACAAGCAGGGGGAGCGGCAGGGCAGAGGGAGAAGCAGGCTCCCTGCTGAGCAGGGAGCCCGACGCGGGGCTTGATCCAAGGATCCTGGGATCATGACCCGAGTCGAAGGCAGATGCTTAACCGACTAAGCCACCCAGGTGTCCCATAAATTTCTATTCTTTAGGTCAATCTGCGGTACTTTGTTATGGTAGGTCTAGCAGACTAATATAAAACCCTACTTGGTCACTGAATGTTATTTTCTTCTTTTCTTTTCTTTATTTATTTGACAGAGAGAGACACAGCGAGAGAGGGAACACAAGCAGGGGGAGTGGGAGAGGGAGAAGCTGGCTTCCCGTGGAGCAGGGAGCCCAATGCGGGGCTCAATCCCAGGACCCTGGGATCATAATCTGAGCCGAAGGCAGATGCCCAATGACTGAGCCACCCAGGCGCCCCAGTATGTTATTTTCTTAAATCATATGGGTCTTGTGTTTTTTTGGGAGAAGTAACTTTCTCTATTTCTTTTTATCTAGCATAGGAGTGACAAACTGCAACCCATGGGTCAAATCAAGTTGGCTGCCTATTTTTTTTTTTAAAGATTTTATTTATTTGTTTTAGAGAGAGAAGGGGCAGAGGGTGAGGGAGAGAAGCAGACTCCCTGCTGTGCAGGAAGCCCAATGTGGGGCTCGATCTCTCCACCGGTAAATCACAACCTGAGCCAAAACCAAGAGTCAGACGCTTAACCAACTGAGCCACCCTGGCGCCCCTGGCTGCCTATTTTTGTAAATGCACTTTATTTGGGACAAAGCCACACTCACTCTTTGTATATATCTATGGAGGCTTTTGTGCTTCAATGGCAGAGTTGAATATTAGATCTGCAAACCCCAAACATTTGCTGTCTGGTGCTTTAGAAAAAGTGTGCTGACCCCTGCTTTAGTAAATACTTAGAATGGGCTTATATGCATATTATTCTTTGAGTTCTTGCATTTTAAAAAGAGGGTTTGTTTTTTTCTTCTACAGAGTTCAATGCTTGAAAAACAGTGTGGATGGGTGGATACAAAATCCCTTAGCTTGCATTTTCCTTGCTTGAGTTTTTAGAAAATGCTGCATCACTATTGCTTTGCTTTGCTCTTGAGAAGTCTGATGCCAGATATTTTGGTTACCAGATTCCGTAACAATCTACCTTGAAAAGTAATGGTTTAAGGTGAGAACTATTTTGATTATAATTTCACAATTTTTGGGGTCAGGAATTTGGGTGGGGTTTGGCTGGATTATTCTTCTGTTCCACATAGCTTCAACTGGGGTCACTCAGTGGTACCCAGCTGGATACTGGATGGATGGATGGATGGATGAACTGATATAGGGCATTCATGATGACTTCACTCACATCGGCTAAGGCCAGCTAGCCTCTCTCACTCTCTATGCCATCTCAGAGCCTCTCCACAGGGAGTTAGATTTTTTTAAAAAGATTTACTTATTTTGTTTTAGAGAGAGACACTGCACAAGTGGCAGGGGTGAAGGGAGGGTGAGAGAGAATCACAAGCAGACTCCATGCTGAGCGCAGAACCAGATGCGGGGCTCCATCCCAGGACCCTGAGATCATGACCTGAGCCGAAACCAAGAGTCGGATGCTTAACCAACTGTGTCACCCAGGTGCCCATGGGAGTTAGATATTTCCTACTGTGGCTCAGGGCTTCAAGAGCAAGTGTTCTCAAAGACCCAGGTGGATTCTTAAGACTTTTATGACCTAGACTTGGAAGTCCCGTATACGTCACACATTCTATTGGTCAAGCAATTCATTTGGGCCAGCCTGGAACAAAAGGAGGGACAAAGAATTTGCAGACATCTTTAGTGTACTGCAGCCCCATGTCCTTACCCTTTTAAGTAATTTGAACTTTTTGCACTGAGGCTTTGAAAAATTCTTATTTTTGTCTAATAGTTTTAAGAGGTTGGCTCTTAGAATTGATCATTTTGTGATGATTTCCCCAAGTACACTGAGGCTCTTTCATTATATAGGTTTACATTTTCTTATTTCCAGAAAGTTTCAATATATGTGGAACTTCAGCTGCACCTATGTTGGATGTTCTTTGCTTGTACTCAAAGGACACTCCAAACTAAGACAGAAATAAGCACAAAGGTATTGAAGCAAGGGAAAGTAGGAACATTGCAGTTTTTTCTGACATGCAGTATGGAATATGGAATGGAAGGAACGAGACCATCAACAGGATTGTTGAGTGAGGTGGGGATGGGAAGGAAGGAATCAAGGATGACTCCCAGGTTTCTAAACTGGACAACTGAGTGGACAGTAATGCTAAAGACTTTTAGACACGTAGAGCTTGGGGTGTCTGTAGGGCATCCAGGTGGAGAAGTCCAGCAGGCTTTGTGTCTGTGGAGCTCAGATGAGTGGTCTGAGCCAGATAACACACTTGGGAGATGCTGGTATATGTGGCAGACGAAGACAGGGAGTGGATGGAATGGCTTCGGGAGATCGTGTGGGGTGAAATGAAAGATGAGAACAGAACCCAGGAGACTCAGGAGAGGTCAGAGGGGTGAGGAGGTGAGTCATGTCGTGAAGGCCAAGGGAGTTTCAAAAAGAGTAGGGTGCTTTGTGTCGTCAAATGCCACCAAGAGCTCAGTAATACAAGGACTCAAAAACAGCCTGTGGCATTTGGCATTAAGCAAGCCCTTAATGACTGAGCAGTGCAGTGATGTGGTGGGGACAGAAGTTACAGAGCTGTGGGTTGACGAGGGAGAAGCTGCTGAGTTGGCAGAGAGGAGTGCAAAATACTTTCAGGACGTTTGTGCAGGAAAATACAGACAGGGAACAGGCAGTACCTAGAACACAATGCAGAGGGACAGAGGTGTTTCTTTTTCTTGAGGACAAGAAGAGCTCGAAAATGGCAGATGGTGAAGGAAAAGGTACGAGTGGTTGATAATTTTGGGAGTGAGAGCTGGGGCACGATCGAAATATGTTTGAAGAGTTTTCTGAGGGTGTGGGAAGCGATGAGGTACAGAATGGCACAGGAGAGATGCTAATACAAGCGTACTTAGTTAATTTCCAGAATAGTTTATTATAGTCTAGCTCACATACTGAAATTACCTCGGTTTCAGTCGATAGGGCAAATATAGCAAACAATATCAACATATTTATTTTATCTCATTTACACATCTTTTCTCCAAAGGGTAGGATCAATGTTTCACCCTTTCAAAGCCTCCCACATAGCTGGTGCTCAGTAAGTGGTAAATGAATAAACAAGATGTCTCTTGCCTGTATTCTGAGTATCTCAGCATATTCAGAACACAGTCAGGACCCTGCACACACATGAAAAATTCTCCTAAGTGTGCAAAAGAGTCCCAAAATTCATGTGTGAAAGGTGATGTCCTTTTTTTGAGGAACCTGTTTACCCTCACTGAGCAAAGTTGGCTACCAGCATTTTCTTCACCATCGGAGTTTAAAAATAGGAACATGAGAGGAGAAGAGGCTGTTCTAAAGGCAGGCAGGCCGGCAGACAGCAGGAGGTGGCGCGATCTGCCTAACCATAAGGTGCCAGAAAGCAGTGAAAACCAGACGCAAAGCATACTGGCTTGGGGGCTCTTCGCTTAGGGACTTCCATCCTGCACTCACACAGCAATTGTCCTTAAAGGACTGCTGATCTGGGCCTTAAAGAATGGCGAGAAAAAATCCTTTGAACCGTCAAAAAAAAAAAAAAAAGAAAAGCATAGCTGTTCCTAATTTCGAATCATCTCCTACGTTTCACACAGTTTGGAAAGGATTCTATCAGAAATGGATAATATTAAAACAAAAGAGCTGATGCTGAGATGGTGAACCTGGGTCCCCTCAGTTCCCTTGTCCAGACTGTTTACCTAGCCTTGGATGCACTCCTTTTTTTCTCCTAGAACGTCTTTCTTTTTCTTCCTTTCAGGCGCAACACAAATGCCACCTCTTCCAGGAACCCCTCCACATGGTCCAGGCGGAAGTAATCTCTTCCTCCTCTGCCCTCCCATAGCATCTCCTTGTGGCTTGGCTTTGCATGGGTCACCAGGCCGGGTTGTTTACACGGCTGCTTTTGCACTAAATTATGCGCACCTAGAGACCAGGGGCCGTGACCGTGACGGTGTACCTACACAGCACCTGGTACAGCGGTAGGCGCGGAGTCGGTGCTCAGTAAGCGCTCGCTGAGTTGAATCAATTTTCCGGAAAAATCCCTCAGGGCAAGATCTCTTGCTCGAGGCGCGGATGAATGATTCAAGGGTGGTTTTTTGCATTCTTTACCTTATAGTCACGGCGCGCCTAGTATCCAGCTGTCCGGCACATACCTGTGGAATTGAAACGCACCTCCGCCGCCCGCCGCCAGCGTGCGGGACCAGCCCGAAGGGGGCAGGTTTCCCCTGCGCGTCCGCACGCCAGCCTGGGAGCTGGGGTGGGGGGGGCGCCTGGGTCGTGCTCGGCCGCAGGGGGCGGGGTTCGGAGGGAACTCGGCCCGCTTGCCCGCCCCCTCCTCCGCGCGGCGGAAGCCCCGCCCCCGGCCGCGCGCTCGCGCAGGCGGCGCGTGCCCGCCCCCCGCCCTGCGCCCTCGCGCCCTCGCGCCCTCGCGCCGGGGGCGGGCTTGCTGCGCGTGCCGGGCGGGGAAACTGCGCGAGCCGGGCGCCTGAGAACGTTCCCCGCGGGGGCGGCTCCGGGGCCTGAGCGGGCGCCGCCGCCACCTCAGCCGCCGGGGCCGGGCCGGAGGAGGCGGAGGAGGCTGCGGCCGCCCGAGACCCTCTCGACGTCCCCAGCTCCGGCCGGGAAGTGAGTGAGGTGGGGGTTCGCGGCGCCGGCCGCGGGCTGCAGGAGAGGAGCAGGGTGCTGGAGCCTCGCGCCCGCGAGGAGCGGGAAGGAGCCCGCGCAGCGCCAGGACCTCGGGAGCCTGCGGGGGTGCAGGGCCGGGAGCGGCAGGGCTGGGGCTCCGGGACCCGGGGCCGCTGCACCGCGCGCGCTGCGGGGGGAGACGGTGCCGCGCGCCCGGCCCTGGAGGGGCGAGCGGAGGGGATGGAGCGGAGCCCCGGGCCGGGGAGGGGAGGTCTCCGGGGTCCCGAGCGCACCGTGGCCGCAGGGCGCGGGGCCGGGGTGCGAGCGCCGGGCTGATGCTGCTGAAGCCCGGCTCGCTGGGAGGAGGCTGTGCGTTAGGTGCTGTAAGGGGCGAAGGAGGCAGGTCCTGGCAGAGGGCAGGTGAGGCAGTTAGGCCCTGGCAGAGGGAAGGGAATGTATTTCAGATCACCCCCAAACACTGTTTGCCGAGGCTCCTAACAGTGAACCTGTGCACCGAGGTCACCTTTGAAAGGAAGGTGTCCTGCGAGGAGGGAGGATGGAGCTAACAAATGCTTGCTGTTAAATTCCTGTGCCAGGCCTTGGGATTAGGAAGACCTTCCAGCATTTCTAGCAGACGTTTATTGATTAAGCTACTTTGGGTTAGAGAACCGTGGTCAGCACTGGGGCCACAAAATAGTGTAAAACACAACCGTAATTTGCTATTTAGGTGCTAACAATTTGGTAGTGAAGGTATGCGTGTAGAATACAAAGTGGCATTGAATTTCGCCTCATACTTCATTCACTTTAGGTCTTTTCCCATAAATTGCTTGGTTTGGGGATAAAGCAGAAGAGTCAGAGGAGCTTGTGGGGGAAATTTGGGAGAGTTTTGAAGGCAGTTCTGCTTAACATTTAAAGGGGGAGAAGGGAAGAAGAAATTTGGAAAGAGGAAGTTCCCTTCCTTCCCTCCTCGAATTAAGCTCCGTGACTATCACTGCTAAATCCTCAATGACAAGAACAGTGCCTGGCCCAGCAGTCAGGCAAAAAATAGTTACTGCATGAATGAATGAACCAAGCAAGGTTTTGCTGTATTTTACACGCAGCAGTATTAATTATTTTGGTATTAGGGATGGCTGATGGACTTCCTCTGTTCCTGAAATATTCTTTCTTTTCTTCTCCTTTTTCTTCTTCTTCTTTTTTTTTTTTTTTTCTTGTCATGTAAGGTAACCCAGGTTTCTAGGTCTGGGAATTTAAAGCAATGGCCAGGGTAATGGAGTGGTGATGTTTTGGGACCACCCTGCCACATCTTTATTGCATATTGGCCATCAGGAGCTTACTTCTTGGGACATTGCTTCAAATCATCCAATTCTGGTCCTTCTCTTTTCTATCACTCGAGGAAGAAGAGTACTTTTGTCTAGGTAACATTTTTTTTCTCTTTTATCCGGGTTCTTGGATCTTCCATCTGCAGTAAGAGACTGTATCTCTGCTCTAAGGGCTGCAATTCTACCTGTGGTCTGCCATGGTTGGATTTCTGGGCTCTCTAGCTCCCAGCTGCTGTTTCAGTGCCCGGGGTTGCAGTGCCTGTTGGATTACTTTGTCTGCCAAATTAAAACTTGACCTTTTATGAGTTCTATGAGGATTTTTATCATACATAAGTGGAATTACCTTTGGAGAGGGTTACGTAGCTGAAGTTGTGCTAGCAAGGTTTTTGAGTGTTCCCTATGCATGAAGACAGATTTTCCACTAAAACCAATAGAATGCCGTTACCTTTTATTTTATGACTTTTTTTTCTTTTATTTTATGACTTTAATAGAAATCTTTTAAGGGCGCTCGTGTCCACTTATAAAAAACAAGGGTAATATATGTATTTTTAAAGATTTTTTTTTTTTTTTATTTGAGAGAGAGAGTGAGAGAGAGCACAAGAGGGCGTAAGGTCAGAGGGAGAAGAAGACTCCCTGCCAAGTAGGGAGCCCATGCGGGGACTCGATCCCGGAACTCTGGGATCGTGACCTGAGCCGAAGGCAGTCGCTTAACCAACTGAGCCACTCAGGCACCCAAAAAACAAGGGTAATATTAATCCAGATTTGGTCTCGTTCTGTAAGCCTTGAAGAACTAAGTTCATTTCTCTTTTGTTTCAGAGTACAACCAGCAGGAGTCCATCAGTTCTTGTTTTGGGGTACCCTAGTCCTGTAATTTTGGGTGCCTTATTCCAGGTTCTCCCAGTGATATTATAATATATCCATATGTTTATATTTCTTTTAAAATCAACTTTATGGATGTGCAGTTGACATACAATAAAATACTCAAATGTCTGAGTTTTGAAAAATATATGTACTTTGTAACCACTATCCCAATCAGGATGTAGAAATTTTGGGGCGCCAGTCATTAAGCGTCTGCCTTTGGCTCAGGTCATGGTCCCAGGGTCCCGGGATCGAGCCCCACATCGGGCTCCCTGCTCAGCGGGAAGCCTGCTTCTCCCTCTCCCACTCCCCCTGCTTGTGTTCCCTCTCTCGCTGTGTCTCTCTCTGTCAAATAAATAAATAAAATCTTAAAAAAAAAAAGAAATTTACATCATCCCAGAAAATTCCCTCATGCTGATTTATAGTCTATCCCCTCTCATTTACTTCTAGTTATACAAGCATCAGGGCTGTGGTGTCTAGTTGTGCAGGATGTATATTGCCCACCTTTAGGGGGTACCATTCCTAGCAGAATCCCTGCAGATGTACCTCCTGGGGTTGTCTCATGCACAGTCTGTGGGGCTGTGTACTGCAGCTCTGCAAATGGCTCATGAACACACACTTATAAAATACTCAAATAGTACAGACTGAATAAATGCCCCCTTGGTCCACTCCCTTTTCTACTGAAATTGCAGTTATCAGTTTGTTGTTATCCTTCCAGACCTTTGCATTTTCATCTGTATATAGGTAATACCGAAAAAACAGAATTTCCCTCCACCCTTAAGTTATTGATGTGATACTGCACATTGTTCTGCAACATTTTTTCCCCCTTACCAAAATGTCTGAGATCTTTCCATGTTGGAACATAGGTATCTACCTGATTTTTCTTGACTACTACATGATCTCTTATGTGGTATGTGCATTGTACTATAGTTTATTTAACCGTCTCCTCATTAAAGGCCATTTAAGCTCTTTACCGTTTCAGACATTGTTGCAGTGAATGAAAGAAGTAGAATTGCAAAGGGGGTGCACATTTTAAATTTTAATTCAGGGAGATTAACCATGGAACTTGTGGATCTGGTTCATTTTTTTTTTTTTTTAATACTAGGTAATGTTCAATTGTGTATACTTAAATCCCCTTTTTCATTCTTCATTCACTGAGGGACAGACAGTTGTGTTACTTTGGATGCTAATTCTTTGATGGATATATGTGTTGCAGATGCATCCTGCTAGTTGAGGCTTGCCTTTCCCCTTGGTTAGCAGTGTCTTTGTATGCAAGTTTAAAATTTTAATGTGTATTTATGAAAAAATTTCCCTTAAATTAAAAAAAAAGGTTGTGTCAAGTCTAGTTTTTTGCTTTTGTTTCTGTTTTTAAAGATTTATTTATTTGAGAGAGAGAGCAAGCACGAGCTGGGGCAGAGGGAGAGGGAGATGGACAAGGACAAGCCGACTCCCCGCTGAGCAGGGAGCCTGACGTGGGACTCAATGCCAGGATCCCAAGATCATGACCTGAGCCGAAGTCAGACGCTTAACCAACTGAGCTACCCAGGTGCCCCTGTGTGTGTCTGGTTCAAGTAAATTTTCTCTACCCCAGTGTATGAATTATATATTTCTATATTTTCTTCCAAACTGAAAAAGGGGGTGCTTGGTTGGCTCAGTTGGAAGAGTGTGCCACTCTTGATCTGGGGTTGTGAGTTTGAGTACCACAGTGGGTGTAGAGATTGCTTAAATAAATAGAACTTAAAAAATTTTAAATTAAAAAAAGTTTTGCTTTCCATGTGGAATTTCTATGTGGTGTAATGAAGAGAAACTTTTTTTCCCCAATTCGATAATGAAGAGAGACTTTTTTTTCCACTTCAGATAACCAGTTTTTCAGCACCTTTTCTCATTTTTTTAAATTGTAAAATATACATGACAACAGTTTATCATTTTAGCCCTTTGTAAGTGTACATTTGTGGCATTAAGTACCTTCATATAACAATATGTTATATTGTAACCATCAATATGTTATATTGTAACCAACAATATGTTATAGTGTAACCATCACTACTGTCCATGTCCGGAACTTTTTCGTCTTCCCCACCTGAAACTCTGTACCCACTAAACACCGATTCCTTATTTTCACCTCCCTTCAGCCCCTGGCAACCACCATTCTGCTTTCTGTCTCTATGAATGTGACTACTCCAGGTACCTCATGTAAGTGGAATCATACAATATTTGTCCTTTTGTCTGGCTTATTTCACTTAGCATGTCTTTGGAGTTCATGTATATTGTAGCATGTGTCGGGATTTCCTTCCTTTTTTAAGGCTAAATACTCTTCCATTTTATGTATATACACATTTGTTTATTCATCTATCAGTGGACACAGATTGTTTCTACCTTTTGCCTATTGTGAATACTGCTGTTATGAACATGGTGTTCAAGTCCCTGTTTTCAGTTCTTTTGTGTATATACGCGGAAGTGGAACTGTCCATGATATTTTTTTTTAAAGATTTTTGTTTATTTATTTCAGAGAGAGAGAGCACAACCAGGGGGAGCAGGAAAGGGAGAAGCAGACTCCCCACCGAGCAGAGAGCCTGACACAGGGCTCGATCCCAGGACCCCGGGATCATGACCCAAGCCAAAGGCAGACGCCCAACCCACTGAACCACCCAGGCACCCCATCCATGATATTTAAAAAAAAAATTATGTACATGACTGAATATGACCAAAATGGATAGATAGTAGAGAGTATGTACCCCTTCTTCTCCACCTGCAGTTTCTCCTGTTATTAACATCTTGTTTTAGTGTAGTACCTTTGTTATAACTGATGAATCAATGTTGATACATTATTATTAATTTAAGTTCATAGTATATATTAGGCTTCTCTTTGTGTCCTTTGTGTTTTGTGGATTTTGACAAATGCAAAATGTCATGCATCATTAATGTCAGCACATGACATTTCATGTAATGTCATTGCACTATCATCAAAATAATTTCATTGCCCTAAAAATCCCGTGTTCCATCTACGCATTCCTTCCTCCCTCCTCCTGAGCTCCTGATAACTTCTGATTATTTTACTGTGTCTATAGTTTTGCCTTTTCCAGAATGACATACAGTTGGAAATCATACGGTATTGTAGTCTTTCAGACTGTTCTCTTTCACTTAGCAATATGCATTTAAAGTTCCTCTATGTCGTTTCTTGGCTTGATTGTTTGTTTGTTTGTTTGTTTCTTCTTTTAAATTCTAGTTAACATACAGTTCAATATTGGTTTCAGGAGTAGAGTTCAGTGGTTCATCACTTACATAGAGCACCCAGTGCTCATTATGGCAAGTGCCCTCCCTAATACCCATGCCCCCTCTTTCCCATCCCCCACACACCTCCCTCCATCAACCCTCAGTTTGTTCTCTGTAGTTAAGAGTATCTCATGATTTGTTTCCCTCGCTCTCTTCCCCTCCGCCGTATGTTCATCCATTTTGTTTCTTAAATTCCACATGAGTGAAATCATATGGTACTCGTCTTTCTCTGACTGACTTCGCTTAGCATAATACACTCTAACTCCATCCATGTCATTGCAAATGGCAAGATTTCATTCTTTTTGATGGCTGAGTGGTATTCCAATATATATAACACATCTTTATCCATTCATCAGTCGATGGACATTCGGGCTCTTTCCATAGTTTGGCTATTATTGATAATGCTGCTATAAACATCGGGGTAACTTATTTCTTTTTATTGTTAAATAATATTCCAGTACCATTCACCTATTGAAGGACATCTTGGTCACTTCCAGTTTTGGGCAATTATGAGTGAAATGTCTAAATATTCATGTTCAGGTTTTTGTTTGGACACAGGTTTTCAACTCTTTTCAGTAAATACATAGGAGCATTTTTGCTGGATTGCATGATAAGAGTTTAGCTTTATAAGAAACTGCCTAACTGCCTTCCGAAGTGGCTGTACAATTTTGCATTCCCAATAATTAAAGAAATGTATATCCTCGCACCCTAAATGTACTTAAAAAATAAGTCTTTGTCAGACTGTTCTCTAAAATGAAACTTTATCTGGAATGAATTCTTATTCTAATTGTTGCTTTTGTTGGCCATCTTTCTTAGCATTATATTTCTTTATGTCTTTTGAAGTTTTGTTTACAGACTCATTCGAGTGTGAGTGCTTTTGATTTTGTTTTCCTTATTTCTGTGCTCACCCTTCTCTGTGAGATATATCAGGTGTTCCCATTGTCTTTTTGGACCATAGTCAAGAAGTCAGGTATAATAATGGTGGGTCAGGGGTCCTACTCTTTGAGATAATTGGGTCTATTTTAGATCGATTCACAGAGTATGTGAATGTCTTGGTTCAGTTCCTGGTCATGAGGCTGTGTTTTTATCTTCCCACTTTTCTAGGCCTAGAGCATTACATAAACCGTAGCTCTAGGCAGAGACTGGCAGCAGTATTTTGTAGCTTCCTTTCAGCTCCAGCTTCATCCTTGGCTTTAAGCGGTGAGTCTGGCTCAGATGTCTCCTGTTTCTCCACCTCCTTTATTTTGTCACTGTTGCCCTGCAGAAGGTATGCACCTGCTTCTGGACTCAGCATCCAGCAAGACTGTAGCTTCAGTCCTGCTTACATTTTTGTGTATCTGTTTTGTTTCTGATCCAGATGGAGTTTTATCTTGTTTTTGAGCCTGCTTAAGTCATTAAAAAGAAAATATATATATATATATTTATTTTTAAGTCATCTCTATACCCACCGTGGAGCTTGAACTTAACAACCCTGAGATCAAGAGTCACATACTCTACCGACTGAGCCAGCCAGGCACCCCAAGTTATTTAAAAATATATTTAAAAAATATTTTATCTATTGCTGTGTATTTGGAGTGGAGGGGATGCATCAAAGTGTTTACTTACTGGGCTATTTTGATTAGAAGATTTAATTGACCAGGCTTCTTTCTAATCTCCACACCACCCTCCAGTACAAAAATTGAATAGCAGAGATGATAATGGGCATTTTTAGCTTTTTCCTGAATGAGAATGCTTCCGGTGTTTCACTATTAGATATGATACTTACTGAAGGTTTCTGGTAGATTTCTTTTGTCAGTTTATGGAAGTTTTCATCTGTTCTTGGTTTGTATTTTTTTTTTTAAGTTTTATTTATTTAAGTAATCTCTACACCCCCGTGGGGCTTGAACTCACAACCCTGAGATCAAGAGTTGTATGCTCCTCGACTGAGCCAGCCAGGCGTCCTGGCTTGTGTGTGCGTGTTTTTTTTTGTTTTTCTTTTAAAGCTTTTATTTATTTATTTATTTGAGAGAGAGAGAGAGAGAGTACATGAGCAGGGGCAGAAGCAGAGGGAGAAGCAGACTCCCCACTGAGCAGGGAGCCTGATGCGGGGCTCAATCCCAGGACCTTGGGATCATGACCTGAGCTGAAGGCAGACACTTAACCAACTAAGCCACCCAGGTGCCCCTGGTTTATATTTTTATTGGGTGTTGAATTTTTTTTTTTTGGCATTTGTTGAAATTATCATTGTTTTCTCTTTAATATGTTAAGAGTAGGACAGACAACTTTCTGAGTTGCAGATAACTGAGAGAAACATATATTGTATATGATTTACTTGATAATGCATTTTTTTCACAAAAAATGAATCTTTAGAAAACTCAACTTTGATCTTGAATTTTTGTGTATTAACATTATAAATAAGCTAATAACAGAACTAAAATGCTATAATAATTAGGTCTGGGCTAAATATTCTTTTTTTTTTGAGGATTTTATTTATTTATTTGATGGAGAGAGACAGCGAGAGAGGGAGCACAAGCAGGGGGAGTGGGAGAGGGAGAAGTGGGCTAAATATTCTTGTAACTAAGCTTCACTATAATGAAATAGTCCTCAGTTAAAACAATTTTTGGGGGGTACCTGGGTGGCTCAGTCTGCCTTCAGCTCAGGTCATGATCCCAGGGTCCTGGGATGGAGCCACACATCGGGCTCCCTGCTCCGTGGGAAGCCTGCTTCTTCCTCTCCCTCTCCCCCTGCTTGTGTTCCCTCTCTCGCTGTGTCTCTCTCCATCAAATAAATAAATAAACTCTTTAAAAACACAACAACAATTTTTGGGTAACTTCTGGGACTCTACAAGGATTTGTTCAGCCCCTAACCATTCCCACTTCTTCCTGGCTTCTTTTTGTAGACTCTTTACTCCCTCCTTTTAACTTTTCTCTCTGCTCTGTCTCCTCTTGCCAGAGAGAGACTTTCTTCTGCGAGTAATAATGTTATTTATTGTGAGGCTATAGTGTATCAGGTGCTTTTCATAGATAAGGACTATTCTTTAATCTTTATAAGTTTGGAAGCTAGGTATGGTATCTCAAGTATATGGGTGAGGAAACTGAGCTCAGAGAAGTTATAACTTCTTTAGGGCTATACAGCTAATCAGTGACCCTGCTAGTATTTGAACCCGGGGCAGACTTCAGAGTCCTTTCTACATGCTGTCTTTAAAAGAAGACTGTCATTCCAGTTCAACTTGAGTTTTGTGTTTTGGCCTACCTACATGATTCCTGAGCATGGTGATAGGACCACTTTGTGTCTCCAGTATGTTTTCTTTAAGAGACTTTTTTTTTTCTTCAAGATTTTATTTATTTATTTATTTGACAGAGAGAGAGAGAGAGAGACAGCGAGAGAGGGAACACAAGCAGGGGGAGTGGGAGAGGGAGAAGCAGACTGCCCGCTGAGCAGGGAGCCGGACGTGGGGCTTGATCCCAGGACCCTGGGATCATGAACTGAGCTGAAGGCAGACGCTTAACAACTGAGCCACCCAGGCGCGCTGAGACTTTTTCTTTAGTCAGATACTTCATTACTTCTTCCCAGTCTGATGTTTTACATCTTCTTGAGAGATTTCTTATAATGACTAAATCTTTCTTAAAGAAACATAGAATGAAAAGTGTCATGGTTAAGCATGTGGGCTCTGGAGTAAACTGTTTTGGTTGGACCTTGAGTTTATTTTAATTTTCTGGACGTTATGAAACATTGACTTTCAAAAAGACTTGGAGAATAAAAATAGTGCTACCTGTGTACATACTGCTCAAGAAACCAGGCTCCTTTTAAGCTTGAACCCTGACATAACTCCTACCCAATTGTATTCTCTTCCCCTTTTGAGGGAACTATGTTCTGAATTCAATGCTTTTCATTCCTATACATATTTTCATATTTTTATTACATAAATAGCCCTGAAACATATATTATTTTGCATTTAAAAAACTTTATATTAACAGTATTAATTATTTTTTTTGTAACTTGTTTTTTTTCCCCCTCTCAGTGTCGTGAGACTCATCTATAGGTATACGTAGCTGTTCTGCTTTCATCTTGGCAGAATAGGATTCTGTTTTTGGACTATGTCACAGTTTACTTTTATATTTTCCTGTGGATTGGCAGTTCGTTTGTTCTGGGTTTCTTTTTTTTTTTTTGCTATTACAAATAATGCTGCAATGAATATTCTTGTCACATATCCTTGTGCACACATGCGTATCTTTTAGAGCATGTACCTGGGAGTAAAACACTGGCTCATGTGCCATGCACATCTTCAGCTTCAGCAGGTATTACTCAGTTCCATTCTGAAGTGGTTTTACCAGTTGACATTTGCGCCAGTGGTGTGCGGCTTCTGTTGCTTCCCTGCTTTCTAATTTTTGCAAATCTGCTGGATGAACAATATAATCTTATTTTGGCTTTTAATATAGCTTTTTCTGATTACTAGTGAGATTGAACATTGCTCGATGTTTTTATTGGCTCTTTAGATTTCCTCTTCTGTGATTTGCTTGTTTTCATCATTTACCTTTTTTTTCTGTTGCACTTTTTCATATTGGTTTATAATTTTTACTACATTTTATACTAATATAGAATGGTGGTATAATGGACCAAGAGTTAGGGGTTCTGGGTTTCTATTTCCAGTTCTTTCTTGTGAAGTATAACTGTCACCTGAGACAAGACATTTATCTGGATGCTCAAAATTTGGGGTCTGCGTTAGGTCATTTCTAAGCCCTCCCATTCTGATTCTCCATTGCTTTGTTTTGGCTTTTTAGCTCATAAGCATTACTACAAATGTGTTAGCTGAAATTAAAGATATGAGAACACAGAGAAGGAGTTGTTAATATCTTTCTATGTGAAGGCTGCACACTGCTATTAATTAATTATTTTAAGATTTTATTTTTAAGTAATCTCCACACCCAGTGTGGGGCTTGAACTCACTACCCCTGAGATCAGGAGTCCCGCATGCTTTACCACTTGAGCCAGGCAGGCACCGTTGCACACTGCTGTTTAATTGGTTTTCTTTTCTTTTCATTAATTCCAAAGTCATTTGAAAAAGTCATTCTTAATATCTGTCTAAAAAAAGTCTTCAGGGGGGCGCCTGGGTGGCTCAGTCAGTTAAGCGTCTGCCTTCGGCTTGGTCATGATCCCAGGGTCCTGGGATCGAGTCCCGCATCAGGCTCCTTGCTTGGCAGGGTGCCTACTTCTCCCTCTGCCTGCCGCTCTTCCTGCTTTGTGCTCTCTCTGACAAATAAATAAAATCTTAAAAAAAAAAATCTCTAGGAACAAGGTTAACTATAGAAATAACTAGCAAGGATATGTTTTCTGAAATACGACTGAAAACTAGAGCTTTGCATGTCCTTTCAGGAGTGTACCTTTTATTGTTCATATGCTTTTAGTATTTCCTAATTAGGTAAGTAGTTTAGAATCTTTGTTTAGAGCTAAAATTTCCTCTTATTAACTAAGCAACCCATAGCAGGTTTTGGGAAAAACTAGGAGGTTTGTCTTTAGCACACTAGAGGCACCTGTTTCTTCTTTCAGTGGCTTGCCTTCTGTTACATTCTTTCTCTGATTCTTTGGGCACATTGCATTTTTATCTCCTTACCTCCTTTCCCTTTTGTTAGAACCTTTTCTCTATTCCAAATTTAAAGTGTTGCAGATGATTGATAACAAAGTATTTACTCTTCTTCCAAGTCTATATCTGTATACCATATTTTTTTTAAGTCTATTTTATTTTTTTTAGTAACCTCTACACCCAAATTGGGGCTCAAGCTCATGACCCCAAAATCAGGAGTTGCATGTTCTTCCAGCTGAGCCAGCCAGGTGCCCTAATATTTCTATACCTTTAAATAAATCAGAAGAATTGTAAATTAGGAAAGAGTCTTGCCTATAGGATTCTAGTCTATGCATCATCCAAGAGGGTAGTTACACAATAACATCAATAATAATGATAATAATAATAGGAGTTAATATTTATTAGGCTCTTATTTTGTGCCAGGCATTGTGCTAAATGCTTTACATAATTTATTAATAGTTACCACAGCCCTATGAGGTGATTATATCAGCTATTCGAAGCTCTTTGTAGTAGTGGAGTGAAGTTTTGAATGTTTTTTTATTGGAACCTAGAGAACTTTTTCAGATTTGTAAAAAAGAAAATCTTAGGGTTTCACAAACATTTACTTTCTCTGGCTTTTTTTTTTTTTTTTTTTTAATCTAAAGGAGAAGAGAAAAGAAGTGGTAGAGGAAGGATAGTTGAGAATTTTCCTGAAATAAGCAAGGAAGTTAGTTCTCTTTCAGGGAAGTTTGACTAGTTACAGTAAATACTAATTAGTGACAATCTCTCTTATCTCTGACTTCTTTTTTTTAAGTTTTTTAAAAAGATTTTATTTATTTATTAGAGAGAGAGAGAGACAGGGAGACAGGGAACACAAGCAGGGGGAGTGGGAGAGGGAGAAGCAGGCTTCCCGTGGAGAAGGGAGCCCGATGCAGGGCTCGATCCTAGGACCCCGGGATCATGACCTGAGTGGAAGGCAGATGCTTAACAACTGAGCCACCTGGGCGCCCCTCTTTTTTTTTTTTAAGATTTTATTTATTTGTTTGACACAGAGAGAGAGAGACAGCGAGAGAGGGAACACAAGCAGTGGGAGACGGAGAAGCAGGCTTCCTGAGGGGCAGGGAGCCTGACGTGGGGCTCGATCCCAAGACCCTGGGATCATGACCTGGGCCGAAGGCAGATGCTCAATGACTGAGCCACCCAGGCGCCCCTTATCTCTGACTTCTTAAATAAATGGGCATCCAGAGAAAAACTGATAGTTTTGCTGGGAGACAGTGAATTTGCTCAAGAAGTTTTGTTACATGGATGCTTTGAAGTAACTGAGAGCTGGAAGTGTTAAGACATTAATAAAATGATTCAAGGGAAATGAAGGCTATTTAACACGTAGGTGTAGTACAGAGATATTCTGGAAACATTTCTAGAGCCTGCTCTCTTTCCAGTAGTCTTTTCCTTTAGTCTTTCCTGCTTGCAGACTTAGTCCGGCTCTGGAGCATATTGCTTTCTAGATAGGACTAACAAGGGTCCAGACATTTTGTTGCACTAGTCTCCAGACTTCATTTAACTGCAACATGAAGTCTAAACCAGCAACACGTCTTGTGGACCTGTATTTTCCTCACTCCTCATGTTTGCCCTGGAGGGGGCGATGTGGTGCAGCAGAAGGAGAGTAGGCTTTAGAGTCAAATGGGTTGGTTGCCTAACTCCACAAATACCAACTTCGTAACCTTAGGCCAAGTTAACTAACCACGTAGGCTCTAAATTTCCTCATCTAATTCTGCCACCCATGTTACTCATTTGTTCCTCAAACCTAGCACAGTCCCATTTTCTCATTCTGGGGTGGTTGTTTTTTTATTTTTAATTAAAAAAATTTTTTTTGTAAAGAGCAGTGTTTTCTAGAGTGGGAGATGCATGCAAAATGATCCTCCAGGTAGGGTATAACAAAATATGGGCAATTAACTTTTATGAATATTTTGTCCATAGGTTGACACTTTAGTCCATCTCTATGGTGATATACATCGGGTTTGGTAAGCTAAGTAACCTGAGGGGGG
Organism: Zalophus californianus; assembly: GCF_009762305.2. Lineage (NCBI taxonomy): Eukaryota > Metazoa > Chordata > Mammalia > Carnivora > Otariidae > Zalophus > Zalophus californianus. Next base: position 20,989,073 of record NC_045602.1, on the reverse strand, counting down.
TACTGGGGACATCACAGCCTGGAGGGGCCTGTCATGTGAGCCTCTTTACTTGTTGGCTTACATTCTGTTTGGACATATTAAAGTCCATCTCTGCCTGGCTTAGTGGTCTTTCAGATCATATTATCTGATTTCAATTAGATGAACCTTGCTAAATAGACAAAGGCCTTAAAGGATTCCTGTAAAGAAATTGCACGTTGAAGTTTCAGATTCAGCTGAAGATTGAAGTAATAATGCAAGGACACAGGAACAACAAGAAAAACGCAGAGATGATACTTTTATTTATATTATAAGCTTGTCAGTCTAATGTAATGTGTAGAACAATGATGTAAGTGGATTGAAGAGGAATCTGTAAAAAATTGTTAAATATTATTTGATATATGGGTTCATATGCACTGTTGAGTATATTATATCTTGAGATATTCACTAATGATAGTATGAAGTTACTGTTATCAGTTGAGATATTTTAAAACTAAGCATTTGGTATATGAAGACAAACTTATTGAAAATTTTCAGTGATTATAGTCATGAGCTGATTAATCTAGTACATTAAAAATTATTAGTGATACATTTTTAGAAGATTCTTTGGAGATTTTTTACTTTAGGAGTAAAAGATAAAAAGCCATAAATCTTTGCTCTTCCTGTTTTGGTAAAAGTGGCTGAAATACCATATAGACAAATCAGTAGCTTTAGTTTGGTGACTAAAATGCATTCTTTGTTGGGATACTCACAGAAGACATTGCTAAAGATCGAAGTAATAAATATTATATCAGATTTGGAGTTTGCAAGAGTTCGTGTACATTTGGATAAATGTACAGAGCTTGTGGTATTTGATATACTCCATTTCAATAATAAATCATATGGAGTCCTGCCTCCCCAACCTCCACCCTCTAAAGAAAAGATTTATCAGAGAATATACTCCAAGTAAATGACTTAACATTTTATTATGAGATAGGACCTATAAAGTGTAAAGAATAATACAGGGTGCCCAGAACCCAGTCTAATAAATAAAACATAGCTAAATAGAGTTGGTGTCCCTCTGCAGTCACATCATTCTGCTTTTATCTCCAGAGGTATTCACTCTTCTGAACTTGGTGATGCATGCTTCATGTGCACTTGGAAAGAATTTGTATTTTGCCATTATCGGGTGGGACGTTCGATAAGTATCAGTTAGATCTAGTTGGCTGATGGTGTTGTTCAGTCCTTCATATTCATCTTGACTTTCTACTTGTATTGATCATAGAGGAGAATTGAAGTCTTCAAGTGGAAGTGTGGATTTATCCATTTCTCCTTGCAGTTCTATCAATTTTTGCTTAGTGTATTTTGAGGCACTGTGGTTAGGTATGTAGACATTTAGGATTGTTATGTCTTCTCAGGGAATTCTATATGTTACAGACCCAATAGTATAATGTTATAGATATTGTTTTATGTAGTTGCTTTTTATTTTGAAGATTTTATTAATTTAATTAATAAATTAATTTAATAAATTAATTTATTTATTAGAGAGAGAGTGACATGAGAGTGCAAGCCAGGCAGGGGGGTGGTCAAAGAGGGATGGAGAGGGATAAGCAGACTCCACGCTGAAGGTGGAGCCACATTGGGGGGGGCCGCTCTGTCCTACACCCTGAGATCATCGACTGAGCCACCTAGGCGCCCCTAAAGATTTTATTTTTAAGTAATCTCTATGCCCATCATGGGGCTTGAACTCACAACCCCAAGATCAAGAGTCGCATGCTCCACTGACTGAGCCAGCCAGCCAGGCACCCCTATGCAACTGCTTTTAATTTATTTTTTTTTAAGATGTTGTTTGTTTATTTGACAGAGAGAGACAGGGAGAGAGGGAACACAAGCAGGGGGAGTGGGAGAGGGAGAAGCAGGCTTCCCACTGAGCAGGGAGCCCGATGCAGGGCCTGATCCCAGGACCCTGGGGTCATGACCTGAGCCGAAGGCAGATGCTTAATGACTGAGCCACCCAGGCACCCCTGCAATTGCTTTTTAAATCAGTTAAGAGAATAAAGGAAAAGAAATATGTGATTGTTCTGTCTTTAAAAAAAAAACTTTTTAAGAACAGTTTTAGATTTACTGACAAATTAAACAGTAATAGGGAGTACCTGTATGTACCTCTTGCCTGTTCCGTCTCATTAACATCTTACATTAGTGTGGTTCATTTGTTACAATTAAGGAACCAGTGATGATGTGTTATTATTAACTAAAGTCCATGTTTTATTCAGATTTCTGTAGTGTTTCCTCATGACATTTTTCTGTTCCAGAATCCTGTTCAGGATACCACATTATAATTAGTTGCCACGTCTCCTTAGACTTCTCTCGGCTTTATCAGTTTCTTAGGCTTTTCTCATCAAGTTTTTGATAAAACTTGACAGATTTGAAGAGTGCTGGTTAGGTATTTTGGTATATTTTCCCTCAATTGAGATTTGCCTACTGTTTTTCTCATGGTTAGACTGGGTTTATGGGTTTTGGGGCAGAAGACCCTAGAAGTAAAATGCCATTTTCATCACATCATGTCAGAGGTACATCCTATCTACATAATTAGTCACTGTTGACCTCGATCACCTGGCTGAGTTCATGTTTGTCAGATTTCTCCACTGCCAGGGTATTTGTCCCTCTCCCTTTTCCTCTTTGGAAGGAAGTCACTGTGTGCAGCTCACACTTAAGGAGCGGGGGGTTATGCTCCACTTTCTTTTTTTTTTTTAATATTTATTTATTTGACAGAGAGAGACACAGAGAGAGAAGGGAGCACAAGCAGGGGGAGTGGGAGAGGGAGAAGCAGGCTTCCCGCAGAGCAGGGAGCCCGATGCGGGGCTCGATCCCAGGACCCCGGGATCATGACCTGAGCCGAAGGCAGACGCCCAACGACTGAGCCACCCAGGCGCCCCTATGCTCCACTTTCTTTAGGGCAAAGTATCTACATAAATAATCTGGAATTCTCCTGCCTAGGATATTTGTCAATTCTTCATTTGTTAATTTATTCACTCATTTATATTAGTATCAACTTAAGGATATCTAATACTCTTTAATGTTGTTGCTGAAATTGTTCCAACTTTGGCCATTGAGAACTTTCAGTTGGCTTCTGTATTCCTTTGATACACTCCTGTCATATGTTTTTTTTCCCCTGCCAGAACTTATTTATTTTCTTTTTTTTTAAGATTTTATTTATTTATTTGACAGAGAGATATAGAGAGAGCACAAGTAGGCAGAGCAGCAGGCAGAGAAAGAAAGCCAAAAGACAAAGCAACTAGAAACAGCAAAAATATAATGAAATCTAGGTCCTAGAGAAAAAAACAAGACTTGCAGGGCGCCTGGGTGGCTCAGTTGGTTAAGCGTCTGTCTTTCTTCCTGTTTAAATTTTTTTTCTCTTGGGGGTAAATTGTTAAGTAACCATCATGTGTGTTAAAGCCTACTTGGTAATACGTCAATGATTTAGGAAAGGATTGGTCTTAATTATCAAAATTTTAGTTGTAGAATGTTAAGGAATGCATTTAGATTTTAAATTTTCTTTAGGTTATATTTAAAACTAAACTTTGCCAGGTACCTTGTTTTAATGGACATGTAATATGTGTAGTTATCATTTAATTTGTGATTCTAATATATTTGAGACTGTGCTATATAAATCACTCCATGATTTACAACAGTTTAATCTCCTTAGGGAAATTGTTTGGCTTATGCTCTTTGTCTAGATATTTTTTCTTCACAGAATAAGGCAAAATTCAGCTGCAGTTATCACAGATTTTGCATCAGTAGGGTCTGTGCAATGGGCTTATTTGTTTTTTTAGCTTTTTGGATGTGGAGATTTGGCAGTGTGCATCTAAAAGCAATGATTATGTAAGATGTTTAGTGAAAGGGTGGGATTTGACTCTACCACGACTCTACCACTTCTGAGTTGTGCCCTCAAGCAAGTTAGTGTTCTTTTCCAGGCTGTTTCCTAATCTATAGAATGGAGATAATAATAATGATACCAGTATCTAGGGTTGTTGGAAGGATTAAATGAGGTAGCACATGGAAAGAGTTTTAACAGTGACTGGCATAGCCTATGTCTGTCAAACTATTACTGTGTGCTAAAAAATTTATCTCTAGTAGTTCTTTGAGTTTGGGGATGAATACTTTCTTTGTTTAATATGAAAATAGAAGATTTTATTTATGTCTTTTATGTATAAGCTAATAACTATTATGTTCTTTAGTCTTTCATTATAATTATTTTCTAAATTATATTTAGTACCATGTTTATCTGGGTAAAACAGTAGGGATATGGGAAGCTGTGTCCCAACCAATCCAGGACTCCACAGAGAAAATAATCATAGTTAGAAAGAAGACATAGCCCCATATTTTCAGCACAGGAAGCAAGTGTACGAGCTCATTTAATTATTGACTTTATAATATTATAGAAGCTATCAAGTAAATAAAGGGACTGGTTTTTCTTTTTCTATATCGGGCTTCCACTTTATTTTTACTAATTGTCTCTTAAATGTGCATCTACGGCTTGGTTTTCTGTACCTCTTCATAACAGAATGATAAGCACTTGGTTGAATTGTCAAATTGCAGTGGTTTATTGTATCTTTCTTTGTTTCTAGGATGATTGAGGAAAGTGGGAACAAGCGGAAGACCATGGCGGAGAAAAGGCAGCTGTTCATAGAAATGCGTGAGTCCTGAGTGCTTCTGGATTCCTTGTCTGTATGTGTGGGGATGCCTTTTTTTTTTTTTTCCCCTGATGAAGTCACAGCTTTAAGCATTAGCATGTTCCAATTTTTTTTTTTTAAGATTTGTTCATTTTAGAAAGAGGCAGAAAGAGAGAGTATGAGTGGGCCGAGGGGCAGAGAGAGAGGGGTAGGGAGGGAATCTCAAGCAGACTCCCTGCTGAGCACGAAGCCTAACCCGGGGCTCCATCTCATGACCTGGAGATCATGACGGAGGCTGGAGACAATAGTTGGATGCTTAATCGACTGAGCCACCCAGGTGCCTCACAAATTAGCATGTCCCAAGCTTAGGTAGGGAAGAAAGGGAGTTAAAGAATCATGGAGTTGACGGACCTCAAGCCAGAGCATATATTATAATTGAGTTGACTTGAATTGCTTTCTTCAGCAAGATCGTTAATACTAAGGCAGAAATGTTACCTAGAATATCTGTGAGTTTAAGATTTATTTTTAAGTAATCTCTGCAACCAATGTGGGTCTCAAATTTACAGTGCTGAGATCAAGAGTCACCTGCTCTGCTGACTCAGCCAGTCAGGTGCCCCAAGGCACACCAGTCAGTTTAGATCTCTTGCTGTAACTCCCTTGTTACCATGAGCTTGCAGGTAATGAGAAATAATTAATACATTGTATAAGTTACCTTTTACTAGATACAGATTCTAAGGTGTAGAGGACTACGTGTTAGGACAACACTTAAAGCTATAGGAATAATTAAAAGCACAAATGTAGGGGCACCTGAGTGGCTCAGTCGTTAAGCGTCTGCCTTCAGCTCAGGTCATGATCCCAGGGTCCTGGGATTGAGCCCCGCATCGGGCTCCCAGCTCCGCGGGAAGCCTGCTTCTGCCTCTCCCACTCCCTCTGCTTGTGTTCCTTCTCTTGCTGTGTCTCTCTCTGTCAAATAAATAAATAAAATCTTTAAAAAAAAAAAAAGAATGAACCCTCATGTAAACTACAAACTTTGGGTGTTACAATTTGTCAACACAGGCCCATCAGTTGTAGCAAATGTACCCTCTGGTGGGGGGTGTTGTTAATGGGGGAAGTTGTGCATGTGTGCTATGGGAACTTGCTGTTCTTGCCTCTTAGTTTTACTGTGAACCTAAAACTGCTCTAAAAAAGTGAAGTCTTTAAAAAAAAAAAAGATGGATAGACCTACGATAAGTAAAAATCTATTAATGACCCACTGTGGCACAGAAATTAAGTCAAGTCACCTAAGGTTATACAGCCAAGATGCAAACAGAAAGATCAGTAGATTCAAAATTTCCATAAAATCAACCCAAAACCTAGATGGTAGAACCCTATGATAAGGCTGACAAAAGATGATTTTTACATCCATAGAAGGTAATAATGCTGGAGATCTGGGGGGATGTTGGAAAGGAGAGAGCATGGCTTTTAGCAGCAGGCACCACTGTCAGCAATGCAATTCTTCCCATGAAGAAAGAGGGGAGACAAGAAGCCATACTCACCAAAGATCTCCAAAACAGTCCATATCCTTGAGTTTGTTACAGAGAAAGGCCACTTGTCTGAGCTCTATGTTTCAGAATGATGACATTCACTAAGCAGCAAACCCAAATCTTCACAGAATACCTTTCTACTCCAAAGATCTACCCTAGTTGTGCTCCCTTGCATGCTCATGTTTATTTACTGAAGGCACCCCAGGCACTTCTTAGTATCAGGATTTATTGTTTATCTACTTGGTTTCCTTATTTTGTCTGTTTCCCCTCACCAAAATGTAAGCAGTATGCGAGAAGTCAGGGACTATGTTCTGTTTTCCCCTTAACCCTGGCACCTACAACAGTGCCTGGAACATAATAGATTTTCAATAAATGTGTTAAAAAATTAATGAAAAGATGACCCCTATGCTGAGCCTTAATGGTGAGCAGGTGCAACAAGGCAGATGAAGGTGAGCCCAACTGCAGGAGCAAAGCCAATTCAGTACTGCTGGGAAATGACACACATGGTGGGTGATGGCAACTGGCAACCTGAGAACTGAGGATAAAAGAGACCAGGAGGGCTTGCCTGCGGGAGGGCTTGCCTGGTGTGCCTAGGAGCTCAGGCTTTCTTGGGAGAGTGACGAGGAGCAACTAAAGGGATTTAAGAAGGAAGTAACACAGATTTATACAGTTCACTCCATACAGCATCACCGATCACAGATTTGAAAGGGTTGACCGTGGAAGAAGGGATCCAAAACAGATTGCTTTAGTTCAGAAAAGTAACAATGATAAAATATTAATCAAAACTAACCACGTTAAATACCTACTACTCTGGGTCCAGCACTGTGCTAAGTGCCTAAGTGACATTATCCCATTTAATCTTCACAATCATTCTATGAAGTAGATACTATTCCCATTTTATGGACAAGGAAACTGTGGCACAGAGATTAAGTCAAGTCACCTAAGGTTATACAGCCAAGATCCAAATACAGGCAGTGTGACGTTAGAGCCTGGATTCAAAGCCACTGTGGTACGAAGAACAGATCATCCAGGACTCCCTTATGAGGTAAAACTCAGCTGCATTTTGTGATTTCTTTGGAGGTGGAAGGTGAGGTAGAGGGAAGTTACTGCAAGGTTTCTGGCTCGGATGACTAGCAATCAGAGACTCAGAACTACAAAACTCCTAAAAGATCATCCAGACTGACTACACGAGTCACCCAGGCACCCCGAGGGTTCATTCCTGATGTTGTACATTCTTTGGGACTGTATTATTTTTAAAGAAAGACAGTTTGGACTATTATTTTTGCAACTCTTTTTTTTTTTTTAAGATTTTATTTATTTATTTGAGAGAGAGAGAGAGAGCATGAGCCAGGGAGAGGGGCAGAGGGAGAGGGACAAGCAGACTCCCTGCTGAGCACAGAGCCTGATGCAGGGCTCGTTCCCAGAACCCTGAGATCATGACTGGAGCCAAAATCAAGAGTTGGACGCTCAACTGACTGTGTCACCCAGGCGCCCTCTCAGATATTATATTGAAGAATAGGGAGGATAGCGGTCATCCTTGCCTTGTTTTTGACTTGATAGAAGTAATATTTTGCTATTAAAATGACATTTGTTGTAGGTTTTGTGTTGTTTTATCAGGTTAGGGAACTACTTCTAGGTTCTAATTTACCAAGAGTTTTTACTCTTACTTTCTTTAAATCATGAATGAGTATTGAATTTTATCAGATGTTTTCTGTTTCTCTTGAGATGAATATATTTCTCCTTTACTCTGTAAATATAGTGCTAGGGCTGACAGTCTTTTCCTTAAAGGGTCAGAAAGTAAATATTTTAGGATTAGCAGGCTATATGATGAGTTCTCTGTCACAGTGACCCAACTTTGCTGTATAACATGAAAACAGTCATAATGATTTGATAATTTAGTTAGGTTGTAATTTTTCATGTTGTGTGACCTTTACTATTATTCCTTTCTATAATATTCTTAAGCCTTTCTGTTTTTAGACAGTATGTTTAAATGCCCTACTATTCTTTCTATGCTTAGTATTTTCTCTTATAGACTCTAAGTGCCATGAGAATAAGGATCACATCTATTTATGTTGGTAGCCCCAGTAGCTTGATAAATATTTATTGAAAGAAGAGTGGAATAAATTACAAAGAAGTAATTTGGTAGCTTACGATTCTTATATGGTATAAAATCACTAAGAAAAATGAAAGGTGGTAAGTTAGAACAGTAGTTCTTAACTCTGGTGCTAAACTATAGGTGAAACTACAAAATGTCTGATGCCAGGCCTCCCGGCTCAGATTCTGATTTTATTTTTTCTTTTCCAAAATTTTGTCAGTTTTATTGGACTTTTCAAGGAACTTTGGCTTTGTTGATCCTTTCCATGTATCTTTGTTTCTGCCTCATTATTTTGTGCTATTGTGTTTATTACTTTCTTCTTTTTACTTCAGGCGATTCTATTGTTCTTTTTCCAACTTCTTATGTTGAGTAACTCAAGCCATTTATTTTCAGACTTTTTTCCTCTCTTATGTAAGCACTTAAGAACTTCTTTCCTGTGATTTTCTATTTTTGCATTCCATGTGTTCCGATAGATGCCATTTTCATGATCACTTCTCTGTGGTTTCTAACTTCTCTTAGGAATAATTAGAAGTACCCTTTTAAATTTGCAAATAAATGACTTTTAATTAAAAAAATATTTAGCTTAATTGAGATGTGGGTCAGGGAATGAAGGCTGTTCTAGAATCTTTGAATTTGGTGATATTTTTTGTTATATGTTTTTGTAAATATTCCATGTGTGCTTGAAAATAATGTGTCTGATTTCTTCATTATTTAGATTTAATTTGTTACATGTTTTACTCAGACCTTTTTTGTCCCTGCTGATTTGACCCCCTAATTACTGAAAGTTGTAAAGAAATCTCTGCTTTGATCATGGACTTTAATTTTTTACCCCTTAGTTCTGACAATGATTTGAAGCTTTTGTTCTCAGATGGACATGTATTAAAATATTACGTCTACCTAGGAAATTGAATGTTTTGTCATTATGTAGGTATACTCTTTTTCTAGTGATGCTTTTTGCTGTGAAGTTTATTTTGTTGTTATTAATAGAGCTGTACCGGTTTTCTTTTGGTTAGTATGCCTTGTACAGTATCTTTTCATTCTTTTAAAAAACTTTCCATTTCCTTATGGTTTTTTTTTTTAAGATTCATTTATTTATTTTGGTGGGGGTGGTGGAGGGGCAGAGGGAGAGAGAGAATCCTAAGCAGACTTCACGCTGGGCGTGGAGCCCAACATGGGGCTTGATCCCATGACCCTGAGATCATGACCTGAGCCGAAATCAAGAGTCAGATGCTTAAGTGACTGAGCCCCCCAGGCGCCCCTGTATCTTTATGTTTTGTGTGTATCTCCTGTAAGCGGTGTAAGCTAGATTATTTAACAACAACTATTGTGACTGGCGGTCTTTGCTTTTTCACTGAAGAATTTATCCTGTTTAATTTTTTTTTTGTGAATACAGATATATTTCTCTTTTTCTTCCATCTTGTTTTGTGCTTCAGCTGTGTCCTTTCTCTGTTGTTTTTTCTTCCTTTCTTGCCTTCCTTAGATGAATTGAGCTTCTTCCTTCCATTCCACTTTTCCATCTTCTTGGTGGTGGGTTGTATATTCTTTTTCTATTCTTTTTGTGACTACCCTACAAATTCTAACATCAATTAAAATGAAGTCCAGAGCTTATCAATATTTATAACTTTATTCAAAGCAATACAGGAATATTAGATAGTTTTAGAGCACCTCCTTCATGAAATATATGCTATTTTTAGTATTATCTTTTTTAACACCACAAATTAGACTTTATAATTCTTTTGTATGGTCAGTTTTTCTTTTGTCTAACCTATTTGATGACCACTTTCTTTGTTTTAAAAATTTAAGTCTAAATCTAGGTGGAGCCAGTCATGTGTCCCTAACATTTCCTTTTGTGGGATTTTTTTTTTCTTTTGTTTCTAGTTCACCCACTGACAGAGTCACCATTCTGTGGTCTGTACCTTCCTCTCTGTTGGGACCTCTGGCTTCATCTCTGGTCCCCAGGGTTTCTAATCATACTGACAAGAAAAAAACAAGGAAGTCATTTATGTTTATTTTTGTTACTTATTCAGACTCTTACTCTCTTGAAAAATTTTGCTTATTAAAAATTGTTGTAGGGGCACCTGGGTGGCTGTCATTAAAGTGTCTGCCTTCGGCTGAGGTCATGATCCCAGGGTCCTGGGATCGAGCCCCGCATCAGGCTCCCTGCTCTGCTGGAAGCCTGCTTCCTCTCCCACTCCCCCTGCTTGTGTTCCCTCTCTCGCTGTATCTCTGTCAAATAAATAAATAAAAATCTTTATTAAAAAAAATGGTTGTAAGGGTTTCAGACAGTTCAGAAATGTTACTATCCTTACATTTACTAGGTTGTTATGTCTTCTCCTCTTTCTCTTTCTCTTCTCTTCATCTCGTTAGTTAAATGCCTTTTTAACAAAATATACTTCCTTACCCCTTCTGTGGGTGTGCCGAGCACCTCTACCAAATCCTGGGGCTCCCTAGAATGCAGTTTGGAATCCTGTGTTCTAGCTGAAGAAGGCTACATGCATCAACATGTTTATACAGGGAGAAGAGTTGCTTTCCCCACTACTTTTATCATCTCCTTGTATTAGCTTTTCCAAAATTGTATAGTTTGTGTAATATTTTGACTTTACTTGGTATATTTTTGGGGGAAAGCAGATCAGTCTTTTATACCAGCAACAAAGAACTTTGTAATTTTCAGTTATTTATTCATTCAATAAATATTTCAGGTGTTAGTTTTATTATGTCCTTTTGAGCATATAGTAGCAAACAACACAACAACAAAATGGTCTCTGCCTTCATGAAACTTATTTTCCTGAAATTGGAAATAAGGTATGATAGGGCAGTTGGAGCCATGATTGGGGAAGCGTGGGGGGTCCAGGAAGGGATCTGGGAGGAAGCGATGTCTAGGCTGAGTCAGTTCAGTGATGTGATGAAGAAAGGGCTGGAGCAGTAAGTAGCACTTACAAAGGCTCAGATGAGACAGCTGGGCATGTTTGGGTAATTATATGTAGCCCGTACTGATTGGAGTTGGGTGTGAGGTAAATTTGAGAGTTGCACGAGCCAGACCTTGTAGCCGAGTTGGGTAGTTATGTGTTTTTGAAACCTAGCTTGATTACAGGACTCTCTGGAATGAAGATTCCAGGTTCCTGTCCGGGTCGCTCTGATACAAGCTTCTGATACAAGCAGATACAATAAAACCCTTCCATTTGACTCTTTGCTTTCCTTGGGATTTGGTTATACTATAGAAGTTGATATCCTATTCTCATGAATGAGGAGAGTCATAATGTAGAAAGAAGGGTTAATCCTTTCTCATCCTTTCCCTGTACCTCTTGGGTACTCAGTATTTTTAGATTGTCTCCTGTCCATCCAGGAGCTTCACTGGGCTCTCCACCTGTGGCTAGAGTTCTGCCTGTGTGTTTAGTTAGGACCCTTTATACCATTCCTTGATAAGCTTGAAATATACTGTATGACATTAGTATTAAAGTGACATTTCAGTGTATTTCTTATAATGAATTCTCAGAATGAATGATAATAGAGTGAAGAGTCATCTTTTCTAGTCCACAGTATCCAAAGGGATAACATAATCGTTTTAGTTTCTTCACTGGGGGCTTTCTGTTCTCTTTTTTATGTGCCAAACTACCATATTTTCTGATCAGGAAATCAACATGACGCTTACGTAAGGGAAATTTTTGTAAAAAAAGTGAAGGCTATTCTTAGAGCAGTGTCTGAGGATTTTCCTTATAGAAACGAGGAAAGATGACTGTTTCAGAAGAAGGTAAATGTATGAGAAAAATGACAAAGAGTAATACTTGATTCTTGAATAGCACCTAGAACTTCAGGGGCTGGAGCTTGTTGGGTTTCCCATTTTCCTCAGCTAGTTCCCTTTGGACTTGTGTGATATTTGCCCTATTTCATTCTTCATCTGAAGAGAGTGAGTTCTATACCATATGCACTGACGTTTTCCTGTCATTACTTCTCCACTAGCAAACATGGCCCAATAAATGTCCTGCAGTCTGATTGATCAGATTAGTACTCTTTCTGTTTGGTTAGTTGGGGATGGACTTCCCTTTCCCAGCTGCTTACCATTGATTTCCTAGTATTTACCATAGAAGTGGTATAGAAGGAAAGATTCACTGCGGTTATGAGGGTTCTCCATCAGGATTTTTGTCAGGCTGGCAGACGGGATAAGGTAGGCAAAACTGCTGCCATGGAGTGGTCACACAGAAAGTGCACCTAACTCTTCCTGACCCCTTTTGTTTTCTCAGAAGGCCTGGTTGACATGTGATATATGGCCCGTGCACACGCTGTGGAATAGTCACTTCCCAGCATCGAGAAATTCAGTGGTAAATCCCGTTGAACATCTGTTGTTTGTACTTTTTTCAGGTGCTCAGAATTTTGATGTCATACGACTATCAACTTATAGAACAGCTTGCAAATTACGATTTGTACAAAAACGATGCAACCGTAAGTCATTTCAGCTAATTTCTGTGATAGCTGGATAGTGCACTCAGTAATAGAAAATAAAAGGTTTTAGTATCTTTTAGCATATTGTAATGTTAATTGAATTATTTTTGTCTTCAGTGTTTATTAAAATGTAAGTTTTGTCATGGAAAGAACTTGTCATTTACTCTGTGTGTCCCTCAAAATGTTTACAAAATTCAATAATGTAACTGCTTTTGAGGCTGGCATAGTATTAATACACTTTAAATGAGAGAATTGATTTCTCCTTCTCACCTGTTTTAAATAACTTTTATACAAAATTAATATGATAATCAGATTCTGGAAGAAAAAAACATTAATGTGCTGATAGAGGTGTAATAAGTTAATTTTCTTGATTAAAATGAATACAACCTGAATCAGCCTTTTCTATAAGTAATCACTATGAGAATTGCTACTTATAAGTAAATAAAATATGTTTGTGTGTGTGTGTGTGTGTGTGTGTGTGTGTATATAGGCCTATATATATATATATATACACACACACACACAGACACATAAAATCTTTTTTCTCTTAATTTCCATGAAGATAAACTAACTTATGACAGAATTATTGTACTTTTCTCGTGTGTGTGTGTGTGTGTGTGTGTGTGTGTGTGTATTAATGAAGAATGGTTTTGTATAATGGGTATAATGGAAAGAACATTGGCTTTAGAATTGGAAAAACCTGAGTTTTAAAATGTCTTGGTTTTTGGCATTTACTATAAACATATGATGTTGGGTAAGTCACTTTACATCTGAATACTTCTACCCTACTTTAAGTGTTATTTTCAGAAATCTTAGCATAAAATTCTCTCTAGAGAGTTTACCATGCCATCCTGACTGAAGTCTCTGGTTTCCTAAAGCATTGTTTTTCAAATTATGGGTTGTGACCCATTAAGGGTTCATGAAATCATTTTGATGAGCTGTAGCCAGAGTTTAAAACATGTAATAAAGAAAAGAAGAGGGAGAAAAAAATCAGAACACAAATTATGTGGTAAGTCTAAAAGTATTTTGTGAAACTTTTGTTTTTTATATATCTAGAAGAGAGAGAGAGAGAGAGAGAGAGAGAGAGAGTGTGTGTGTGTGTGTGTGTGTGTGTGTTGGTGTTGATTTAAATATATTTCTGTGGGTTGCAGTAAAAAAATTTAAAAACCACTGTCAGAGCAACTACCATTTTAATAATTCTTCCTGTAATTATTCTTGGGAAACAGTAGCCTATGTGTGGAGTGTTGAGAGTCTGAAACCCGGCTACTGGCATTAGTAATGTACAGTAAAAGATGCATTGTTCTAGAACTTTTATTTTGTCACCTAGGATTCTTTAATCAGACTGAATTTTTTTTTTTTGTGGGTGTACAGTTTAGGTAGGAGTAAAATTTCAGTTTTGTCCACATGTATGTTCTATTGTCTCTATACTGTTTATTGAAAAAAACCACCCTTTTTTCTTCACTGCCCCAAAATCTTTCCTCATACTCATTAGGAGAAATATATAAGAATGTTCATAGCAGTTTCTATATATGAGAGGACCTGCTTTTGGACTCTTGTCTTCCACTGGCCTGTTTGTCTATCCTACCAATAACCACTACTGTAGCTTTATAATAAGTAGTCGTTTTTTTTTTTTTTTAAGATTTATTCATTTATTTGAGACAGAGCGAGAGTGTGAGGGGGCTTGGGGCAGAGAGAGAGGGAGAGAGAGAGAATCTCAGGCAGACTCTGGGCTAAGCAAGGAGCCCAACTCAGGGCTCAATTCCGACCCTGAGATCATCACCTGCGCCAATATCAAGAGTCAGACGCTTAACCAACTGAGCTACTCAGGCACCCTGCTTTATAATAATTCTTAATATCAGATAGAGCAATTCTTCCTACTTTGTTCTGTTTTTCTAAGATTGAGACATTTTTGGCCTTTTACATTTATTTTCATATGCATTTTAGAATCTGATTATCAATTTCTACTAAAAGCAAACAAAATAAAACAAAGAACTCTGCTGGGATTTTTTCCATTTTTATTTTTTTTAAAGTATAATTTACATATAGTAAAATTTATCCTTTTAATGGAGAGCCCTGTGGCATTTTGTTGGGACTGCACTGAATCTATAGGTTAAGTTGGGGATAATCAACGTATTTCCAATTTGACATTACCTCCTGTGAACATGGTATATCCCTCCATTTATTTAGGTCTTTAATTTCTACCAATTATATTTATAGATTTTTTTTTTTGTAGAGATGTTGCATTTCCTTCATTGGATTTATTCCTAAATCTTTGCTGATTTATGCTACTATTATAAATAGTATTTTAAAATTTCATTTTTGTTAGTAATAGAAATACAGTGACTTTTATATCTTGTATCTAGCAATCATTCTAGACTCATATATCAATTTAGTAATTTATTTGGAGAATCTGATTTTCTACCTGTAGAATTTTGTCATTTCTGAATAATGACAGTTAAATTTCTTCATTTCTGAAACTCACATGGTTAATTACTGCTTATTTATATTGGTTAGGACCCAAAGTACAGTAGAAATGATGATAGTGAGCATTGCCTTTTTTTTTTGATAAAGATTTATTTATTTATTTTAGAGAGAAAGAGAGAGCACGATTGTGTGAGCGTGCAGAGGGTCAGAGGGAGGGGGGACAGGGAGAGAATCTGAAGCAGACTCCCCGCTGAGCACGGAGCCTGACATGGGGCTTGATCTCACAACCCTGAGATCTTGACCTGAGCTGAAATCAAGAATGGGATGCTTAACTGACTGAGCCACCCAGGCACCCCATTTCTTTTTCTTTTTTTTTAATTGAAGTATAGTTGATACACAATGTTACATTTGTTTCATGTATACAACATAGTGATTCTGTAACTCTTTGTTATGCCATGCTCACTACAAGTGTAGCCACCATCTGGCACCACAGAACGCTATTACAGTAACATTGACTGTATTCCCTATGCTTTTCTTTTTATTCCCGTGACTTAATCATTCCCTAACTAAAAGCCTGTATCTCTCATTCCCCTTCACTCATTTTGTCCATCTCCCTCCCTCCCTCCCTCGGGCAACCATCAGTTTGTTTTCTGTATTTATGGGCCTGTTTCTGGTTTTTTGTTCTTTTGTTTTTTTTATATTCCACATATAAGTGAAATCATATGGTGTTTGTCTTTCTCTGACTTATTTCACTTAGCATAATACCCTCTCCATCCATCCATGTTGAAAATGGTAAAATCTCATTATTTTTTATGACTGAATAATATTCCATTCTATATGTATACCACATCCTCTTTATTTATTCATCTATCGATGGACATTTACTTGGATGCTACCATATATTGGCTCATGTAAATAAATGTTGCGCTAAACAGAGGGGTGCATATATCTTTTTGAATTGGTGTCTGCGTTTTCTTTGGGCAGATACCCAATAGTGGAAATACTCGTTCGTATGGTAGTTTTATTTTTAATTTTTTGAGGAACCTCCATACTGTTTTCCACAGTTACTGTACCAATTTACATTCGATAGTGGGCATTTCTTACCTCGTTCACAATATCAGAGGAAAGGCTTTCAACATTTTACTATTAGGTAATATGTTTGCTGCAGTTTTCTGTAAATACCCTTAATCAGATTAAGGACATTGCCTAGTACTGTGTTTCTTCATTTCTGAAGTGGTCTTTTTGACGATTTGTAACTTAATCTCATTTTGATCAGAGAACATGGTTGATATAACTTGAATCCTTTGACATTTGCCAGGATTAGCTTTATGACTCAGGATAAGATCAATTTTCATACACATTGTTTGTGTTCTTGAAAATAGAGCATATTCTCTAATCACTGGGGGCAGTATTTCATATAGTGCCCATTATGCCTACTTTGCCAGTTGTAATATTTGTCTATATCTGCACTTATGCTTTGTACCTTTGCTCTATCACTTACTAAGAAAAACGTGTTAATAGCTCCCACTAAGTTTGTAAATTTGTCTCTTTGATGTTTTGTTAAATTTGACAATATATATTTTTGAGGCTATTGTAGGGAAGGCAAAACCTTACCTGCACCCTCTTAGGATCTCTGGTCAGGCCTGAGAGTTAAATTGACATAAGACAGATTAGCAGAAGAGCACACAGATTTTTACATGTACCTGGAGCCCCTATAGCAAAATGAAGACCCGAAGGAGGGATGGGGCCTATGTGCTGATATACTAGGGAAGGAGTAGCACTTGTGGAAAAATAACTAAAATATATGGGGAGTCTCAAGGAAGATAAGGGTTATTCTAATAAAATCTATGCAGATTTCTCTTGGCCTCAATTCACTGTCTCTGGGGATAAGAATGTTTCTTTCCCCTTGGAATAGGAGGGCATCTTTCACTTGGGAGTTTATTTCCTGCTTTCCGGAAGAAAAGAGAAGTTTAGCATGAACTTCTTGGCACCTGCTGTTTTTCAAGTGTCAAAATAGCTCAAAATAATCCTTATGCCAAAGTGGCGTATTTTGGGATCTTACTCTGCCACCCTGCACCATTCTGTTGGATGTAAATAAATGAAAAGTTTTTATACCTTTCTGATGAATTAAAACTTTTAAATTGTTGACAGTTCATTTTCTTTGTGTTTTAGTCCATCTTGTTGATATCTGGAACATGATTGAAGCCTTCCGAGACAATGGCCTTAATACACTGGACCATACCACTGAGATCAGTGTGTCCCGCCTCGAAACTGTCATCTCCTCTGTCTACTACCAGCTGAACAAGCGCCTTCCTTCTACTCACCAAATCAGCGTGGAGCAGTCCATCAGCCTCCTCCTCAACTTTATGATTGCTGCATATGACAGGCTAGTACCTTGCATGCTTACTTCATTTTAAGAATGTTTGTCCCTTAGTCATCCTTCTTCCAGATTGCCTTGCTGAGGGTTGTCAACTTAGAATCACAGTGAAAAGGGAAATTATTCCATCTAAGTTCCTTCTAAAGACTGGTTAAATGCCAGAGTGACTCACTGTCCTAGGGCATGTCACGTAGTAAGTGCTATAAAATTATGGAGAATCACAACACTGAGACATATTGTTTGGTCAAATTATAGGTACCTTAGGTAGCTGTTCTCTATCCAGAGAAATATAGCTAAGTTGTGAATTTGATTATGGGCTTTCTATTTGACCTTAAAGCTAACCTTTCTTTACTCTGTGTAATAGTAAATGCCCCTTGACTCTAGTCTTATTTTCTTCTCGTTATGTTTAGGATACTATTTTAATTTTTTCAGTGCAGAACATTGTCTTTACACCTTATAGCACTAGAAGAAAACTATTTAAGTGTACTCCAAATTAAAACAGAAATGATTTGCTGTATTTGTATTCATGGAGAATAAAGTTGGTGTTATAAAAAACAAAAAGAAATCATAAGTGATGGAAGCACAAAAGTTAATGTTTATATTCCAGGAACCAAGAGTTTAGATTTTTGATTTCTGATATATTGTTGATCATCTGGTTTGGATGCATTAATTCTTTCTGCTTCATTTTTTTCTCTCCATAGACCTACTTTGAGTTCATACGTTTGTAAAATGTTATTCATTACACTTTATAATATTGAAGACTGTGAATTAATGGTAAAAGTCTGCAGGTGTTGGGCGCCTGGGTAGCTCAGTTGGTTAAGCGACTGCCTTCGGCTCAGGTCATGATCCTGGAGTCCTGGGATCGAGTCCCACATCGGGCTCCCTGCTCAGCAGGGAGTCTGCTTCTCCCTCTGACCCTCTCCCCTCTCATGCTCTCTTTCTATCTCATTCTCTGTCTCAAATAAATAAATAAATAAATCTTTAAAAGTCTGCAGGTGTCAAAGCCAAGTCACAATGTAGGCACTCACTAAATTCACATTTTTATAAGATGTTATCAAATTAGATAGTCTATCTTTTAATAAAAAATTTTAAGAAATTTTTATTTTTATTTATTTTGTGTATTCTTTTAAAGATTTTATTTACTTATTTGAGAGAGAGAGCTAGAAAGCATGAGCATGGGGAGAGAGGCAGAGGGAGAGGGAGAGGCAGACTCCCCATTGAGCAAGGAGCCTGATATGGAGCTTGATCCCAGGACCCTGAGATCATGACCTGAGCTGAAGGCAGATGCTTAACCGACTGAGCCACCCAGGTGCCCCAGGAAATTTGAATTTTTAAAACAAGAGTACACATGAGACATAAGTCCCAGAATTTGAATGCCATTTTTTTTTTTTAAGTAATTTAGGTTAGTGAATCCCTAAGGTTAATTTTATACTGTTCAGGGAATGACTCTTTTGATCCAAAGACCTTAGTAAAAATGGTTATTTCTGTGGTGAATAAGCAGCACATGACACTAATTCACTGAGTAAATCAATTCAGGGTTGCACAACACAAATTAATTCAATAAACAATTTTTTTACAAAATCAGAAATAAAAGTCATCTTACTGTTTAAAAATGATAAGACAGAGATTATAAACTTGATTCCATAATCATGTCAAGTAAGTTAAATACTATGGCTAAGGAAGGAAGGAGAAGCAAGAGCAAAAAGATAGCAAGAGACAACAGGAAGACCAAACTTAGGAGCAGAGGAGTCCTGGGACATAGTCACAGATAGCTGGACACATCCAGACAGAGACAAAGGAAAAGAATAAGCAAACAGTAAATCATATGAAGACAGTTCAGAAGAACAGCACACTACAGAGAACTAGGAAAAACAAAAAAAGTTGAGTGAGTTAAGAAGAGGAAGAACAGTAGTATGTCAGTGGTGAATTTGGTAATTCTCATGTCATATCCTATTGAAAACTTTGGCCATGGGCATCAGAATCAATCCTCACATCATTGCTAACCTTGAACTCTTACATATCTGATATATATGATAACATCTTATTTTGCTTTTCAGTAATTTGAAATTGGCTTCCATGTACTGGTAAAATGAGAGGATCTGGTTATTGGAATTTTCTTTTTGAAAATTATAGCATTTTGTTATGAAATATTTCAAATATTAGTCTCTCTATTGATTGGCCTCTTTATTACTTAGGCTCGAGAGTCCCTTTGATATGTAGAGTATCTAGTTATTGATTTTAACTAGTCTTTTCAGGATTTTGTATTTCATAATTCTTGAGTTAAAACTTGAATGCAACAATTATTTAATTATTTTTAAGTCCCCTAACCTCTAAATCCACAGTCAAATTTTTAGCCAGGTTGTTTTTTGGTTATAATGGATTATAAGACTATAAAATTACAGTGAGAAATAGGATCTAGACTTTCTCTGCCAAGTGTGTATTTTATTAGGAATTAATTTATTTTAATGCCGAGGATTTAAAATACTTTACATTTGACAACTAAAAACACAGACAACAATACTGTAAGCATCTCTGTAGGATATTAGTAAAAGCTATGAGGGATAGTCAAAACATTTGGATAGCCTCATTTTTTTCCTTATTGGGTCCTCAGTATGACAACATCTGTAGTCATGTGGTCTGGTCCGAAGGTGCAACAAGCGATGCTGTGATCAACTATTTTTTCTTTTCTAAAGAACAAGGATATTGAAACTCCCAGCATGAGGAACAGGAAATCTTTCTTACTCTTCTTCATTTGAGCCAATTTCATTATTTAGGGCTTGTGATTTACAAACTCCCTTTCCATCTCCGATGTCTGTATTAGGTCAGTGTCTTTAGTTGCAAGCAGTAGAGAACCTACTCACATGGGCTTTTGCAGTAAAAGGAAGATAGGGTCACATCACTGAGGAGCCCAGAGGCAGGCCAGCCCTCGATCTTGCTTGTGTCAGAGCCCTGGCTTCAGTTCCCTTCGTAGTGGTTGTGGTTTTGCCCTCCTCTTGTATCAGCTTCATCCTTTTGCTACTTCAAAAAATGCCTGCTGTCAGCTACTACATGCTTCCCCTTTCAAGTCTAGGAAGCAGAGAGAGCTGGTTTCTTTCAACACCAAACTAAGGTGTCTGAGCGTCCCTCCAGAAATGTGCATTTGGGCCATGCGTGTGTCAGTGTTATGCTTTTTAGCTCAAACAGATCAGGATTTGTGTCTCTGGAGCAGAGGGTGATTAAATTCTCCCCCTCACTGCTTGTTGCCTCACAGTGGGGGGTAGTTGGACTGGCTATGAGGGAGACGGCTGCATGTCCACCACGAAACTCTGCAGTATGTCATAAACGTCTGGCTCCCTTTCCTATTAAATGGCCCCTGCTCTCCACCCATCTCCTAAAATCTGAAACCTGTAAGAATCACTTCCACCCTTCTTTCTCCCTCAGCTTCACATCCAGGCCGTTACCAGGGTCTGTCATTTCTACATCTTGAATCTCGATTCGGTGTGCGTCTCTCCAGCCCCACTGCTACCGCCCAGCCCGCCGCCATCCTCTTCTGCCTGAACTGCTGGCGTGGCCTCTAAGCGCTCTTTTTGCTTGTGCCTTTATCCCCATCCGTTCTTAGAAGTAATAAACATCGTGAGTCCCGCTATCTAACCTGGGAACTTGAACATTAGCAGTAACTTCCATTTGTCTCTCTTGTGCCATCCCACCGACCTGCACATAAATAAGGTGAACGGGATTCTGATTTTGTGTCACTCATGTTCTTGCTTCTTAAAGAACAGTTTTTTCCACATAGAGTGGCATAAGCACAGTATTGTTTAATTGTAATTATTTTTACTAATTGTAAAAAGAAAGTCATGCTGTCTGTGCTATTATGATTTACTTCCTTCATGCATAATAGCTTTTCAAGATTTGTTCATGTTGCATGTAGCTGTAGTTCAGTTATTTTCACTGTTGCATAATGTTCTGTTGTGTTCCTGTACATTTTGTTTTCTCTGGGTTCTGGTTCTGAGAAACAACACTGCCTGGAATGTTCTTATATGTACATGCATACAGGTGTTCTAAACTGCTCTCTTGGTCCTAACCTGAGGAATGGAGTTGCTGATTGGGTGGGGGAGGTACATGAAATTCAGCTTTAGAAGATAGTATCAAATTATTTGAATAAATTGTACCAATGCATGAGAGATCCTTTCGATCCACATTGTTTCTGAAAGCCTTACAGTTGTCAGACTTTTCACTTTTTGCTAAATGACATCTCATTGTTGTTTGATTTGCATTTTCTTGATTCTCAAGCATGTCTTTGTGTGTTTTTTGGCCAAATATATTACTTCTGTGAAGTGCCTGTTCATGTCTTTTGCCCACTCTAGTGTGTTGTTTCTTCTTTTTGTGCTTATTATAGGGGCTCTTCAGAGACTCCAGGTGGCAGTCCTTTCTTGCTTATCTGTGTTGCACATATCTTCTATTTGTAGCTTGACTTTCTACTTTTCTTAGGATATTTTTTTCTTAAAATGTTTTTTTTTAGTTATTTTAATTTTTAATTTTTATTTTTGGGGGGAGGTGGGGTGGGGCAGAGGGAGAGAGAGAATTGTAAGCAGGCTGCACACTCAGTTCAGAGCCTGATGTGGGGCTTGATCTCATGACTGTGAGATTTTGACCTGAGATGAAATCAGGAGTCAGATGCTTAACCAACTGTGCCACCCAGGTGCCCCCTCTTAAAGTGTTTTCTAATGAAAAATTTCAAATATATACAAACATAGAAAGAATAGTGGAATAAAACTCAAGGTATCACTCAGCTTCAGTAATTACATCATTGATCTTATTTCTTCTGTGTCCCCAGGCTCTTCCCCCCGCCCCCCGCCTTCCTTGGCTTCTTTTGAAGCAAACTCAAGTGTCATTATTTCATGTGCAAATATTCCAGTGCACACATTCTGTTGTTTTATAATACTATTCCCCCCCCCAGATTTTTGCTCTAAGAGATACTACTGCTTGGAATGTAATGAAATTACATCTTAAATGGAACAAAGCTATAAAAAATCATGTATCTAATGAAACTAGGTTTGTATAAAATCTTCAAAATACATCAGTGTTGAACATATCAATGGAAGGCTCAAGGTTATTGTTTATCATCTAAAATAACAGTATAAAACACTGTTGCTACTTTGAACAATCCAAAGATTTCTTTAGTGTAAAGAGTTTTATGTGTATAATTTATGATGGGTAAATATGGAAAAAGTTGCTGTGTAGTTTGGAAATATGGCTAAGAACTATTTTTAAACCTTGCTTTAGCAACTTAATTTGGATATACTTAAAAGTTCCATAGGTTTCTCTTAATACTGAATGCTAAAAACAAAACAATATAAAAAAGCAAAAACAATTTCATTTTAAATAAGTAATTGTATTCCTTATATTCTGAATATGCCCAGCTAGCATATTATGGAATGGACGTTGCTAAAGAAAGATAATATTAGGTTACAGTCTTCCTCATTAGTGATTTTTAAACAAACTCTAATATCCTGGGAGGCACAAATACTTCGCATATTTACGTATAGTATTTACTCTTATCTCCGCTTGTTCTCGGATGGATTCAGGATGGCAGGAAAAAATCCAGCCAAATACAGGTAGGAGAGAAGTAGGGCTGAGTGGGAAGAGTTGGATGCTCACAGTAGCAGCACATTTAGCTCTTGCAAGGGTGTAAACATAGCTCTTCTAGGAAATCTCCAGGGGTTGGTGGGGAATGAAGTAGGGGTTTTGGATGTTTTAAAAAGGTAAAGTCCTAAGGGGAAAACTAGTGTAAAATGAAGAGGAACAGCGGCCCTGGTGGAACAGGAGGAGGGGCAGCCCACCTGCCTATGCGGCTCCCCTATGCAGCCACGTGGGTGTCGAGATGTGATGTCACCACAACCGGTTCACTGAGTCACAGTCTCAGGACTTGGTGGCAGGATTATTCAGGGAGCAAAAATGAGTGAACTTGAAGTTCACTTAATACTCTTCCCATAACTTACTCTTTATTTTGTAGCTTTTCTTTCAAGAGAAGTCATGCATTCATGCTAATTTTCGAAGAATCTTCTTGATTTCAGGATTGCAGACCTGTAAAGGGTTGAAACTCCATTAGTTACTATTTCAGAAAAAAAAATTTTTTTTTGCTTATTATTTTGGCCTTATCTTATTGTTTCCATTTATATTTTTTTTAAAGAAAAGGCAAGAAAAGACACACTTTCTGAGTGTTACTTTTTCCTTGCCTTTGTTTCTCTCTGAAAGTGAGGAGAGAGGTAGTAACAGAGGCTTCTCTAGTCCATTCAGTTCCTCCAAATTAATCTGATTAAGACACTGTTTTCATCATGTAACTTCCCACCTCAAGAACCTTCCAAAACTCCCTGTGATTTTTGAATGAGATTCCTACTCCTCAGTTCTAATGGCATCAGTCCTTAATTCCCTGCTCATACCAAGCTCTAAGTAAGCTACTTGAGGCACTTTTCCCAATTTTTCCAACATGACATACTCATTTCTTCCTCCAAGTGCACACACACACACACACACACACACACAACCCCCACCCCACTCAAGTTTTTACTTACTGTGTAACCTTATAATCACCGACCCCATTTTCATTCCTTTGATGACATATAGGATTCATCTATATCATTATTTTGACCTTAAGTTATATAATGCTCTGAGCTGCTTCATGAGTGTACAAATAAGATTGAAGGCCCTTGAGAGCAGAGATTCTACCTTATGTTTCTTTGATTCCTCAATAAACACAGCGCTAAATTCTTAATAAATATTTGTAAGGTTGAAATGAAAATTAGGCATTCTGATTGTGATAAAATTGAATAATATTCTAAGTTGATTTTACTTGATTAAGCTGTTTGACATTGGCCAAGTGGATTCTTGATTTGCAGTTGATTATTACATAATCCATCCACTGTGAAGCTTTGTAAATTAAGATTAATTGGAAAAATATGAGTTTCTGAAAATCAAAGAGAAATGCTCTTATTACTCTTAGCTACATGTGATAATTGGACTGGTAATAGTGTTTCTAACGTAGAAGTCTATTTTTATGTGAGAAGTACTAATTTATGGTTGGCAGCATCCACAATTGTTGAAGATATAGAAGCAGCTTGTTTTCTTAAGTAAAAAATGCTTCCTGTAGTCTTGTTTTCAAAAGTATTAATTTGAATAGCAAGTTCTTACTAGATAGTGCCAAGCTGTAAACACCATCCAGACCAGGTTAATTTAAATATTTTTTTAAAAAAATAGGTAGAATTTGAGACTTTGCTAAACTGAAATGAGCAAACTCCCATCCAAAGGGCACAGGTGAGGATTGTAGAGGCTTCTGAAGGTACCTGCCTGTTAAAACATAGCAATGTTTATTCAGGGTGACTCACTGTCTGCTTAGCTTGGCACAGAGCTGATCATGGTGTTTTCTCAGTATTGGATAATAAGAACTCTTTTTAGAAGTCATGTGCATGGTTTATTGTCAGACTGTAAAATGATAGGCCTGTATAGGTGAATCATGCAGGGAAGTCAGAAAGAGAAGCATGATGTTTCTTTTTGAGGGAGGGTGCTCCCTGGAGAGACCGTTTGGGTGGGGTTAAAATAACAAGTTTCCTCTCTCCCATCATCCTCAACAGATACTACCTGTTTGTCCTTTCATTTTAGTGTCTTTATGTAGGGGTTAATAGTCATTGTTGTGTTACTTATTAAATATTGACCTACTAATCAACTCTGCAGCTATCATAGGCCAGATTTTAAGTTGAGCCACATTTTTTTTGGTGATAAAACCTGGTTAGGGGTGCCTGGGTGGCTCAGTCGTTAAGTGTCTGCCTTCAGCTCAGGTCATGATCCCGAGGTCCTGGGATTGAGCCCCACATCCGGCTCCCTGCTCCGCGGGAAGCCTGCTTCTCCCTCTCCCACTCCCCCTGCTTGTGTTCCCTCTCTCGCCGTCTCTCTCTGTCAAATAAATAAATAAAATCTTATTAAAAAAAACAACAACAACCCGGTTAAATATCTTTTCTGAATCCTTTTTGCAGAGAACTGATTCTGGGATGAACTTGGACTTTACATTGAAAGGACTGAAAACACAGATGTTGGTGAGGTTATATATGCCACGGCCAGGGGCAGCTAACTCTTTAGTTTTAAATGTAACTTGACTAGTGTAAGTGTATACAGATTAAATTCAGATGTCTGGTGGGAAGGATGGAGAATGAGTTTTTCCAAGAAGAAAGAATCAATTAGATAAAGGACATAATCACAGGGTATTAGGCTGCTAAGCGGCTGCAGTCCTTCTGTACAACCTCTAATTGCAGAGCAAGAAAGCAGGAGTGCTAATGCAACACTAGAAAACACAGTAAAAGTGACACTTTCCCTTTGCTTTGTTTGGGGGCGGCTATAGGAAGTTTCAGTTAGGCTTAAAGTTGATGGAGGAGCCTCAGTGCCAAGAAAAGCATTCAGAGCAAAGGAAAAAATGCTGACATGTGGCCTACAAAACAAACAGTCGAGAGGAAGGAGCTAAGATTCTTTCTATTTGAAGAGAAAAATATAAATAACGTGATTTTAGGAAGAATTCTGAGGATACCCCTTCACCAATTTTATTAGGTGATTAGATTTTATATAAGTATCTTTAATAAGTACTTAAGGTTTCTTTAAATATACCATTAATTTGCTTGTATCAGTGTTTCCTTTTGAAAGGTGAATAAACCTTCTGATGGTTGAAACTGTGAACCTAAAGTTGTAAATGATGGTAAACATTTATAAGTGGGGAAGGTTAGTTTATCATTTGGACCTGAACCCACTGCCTTATTTTGAGGATGCACAGTTATATACTTACAAACTCAGTAAACATCATTCCCAGATCCCTCTGTCTACAGGTCCTCGTGATCCTTAATCTCAGATGCCTCTCCTTTCTCCTTACTTAAAACACCCTCAACCTTGCCTGTAATATTCTTTATCCTGTTGAGTTACCCACTGACATGCATAGTCCCTCACCCTCCATAAGATATGCATTGCGAAGCACACAGATGTTGGCACACCTCAAAAGAGCATGCAGGCAGAGAGAAGATTCATGGTGCAGTGGGTGGGAGATTATGTGTGGAGATTGCCATGTGGCTGTTGTGAATGGAAAAATGGGTGGAAAGTAGATCTGAGGTGATGAGTTGAGAAACCACACATTACGGATAAGAATTAGTTGAGGGGTGATGCACTCTTCTTTTAATACATCTGTGGGCTGCTTGATCTGAGACCAGCCATAGAGACTAGTAATAATCCTAATGAGTGGAAAAGGCTACAAGTGCTGATTCAGGTCAATTGAGAAGGATATTGTTATCCCATATTTGAATATAAGACTTTCTGAATCTAGAACGAATATTTGCATTTGTGCCGAGTTAAAGAATATTTGAATAAGGGATGGGAAGTGTTGTAAATATAAATGTTGCTGAAGCATTTTGAAGATTAGGAAAAAAGTGTTATAATAATTTTCAGAAGTAAAGGTGTCATAGTACCCATTTCGCCCTGCCATGTGGCATTTATCAGTAACAGAGTTGGCTTTTACCTGACTCTCTTGCCAGTATGCTGGGCTCTGCTACACTCTCCTGTTTGCAGAAATGGCATCAGTTTCTCAGTTTCTTCTTTGCAGCAGGAATAGATCTCATTTTTGGTCTTTGAAGGAAGAACATGAGATTTGGAGATAGAGTTATACAATCACAATATGATTTATTCTCTTTCGTCTTTTATTATGTCCTTTGATTTATCATTACCTGCAAAATAAAAGCTAAAGTCTTAGTCCTGCCTTCAAAGTTCTGTGTTGGTAGTGCTCAGCTCTGGGTGAATATCAAAATAACACGAGAAACTGTTTAAAAATACCAAGCACAGGGTGGGATTTAGGCATCTGGATTTTTGTATCCACATTCATGAGGGATACCAACTTGTTTTCTTTTGTTGTAATGGATTATTGTGTTTTTGGTATCAAAATAATGCAGGTCTCATAAAAGATTTGGGAAGTGTTTCTCCTTTTTTTATGCCCTCAAAGAGCATAGAAATTGCAATTATTTCTTCTTTAAATGTTTAGAATTCACCAGCATCGCTTTCTGCATGAGGAGCTTTCTTTTTTGGAAGGCTTAAAAATACAGTTTCTGTGATGGATATGGGCCTATTTAGGTGCCCTGTTTGTTCTTGCATGAACTGTAATGGTGTTTTTCAAGAAGTGGTTTGTGTCTGTCCCATTCATTTAGGTTGTTGAATTTATGGACTTTATAATATTTCCTCATTTCTGTCATGTTTGTAGAATGCGTGGTTGATAACCCTTCTTTCATTCTTGATATTGGTAATTTGTGTCTTCTTTCTCTTTTTCTTTGTCAGTCTGGCTAGAGATTTATCAGTATTATTGATTTATTCAGAGAACCAGCTTTTGGTTTCATTAATTTTTCTCTGTTGTTTTTCTGTTTTTAATTTCACTGGTTTCTGCTCTTAAGCATGTTATTTTTTCCCTTTTGCTTGTTTTGGGTTTAATTTGCTGTTCTTTTTCTAGTGTCTTAAGATTACTGACTTGAGAACTGTCTTTTCTAGCATAAGCATGTTTAATACTTACAAAGTGAAAAGTGCCCACCTTGCCATGCTTTCCTTTGGCTGCATTCTTTCCACCCTGGATACAACCAGTGTTCTATTTTTCAACATCCTTTCCCAGAATGCTGGATAGCATTATGGCAGTTATTTTATTCCATGCTTTGCCTTTTTTTTTTAACTTAGTAATTTGTATATAATTCTTTATCTTTCATATATTATTTTTCATTCTTTTTTATGATAGCATAAATAGCCAGTCTTCTATTAATGGGCATTTAAGGATAGGGCCTGGGTCTTGGTATTTTTAATATTTTTATTCTTTTTATGCATTTTATTATTAAAAATTTTATGCATGCAGTTTATATATCTTAAATGTCTTTTAACCTGTGGGTTTCCCTTTATTTTCCACCTTAAACCATTAGCTGGGTCCAGTAATGGTAACCTTCGCTTTCCCAGGATTTATTTTTTAAAGTTTTTATTGAGAATTAGAAAATGCCTACAGAAAGATACTAAGATTAAGTACAGTGTAATGTAGCACTGGGAAGCAGAACCATGTAGGTTCTCTGGCGGCTGAGGGACAGAGTACTGTCAGCACCTGGGAGCCCCTGGCGTGGTCCTTTCTGTGTCACCCCTTTCCTTTCTCCCAGAGGTAATCGATATCCTGATTTTTATGGAAACCTCTTCTAAGATTTATTTTTTACTTTCTTCTGGATATTCTCACATCACGAAATCGGTGTCTGCAAAAAAATGTTTGAGCAAGTTTACCTTAAAAAATGTTGTTCGCTGTGCATCAGGGCTTCGTCTACTGTTGGTGAGCACTTCCTCTTTGTTCTTGCTCTACTGGTCATCAGGCACAACTCCTCGCGCTCTGGACTTCAGGAATGTTCCCTCTTGTTGCTTCATCTTTCTGGGCCACTTTACTTCAGGATAGAAACCGCATCCATCATGGTTCTTAGCTGTAAGCAATAGAAACCATCTCTGGCTAACCTGTTAAAAGGATATGCGTGACCCACAGACTGTCTGAGAAGGTTGGGAAAGTGGGCTTGATGACCACACTGCCCAGAAAAATATCTCAAAATTTTGTCACAAAACGGGTCTCGTGAAGACACCTCTGCCACCTCTCTGGGGCACAGATATTGTTGCCTGTGCTCTGAATACCACTGCCACTGGGCTGGGGACCTGCCAGAGGAATCTGTCTCTGCTGTCTCAGGAAGCTGCATGTAACCCCTCCGGGTGCGGCCACCCTTGCAGGTGGACTCTTTGGAGTTCCTGCTTCTAAAAGCTAATCATTTTCTATGTGGGCTCGAATGGGTGCATCTTATTGGTGGAGCTTGGGGCATGTGCCCATGTCTTAGTGTTGAAGAAAAATGGGAAAACAAACAGGTGAGGTTTTCTTTTTTTCCTTCTTCACACTTTGGTGGTGGGACATGTATTGGTCTCAGAAGATAGGGCATGCTTAAATATACACGTGGCATTTAGATGGTTGGTGACCAAAAAGAAATGTCCACTGTAAAAGTTCTGTGTCAGTCTTAGAAATCCATTCCTTTTAATAGTTGTTCTTTATAGCTACTCATGTTGCTTATACAGTGCAGTAGGTATTTGACATGGGCATATTCCTTATGTTGGCAGGTGCCATAAAAGATATGGAGCAGTGTCTGCATTTCTAAAGAACTACATATTTAAAAACCCGGTCCTGGGGTGCCTGGCTGGCTCAGTCAGTAGACCATGCAACTCTTGATCTCCGGGTTGTAAGTTTGAGCCCCATGTTGGGTGTAGAGATCACTTACAAATAAAATCTTTAAAAGATAAAATAAAAACCCCATCCTAATTTTAGCTAATTGCAGGGATTCCTGTTTTATCTTATGAATAAACTTAATGAGTTGAAAATCAGACTGTAACAAACATTAGTATTTCCTGGAGATCTTTTCACTGTGAACCTTCAGGTTTATAGACCATTTGCCTTTTCCAGGTGTCATCTTACTGTATAAAAGTTTTGGAAAATGGAAGACGTTCTATTAGGACGATCAGTAAAGATAAATTAGGATGCCACTTGCTTTTCAAAACCAAGATGATGTAGTTCTCATTATTGTAAAGCTATTTTACTCTTACTGTGACACTTTGTACACACAAGCTGTATAAAATGAACACAAAGACCTATTGTTCATTTGCATGTGATGACTTCAAAAACTGGCTAGTGATGTTTTCACCTGCTGTGAACAAGGGCGTGCCTGGATGGATGGAGCAGTGGACATGTCGGGTCAGAGGGGCTTACTGACATTGCTTTAGCTCTGCAGGTGATGTGCAGCACTGTTTTGGATAATTCATGTATGTTCTATATTTCATCTTTCCAGTCACTGAAAAACAATTCATATTACTATTCTTTCCCCTTCACTTTTCTCACAGTGGTAGTATGGGAAGATCTGAGACAGATAGAACAAGCTTCTTAGGATAAACACATCGTAACATAAGGTTGTCACAGAATGACAAAAACAAAGATGAATGTAAAATAAAATCTTTAGAGCAGTGTGTACCCTGTGGGTTGAGTACATAACAATAAACTATTGTTATCATGGTGGAAGGACACATTTCTGAATTATTCAGGCCAGGTGGTGCCTCAGTTTTTTTTTTTTTTAAAGATTTTATTTATTTATTTGACAGAGAGTGAGAGAAGGAACACAAGCAGGGGGAGTGGGAAAAGGAGAAGCAGGCTTCCTGCCAAGCAGGGAGCCCGATGCGGGGCTTGATCCCAGGACCCTGAGATCATGACCTGAGCCGAAGGCAGTTGCTTAACCAACTGAGCCACCCAGGAGCCCCAGTAAAAACAACTCAGCTGTGGATTTCATAGGCTAAATTGATAGGAAATTTACTTCTGGTTCATCCATTTGGCCTCTGTGTACAGAGCCAGTAGAAATTTCTTTGCAGAATGTTTGTAAGCTCCTTTCCAAAAAACTCAGGTTTTTTGGAAACATATTTGAGGCCTTAATTCTGCAAAGGAAAAAAATCGAAGGTTTCTAAAAATCCAAGGTAATATTGTAGCATATAAAGGTAAGGGCCAACTTATTAATTGCTTGATATTTAGTAATACCTTTGATTGCTTTTGTGGTTCCAGATAGCAATTGTTTCTAATATATTTTATTTTGCAGTGAGGGCCGAGGCAAGTTGACCGTATTTTCAGTTAAAACTATGTTAGCAACCATGTGTGGTGGAAAAATGCTGGACAAACTGAGATGTAAGTACTTCCATATTATTTGAAAGATTATATTTTCAGATCAGGACCTTTGAACAGTTTTAAATTAATGTTTTCAGAATTTTGGATGATGCTATATTGAACTTTTTTGTTTTTACTACATCATTCACTTTGTAGCAACTGGCTTGGAGTATGTAAGTTATGCCACCTACTGTTGAGGTGGAAAAATTGGTTCAACTAATTTGCTTAGTGGTTTTTTTTTTTTTTTAATAAAACAATCAAACTAAAGAGATTCAGAACAGCAATGTTGACCTTGAAAAAAGTCTTTTAAAAATGCTTTCCATATTATCAAAAATTTTGCTTGCAGATGATTATGTTGAGTGCTTTTAGTTAGAAAATAAATGTGACTATTTTTACCAGGTTTGGTCAAGATTAGCCCTCTTTAAAATAAATTTATTCTTCAACAGGTGATATTTGCTGTGATTAAATTTTTCCTTAGTAGCTTAGAGTTAAGCACAGTTATTTAGAAATTTAGAGCCTTTTTTTTGTTCATTTTTCCTAAATTTTTTCCTACTGTTGGCCATTTTGTCATTTTACTGTTCCTTAGATACTGTAAGATTAAATGAACTCAAATGAGGTGAAATTCACAGTTACTGAATTTTTTTGCATATGGTTTTCATTTATTTATTAGTTACTAACTGCCTAAGATATGCCAAGCATTGTTCTAACTGCTTTACATATATTTTCTCACTGAATGCTTAAAATTTCTTTGAGCCGCAGGTGGTATATTCTCCATTTTATAGATGAGTTAACTGAGGGGGTGAAGCTGGGATTTCAACTCAGGCTCTCTAGCTTCATAGCCCTGTTCTAAGCTACTTTGTTGTACCCCATATACTAATGCTGTAATGGGAGGCACACTCGTGATACAGTACAGTGATCAAAGTGCCATGTTGTAAGGAAGAAACTCTGGCAGGTTTCAGGGAGGTGAGATTGAACGTCTGGGTTTTAATGAAGTGTTGAGATACCCTATGAATTGCTTTGTTGAAGAAACTGGGTCATCTGTCCTATAGCATTTCTCATGGACTGGATTTTGATGATTGCATCCCCCTGATGTTCTTCTGTGTCCTACATTTTTTGTGTTAATTGAAAGATACAGAGGCTTGGTCAGATTTAAGCACAGGCTTTTGGGCAAGATGACTTGATAGGTGCATTTATTTTCGGTGCTTTTTCTTAAATGTTACCATGACATTGGAAGCTGGAAAGCTGGATGGTTCACTGGATATAGATAAAAATATTCTAAAGGAAGGTCTTAGATAATGTTTGGTCAGCTGTTACCTGGTTTATCTTCATTTCAAAATCAGCTGCAGTGTAAAACAAATTTTTAGTAATAAAACTTCCAGTTTTATTAAATACTCTTCTGAGTATTTTTCACATGGTATCTCAAAATATTACTCTTTTAGGCTGAAATTTCTTAGTATTTTCTTAATTCTAGCATGGTGTTTTTCTGAGGAAGATAATATAATATGGATGAAATTATATTTCATTCAAACACAAAGAAAAAAGGAAGCTGGAATTTTATCTGTTTTTAATGATGATGACACCAGGTAAAGAGTATACATTGCTATCTTTGTTAGTACTGGAGAAAGTGGCTGAAAAATGGAAAACTGATGATATAACCGCATTGTAGGTAACTCTGGAGTCTGTAAGTTTCTGTGATTAAATCTGCTACATTTACATCGAGCTGGGACCTGGCACATAGTAAGTGTCAAAATTTTGCCAAATATCAATTGTTGATTGAGTACTAAAATTATTGCAATTCTCTGTTGTAACTGTTAGAGAAAAAGTGCAAATTTTAGTATTGTGTGAAATATGGAAGGGATCCAGGTGATGGCAGGTTGTTTTTGTTTTGTTGTTTTTTTAACGTGGATTTTTAACTTCTTGGAGGAACACAAGTGACCAGTATTCAAGTGACACAAAGGACACGTGTCCAGGCCAACATGACGTGTCAGTGTGCTCAGAATGCCAGATCATTGCACATCAGATATGGATTGATGAGATACCAGCCATGCTGGCTCACTAATTACCATGTTTATATCATGCAGATAGATTTAAAATCATCTTCATGTTCAAAATTACAGTTTCTTTACCATCTGTAGCTCTGTTTCATTATTTTTGTTGTACTAATTATCTTGGCTTGAGAATCAGATGTTTAACGTAAATAAAATTTTCAGGTATTGAAGCCTATCTCCACTTCTTAATTTTAATCATCCAAAGTGGAAACGAGTTTACATGTGGTCTGTCCGTCTTGTTTTATACAGAGCTCATAAGTTATAATTTACATATTTTTCATAGCTTAGGGATGTCATCCTCTGGTGCATTTGGGACTAACTGTGAGGCTCTGGGTTTCTTGTCCCTTCTGATGTTTTCAGACGACTGCTGTCTCGGTTCTTGAGCTTTTTGTTGGTGGTGGCTGCAGGGGTGA
Source organism: Zalophus californianus (assembly GCF_009762305.2). NCBI lineage: Eukaryota > Metazoa > Chordata > Mammalia > Carnivora > Otariidae > Zalophus > Zalophus californianus. The sequence continues at coordinate 20,955,390 of NC_045602.1, read as the reverse complement.
TGGTGTGTGTGTCCCCTTTATCACTGGTAAATGTGATCAGTCTCTAGAAATCTCTCTTTTGCTTCTGATTTACATTTAATATGGAGAAAACATAAGCAAACTTCTGCGCATTCTATTTAAGGTATGAGTATAAGTGACGACTGGGGCTTTTGTAGTGGGATTGGCAGTTTGGCTGTTGTAGGAATCCTTTTCTCCCTGGCTTTCAGGTTGCAGCTGTGTCCTGCTTAGTTGAGATGGCTGAATAATAGCGTAGACAGAAGGGAGCCAGAACACTGTACTGTAACATCCAGTGACATTTGCTCACTTTCTTCTCTCGGCTTGTTCCACTGACTTTGGTCTCAGTTTCTCCATCTTCCTGCCCCTGACTGCACTTTCTGCTGTTACCTCTGTTAATGTTCCTTTTAAATGAGGCTTTCAGGTTTATGGAATACAACTTAGTGTTTCTACTTTTCTTCCTTTTATTTTGATCTTTCTGCATTTTACCTCTTATTTTAGATTTCTTTTTCCTGTAATTTTCTCCCCTCCCCCTTTTTTATTTGGTATATTTTTTGTTTGCTTGTTTTGGGCTCAAGATAGCATTTAGAACAACTTAACCAATATTTGTACTGTAAGCTTGAACCATTTCTTGATTAGATTTTTCAGGTCTCTCTTAAGACAGTTTCTGTCCCCAGCTAGCACTCATTTATAGAAATAATTCACTGTTGTGGCCATTAGGGACTATATGCTAGATTCACAGTTAACTTAGGGTCAGATTCTAAATACCAGTGATTTAAAATCAGAATACAGACTTTAATTATAAGCATGATCAAAACAGTAATGTCAGAAACCCTAAAAAATAACTCAGAGAACAAAATTTACAGACTGTAAAGCCCATTATTTATGATTTGTCATTTAATTGTCATTTAATTTATGTGATTTATTTATTTTGTCCATTTCTGCTATTCGTTTTCTAGGAAACTTAGTCTCTTATTAAGACCTCATCTATCTTGCATTAAAAGATAGGAGCAGATGATTCATGTAGTTTATTTTTAAATTCTTTAAAAACTTGGTGTAACCATTTTGAAGAACAGTCTAACAGTATGTATCAGGAAGGCCATAAAAATATCCATATCCATTGACTCAGTCTATTTGTTGAGTTTACGCGGGGGAATTAATCAGAGTGCACTCTAAAATTTTATGTATATTTGTTATGACATTTTTTATAATATGTGAAAACTTGAAAGAGCTTTAGTGTCCAAAACTCAGAGCTCAGTTATAGCTCGGGATACCCTCATGACTGAATATAATGTCCTCAAAAACGTGTTTCAGATCAAAATGCATAAATGTAATATAGTTTTAGAGAAAAATTTTTTATGCACATAGAAAAGGAAATAGTATACCAAAATGATAACAGGTGTTTTTTTCTGGATTGTAGCATAAGAATGTTTTTGTAATAATATTTTGCATGTTTCTGATAGACCACACTTTGAGTAGCTGAAGAAGAGATGATCTGAGGTGCTGTTTGTGCCCAGAACTGGCAGTTCTCACTGACATTTCAATTGCTTGCTTCCTTGCAGACTGTAGAGGGGCCATCCTTTGCAACTATAAACAGATTCACCTGTTCAAAATTTAGCCTCCACTGCAATCATAGTCTTTTCACTGCCTGTCACTGCAGAGTTACCTTGGCTGGTTTCTGCTAACCATGCCTTCTCGTCATTAGACAGAAATGACTCTTCAATCTGAATGAGTGATGTCCACATTTGCATTTCGCATATAAGCAAAACGTTCTAGAACTGGAAGCAAGTAAGAGATAAGTCCCAAATAAGTATTTTATCAATAAGAAGAAAAAGAAAAACAAAACCAAGGGAGGCCTTGAGACTTGTCTGAAGTAGTTAACTGACTGAGTCAGCTCTACGGAGAGGCCCAAAGCATGCTGACTCCCAGCCTTCAGCCTCACTCTGACTCAGTGAAGGATGTAGGAATATTCATGAGTTTGGGAATAAAATATTCACTTGGATTTGGTTACATACAGGTACTTATAAACATGCAGATGTATGTACATGTTTTTGTGGGTTAGATTACTTAGTTGGCAGAAAGATGATCGTGTGGAAGAGTCAGTTGCCAGAGAAAGCTAACATATAAAAGAAAATGGTATTCTGTTTATTGACGTGACTCTATTGTAAACAACCCCGTCATCTTGCAAAAGCCTGTGATTGGTTACATGGGGAGAAAGAAAGAGTGGATAGATACAGTGAGTAAAACCAGGATCATTATCACCAGAAAAAGAAAACAAAATGGAAACATATGTGATGATGGTAGAATAGTAGCATTGTTTTGCCATTATGCAAAGAACAGAATATATTTTAAAGTGTGTATACATAAGCATTTAGGGACTTGATTGTGGGTATTTCACAAGGGAGAAAACCTACATTTGTATCTGGAAACAACTAATGGGGAATTAGCGTACCTTTTTTCAGAGGTGTATAAATAGAAGGAGAATTACTGGGGAAATTAACCAGCGTTCTGGGGAGTAATTTAGTCCCTTAATGCCAGAAGGGTTGAGGGCTTTAATTAGAGGATTAGTTTAATTTTTTATTAAATTTATTGTCTTTTATTTATTTCTTTGGTAAGATCTTTTTATTTGTGTATAGTAAATCACACTAACTTTCATTGTTATACTTCATTTAAGACAAAAAAATTAGCAGTAATTTTATGCCATTTTTCTTACAGATAAAAGAAGCCTAATCTTTAAAATATATATATGTGTATATATATATATGTATGTGTATATATATATATATATATATGTATATATACTGTTGTAAACCAGTAACTCAGGAAGTAATCAATTACTTCACTGTGCTTTCAATTTGGGGTCTAGCAGTATTTCTCTTATTAAATCAAACAAAGAAACATGTTTCTGCTTGTCTCTTGTAAATGTAATATGGCCCTATTATGTTATAGTTTCTTTTTAATGAATTTTTAAAAAATTGATTACTGTAAATACATTTTATGACATGGTAACCAAGTGTAACAGAAAATAATACTTTTTTTTTTTTAAGATTTTATTTATTTATTCATGAGAGACAGACAGAGAGAGAGAGAGAGAGAAGCAGAGGGAGAAGCAGGCTCCCCGCTGAGCAGGGAGCCTGATGCGGGACCCGATCCCAGGCCCCGGGATCATGACCTGAGCTGAAGGCAGACGCTCAACGACTGAGCCACCCAGGCGCCCCAGAAAATAATACTTTTTTGAAGGGGGATGTTGGTCATTTTATTATCCAGTCACTCCCTTTTATTGTTCTGAATGAGTCAGGTGTAGATTTGTCAGTGCAGTGGATACGTAGATGTTTTGTGATTGCGAAACTGTAGATACTTGTATTTATGTACTTGGTAGCATTAGTTTCCCGTCTTGAATATTTCCACCTTTTAGTTAGTGAGCACAACCTAATCACATGCTAGTTTATCAGTTTATTCATACACTGAGTGGCAACAAAAAAGTTAACTAACAGTGGCTGAAACACATTGGGATTAATTTTTCTCCTGTAAAAATAAGTCCAACGGCTGGTAGGTCAGAGTCAGTACCATGACTGAAGGGTGTTGTCCGAGACTCAGGTTCCATCCTCTTGTCCTGCTCTGCCATGTGGCTTTCCTCCTTACGATCTTAAGTGATTGCTGGATGGGCCTCACATTCCCTTTCCAGGCGGAAAGAGGAAAGAAATGCCTCTCTCAGGAAAGCAGAAGCATTCCCAGAAATCCACTTGAGGGTTACATGGTGCAAAAGAGACACAGGGTTCAGCTGGGAAGCAAGCAAGGGAAAATAGATATTGAGTAGTTACACACCTCACCACATCCCATACTGACCCTTTGTTGTCATTCAGGTTATTTTCCTCATTATAAGAATAGCACCCAGCTCTTTAAAAATGAAGTCACTATGCGCTCCCCTCCTTAAGGGCATCAGTTTTTCATATAATTGGCAATATCTTCCAAGCTCTGTATCTTGAGCTGTGGCCCAGTACTCCGGTTCTAACTGCCTGCGGGGTGGTTCTACTTGGACATTTGCTGGTTGGTTCCAATATACTTATGTACAAAGCTAAGTATCTTTATCTTCATTTTCTTTTTTTCAGTCAGGATTGTCAGCATTTTCCCATACTAGAAACTTAGAATAATCCTAACTTTTTTTTTTTAAGATTTTATTTATTTATTTGACAGAGAGAGACAGTGAGAGCAGGAACACAAGCAGAGGGAGTGGGAGAGGGAGAAGCAGGCCTCCCGCTGAGCAGGGAGCCCGATGTGGGACTCGATCCCAGGACCCTGGGACCATGACCTGAGCCGAAGGCAGACACTTAACAACTGAGCCACCCAGGCGCCCTAATCCTAACTTCTTAAATTCCTTTATTCCCTAATCCAGTTTGCCATCAGCCGTAGTTTCCTGCATTGAAATATCTTGGAGGTGACCCTGGCCCCGCCTACCCCCACACTGTCACTGCTGAAGTTCACACACTCGCTACCTCATTTGTGCATCATTCACAGGGTTTACTAGCTGATTTCCCCGATCCTGTTCTTCCTCTTTTGTCCATTCTCCTGGTCACTAACAGTCTAATTTTATTAAAACTTAGTTTTCTTAAATATTTCTCCCTTATGTAAGAGTTTTTAAGCCAAATTCAAAGTGCTTTCCTCTTTCAAAGCTTTCTTTCATACCAGATACTTTTCTTATTCTGTCTTTATTTCCCTTTATTTCTCAATCTAAATTAGCTTTCTTGTTGAAGAATGCACTCAGTGCACTGTTTCCTGCTTACCTCCCCTAACAAATACAAGTGGCCTTAGAAAGTTTCCTCCTCTTCTCTGGTTGTGTCCCCCAGCCCCCACCTCCAACCTGTTTTGATCTCATCATTCCAAGTTCTACCTTTCAAGGCCTAGCTCCTAAATTCCTTTCTTTTCGATCTTTCTTGACAGTTCCTGCCTCTGTGTTTTCGTAGCTGTTCTAAACTATATTTTTTATTTTTATTTTTTTAATTAATTTTTTATTTTTAAAGATTTTATTTATTTATTTGAGAGAGAAAGAATGAGACAGAGACACCACGAGAGGGGGGAGGTTCAGAGGGAGAAGCAGCGGGGAGCCCGATGCCAGACTCGAACCCAGGACTCCAGGATCATGACCAGAGCCTAAGGCAGTCGCTTAACCAACTGAGCCACCCAGGCGCCCTGTTCTAAACTATATTTTGAAGAAGCTGTGTGGTATGATGGGATTGCTTTGAGGTCAGAGAAGTAGAACTTCAGATCTTGACTTAGCTACTTACCAACTTTTTAGTCATAAGCAAGTTAACCTTTCTGAGCTAGTTTCTTTATCTTTACAATTTAAATAATTACATGTACACACATACACCTTACCTTTTTGTGAGTGTAAAATGAGGTAATGTTTAGTAACGTATAGTAGCACTTAGTATTAGGGATTATAGCTTGAAAACAAAAACCCAGGATGATAGTGTCTTAAACAAAGTTGAAGTTTATTTTTCTCTTATATAAAAGAAGTCTAGGGTTAGGTAGTCCAGGGCTGATATGGTAGTTCATCTGGGACCTAGGCTTTCTCTACCTTAGTTTTCTACCCTTCTAGAGTATCAAAATTGCAATTACCACATAGTCCAAGGTGGCTGCTGCAGCTCCAGCCATCATAACTACATTTCAGATAGCAAAAGGAGGAAGAGCATGAGGGGGGAAAAAGGGCCTGCTTTCCAGCTTAGTCAGCTTTCTTTAACCAGCTTTCCTGGAAGTCCTTCACAGCCATTCTAATGATAGTCTCATTGGCTAGTACTTAGTCACATGACCACCACTTGCTAAAAGGAGGCTGTATATTTTGGTCTCTTGGTTATTGGGTACATTGTTGCACAAAATAAAATTAATGTTCTATTACTAAGAAACAAGGAGATAATTAATGTTGGGTGGCTATAGGCAGCCTCAGCCATGGTTACTTGTAACTTTGTGTGCTTGACAAATAGTGAGGCTTGACAAGTATCTTTATGCCTCTATTCTTTCTGTTCCACCTAGTGTCAATTTAGTGCTTTATTTCTCTTTGCTTCAGATGTATCTTATTTTTTCAGCTACATTGAAAGTTTCTTGGGGGATAAAGACTGTATATCATAATTCTTTGTAGTGTTTCACAACACCTAACAGAGTGCTTGGCATTTGGACCACACAGTAGGAACTTAGTATGTATTAAGTAACTGATTTTATTTTTCAGTAGGACCACATAGTTCTTTTAGCCTCTCATTGAATCTCCTCACCCGCCATGAGTATTTAGTACTTTTTCTTCAGCTTCAAAGTAGCAGCTATCTAGAGAGGATGTACTGCAGGTTTTCATTCCTTTGATAATTTCCTGTTTCTAATGCCTAAAAAGTTACTCCATGGAGTTGATATTCTAATGTTTTATTTTTCTTTGGTTAATGTATCTAAAATGTATTTGTTTTACACCTAGTGCTTCAGGATAAATACCTCAGATTAAACCTAAGGAATAATGCATATTTGTATGTAACACATATCAATTACATATATATTTCTAATACACTTATTCATTATGAATATGTAGAATAAGACTTTTCAAAGTGCCACTTTTGGCAAAGCCTCAGGAAATGATTTTTCTGCATATTTAATTCACTCATTTGTAGGGAAGCTCAATGGTTTGAAAAAAAAGCTTAGGTCACATTTCTTTGTCATAGTGATTTTGAGCTGCTAGTGACTTTTCTTTTTCTCCCCGACCATGGATGAGAAGAGAGGAAGAACTAACTGGAGAGAGGAGACTCTCTCCAAGAAGATAAAGAAAGAGTAAATACTGGCAATTTCTTTCCCATCTGCTTGAGTCAGACTTTATGGTAAAAATAAGATCTTACAGTATCAAAGTATCTTGGGATAGAAGAGTTTATAGGAGTTCTTTTTATTCTACTTTGGAACTCACTGAATGGAAAATTTTAAACATGCTTTATGCTTCCTTCAAATTTATTCCTTCACAGGTATTCATTATATTATTAGCATATGAATATATAAATATAATACAATCTCATACCCCATAACCAGTGTGCTAATATGTTCATATACCCAAACATGTGTATGTCTTATATAAACACATATATAAATTTTAAGAGATAAAAGCATGCTGCTACAAATTCTTCTTGGAACAAAGTTAGTTATAAATAAAATAAAAACCTTATCATCGAATTATGCACACTCAAAAAGAGTAGGTAGGTAGACCTACAGAAATGGTTATTTGGTTTGATGTTTAGATATATATTAAACATGTGGGAGAGAGGGGCCTCGTCAATAAGTAACTATACAGTGTTAATAAGGAGAATACATATTAACTAAAAATCATATTAGCGTTATGATAATTTTTAATGTTCCTTTTTGACTTATACAAATGACATAGAGTCATTTATTTATAAAAAGTTGATATTTCTTTCTAGTTTGACTTTATTTGGTTTTGTTCTCATAGATGTTTTCTCCCAGATGTCAGATTCCAATGGCTTAATGATATTTAGCAAGTTTGACCAGTTTCTGAAGGAAGTTCTGAAGCTCCCAACAGCTGTCTTTGAAGGGCCATCTTTTGGTTACACAGAGCACTCAGTCCGCACCTGTTTTCCACAGCAGGTAAGGACAGTTTTGTAAAATCTAGGACTAGAAGAGCGCTCATTCATCCCTCCACCTTGTGTCCGATTTCACCAGATTGCTTCTGGTCTAGGGACATAAAGTCTTGAATAGGAGAGAAAAAAGAGCTGTAAGGGGGAGGGGCGTGAGAAAGAGGATGTATAAAAAAATTCACCTGAGAATTCTGGTTTGGGGGAGAGAGGAGTCTTTCCTGAAAAATGATAACATATGAAATATTTTAAACTACTAACATTTTAAAGAAAAGTGTTTAAGATGAAGTGTTTATATTATTGCTACTGGACATATATTACTCTCCTGAATGAGTTCTTTAGACTGTGAAATACAGGAATTTTGGTATAAAACTCTATACAATACCGGACCTTTTTTTCCTGAGCACTGAAGACAAGGAACGCTACACAACTCCCAGCTGCCAGTTCGGAGTCCCTCAACGGTACACTGCCGTTTTCATGTGAAGAAAAGATAGATTGGGTTTCTTCTTTATTTGTGTGTCCTTTTGTGATCCTGTCTTTGAGGTTGTATGTGTGAATTCCTGAGATCTTAACTGTGCCTCAGATAACTCCGAGCAGGATGGACGCTGATTGTAATGTCATTTATTCAGGTAGACATGAGGTAAACGGAGCTTCATGCTAAACTCAGAAATTATGGAAAGTGGGGAATTAAGAAAAATTAAGAAAAAGTCTGTGTTAAAACTCATGAGTAAAAGATTAATGGAAGTAGGATATTGACATAGTCTGAGAGTATCTCCTCAGAAGATGTTTATTAATTATAAAAGGAAACATAGTAACCTTAGACAGTTTCTATGTTATAATAGAGAAACCTGTCAGATCCACATTAACCAAGTGATCAAAGTCCCTGTCACCAGTAAAGGGGACAGACTGATATCCCTGCCTCCCAATAGGATGTACTGAGAAGTACCCAGTATCACTGCTGCGGTACTTGGGCCAGAAAAGCACAACCTGAGTCTCGTATTCCTTTTTTTTTTTCCCCATTTTTTTATGTTTGATTTTATTTTTTACAGTTTTATTGAGATGTAATTGACATAACACTGTAAAAGTTTAAGGTGTACAACATAATGATTGGATATTTGTATATATTGCAAAACAATTATCCACCATAAATTTAATTAACATCTGGTGTGAGTCTCATTTTGAGGAAACATCTGACAAACCCAAATGAAGGGATTTCTACAAAATAACTGGCCTGTGCACTTTAAAAATGTCATTGTCATGAAAGACAAAAAAGACTGAACTGTTCTGTTACAGGAGTCTAAAGAGAGAAAAAAAAATGCAGTTTATGATCCAGGATTTTCTTTTGTTATAAACTATAGGACATTATTGGGACATGTGAAAAAAATCTGAATAAATTTTGAAGACTAGGTAATAGTATTTTGTCAATAAATGTTAATTGACTGATTTTGATATTTGTATTAAATTAAGAGAATATCCTTGTTTTTAAAAAATGTGATCTGAGATATTTAAGGGCAAAGGGTCATCCCTTCTGGGGTGTTAACATTTGAGGAATCTGGGTAAATGGGAAGTTTTTGGGTAACCTTACAGTCTTACAGTCTAAAATTATTTAAAAATAAGTTAACGTATAAAAAGAACAAATCTAAAGGTTTGAGAACTGGAAGTACATTGTAAACTAGATCCTCCTGACCTGTGATACTTTGATTCACAAGAGCCAAAACCAAGCACACGCATACTTTTTTTTACATTTAAAGTTAAGAATTCCTATTTATCTGAATTCAGACTTTCAAACAATATTTTACAGTTTGTTTGGAGATTACTCATTAGCTTTAGCACCAAAAGTGATACCCATAATACTGGTGAGTTATTTTTACCAAGTTCTGAGGGGATGTTCTTCCCAAATTTGTATGCACTTGGGCTGTTTGTTTTTGTGGAAATTTGTCTCCATACATTATTTTTTTTCCTCTGTGTAAATGACAGTATCAGCTTTTAGCATATTAAAAATAGCTGTGTGCTTCAGTTTATTCTAATAAAGTATAGTTTGCACTTCCCGTCCCCACCCTGAATATTCATTTTTAAATGATGTGAGGCTGTCCATACGTACCCTGGTACAGGAGTGTACTGCAGGTATAAAATGCCTGGAAGCAATGTGAGTGAGGGTGGGTATGATAAAGAAACTGCAAACATTTTTCATTTAGCACTCATCTCACTGCTGCTACTTTCGTAGTACCGTTTCATCAAATGGTACAATACAGTACTCGGGTAATCTTGTATAAGACGTACGTGTGGCTTTTCACACAAGATGCTTCCTGGAGGTCAGGCTAAAAGTTGATCAAGTTCTGGAATGCTACTATTAAGTGTCAGAATGGGGAAGGCAAATTTATATAAAGGCGTGTCCATAAAGAACAACATCTGACCAGTGGATGACAATTATGTGGGGTGCTAAACCCAAAGTAACCTTTGATCTACTTGTAATCTGAGTACTATGATGAGACTCTAGTATTGCAGCAGAAGTTTGAAATGTCGAAGAATATACAAAAATTTCCAACTGTTAATCCTAAGAATGCTATCTAGAATTCTCTGGATTACCTTATGCCTTTATTATGAAGCCTTTGAACTCAAAGCTGACTGTTGCTTCTTATCTGCTTCAGATTCTTAGAAAAAACTCAGTCTTTGTTTTTGTTTTTTTTTTAAGATTTCATTTATTCATTTGAAAGAGAGAGAGAGAGAGAGAGAGGATGAGTGGGGGGGCGGAGGGAGAGGCAGAGGGAGAGGGAGAAGCCAGCTCCCCGCTGAGCAGGGAGTCTGATGTGGGGCTCCATCAATGCCTGTGGAGATTTAGTTGTGCTGTAGTAGTGTTGCCGCTGTTTTGTTAGTCCTCTGTCACAAGGCTGCCTAGGTTCTTAGGTTTGTGCCAGCCCTGTTTTTCTCATATACCTTATTTTTTTTTATTTTTTATTTATTTATTTTTAAAAAGATTTTATTTATTTATTTGACAGAGAGAGACACAGAGAGGGAACACAAGCAGGGGGAGTGGGAGAGGGAGAAGCAGGCTTCCCGCCGAGCAGGGAGCCCGATGCGGGGCTCGATCCCAGGACCCTGGGATCATGGCCTGAGCCGAAGGCATACGCTTAACGACTGAGCCACCCAGGTGCCCCATACCTTATTATTTTTAAAATCCACAGTTTTGCAGTATGTGCAGTTTCCCAGTAATGTGTGCATTGCATTACAGGAGAAATACTTGAATTTTTTTTAAAGATATGAAGAAAATTTACATATTTGTTTATTTTTATATAGCTTGAATTCTTTTTTAAAAAACAGTTTTGCAAACTAATCCAAAATAAGAGATGTTGGTCTTACATAGTTTTAAAAACACATCAAAAATTAAAAGCATTTATAAATTAATTCAGCAGAACACATCAACTAGAATAGCTAAAATTCAGACTGACACCAAATGCTGGTGAAGATTTGGAGCAACTAGAACTCTCATACAAACCACTTTGGAAGAGGCTCTGGTGGTTTCCTACAAACCTCAACAGATACCTACCCATGATCTGGCAATTCTACTCTTAAGTTTTTCCCACATGAAATAAAAACTTATATCCACAAAAAGTTTTACAAGGATGCTTTTATCAGTCTCAGAAGCATCTGAGGTGTCCATAATAAACCACTGGAGTAAAGTTAATTCAAGAAACAATATGTCTAGAATTTGCTTCAAATTAATCCAGACTGAAGGAAGGGTGAAGGCATAAATTAAAATTAGTCATATGGGGATGCCTGGGATGGCTCAGTCAGTTAAGCAGCTGCCTTCAGCTCAGATCATGATCCCAGGATCGGGATCAATTCCCGCATTGGGCTTCTTGCTCAGCGGGGAGCCTGGTTCCCTCTCTGCCTGCCACTCCCCCCCAGCTTGTGCTGTCTTTCTTTCTGACAAATAAAATCTTTTTTTTTTTTTTAACACTTGTGACATTAAGAATTTATTTAGGTCGTAATATTTTCACATTGTTTTTAATCATTTGCAATGTTCTGAGTGACACATTTAAACATTTTTTTTTAAATCTTTTTTTTTTTTTTAAGATTTTATTTATTTATTTGAGAGAGAGAGAATGAGAGATAGAGAGCACGAGAGGGAAGAGGATCAGAGGGAGAAGCAGACTCCCTGCCGAGCAGGGAGCCTGATGCGGGACTCGATCCTGGGACTCCAGGATCATGACCTGAGCCGAAGGCAGTCGCTTAACCAACTGAGCCACCCAGGCGCCCCACATTTAAACATTTTTTTAAAGACACGAGATAATGGTGTGTTTTTTTGTTTTTTGTTTTTTAAGTACAACCACAACTATAAAGTAGAGGAACTTAAGAAGACAAAGACCAAATCTGCTCATACACAAGATAGGGCAATCTAATACACAGCACAATGACAAATAAAATCTTAAAAAAAATTAGTCATATGTTGAGAATTGTTGAAGCTGGATGACAAGCATATTATACTATTCTCTCTATTTTGGTAAATTTAAAAAAATTAATAGAAAAATTAATTCTTGTTGTAAATTTGTGATCGTGATTATTGTCTGAATAAAGCACAGTGTTAACATAGCACCTCACATCTAATATTTTGGTGGGTAGACCAAATATATTGATTCTTTCACTGGTTATTTATTGTTAAAGATTTTATTTATTTGAGAGAGAGAGTTTGTGTGGTGGGGGGAGAAGCAGAGGGGGAGGGATAGGGAGAGAATCTCAAGCAGACAACACTGAGAGTGGAGCTGAATGTAGGGCTCGATCCCACAACCCTGAGATCGTGACCTGACCCGAAACCAAGAGTCAGATGCCTAGTGAACTGAGCCACCCAGGTACTCCTGATTCTTCAATGGTTATAAACTAACAAACTGACTTTAGAGGCTTAAAAGTTATTAAAAACAAGCAGTGAATAGCAGTATTTTAAATTTCTCCCCAGTTTTTCTAAACTTCAAAATTTGGTGATGAATTCTATTTCTCCTTAAAAAGATGATTGCTATTTGTTGTATTGTTTCTTAGGCTTGTATTGACTTTAGTTTGAAGTGTTCAGTCCACCCTGCAGAAGATTTTATTTATTTTTTATTGTTTTTTAAATGTGTGATTTTTTTTTTTAAAGGAGGAGGTGGGGCAGAGGGAGAGGGAGAGAGAGAATCTTAAGCAGGCTCTATGCCCAGCATGGAGCTCATCGCGGGGCTCGATCTCTCCAACCCTGAGATGCTTAACCGACTGAACCACCCAGGCATCCCTCACCCTGCAAAGGATTTTAAATTTGATGTCTGTCTTTATGGAAGACTAAATAAGTAGAGTAGGGGAGAGAGGGAGGAGAGAGGGAGATGGGGAAGTAGAGGCAATTTTTTACTCAGTGTTGCAGGGCTCTTCTTGATTCAGAGGGTGGTGGGAAGTGGCTAGTGATGGGATTACATTATTGCCGGTGGATTTTTCAGAATAGCAACAGTATTTCTCATGCCTGGAGATGTCCTCTGCTTATACTTTGACTTCCGCTATATGCCAAAATGACTTTTCTTCCCACTGTATCTTTGAAGTGAGATATTTTCTGGATGTTCTGACCTCGTTTTCCTGGACGTTGAATAAAGTTTGCTAAGAATTGCCTGGCACATGTATATGTGTCTTTCATAGGAATTCTAATCAGGCAGGTTTTACTGTCTCCATCAGCAGTCCCTCATGACCATGATAATCTAGTTGGCTTATTGCCACATTTCACTGATTTGAAGACATTCTTTCACACCTTAATGTCTCTGATACCAAGATACCTCCTATGGCCAGTGGCATCTTACAATTGCAGTTGGCCAGGCAGTGGTTATGATCGGTTGTCTTTTCTTGCACACGTGTGAACTTGGTCAGAGCTGTTCCTGTTGTTATTTCAGATGAATTATGCCCACGTTTGATACCGCATGTGTTGTCATTTCAAATGATACCGGTTCACACTGACATGCCAGTAACCCCTGACCTTCCCTCTCTTCAGCAGAGGCCCTCATATTTCATATCCCACCCAAAATAGCCCTTCTTCTTTGATGCTCTGAATCTCTCAATGTAGGATTAATTAATTGTTCCTCTTCTGCATTCCCATGGCATGTTATATCTAGCTCACTTATGCCCTTCAACTTTATAGCCCCGTGGAAAATGATTGATGCTTACTAGAAATATGTTGGATTAAATGATTTAAATTAAATATGGCATGAGAAAGTATCTTTGGCTTGAATTCTAATTCAAAGCTTAAACCTCATGGCTGTACCTGCAACGTTGTTGTTTTCATTGATATTTTTATTCCATGATTTTCTCAAATGAAACAGTCTTTGCAATGAGGAAAATAGAGTGTTTCAGGAGTTCTGATGTTTTCCTCATCTTTTAGCTATATTAAATAAAAATATCTCTAATAAATAGCGTAGCAACATTGTATTGTTGTGTCATTACAAAGTAATTTTCTTTTTTCTTTTTTTTTTAAAAGAATTTATTTATTTATTTGACAGAGAGAGAGAGAGACAGCGAGAGAGGGAACACAAGCAGGGGGAGTGGGAGAGGGAGAAGCAGGCTTCCCGCCAAGCAGGGAGCCCGATGCGGGGCTCGATCCCAGGACCCTGGGACCATGACCTGAGCCGAAGCCGGACGCTTAACGACTGAGTCACCCAGGCGCCCCAGTACTTTAATTTTCAAAATAAATCTGTGATATGGACAAATTCAGTGTCTAATAATATCAAAAGTTTGGCCCATAGCACAGGTCCTATAACCAGTTAATGTATATTTGCCTTGGTCAGACAGAAAATTTCTAACTCTGCACAAAAGTTTGTATAAAAATGTTTTTAATCCAGAAGATTTAAAAAAATGTTTTTAAGTTTATTAACTATATGTCATACATGGTTTAATTGATTATCAAGTAAGTTAAGGCAATGGATAAGAAATACCTGTTGCCCATAAGGAAATAAGACATTTTAACAGAAATGACGAGTTTGGAAATTGCACCTGTGATGATCCAATGCTAAACTAACTTGTTTTCTCATGTTATTTTAGTGATACTGGATTTCTCATTTTTAAGCGATGGTCCCTGTCCCCCTTTAAAATGGAAAGTGTAGTCATGGGTGGAGGGAAGGAGGTGAGAATGGCTCTAGGGTAATAGTTGTCAGTATTGAGGCTTAGAATAACAAGGGCTGGGAGGTAGGTGACCAAAAACATGCTCACTTCCAAGAAAAAAATGAGTACGCACGAGGATAGAAACAGCCTGTTTTATAGAGGAAGGCAGAGATAAATCATGTTGTCTCTGCTCAGTGGATCAGGCAGCTGTTAAAATGATTAGAAATGAATACCTGGTTGCAAAACAATATTTAATAAAAAGTTAAGTGAAAAAACATCATATATTTTTGTCTGCCCTGTGTACATAATTACATAGAAGCATACATACATTTGGAGAGAAATACAGCAAAATGAGAATTGTGGGAAGGTGCATTTTTTGCAATTTTATTATAGTTTTTGTTATAAATATCATTGTGCTATAAAAGTAAGGAGAAATGCAAAGAATGTGTTCAACTTAAGAAAAAAAACCAAAATAAAACAAAAAAGGAGAAAAAAGAGCCAACCTGTCTTCCACGTAGTTATTTACCGAGTCATGGAATTTTGAGCTGGGAATTCTATCTCAGCTATTCTCAAACTTTTTGGTCTCAGGACCTCTTTACAATAAAAATTACTGAGGACCCCAGAGAGCTTTTGTTTATGTGGGTTATACCTATTAGTATTTCTATACTAGAAATTAAATTTGAGAAATTAAAGATATTTATTGTCATTTAAAAATAACAATGATAGGATGCTTGGGGGCTCAGTTGGTTGGGCGTCCAACTCTTGATTTCAGGGTCATGAGTTCAAGCCCCGTGTTGGACTCCACGCTGTGTGTGGAGCCTACATGAAAAAAAATAACAATGATAAACCTGTTACATCTTAAATAATACACTTTTATGAAAAATATATATTCCAAAACAAAAATATTTAACAAGCATGCTATGGTTTTACATTTTTGCAAATTGCTTTAATATTTGGCTCAATTGAAGACAGCTGGATTCTCCTATCTGCTTCTCCATTGATTCTGTTGTGATATTTTGTTTTGGTTAAAATATGGAAAGAAATCTGACCTCACACAGGGAGGAGTTGGAAAAGGGAGGAATGCTTTAGTAGTTTTTTCAGATGATTGTGAATATGCCACCTTGCTTCTGGCACACCCCACTGGATGCCTATGAGAGACTGAAATTGAAAAGGGCAAATAATGTCTCGGAATTGTTATGAAAATAGTTCTCGCCTCATGGGCTCCTTGAAAATGTTTTAGGGACCTACAGGGCAGCTTCTGACCACACTTTGAGAATCACTGCTCTACCCTTTCAGAGGTGAGAAAACTGAAACCAGAATGTCAAATGATTTTCCCCAAATTACATGGTTTATGGAAGACAGGGTACTTGGACACAGTTCTTCTGGTTTCATTCCTCATGCTTTTGGAGGACTTCACATTACAAAATGACCTTAGGACAACTTTTGTAAACTGACCCTGAGTGTTTTTTAATCAGGGTCTTCTGAGATGTCAAATATAATTGTTCCTTTTCATCTTGAAGATTAAAAAAGAAACCTCCATGATAGGTGAATCAAAAGTAGCATGAGGATTATAGGTAGACTTGTACAAATTCAATTTTAAATATAGAAATATTAATTTAAACATACATTTGGTTTTTGGTTACTACCTCTTCCTAGCTTCCTAGCATCTTCTTTCTCAGTAAATTTATGTAGACACTTTTCATTTATTTGCTTTGTTGCAATTATCAGCATATCCATAATTAGAGGCATTTTCCATATCTGGACGTCCATTTAAATTCTTCGGTGACTTTCTGGTTTTATTTTTAATGTTGTTCATGCATTCCTCTGAGGTTCCACTGAGGTCTCAGAAACATCAGTGACTTGGATGCCCGAGATGGAAAACACTTCGGAAAACTTTATTTAGCCTGATTGAGTAGGTAGTTTTCAAACCTCACCACCAGAGCACAACTTTCTATAGAGGGCCTTTGGTTGGTAACTTCCTTCTTTATCACCCTCAGTCAGCCCTCTTGCTCGCCCCTTCCCTCACCCTATTCAGTGCTGGCCTCCAGTGTCTGTCCTCGGTCAGAGGCTTTCCTTCATATTTCTTCATCTTTTTCAAGTTTTTATTGCAAAAGGCTCTTTCTTGTTCTGCCATCTACTTTATCTTCCTTTTTCTGTTCCCTGTTTACCAATTTCTTTTTTTTTTACCAATTTCTTTTTTAAAAAGATTATTCTTTTTTTTTAAGATTTTACTTATTTATTTGGGAGAGAAAGAGTGTGAGAGAGAGCACGAGAGGGGGGAGGGTCGGAGGGAGAAGCAGACTCCCCACTGAGCAGGGAGCCCGATGCGGGACTCGATCCCGGGACTCCAGGATCATGACCTGAGCTGAAGGCAGTCGCTTAACCCACTGAGCCACCCAGGCACCCTTAAAAAGATTATTCTTAGTAAGAATTATCTCCGTATATACAATGGAATCAAGATTCTCTTAGTTGCCAAAAAGATACACAAAAGTGAGTCTGTAGTCTCCTGTTTCTATGATGGTAACCATCATTGGAAAAGTGTCGTGATGGACACTTAAATGCTGGAGGCCGCCATCCTCCTGACTTATCACCACAGTGCCTTCACTCCTTGCTTCCAGTTTATGGTGAATAGATTAGTGGTAAAAATCACTTATTTTGTAATACACTGGCAAAATCTTTGGGTCAGCTCTAACCAATTTTATTATTTCTCCCCCCACCAAAATATTTGAAAGTTTTATGGGGAAACATCCCATTTTGTAGATCCTGTTACCACTTCAGGGACTGAGAACACAGTTCTTGGGAGAGACTGAGACGAAATTCTGGGTGCCTTTTGGTGTCTGCTTGCCCCTAGTCCTCAGTCCCTCCCCGTGCCT
This sequence comes from Zalophus californianus, assembly GCF_009762305.2. Classification (NCBI taxonomy): domain Eukaryota; kingdom Metazoa; phylum Chordata; class Mammalia; order Carnivora; family Otariidae; genus Zalophus; species Zalophus californianus. Next base: position 20,937,818 of record NC_045602.1, on the reverse strand, counting down.
TGGAATGGTGGGACCAGGACTTGGAAAAGTCCTACTTACTACTGGTCCTGCATCTCCTACCCTCCTGTGTCTGCCCTTTTGTTTCTACCCTTGTTTTGGAATCAAGTCTGAAGTGGGGGCCGAGGTGTCCAAGTTGCAATTACAGAACTCTCGCATCTAGTTGTAAGGCACTCCCTTTTCCTCCTTTTTCCTTTCCTTTTGGAGCTGCAAAGGTGTTTTGTGGGTTAGAGGAAATAAAAAGACAATTCGTTAATTTGAAAATTTCTGATTTTCTATGTCCAGTGGGATGTAATTATGCCAGTGTTCCACATGCAGTGGAAGCTTCATATGTATTTGTTTAAAAGAGAGAAATAAAGACAGAACACAAAAATGCAGTCTAGCTGGGGAGATGGTGTAAGGGGGGAGTGATGGACATTGGATGTTCAGGCTCTATTTTGATCCCTATTGTAACTGTCTTTGTGATAGGGTCAAATTACTTCACTACTCTGTGCTTTAGTTTTCTTTCTGTAAATGAGAAAGTTGTTAAGTGATGTTTAACAATGTTTGCTCCTCACTTTAGTATTTATTCAATGATTACTTCTCAAGTGCCTGTTGTGTGCGTGGCACTGTTATGAAATGCTGGAAATACAGTAAACAACAAATGGAGTAGTTCCTGCTCTCGCTGATGTTCTGTAATAAGGTGTGGGATGTCTCTCTTCCCTGTGGGTAATAGAAATAGTAATTTGAAGGGCAGCTGAGTTCCAGTCCTCGCTCTGTGTCTCATTTGGGTAGGGTCTTTACACGTTCTTTATTTAGTTATTTCCCCCCCCCAAAGATTTATTTATTTATTTGAGAGAGAGAGAAAGAGAGAGGACAAGTGAGAGAGGGACAGAAGCAGAGGGTGAGGGGTAGAGAGAATCCCAAGCAGACTCCCTGCTGAGTGTGGAGCCCGATGCGGGGCTGGATCCCAAAACCGGGAGATCACGATCTGAGCTGAAATGAAGAGTCAGACGCTCAACCAACTGAGCCACGCAGGTGCCCCAGGACCTTTATAAGTCATTTAAATGCTTTGTTCCTTTATTTCTCATCTGTAAGATGAAGATAGCGATACCTCAACTATTTACCTTACACAATTGTATTTTTTTAAGATTATTTATTTATTTGAGAGAGAGAATGAGATAGAGAGAGCATGAGAGGGGGGAGGGTCTGAGGGAGAAGCAGACTCCCTGCTGAGCAGGGAGCCCGATGCGGAACTCGATTCCGGAACTCCAGGATCATGACCTGAGCTGAAGGCAGTCACTTAACCGACTGAGCCAGCCAGGCGCCCCCACAATTGTTTTAAGACTCAAAATGATGTATGCGGAAATGCATTTGAATATAGCAGTAACGTATAGTGTGTTTTGGTGTCTTTAGTAATGTAAAATATTACTGTATTTTGCTATAGAATGTCACATGGAACTCATTACAACTTGGTTGAGAGAATTCTAGATTAACTTAAATTTGGAATTCAGAGATGCTTGAATAATATAAAGTATGTTTGTTTTTCTTCTCTTCACAGAAAAAGATAATGCTAAATATGTTTTTAGACACAGTGATGGCCGATCCCCCTCCCCAGTGCCTTGTCTGGCTACCTCTCATGCATAGGCTCGCCCATGTTGAGAACGGTAAGCAGAACTTTCATCATTCAGTCCCTTGTGCTACAGGAAATACACGAACTGACGGTATTTGTAAAGTCCCTAGCTATTATCATTGAAAATTATAATTGACATTTGTTGTCACTGTGTCATTTGAATTTGTGATTTTTAGCTTTCGGAAGAGGGATATTTATTTCTCAAAGAAAAGTAGGGGAAGGGGGCTTATTACTTAGGGTACCAAGAAAGAGTAATATCAGGTCATAAAACTTTGTGGTTCAAACTTCAGGCTTTCCCCCACTGAGAATCACTTGAACCCACCTGATTTAGCCATGACTTCCTTCCCCCCCCCCGCTTTAATTTATAAAAGTTACAGTTCTAAAAAATCGGATATATGCACTATCAAGCACTAAAACTGTAATGATTTTGGAACAGTTTAAAGGAAAATAGCTACGTTAGAATTTGGTACTTCACACATCTTCACTTTCTGCCTTTACTATTTTATCTTGACTTGCTCTTGGTATCCTTTCCAGGAATCTGACTTAAATCTTTGTCTTGCTTGGAATTGAAATGGTAGTTATCTCCTGTCAGTTCTTAATTCTTTCTTCTATCGTTATCGGTTTATCTCCTCGTTTAGGTTGTGAGTTTGTTAAAGGAAAGGCTATAGTTTCTTATGTAACCTCCTCTCAAGGCTCCTGCCTGTTTCTTACTGTGCCAAAGAGAACCAGTAACAGCTGAGAGGCCCGAAAAAGTAGAGCTCTTTTTTTCCCCTTTGTGAGAATGAAATGCACATCCATACTCTGTCTTTTTCCCTCTCATCCGTGTGTTTAAACCTCTCAGCTTTTTGCCCCACTGTGGCTTTAGTTCACAGGTACCTTAGATCCAGGATTATTTTCTTCAAGGTGTAGAATCTCTTGACTAAAACAGCTAAATTTTTTTTAACAGGATTTTTGGATAGAGATTTATACTGTTAAATTATTATATTATTATTGAAGTATTATTGGCTCTTTTGGAGGCAATACTTTTAAAGCCTGAAGTGTTTTAGGACTTTCATATTCAGTTTGTTTTCATAAAGTCATTTCATATCTGCCATACCATATAGAAAATCTCATTTGTCCTGATTTTTGTTATCTATATGAACATTTTACTGTGACTTTGTCTATAGTGTATTATTTGTTGATTACATTCTTATGAGGTTAGTGATATTTTTCTTAGGGACAGAGAAATAGTATGAACTCATTGACATGTCTCGAAAATAAAACGTTATCTATCACAATAACATTTATCTACATATCTTAATTTTTATGGAGGGGAAATAAATTCTAAAATTATGGTATTTCTATATTTTTATATGGTATTTTTGTTGTTGTTTGGGCCCTTCTATGAAATTCATCACTTGAATTATATTGAAGTTCCTAGTTATAAAGACAGATATCTATTTACTTACACAAAAGTTGTACTTTTTATATTGTTTTACTAATCCAAGTGTATTGTGTATAAGATTACTAACATGCGTTCTTCCAAAAAGAATGCTTTTACCAAAACTTGATCTTATTTATAATTGACTCAGTACACTTGATGATCCTCTGCACATTCTGGTTCTTTCCATTTCCACCTGGTCAACCCATGATACTGTCTAATGTGTGGCTCTTGACTGGTGTAGAAGAGGAGAGAAATCACACAGATATACATGTTCAACCAAGATAATCAATATACTTGATAATTTAATATTAATGTACATGTATTATTTAATATTAACCAAAAATAATTGAATTATAAATGCTGGTATGCTGATGTTGCCTATGTTGATGTGAGCTCCAGATTGATTTGGGAGTAGTGTTCTTTGGCGGAACTTTACTAGATTGTAGTTTTATTGTTTTTAATTAAAAAAATTTTTTTAAAGATTTTATTTATTAGAGAGAGAGAACGAGTGAGCACGAAGCAGGGAGGGTCAGAGAGAGAAGCAGACTCTCCAATGAACAGGGAGCCTGACGTGGGGCTTGATCCCAGGACTCCCGGATCATGACCTGAGCCGAAGACAAACGCTTAACCAACTGAGCCACTCAGGCGCCCCTAGATTGTATAGTTTTAATTTGGAGCACAGATTTTTATTAGCACTTTCATTATTCCTTAGAAATATCTTGATGACAAAAAGCTTGAATTTTTTAGAGGAAGTATGTCCTTTGGAATTCTCATTCCTGATTTTACTTTTCTTACAGTCTTTAATGATTCTTTTACATTGTTTTCCTCACCTAGTGCTCATTTTTGTTTTTTGAGCCTTGATGCCCTAGTTAATGTACATTTTTGGAAACAGGACCAAAAATCCTTATTATTGAGATAAGATTGGATTTGTATACGTAGTATTTGAAAGAGTTATTCAGATGAAGATTTGAATACTATATGCCCCTTTCTCATCGACTTCCATTTCTTGTGTTCAGAATTGAATTGCCAGTGGGAACAACCATGCTACCAACTCTGAAAAGTATAAACAACCATCTGTAATATAGAGTAGTGCATTGCCCACTTCCCACTCGGTGAGCTTACGTTCAGGCTGTAAGAGAATCCCAGCAATCTCTCTGAATCCTGACCGCTATCTGGCAGTTTTTCATTAGGTAAGGGGCTGTATGAGTGGAGGAAAGAGGGACAGGTCTCTGAGTTTCCCTTCCTCCCAACCACTGCCCCTTCGTTGGCCTAGAGTATTTTATTTTACTGTTCCGCTACTTAGAACTCTTACCTACAACTAACATGGTAATATGTCTAGCCTTACTTTTTTTTTAAAACCAGTTAACCACTTATGCCCAGGTGTGTGATAGCTTTTAATTCAGCCAACGTTTGAAGGCTTTCAGTTGAAGGTATTGTGTAAAATACCATTTTCAGGTAACAGAGACACAGAGTACATCATCCGAGATCTCACGGATCTCATGTTAGGGAACAAAACAAATGTCTCTACAACTAACAATGATACATCTCTTTAAAAAGCAACAGGTTTGGGAAATAAATTTTAGACTGAGAAGGCTTCTCTCTCTTCTTTCCTTATATATTTATCTGAATTTTGAGAAACATGACTTTCATTTAAAAAAAAAGAAATTGGTTATTTTCTCAGGTGGATTGGAATATAATGTAATAACTTGAGAAACTGTTCTCATCTTTAGGGTTAGGGTTAGGGTTATTGTCTTTCCTTTTTATTCTAGTAAATGGCAGGTTCCGTTAACTAGGAGACAATTTAGAATTTTCGCTTCTAATTCTGTTTTCACCTTTGCTTGTGTACGTGAGGTTTGGTTTTCCCTGTATTGACTTTATTTCTCCAAATGAAAATGCCTTCTTTCCCTCCCCCGCCCCCGCTGTCTGCTTCCGCAGTCTTCCACCCCGTGGAGTGCTCCTACTGCCGCTGCGAGAGCATGATGGGCTTCCGGTACCGGTGCCAGCAGTGCCACAACTACCAGCTCTGCCAAAACTGCTTTTGGCGCGGCCATGCCAGTGGCCCTCACAGCAACCAGCACCAGATGAAGGAGCACTCGTCCTGGGTAATTGCTCTGTGCCCCAGCCAGGGTTCTCCGCTGTTACTCTGTCTCCGCGGCACCCCCCGGGCCGGCTTCCGGGTAGATGCCTCGCGAGCGGGGACGCCGGGTAATCCGGTCTTGGCGCTGACGGCCATGACGGCCATGACGGCGGCAAATACTTTGTGCCTCATCACCTGGTTTTCTTTCTTTCTTTCTTTCTTTTTCTTTCTTTTCATCACTTGATTTTAAAAGGAGAATTTTTAAAGTTGCAGGAGTTGGGGATATTACAGTTGAAGTGAAAAAGTAAGTGAGAAATGTCTTCTTTTAGAATTGTGCGGCGGGGTATCCCCCCAGGCTTGCTCTCTGAGCTTTAAGACTTAAAGTTCTTTTTCTCAAGCATATTTTTTTCATGTCTCTAGGGTTTATATGTTGCACAGAAAGCTGCATGAAATAAAGGAGTTAAATTTTCATCTCTCTGAGGTTGGGGAAATACTGTATCTTACAGTTGCCACATTGATGTCCTTACTTTCAAAAGTAGTCCTTTAAATAACAGTATTTGGGTGCAGGACGTGTTATTTTCCTGCGGTGTTTATAAATCATGTAACAAGCTTAGCATCAATCATTTTTCTTCCCTTTTCTCAGTTTATTTTCAGAGTTGTTAAAATGCCATCCGTTTATTTCCCAAAAGTCGTTTTAAAAACTTTTCCCTTTAGTTTTTGTTGGTTGGTCGGTTGGTTTGCTAAAGGGTAGAACGATATGTAGGGTCATACATATAATTCAGGATTTAGGTTCTTACCCTTGGTTATCCTACTGGACTTTAAGTATTAGAAAGCTTCAATTACCAGGGGTTTCTTTCTTTCTTTCTTTCTTTTTTTTTTTTTTTCTAGTTAGCCTTCTTAAAACTCAGTCAAGAAAAAAGGCAAGTAAGTTCATATCAGGGATTGGTTTAAAAAAAATAAATTTCAACCCACATGTGCACTTTACTTCCTACATCTCTGACATGTTAGAGATAATTTTTTTTTTAATCAGATAGGTTTTCAGTTACACTTAACCATAAAATTTCGTTAAACGAACATCCTATCCTAGGTTTTGTTGTGTTGTAAATTCCAGTACTGTTTTGGTTGAGGAGTGATTATTTAAAATTTTTAAACAAGCAATGGAAAAAAAAATACAATGTAGTAGTTTCTTCTCTTTTTCATTGAGTAGAGATAATCTGTAGATTTCCAAGTTGTTACTTTTCCCTTTCTTAAAGTGCAAGTGTTCCACTTAATTGATTTGTTAATGTTTTTTCCCCTTGTTTTTTAGAGTCTAACTCTCAACACTGAGATAACTCTGCTCTGTTACCACTTAAAAGGATTGGATTCGTTGGGATGTTTCTTCTGATGATTCTCATTCTAAATGTTGAGGGGAAGAGTGAGGAACTTGTTCTTCATAGTTTGAACTTGCTCATTTAGCTAATTTGTAGCCCTTTTAAGAAATGGGACGTTTACATTTTTTTTAAAAAAGATAAGTGGCTAAATATTGCTTTATGATTTACAAAGCAGCGTTTCATATACTCTTGAATTTTGGCATTGAGTTAAAACACATAAATGAAGGTACAGAAATCACGAATGAATTCTTGTATTTTTGCTTGATCCTCACAACATTCTTGTGAAGTAAGCCATATCCCCATTTGTTATTTTTATTTTAGCTTTGTTGTTTTTTTTTAATTTCATTCATTGTTATAGTGACTGAAGATTTCAAGAAAAAATCAAGTATTATAGGCATGAAGCTGGTATCAGTTCTGAATTTTGATGAGTATATGCATTATGTGTGACTGATGCATACTGATAAGGTTTTTTAGCAGTGTGTGTGTGTATAACTTGTTTTCAAGATTAGAACTGTATGTGCAGTGCCCTTGTTCTTTGAGGAAGATGTGAGTGAATTTTGGGACTGATGTGGGTAAAGAAGTTTCCACTAACAAAAAGATGTGTAAATCACTTTAATAGTAATTTCTTTGAAGATTGCCCACTGTGCTTATACTAGTATTTGAATGAATATTTTTCTGTGTTCACAAGAGACTAATTTAGTGTGCATTTAACAAGTTTGTATATGAATTTGTATTGTAGATTTGATAGGTGTTATATTGGTGCTTGGAAGTTTACTTTGATTTTTCCAAAAGTTTCTGTTTAATGTTTTACCTAAGTAACCAAGCAGTGTAATTCTTTTATTCTTTTAGGCATCAATCCATTCATTTGACTTTAAAATATTTTAGGGAAAAAATGCCATATGGTATCGTATCTGTGATTCATTCTGTGCATTTATTATTCATTCATATTATTTGAGCTCCTACTGTGTGGTGCCAGGCACGTAGGGTACATCTATGAACAAATCAGATTCCTGCTCTGTGGGGCTTAAATTTTAAGGGGTATGAAAGAGGTCATTAGGGCTCACTGACATCGCTGTTTTCCTATTTTTGCTGGGCATACATCTAGACTACATTTCTCAGCCTTCCCGTATCTAAGAAGGACCATGTAAATAGCACTTATCAGTGAAATGTGATTGGAGTGGTATGTGTCTTCCTAGAATAAGACCACTAATAGCTGAGTGCCTCTTCTGTTCTCTCTGCCAGCTTATTGGGGAGAATTTCATTAGGACCCATAGGAGGATAAAACCACAAATGAAAGGAAACTAGGTCCTTGAATGATGGGTGGAGAAGAGTGTTCTGCCAACCTACTTGACTTTGATGGGAACAAGAGAGAAACTTTGTGTTAAGCTACTGAGGTTTTAGTTTTTGCTATAGTAGTTGGTACTGTAAGTAGAGTCCTGTTAAAAAAAAAAACCTTAAA